>NW_027206102.1:0-1255000 GCF_024711535.1 Dipodomys merriami
GTTCATGATTGCTTTCTTCAGGTTGTGTTCCCCATATTAATATTCTTTGTAATGATAGCTTATTGTTTATGAATCCATTTATTTTTTCTTTATTTTTACAAATTTTAGTTTCTCCATTGGATGTGATTGCTAGCTTTCCTGGTTAAATCAGTCTGCGCTGGCAGTTATTGGTTCTCAAGGCTCGGATCATACTTTCCCAGGCATTTGTTGCATTCAGTGTAGAGAGATCTGTACTGATTCTGATTTTTTTCCCATTATAGTATAGTGGTACTCTACACAATCAGCAGAGTTTCTCTAGTAACAAACTATAAATATGATCGCTGAAAGTAGTCTTAATGCCATCTCTTTATTTACCTGGAATAGCACACTTCCAACAAATATAATCGTTTTTTTAACTTAAATTAATAATCACATTTTAGTGCATAACAATTCCTTTTGTATATTTTTATCAGCATCAATTAGTTGCAGAGGAACAATTTGACATGTCCATACTTATACCATGCACTTTCATTAGACTCAATCCCTCCTCTCTCCCTCTTTTCCCTTCCACCTTTCCCAAACCAATCACAACAAGCTTCATTATCCATTATACACACGTGAGCATAGAGTAGTTTGATCTTATTTACTCTCCTTTTCCTTCTCCCTTCCCCTTGCCACTAGTACCTATACCCTGGATAAGACCTGTTTTTCCTGATTGTCATTCGCTTGTTTCAGTGTATGGTTATTATTCAAACGGGTTTCACCATGCCCTTTTACATGTGTGTAATTTACTCTATTGCTATCCTCTTTTGCTCTAATTTTCTCCTATCTCCAGTACTATCTATTACTCAAATGCTTTCACTGAATTTCATTCTGCTCTCTTCACAGGTGCACTGTATTTCTATATTGTTCATCAGCTAACATTTGTTTTTCCTTTCCTCTATATCATTCCTCAACAATCCCCTAAATTACGAACATTTTTATGTGTTTATGTATATGTTAACTTTTTAGGTCTAGCATGAACATATGAGAGAAAACATTTGACCTTTGTCCTTCTGAACATGGCTTACTTCAATTAATGTGTTCCCAGTTCCAACCATTTCTTCTTTCTTCTATTTAGAAATAAAATACATTTTCTTTCTTAAAAACTCTATTGTAAAGGTGATGTCCACAGGGGTAGTATGATTCAGGTAATGAGTACATTTTCTTTCGAACGGGGTCACCCCATCCGTCATTCTCTCCCAGTTTTCCACCTTCTGACTTCTCTCCCCCCAAAAGTTGTATAGTTCATATCCAACTGCAGATTGGTTTTCCTATTGTCCCACTATTTCTGTGTTCCCCCTTCCCAAATCAGATGAGCTTATATAAAAGATGAAGGTTGCAGAAATCTTATACAACAACGGAAGGGAATGAAAGAAAGAAGATTGGCATCAATATTCATCAAAGAAATGTGTCTATAGTTCTCTTTCTTTGATGAGTCCCCAACTGGTTTTGGGATGAAGGTTATGATGGCTTGACAGAATGTGTTCGGTAGTGAACTTTCTCTTTCAATTTCATTGAAGAGTTGGAGGAGTATTGGTGTGGGCTCTGCAATGAAGGACTTGTAGAATTCTGCTGTAAAACCATCTGGTCCTGGACTTTTCTTAGATGGGAGGGCTCTTATTGCTGTTTCTATTCCAATGCTTAATATGGGCCTGTTGAGATGGTTTAACTCATCTTGGTTTAGTTTTGGCATGTCAATATTTGCTAGGAAAAGGGCCATTTTTGCCAAATTCTGAAACTTATTAGCATAAAGTTTTGAGAAGTATTCCCTTAAAATGTTCTGAATCTTGGTTGTTTCTGTGGTGATGTTTCCATTCTCATCTCTGAGTTTATTTATTTAGGTGTGTTCTCTTCTTTTTCTGATAAGTTTGCTAAGGGTGTGTCAATTTTGTTAATTTTTTCAAAGAACCAACTCTTTGTTTTGTTGATTCTATCTATAGTTTTTGTGGATTCTAATTCATTTAATTCTAATTTAATTTTAATTATTTCTTTCCATCTACTCGATTGGGGTTTATATTCCTGCTCTTTTTCAAGGAGGTTCAGATGTCTCATTAAATTGTTGGTTTCAGATCTCTCCAATTTGTTGATGTAGGAACTCAGAGCTATAAACTTGCCTCTGAGTACTGCCTTTACTGTGTCACAGAGGAGCTGGTAATTTGTGTGCTCATTTTTGTTAAATAACATGAACATTTGAATTTCCTTTCTAATCTCTTCCATGAATCACTCGTGATTCAGCAGTGTGTTGTTCAGCCTCCATGTGTTACCGGACTTTATTTGGTGGCTTTTGGTGTTGAGTTCTAACTTTATTCCCTTGTGGTCTGAGAGAATGCAAAGTATAACTTCCTTTGTGGCCTAAAATGTGGTCTATTTTAGAAAATGTTCCATGTGCTGCTGAGAAAAACGTGTATTGTGATGCTGCTGGGTGAAATATTCGGTAGATGTCTGTTAAAACTAGTTGATCTATGCAGTTGTTTAGACCTGCGGGTTCTCTTTTGAGATTTTGCCGAGTTGATCTATCTAGTGGGGAGAGTGGTGTGTTAAAATCCCCAACAATTAATGTCTTTGGATCTATGTGGGATTTGAGGGAAAGTAGTGTTTCTTGGATAAATTTGTGTGCTCCTTTGTTTGGCGAAAAGATACTTAGAATTGTAATATCCTCCTGAAGGAGAGATCCATTAATTAATCTGTAGAGACCTTCTTTATCTCTTCTCACAAATTTTAAGTTGAAGTCTATTTTATCTGGTATTAGGATTGCAAATCCCGCCTGATTATGGAGGCCGTTTGCTTGGTAGATTTTGTTCCAGCCTTTCACATTGAAAATGTGTTTGTTTTTAGGGGCAAGATGTGACTCCTGAAGGCAGCATATACAAGGATCTTGTTTTTTAATCCAACTAGACAGTCTATGTCGCTTAATTGGAAAGTTAAGTCCGTTACTGTTGATAGAAAGGACTGAGAGGTATTTGGGAGTTCCTGCCATGTTATCCACCTTCTTGGGGGCTGCAAAAACTGGGTTCTTCCTATGATTCTTGGATTCTCAGTTTGTGTGCAGTTTCTTGGCCTTTATTGTGGTCTCCCTGGTTTTCTTTTTTTTTTTAATATTATTTTATTTTATTTGAGAACATACTGTACAGAAGGGCTACAATTACATGGGCAGGATAATGCATACATTTCTTACCAAGCATTGCAGCCTCCTCCTTTGTTTACCCTTCACCTCCCTTCCCAGCCTCCCCCCTCCCCCCACCCAATTATACCCCCCTCCCCCCCACCGACATTGTAAAGCTGGTTTTGACATGACATTTTGTACTTCTCATTGTTGCAACAGGTCCACCTGAATCCTTAAACGACTTGTTTGCCCCCATCACCTCCACATGTTATACTGACATCAAATATAGTGAAAGCGTCTCCCTGGTTTTCTATGTGTAGGACATTTTTAAGAATCTTTTGTAGGACTGGTTTGGTGGAGATATATTGTTTCTTTTTTTTTTTTTTTCTGTGCTATGGAAGGTTTTTATTTGGCCTTCAGTTATGAAGGAGAGTTTAGCTGGGTACAGTATTCTTGGTTGATAGTTGTTTGTTTTTAGGGCATGGCATACATCATTTCAGGCTCTTCTTGCTCTCATTCTCTCTGCTGAGAAATCTGAGGTGATTTTAATTGGTTGCCCTTTATAGGTGATTAATCTTTTCTCCTTGATAGCTTTAAGGATCTTTTCCTTGGTCTGAGTTGATCCTGTGTGGATTATAATGTTGCAGTGGGGTGTCCTATTCTCGTCTTGTCTATTTGGGGTTCTAAAAGTTTCTTGTATCTGAATAGACCTATCTTTTTGCATGTTTGGGAACTTCTTTGCTAGGATCCTGTTAAACAAATTTCCTAGACCATTAACTTCTATTTCTAGGTGCTCCTCTACACACATTATCCTCAGATTATTCCTTTTGCTTGTGTTTTCCAAGTGTTGGATAGATCTATCATATTTCTTGGACTTGTCTTGGATGGTTGTATGTTCTTTCTCTATAATATCTGGGCTGTCTTCAATCCCCGAGATTCGATCTTCTGTGTGGTCTAACCTGCTGTCAAGACTTTCTACTTTGTTTTTTATTTCTTTTCCTTCTAATTGGTCAGCTTTGATGGCTTCAAATTCTTTGTTGAAGCTTTGTTTTAGATCTTGTATGAACTTCTTTACTTCCTTAATTTGGTGCTCAGTGTTTATTCTCAAATCACTTAGTTGATTGGTTATGGTTTCCTTGGACTTCCATTCCTTGTGTTGGTTTCCATTCAGCATTCCGTTTGTGGTCTCCCGACTTCCTTCAGCTCTTTGTTAATGGATTCCATGAATGCCTTTAGTGATCTTTGTTTATTCTCATCCTGCTCTCTAAATTCCTGTATTACACTTTGTTTAGCTTCCTCACGTTCACACCATTCCTGTAGTTCTCTTTGAGTGTTCTTAGACTTCCTATGCCATTCCTACCTTTCTCTTTGAGAATTCTCAAGCTGCTCATGCAAGTCGTGTATTAGTTTTTGAGTATCTTCCTCACACTCATGCTATTCGTGTATAAATCTTGGTTTGCCTCCTCTCTCTCACTATCACGCTCATACAGAGTCCTTTGTAGGTTTTCAATCTTTTCATTTATCATGTTGGCCAGCAGTGTTTATAGAGCTATTTGGGAACACTACTCTGGATTATTCATTATCTATTTTGTCCCTGATTATCATGAGTGGGAGTGAGATACCCGGACTTGCTATTTTTCTTGTGTTTATTTTTCCGGCTTACTCTGCCCATTTGGGATGAAAATAACACCAGTTTTGTGCTAAGAACACTATCTTAAGGCAACCATCAACCAAAGTCTGTATTTGCCCAGTCAATAGTCTGCAGATACAATCTAGTTCAACAGATACATCAACAATTCTTAAAAAATCATACACTCTTATAAAACAGGATTCATTTCAGGGATGCAAAGCTTGTTCAATATACGCAAATCAATTAATATAATTAATCACATCAACAGGAGCAAGGATAAGAACCACATGGTTATCTCAATAGATGTAGAAAAAGCATTTGACAAGATCAAGCGCCCCTTTATGATGAAGGTTTTTGAAAAATTAGGAATCCATGCAACATTCCTCAATAAAATAAAAGCTGTATATGACAAACCTACAGCCAGCATTATATTAATGGTGAAAACTAAAGCCATTTCGTCTTAACTCAGGAAAAGGGCAAGGATGTCCAGTCTTTCCACTTCTCTTCAATCTATTATTACAATGCCTAGCTACAGCAATAAGACAAGATGCAAACATAAAGAGGATCCAAATAAGAAAAGAAGTAAAACTCTCTCTATTTGCAGATGACAGGAAATTGTATTTAAAGAAACCCATAGACTCCACTCCCAAATCACTCAAGCTGATTCAAAACTTTGGCAAAGTATCAGGGTATAAAATTAAACCCCCAAAATCAATGACTTTTCTGTATGCCAACAAAGAGAAAAGTGTGGCTGTAATTAAGAAAGCAACTCCATTTGTAATAACCCCACAAAAAATAAAATACCTAGAAATAAGCTTAACGAAAGAAGTGAAGGGCTCTATGATGAAAATTTTAAAAACCTGAAGAAAGGATATCAAAGCAGAACTTAGAAAATGGCAAAACCTCCCATGCTCCTGGATTGAAAAGATCAACATCGTCAAAATGGCAATAATTCCCAAGGCTATCTATAAATTCAATGTGATACCTAGCAAAATTCGAACCTCATTCTTCAAGGAAATAGAAGAGGCAATCCAAATATTCATATGGAATAATGAAATATCCCGAATAGCTAAAAGGCTTCTCAACAGAAAGAACAATGCTGGAGAAATATCAATACCAAATTTCAAACTCTACTATAAAGCCATAGTAATCAAAACAGCTTGGTACTGGCACAAGAACAGACCTCAGGACCAATGGAATAGAATTGAAAACCCAGAAATGAACCTACAGACATAAAGCCATCTAATGTTCCATAAGGGAGCTAAAAAAAATAGAATGGAAGAAAGACAGCCTCTTCAGTAAATGGTGCTGGCAAAACTGGTTAACTACTCTTAGAAAACTAACGCTTGATCCTTATATATCACCCTGCACCAGAATCAACTCCAAATGGATCAAAGACCTCGGATTCAAAGCAGACACTCTGAAAACATTACAGGATGGAATAGGAGAAATCCTAGTTCTCCTTGGTGCAGGCCGAAATTTTCTTAATAGAGACCCAGAAACACAACAAATCAAAGAAAGGTTGGACAAATGGGATTGTATGAAGTTGCAGAGCTTCTGCATGGCAAAAGATATAGCAAGCAAGATCAATAGAAAGCCCTCAGATTGGGACAAGATCTTCAGTAGCCATACAACGGACAATGGTCTCATATCTAAAATATACCTGGAACTCAAAAAATTAAATCCCCCTACAACAAATCCTCAAAGAAAAAAACTGTCCAATAAATAAGGGGGCTAAAGACTTAAAGAGACACTCCTCTGAAGAACAAAGAAGGATTTCCAATAGACACAGGAAGAAATGCTCAAACTCTCTAGCCATAAAAGAAATGCAAATCAAAACAACATTGAGATACCACCTCACCCCAGTTAGAATGTCTATAACCAAGCACTCTAATAACAACAGATGCTGGAGGGGATTTGGACAGAAGGGAATCTTACTGCATTGTTGGTGGGAGTGTAAACTTGTTTAACCACTTTGGGAAGTAGTATGGAGGTTACTTAAATGTATCCACATAGAGCTCCCCTATGACCCAGCAATTCCACTTTGGGCATTTATCCAAATATTTACAATCAAGACCACACTAAAGCTACCAGCACAACTATGTTTATTGCAGCATTACTTACCATAGTAAGATCTGGAACCAACCCAATGACCCTCAGTTGATGAATGGATCAAGAAAATGTGGTACGTATACACAATGGAATTCTATGCCTCCATCAGAAAGAATGACATTGCCCCATTTGTTAGGAAATGGAAAGACTCGGAAAAAATTATATTAAGTGAAGTAAGCCAAGCCCAAAGAAACATAGATCCCAAGGTTTCCCTGATTTGCAATATCTAGTATATGTATGAGTCAAGCAAAAAAGTTCAGATAAGGTGATGTTAGCAAATGAACCCTAAGATATGTATTCAGTTTTTTTTCTTTCATGCGATTGTTTCCAACACATTTATAAGATAATTTCTTTGTTGCTTTGTATGTCCCTCCCCCACAGTATAACCCCTGCTTTCACTGTATTTGATGTCGGTTTAATTTGTGGAGAGTAATGGGAAAAACAAGTCGTTTAAATAAAGATACAGGTGGACCCATTGCAACAATGAGGTGTACAAGTCGTTATGTCGAAAACGAAATTCACAGCTTTGGTGGGGGGGGCTTGAAGGCTGGGGGGGGAGGAGGTTGGGAAGGGACGGGAAGGAGAAACAAAGGAGGAGGCTACAATGCTTGATAATAAATGTACTCATTTTCTTGTCCATGTAATTGTAACCCCTCTGTACAGTATATTCACAGTAAAAAATAAATAAAAATTAAAAAAATAAAAGAAAAAGAAAGAAGAGAAGAGAAGAAAGATTTTAAAAAACTGAAACAGTACAATAAAAAACTTTTTACTTCCATTTTTTGGAGTTCATTTCTATAAATATCATTTTATATGCTCATATGTACATACCTATTGAGCCCTCTATTAAGGATATCCTCCTTTGGTCTCACTGTATGAATGTTTAGATTTCTGTTTAATTCATTATGTCCAAGTGTAGTTATTTGTCTTTTACTATCCATTGGAATTTTTTGTAGATTTATAGGCACATTTTAATTATTACAAATGAGGGAAATTATGCAGCTTGTATTTCTTTGGGTCTGTCTTACTTCACTTACTATAATTTTTTTTCCAAGTTTTTCGTTTCCTTATGAACAAGGGAATGTCATGCTCTCCAATGGAAGCATAGAATTACACTGTGTATACATATCACATTTTCTTTCTTTTGGAAAAACAGTTTTGTTCTATTCTAAAGATGCTATACAGAGTGGTTACAGTTACATGAGTAAGGCAATGAGTATATTTCTTGTTGAGCATTGTTACATACAATATTTTCTTTTTCTTTTCTCATCGTGGGGCTTGAACTCTGGGCTTGGGCCCTGTCCTGGTGCTCTTCAGCTCAAGGCGAATGCACAGCTTGAGCCACAACACCACTTCCATTTTTTCCTAGTGGTTTATTGGACTTGCCTGCCCAGGCTGGCTTTGAACCACGATCCTCAGATCTCAGCCTCCTGAGTAGCTAGGATTACAGGCATGAGCCACCAGTTCCTGGCCACATTTTCTTGATCCATTCATTCATTGAGGGACATCTGAACTGATTCCATGTCTTGTGTATGGTAATCAATGATGCATTGAACATGGTCATGCTGGTGGCATTTTGTATAGCCTGATTTTAGACAATTAGATACATACCCAGGAGTGAAATTGCTGGGTCATAGGGAAGTTATATGTTTAGTCTATTAAAGAACCTCCATATTGCTTTCCAGAGTAGTTAAACCAGTTTGCATTCCTAACCACAGTGTAGTAATGTTCCCTTTTGGCCACATCCCCACCAGCAATTGTTAAAGCATGTCTTTTGCCAGGCAGAAACTCTTCAGTTGTATGCAATCCCATTTACCTAGTCTTTGATTTGTTCTGATTCTGGATCATTACTTAGTAAGTTTTGAACTGTACTACCCCCTAACGTGTCCCCTATATCTTCCTGTAATATTATCACGGTATCTGATCTTACATTAAAGTCTTTCATCCATTTGGAGTTGATTCTGGTGCAGGTTGATATATAAGGATCTAAATTCAGTTTTCTGCACAAGTACTGGGTAGCCAATTCTGCCAGCATCAATTTTGAAGAGGCTGTCCTTTTTGCCATCCTTTGGCTCCCTTATCAAATATAAGGTGGCTATGGGTCTGTAAATTCATTTCTGGTTCTTCTATTTTAGTCCATTGGTCCTCTGTCCTATTTTGTGCCTGTACCAAGTTGTTTTGGTTTGTTTTAATTTCTATAGCTTTTTAATTGAGATTAAAGCTTGGTACTGATATTCCTCCTGGTACTGATATTCCTCCAGCACTGATCTTCCTACTAAGGATTGGTTGTGCTATTCAGGGTCTTCCAATATTCCAGATTAGTTTGTGGATTGTTTGTTCTATATCACTGAAGAATTTTGTTGGATATTGATGGGTATTGAATTGAATTTGTAGATAGCTTTGGGCAATATTGCTATTTTCATGGTTAAACCTTCCAATCCAGGAGCATGGGAGGTTTTTCTACTTCCTTAAACCTGTTTCTAACGTTTTAATCACAGAGGTGCTTCATCTCTTTGGTAATTCCAAAGTGTTTTTTGAGGCTATTACAAAAGGACTTTCTTTCCTGATTTCAGATTCACTCTTCTCCTTATTGGCATACAGAAAAGCTACTGATTTTTGGGGGTTTCTTTCTTCCTTCCTTCCTTTCTCTTTTTCTTCCTTTCTCTCTCCCTTCCTTCCTTTCTCTCTTCCTTCCTTTCTCTCTTTCTTTCTTTCTTTCTTTCTTTCTTTCTTTCTTTCTTTCTTTCTCTCTCTCTCTTTCTCTCTTTCTCTCTTTCTCTCTCTTTCTTTCTTTCTTTCTTTCTTTCTTTCTTTCTTTCTTTCTTTCTTTCTTTCTTTCTTTCTTTCTGTCTTTCTCTCTCTTTCTCTCTCTTTCTCTCTCTCTTTCTCTCTCTCTCTTTCTTTCTTTCTTTCTCTCTTTCTTTCTCTCTTTCTTTCTCTCTCTCTCTCTCTCTCTCTCTTTCTCTCTCTCTCTCTCTCTCTCTCTCTCTCTTTCTCTCTCTCTTTCTCTCTCTCTTTCTCTCTCTCTCTCTCTCTTTCTTTCTCTCTTTCTTTCTTTCTTTCTTTCTTTCTTTCTTTCTTTCTTTCTTTCTTTCTTTCTTTCTTTCTTTCTTTCTTTCTTTCTTTCTTTCTTTCTTTCTTTCTTTCTTTCTTTCTTTCTTTCTTTCTTTCTTTCTTTCTTTCTTTCTTTCTTTCTTTCTTTCTTCCTTTCTTCCTTTCTTCCTTTCTTCCTTTGTTGGCGATGTGGCTTGAACTCTGGGCTTGGGCTCTGTCCCAGCACTCTTCAGCTCAAGGTAAGTGCTCTAACTTTTGAGCAACAATGACACTTTGGGTTTTCTGGTGCTTAATTGGAGATAAGAGCCTCACGGACTTTCCTGCCTATGCTGGCTTTGAACCACAATCCTCAGATCTCAGCCTTCTGAGTGGTTAGGATGCCGGGCATAAGCCACCAGTGCCCAGCTTGGGGTTAATTTTATACCCTGCTATCTCAGCCAAAGTAACTTAGGAAAGGAATCCATGGGGCTCTTTAAATACAGGATCATGTTATCTGCAAAATGGGAGAGTTTTATTTCTTCTTTCCCTATATGGATCCCCTTTATGTTTGTCTCCTGCCTTATTGCTCTAACTAGAAATTCCAGTACTATATTGCAGAGGAGTGGAGAGAGTGAACATCCTTCTCTCATTCTTGATTTTAGAGGGAATGGTTTTAACTTTTCACCATTAAATACATGCTGGCTGTAGGTCTGTCTATATTATATATGCCTATATTATATTGACGAATGTCCCATATATTCCTGGACTCTCCAGAGCTTTCATCATAAAGCGGTGTTGGATCTTGTCAAATGTTTTCCCCCATATATTGTGATGACCATGTGGTTCTTTTCCTTGCCTATTGTATATATAGAGCACATATTTGGAGTCACTCATCAGTTATAGGGCATCTGGGTTTTTCTCAGGTTTGGCTATTAAGAAAAGTATTGTAATGAACATGGATATATAAGTACATTTATTGTTTTATGACTTTCATTCCTTCAGATAGATGCCTAAGTGTGAGCCAAATGATGATAACTTATACATGTAATCTTACTCAGGAGGCTAAGATATGGAGGATCACAGTTCAAAGACAACCTGCCTAAGAAAGTTTGCTAGACTCCATCTTGAAAATGACCAGCATAAAGCAGAGCTGGAGGTGTGGCCCAGCATAAAGCAGAGCTGGAGGTGTGGCTCCAGTGGGAGAGCACCAGCCTAGCAAGTTCAAGGCTCTAAATTCAATACCTACTCCCACTAACAATATTCAATAAATAAAATACCCAATCATGACATGGTTGCAGCATACAGTACTATTTTTTTTTGAGGAAATCAATTTAGGCTTATTTACATAGTAGTTGCACTAATTTGCATTCCTACAAACAGGACTCTTTTCTCTTGGCATCCTCATATGCTATGTGATGTTGTTTCTGCTCTAGCCATATTGGCTGGAGTGGGATGAAATCTCTGTCATTTTGATTTGCATTTCTTTATGGCCAGGGACGTTATGCATTTCTTTATGTATTTATTGGTCGTTTGTTCTTCTTACCCCAAGAATGATCTGTTCAGCACTTTTGCCCATTTTTGTTCTTGAAGAGTTCAGTGTTTTGAGTTTTATGTATATACTGTATATTCTGTATTATGTATATTCTTCGTCAGATGAATAATTGCTTTAGATTTTCTCCCATACAGTAGGTTGTCCCTTTAGCCTTTAGAGACATTGTTGTGTAAAAGCTTTTTAGTTTAATATAATTTTATTTGTCAATACTTGCCCTTATTTGTTGAGCTATTGAATTTCTAATCAGGAAGTCACTACCTATGCCAATGCATTCCAGTATTTTGACTACGACTAGTAGTTTCAAAGTTTCAGGTCTTACATTAAAATTCTTGATTCACTTTTAATTGACGTTAGGAGAGAGAGAGAAAGAGAGAGAGGAGGGGAGAGAGAGAGGGAAAGAGATCTGGTTTCAGTCTGCTGCATGAAGAAAGCTAGTTTTTCCAGCACCATTTCTTGAAAAGTCTGTCTTTTCTCTGATACATGCTTTGAGATCCTTTGTCAGAAATCAGATTGTGGTAGCAGCATTTCTGGGCATTCTATTCAGTAATCTTCATGTCTATTTTGGGGCCAGTTGCTTGCTATTTTTGTTCCTATGTCTTTGTAATATAATTTGAAGTGAGGTATCATGATACCTTCAACTTTGTTTTAGTTTTGTTCAGGATTGCATTGGATATTTGCTATATTTGTAGTATTGATTTTTTTTCTGTTTCTGTGAGTAATGATATTGAGATTTTGGTAGGAATTTCATTATCTGCAAACATTGCTTTCCTTAATATAGCCATTTTCTTTATATTAATTCTGTATATTCAGCAACAAGGGATGCCTTTCTATCTTCTAGTGTCTTTTAAAAATTTCTTCTTCAATGTTTCATGCTTTTAAGTATAGAAATCTTTCACCTTTGTTAAATTTATTCATAGAAAAAATTGAAACTATTGGGAAATGGAATTATTCTCCTATTTTTCTGTTGATGTACAGAATAGTTATTGGTTTTTTAATGCTGACTTTATATTCTGCTATATTACAAAAGAGGTGGAACTTTAAGGTGCTTTAAGTATAGAATCGTATCATCTGAAAATAACAATACTTTATTTCTTCCTTCCCTATTTGAATCCCTTTTGTTTCTTCTTGTGCATTGTTGCTCTGGCTAGGATTCCAGTGCTATTGTGAATAGAAATAAAGGGAATAGACTGAATGTCTTGTATTGTTCTTGACTTTAGAAAAAAATATTTCAGTTCTGCCTTCATTTACTATGACGTTGACAATATAGGCTTGTCAAATATAGCATTTATTATATTGAGGAACATTGCCTAAACTCATAGTTTCTCCAGAGCTTTTGTCATGAAAAGATGTTGAATTTTTGTCAAAGGATATTTCTGCCTGAATTAAGATGATAATAGGATTCCTTGAGTCTGTTCATATGTGATATTGCATTTATTGATGTAAGTATGTTGATCCACTAACCTTGAGTATCTAGAATATAGCAATTTGGTCATAGGATATAATCTTTTTGATGTATTGCATTTGGCATGCAAATTTTTTTGGGAATTTCTACATCTATGTTCATCATAGAGATTGGGTCTATAAATCTCTTTTTGTTGTATCCTGTCTAGTTTTAGAATAAGTGGAATACTGGCTTCATATGATGAGTTTGTGCCACGGACCGGCTCTGTCGGGACGACAGAGGATACCTAGTGGAGGTAACTGGAACAGGTGGGGAGATGGCAAACACAACTCACACACAAGAGGAGTGAATGCTGAGTGCGATTTATTGCAGAGGATAACAAGCTTTTATAGCAAAAGTCTCCATGAGAAAGGGCAAAAGGTTACACAATCTTGCTGCAAGGCTTCATTCTTGGGTGGTCACCAGCTGGTCACCTGATCTTGTTTTTTGGATGAGGAGCTATGACGATAGGCACTTGTTTTCGGCTTTAGCTCTACTTTTAAGAAATACAATTGGTTTCGATGTTTATCATCTATTAACCATTAACCAGAGCATATGGGCAAGGTGCTGGACAGAAAGGCATGAACTCTAGTACTTTATTGTTACTTTTGTTTAGTTTTGTACTTTATGCGTTTCAAATCTTTTCTAAGCAATTGTGATCCTTTGTCATTCTTTAGAGGGTCCCCAATTTGTGGCCAAAATCATGATATTCAGTATACTTAGTTAAATCTGGCCATATATCAAATTTAAGTTCATAGTGTCTTTTCTGTAACCCTTTCACATAATCATTTACTCTTTTCCATAGTGGCCTTAACTGTCTCATAAGATCTTTCTTATTCCTTCTTTGATAGTAAGCACCAAGGAGGTCTAGATCTAACAAGTCTCTCAGTAAATGAAAGAGAGTAATAGGAATTTCTTTCTCCTAAGTAGTTTTCCCAACGGTTGCCATCCTTATCATACACACCTGTAAAAGGCTATGGATCTGGGGGAAGTCTTTGGGGTCCTCTACATAATGGAGGATCCCACCATTTTCCTCTGATAAGCCATTGTCACCTTTCATCTATCAACCTTTTAGGGATCTTTTTTAGCTTTTGGTCCAAATATCCCTCTGCATCTTTTTTATCTACAGGGTATCTATATGAGTCTATTGTATATGCTTTAAGATTAAAAGGAAGTCTCCAATAGCCATACATTCTTTTTGCTCTAGCCGTGCCTACAGCTTCTTGTAAATTTCTTACAAACAATTCCTTCTGCTGAAGTGACGTGATGAAACCCCCAATACTTTTATATTTACTTATGACTTGTCTAATACCCTCCATAAGAGGGGTTTTTAGGGTAGCACTTAAGTCTGGTGAGTTAGTCATAATCTCAGGACACTCATCAGATGTTGGAATCATCAACACTTCCAAGAAAGAGCCTTGAATAAGGGAACGTTGAGCATGAGTAAGTAGAACAAGCAGCAAGAACAGTAAAAGATTAATAGGCACTCCTATACAGCGAAGAAAAGAAAAACAGAAACAGAAAGACATCTTTCCCAGGGGCTTGCCAGCCTTTCCAGGAGGTAGGCCTCTTTGAAGCCCCATTCTTTGATGTAGACTTCAGTGAAGTCCCATTCTCAGAGATAGGCCTCTTTGAAGCCCCATTCTCTGAGGTAGACTTCGGTGAAGTCCCATTCTCAGAGGTAGACCTCTTTGAAGCCCCATTCTCTGAGGTAGACTTTGGTGAAGTCCCATTCTCAGAGGTAGGCTTCTGTGAAGCCCCATTCTCAGGTCTGAAAGCAGGTGTTCCATGCTAAGCAGACTCCACCGGAGTAGGCGTGGCAAGTTTGAAAGTATTTTTTCCCCTCTACTCATGGAAAATTTTGAGTATTTATGCTTGTTTTTCTTTAAAGGTCTGGTCAAATTCAGCACTGAATTATATGATCCTAGACGTTTTGTGGTCAGGAGAATTTTATTACTGCTTCATTCTCATTCCTTATAGATCTATTTAAGTGATTTATATTTTCTTGTTTGAATTTTGGTAGTTCAAGTACCTCTAGAAATGTGTGTCTTCCTTTGGGATTGTCCAGTTTACTTGAATATAAGCTTTCAAATATTCCCTCACTATCCTCATTATTTCTTTTCTTTATTATTTTTGGTTTTTTTTGGGTCCAGTCATGAGGCCTGAACTCTAGGCCTGGGCACTGTCCTTCAGCTCTTCAGCTCAAGGCTAGAGCCCTACCACTTGAGCCACAGTGCCACTTCCGGCTTTTTTCCTTTTGCTTATGTGGTGCTAAGGAATCGAACCCAGGATCTCAGGTATGCAAGGCAAGACGCTCTACCACTGAGCCACCTTCCCAGCCCATTATGCTCATTATTTCATTGATGTGTGTGTTATCCCTTTTTGTTTTTTTGTTCTTTTTTATTGTGAAAATACTGTTGAGAGGGGTTACAATTACATGGGCAAGATAATGAGAACATTTCTTTTTTCTTTCTTTTTTTTTGGGGGGGGGGTCCGGTCATGGGGCCTGAACTCTGGGCCTGGGCGCTGTCCCTCAGCTCTTCAGCTCAAGGCTAACGCTCTACCACTTGAGCCACAGCGCCACTTCCAGATTTTTTCTTTTTGTTTATGTGGTGCTGAGGAATCAAATCCAGGGCCTCAGGCATGCAAGGCAAGTGCTCTACCACTGAGCCACCTTCCCAGCCCCAATGAGTACATTTCTTATCAAGCATCGTAGCCTTCTCCTTTGTTTCCCCTTCCCATCCTTTCCCATCCTTCCCTCACCCCCCTCACCCAATCCTCCCCACTCTCCCCGCTCCCACCCACCAAAGTTGTAAAGTTCATTTTCGACATAACAATTTGTATGTCTCATTGTTGCAATGGGTCCTCCTGTATCCCTATTTAAATGATTTGTTTTTTCCCTTCCCCTCCACAAATTATAACAATATCAAATACAGTGAAAGCAGATGTTATACCGTGGGGAAGGGACATACAAAACAACAAAGAAATCATCTTATAAATGTGTTAGAAACAATTGCATGAAAGAAAAAAATACATTTGAATACCTATCTTAGAGTTCATTTCCCTAACAGCAACCTATCTGATCTTTTCTGTTTGACTCAGACATACACTAGGAATTGAAAATAGAGAAAACCATGGGACCTATGTTTCTTTGGGTCTGGCTTACTTCACTTAATATAATTTTTTCCAAGTCTTTCTATTTCCTAACAAATGAGACAATGTCATTCTTTCTTATGGAGGCATAGTATTCCATTGTGTATACATACCACATTTTCTGGATCCATTCATCTACTGAGGGGCATAGGGTTGGTTCCATATCTTAGCTATGGTAAATAAGGCTGCAATAAACATAGTCGTGCTGGTAGATTTAGTGTGGTCTGGTTTGTGAGCATTTGGGTAAATGCCCAAAAGTAGGATTGCTGGGTCATAGGGGAGCTCTATGTGGAGTCTTTTGAGGAACGTGCATATTACTTTCCAAAGTGGTTGAACAAGTTTACACTCCCACCAACAATTTTATTCATTTGAGCCTGTTCCCGCCTTCCTTTAGTCAGCTTAGCTGAAGGTTTATGTATCGTTTTTTATCTTTTAAATCTCCAACTTCTTGTATAAATTGTTCTATTTTTATTCAAGTAGCCATGTGTGGGTGTGGTGGCATGTGTGCACACAATCGTACATGTGTGCACATGTACTAGTCCCAAAGGTTGAACTCAGGACCTGGGTGTTGTCCTTTACCTTTTTCATTCAAGGCTTGTGTTCTACCACTTGATCCACAGCTTCAATTCTGGCTTTTGGTGGTTAACTGGATATAAAAATCTCACAGATTTTCCTGCCTAGGCTGGCTTTGAACCATGATTCTCAGATCTCAGCCTCCTGAGTAGCTAAGATTACAGATGTGAGCTACAGGTACCCAGTTCATAGGCTTATATAAATTTCTTTAAGACATGAGAAAAAGAAAATTACCTCCCAAAGTTTTCAGTTCCTCACTTCCAGATCATGACCATGGTTTGCATTTCTTTTATTTTTTTGGGTCCGGTCGTGGGCCTTTAACTCTGGGCCTGGGTGCTGTCCCTCAGTTCTTCAGCTCAAGGCTAGCACTCTACCACTTGAGCCACAGCACCACTTCAGGCTTTTTTCTTTTTGCTTATGTGGTGCTGAGGAATCGAACCCAGGGCCTTATGCATGCAAAGCAAGTGCTATACCACTGAGCTACCTTCATTTCTCAGTGAGAATTGCATCAACAGGAAGAAAACTTCACAAGCTCTCATCACATCTCATCTGTCCACATCTGAGCTATGCACTCGGCCTCCTCTTCTGTGCATTCAGGAAATCTCCATGATCTTAGATAAATCCAGTCCTTCCACTCATGTATCAGATCCAATCCCCTCTTGCTTATTCAAGAACATTACTCTGCTCCCTCTCTTCTTCCTTTCCTGTGCCATCAATTTTCTCTTGCTCAGTAGCATGAAACACCTCTCATTTCAAAAACCCTTTTAGAGTGTACTTCTCTTTTTAGAAAACCATCCCAATTCTCTGCTCACTTATATACTCTTCCTTATACACCTCACATATACTCTTCCTTCTCAATGTATTATCTAATTCTTTTTAGACACTGTTCATAGTTGATTTTTGCCCCAATGTTTTAGTAGAATTGGAAAGTCACCAATAAGCTTCAAGTTGCTAATAGTTCTCATCTATTTCCCCTTCACCATCAGTTCACAGAGCCTATCACTTGGTTTCCAACACCACACATCTCTGGAAGCTCCTGCTTAATCACCTCAATTATTCTTTTTTTAATAATTTTTTATTGTGAAAATATTGTACAGAGGGGTTACAGTTACATGAGCCAGGTAATGAATACATTTCTTATCAAGCATTGTTGCCTCCTCCTTTGTTTTTCCCCTACCATCCCTTCCCTCCCACATCTACAACTACACTTCCCTGTAGCTGACCTTCACCTACATTATACTTCCCTTGTCCCCTTTATCTCATCCCCTAAATAATTGGAAATTTTTACTTATTATTCTACAGACAGCTACCTTTTCTACTTAGACTCAGTTCCTTTTGACCTTATCCAACCTTTTGGCTTTTTGATACCACTACTAACCAGGTGACTTCCAAAATCTGTATCCTTAAATCCAATTTATGGGTCAGTCATCAATTCAACATCTCCACCCAGGTGCTCAGCCTAACATATCAATAGAACTCCAGTTCTATAGCTCCAGTTCCTTTTCCTCAATAGAAGACTCCTCTAGGATTAGCAGCATAGGGAAACAAGATTTACCTTGACCTTTTTATGTCTCTTGCTCTATACTCTAAGCATCTGTTACAACATTTCATGATATATTTTCAAAATGAAAAATACAAAATAAGAAACAGGAATCAGACAAGAATAGTTGCCTAAACTAATGCTGCTGTTTATATATAGGAAAACAGGAAAAAATGAGCATAGGATAATGAAGTTTCTGGCAGTAAATTATCTGGAACATGGTGGCTAAATGGACTTATGAAGAAGTGGGAAAAGTCATAATGATTGCAGATTCTGACTTAAAAATCACCATGGACACTGATGACATTGAGATAGGAAATATATGAAAGAATATAATTTTAAGGAAAAGGAAATAAATAAGAGGTCTAATTTGAGTGTATTGCAAGCTCATGTCTACTAAATAGTAAGAAGCAAATGGAATAAATGTTCACATAATATAAATACAGATGATACGTTCATAAATGTGAAAGATAGCCTATAGTTGTGAGAAAATTAGTACTACAGTATGGCCAAAACACCTGAATTTTGAAGTGAATCAAATTAAGGAGCATCAAGTATAGATTGCCTTTATTTTCCACATTTGACAGAAGAAACACAAACAAACAATACAAACTAAAATCAGTGTTGGGGTTAGTTTTAGTGTTAGGGTTAGGATAAGTGTTAGGGTCTGGGTTTGGGTTAGAGTGAGGATTATGGTTAGGTTGAGGGTTAAGATTAATGTTAGGGTTATTGTTAGGGTTAGGTTTAGGGTTAAGGTTATGGTGAGGGTGAGGGTGAGGGTTACGGTGAGGGTTAGGGTGAGGTTTAGTGTTTGCATTAGGGTTATAGTTAGGTTTTGGGTGAGGGTGAGGTTTAGCATTAGTTAGGGTTAGGGTGAGGGTTAAGTTGAGGGTTAGATTTAGGGTTAAGTTTAGGTTTAGGATTACGGTTAGGGTGAGGGTGAGTGTGTGTGTTAGGGTTAGGTTTAGGCTTAGGCTTAGGGTTAGGCTGAGGGTGAGCTTGAGGGTGAGGGTTTGCGTTAGGGTGAGGGTTAGGGTAAGGGTTAGGGGGAGGGTTAGGATAAGTGTTAGGGTTAGGATTAAGGTTAGGGTGAGGGCTAGGGTGAGGGTGAGTTTTAGGGTTAGGGTTAGGGTGAGAGTTAGGTTTAGGGTTAGGGTGAGAGTTAGAGTTCGAGTTAAGTTTAGTGTTAGGTTGAGGGTTAGGTTAAGGGTTATGTTGAGGGTGAGGGTTAGGGTTAGGTTGAGGGTTAGGGTTAGGGGAAGGGTTAGGGTGACGGTGAGGGTGAGGGTGAGGGTGAGGGTTAGTGTTAAGGTGAGGAATAGGATGAGGGTTCCGGTTAGGATTAGGGTTAGGGTGAGGGCCAGGGTGAGGTTGAGGTTTAGAGTTAGGGTTAGGGTTAGGATTCGGGTTAGGGTTAGGGTTAGAGTGAGTGTGAGGGTTAGGGTTAGGGTTAGGGTTAGGCTAAGGTTTATGCTGAAGGTGATAGTGAGGGTTACGGTTAGGGTTAGGGTAAGTGTTAGGGGTAGGGTTAGGGTAAAAGTTAGGGTTCAAGTTATGTTTAGGGTTAGGTTGAGGGTTGAGGGTGAGGGTTATGGTTACATTGAGTGTGAGGGTTATGGTTAGGTTGAGGGTTAGGCTTAGGCTTAGGTTTAGGATTAAGGTGAGGGTTAGGGTTAGGGTGAGGATTAGGATGAGGATTAGGGTTAGGGTTAGGATTAGGTTTAGGGTGAGGACTAGACTGAGGGTGAGGTTTAGGGTTAGTTTTTGGGTGAGGTTTAGGGTTCGCGTTAGGGTTAGGATGAGGGTTAGGGTTACGGTGAGGGTGAGGGTTAGTGTTAGGGTGAGGGTTAGGGTTAGGATTTGGGTTAGGGTTAGGGTGAGTTTTAGGGTTACATTTAGGGTTAGGTCGAGGGTTAGATTTAGGGTTAGTGTTAGGGTTAAGGTTAGGGTGAGGGTTAGCTTGAGGTTTAGGGTTAGTTTTAGGATTACGGTTAGCATGAGGGTGAGTGTGAGGGTTAGGGTTAGGCTTAGGCTTAGGCTTAAGGTTAGGCTGAGGGTGAGGGTGGGGGTGAGGATTAGGGTTAGGGTGATGGTTAGGTTTAGGGTTAGGGTGAGGGTTAGGATGAGCATTAGGTTTAGGATTAGGGTTAGGCTGAGGGCTAGGGTAAGGGTGAGGTTTAGGATTAGGGTTAGGGTGAGGGTTAGGCTGAGTGTGAGATTGAGGGTGAGAGTTAGGGTTAGGGTGATGGTTAGGATTAAGGTTAGGGTGAGGGTTAGGATGAGTTTTAGGGCTAGGGTGAGGATGATGGTAAGGGTAAAGGTGAGGTTTAGGCTGAGGGTGAGGGTTAAGATAAAGGTGAGTGCTAGGGTTAGGTTTAGGGTTAGGGTTAGGGTTAGGGTAAGGGTTAGATTGAGGATTAATGTTAGGGTTAGGGTTAGTGTGAGATTTAGGGTGAGGATGAGGGTTAGGGTTAGGGTGAGCGTGAGGGTTAGACTTAGTGTTAGGTTTAGGGTGAGGTTTAGGATTAGGCTGAGGGTTAGGGTTAGTGTGAGTGTTATTGTTAGGGTTAGGGTAAGTGTTAGGGTGAGGGTAAGTGTTAGGGTGAGGGTTTTGGTTAGGGTGAGGGTTAGGGTTAGCGTTATTGTTAGGGTTAGGTTTAGGGTTAAGGTTACGGTGAGGGTGATGGTGAGGGTTAGGTTTAGTGTTAGGGTGAGTTTTACTGTTAGGGTTAGTGTTAGAGTTAGGGTTAGGGTGAGGGTGAGGTTTAGGGTTAGAATTAGGGTTAGGGTGAGGGTTAGGGTGAGGGTTAGGGTTAGGGTGATGGTAAGGGTGGGGGTGACGGTAAGGGTAAAGATGAGGGATAGGCTGAGTGTGAGCGTTAACGTAAAGATGAGGTTTAGGTTTAGGGTGAGGGTTAGGTTTAGGGTTAGGGTGAGGGTGAAGGTTAGATTGAGGATTAGTGTTAGGGTTAGTGTGAGGTTCAGTGTGAGGATGAGGGATAGGCTTAAGGTGAGAGCTAGGGTGAGGCTGAGGTTTAGGGTTAGTGTTAGGGTGAGGTTTAGGGTTAGGGTGATGGTTAGCGTTAGTGTGAGCGATAGTGTTAGCGTAAGGGTTAGTGTTCGGGTGAGGGTAAGTGTTAGGGTGAGTGTTAGGGTTAGGCAGAGGGTTATGGTTAGGGTGAGGGTTAGGGTTATTTTTAGGGTTAGGGTTAGGGTTAGAGTTAGGGTTCGCATGAGGGTGAGATTTAGGGTTAGATTTAGGGTTAGGGTTAGGGTTAGAGAGGGTTAGGCTTAGGCTTAGGCTTAGGCTTAGGCTTAGGCTGAGCATGAGTGTGAGGATTAGGTTTTGGTTTAGGCTGAGGGTTAGGTTTAGGTTTAGGGTCAGGGTTAGGATGAAGTTTAGGGTTAGGATTAGGGTTTGGGTGAAGTCTAGGGTGAGGGTTAGGGTTAGGGATAGGGTTAGGTTTACGATTAGGGTTAGGGTTGGAGTGAGTGTGAGGGTTAGGGTTAAGGTTAGGGTTAAACTTAGAGCTCGGGTGAGGGTTAGGGTTTGGGTTAGGTTGAGGGTGAGGCTGAGGATTAGTTTTAGGTTTAGGGTAAGATTTAGGGCTAGGTTTAGGGTTAGTGTTTGTGTTAGGGTTAGGGTTACGGTGAGGGTTAGGATTAGGGTTAGGCTTAGAGTTAGGCTTAGGGTTAGGCTGAGAGTGAGGGTGGGGGGTAGGATTAGGGTTAAGTTTAGGGTTAGGCTTAGGGTTAGGGTTATTGTTAGTGTTATGGTTAGAGTAAAGTTTGTGGTGAGGGTGAGGCTGAGGGTGAGGTTTGGGGTTAGGGTTAGTGTTATTGTTAGTGTTAGGGTTAGAGTTACTGTGAGGTTGAGGGTGAAGGTGAAGTTTAGGATTAAGGTGGGGTTTAGGGTGAAGTTTAGGGTTAGGCTTAGGGTTAGGCTGTGGGTGAGACTGTGGGTTCTGGTTAGGGTTAGGGTGATGGTTCGGGTTAAGGTTAGTGTAATTGTTAGTGTTAGGGTTAGACTTACAGTGACGTTGAGGGTGCGGGTGAGGGTTAGGGTGGGGTTTAGGGTTAAGGTTAGGGTTAGGGTGAGGGTGAGCTTTAGAATTGGGGTTAAGGTGAGGGCTAGGGTGAGGTTGAGGGTTGGGATTAGGGTTAGGGTGAGATTTAGGTTTAAGGTGAGGGTTAGGGTTAGTGTGAGGTTTAGTGTTAGGATTAGGATTAGTGTTAGGGTGAGGGTAAGTGTTAGGGGGAGGGTATGGGTTAGGGTGAGGGTTATGGTTAGGGTGAGGTTTAGGATTAGGGTTAGCGTTATTGTTAGGATTAGGTTTAGGGTTAAGGTTAGGTTGAGAATGAGGGTGAGGGTTAGGGTTAGGGTTAGGGTGAGGTTTAGGGTTTGGGTTAGTGTTAGAGTTAGGGTTAGGGTGAGGGTGAGGTTTAGGGTTAGAGTAAAGGTTAGGGTGAGGGTTAGGTTGAGGGTTAGGGTTAGGGTTATTGTTAGGGTTAAGGTTAGGGTGAGAGATAGGGGGTGGGTTAGGGTTAGGGATAGGATTAGGTTTAGGGTGAGGGTTAGGTTGTGTTTTAGGGTTAGGTTTAGATTTAGGCTTAGGGTTAGGCTGAGGGTGAGGTTGAGGGTGAGGGTTAGGTTTAGGGGAAGGGTTACGATGAGGGTTCGGGTTAGGATTAGGTTTAGGGTAAGGGCTAGCGTGAGATTTAGGGTTAGCGTTAGGGTGAAGTTTAGGGTTAGTTTAGGGTTAGGGGTAGGGTGAGGGTGAGGTTTAGGGTTAGAGTTAGGGTTAGGGTGAGGCTGAGGGTGAGGGTTAGGGTTAGGGTTAGTGTTAGGTTTAGGGTTAGGGTTAGGGTGAGGGTTAGGCTGTGGGTGAGGGTAGGGTTAGGGTGAGGATTAGGATTAGGTTTAGGGTTAGGGTGAGTGTGAGGGTTAGGGTTAGGGTCAGGGATAGTGTTAGGGTTATGGGGAGGGTTAGGGTGAGGATTAGGGTTAGGATTAGAGTTATGGTGAGGGCTAGGGGGAGGGTGAGGTTTAGGTTTAGTTTTAAGGTGAGGTTTAGGGTTAGGGTTAGGTTTAGAGGTAGGGTGAGGGTGAGGTTTAGGGTTAGAGTTAGGGTTAAGGTGAGGCTGAGGGTGAGGGTTAGGGTTAGTGTTAGGATTAGGATTAGGGTCAGGTTTAGGGGGAGTCTTAGGATGAGGGTTAGGGTTAGGATTAGGGTTATGGTGAGCATGACAGTGAGGGTGAGGGTTAGATTGAGGATTAGTGTTAGGGTTAGTGTGAAGTTTACCGGGAGGATGAGTGTTAGGGTTAGGGTTAGGGCTAGGGTTAGGTTGCGGTTTAGGGTTAGTGGTAGAGTGAGGTTTAGGGTTAGGGTGATGGATATGGTTAGTTTGAGGCTTAGTGTTCGGGTTACGGTTATTGTTAAGGTGAGGGTAAGTGTTAGGGTGAGGATTAGGTTTAGGGTTAGGGTAATGGTTAGGGTGAGGGTTAGGGTTAGGTTTAGTGTTTTTGTTAGGTTTAGGGTTAGGGTTACAATTACTGTGAGGGTGAGGGTTAGATTTAGGGTTAGGATTAGGATTAGGGTTAGTGTTAGGGTGAGGGTGTTAGGGTGAGGGTTAGGGTTATGGTGAGGGTTATGGTTAGGTTGAAGGTCAGGTTTAGGGTTAGGGTTATGTTGAGCATGAGGGTTAGGCTTTTGTTGAGGGTTAGGCTTAGGGTTCGAGTTAAGGTGAGGTTAGGGTTAGGGTTAATGTGAGGGTTAGTGTTAGGGTTAGGGTTAGTGTTAGGGTGAGGTTAAGTTTTAGGGTGAGGTTTAGGGTTAGGGTGAGGATTATGGTTAGGGTGAGGGTTAGAGTTATTGTTAGGGTTAGGTTTAGGTTTAGAGTTAGGGTTAGGGTTATTTTGAGATTTAGGGTTAGTGTTAGATTTGGTGTTAGGGTTAGTGTTAGGGTGAGGGTTAGGCTTAGGCTTAGGCTTAGGATTAGGCTTAGGCGGAACATGAGGGTGAGGGTTAGGGTTCGGGTTAGGGTGAGGGTTAGGGTTATTGGTATGGTGAGGGTGATGTTTAGGGTTAGGTTGAGAGTTTGCATTAGGGTTAGGTTGAGGGTGTCGGTTAGGGTAAATGTTCGGCTTAGGCTTAGGTTTAGGCTGAGGATTTGGTTGAGGATAAGGGTTAGGGTTAGGGTTAGGGTGAGTTTTAGTGTTATTGTTAGTGTTCGAGTTAGGGTTAGAGTGAGGGTGAGGTTTAGGGGTAGAGTTAGGGTTAGGATGAGTGTGAGGGTTAGGGTCAGGGTTAGGGTGGGGGTTACAGTAAGGGTAAAGGTGAGGGTTAGACTGAGGGTGAGGGTTAATGTAAGGTTGAGGGTTAGGGTCAGAGTGAGGGTTAGGGTTAGGGTTAGAGTGAGGGTGAGGGTTTGATTGAGGATAAGTGTTAGGGTTAGTGTTAGGGTGAGCTTAGGGTTAGGGTGAGGGTTATGGTTAGGGTGAGGGTGAGGGTTAGGGTTATTGTTAGCGTTAGTGTTAGGGTTATGGTGAGGGTAAGTGTTAGGATGAGGGTTAGGGTTAGGGTGAGGATTATGGTTAGGGTTAGGGTTAGGGTTATTGTTAGGGTTAGAATTACAGTTAGAGTTAGGATTAGGGTGAAGGTGAGGGTGAGATTTAGGGTTAGAGTTAATGTTAGTGTTAGGGAAGGGTTAGGGTTCGGGTTAGGGTGCGGGTTAGGGTTATGATTAGTGTCAGGTTTAGGATGAAGTTTAGGGTTAGGGTTAGGGTGAGGGTGAGGGGTAGGGTTAGGGTAAGGGTTAGGGTTAGGGATAGGGTTAGGTTTAGGTTTAGGGTTAGGGTGAGGATGAGTGTGAGGCTTAGGTTTAGGGTTAGGATTAGGCTTAGAGTAAGGAGGTTTTGGTTTAGGGTGCAGGTGAGGTTGAGGATTAGGGTTAGGTTTAGGGTTAGATTCAGGGTTAGGTTTAGGGTTGGGGTTAGTGTTAGTGTTAGTGTTAGGGTTAGGGTTAGGGTTATGGTTAGGCTGAGGGTGATTGTGGGGGTGAGGATTAGAGTTAGGGTTAGGTTTAGGTTTATGGTTAGTGTTAATGTTATTGTTATGTTTAGGGTTAAGTTTGCGGTGAGGGTGAGGCTGAGGGTGAGGGTTAGGGTTTGGGATAGGGTTAGTATTATTGTTACGGTTAGGGCTAGAGTTACAGTGAGGTTGAGGGTGAGGGTGAAGTTTAGGGTTAGGGTAAGTTTTAGGGTTAGGGTTAGGGTTAGGGTGAGGGTGAGGTTTAGGGTTAGAGTTAGGGTTAGGGTCAGGTTTAGGGTGAGGTTTCGGGTTAGGGTTAAGGTTGGGGTTATGGTGAGGGTGAGGTTTAGGGTTAGAGTTAGGGTTAGGGTGAGGCTGAGGGTGAGGGTTAGGGTTAGGGTTAGTGTTAGGTTTAGGGTTAGGGTTAGGGTGAGGGTTAGGGTGAGGGTGAGGGTTAGGGTTAAGGTTAGGATTAGGATTAGGGATAGGGTTAGGTTGAGTGTGAGGGTTAGGGTTAGGGTGAGTATTAGGGTTAGGCTTAGGGTTTGGCTGAAGTTGAGGTTGAGTGTGAGGATAAGGGTTAGCGTGAGGGTTAGGTTTAGGATTATGGGGAGGGTTAGGATGATTGTTAGAGTTAGGATTAGGGTTAGGGTGAAGGCTAGGGTGAGGGTGAGTTTTAAGGTTAGGGTTAGGGTAAGGGTGAGGGTGAGTTTTAGGTTTAGAGTTAGGCTTAAGGTGAGGCTGATGTTGAGGGTGAGGGTTAGGGTTAGGATTAGGATTAGGGTAAGGGTTAGGGTGAGTGTGAGTGTTAGGGTTAGGGTTAGGATTAGGCTTAGGGTTACACTGAGGGTGAGGGTGAGGGTGAGGGTAAGGGTTAGGGTTAGGGTGAGAATTATGGTAAGGGTTAGGGGGAGGGTTAGGATGAGGGTTAGGGTTAGGATTAGGATTAGGGTGAGGTCTAGGGTGAGGGTGAGGTTTAGGGTTAGGGTGAGGGTTAGGGTTAGGGTTAGGGTTAGGGTGATAGTTAGGATTCGGGTTAAGTTTATGTTTGGGGTGAGAGTTAGGTAAGGGTTACGGTGAGGGTGAGGGTAAGGGTTAGGGTTAGGTTGAGGGTTAGGGTTAGGATTAGGGTTTGGGTGAGGGGTAGGGTGAGGGGTAGGGTTATTGTTAGGATGAGGGTTAGGATTAGGCTTAGGGTGAGGGCTAGGCTGAGGGTGAGGTTTAGGGTTAAGGTTAGGGTGAGGTTTAGGATTAGGGTTAGGGTGAGGATGAGGTTTAGTTTTAGAGTTAGGGTAAGGGTGAGGCTGAGGTTGAGGGTTAGGGTTAGGGATAGTGTTAGAGTTAGTTTTAGGGTGAGGGTGAAGGAGAGTGTGAGGGTTAGGCTTAGGGTTATGTTTAGGATTAGGGTAATGTTTAGGGTGAGTGTGAGGTTTAGGGTTAGGGTTAGGCTTAGGCTTAGGGTTAGGCTGAGGGATAGGGTGAGGGTTAGCTTTAGGTTGCGGGTAGGGTTAGTGTTAGCTTGAATGTTAGGTTTCACGTTAAGTTTAGGGTTAGGGTAAGGGTTAGGGTTAGGGTTATGGTGAGGGTGATATTTAGGGTTAGGTTGAGAGTTTGCATTAGGGTTAGGTTGAGGTTTAGATTTAGGGTTAGGGTGAGGGTTAGGATGAGGATTAGGTTTACGATTAGGATTAGGTTGAGGGCTAGGATGAGGGTGAGGCTTAGGGTTAGAGTTAGGGTAAGGTTTAAGGTTAGGGGTAGGTTTAGGGTGAGGGTTAGGATGAGTGTTTGGGTTACGGTGAGGGTGAGGGTTAGGGTTAGGGTGAGGGTTAGGGTTAGGATTAGGGTTAGGGTGAGGGTGAGTTTTAGCATTAGGGTTAGTGTTAGGGTTAGGTTTAGGTTTAGGGTTAGTGTTATTGTTAGGGTTAGAGTTTGAGTTATGGTGAGGGTGGGGGTGAGGGTGAGGGTGAGTGTTAGGTTTAGGGTTAGGGTGAGGTTTAGGTTCAGTGTTAGGATTAGGATTAGGGTGAGCGTGAGGTTTAGGGTTAGGTTTAGGGTTAGTTGGAGGCTTAGGTCCAGAGTTAGGGTTAGGGTTAGTTTTAGGGTTAATTTAGTGTGAGGGTTAGGTTGAAGTTTAGGGTTACTGTTAGAGTTAGGGTTAGGATTAGGGTTAGGCTGAGGGTGAGGGGGGTGAGGATTAGCATTAGGGTGATGGTTAGGGTTAGGGTTAGTTTGAGAATTAGGATGAGGGTTAGGGTTAGGATTAGGGTTAGGGTGAGGGCTAGGGTGAGGGTGTGGGTTAGGGTAAGTGTTAGGCTTACGCTTAGGGTTAGGCTGAGCATTTGTTTGAGGATAAGGGTTAGGGTTAGGTTAGGGTGAGGTTTAGTGTTAGGGTTAGAGTGAGGATGAGGTTTAGGGGTAGAGTTAGGTTTAGGGTGAGGGTTAGGGTTAGGGGTAGGCTTAGGCTTAGGGTTAGGATGAGGGAGAGGGTGAGGTTTAGCTTTAGGTTGACAGTCAGGGTTAGGGTTAGCTTGACAGTTAGGGTTCAGGTTAAGTTTAGTGTTAGGGTGAGGGTTAGGGTTCGGGTTACGGTGAGGGTGCTGTTTAGGGTTAGGTTGAGGGTTAGGATTAGGGTTAGGGTTAGGGTTAGGATTAGGGTTAGGGTGAGGGTTACGATGAGGATTAGGGTTAAGATAAGGGTTAGGTTGAGGGCTAGGGTGAGGGTGAGGATTAAGTTTAGTGTTAGGGTAAGGTTTAAGTTTATGGTTAGGTTTAGGGTGAGGGTTAGTATGAGGGTTAGGGTTATGTTGAGGGTGAGGGTTAGGGTTAGGGTGAGGGTCAGTGTTAGGATTAGGGTTAGGGTGAGGGTGAGTGTTAGCATTAGGGTTAGGGTTAGGGTTAGGTTTAGGGTTAGGATTAGTGTTATTGTTAGGGTTAGGGTTAGATTTATGGTGAGGGTGAGGCTGAGGGTGAGGGTGAGGGATAGGTTTAGGGTTAGGGTGAGGTTTAGGTTTAGGGTTAGGATTAGGGTTAGGGTGAGGGTGAGGTTTAGGGTTAGGTTTAGGGTTAGTTGGAGGGTTAGGTCGAGGGTTAGGCTTAGGGTTAATTTTAGGGTTAAGGTTAGGGTGAGGGTTAGGTTGAGGTTTAGGGTTAGTGTTAGAATTAGTGTTAGGATTAGGGTTAGGGTGAGGGTGAGGGTGAGGGTTAGGCTTAGGCTTAGGTTTAGGCTTAGGGTTAGGCTGAAGGTGAGGGTGGGGCTGAGGATTAGATTTAGGGTGATGCTTAGGGTTAGGGTTAGGGTTAGGGTTAGGATTATGATTAGGGTTAGGGTGAGGGCTAGGTTGAGGGTCTGTGTTAGGGTAAGTGTTAGGCTTAGGCTTAGGGTTAGGCTGAGAGTTTGGTTGAGGATAAGGTTTAGGGTTAGGGTTAGGGTGAGGTTTAGTGTTAGGGTTAGGGTTAGAGTGAGGATGAGGTTTAGGGGTAGAGTTAGGGTTAGGGTGAGGGTTAGGGTTAGGGTCAGTATTAGGGTGGGGGTTACGGTAATGGTAAAGGTGAAGGTTAGACTGAGGTTGAGGGTTATGGTAAAGGTGAGGGTTAGGGTTAGGGTTAGAGTGAGGGTGAGGGTTAGATTGAGGATAAGTGTTAGGGTTAGTGTGAGGTTTAGGGTGAGGATGAGGGTTAGGGTTAGGGTGAGGGCTAAGGTGAGTGTTAGGTTTAGGGTTAGTGTTAGCGTGAGGTTTAGGGTTAGGGGGATGGTTAGGGTTAGTTTGAGGGTTAGTGTTAGGGTTAGGGTTAGTGTTAGGGTGAGGGTAAGTGTTAGGCTGAGGGTTAGTTTTAGGTTGAGGCTTGTGGTTAGGGTGAGGCTTAGGGTTGGGTTTAGGGTTATTGTTTGCGTTATTGTTACGGTTATGATTACGGTGTGTGTGAGGGTGAGGTTGAGGTTGATGGTTAGTGTTAGGGGAAGTGTTAGGATGAGGGTTAGGGTTAGGATTAGGGTTAGGTAAGGGCTAGGGTGAGGGTGAGCTTTAGGGTTAGCGTTAGGGTGAAGTTTAGGGTTAGGGTTAGATTTAGGGTGAGGGTGAGGTTTAGAGTTAGAGTTAGGTTTAGGGTGAGGCTGAGGGTGAGGTTTAGGGTTAGGGTTAGTGTTAGGTTTAGGGTTAGGGTTAGGGTGAGGTTTAGGCTGAGGGTGAGGGTTAGGGTTAGGATTAGGATTAGGATTAGGGGTAGGGTTAGGGTGAATGTGAGGGTTAGGGGTAGGGTTAGGGTTAGGGTTAGGCTTAGCGTTAGGCTGAGGGTTAGGTTGAGGGTGAGGGTTAGGGTTAGGGTGAGGGTTAGGTTTATGGTTATGGGGAGGGTTAGGATGAGGGTTAGGGTTAGTATTAGGGTTAGGGTGAGGGCTAGGGTGAGGGTCAGGTTTAGGGTTAGGGTTAGGGTGAGGTTTCGGGTTAGGGTTAGGTTTAGGGTTAGGGTGTGGGTGAGGTTAGGGTTAGAGTTAGGGTTAATGTGAGGCTGAGGTTGAGGGTTAGGGTTAGGGTTAGGATTAGGATTAAGGTGAGTTTTAGGGTGATTGTGAGCCTTAGGGTTAGGGTTCTGGTTTGGCTTAGGGTTACACTGATGGTGAGGGTGAGGTTTAGGGTTAGGATTAGGGTTCAGGTGAGGGTGAGTGTGTGTTTTAGGGTTAGGTTTAGTGTTAGGTTCAGGGTTAGTCTGATGGTGAGGTTGAGGTTGAAGTTTAGGGTTAGTTTAAGGGATAAGTTAAGGGTTAGGGGGAGGTTTAGGATGAGGGTTAGGGTTAGGATTAGGGTTAGGGTGATGGCTAGGGTTAGGTTGAGGTTTAATGTTAGGGTTAGGGTGAGAGTTAGGGTTAGGGTTAGTGTGAGGTTTAGTGTTAGTTTTAGGGTTACAGTTAGGATTAGGGTGAGGGAGAGGTTTAGGGGTAGAGTTAGTGTTAGGGTGAGGGTTAGGGTTAGGGTGAGGGTTAGGGTGGGGGTTTCAGTAAGGGTAAAGTGAGGGTTAGGCTGAGGGTGAGGGTTACGATAAGGGTGAGGTTTAGGTTTAGAGTGAGGGTTGGGGTTAGTTTTAGGGTGAGGGTGTGGGTTAGATTGAGGATTAGTGTTAGTGTTAGTGTGAGGTTTACCGTGAGGATGAGTGTTAGGGTTAGGGTTAGGGCTAGGGTTAGGTTGAGGTTTAGGGATAGTGTTAGGGTGAGGTTTAGGGTTAGGGTGAAGGTTAGGGTTAGTGTGAGGCTTAGTGTTTGGGTTACGGTTAGTGTTAAGGTGAGGGTAATTGTTAGGGTGAGGGTTAGGTGTAGGGTGAGGGTAATGTTTAGGGTGAGGGTTAGGGTTAAGGTTAGGGTTTTTGTTAGGATTATGGTTTGGGTTACTGTTACTGTGAGGGTGAGTGTTAGCGATAGGGTTAGGATTAGTATTAGGGTTAGTGTTAGGGTGAGGGTAAGTGTTAGGGTGAGGGTTAAGGTGAGGGTGAGGGTTATGGTTAGGGTGAGGGTCAGGGTTCGGGTTAGGGTTACATTGAGCTGAGGGTTAGGGTTAAGTTGAGGGTTAGGTTTAGGGTTAGCGTTAGGGTGAGTTTAGGGTTAGGCTTAGTGTGAGGGTTAGTGTTAGGGTTAGGGTTAGTGGTAGGTGAGGGTAAGTGTTATTGTGAGGTTTAGGGTTAGGGTGAGGATTATGGTTAGGGTGAGGGTTAGGGTTATTGTTAGGGTTAGGATTAGGGTTAGAGTTAGGGTTAGGGTGAGGATAAGATTTAAAGTTAAAGTTAGGATTAGGGTGAGTGTTAGGGTTAGGCTTAGGCTTAGGCTTAGGCCAAGCATGAGGGTGAGGGTTAGGGTGCGGGTTAGGGTGAGGGTTAGGGTTATGGTTAGTGTCAGTTTAAGGATGAAGTTTCGGCTTAGGGTTAGGGTTAGGGTGAGGGCTAGTGTTAGGGTTAGAGTGAGGGTTAGGGTTAGGGATAAGTTAGGTTTAGGATTAACGTTAGAGTGAGGATGAGTGTGAGGCTTAGGGTTAGGGTTAAGATTAGGCTTAGAGTTAGGGTGAGGGTTAGGGTTAGAGTTTGGGTTAGGGTGCAGGTGAGGCTGAGGATTAGGTTTAGGTTTAGGGTTAGATTTAGGGTTAGGTTTAGGGTTAGGTTTAGTGTTAGATTTAGGGTTACGGTGAGGGGTAGGGTCAGGGTGAGTGTTAGTGGTAGGGTTAGGATTACTATTAGGGTTAGTGTTAGGATGAGGGTAAGTGTTAGGGTAAGGGTTAGGGTGAGGCTGAAGGTTATGGTTAGGGTGAGGGTCAGGGTTAGGGTTAGGGTTACATTGAGCCTGAGGGTTAGGGTTAGGTTGAGGGTTAGGTTTAGGTTTAGGGTTAGGGTGAGTTTAGGGTTAGGCTTAGTGTGAGGGTTAGTGTTAGGGTTAGGGTTAGTGGTAGGTGAGGGTAAGTGTTAGTGTGAGGTTTAGGGTTAGGGTGAGAATTATGGTTAGGGTGAGGGTTAGGGTTATTGTTAAGGTTAGGTTTAGGGTTAGAATTAGGGTTAGGGTGAGGATAAGATTTAGGGTTAGAGTGAGTGTTAGGGTTAGGCTTAGGCTTAGGCTTAGGCCAAGCATGTGGGTGAGGGTTAGGGTGCGGGTTAGGGTGAGGGTTAGAGTTATGGTTAGTGTCAGTTTAAGGATGAGGTTTCGGCTTAGGGTTAGGGTTAGGGTGAGGGCTAGTGTTAGGGTTAGGGTGAGGGTTAGGGTTAGGGATAGGGTTAGGTTTAGGTTTAGGGTTAGGGTGAGGGTGAGTGTGAGGCTTAGGGTTAGGGTTAGGATTAGGATTAGAGTTAGGGTGAGGGTTAGGGTTAGAGTTTGGGTTAGGGTGCAGGTGAGGCTGAGGATTAGGTTTGGGTTTAGGGTTAGATTTAGGGTCAGGTTTAGGGTTAGGTTTAGTGTTAGGTTTTGGATTAAGGTGAGGGTTAGGGTGAGGGTTAGGGTTAGGGATAGTGTTAGGTTTAGGATTAGGGTTAGGGTTAAGGTTAGGGTGAGTGTTAGGGGTAGGGTTAGGGTGAGTATTAGGGTTAGGCTTAGGGTTTGGCTGAAGGTGAGGGTGAGTGTGAGGATTAGGGTTAGGGTGAGGGTTAGGGTTAGGATTATGGGGAGGGTTAGGATGATTGTTAGATTTAGGATTAGGGTTAGGGTGAGGGCTATGTTGAAGGTGAGGTTTAGGGTTAGGGTTAGGGTTAGGGTGAGGGTGAGTTTTTGGGTTAGAGTTAGGCTTAAGGTGAGGCTGAGGGTGATGGTGAGGGTTAGGGTTAGGATTAGGATTAAGGTAAGGGTTAGGATGAGTTTGAGTGTTAGGGTTAGGGTTAGGATTAGGCTTAGGGTTACACTGAGGGTGAGGGTGAGGGTGAGAGTAAGGGTTAGGTTTAGGGTTAGGTTGAGGGTGTGTGTGTGTGTTAGGGTTAGGTTTAGGTTTAGGCTTAGGCTTAGGGTGAGGGCTAGGCTGAGGGTGAGGTTGAGAGTTAGGGTAAGGGTGAGGCTGAGGTTGAGGGTTAGGGCTAGGGTTAGTGTTAGAGTTAGGGTTAGGGTTAGGGTTAAGGTGAGGGTGAGGGTTAGTCTTAGGTTTAGGTTTAGGATTGGGGTAATGGTTAAGATGAGTGTGAGGTTTAGGGTTAGGGTTAGGCTTAGGCTTAGGTTTAGGCTGAGGGAAAGGGTGAGGGTTAGTTTAGGTTGATGGTTAGGGTTAGGGTTAGCTTGAGAGTTAGGGTTCAGGTTAAGTTTAGGGTTAGGGTGAGAGTTAGGGTTAGGGTGAAGGTTAGGGTTAAGATTAGGTTTAGGGTGAGGGTGAGTTTTAGCATTAGGTTTAGGCTTAGGTTTAGATTTAGGGTTAGGATTAGTGTTATTGTTACGGTTAGAGTTAGAGTTATGTTGAGGGTGAGGGTGAGGGTGAGGGTTAGGTTTAGGGTTAGGGTGAGGTTTAGGTTTAGGGTTAGGATTAGGATTAGGGTGAGGGTGAGGTTTAGGTTTAGGTTTAGGGTTAGTTGTAGGCTTAGGTCGAGGGGTAGGGTTAGGGTTAGTTTTAGGGTTAAGGTTAGGGTGAGGGTGAGTGTGAGGGTTAGGCTTAGGCTTAGGCTTATGCTTAGGGTTAGGCTGAGGGTGAGGGTGGGGGTGAGGATTACAGTTAGGGTGATGGTTAGGGTTAGGGATAGGATGAGGATTAGGATGAGGGTTAGGGTTAGGATTAGGGTTAAGGTGAGGGCTAGGGTGAGGGTCTGGCTTAGGGTAAGTGTTAGGCTTAGGCTTAGGGTTAGGGTGAGCATTTGGTTGAGGATAACGGTTAGGATTAGGGTTAGGTTGAGGTTTAGTGTTAGGGTTAGTGTTAGGGTTAGAGTGAGGGTGAGGTTTAGGGGTAGAGTTAGGTTTAGGGTGAGGGTTAGGGTTAGGGTTAGGCTTAGGCTTAGGGTTAGGATTGAGGGAGAGGGTGAGGGTTAGCTTTAGGTTGTCGGTTAGGGTTAGGGTTAGCTTGACAGTTAGGGTTCAAGTTAAGTTTAGGGTTAGGGTGAGGGTTAGGGTTAGGGTTAGGGTTAGGGTTACGATGAGGATTAGGGTTACGATTAGGGTTAGGTTGAGGGCTAGGGTGAGGGTGAGGATTAGGGTTAGTGTTAGGGTAAGGTTTAAGGTTAGGGTTAGGTTTAGGGTGTGGGTTAGTATGAGGGTTAGGGTTACAGTGAGGGTGAGGGTTAGGTTTAGGGTGAGGGTTAGGGTTAGGATTAGGGTTAGGGTGAGGGTGAGTGTTAGCATTTGGGTTAGGGTTAGGTTTAGGGTTAGGATTAGTGTTATTTTTAGGGTTAGGGTTAGAGTTATGGTGAGGATGAGGGTGAGGGTGAGGGTGATGGTTAGATTTAGGGTTAGGGTGAGGTTTAGGTTTAGGGTTAGGGTGAGGGTGAGGTTTAGGGTTAGGTTTAGGGTTAGTTGGAGGGTTAGGTCGAGGGTTAGGCTTAGGGTTCATTTTAGGGTTAAGGTTAGGGTGAGGGTTAGGTTGAGGTTTAGGGTTAGTGTTAGAATTAGTGTTAGGATTAGGGTTAGGGTGAGAGTGAGTGTGAGGGTTAGGGTTAGGCTTAGGCTTAGGCTTAGGGTTAGGCTGAAGGTGAGGGTGGGGCTGAGGATTAGATTTAGGGTGATGGTTGGGTTAGGGTTAGGGTGAGGGTTAGGATTAGGATTAGGGTTAGGGTGAGGGCTAGGTTGAGGGTCTGTGTTAGGGTAAGTGTTAGGCTTAGGCTTAGGGTTAGGCTGAGAGTTTGGTTGAGGATAAGGTTTAGGGTTAGGGTTAGGGTGAGGTTTAGTGTTAGGGTTAGGGTTAGAGTGAGGGTGAGTTTTAGGGTTAGGGTGAGGGTTAGGGTTAGGGTCAGGATTAGGGTGGGGATTACGGTAAGGGTAAATGTGTAGTTTAAACTGAGGGTGAGGGTTATGGTAAGGGCGAGGGTTAGGGTTTGGGTGAGGGTTAGGGTTAGTGTTAGAGTTCTGGTGAGGGTTAGATTGAGGATAAGTGTTAGGGTTAGTGTGAGGTTTAAGGTGAGGATGAGGGTTAGGGTTAGGGTGAGGGGTAAGGTGAGGGTTAGGTTTAGGGTTAGTGTTAGGGTGAGGTTTAGGGTTAGGGTGATGGTTAGGGTTAGTGTGAGGGTTAGTGTTAGGTTTAGGGTTAGTGTTAGGGCGAGGGTAAGTGTTAAGGTGAGGGTTAGTTTTAGGGTGAGGTTTATGGTCAGGGTGTGGGTCAGGTTTAGGGTTAGGGTTACATTGATCGTGAGGGTTAGGGTTAGGTTGAGGGTTATGTTTAGGGTTAGGGTTAGGGTGAGTTTAGGGTTAGGCTTAGTGTGAGGGTTAGTGTTAGGGTTAGGGTTAGTGGTAGGTGATGGTAAGTGTTAGTGTGAGGTTTAGGGTTAGGGTGAGGATTATGGTTAGGGTGAGGGTTAGGGTTATTTTTTGGGTTAGGCTTAGGTTTAGAGTTAGGGTTAGGGTGAGGATAAGATTTAGGGTTAGAGTTAGGGTTACTGTTAGGGTTAGGCTGAGGGTTAGGGTTAGGTTTAGGCTTAGGCTTAGGCTTAGGCCGAGCATGAGGGTGAGGGTTAGGGTTATGGTTAGTGTCAGGTTTAGGATGAGGTTTCGGTTTAGGGTTAGGGTTAGGGTGAGGACTAGGGTTGATGTTAGGGTGAGGGTTAGGGTTAGAGATAGGGTTAGGTTTAGGATTAGGTTTAGGGTGAGGGTAGTGTGAGGCTTAGGGTTAGGGTTAGGATTAGACTAGGGTTAGGGTGAGGGTTAGGGTTAGAGTTTGGGTTAGGGTGCAGGTGAGTCTGAGGATTAGGGTTAGGTTTAGGGTTAGATTTAGGGTTAGGTTTAGTGTTAGGGTTTGTGTTAGTTTTAGGGTTATGGTGAGGGTTAGGGTGAGGGTTAGGGTTAGGGATAGGATTAGGTTTAGGATTAGGGTTAGGGTGAGGGTGTGTGTGAGGCTTAGGGTTAGGGTTAGGCTTAGAGTTAGGGTGAGGGTTAGGGTTAGGGTTTGGTTTAGGGTGCAGTTGAGGTTGAGTATTAGGGTTAGGTTTAGGGTTAGATTCAGGGTTAGGTTTAGGGTTAGGTTTAGTGTTAGGGGTAAGGTTAGGGTTAGGGTTAGGCTGAGGGTGATTTTTGGGGCTGAGGATTAGAGTTAGAGTTAGGTTTAGGTTTAGGGTTAGGGTTAATGTTAGTGTTATGTTTAGGGTTAAGTTTGTGGTGAGGGTGAGGCTGTGGGTGAGGGTTAGGGTTAGGGTTAGGGTTAGTATTATTGTTAGGGTTAGGGCTATAATTACGGTGAGGTTGAGGGTGAGGGTGAAGTTTAGGGTTAGGGTGAGTTTTAGGGTTAGGGTTAGGGTGAGGGTGAGGTTTAGGGTTAGAATTAGGGTTAGGGTTAGGATTAGGGTGAGGTTTCGAGTTAGGGTTAAGGTTGGGGTTATGGTGAGGGTTAGGTTTATGTTTAGAGTTAGGGTGAGGCTGAGGGTGAGGGTTAGGTTTAGGGTTAGTGTTAGATTTAGGGTTAGGGTTAGGGTGAGGGTTAGGGTGAGGGTGAGTGTTAGGGTTAAGGTTAGGATTAGGATTAGGGTTAGGGTTAGAGTGAGTGTAAGGCGTAGGGTTAGGGTGAGTATTAGTGTTAGGCTTAGGGTTTGGCTGAGGGTGAGGGTGAGTGTGAGGATTAGGGTTAGGTTGAGGGTTAGGTTTAGGATTATGTGGAGGGTTAGGATGATTGTTAGAGTTAGGATTAGGGTTAGGGTGAGGGCTAGGTTGAGGTTGAGGTTTAGGTTTAGGGTTAGGGTTATGGTGAGGGTGAGTTTTTGGGTAAGAGTTAGGCTTAAGGTGAGGCTGATGGTGAAGGTGATTTTTAGGGTTAGGATTAGGATTAGGGTAAGGGTTAGGGTGAGTGTGAGTTTTAGGGTTAGGGTTAGGATTAGGCTTAGGGTTACACTGAGGGTGAGTGTGAGGGTGAGGTTAATTGTTAGGTTTAGGGTTAGGTTGAGGGTGAGTGTGTGTGTTAGTGTTAGGTTTAGGGATAGGCTTGGGTTTAGGGTGAGGGTGAGGTTGAGGGTGATGGTTAGGGTTAGGGTGAGGGTTAGGGTAAGGGTTAGCTGGAGGGTTAGGATGAGGGTTAGGGTTAGGATTAGGGTTAGGGTGAGGTCTAGGGTGAGGGTGAGGTTTAGGATTAGGGTTAGGGTGAGCATTAGGGTTAGGGTTAGGTTTAGGGTGATAGGATTCGGGTTTAATTTATGTTTAGGGTGAGAGTTAGGTAAGGGTTACGCTGAGGGTGAGGGTGAGGGTTAGGGTTAGGTTGAGGGTTAGGTTTAGGATTAGGTTTAGGGTGAGGGGTTGGGTGAGGGTTAGGATTATTGTTTGGGTGAGGGTTAGGATGAGGGTTAGAATTAGGCTTAGGGTGAGGGCTAGGCTGAGTGTGAGATTTAGTGTTAGGATTAGGGTGAGGTTGAGGATTAGGGTTAGGGTTAGGTTTAGGGTGAGGGTGAGGTTTAGGTTTAGAGTTAGGGTAAGGGTGAGGCTGAGGTTGAGGGTTAGGGTTTGGGTTAGTGTTAGCGTTAGGATTAGGGTGAGGGTTAAGGTGAGGGTGAGGGTTAGGCTTAGGTTTAGTTTTAGGATTAGGGTAATGGTTAGGGTGAGTGCGAGGTTTAGGGTTAGGCTTAGGCTTAGGCTTAGGTTTAGGCTGAGGGAAAGTGTGAGGGTTAGCTTTAGGTTGATGGTTAGGGTTAGGGTTAGCTTGAGAGTTAGGGTTCAGGTTAAGTTTAGTGTTAGGGTGAGGGTTAGGGTTAGGGTGAGGGTTAGGGTTAGGGTGAGGGTGAGTTTTAGCATTAGCGTCAGGGTTAGGTTTAGGGTTAGGATTAGTGTTACAGTTAGGGTTTGGGTTAGAGTTATGGTGAGGGTGAGGGTGAGGGTTAGGTTTAGGGTTAGGGTAAGGTTTATGTTTAGGGTTAGGATTAGAATTAGGGTGAAGTTGAGGTTTAGGGTTAGGTTTAGGGTTAGTTGGATGCTTAGGTCGAGGGGTAGGGTTAGGAATAATTTTACGGTAATGTTAGGGTGAGGGTTAGGTTGAGGTTTAGGGTTCAGGTTAAGTTTAGTGTTAGGGTGAGGGTTAGGGTTAGGGTGAGGCTTAGGCTTAGGTTTAGGCTGAGCATTTGGTTGAGGATAAGGGTTAGGGTTAGGTTAGGGTGAGGTTTAGTGTTAGGGTTAGAGTTAGGGTTAGAGTGAGGGTGAGGTTTAGGGGTACAGTTAAGGTTAGGGTGAGGGTTAGGGTTAGGGTTAGGCTTAGGCTTAGGGTTAGGATGAGGGAGAGGTTGAGGGTTAGCTTTAGGTTGACGGTTAGGGTTAGGGTTAGCTTGAGAGTTAGGGTTCAGGTTAAGTTTAGGGTTAGGTTGAGGTTTAGGCTTAGGGTTATGGTGAGGGTTAGGATTAGGGTTAGGGTGAGGGTTAGGATGAGGATTAGGGTTACGATTAGGGTTAGGTTGAGGAATAGGGTGAGGGTGAGGATTAGGATTAATGTTAGGGTAAGGTTTAAGGTTAGGGTTAGGTTAGGGTGAGAGTTAGTATGAGGGTTAGGGTTACTGTGAGGGTGAGGGTTAGGGTTAGGATTACGGTTAGGCTGAGGGTGAGTGTTAGCATTAGGGTTAGGGTTAGGGTTAGGTTTAGGGTTAGGATTAGTGTTATTGTTAGGGTTAGGGTTAGAGTTATGGTGAGGGTGAGGGTGAGGGTGAGCGTGAGGGATAGTTTTAGGGTTAGGATGAGGTTTAGGTTTAGGGTTAGGATTAGGGTTATGGTGAGGGTGAGGTTTAGGGTTAGGTTTAGGGTTAGTTGAAGGGTTAGGTCGAGGGTTAGGGTTAGGTTTAATTTTAAGGTTAAGGTTAGGGTGAGGGTTAGGTTGAGCTTTCTGGTTAGTGTTAGAGGTAGGGTTAGGATTAGGGTTAGGGTGAGGATGAGTGTGAGGGTTAGGGTTAGGCTTAGGCTTAGGTTTAGCTTTAGACTGAGGGTGAGGGTGGGGTTGAGGATTAGAGTTAGGGTGATGGTTAGGGTTAGGGTTAGGGTGAGGGTTAGGATGAGGGTGCGGGTTAAGGTAAGTGTTAGGCTTAGGCTTAGTGTTAGTCTGAGCGTTTGGTTGAGGATAAGGGTTAGGGTTAGGCATAGGGTGAGGTTAGTGTTAGGGTTAGAGTTAGAGTTAGGGTTAGAGTGAGGGTGAGGTTTAGGGGTAGAGTTAGGGTTAGGGTGAGGGTTAGGGTTAGGGTCAGGGTTAGGGTGGGGGTTACGGTAAGGGTAAAGGTGAAGGTTAGACTGAGGTTGAGGGTTATGGTAAGGGTGAGGGTTAGGGTTAGGGTGAGGGTTAGGGTTAGGGTTAAAGTGAGGGTGAGTGTTAGATTGAGGATAAGTGTTAGGGTTAGTGTGAGGTTTAGGGTCAGGATGAGGGTTAGGGTTAGGGTGAGGGCAAAGTTGAGGGTTAGGTTTAGGGTTAGTGTTAGGGTGAGTTTTAGGGTTAGGGTGAGGGTTAGGGTTAGGGTTAGGGTTATTGTGAGCGTTATTTTTAGGGTTATGGTTACGGTGAGGATTAGGGTGAGGTTGAGGGTGAGGGTTAGTGTTAGGGGAAGTTTTAGGATGAGGATTACAGTTAGGATTAGGGTTAGGGTGAAGGCTAGGGTGAGGGTGAGCTTTAGTGTTAGTGTTAGGGTGAAGTTTAGGGTTAGGGTTAGGTTTAGGGTGAGGTTGAGGTTTAGAGTTAGAGTTAGGTTTTGGGTGAGGCTGAGGGTGAGGGTTATGGTTAGGGTTAGTATTAGTTTTAGTGTTAGGGTTAGGGTGAGGGTTAGGCTGAGGGTGAGGTTTAGGGTTAGGTTTAGGATTAGGATTAGGAGTAGGGTTAGGGTGGATGTGAGGGTTAGGGTTAGGGTTAGGGTTAGGCTTAACGTTAGGCTGAGGGTTAGGGTGAGGGTGAGGGTTAGGGTTAGGGTGAGGGTTAGGTTTATGGTTATGGGGAGGGTTAGGATGAGGGTTAGGGTTAGTATTAGGGTTAGGGTGAGGGCTCGAGTGAGGGTCAGGGTTAGGGTTAGGGTTAGGGTGAGGTTTAGAGTTAAAGTTAGGGTTAAGGTGAGGCTGAGTTTGAGGGTTAGGGTTAGAGTTAGGATTAGGATTAAGGTGAGGTTTAGGGTGATTTTGAGGCTTAGGGTTAGGGTTCGGGTTTGGCTTAGGTTTACACTGAGGGTGAGGGTGAGGTTTAGGGTTAGGATTAGGGTTCAAGTGAGGGTGAGTGTTTGTTTTAGGGTTAGGTTTAGGGTTAGGTTCAGGGTTAGGCTGATGGTGAGGTTGAGGGTGATGTTTAGGGTTAGTTTAAGGGTTAGGTTAAGGGTTAGGGGGAGGTTTAGGATGAGGGTTAGGGTTAGGATTAGGGTTAGGGTGAGGGGTAGGGTAAGGTTGAGGTTTAATGTTAGGGTTAGTGTGAGAGTTATGGTTAGGGTTACTGTGAGAGTAGGATTCGGGTTAAGTTTAGGGTTAGGGTGAGGGTTAGGGTAAGGGTTACGGTGAGGTTGAGGGTTAGGGTTAGGTTGAGGTTTAGGGTTAAGATTAAGTTTAAGGTGAGGGTTAGGGTTAGGGTAAGAGTTACGGTGAGGGTGAGGGTTAGGGTTAGGTTGAGGGTTAGGGTTGGATTTGTGTTAGGGTGAGGGATAGGGTGAGGGTGATTGTTAGAGTAAGGGTTTGATTTAGGGTTAAGCTGAGCATGAGGTTGAGGGTGAGGGTTAGGGTTAGGGTTAGTGTGAGGTTTAGTGTTAGTTTTAGGGTTACAGTTAGGATTAGGGTGAGGGTGAGGTTTAGGGGTAGAGTTAGTGTTAGGGTGAAGGTTAGGGTTAGGGTGAGGGTTAGGGTGGGGGTGACAGTAAGGGTAAGGTGAGGGTTAGGCTGAGGGTGAGGGTTATGGTAAGGGTGAGGTTTAGGTTTAGGGTGAGGGTTAGGGTTAGGGTGAGGGTGAGGGTGTGGGTTAGAATGAGGATTAGTGTTAGGGTTAGTGTGAGGTTTACCGTGAGGATGAGTGTTAGGGTTAGGGTTAGGGCTAGGGTTTAGTTGAGGTTTAGGGTTAGTGTTAGGATGAGATTTAGGGTTAGGGTGATGGTTAGGGTTAGTGTGAGGCTTAGTGTTCAGGTTAAGTTTAGTGTTAAGGTGAGGGTAAATGTTAGAGTGAGGGTGTGGTTTAGAGTGAGGTTAAGGGTTAGGGTGAGGGTTAGGGTTAAGGTTAGGGTTTTTGTTAAGATTATGGTTAGGATTACTGTTACTGTGAGGGGGAGTGTTAGGGATAGGGTTAGGATTAGTATTAGGGTTAGTGTTAGGTTGAGGGTAAGTGTTAGGGTGAGGGTTAGGGTTAGGGTGAGGTTTATGGTTAGGGTGAAGGTCAGGGTGAGGGTTAGGGTTACATTGAGCATGAGGGTTAGGGTTAGGTTGAGGGTTAGGTTTAGGGTTAGGGTGAGTTTAGGGTTAGGGTTAGTGTGAAGGTTAGTGTTAGGGTTAGTGTTACTGGTAGGGTGAGGGTAAGTATTAGTGTGATGTTTAATGTTAGGGTGAGGATTATGGTTAGGGTGAGGGTTAGGGTTATTGTTAGGGTTAGGGTTAGGGTTAGAGTTAGGGTTAGGGTGAGTGTGAGATTTAGGGTTAGAGTTAGGGTGAGGTTTAGGGTTAGGGTGAGTGTTAGGGTTAGGGTTAGGGTTAGGCTTAGGCTTAGGCTTAGACCAAGCATGAGGGTGAGGATTAGGGTGCGGGTTAGGGTTATGGTTAGTGTCAGGTTTAGGATGAGGTTTAGGGTTAGGGTGAGGGTTAGGGTGAGGGTTAGGGTGAGGGTTAAGGTTAGGGATAGGGTTAGGTTTAGGATTAGGTTTAGGGTGAGGGTGAGTGTGAGGCTTAGGGTTAGGGTTAGGATTAGGCTTAGAGTTAGGGTGAGGGTTAGGGTTAGAGTTTGGGTTAGGGTGCAGGTGAGGCTGAGGATTAGGGTTAGGTTTAGGGTTAGATTTAGGGTTAGGTTTAGCGTTAGTGTTAGTGTTAGGTTTAGGGTTACGGTGAGGGTTAGGGTAAGGGTTAGGGTTAGGCTTAGGTTAGGCTGAGGGTGTCTGTGGGGGTGAGAATTAGAGTTAGGGTTAGGGTTAGGCTTAGGGTTAGGTTTATTGTTAGTGCTATGGTTAGGGTTAAGTTTGCAATGAGGGTGAGGTTGAGGGGAAGGGTGAGGGTTAGTGTTAGGGTTAGTGTTATTGTTAGGGTTAGGGCTAGAGTTATGGTGAGGTTGAGGGTGAGGGTGAAGGATAGGGTTAAGGTGCGTTTTAGGGTTAGGGATAGGGTTAGGGTGAGGGTGAGTTTTAGGGTGAGGGTGAGGTTTAATGTTAGGGTTAGGGTGAGAGTTAGGGTTAGGGTTAGGGTGAGAGTAGGATTCAGGTTAAGTTTAGGGTTAGAGTGTGGGTTAGTGTAAGGGTTACGGTGAGGTTGAGGGTTAGGGTTAGGTTGAGGTTTAGGGATAAGATTAGGTTTAATGGTGGGTGAGGGTTAGGGTTAGGGTAAGGTTTACGGTGAGGATGAGGGTTAGGATTAGGTTTAGAGTTAGGATTTGTGTTAGGGTGAGGGTGAGGGTTAGGGTAAGGGTTTGGCTTAGGCTTAGGTTTAAGCTGAGCGTGATGTTGAGGGTGAGGGTTAGGGTTAGTGTGAGGTTTAGTGTTAGGGTTAGGGTTAGAGTTAGGATTAGGGTGAGGTTTAGGGGAAGAGTTAGTGTTAGGGTGAATTTAGGCTTAGGGTGAGGGTTAGGTTGTGGGTGACTGTAAGGGTAAGGTGAGGGTTAGGCTGAGGGTGAGGGTCACGGTAAGGGTGAGAATTAGGGTTAGGTCGAGGGTTAGGGTTAGGGTTAGGGTTAGGGTGAGGGTGAGGGTTAGATTGATGATTAGTGTTAGGGTTAGTGTGAAGTTTAACATGAGGGTTAGGGCTAGGGTTAGGTTGAGGTTTAAGGTTAGTGTTAGTGTGAGGTTTAGGGTTAGGGTGATTGTTAGGGTTAGTGTGAGGCTTAGTGTTTGGGTTAAGCTTAATGTTAAGGTGAGGGTAAGTGTTAGTGTGAGGGTTAGGTTTAGGGTGAGGGTAATGATTAGGGTGAGGGTTAGGGTTAGGGTTAGGGTTTTTGTTAGGTTTAGGGTTAGGGTTGTTGTTAGGGTTAGGGTTCCGGTTAAGGTGAGGGTGTGGGTTATTGTTAGGGTTAGGATTAGGGTTAGTGTTAGGGTGAGGGTAAGTGTTAGGGTGAGTGTTAGGGTTAGGGTGAGGGTTATGGTTAGGATGAGGGTCAAGATTAGGGTTAGGGTTACTTTGAGCATGAGGGTTAGGGTTATGTTGAGGTTTAGGGTTAGGGTTAGGGTTAGGGTGAGGTTAGGGTTAGGGTTATTGTGAGGGTTAGTGTTAGGGTTAAGGTTAGGGGTAGGGTGAGGGTAAGTGTTATGGTGAGGTTTAGGGTAAGGGTGAGTATTATGGTTAGGGTGAGGGTTAGTGTTATTGTTAGGGTTATGGTTAGGTTTAGATTTAGGGTTAGGGTGAGGGTGAGATTTAGGGTTAGAGTTAGGGTTAGTTTTAGGGTTATTGTTAGGGTGAGGGTTAGGGTTAGGTTTTGGCTTAGGCTTAGGCTTAGGCCGAGCATGAGGGTGAGGGTTAGGGTAAGGGTTAGGGTTATGGTTAGTGTCAGGTTTAGGATGAGGTTTAGGGTTAAGGTTAGGGTTAGGGTGAGGGCTAGGCTGAGGGTTAGGGTTAGGGATTGGGTTAGGTTTAGGATTACGGTTAGGGTGAGTGTGAGTGTGAGGCTTAGGTTTAGGGTTAGGGTTAGGCTTAGAGTTAGGGTGAGGGTTATGGTTAGGGTTTGGTTTAGGGTAAGGGTTAGGGTTATGGTGAGGGTTAGGCTTAGGGTTAGGGTTAGGCTTAGGGTTAGGCTTATTGTTAGTGTTATTTTTAGGATTAGTGTTATTGTTAGGGTTAGGTTTAGAGTTATGGTGAGGGTGAGGTTGAGGGTGAGGCTGAGGATTAGTGTTAGGGTTAGGGTCAGGTTTAGGGTTAGGGTTAGGATTAGGACAAGGGTGAGGGCGAGGTTTAGTTTTAGATATAGGGTTAGGGGGAGGGTTACTTTGAGGGTTAGGGTTAGGGTTAGTTTTAGGTTTAGGGTAAGGTTGAGGGTTAGGTTGAGGTTTAGGGTAAGGGTGAGTGTTAGGGTTAGAGTTAGGTTTAGGCTTAGGGTTAGGCTGAGTGTGAGGTTGGGGTGAGGATTAGGGTTAGGGTGATGGTTAGGGTAGGTTAGGGTGAGGGTTAGGAGGAGGTTTAGGGTTAGGATTAGGGTTAGGCTGAGGGTGAGGATGAGGTTATTGTTACGGTGAGGGTTAGGGTTAGGGTTATTGTTAGTGTAATGGTTAGGGTGAAGTTTGCGGTGAGGGTGAGGCTGTGGGTGAGGGTCATGGTTATGGTTATGGTTAGGGTTAGGGTTAGGGTTAGAGTTAAGGTTAGGTTGTGGGTGAGGGTGAGTGTTAGTGTTAGGGTGAGTTTTAGGGAGAGGTTTAGGGTTAGGGTTTGGGTTAGGTTTAGGGTGAGGGTGAGGTTTAGGGTTAGAGTTAGGATTGAGGGGAGGGTTAGGGTGAGGTTTAGGGTTAGGGTTAGGATGAGGGTGAGGGTTAGGTTGAGGTTTAGGGATAGGGTTAGGTTTAGGATTAGGGTTAGGGTGAGGGTGAGTGTGAGGGTTAGGGGTGAGGGTTAGGCTTAGGCTTAGGGTTTGTCTGAGGGTGATGGTGGGGGTGAGGATTAAGGTTAGGGTGATGGTAAGGGTTAGGGTTAGTGTTATTGTTAGGATTCGTTTTAGGGTTAGGATTAGGGTGAGGATGAGGTTTAGGGGTAGAGCTAGGGTTAGGGTGAGTGTTAGGCTTAGGGTGAGTGTTAGAGTGGGGGTGACGTTAAGGGTAAAGGTGAGGTTTAGGCTGAGGGTGAGGGTTACGGTAAGGGTTAGGGTTAGGGTCAGGGGGAAGGATAGGGTTAGGGTTAGGGTGAGGGTGAGGGTTAGGGTTAGATTGGGGATTAGTGTTAGGGTTAGTGTGAGGTTTAGGGTGAGGATGCGGTTTAGGGTTAGGGTGAGGTCTAGGGTGAGGATGAGGGTTAGGGTTAGTGTTAGGGTGAGGTTTAGTGTTAGGGATAGGGTTAGGATTAATGTGACGGTTAAGCTTAAGGTGAGGGTTAGGGTGAGGGTGAGGTTTAGGGTTAGGGTTTGGATTAGGAATAGGGTTAGTGTTAGGGTGAGTGTGAGGTTTAGGTTTAGCGTTAGTGTTAGGCTTAGGGTTAGGCTGAGGGTGAGGGTGAGGTTGAGGGTTATTGTTAGAGTGAGGGTTAGGGTTAGGGTTAGGGTGAGAGTTAGGGTTCGGGTTAAGTTTAGGGTTAGAGTGAGGATTAGGGTAAGGGTTACAGTAAGGGTGAGGGTTAGTTTTAGGTTGAGGGTTAGGGTTAGGGTTAGGGTGAGGGTTAGGATGAGGGTTAGGGTTTGGATTAGGTTTAGGGTGAGGGCTAGGGTGAGGGAGAGGTTTAGGGTTAGGGTTAGGGTGAGGTTTAGGTTTAGGTTTAGGGTTACGGATAGGGTGAGGGTGAGGTTTAGGGTTAGAGTTAGGGTTAGGTTGAGGCTGATGGTGAGGGTTAGGGTTAGGGTTAGTGTTAGAGTTAGGTTTACGGTGAGGGTTAGGGTGAGAGTGAGGGTTAGGCTTAGTGTTAGGATTAGGATTAGGGTAAGGGTTAGCATGAGGGTGAGGGTGAGGGTGAGGGTGAGGGTTAGGGATATGGTAAGGTTTAGGGATAGGGTTAGTTTGAGATTTAGGGTTCGGGTTAAGTTTACGGTTAGGGTGAGGGTTAGGGTTAGGGTTACGGTGAGCGTGAGGGTTAGGGTTAGGTTGAGGGTTAGGGTTAGATTTAGGATTAGGGTGAGGGTTAGGTTTAGGGTTTGGGTGAGGTTTAGGGTGAGGTTTTGGGTTAGAGTTAGGTTTAGGGGCAGGGTTAGGGTAAGGTTTAGGGTTAGGGTTTGTGTTAAGGTTAGGGTGATTGTTACGGTTAGGGTTAGGATTAGGGTTATTGTTAGTGTTATGGTTAGGGTGAAGTTTGCGGTGAGGTTGAGGCTGAGGGTGAGGGTTATGGTTATGGTTAGGGTTAGGGTTAGTGTTATTGTTAGGGTTAGGTTTAGAATTAAAGTTAGATTGAGGGTGAGGGTGAGGGTGAGTGTTAGAGTTAGAGTGAGTTGTAGGGTGAGGTTTTGGTTTAGGGTTAGGGTTAGGGTTAGGGTGAGGGTGAGATTTAGGGTTAGAGTTAAGGTTGAGGGGAGGGTTAGGTTGAGGTTTAGGGTTAGGGTTAGGATGAGGGTGAGGGTTAGGTTGAGGTTTAGGGATAGGGTTAGGTTTAGGATTAGGGTTAGGGTGAGGGTGAGTATGAGGGTTAGGGTGAGGCTTAGGGTTAGGCTGAGGGTGATGTTGTGGGTGAGGATTAATGTTAGGGTGATGGTAAGGGTTAGGGTTAGTGTTATTGTTAGGGTTAGGGTTAGAGTTAGGATTAGGGTGAGGGTGAGATTTAGCGGTAGATATAGGGTTAGGGTGAGTGTTAGGCTTAGGGTGAGGGTTAGGGTGGGTGTGAGGGTAAAGTTAAAGGTGAGGGTTAGGCTGAGGGTGAGGGTTATGGTAAGGGTTAGGGTTAGGTTTAGGGGGAGGGATATTGTTAGGGTTAGGGTGAGGGTGAGGGTTAGATTGAGGATTAGTGTTAGGGTTAGTGTGAGGTTTAGGGTGAGGATGCGGGTTAGGATTAGGGTGAGGTCTAGGGTGAGGAAGAGGTTTAGGGGTAGTGTTAAGGTGAGGTTTAGGGTTAGGGTGATGGTTAGGGTTAGTGTTATGGTGAGGTTTAGTGTTAGGGTTAGGGTTAGCATTAATGTTAGGGTTAGGCTTAAGGTGAGGGTTAGAGTGAAGGTGAGGTTTTAGGTTGAGGGTTAGGATGAGGGTTAAGGTTAGAATTAGGGTTAGTGTGAGGGCTAGGGTGAGGGTGAGGTTTAGGGTTAGGGTTAGGGTGATGTTTAGGGTTAGGGTTAGGGTTACTGGTAGGGTGACGGTGAGGTTAAGGGTTATTGTTAGGGTTAGGGTGAGGCTGAGGTTGAGTGTTAGGTTTAGTGTTAGTGTTAGAGATAGGGTTACAGTGAGGATAAGGGTGAGGGTGAGGGTTATGCTTAGTGTTAGGATTAGGTTTAGGGTAAGGGTTAGGGTGAGTGTGAGGGTTAGGGTTACAGTGAGCGTGATTGTTAGGGTTAGGTTGAGGGTGAGGGTTAGGCTTAGGATTAGGGTGAGGGTGAGGGTGCGGCTTAAGGTTATGGTAAAGGATAGGGGTAGGGTTAGGGTGAGAGTTAGGTTTCAGGTTAAGTTTAGGGTTAGGGTGAGGATTAGGTTTAGGATTAGGGTGAGCCTGAGGGTTAGGGTTAGGTTGAGGTTAGGGTTAGGCTTAGGATTATTGTGAGGGTTAGGGTTAGGCTTAGGGTGAGGTTTAAGGTGAGATTTTGGATTAGGGTTAGGGTTAGGTTTAGGGTGAGGGTGAGGTTTAGTGTTAGCGTTAGGTTTAGGGGCAGGGTTAGGGTGAGGTTTAGGTTTAGGATTATGGTGAACGTGCGGTTTAGGGTTAGGTTGAGTGTTAGGGTGAGGCTTAGGATTAAGGTGAGGGTTAGGTTTAGGGTTAGTGTGAGATTTAAGGTGAGGTATTGGATTAGGGTTAGGGTTAGGGTTAGGGTGAGGGTGAGGTTTAGGGATAGAATTAGGTTTAGGGGCAGGTTTAGGGTGAGGTTTAGGTTTAGGGTTAGTGTTAGGGTTAGGGTGAGGTTTAGGGTTAGGGTTATTGTTTGGGTTAGGGTTATTGTTAGTGGTATGGTTAGGGTTAAGTTTGTGGTGAGGGTGAGGCTGAGGGTGAGGTTTATGGTTAGGGTTAGGGTTAAGGTTAGTGTTATTGTTAGGGTTGGGTTAGAGTTAAGGGTAGGTTGAGGGTTAGGGTGAGGGGAGGGTTAGGGTGAGGTTTAGATTGAGGTTTAGGGTTAGTGTTAGGATTAGGGTTAGCGTGAGGGTGAGGTTTAGGGGTAGAGTTAGGGTTAGGGGAGGGTTAGGGTGAGGTTTAGGTTTAGGGTTAGGTTGAGGATGAGGGTTCCCATGAGGTTTAGGGATAGGGTTAGGTTTAGGATTAGGGTTCAGGTGAGGGTGAGTGTGAGGGTTAAGGTGAGGGTTAGGCTTAGGCTGAGGTTTAGGCTGAGGGTGAGGGTGGGGGTGAGGATTAGGGTTAGGGGGATGGTAAGGGTTAGTGTTAGTGTTATTTTTAGGGTTAGGGTTAGAGTTACTCTTAGTGTGAGCGTGGGGGTGAGGGTTAGTGTTAGGGTTAGTGTGAGGTTTAGGTTTAGGGTTATTTTTAGGGTTATTGTGAGGGTGAGGTTTAGCGTTAGTTATAGGGTTAGGGGGAGGGTTAGGGTGAGGGTGACGGTTATGGTTAGTGTTAGGGTTATGGTGAGGTTGAGGGTTAGGTTGAGGTTTAGAGTTAGAGTTAGGGTTAGGGTTAGTGTGAGGGTTAGTGTTCGGATTAGGGTTATTTTTAGGGTGAGGGTTTGGGTTAGGGTGAGGGTTATGGTTAGGGTGAGGGTTAGGGTTAGGATTATTGTTATTGTTAGGTTTACGGTTATTCTGAGGGTGAGGGTGAGGATGAGGGTTAGGGTTAGGGTGAGGTTTATGGTTATAGTTAGGGTTAGGGTTAGTGTTAGTGTTATTGTTAGGGTTATGGTTAGAATTAAGTTTAGGTTGCGGGTGAGTGTGAGTGTTAGGGTTAGGGTGATTTTTAGGGTGAGGTTTAGGGTTAGGGTTAGGGTTAGGGTTAGGGTGAGTGTGAGGTTTAGTGTTAGAGTTAGGGTTGAAGAAAGGGTTAGGGTGAGATTTAGGGTTAGGGTTAGGATGAGGGTGAGGGTTAAGTTGGGGTTTAGGGATAGGGTTAGGTTTAGGATTAGGGTTAGGGTGAGGGGGAGTGTGAGGGTTAGGGTGAGGGTTAGGCTTAGGCTTAGGGTTAGGCTGAGGTTGATGGTGGTTGTACGGATTAAGGTTAGGGTGATGGTAAGTGTTAGGGTGGGTGGGACGGTAAGGGTAAAGGTGAGGTTTAGCCTGAGGGTGAGAGTTACGCTAAGGGTTAGGGTTAGGGTTAGGGGGAGGGATAGGGTTTGGGTTAGGGTGAGGGTGAGGGTTAGATTGAGGATTAGTTTTAGGGTTAGTGTGAGGTTTAGGGTGAGGATGAGGATTAGGATTAGGGTGAGGTCTAGGGTGAGGATGAGAGTTAGGGTTAGTGTTAGGGTGAGGCTTAGGGTTAGGGTGATGGTTAGGGTTAGTGTTAGGGTGAGGTTTAGTGTTAGGGTTAGGGTTAGGATTAATGTGAGGGTTAAGCTTTAGGTGAGGGTTAGGGTGAGGGTGAGGTTTAGGGTTAGGTTTAGGATTAGGAATAGGGTTAGGGTTAGGGTAAGTGTGAGGTTTAGGGTTAGAGTTAGTGTTAGGCTTAGGGTTAGGCTGAGGGTGAGGGTGAGGGTGAGGGTTATTGTTAGGTTGAGCGTTAGGTTTAGGGTTAGGGTGAGAGTTAGGGTTCGGGTTAAGTTTAGGGTTAGAGTGAGGATTAGGATAAGGGTTACAGTGAGGGTGAGGGTTAGGGTTAGGTTGAGGGTTAGGGTTAGGGTGATTGTCAGGGTGAGGGTGAGGGTTAGGGTTAGTGTTAGGGTGAGGGTTAGGATGAGGGTTAGGGTTCGGATTAGGGTTAGGGCGAAGGCTAGGGTGACGGTTAGGTTTAGGTTTAGGGTTAGGGTGAGGTTTAGGTTTAGGTTTAGTGTTAAGGATAGGGTGAGGGTGAGGTTTAGGGTTAGAGTTAGGGTTAGGTTGAGGCTGAGGGTGGGGGTTAGGGTTAGGGTTAGTGTTAGAGTTAGTGTTAGAGTTAGGGATATGGTGAGGTTTAGGGTCAAAGTGAAGTTTAGGCTTAATGTTAGGTTTAGGATTAGGGTAAGGGTTAGGGTGAGGGTGAGGGCGAGGGTTAGGGTTAGGGTAAAGTTTAGGGGTAGGGGTAGGGTGAGATTTAGGGTTCTGGTTAAGTTTAGGGATAGGGTGAGTGTTAGGGTTAGGGTTACGGTGAGTGTGAGGGTTAGGGTTAGGTTGAGGGTTAGGGTTAGGCTTAGGATTTGGGTTAGTGATAGGGTTCGGGTTAGGGTGAGGTTTAGGGTGAGGTTTTGGGTTAGAGTTAGGTTTAGGGGCAGGGTTAGGTGATGTTTATTGATGTTTATTGTTAGTGTTAAGGTTAGGGTGAGGGTTACGGTTAGGGTTAGGGTTATGGTTACTGTTAGTGTTATGGTTAGGGTGAAGTTTGCGGTGAGGGTGAGGGTTATGGTTATGGTTATGGTTATAGTTAGTGTTAGTGTTAGTGTTTGGGTTAGGGTTAGAGTTAAGGTTAGGTTGAGGGTGAGGTTGAGTGTTAAGGTTAGGGTGAGTTGTAGGGTGAGGTTTAGGGTTAGGGTTAGGGTGAGGGTGAGGTTTAGGGTTAGAGTTAAGGTTGAGGGGAGGGTTAGGGTTAGGTTTAAGGTTAGGGTTAGGATGAGGGTGAGGGTTAGGTTGAGGTTTAGGCATAGGGTTAGGTTTAGGATTAGGGTTAGGGTGAGGGTGAGTATGAGGGTTAGTGTGAGGGTTAGGGTGAGGCTTAGGGTTAGGCTAAGGGTGATGTTGGGGGTGAGGATTAAGGTTAGGGTGATGGTAAGGGTTAGGGTTAGTGTTATTGTTAGGGTTAGGGTTAGAGTTAGGATTAGGGTGAGGGTGAGGTTTAGGGGTAGAGATAAGGTTAGGGTGAGTGTTAGGCTTAGGGTGAGGGTTAGGGTGGGTGTGAGGGTAAAGTTAAAGGTGAGGGTTAGGCTGAGGGTGAGGGTTATGGTAAGGGTTAGGGTTAGGTTTACGATTAGGGTTAGGGTGATTGTGAGTGTGAGGGTTAGGGTGAGGGTTACCCTTAGGCTTAGGTTTAGGCTGAGGCTGAGGTTGAGGGTGAGGGTTAGCGTGAGGGTGAGGGTTAGGGTAAGGTTTAGAGGGAGGGTTAGGATGAGAGTTAGGGGTAGGATTAGGGTTAGGGTGAAGGCTAGGGTTAGGGTGAGGTTTAGGGTTAGGGTTTATGTTAGGATTAATGTTAGGGTTAGGTTTAAGGTGAGGGTAAGGGTTATGGTTAGAGTTATGGTGAGGGTGAGGGTTACCTTTAGGGTTAGGGTGAAGTTTAGGTTTAGGGTTAGGATTAGGGTTAGGGTGAGGGTTAGGTTTAGGATTAGTAGGAAGGTTAGTTCGAGGGTTAGGGTTAGGGTTAGTTTTAGGGTTAAGGTTAGGGTGATGGTTAGGTTGAGGTTTAGGGTTATTGTTAGAGTTAGGGTTAGGATTAGGGTTAGGGTGAGGGTGAGTGTGAGGGTTAGGGTTAGGCATAGGCTTAGGCTTAGGGTTAAGCTGAGGGTGAGGGTGGGAGTGAGGATTAGAGTTAGGGTGATTGTTAGTGTTAGTGTTAGGGTGAGGGTTAGGATGAGGGTTAGCGTTAGGATTAGGGTTAGGGTGAGGGTGAGGGTTACTGTGAGAGTTAGTGTGAGGGTTAGGGTTAGTTTTAGGGTTAGGCTTAGTGTTAGGCTGAGGGTTTGGTTGAGGATGAGGATTAGGGTTAGGTTAGGGTGAGCTTTAGTGTTAGGGTTAGGTTATATTTACGGTTAGGGTGAGTGTGAGGTTTAGGGGTAGAATTAGGGTTAGGGTGAGGGTTAAGTTTACGGTGAGGTTTAGGGTGGGGGTGATGGTAAGGGTAAAGGTGAGGTTTAGGATGAGAGTGAGAGTTATGATAAGGGTGAGGGTTAGTGTTAGGGTGAGGGTTAGTGTTAGGGTGAGTGTAAGGGTTAGATTGAGGATAAGTGTTAGGGTTAGTGTGAGGTTTAGGGTGAGGATGAGGGTTAGGGTTAAGGTGAGGGTAAGTGTTAGGGTGGGGGTTAGGGTTAGGGGGAGGGTTATGGTTAGGGTGAGGATTAGGGTTAGGATTAGGGTCATTGTTAGCATTTCGGTTAGGGTTACAGTTACGGTGAGAGTGAGGGTGAGGGTGAGGATTAGGGTTAGGGTTAGTGTTAGGCTGAGGGTAAGTTTTAGGATGAGGGTTAGGGTTAGTGAGAGGGTTATGGTTAGGGTGAGGTTTAGGGTTAGGGTTATGGTTACGTTGAGCGTAAGGGTTAGGGTTAGGTTTAGTGTTAGGGTGAGGTTAGGGTTAGTGTGAGGGTTAGAGTTGGGGTTAGGGTTAGTGTTACGGTGAGGGTAAGTGTTAGGGTCAGGGTTTGGGTTAGGGTGAGGGTAATGGTTAGGTTAGGGTTAGGATTAGGGTTAGGGTTATTGTTAGGGTTCGGTTTAGGTTTAAGGTTACAGTGAGGGTGAGGGTTAGGGTTAGGGTTAGGGTGAGGTTTAGGGTTAAAATTAGGGTTAGGGTGAGGGTTAGGTTGAGGGTTAGGGTTAGGCTTAGTGTTAGGGTTAGGGTTAGGGTGAGAGTTAGTAGGAGGGTTAGGGTTAGGGTTAGGGTTAGGATTAGGGTTAGGGTTAAGTTGAGGGTGTTAGGGTCAGGTTTAGGCTTAGGCTTAGGTTTAGGATGAGGGTGAAGTTGACGGTGAGGGGTAGGGTTAGGGTGAGGTTAAGGGTAAGGGTTAGTTGGAGGCTTAGGATGAGTGTTAAGGTTAGGATTAGGGTTAGGGTGAGGGCTAGGGTGAGGGTGAGGTTTAGGGTTAGGGTTATGGTGAGGTTTAGGGTTAGGGTTAGGGTGAGAGTTAGGGTTCGGGTTAAGTTTACGGTTAGGTTGAGGGTTAGGGTAAGGGTTATTTTCAGGGTAAGGGTTAGGGTTAGGATGAGGGTTAGGGTTAGGATTAGGGTTAGGGTGAGGGTGAGGGTGAGGGTTAGGGTTAGTGTTAGGGTGAGGATTAGGATGAGAGTTAGGGTTAGGATTAGGGTTAGGGTGAGGGCCAGGGTGAGGTTGAGTTTTCGGGTTAGGGTTAAGGTGAGATTTAGGGTTAGGGTTAGGGTTAGTGTTAGGGTGAGTATGAGATTTAAGGTTAGAATTAGGGTTAGGGTGAGGCTGAGCGTGAGGGTTAGGTTTAGGGTTAGTGTTAGAGTTAGGGTTAGGGTGAGGGTTAGGTCGAGGTTTAGGGTTAGGGTTAGTGTTATGTTTAAGTTTAAGGTGAGGGTTAGCTTGAGGTATTGGTTTAAGGTTAGGGTTAGGGTTAAGATTAGGGTTAGGGTGAAGGTTAGGGTGAGTGTGAGGGTTAGGGTTAGGGTTAGGGTTAGACTTAGGTTTAGGCTGAGGGTGAGGGTGAGGGTTAGGGTTAGGGTGAGGGTTAGGTGTATGGTTAGGGTGAAATTTAGGGTTCAGGTTAAGTTTAGGGATAGGGTGAGGATTAGGGTTAGGGTTATGGTGAGGGTTAGGATGAAGATTAGGGTTAGGATTAGGCTTAGTGTGAGGGCTAGGGTGAGGGTGAGGCCTAGGGTTAGTGTTTCGGTGAGGTTTAGGTTTAGGGTTAGGAGTAGGATGAGGGTTAGGGTTACGGTTTGGGTGAGGTTTAGGGTTAGGCTGAGGGTTAGGGTTGGGATTTGGGTTAGGGTTAGGGTGAGTTTTAGGGTTACAGTTAGGGTTATGGGGAGTGTTAGGTAGAGGATTAGGGATAGGTGTAATGTTAGGGTTAAGGTTAGGGTTAGGGTTAGGGTCAGGGTTAGGGTTAGGATAAGGGTTAGGGTTAGGGTGAGGATTAGGTTGAGGTTTAGGGTTAGGGTTAGGTTTTGCTTTAGGGTTAAGGTGAGTGTGAGGGTTAGGGTTAGGGTTACGCTTAGGCTTAGGGTTAGGCTGAGGGTGAGGGTGTGTGTGAGGATTAGGGTTAGGGTGATGGTTAGGTTTAGGGTTAGCGTGAGGGTTAGGATGAGGATTAGGGTTAGGGTGAGCGTTAGGTTGAGGGTGATAGTAAGTGTAAAGGTGAGGGTTAGGCTGAGGGTGAGGGTTAAGATAAGGGTGAGGGTTAGGATTAGGGTGAGGGTTTGGGTAAGGGTTCGGTTTAGGTTTAGGGTGAGGATTAAATTGAGGAATAGGGTTAGGGTTAGTGTGAGATTTACGGTGAGGATGAGGAATACGGTTAGCGTGAGGGTGAGGGTTAGAATTAGGGTTAGTGTGAGGGATACCGTGAGGGTGAGGGTTAGGGTTAGGGTTAGGGTTAGGGTTAGGGTGAGGTTTAGGATTAGAGTGAGAGTTAGGGTTATTGTGAGGGGTAGTGTGAGGGTTAGTGTTAGTGTTAGGGGAGGGTAATTGTTAGGTTGAGGGTTAGGTTTAGGGTGAGGGTTATGGTTAGGGTTAGGTTTAGGGTTACATTTACGTTGAGGGTGAATGTGAGGGTTAGGGTTAGGCTTAGGTTTAGTGTTAGGGTAAGGGTTAGATTTAGGGTTAGGTTGAGGGTGAGGTTTAGGGGTAGAGTTAGAATTAGGGTGGGGGTTAGGGTGAGGGTTAGGGTTAGGGAGAGGGTTAGGGTGGGGGTGACGGTAAGGGTAAACGTGAGGGTTAGGCCGAGGATGAGGGTTAGGGCTAGGGTCAGGGCTAGGGTGAGGGTGAGGGTTAGGGTTAGTTTTAGGGTGAGTTTTAGGGTTAGGGTGATGGTTAGGGTTGGTGTGAGGGTTAATGTTAGGGTTAGGTTAATGTTAGGGTGAGGGTTAGTCTTAGGGTGAGGGTTATGGTTAGGGTGAGGGTCAGGGTTAGTGTTAGGGTTAGAGTTAGGGTTAGTGTGAGGGTTAGGGTTATGGTGAGGGTAAGGTTGAGGGTTAGGGTTGGGGTTAGGATGAGGTTTAGGTTTAGGTTTAGGGTTAGAGTTAGGTTTAGGGTGAGGGTGATTTTTAGGGTTAGAGTTAGGGTTAGTGTTAGGGTTAAGGTTAGGGTGAGGGTGAGGGTGAGGGTTAGGGTTAGGCTTAGGCCTAGGCTTAGGCTTAGCCCGAGCATGAGGGTTAGGGTTAGTGTTAGGGTGAGTGTTATTGTTGGGGTGAGGGTTAGGGTTAGGGTTAGGTTTAGAGTTAGGTTTAGTGTTAGCGTTAGGGTTACGGTGAGGGTAAGTGTGAGGCTTACGGTTGGGGTTAGGATGAGGTTTAGGATTAGGTTTAGGGTTAGAGTTAGGTTTAGGGTGAGTGTAAGGTTTAGGATTAGAGTTAGGGTTAGGGTTAGTGTTAGGGTTAGGGTTAGGATGAGTGTTAAGTTTAGGATGAGGTTTAGGATGAGGGCTATTGTGAAGGTGAGGTTTAGGGTTAGGGTTAGGGTGAGGTTTAGGGTTAGGTTTAGGGTGAGGGTTAGGTTTAGGGTTAGAGTTAGGGTTAGAGTGAGGCTGAGGCTGAGGGTTAGGTTTAGGGTTAGTGTTAGATTTAGGGTTAGGGTGAGGGTTAGGTTGAGGTTGAGGGTTAGGCTTAGAGTTAGGATTAGGATTATGGTAAGTGTTAGGGTGAGTGTGAGGGTTAGGGTTAGGGTTAGGCTTAGGCTTAGGGTTAGGTTGAGGGTGAGGGTGAGCATGAGGGTTAGGGTGAGGGTTAGGGTTAGGGTTAGGGTGAGAGTTAGGGTTCAGGTTAAGTTTAGGGTTAGGGTGAGGGTTAGGGTTAGGGTTAGGGTGAGGGCTAGGATTAGAGTTAGGGTTACGGTGACGTGAGGGTTAGGGTTAGGGTGAGGGTTAGGTTTAGAATTAGGGTTAGGGTGAGCGTGAGTGTTAGGATTAGGTTTAGGGTTAGGGTTAGGGTTAGGTTTAGGGTTAGGATTAGTGTTATTGTTAGGGTTAGGGTTAGAGTTACAGTGAGGGTGAGGGTGAGGTTGAGGGTTAGGGTGAGGTTTAGGGTTAAGGTAAGGATTAGGGTTAGGGTGAGGTTGAGGTTTAGGGTTAGATTTACGGTTATGGGGAGGGTTAGTTAGAGGGTTTGGGTTAGGGTTGGTGTTAGGGTTAATGTTAGGGTGAGGGTTAGGTTGAGGGTTAGGGTTAGGGTTAAGTTTAGGATTAGGGTTAGGCTGAGGGTGAGGGTGCGCGTTACAGTCAGGCTTAGGCTTAGGGTTAGGCTGAGGGTGAGGGTGGGTGTGAGGATTAGGGTTATGGTGATGGTTAGGTTTAGGGTTAGGTGAGGGGTAGGGTGAGGGTGAGGGTTAGGGTAAGGCATAGACTTAGGCTTAAGTTTAGGTTGATCTTGAGGTTGACGGTGAAGGTTAGGCTTAGGGTGATGGTTAGGTTTACGATTAGGGTGAGTGTTAGGATGAGGTTTAAGGTTAGGGTGCGGGTCAGGGTGAGGATGATGGTAAGGGTAAAGGTGACCTTTATGCTGAGGATGAGGGTTAAGGTAAGGGTGATGGTTAGGGTTAGGTTTAGGGTTAGGGTAAGGGTTAGGGTTAGGGTTAGGGTGAGGGTTAGATTGAGGATTAGGGTTAGGGTTAGTGTGAGGTTTATGGTGAGGCTGAGGGTCAGGGTTAGGTTGAGGGTGAGGGTTAGAATTAGGGATAGTGTGAGGGCTAGTGTGAGGATGAGAGTTAGTATTAGGGTTAGGGTTAGGGTGAGATTTTGGGTGAGGTTTAGGGTTAGGGATATGGTTAGGTTTAGGATTAGGGTTAGGGTGACTGTGAGTGTGAGGGTTAAGGTTAGGGTTAGGCTTAGGGTTTGAGTGAGGGTTAGGGTTAGGGTTTGGGTAAGGGTGAGGGTGAGGCTAAGTATTAGGGTTAGGTTTAGGGTTAGGGTTATTTTTAGGTTTAGGCTAAGGGTTAGGATTATGGTGAGGGTTAGGTTTAGGTTTTAGGTTAGGGTGAGGGTTAGGCTGAGGGTAAGTTTTAAGGTGAGGTTTCAGGTGAGGTTGAGTATTAGGCTTAGCATTAATCTTAGGGTGAGGATTAGGGTTAGGTATAGCCTTAGGGTTAGGGTGAGGTTTAGGATTAGGGTTATGGTGAGGGTGAGGTTTAGGGTTAACATTAGGTTTAGGGTTAGGGTTATAGTGAGGGTGAGGGTGAGGGTTAGGATTAGGTTAAGGGTTAGGGTGAGGCTGAGGTTGAGAATGAGGTTGAGGGTGAGGTTTAGGGTTAGGGTTAGGTTTAGCGTGAGGTCTACGGTGAAGGTGAGGTTTAGGGTGAGGGTTAGGGTGAGGGTGATGTTGAAGGTGAGGTTTAGGCTTAAGTTGAGGGTTAGGGTTAAGGTTAGGCTTGAGGGTTAGAGTTAGGGTGATGTTTAGGGTGAGGGTGAGGGTGAGGGTATAGGTGAGCGTTAGGTTCAAGGTGAGGGCAAGGGTGATGGTGAGGGTTAGGTTGAGGGTGTGGAAAAGGGTTAGGGTTAGTTTCAGGGTGAGGGTGAGGGTTAGGGTTAGCATAAGTTTTAGGGTGAGGGTTAGGGTTAGGGTTAGGGTTAGGATAAGGGTTAGGGTTAGGGTAAGGGTCAGGGTTAGGCTTAGGGTTAGGGTTAGGGTTAGAGTGAGGGATAGGCTTAGGGTTAGATTTAGGGTGAGGGTTAGGGTTAGGGTGATGTTTAGGGTAACGGTGAGGGTTAGGGTGAGGGTGAGGTTGAGCGTGAGGGTTAGTGTGAGGGTGAGCGTGAGTGGGAAGGTGACGGTGAGGGTCAGGTTTAGGGTTAGGTTTAGGGTGAGGGTATGATTTAGGGTTACTATTAGGGTTAGGGTAAGGGTTAGGCTGAGGGTTAGGGTGACGGTGAGGTTCAGGGTGTGCGTTTCTGTTAGGTAAGGGTTAGGGTTATGTTTAGGGTGACGATTAGGTTGAGTGTGAGGCATAGGGTATGTTGAGTGTTAGGCTTAGTGTGAGGGTTACAGTTAGGGTTAGGATTAGTGTGAGGATAAGGCTTAGAGTGCGGGTAAGGTTGAGACTCAGGGTTAGGGTTAGAGTTAGGGTTAGGGTGAAGTTTAGGGTGGGGGTTAGGGTGAGGGTTAGGGTTAGGGTTAGGGTTGGGTGAGGGTTAGGTTGAGTGTTAGGTTTATGGTTACGGTTAGGTTTAGGGTGCATGTTAGGGTTAGGGTTAGAGTGAGGGTGAAGGTCAGGGTTAATGTTAGGATTAGGTTTAGGGTTAGGGTGAGGCTGAGGGTGAGGCTGAGGGTGAGGGTGAGGGTGAGGATGAGGGTTAATATGAGGGTTAGTTTTAGGGTGAGGGCTATTGTGATGGTGAAGTTTAATGTGGGGGTTAGGGTTAGGGTGAGTGTTAGGGTTAGGGTTAGGGTGAGGGTTAGGGTTAGGGTGATGTTTAGGGTGAGGGTGAAGGTGAGAGTGAGGGTTCGGGTAAGGGTTAGGGTTAGGGTGAGGGTTAGGATTAGGGTTAGGGTTAGGGTGAGGGTTAGGGTTAGGGTGATGTTTAGGGTGAGGGTGAAGGTGAGAGTGAGGGTTAGGGTGAGGGGAAGGTGTAGGGTGAGGGTTAGGGAGCGGGTGAGGGTTAGGGCTATGGTGAGGGTAAGGGTTAGGCTGAGGGTTAGGTTGAGAGTGAGCATTTGTGTTAGCATCAGGGTTGGGTTAAGGGTGAGGGTTAGGGTTAGGCTGAGGGGTAGTTTTAGGGTTAGGGTGAAGGTTAGGGTTAGAGTTAGGGTTAGGCTTAGGGTGAGGTTAAGGTTTAGGTGAGAGTGAGGGTGAGGGTTATTGTTAGCCACAGGGTGAGGGTGAGGGTTAGGGTTAGGGTTAGGTTGAGTGTGAGTGTGAGGGTTAGGTTTAGGATTAGGGTTAGGGTTAGGCTGAGGTTGAGGGTATGAGTGAGGCTCACCCTAGCCCTCACTGCTAGGGTTAGGGTGAGTGGTAGGTTTAGGGTTAGATTTAGGGTGAGGTTTAGGTTTAATGAGAGGGTTAGGGTGATTGTAAGTGTTAGAGTGAGGGTTAGGGTGAGAGTGAGGTTTAGGGTGATGTTTAAGCTGAAGGTGAAAGTTAGGGAGTGTGAGAGGTTTTGGGTGAGAATGAGGGTTATGGTTTGGTTGAGGGTGAGGGTTAGGGTGAGAGTAAGGGTTAGGGTGATGTTTAGGGTGAGGGTGAGGTGTAGGGTGAGAGTTAGGGTTCAGGGAATGGGTAGGGTTAGGGTGTAGGTGAGGGTTAGTGTAAAGGTGAGGCTTAGGGTGACCATGAGGGTTAGGGTTCAGGGGAGGATTAGGGTTAGGGTTAGGGTTCGGGTTCAGGTTAGGGTGAGTGTTAGGGTTAGGTTAGGATGAGGGTTAGGCTTTTTGTGAGGGTTAGGGTTAGGGTTCGGGTTAGGGTTAATGTGAGGATAAGGGTTAGGGTAAGGGTTAGGGTGAGACTGAGGGTTAGGGTTAGCCTTAGGGTTAGGGTTAAGGTTAGGGTGGGGGTTAGGGTGAGGGTTAGTATGAGGGTTAGGGTTGGGTGAGGGTTAGGGTGATTGTAAGGTTTAGGGTGAGGGTTAGGTTGAGGTTGAGGAATAGGGTTTTTGTGAGGGTAAGGTTTAGGTTTAGGGTTAGGTTGAGGGTTAGGGTTAGCATTAGTGTTAGGGTGAGGGTGAGAGTTAGGGTGAGGGTGAGGGGTAGACTGAGGTTTAGGGTTATGGTTAGTGTTAGGGTGTGGGTTAGAGTTAGGGTTAGGGTGAGGGTGAGGGTTAGGGTAAAGGTTAGGGTCACTGTTAGGGTGAGGGTGAGGGATAGGGTTAGCATTACGGTTAGGGTTAGGTTTAGGTTGAGTGTTACGTTTAGGGTGAGGTTGAAGGTTAGGGTTAGCATTAGGGTAAGGGTTAGGGTTAGGGTGCAGGTTAGGGTTAGTGTTAGAGTGAGGGTGAGGGTCAGGGTTAGGGTTAGGATTAGGTGTAGGTTTAGGGTGAGCTTGAGGGTGAGGGTGAGCATTAGGGTGAGCGTGAAGGTGAGGGTTAAGTTTACGGTTATGTTTAGGGTGAGGTCTAAGGTGAGGGTGAGGGCTATGGTGAGGGTGAGGGTGAAGGTGAGGTTTTCGGTTTCGAAAGGGTTAGGGTTAGGTTTAGGGTGAGGATTAGGGTGAGGGTGAGGTTTAAGGTGAGGGTTAGGGTTAGGGTGAGGGTCAGGGTTAGGGTTAGGGTGAGGGTTAGGGTTAGGGTGTTGTTTAGGCTGAGGGTGAGCGTGAGAGTGAGGGTTCGGGTGAGGGTGTGGGTTACGGTGTTGCTGAAGGTTAGGGTGAGAGTGAGGGTTCGGGTGAGCGTGAGGGTTAGGGTGTTGGTGAGGTTTCGGATTAGGGTTAGTTTTAGGGTTAGGGTGAGGTTTAGGGTGAGGGTGAGGGTTAGGGTTAGGGTTAGGATTAGGGTTAGGGTTAGGGTGAGGGTTAGACTGAGGGTTATGGTTAGGTTGAGGATTAGGGTGAGAGTGAGGGTTAGGGTTTGATTAAGGGTTAGGTTGAGGTTTAGGGTAAGGGTTAGGGTTAGGGTTAGGGTGAGTGTGAGTGTTAAAGTTAGGGTTAGGGTGAGGGTTATGGTTGGGGTTAGGGTTAGGGTTAGGGTTAGGGTGAAGGTGAGGATGAGGGTGAGGGTTAGTGTGAGTGTTAGGGTGTGGGTTACGGTTAGGTTTAGGGTGAGGGTTAAGGTGACGATGAGTGTTAAGGTGAGGGTGAGTGTTAGGGTTAGGGTGAGTGATAGGGTGAGGTTTAGGGTCAGATTGAGTGTGAGGTTTACGGTTAGGGTTACCCTTAGGGTTATGTTGAGGGTATCAGTTAGGGTGAGATTTAGGGTGAGGGTGAATGTTTGGGTTAGCGTTAGGGTTAAGTTGAGATTAGGGTGAGGGTTAGAGTTAGGGTGAGGATTAGGGTTAGGGTTAGGGTGACGTTTAGGGTTAGGGTGTGGGTTAGGGATAGGTTTATGGATAGCGTGAGAGTTAGGTTTATGGTTAGGGTTCAAGTTAGGGTGAGTGTGAGTGTGAGCGTTAGGTTTAGGATTAGGCTTTGTGTTAGTGTTAGGCTGAGGGTGTGGGTGAGGTTGACGGTGAGGGTTAGGTTTAGGGTAATGTTTAGGGTTAGGGATAGGTTGAGGGTTAGGGTTAGGGTTAGGATGAGGGTTAGGGTGAGGATTATGGTTAGGGTTAGGGTGAGGGTTAGGTTTAGTTTGATTTTTAGGGTTAGTGTGAGGGTAAACGTTAGGGTGAGGGATAGAGTGAGGGTGAGGGATAGGTTTAGTGTTAGTGTTAGGGTGAGCATTTGGGTGAGGATTAGGATTAGGTTTAGGGTAACGGTTAGGGTTAGGGTTGAGTTTAGGGTTAGGTTTAGGGTGAAGTTTAGTTTTAGGTTTAGGGAGAGGATTAGAGTTAGTGTGAGGTTTAGGGTTACGTTTAGGGTTAGTGTGAGGATAAGGGTTAGGTGAGGGTTAGGGTGCAGGTGAGGGATAGGGTTAGTGTAAGGGTTAGGGTGACTGTTTGGTGAAGGTTAGGTTTAGGTTTAGGGTTAGGGTGAGGGGTAGGCTGAGGGTAAGTGTTAGGGTGAGGTTTCAGGTGAGGTTGAGTATTAGGCTTAGAAATAGTCTTAGGGTGAGTGTTAGGGTTAGGTATAGCATTAGGGTTAGGGTTAGGGTGAGGGTGAGGGTTAGGATTAGGGTAAAGTTGAGGGTGAGGTTTAGGGTTAGCATTAGGTTTAAGGTTAGCGTTAGACTGAGGGTTAGGGTGAGGATTAGGGTTAGGATTAGGTTTAGGGTTAGGGTGAGGCTGAGGTTGAGGATGAGCTTGAGGGTGAGGTTTTGGGTTAGGGTTAGGTTTAGGGTGAGGGCTAGGGTGAGGGTGAGATTTAGGGTGAGGGTTAGGGTGAGGGTGAGTTTGAAGGTGAGGGTTAGCGTTAAGGTGAGGTTTAGGTTTAGGGTTAGGCTGAGGGTTAGGGTTAGGGTGATGTTTAGGGTGAGGGTGAGGGTGAGGTTGAGGGTGAGTTTTAGGGTATAAGTGAGGGTTAGTTTTAGGGTGAGGGTTAGGGTGACGGTGAGGGTTAGGGTGAGGTTGTGGCAAAGGGTTAGGGTTAGGTTCAGGGTGAGGGTTAGGTTTAGGGTTAGGGTTAGGGTGAGGGTGAGGGTTAGTGTGAGGATATGTGTTTGGGTTAGTTTGAAGAAAAGGTTTAGGGTGAGGATTAGGATGAAAGTAAGAGTTAAGGTTAGGTTAAGTGTTAGGGTTAGGGTGAGGTTTAGGGTTAGGATTAGGGTTAGGGTTAGGTTGAGGTTGAGGGTTAGAATTAGGGTTAGGTTGAGGGTTAGGTTTGGGGTGAGTGTTAGGGTTTCGGTTATGGTGAGGGTGAGGTTGAGGTTTCGGTTTCAGGTGAGGGTTAGTGTGTGAGTGATGGTTAGTGTTTGGGTGAAGTTTAAGGTGACGGTGAGGGTTAGGATGAGGTTTAGGATTAGGGTGAGAATTAGGGATAGGGATAGGGTTAGGGTTAGGGTTTGAGTTAGGGTGAGTATGAGGGTAAGAGTTAGGGTTAGGATTAGGGTTACGGTTAGTGTTAGGCAGAGGGTGAGGGTGAGGGTGAGGGTTAGGGTTAGGGTGACATTTAAGGTTAAGGTTAGGGTGAAAGGTAGGGTTAGGATTAGGGAGATTGTTAGGGTTAGGGTGAGGGTTTGGGTTAGTTTGAAGGTTAGGGTGAAGGTAAGTTTGAGATTGAGGGTTAGGGTGAGGGTGATGGTGACGGTGAGGGTTAGAGTTAGGATTCTGGTTAGGGTTAGGGTGAGGGTTAGGGTTAGGTTTAGGGTTAGGGTGAGGGTAAGGTTGAGGGTTAGGTTTAGGTTTAGGGTGAGGGTTAGGGTTAGGGTTAGGTTTAGGCTGAGGGTTAGTGTTAGGGTTAGGGTGAGGTTGAGGGTTAGGTTGAGGGGTAGGAATAGGGATAGGGTAAAGGTTAGGGTTAGGGTGAGGGTGAGGGTGAGGTTTAGGTTTAGGGTGAGGGTTAGGGTGAGGGTTAGTGTGAGGTTTAGGTTTAGGGTAAGGGTAAGGGTTAGGTTCAGGGTGAGTGTTAGTTTTAGGTTTAAGTTTAGGGTTAGGGTGATGCTGAGGGTTAGGGTTAGGGTTAGTGTGAGGATGAGGGTTAGGGTGAGGATTAGGGTGAGGATGAGAGTTAGGCTTAGCATAACGTTTAGGGCGAGGGTTAGGGTTAGGGTTAGGGTTAGGGTTAGGTTAGGGTAAGGGTTAGGGTTAGCGTGAGGGTTAGGGGTATGGTGATGTTTAGGGTGACGGTGAGGGTTAGGGTGAGGGTGAGGTTGAGCGTGAGGATTAGGGTGAGGGTGAGCATGAGTGGGAGGGTGACCATGAGGGTTAGGATTAAGGTTAGATTTAGGGTGAGGATAAGAGTTAGGGTACTATTAGGGTTAGGGTAAGGGTTTGGCTGAGGGTGAGGGTGAGGGTGAGGGTTAGGGTTTTGGTTAGGTAAGGGTTAGGGTTATGTTTAGGGTGAGGATTATGGTGAGGGTGAGGATTAGGGTTAGGTTGAGGGTTAGGCTTAGTGTGAGTGTTACGGTTAGGGTTAGGGTTAATGTGAGGATAAGGGTTAAGATGAGCGTTTGGTTGAGAGTGAGGGTTAGGGTTAGCGTTAGGGTTAGGGTGAAGGTTAGTGTGGGGGTTAGGGTGTGGTTTAGGGTTCGGGTTAGTGTTGGGTGAGGGTTAGGGTGAGCGTAAGGTTTAGAGTGAGGATTAGGTTGAGAGTGAGGGATAGGGTTATGGTGAGGGTAAGGGTTAGGGTTAGGGTGAGAGTGAGGGTGATGGTAAGGGTAAGGGTTTTAGGGTCTAAGTTACTGTGAGTGTGAGGGTTAGGGTTAGCATTAGGGTTAGGGTTTGGTTTAGGTTGAGTGTTAGGGTTACGGTTAGGGTTAGGTTTAGGGTGAGGGTAAGGGTTAGGATGACAGTTAGGGTGAGGGTGAGGGTTAAGTTTAGGTTTAGGTTTAGGGTGAGTTTGAGGGTGAGGGTTAGGGTTAGGGTTAGGGTGAGTGTTAGGGTGAGGCTTAGGGTGAAGGTTAGGATTAGGGTTAGGATTTGGGTTAGGGTGAGGTTTAGGGTGAGGGGAGGTGGTAGGGTGAGTGTTAGGGAGAGGGGAGGGATAGGGTTATGGTGAGGGTAAGTGTTAGGCTGAGGCTTAGGTTGAGAGTGAACATTTGAGTTAGCATCAGGTTTGGGTTGAAGTTGAGGGTTAGACTTAGGCTGAGGGGTAGTTTAAGGGTTTGGGTTAGGGTTAGGTTTCGGGGGAGGTTAAGGGTTAGGGTGAGGGTGAGGTTTAGGGTTAGACTTAGGGTGATGGTGAGGATTAGGTTTAGGGTAAGGGTGAGTGTGAGTGTGAGGGTAAGGTTTAGGATTATGTTTAGGGTCAGGCTGAGGTTGAGGGTATGAGTGAGGGTGAGTGCTAGGGTTAGTGGTAGAGGTAGGGTTAGGGTTAGGTTTAGAGTTAGTATTAGTGTTAGGGTTAGGATTAGGCTGAGGGTGAGGGTGAGGGTGAGGGTGAAGATGAGGTTTAGGGTTAGGGTTAGGATTAGAGTTAGGGTTATGTTGAGCGCTATGATGAGGGTGAGGGTTAGGGTTAGAGTTAGGGTTAGGGTGAGGCTTAGGGTGAGGGTTGAGTGTTAGGGTTAGGCTTAGGTTGAGGTTGACGGTTAGGATTAGGGATAGGGATAGGTTTAGGCTGAGGTTGAGGATGAGGGTGAGGTTTAGGGTTAGGGTTACGGTTAGGGTGAGGGCTAGGGTGAGGGTGAGTGTTAGGGTGAAGTTGAGTGTGAGGGTGAGGGTCTTGGTTAGGTAATGTTAGGGTTAGTGTGAGGATTAGGTGAGTGTTAGGGTGAGGGTGTGGGTTCGGTTGATGGTGAGGGTTCGGGTTACATTAGTGTTAGGGTTAGGGTTAGGTTGAGTGTTAGGGTTAGGGTTAGGGTGAGGGTATGTGTTAGGGTGAGGGTTATGGTGAGGGTGAGGGATAAGGTTAGTGTTAGGGTTAGGGTGAGCATTTGGATGAGGGTTAGGTTTAGGGTTAGGGTGAGGGTTAGGGTTAGGGTTGAGTTAAGGGTTAGCGTTAGTGTGAGGTGTAGGGTTAGGGTTAGGGTTAGTGTGAGGATAAGGGATATGGTGAGGGTTAGGGTGAGGGTGAAGGATAGGTTTACTGTAAGGGTTAGGGTGAGTGTTTGGATGAGGATTAGGTTCAGGTTTAGGGTTAAGGTGAGGGTTAGGATGAGGGTAAGTGTTAGGGTGATGTTTAGGTTGTGGTTGAGTATTGGGGTTTGCATTAGTCTTAGTGTGAGGGTTAGGGTTAGGTATGGCATTAGGCTTAGGGTTAGGGTTAGGGTGAGGGTTAGGATTAGGGTTAAGGTGAGGGTGAGGTTTAGGGTTAGCATTAGGTTTACGGTTATGGTTACAGTGAGGGTTTGGGTAAGGGTTAGGTTTCGGATTAGGTTTAGGGTTAGGGTGAGGCTGAGGTTGAGGATGAGGTTGAGGTTGAGGGTTAGGGTTAGGGTTAGGCTTAAGGTGAGGGCTAGGGTGAGGGCGAAGGTTAGGATGAGGGTTAGGGTGAGGGTGCGGTTTTTGGTTAGGAAATGGTTAGGATTAGGTTTAGGGTGAGGATTAGGCTGAGGGTGAGGTTGAAGGTGAGGGTTAGGGTTAAGGTGAGGGTTAGGGTTAGGGTTAGGGTGAGGGTTAGGGTTAGGGTGATTTTTAGGGTGAGGGTGAGGGTGAGGGTTAGGGTGTAGGTGAGGGTTAGGGTTAGGGTGAGGGTTAGGGTGACAGTGAGGGTTAGGTTGAGGGTTAGGGCTAGTGTGAGGGTTAGGATTAGGGTTAGTGTGAGGAAAAGTGTTAGGGTGAGGATTAGGATGAGACTAAGATTTAGGGTTATGTTTAGCATTAAGGGTAGTGTGAGGTATAGGGTTAGAGTTCGGGTGTTGGTTAGGTTGAGGGTGAGAGTTAGAGTTATGGTTAGGGTGAGGGTTAGGGTTGGGGTGAGTGTTAGTGTTACGGTTAGGGTGAGGGTTTGGTTTCGGGTGAGGGTTAGGGTGTGGGTTAGGGTTAAGGTTGTGGTGAGGGTAAGGTTAGGGTGAGATTTAGGGTGAGGGTTAGGGTTAGGTTGAGGGTTAGGGTGACGTTGAGGGTTAGGGTGACAGTGAGGGTTAGGGTCAGGGTTAGGCTTAGTGTGAGGGTTAAAATGAGGGTTAGGGTTAGGGTTGGGGTTAGTTTTAAGTTTATAGTGAGGGTAAGGGATAAGGTGAGGTTTAGGCTGATGGGTAGGTTTAGGGTAAGGGTGAGGGAGAGGGTGAGGGTAAGGATTAGAGTGAGGGTTAGTGTGAGGTTGAGTGTTAGGGTTAGCATTAGGGTTAGGGTTTGGGTTAGGGTGAGGGGTAGGGTTAGGGTTAGGGTGAGGATGAAGTTTAGGGTTAGCATTAGGTTTAGGGTTAGGTTGAGGGTGAGGGTTAGGGTTAGGTTTAGGGTGAGTGTTAGGTTCAGGTTTAGGGTCAGGGGTAGAGTGAGGGTTAAGGTTAAGGTGTGGGTTCCAATTAGGGTGAGGGTGAGGCTAAGGATTCGGGTGAGGTTTAGGGTATGGGTGAGGGTTAGGGTTTGAATTAGAGATAGGGTTAGGGTGAAGGTGAGAGTGAGGGTTAGGGTTAGAGTTAGGGTTTGAGTGAGGGTCAGGGTGAGGGTGAGGGTTAGGTTTAGGGTTAGGATTAGTGTAAGGTTGAGGGCTAGATGAGGGTGAGGGTTAGGGTTTGGGTTAGGGTGAGGGTAAGTATTAGGGTGACGGGTAGGGTTAGGGTTCGGATGAGGTTGAGGGTTAGGTTTAGTGTGAGGGTGTGGGTTAGGGTTAGGGTAAGGTTAAGGTTTAGAGTGAGGGTTAGGGTGAGAGTGAGTGTTAGGGTTAGCGTGAGTGTGAGGGTGAGGGTTAGGGTGATGTTTAGGGTGACAGTGAGGGTTAGGATGAGGGTTAGGTTTAGGTTTAGTGTTAGCGTTACAGTGAGGGTTAGGGTCAGGGTTAGGATTAAGGTGAGGGTTAAAGTGAGGGTGAAGGTTAGGTTTAGGTTTAAGGTGTGGGTTATGGTTAGGGTTAGGATTAGGGTGAGGTTTAGGGTGAGGGGTTGGGTCAGGGTTAGTGTGAGGTTTAGGGTTAGTGTGAGGTTTTGGGTTAGGTTTAGGGTAAGTGTGAGGATAAGGGTTAGAGTGAGGGATAGGGTTATTTTTAGGGTTAGGGTGAGGGTGAGGGTGAGGGTTCGGGTTCGGATAGGGTGAGGGTTAGGGTGAGGGTTAGGGTTAGGGTAAGGCATAGGGTTGGGGTTAGGGTAAGGGTGCGTGTGAGGGTGATGGTTAGTGTTAGGTTTATGGTGAAGGTGAGGGTTTGGTTTAGGATTAGGGTTAGGGTTAGTTTTAGGGTGAGGGTGAGGGTTAGGTTTAGGATTAGGGTTAGGGTTAGGCTTAAGGTGAGGGTGAGGGTGAGGGTGAGGGTTAGGGAGAGGATTAGGGTTATGTTTAGGGTTAGGGTGAGAGTGTGGGTTAGGTTGAGGTGAGGGTTCGGGTTTGGGTCAGGGTGAGGGTTAGGGTTAGAGTTAGGGTGAGGTTAGGGTTAATGTGAGGGGAAGGGTTGGGGTTAGGGTGAGGGTGAGGTTTAGGTTTAGTGTGAGGGTTAGGGTTAGTATTAGGGTTATGGTAAGGTTAAGGGTTAGGGTGTGGTTTAGGGTAAGAGTGAGGGTTAGGGTTAGCGTGAGTTGGAGGGTGAGGGTTAGGGTTAGGGTGAGGGTTAGGGTGAGGGAGAGGCTTATGTTTATGGTTAAGGTGAGGGTTAGGATGAGGGTGAGTTTTAGGGTGAGGTTGAAGGTTAGGGTGAGGGTGAGGTTTAGGGTTAGGGTTAGGTTTAGGGTGTGGGTTAGGTTTAGGGTTAGGGTTAGGCTGATGGTTAGGTTTGGGGTTAGGGTAAGGGTGAGGGTGACGGTAAGGGTTAGGGCTAGGTTTAGGGTGAGTGTGAGGGTTAGGTTTAAGATTAGTGTTAGTATGATGGTGAGGGTGAAGTTTACAGTTAGTGTTAGCTTTGGGGTGAGGGTGAGCCTGAGGGTGAGGTTTAGGGTGTGAGTGACAGTTAGGTTTAGGGTGAGGGTTAGGGTGATGGTGAGGGTTAGGTGAGGGTGAGATGTAGGTTTAATGTTAGAGTTAGGCTGAGGGTTAAGATCAGGGTCAGGATTAAGGTGAAGGTTAAGGTGAGGTTTAGGGTTAGGGTTAGGTTTAGGGTTAGTGTGAGGATTAGGTTTAGGGTGAGGGTAAGCTTTAGGGTGAGGGTTAGACTGAGGGTGAGGGATAGGTTTAGTGTTAGTGTTAGGGTGAGCATTTGGGTGAGGGTTAGGTTAAGGGTTAAGGTTAGGGTGAGTGTTAAGGTGAGGGCAAGTGTTAGGGTTAGGTTTAGGTGGACGGTGAGGGATAGGGTTATGGTGAGTTGAGGGTGAGGGTGAAGGTGAGGGTTAGGGTTAGCGTTAGGTTGAGGGGAAGGTACAGGTTGAGGGTAAGTACTAGAGTTAGGCTGAGGGTGAGTGTGATGTTGAGGTTTAGGGTTAGGGTAAGGGTTAGGGTTAGTGTGAGGGTTAGTGTTAGGGTTAGGGTTAGGGTTAGTGTGAGGGTAAGTGTTAGGGTGAGGGTTTGGGTTAGGGTGAGTGTTATGGTTAGGGTGAGGGTTAGGGTCAGGTTTATTTTTAGGGTTAGTGTTATGGTAACGGTGAGGGTGAAGGTGAGGGTTAATGTTAGGGTTAGGATGAGATTTAGGTTTAGGGTTAGGATTAGCGTTAGGCTAAGGGTTAGGTTTAGGGTTAAATGTGAGGGTTAGGGTTAAGGTTAGGCTGAGGGGGAGGATTCGGGTTAGGGTTAGCTTGAGGTTAGGGTTAGAGTTAGGGTGAGCGTGAGGGTTAGGGTGAGGCATAGGGTTAGTGTTAGGGTGAGGGTGAGGGTTAGGTTTAGGGTGAGGGTTACGGTTAGGTTTAGGGTGAGGGTCAGGGTTAGGTTTAGGGTGAGGGTTAGTGTTAGGGTTAGGGTGAGGGTGAGGGTTATGGTTAGGGTAAGGGTAAGGGTGAGGATGAGGGTGATTTTTAGGGTTAGGTTTAGGGTGAGGGTGAGCGTTAGATTTAGGATGAGGGTTAGGGTGAGGGTGAGGGTCAGGGTGAGGGTGAGTTCGACCGTGAGGGTTAGGGTAAGGGTTAGGGTTATGGTAAGGGTGAGGGTGAGGGTTAGGGTTAAGGTGAGTGTGAGGTTTAGGGTTAGAGTTAGGGTTAGCGTGAGGGTTTTGATTAGGGTTAGGGTTAGGGTAATGGTGAGGGTTAGGGTGAGTGTGAGGTTGAGGTTGAGGGTGAGGGTGAGGGTTAAGGTGTGGGTTAGGGTTAGGGTGTGGGTTAGGGTTAGGGTTAGAGTGAGTGTTAGGGTTAAGGTGAGTGTGAGGGTTAGGTTTAGAGTTAGGGTTAGCATGAGGGTTATGGTTAGGGTTAGGTTTAGGGTGATGGTGAGGTTGAGGGTGAGATTGAGGGTGAGGGTGAGGACGAGGGTTAGGGTGAGGGTGAGCGTTAGGGTGAGAGTGTGGGTTCCGGTGAGAGTGAGGGGGAGGGTTATGGTTAGTGTTCGGTTTAGAGTTAGGTTGAGGGTGTGGGTGAGGGTTAGGTTTAGGATTAGGCTGAGGGTGAGTGTGAGGGTGAGGTTAGGGTTCGGGTTAGGGGGAGGGTTAGGTTAATGTTAGCGTTACGGTTAGGGTGAGGGATAGGGTTAGGGTTAGGGTTAGGGTTAGGATGAGGGTTAGGCTGTGGGGTAGGTTTAGGGTTATGGTGAGGGTTAGGTTTAGTGTGAGTTTTAGGGTTAAGGTTAGGTTCAGGGTTAGGTTTATGGTGAGGAGAAGGGTTAGGGTGATGGTTAGGATGAGTGTGAGGTTTAGGTTTTGGGATAGGGTTAGGGTATGTTTAGGGTGAGGGCTAGGGTGGGTGTGAGTGTTAGGGTTAGGGTTAGGGATAGGGTGAGAATTAGGTTTAGGGTTAGGGTTAGGGTTCGGGTGAGTCTTAGGCTGAGGGGTAGGTTTAGGGATAGGGTGAGGGTTAGGTTTAGTGTGAGGGTTAGGGTTTGGGGTAGGGTTAGGGTTAGGGTTAGGGTGAGGTTTAGGCTGATGGCTAGGGTTACAGTTAGGGTGAGGGTTAGGTTTAGTGGGAGTGTTAGGGTTAGGTTTAGGGTTAGGGTTAGGGTGAGGGTTCGGGTGAGGGTTCGGATTAAAGTGTCGGTGAAAGTTAGGGTTAGTGTGAGGACTAGGTTTCGGGTTAGGGTTACTGTTAGGGTTAGGGTTAGAGTGAGGGTAAGGGTTACGGTTAGGGTGATTGTGAGGGTAAGGGTTAGGGTTAGTGTTACGGTTAGGGTGAGAGTTCGGGTTAGTGTGAGGGTTAAGGTTAGGGTGAGGGTTAGGGTGAGGTTTAGGATTAGAGTTAGGGTTAGGATTAGGGTTAGGGTGAGGTTGATGTTTAGTGTTAGTGTTAGGGTTAGGGTGCGGGTGAGGGTGAGTGTGAGGGTGAGGTTAAGGGTTAGGGTAGGTTTTGGTTTAGCCAGAGGGTGAGGGTGAGGTTGACGGTTAGTGTTAGGATTAGGGTGAGGGTGAGGGCTAGGGTGAGGGTGAGGTTTAGGGTGTGGGTGAGGGTTAGGTTTAGGTTGAGGGTTAGGGTGATGGTGAGGATTAGATGAGGGTGAGATTCAGGTTTAGTGTTAGAGTTAGGCTGAGTGTTAAGATCAGGATCAGGATTAAGGTGAGGGTTAAGGTGAGGGTTAGTGTGAAGTTGAGGGTTAGGGTTTCCTTTACGTCAGGGTTAGGGGTAGGGTAGGGATTAGGATAAGGTTGAGGGTGAGGGTTTAGTTTGCATCAGGGTTAGGGTTAAGCTGAGGTTAGGGTTAGGGTGAGGTTTAGGGTTAGTGTTAGGATTAGGGTTAGGGGAGGGTGATGTTTAGGGTGAGGGTGAGGGTTAAGGGGAGGGTTAGATTGAGGGTCAGGGTTAGGGTTAGTGTTAGGGTTATGGTGAGGGTGATGTTTAGGGTGAGGGTGAGGGTTAAGGGGAGGGTTAGATTGTGGGTCAGGGTTAGGGTTAGTGTTAGGGTTAGGGTTAGGATGAGGGTTAGGTTGACGTTTAGGGTTAGGGTTATTGTTAGAGTTAGGGTGAGGGTTAGGCTTAGGTTTATGGTTAGGTTGAGGGTTAGGGTTAGGGTTAGGATTATGGTAAGGGTTAGGGTTAGCGTGAGAGTTAGGTTTAGGGTGATGTTAAGGGTGACTTTGAGGGTTATGGTTAGGGTGAGGTAGAGCGTGAGGATTAGGGTGCGGGTGAGGGTGAGTGAGAGGGTGATGGTGAGGATTAGGGTTAGGGTTAGGTTTAGGTTGAGGGTAAGAGTTAGGGTTTGGATTAGGGTTAGTGTAAGCGTTAAGCTGAGGGTGAGGGCGAGGGTGAGGTTAAGGGTGAGGCTTTCGGTTTGGTAAGGGTTAGGGTTAGGTTGAGGGTGAGGATTAGGGTGAGGGTGAGGGTTAGGTTTAGGTTGAGCGTTATGGTTAGGGATAGGGTTAGGGTGAGGGTTTGGGTGAGAGGTAGGGTTAGGGTTAGCATGAGGGTTAGGCTTTGTGTGACCGTTACGGTAAGGGTTAGGGTTATTGTGAGGATAAGGTTTAGGGTGAGGGTTAGGTTGAGACTGAGGGTTAGGGTTAGCGTTAGGGTTATGGTGAAGTGTTGGGTGGGGTTTAGGGTGAGGGTTAGGGTTTGGGTTAGGGTTGGGTGAGGGTTACGGTGAGCGTAAGAGTTAGGGTGTGGGTTAGGTTGAGGGTTAGGGATAGGGTTATGGTGAGGGTTAGGGTTAGGGTGAGAGTAAGGGTGAGGTTTAGGGTGAGGCTGAGGGTAAGGCTAAGGGTGAGGGTGAGGGTTAAGTTTAGGGTTAGGTTTATGGTGAGGGCTAGGGTGAGGGTGATATTTTTGGTTAGGAAAGGTTTAGGGTTAGGTTTAGGGTGAGGGTGAAGTTTAAGGTGAGGGTTAGGTTTAGGGTGAGGGTTAGGGTTAGGGTTAGGGTGAGGTTAAGGGTTCGGATGACAGTTAGGGTGAGGGTGAGGGTTAGGCTTAGGTTTAGTGTTAAGGTGAGGGTTAGGGTTAGGGTTAGAGTGAGGGTTAGGTGGAAGTTTAGGGTTAGGGTTAGGGTTCTGGTTAGGGTGAGGGATAGGGTGAGGGGAAGGGGTAGGGTGAGGGTTAGGGAGAGGGTGAGGGATAGGGTTATGGTGAGGGTAAGGGTTAGGCTGAGGCTTAGGTTGAGAGTGAACATTTGTGTTAGCATCAGTGTTGGGTTTAGGGTGAGCGTTAGGGTTAGGCTGAGGGGTAGTTTTAGGGTTAGTGTGAGGGTTAGGGTTAGGGTTAAGGTTAGTGTTAGGGTGAGGTTAAGGGTTAGGGTGAGGGTGAGGGTGAGGGTTGGTTAGGGTTAGCCTTAGTGTGAGGATGAGGGTTAGGGTTAGGTTTAGGGTGAGTGCGAGTGTGAGGGTTAGGTTTAGGATTAGGGTTAGGGTTAGGGTTAGGCTGAGGTTGAGGGTATGAGTGAGGCTCACGCTAGCCCTCATGGCTAGGGTTAGGGTGAGGGGTAGATTTAGGGTTAGAGTTAGGGTGAGGCTTTTGTTTAGTGTGAGGGTTAGGGTTTGGGTAAGGGTTAGGGTGATGGTAAGTGTTAGGGTGAAAGTGTACGTTAAGTTTAGCCTAAGTGTCACGTTGTGTGTTAGGGTAAGTGTTAGGGTTAGGGTTAGGGTTAGGGTGAGGGTGAGGGTTATGGTTAGGGTTAGGTTGAGTGTTAGGGTTAGGGTGATGTTTAAGGTGAAAATGAAAATTAGGGAGAGTGAGAGGGTTCGGGTGAGGGTGAGGGTTAGGTTGTGGGTGAGATTGAGGGTTTGGGTTTGGGTGAGGGTGAGGGTTAGGGTGATGTTTAGGTTGAGGGTGAGGTTTAGGGTGAGAGTTAGGCTTCAGGGAATGGAAAGGGATAGGGTGTAGGTGAGGGTGAGGCTTAAGGTAACCATGAGTTTTAGGGTTCGGGGGAGGATTACGGTTAATGTTAGGGTTCGGGTTAGGGTTAAGGTTAGGGTTAGGGTGAGTATTAGGGTGAGAGGTAGGGTTAGGTTTAGGATGAGGTTTAGGCTTAGTGTGAGGGTTACGGTTAGAGTTAGTGTGAGAATAAGAGTTAGGGTGAGGGTTAGGGTGAGACTGATGTGTAGGGTTAGCCTTAGGGTTAGGGTGAATGTTAGGGTGGGGGTTAGGGTGAGGTTTAGGGTTAGGGTTAGGGTTGGGTGAGGGTTAGGTTGAGTGTAAGGGTTAGGGTGAGGGTTAGGTTGAGGTTGAGGGATAGGGTTATGGTGAGGGTAAGAGTTAGGGCAATGGTTAGGGTGAGGTTGATGTTTAGGCTTATCATTAATGTTAGGGAGATGGTGAGGGTTAGGGTGAGGATGAGGGTTAAGCTGAGGGGTAGGATTAGGGTTAGGGTTAGAGTTAGGGTTAGGGTGAGTGTTAGGGTTACGGATAGGGTGAGGGTGAGGGTTTGGGAAAGGTTTAGGGTCAGGGTGAGGATGAGGGAGAGGGTTAGGGTTACCATTAGTGTTAGGGTTAGGTTTAGGTTGAGTGTTAGGGTTAGGGTTAGGGTGAGGTTGAGGGTTAGGGTTAGCATTACTGTTAGGGTTAGGCTTATGTTGCAGGTTAGGGTTAGGTTTAGAGTGAGGGTGAGGGTTAGGGTTAGGGTTAGGATTAGGTTGAGGGTTAGGGTGACGCTGAGGGTGAGGGTGAGGGTGAGCGTGAGGGTGAGGGTTATGTTTAGCGTTAGGTTTAGGGTGAGGGCTAGGTTGAGGGTCAGGGCTAAGGTGAGGGTTAGGGTGAAGGTGAGGTTTTCGGTTAGGAAAGGTTTAGATTTAGGTTTAGGGTGAGTATTAGGGTGAGGGTGAGGTTTAAGTTTAGGGTTAGGGTTAGGGGGAGGGTTAGGGTTAGGGTTAAGTTGAGGGTTAGGGTTAGGGTGATGTTTAGGGTGAGGGTGAGGGTGAGAGTGAGGATTCGTTTGAGGGTGTGGCTAAGGGTGTTGGTGAAGGTTAGGGTGAGAGTGAGGGTTCGGGTGAGGGTGAGTGTTAGGGTGTTCGTTTGGGGTAGGGTTAGGGTGAGGGTTAGGGTGAAGGTGAGGGTTACGGTCAGGTTGAGGGTTAGGATAAGGGTAAGAGTGAGGGTTAGGTTTAGGGTGAGGGGTAGGGTGAGTGGTAGGGTTAGGGTTAGGGAGAGGGTTAGGTTTAGTGTTAGGATTAGGGTGAGTGTTATGGTTAGAGTTAGGGTGACGGTTGGGGTGAGGGTTATGTTTAGGTTTAGGGTGAGGATTAGGTTTAGTGTGAGGGTTAGTGTTAGGGTTAGTGTAAGGATCAGGGTTAGGTTGAGGATTAGGGTGAGAGTGAGGGTGAGGGTTAGATTAAGGTTTAGGGTGAGGGTTAAAGTTAGGGTTAGCGTGAGGGTTAGGGTTGGGGTGAGGGTTAGTGTTAGGATGAGGGTGAGGGTTAAGGTGAGGGTGAGGTTTAGGGTGAGGGTGAGGGTTAGGGTTAGGGTGAGCGATAGGGTGAAGGTTAGGGTTAGGGTGAGTGTGAGAATTAGGGTTAGGGTTACTCTTAGGGCTATGGTGAGGGTTTGGGTTAGGGTGAGGTTTAGGGTGAGGGTGAGGTTTAGGGTTAGCGTTAGGGTTAAAGTGAGAGTTAGGGTGAGAGTTAGGGTTAGGGTGAGGTTAAGGGTTAGGGTTAGGGTTAGGTTTAGGGTAATGTTTAGGGTTAGGGTATGCATTAGGGATAGGTTTATGGTTAGGGTGAGGGTTAGGTTTACGGTTAGGGTTCATGTTAAGGTGAGTGTGAGGGTGAGGGTTAGGGTTAGGATTAGGGTTCGGGTTAGTGTTAGGCTGAGGGTGAGTGTGAGAGTTAGGGTTAGGGTAATGTTTTGGGTTAGGGTTAGTTTGAGGGTTAGGTTTAGGGTTAGGATAAGGTTTAGGGTGAGGATTATGATTAGGGTTAGGGTGAGGGTTAGGTTTAGTGTGAGGGTTATGGTTAGGTTTAGGGTGAGGGTGTGGGTAAAGGTTAGGGTGAGGGTCAGGGTGAGGGTGAGGTTTAGGGTAAAGTTTAGGGTGAGTGTTTGGGTGAGTTTTAGGTTTAGGGTTAGGGTTAGGGTGAGGGTTAGGATGAGGGTAAGGGTTTGGGTGAGGTTTAGGTTGTGGTTGAGTATTATGGTTAGCATTAGTCTTAGGGTGAGTGTTAGGGTTGGGTATAGCATTAGGGTTAGGTTTAGGGTTAGGGTGAGGGTTAGAATTAGGGTTAAGGTGAGGGTGAGGTTTAGGGTTAGCATTAGGTTTACAGTTAGGGTTAGAGTGAGGGTGAGGCTGAGGTTTAGGGTTAGGAATATGTTTAGGGTTAGGGTGAGGCTGAGGTTGAGGTTGAGGTTGAGTTTGAGGGTTAGGGTTAGGGTTTGGCTTAGTGTGAGGGCTAGAGTGAGGGCGATGGTTAGGGTGAGGGTTAGGGTGAGGGTGCAGTTTTTGGTTAGGAAAGGGTTAGGTTTAAGTTTAGGGTGAGGATTAGGCTGAGGGTGTGGTTGAAGGTGAAGGTTAGGGTTAAGGTAAAGTTTAGGGTTAGGGTTAGGCTGAGGGTTAGGGTTAAGGTGATGTTTAGGGTGAGGATGAGGTTGGGGGTGAGGGAGAGGGTTAGGGTGTAGGTGAGGGTTAGGGTTAGGTTGATGCTGAGGGTTAGGTTGAGGGTTAGGGTTAGTGTGAGGGTTAGGATTAGGGTTAGTGTGAGGAAAGGGTTAGGGTGAGGATTAGGATGAGAGTAAGAGTTAGGGTTAGGTTTAGCCTTAGGGTTAGGGTGAGGTATAGGGTTAGAGTTCGGGTTAGGCTTAGGTTGAGGGTGAGGGTTAGACTTAGGTTTAGGGTGAGGGTTAGGGTTGGGGTGAGTCTTAGGCTTACAGTTAGGATGAGGGTGAGGGTGACGGTGATGATTCTGGTGAGGTTTAGGCTGTGGGTTAGGGTTAAGTTTATGGTTAGGGTAAGGGTTAGGGTGAGGTTTATGGTGAGTGTTAGGGTTAGGGGACATTGAGGGTTAGGGTGACAGTGGGGGTTAGGGTGAGGGTGAGGTTTAGGTTTAGTGTTAGTGTCACAGTGAGGGTGAGGGTCAGGGTTAGGATTAGGGTGAGGGTTAAAGTGAGGGTTAGGGTTAGGCTTAGGTTTAGGGTTAGTGTGAGGATTAGGGTTAGTGTTAGGTTTATAGTGAGGGTAAGAGTTAAGGTGAGGGTTAGGCTAATGTGTATGTTTAAGGTAAGGTTTAGGGAGAGGGTGAGGGTAAGGGTTAGGGTGAGGATTAGGGTGAGGGTGAGGGTTAGATTTAGCATTAGGGTTAGGTTTTGGGTTAGGATAAGGGGTAGGGTTAATGTTAGGGTGAGGATGAGGGTTAGGGTTAGCATTAGGTTTAGGGTTAGGGTGAGGGTGAGGGTTAGGGTGAGTGTTAGGTTGAGGGTTAGGGTTAGGGGTAGGGTGAGGGTTAAAATTAAGGTGTGGGTTCCGGTTAGGGTGAGGGTGAGGCTAAGGATTAGGGTGAGGTTTAGGGTCTGGGTGAGTGTTAGGGTTTGAATTAGCGTTAGGGTTAGGGTTAGGGTGAGGGTGAGGTTGAGTGTTAGGGTTAAGGTTAGGTTTAGGGTTAGGGTGAGGGTCAAGGTGAGGGTTAGGGTGAGGGTTAGTTTTAGGGTTAGGGTTAGGGTTAGGATTAGTGTTAGGGTGAGGGCTAGGTTGAGGGTGAGGGTTAGGGTTTGTGTTAGGGTGAGGGTAAGTGTTAGGGTGAGGGATAGTGTGAGGGGTAGGGTTAGGGTTAGGGTTAGGGTGATGTTTAGGGTGAGGTTGAGGGTTAGGGTGACAGTGATGGTTCGGGTGTGGATGAGGATTAGGGTGAGGATGAGGGTTAGGGTGAGGGTGAGGGTTAGGGTTAGATTTAGGGTGTGGGTTAGGGTTAGGGTTAGGATTAGGGTGAGGGGTATGGTCAGGATTAGGGTGAGTTTTGGGGTTAGTGTGAGGTTTAGGGTAAGTGTGAGGATAACGGTTAGGGTGAGGGATAGGGTTATTGTTAGGGTTAGGGAGAGGATTAAGGTTAGGTTTAGGGTTAGGGTGAGAGTGAGGGTTAGGTTGAGGTGAGGGTTCGGTTTTGGGTGAGGTTTAGGGTGATGGTGAGGGTTAGCGTTAAGTTGAGGGTGAGGATCAGAGTAATGGTTAGTGTTAGGTTTAGGGTGAGGGTGTTGTTTAGGTTTAGGATTAGGCTTAGGGTTAGGCTTAGGGTTAGGGTTAGGGTTAGGGTTAGGGTTAGAGTTAGGGTTAGGGTGAGGATTATGGGTATGGTTAGGGTTAGGATTAGCGTTATGCTGAGGGTTAGGGTTAGGGTTAGTGTGCAGGTTAGGTTTAGGGTTAAGGTTAGGGTGAGGGTGAGGGTTTAGTTTAAGTAAAGTTTAGGGTAAGATTAGGATGACGTTTAGAATGAGGTTGAGGGTTAAGGTGAGGGTTTCGGTTAGGGTGAGCGTTAGGGTTAGGATTAGGGTGAGGGTTATTGTTAGGGTGATATTTATGGTGAGGGTGAGGGTGAAGGTTCGGGTGAGGGGGAGGGTTAGGGTTAGGGTTAGCGTGAGGGTTATGGTTATTTTTAGGGTGATGGTGAGGGTTAGGTTGAGTGTGAGGTTGAGGGTGAGGGTTAGGATGAGGGTTAGGGTGAGGGTTAGAGTGAGGGTGAGCGTTAGGGTGAGAGTGAGGTTTCGGGGGAGGGTTCGAAGGAGGGGGAGGGTTATGGTTAGGGTTCTGTTTAGAGTTAGGGTGAGGGTGTGGGTGAGGGTTAGGTTTAGGATTAGGGTAAGGGTTATGGAAAGGCTGAGGGTGAGTGTGAGGGTGAGGGTGAGGGTGAGGGTTAAGGTGAGGGTTAGGGTTAGGGTAAGGGTTAGGTTGAGGGATAGGGTTAGGGTTAGGGTTAGGATGAGGGTTAGGCTGTGGGGTAGGGTTAGATTTAGAGTAAGGGTTAGGTTTAGTGTGAGTTTTAGGGTAAAGGTTAGGGTCGAGTTAGGATTAGTGTGAGGAGAAGGGTTAGGGTGAGGGTTAGGATGAGGATGAGGTTTAGGGTTAGTAATAGGGTTAGGGTGAGGTTAGGTTGAGGGCTAGGGTGAGTGTGAGGGTTAGGGTTAGGGTTAGGTACAGGGTGAGGTTTAGGTTTAGGGTTAGGGTTAGGGTTACGGTGAGTCATAGGCTGAGTTGTAGGGTTAGGGATAGGGTGAGGGTTATGTTTAGTGTGAGGTTTAGGGTTTGGGGTAGGGTTAGGGTGAGGGCTAGGGTGAGTGTGAGGGTTAGGGTTCGGTTTAGGGATAGGGTGAGGTTTAGATTTAGGGTTAGGCTTCGGTGAGGTTTAGGCTGATGGGTGGGGTTACAGTTAGGGTGAGTGTTAGGTTTAGTGGGAGTGTTAGGGTTAGTTTTAGCGTTAGGGTTCGGGTTCGGGTTCGGGTGAGGGTTAGGGTTAAGGTGTGGATGAGGGTTAGGGTTATTTTGAGGACTAGTTTTAGGGTTAGGTTTACTGTTAGGGTTAGGGTTAGGGTGAGGGTAAGGGTTAGAATTAGGGTGATTGTGAGGGTAAGGGTTAGGATTAGTGTTACCGTTAGGGTGATGGTTCGGGTTAGGGTTAGGGTTAGGTGAAGGTGAGGGTAAGGGTTAGGGTGAGGGCTAGGGTGAGGATGAGGGTTCGGATTAGAGTTAGGGTTAGAATTAGGGTTAGGGTGAGGTTGAGGTTTAGTGTTAGGGCGAAGGTTAGGGTTATTGTTAGGGTTAGGGTGCAGGGGTGGGTGAGGGTTAGGGTTAGGGTAGGGTTAGGTTTAGGCTGAGGGTGAGGGTGAGGGTGAGGTTGATGGTTAGGGTTAGGGTTAGGGTGAGGGTGAGGCCTCGGGTGAGGGTGAGGGTTAGTGTGAGATTGAGGATGATGCTTTCTTTTACGTTAGGGTTAGGGTTAGGGTGAGGATTAGGGTGAGGGTGTGGGTGAGGGTTTCGTTTACATCAGGGTTAGGATTAAGCTGAGGTTAGTGTTAGGGTGAGGGTTAGGGTTAGGGTTAGGGTATGGGTTAAGTTTAGAGTGATGTTTAGTTTGAGGGGGAGGGTTAGGGTCAGAGTTAGGATGAAGTTTAGGGTTAGTGTTAGGATTAGGGTTAGGTTGAGGGTGAGGTTTAGGGTTAGAGTTAGGGTTATGGGGAGGGTTAAATTGAGGGTCAGGGTTAAGGTTAGTGTTAGGGTTAGGGTTAGCATGAGGGTTAGGCTGAGGATTAGGGTTAGGGTTAGTGTGAGGGTTAGGGTTCGGTTAGGGTTAGGGTTAGGGTTTGGTTAGGGTGAAGGTTAGTTTTAGGTTTAGGGTTAGGATAAGGTTTAGGCTGAGGGTTAGGTTTAGGTTTAGTGTGATGGTTAGGTTTTGGGTTAGGGTGTGGACTATGGTGATGGTGAGGGTTAGGGTGAGGGTTAGGGTTAGGGCTGGGGTTAGCGTCAGGGGTAGGCTGAGGGTTAGGATTAGAGTATAGACTATGGTTAGGCTGAAGTTGAGGGTGAGGTTAAGGGTGAGGGTTACTGTTAGAGTGAGGGTTAGAGTGAGGGTGAGGGGGAGTTGGAGTGATTTCTTTAGGGTTAGAGTTAGGTTGATGGTGAGTGTTAGGATTAGGGTTAGCACTAGGTTTAGGCTGAGGGTTAGGGTGAATTTGAGGGTGAGGTTTTCGGTTAGGGTGAGGGTTAGGGTTAGGGTTAGTTTTAAGGTAAGGGTTAGGGTTAAGGTTAGGGTTAGGATGAGCATTAGACAGAGGGTTAGGGTTAGGGTTAGGGTTAGGGTTTGCTTAGGGTGAAGGTTGCTTTTAGGTTTAGGGTTAGGATAATGTTTAGGATAAGGTGAGGGTGAGGGGTTAGGGTGAGGTTGTGGGTTTGTGTTATGGTTAGGTTTAGGGTTAGGGTTAGGGTGAGGGGAAGGGTTAGAGTGAGCTTTAGGCTGAGGTTAAGTTTTAGGGTTAGGGTTAGGATTAGGGTGAGGGCTAGGGTGACGGTGAAGGTTAGTGTGAGGGTTAGGGTGAGGGTTTCTTTTAGCCAAGGTTTAGTGTTATGGTGAGGATTAGGGTGAGGGTGAGGTTTAGGGTTAGGGTTAAGGTTATGGTGAGATTAGGGCAAGGGTTAGGGTGAGGGTTAGGGTTTGGGTGATGTTTAGTGTGAGGGTGAGGGTTAGGGTGAGGATGAGGGTTCGAGTGAGGGTAAGGGTTCGATTGAGGGTGAGAGTTAGGGTGTGGGTGAGGATTAGTGTTAGGTTGAGTGTTAGGGTTAGGTTTAGGATTAGTGTTAGGGTGAGGTTTAGGGCTAGGGTCAGGGTTAGGTTGACGGTTAGGATTAGGGTTAGGCTTAGTATGAGGGTTAGGGTGAAGGGTAGGGTTAGGGTGAGGGTGAGGGTTAGGGTGAGGGTGAAGTTTAGGGTGAGGGTGTGGGTGAGGTTTAGGTTTAGGTGTAGGGTTAGGGTGAATTTGAGGGTGAAGCTTAGGTTTAGGATTAGGATTATGGTTAGGGTTAGGAAGAGAGTTTGGGTGTCGGTGAGGGTTCGGGTTCGGGTCAGGGTTAAGATGTGGGTGAGGGTTAGGTTTAGGGTGAGCATTAATGTTAGAGTTAGGTTTATGGTGAGGATAAGGGTTAGGGTGAGGTTTAGTGTGAAACTTAGGGTTAGGGTTAGGCTGATTGTGAGGGTGAGGTATAGGGTTTGGGTTAGGGTTAGGGTGAGGGTTAGGGTTAGGTTTAGGGTTAGGGTGAGGGTGAGGGTGAGGGTTAGGGTTAGGTTTAGTGTTAGAGTTAGGGTGAGGGTGAGGGTTAGTATTAGGGTTAGTATTAGAGTTAGCCTGAGTGTGAGGGTAAGGTTTAGGTTTAGGGTGAGTGTTAGGGTTAGGGGTACGTTTAGGGTGAGGGTTAGGATTAGGGTTAGGGTTAGGATGAGCATTAGGCTGAGGTTTAGGGTTTGAGTTAGTGTAAGGTTTAGGGTTAGGGTTAGGGTTAGGTTTAGGGTGAGGGTTAAGGGTTAGGTTTAGGTTTAAGATAAGGGTTAGGTTGAGGGTTATGTTTAGTGTTAGTGTGAGGGTTAGGTTTAGGTTTAGGTTTAGGGTTAGGGTCAGGGTAAAGGTTAGGGTGAGGGTTAGGGTTAGGGTGAGGGTAAAGATTACGGTGAGGCTTGGGGTCAGGGTGAGGGTTAGGGTGAGTGTGAGGGGGAGTGTGAGGGTTTGGTTTAGGGTTAGATTTAGGGTGAGTGTGAGGGTTAGGATTAGTGTTAGCACTAGGTTTAGGGTGAGGGTGAGGGTGAGGTTGAGGGTGAGGTTTAGGGTTAGGGTGAGGGTTAGGGTTAAGATTAGGTTTAGGGTGAGGGTTAGTGTTAGGATTAGGATGAGCATTAGGCTGAGGGTTAGGGTTAGGGTTAGTGTGAGGGTGAGGGTAAGGGTTAGGGTGAGGGTTATGGTGAGGTTGAGGGTTAGGATTAGAGTTAGGGTTAGGATTAGGGTGAGGGTGAGGGTGAGGGTTAGTGTTAGGGTGAGGTTTAGTGTTGGGGTGAAGGTTAGGGTTGGGGTGAGGGTGAGGGTGAGGTTTAGGGTTAGGGTTAGGATTAGGTTTAGGCTGAGGTTGAGGGTGAGGTTGAGGGTTATAGTTAGGGTTAGGGTGAGGGTGATGGCTCGGGTGAAGGTGAGCGTTAGGGTGAAGGTGAGGATAAAGGTTAGTGTGAGTGTTAGGGCGAGGCTGAGGGTTAGGTTTAGGGTGAGGGTTATTGTGAGGGTTAGGGTGAGGGTAAGGGTTAGGGTGATGGTAAGATTGAGTTTGAGGGATAGCATTATGTTGTGGGTAAGGGTTAGGGTGAGGGTTAGGGTGAGGGTTTGGGTTAGAGTGGGGGTTAGGGTTAGGATTAGGTTGAGGGTTAGGGTTTAGGTGATGTTTAGTGTGAGAGTATGGTTTAGGGTGAGGGTGAGTGCTCGGGTGAGCATGAGGTTTAGGATGAGGGTGAGCGTTAGGGTTATAGTTAGGGTTAGGGAGAGGGGTATGGTGAGCATTCGGGTTAGGATTAGGGTTAGGATTAGGGTTAGAGTGAGGATTAGTGTGAGAGTTAGTGTGTGGGTAAGTGTTATGTTTAGGCTTAGTGTTAGGACTAGGGTGAGGGTGAGTGTTAGTGTGTGGGTGAGGGTTTTGTTTAAGTTAGGGTTAGGGATAGGGTGAGGATTAGGTTGAGGGTGACGGTTAAGCTGAGGTTAGGTTTAGGGTGAGGGTTAGGGTTAGGGTGATATTTAGGGTGAGGGTGAGTGTTCCGTGAGGTTGAGGGTGAGGGTTAGTGTTAGGGTTAGGTTTAGGTTGAGGGTGATTGTGAAGGTTGGGATTAGGAATAGGGTTAGGGTTTGGGTGAAGGTCAGTGTGAGGGTGAAGCTTAGGGTTAGGGTTAGGGTTATGGTTATTGTGAAGGTGACGGATAGTGTGAGGGTTATGATTAGGGTTAGGTTTAGGGTTACAGTAAGGGTAAGGGTTAGGGTGAAGGTTAGGGTGAAGGTGAGGGTTAGGGTTGGGTTAGGGTTAGGGTGAGGGCTAGGGTGAGGGTGAGGGTGAGTGTGAGGGTTTCTTTTAGGTCATAGTTAGGGTTATGGTGAGGATTAGCGTGAGGGTGAGGGTTAGGTTTAGGGTAAGGGTTAGGGTTAGGGTTAGGGTGAGAGTTAAGGTTTGGGTGATGTTTAGGGTGAGGGTGAAGGTTAGGGTGTGGTTGAGGATTAGGGTTAGAGGTAGGGTTAGGTTTATGTTGAGGGTGCGGTATAGGGTGAGGTTTATTGTGAGGGTTAGTGTTAGTGTTTGTGTTAGGGTGAGGTTTAGGGTGAGGGTTAAGCTGAGGGGTAGGGTTAAGGATAGAGTGACTGTTAGGTTTAGTGTGAGGATTAGGGTTAGGGTGAGGTTTCGGTTTAGTGTGAGGTTTAGGTTTAGGGTTAGGGTTAGGATGAGTGTTAGGGTTAGGTTGAGGGTGAGGGTGAGGGTGAGGGCTAGGGTTAGAGTTAGTGTGAGGTTTAGTGTTAAGGTGAGCCTTAGGTTTTGCGTGAGGGTTAGGGTTAAAGTAAGGGTTAGGGTGAGGGTTAGAGTTAGGGTTAGGGTTAGGGTGAGGGTCAAGGTGAGGGTTAGGTTTAGGGTGAGGGTTAGGTTTAGGGTGAGGGTTAGGGTTAGGGTGAGCATTAGGGTGATGGTGAGGGTTAGGGTGAGGGTGAGGGTTAGGTTTAGAGTTAGGGTTAAGGTGATGTTTGGGGTGAGGTTGAGGGTTAGTGTGAGGGTGAGGGTGAGGGTGAGTGTTAGGTATAGGATTAGGGTTAGGGTGAGTTTTAGGGTTCGGGTTAGGGTTAGAGTTATTGTTACGGTTAGGGTTAGGATGAAGGTGAGGGTAATTGTTAGGGTTAGGGTTAGGGTGAGGGTGAGGGTGATGTTGAGGGTTAGTGTTAGGATTAGGGTTATGGTTAAGGTAAGGCTGAGGGGGAAGGGGAGTTTGAGGATGAGGGTTAGGGTTAAGGTTAGGGTTAAGGTGAGGGCTTGAGTTAGGGTGAGGGTTAGGCTGAGGGTGAGGGTGAGGGTTTATGTTAGGTAAAGGTTAGGGTTATGGTCAGGATTAGGGTGAGGATTAAGTTGAGGTTAGGTTCAGGGTTCGGGTTTGGGTTCGGGTTCGGGTTAGGGTTAGGGTGATGTTTAGGCTGAGGGTGAGGGTTAGGGTGAGCGTGAGGGCTAGGATTAGGGTTAGGGTTAAGCTTAGTGTTAGGATCAGGGTGAGGGTGAACGTTAGGGTCAGGTGTAGGGTTAGGGTTAGAGTGAGGGTTACGGTTATTGTGAGTGTTATGGTTAGGGTTAGGGTCAGGGTAAGGGTTAGGGTGAGGGTAAGGTTTAGGGTGAGGGTTAGGGTGAGTGTGAGGTTTTGGACTAGGGTTTGTGTTAGGGTTGGGGTGAGGTTTAGTGTTTGGGTGATGTTTTGAGTGAGGGTGAGGGTTAGGGTGAGGATGAGGGTTTGGGTGAGGGTGAGGGCTTGGTTGACTGTGAGGGTTAGGGTGTGGGTGAGGATTAGGCTTAGGGTGAGGGTAAGCGTTAGGGGTAGGGTTAGGGTTAGGTTTAGGTTTAGGGTAAGAGTTAGGGTGAGGGTAAAGGTAAGGGTGAGAGTCAGGGGAAGGGTGAGGTTTAGGGTTAGGGTGAGGGTTAGGATAAGGGTGTGGGTAAGTGTTAGGGTAAGGTTTAGGATGACGGTGAGGGTTAGCATCAAGGTTAGGTTTAGGGTTCGGGTTAGGGTGAGGGTTAGGTTTTGGGTAAGTGTTAGAGTGAGGTTTAGGGTGAGGGTGAGGGTTAGGGTTAGGGTGAGGGTACGTGTTAGGGTGAGTCTTAGTGTTAGGGTTAGCATTAGGGTGAGGGTGAGGGTGAGAGTTAGGGTTAGGATTAGAGTTAGGGTGAGGGCACGGCTTAGCGTGAGGGTTAGGGTGAGGTTGAGGGTTATGATTAGGGTGAGGGTGAGGGTAAGTGTTAGGGTGAGGACTACGGTTAGGGTTAGGATTAGGATGAGTGTTAGGGTTAGGGTGAGGGTGTAGGTAAGTGTTAGGGTGAGGGTTAGGGCGAGGTTGTGGGTTAGGGTTAGGGTATGGGTAAGGGTTAGGGTGAGGGTAAGGGTTAGATTGAGGGTTAGATTGAGGGTGAGGGTTAGGGTTAGCATTAGGGTTAGGGTGAGGTTGAGGGTTAGGGTGAGTGTTAAGGGTTAAGTTTCCGGATAGGGTAAGGATTAGGGTTAGGGTGTGGTTTAGTTTTAGTGTGAGGTTTAGGGTTAGGCTTAGGATGAGTGTTAGGGTTAGGTTGAGGGTGAGGGTGAGGGTGAGGGCTAGGGTTAGTGTTAGTTTGAGGGTTAGTGTTAGGGTGAGTGTTAAGTTTAAGGTGAGAGTTAGGGTTAAAGTAAAGTTTAGGGTGAGGGTTAGCATTAGGGTTAGGGTTAGGGTGAGGATCAGGGTGATTGTTAAGTTTAGGTTGAGGGTTAGGTTTAGGGTGAGGGTTAGGGTTAGGGTGAGCGTTAGGGTGATGGTGAGGTTTAGGGTGAGTGTTAGGGTTAGGGTTAGGTTTAGGGTGAGAGTTAGGGTGAGGTGTTGGGATACGGTTAGGTTGAGGGTTAGGGTTAGTGTGAAGGTTAGGGTTAGGGTTAGTGTGAGGATAATGTTTAGGGTTAAGGTTAGTTTTAGGGTGAGAGTTAGATTGAACGTTAGGGTTAGGTTAAGGTGATGTTTAGGGTGAGGTTGAGGGTTAGTGTGAGGGTGACAGTGAGGTTGAGGTTTAGGGTTAGGATTAGGGTTAGGGTGAGTTTTAGGGTTAGGATTAGGGTTAGAGTTATTGTTAGGGTTAGGGTTTGGGTTAGGATGAGGGTGAGGGTTATTGTTAGGGTTAGGGTTAGGGTGAGGGTGGGGTTGAGGGTTAGTGTTAGGATTAGGGTTATTGTTAGGGTAAGGCTGAGGGGGAAGGGGAATTTGAATGTGAGTGTTAGGGTTAAGGTTAGGGTTAGGGTGAGGGCTTGGGTGAGGGTGAGGGTTAGGCTGAGGGTGATGGTGAGGGTTTCGGTTAGTTAAAGGTTAGGGTTATGGTGAGGATTAGGGTGAGGGTGAGGATTAAGCTTAGGTTAGGTTCAGGGTGAGGGTTCGGGTTAGGGTTAGGGTGAGGGTTAGGGTTAGGATGATGTTTAGGGTGAAGGTGAAGGTTAGAGTGAGGGTGAGGGTTAGGGTTAGGGTTAGGTTTAATGTGAGGCTGAGGGTTAGGAATAGGAATAGGATTAGGGTTAGGGTTCAGCTGAGGGTGAGGATCAGGGTGTGGGTGAAGGTCAGTGTCAGGGTTATGTTTAGGGCTAGAGTGAGGGTTACGGTTATTTTGAGGGTTATGGTTAGGGTTAGTTTGAGGGTAAGGGTTAGGGTGAGGGTAAGGGTTAAGGTGAGGGTTAGGGCGAGTGTGAGGGTTTGGAATAGGGTTTGGGTTAGGGTTAGGGTGAGGGTTAGGTTTTGGGTGATGTTTAGAGTGAGGGTGATGGTTAGGGTGAGGATGAGGGTTTGGTTGAGGGTGAGGGTTCGGTTGAGGGTGAGGGTTAGGGTGTGGGTGAAGATTAGGGTTAGGGTGAGGATATGGATGAGAGTGAGGGTGAGGGTTAGGGTTAGGGTTTGGGTTAGAGATAGTGTGAGTTTGAGAGTGAGGGTTCGGTTTAGGATTAGGGTGAAGGTTAGGGTTAGGTTGAGGATTAGGTATATTGTTAGGGTTAAGGTAAGGGTGAGGGTGGGTGTTATGGTTAGGTTTAGGGTTAGAGTTAGGGTGAGGGTGAGGGTGAGGGTTAGGTGGAAGTTTAGGGTTAGGGTTAGGCTGAAGGTGAAGGAGAGGGTGAGGGTGAGTGTTAGGTTTAGGGTGAGGTTTAGGTTTACGGTTAGGGTTAGGGTGAGGGTAAGGATTAGGGCTATGGTTAGGATGAGGGTTAGGCTGAGGGTTAGGGTTAGGATTAGGGTGAGGTTTAGGGCTAGGTTTAGGGTTAGGATAAGGGTTAGACTGAAGGTTAGGGTTAGGGTTAGTGTGAGGGATAGGCTTAGGTTTAGGGTAAGAGTTAGGGTGAGGGTAAAGGTTAGGGTGAGAGTTAGAGTGAGGGTGAGGTTTAGGGTTAGGGTGAGGGTTAGGGTAAAATTTAGGTTTAGGGTTAGGGTTAGGGTGAGGGTGAGGGTGTGAGTAAGTGTTAGGGTGAGGTTTAGGGTGAGGGTGAGGGTTAGGGTTAGGGTGAGGGTAAGTGTTAGGGTGCGGGTAAGTGTTAGTCTGAGCGTTAGGGTTAGCATTAGGGTGAAGGTGAGGGTTAGGGTTAGGATTAGAGTTAGGATGAGAGTAAAGCTTAGTGTGAGGGTTAGGGTGAGGTTGAGGGTTAGTGTTAGGGTGAGTGGGAGGGTAAGTTTTAGTTTGAGGACTAATTTTAGGGTTCAGATTAGGGTGAGTGTTAGGGTTATTGTGAGAGTGAGGGTGAGGGTTAGGTTCAGTATTAGGTTTAGGGTTAGTGTGAGGGTTAGTGATAGGGTTAGGGTTAGGGTGAGGGTCATAGTTAGGGTTAAGGTGAGGGTTAGTCTGAGAGGTAGGGTTAGGGTTAGGGTGAGGGTTAGGCTTAGTGTGAGGTTTAGGGTTAGGTTGAGGGTGAGTTTGAAGGTGAGGGTTTGGGTTAGGGTGAGGGTTAGTGTTAGGGGGAGGGCTAGGTTGGGGGTTAGGGTTTGGGTTTGGGTGAGGTTTTCGGTTAGGTAAGGATTAGGGTTAGGGTTAGGGTGAGGATTAGGGTGAGGTTATGGGTTAGGTTTAGGGTGAGGGTGAGGGTCAGTCTTAGTGTTAGGATGAGGGTTAGCTTTAGGCTTAGGGTGAGTGTGAGGGTTCGGGTGAGGGTGAGGGTGAGGGTTAGGGTGTGGGTTAAGTTTCGGTTTAGGGTGAGGGTTAGGATGACGGTGAGTGTTAGGGTGAGGGTGAGGTTGAGGGTGAGGGTTAGGGTTTGGTTTAGGGATAGGATTAGGGTTAGGTTTAGGGTAAGGGTTAGGGTTAGGTTGAGGGTTAGGTTTAGGGTTAGGGTGAGTGTTAGGGTTTGGTTTAGGTTTAGGGTAAGGGTTAGGGTTAGGATTAGGGTGAGCCTGAGGGTTAGGTTGAGGGGTAGGTTTAGGGATAGGGTAAGGGTTAGGGTTAGGGTGAGGGTTAGGTTTAGGTTTAGGGTTAAGATGAGGGTGAGGGTGAGGATTAGGGTTAGGGCTAGGGTTAGGGTGAGGGATAGTGTGAGGGTTAGGTTTAGGTTTAGGGTAAGGGTTAGGTTTATGGTGAGGTTTAGTTTCAGGTTTAGGGTTAGGGTGAGGTTGATGCTGAGGGATAGGGTTCGAGTTAGTGTGAGGATAAGGGTTAGGGTGAGGATTAGGGTAAGGGTGAGTTTTAGGTTTAGCATAAGGTTTAGGGTGAGGGTTAGGGTTAGGGTTAGGGTAAGGGTTAAGGTTAGGGTAAGGGTTAGGGTTAGGCTTATGTTTACGGTTAGTGTTAGGGTTAGGGTGAGGGTTAGGCTTAGGGTTAGGTTTAGGGTGAGGGTTAGGCTGAGGGGTAGGGTTAGGGATAGAGTGAATCTTAGGTTTAGTGTGAGGATTAGGGTTAGGGTGAGGTTTAGGTTGAGGGTGAGGGTGAGGGTGAGGGCTAATGTTAGGGTTAGTTTGAGCGTTAGTGTTAGGGTGAGCGTTAGGTTTAAGGTGAGTGTTAGGGTTAAAGTAAGGTTTAGAGTGCGGGTTAGCGTTAGGGTTAGGTTTAGGGTGAAGGTCAGGGAGAGAGTTATGTTTAGGTTGAGGGTTAGGTTTAGGGTGAGGGTTAGGGTTAGGGTGAATATTAGGATGATGGTGAGGCTTAGGTTTAGGGTGAGAGTAAGTATTAGGGTTAGGGTTAGGATGAGGGTTAGGCTGAGGCTTAGGGTTAGGGTTAGGGTGAGGTTTAGGGTTAGGATAAAGGTTGGGCTGAGGGTTAGGGTTAGGGTTAGTGTGAGGGTTAGGTTTAGAGTTAGGGTAAGTGTTAGGGTGAGGGTAAATGTTAGGGTGAGAGTTAGGGTGAGGGTGAGGTTTAGGGTTAGGGTGAGGGTTAGGGTCAATTTCAGGTTTAGGGTTAGGGTTAGCGTGAGTGTAAAGTTGTTGGTAAGTGTTAGGGTGAATTTTAACATGAGGGTGAGGGTTAGTGTCAAGGTTGGGTTTAGGGTTAGGGTTAGGGTGAGGGTTAGGGTTTGGGAAAGTGTTAGGGTGAGGTTTAGGTGAGGGTGAGGGTTAGGGTTAGGGTGAGGGTAAGTGTTAGTGTGAGGGTTAGGGTGAGTCTGAGGCTTATGGTTAGCATTAGGGTGAGGGTGAGGGTGAGGGTTAGGGTTAGGATTAGAGTTAGGGTGAGGGTATAGCTTAGGGTGAGGGTTAGGGTGAGGTTGAGGGTGAGGGTAAGTGTTAGGGTGAGGACTACGGATAGGGTTTGGATTAAGGTGAGTGTTAGGGTTATGGTGAGGGTGAGGGTTAGGTTCAGTATTAGGTTTAGGGTTAGTGTGAGGGTTAGTGATAGGGTTAGGGTTAGGGTGAGGGTTAGTCTGAGAGGTACGGTTAGGTTTAGCATTAGGGTTAGGGTTAGGTTTAGGGTTAGGGTGAGGGTGAGTCTGAGGGTGAGGGTTAGGGTTAGGGTGAGGGTTAGTGTTGGGGGGGCTAGGTTGAGGGTTAGGGTTTGGGTGAGGTTGAGGTTTTCGGTTAGGTAAGGTTTAGGGTTAGGGTTAGGGTGAGGTTTTTGGTTAGGGTTAGGGTGAGGGTGAGGGTGAGGGTTAGTGTTAGGATGAGGGTTAGGTTTAGGGTTAGGGTGAGGGTGAGGGTGAGGGTGAGGGTGTGGGTTAAAGTTCGGTTTAGGGTGAGGGTTAAGGTGACGGTGATGGTTAGGGTGAGGGTGAGGATTAGGATAAGGTTTAGGGTGAGGGTTAGGGTTAGGGCGATGAGTAGGGTTAAGGTTAGGGAGAGGGTTAGGGTTTGTGTGAAGGTTAGGGTTAGGGTTAGAGTTAGGTTTAGTATGAGATTAAAGGTTAGGGTGAGGGTTAGGGTGAGGGTTAGGCTTAGTGTGAGGGTTAGAGTTAGGGTTAGGGTTAGGTTTAGAGTAAGTGTTAGAGTTAGGGTGAGGGTTAGGTTTAGGGTTAGTGTTAGGGTTAAAGTTAGGGTTAGGTTTAGGGTGAGGGTCAGGGTTAGGGTTTGGGTGAGTGTGAGGTTTAGGTTGAGGGGTAGGATAAGGGTTAGGGTAAGGGACAGGGTTAGGGTGTGGGTTATGTTTAGGGTTAGGTTTAGGGTGAGGGTGAGGGTTAGGGTTAGGGTTACGGTTAGGGTGAGGGTTAAGGTTAGGTTCAGGCTTAGAGTAAGGGTTAGGGTTAGAGTGAGGGTTATGTTTATGGTTAGGGTTAGAGTGAGGGTGAGGCCGAGGTTTAGGGTTAGGGTTAGTTTGAGGATAAGGATTAGGGTGAGGTTTAGGGTGAGGTTGAGGGTTAGGGTTAGCATTAGGGTTAGGGTGATTTTTAGGGTGATGGTGAGGGTTAGGGTGAGGGTGAGATTGAGCATAAGGGTTAGGGTGAGTGTGAGGGTGATGGTTAGGGTTAGGGTTAGGGTGAGGATAAGGGTTAGGGTTAGGATTAGCGTTAGTGTAAGGGTTACGCTGAGGTTGAGCGTGAGGGTTAGGGTGAGGGCTATGGTGAGAATGAGGGTTAGGGAGAGGATGAGGGTGAAGTTGATTGTTTCGGTTAGGTAAGATTTAGGGTTATGGTTAGCATGAGGATTAGGGTGGGGTATGAGGTTTAGGCCGAGGGTTAGGGTTAGGGTGAAGGTTAGGGTGAGGCTGAGGTTTAGCGTGAGGGTTAGGGTTACAGTGAGGGTTAGGGTTAGGGTTAGGTTGAGGATGAGGTTTAGGTATAGGTTAAGGGTTCGGGTTATGGTGAGGGTTAGGGTTAGGGCAAGTGTTAGGGTGAGGATGAGCGTTAGGTTTACGGTTAGGGTGAGGTTTAGGGTTAGGCTTAGGGTTTGTGTAAGAGTTAGATTTAGGGTAAAGGTTAGGGTTAGGGTTAGGATTAGGGTTAGGGTTAGGGTTAGGGTGAGGGTTAGTGTTAGGGTTAAGGTTGGGGTTAGGTTGAGGGTACGTGTTAGGGTGAGGGTTAATGGTAGGGTGAGGGTTATTGTTAGGGTGAGGGTTAGGATTACGGTTATTGTTAGGGTGAGAGTTTGGTTTAGGGTTACGGTTAGGGTAGGGGTTAGGGTTAGCGTGAGGGTTAGGTTTAGAGTGATGTTTAGGATGACGGTGAGCATTAGGGTGAGGGTGAGGGTGAAGGTGAGGGTTAGGGTGAGGGTTAGGGTTAGGGTTAGGGTTAGGGTTAGGATTAGGGTTAGTGTTAGGGTTAGAGTAAGGTTTAGGCTGAGGGTGAGGGAGAGGATGAGGTTGCGGGTGAGTGTTTTGGTTAGGTAAGTGTTAGGTTTAGGTTTAGGGTGAGGATTATGTTGCGGGGCAGGGTTAGCTTGTGGGTGAGGTTGAGTTTTAGGTTGAGGGTAAGTGTTAGGGTGATGTTTAGGGTGAGGGTGAGTTTTAGGGTGAGAGTTAGGGTTCAGGGAAGGGGAAGGGTTAGGGTGTAGGTGAGGGTTCGGGTTCGGGGGCAAATTAGGGTTAGGGTTAGAGTTCAGGTTAGGGTTCAGTTTAGGGTTAGGGTGAGTGTTAGTGTGAGAGGTAGCGTTAGGGTTAGGATGAGGGTTAGTCTTAGTGTGAGGGTTACGGTTAGGGTTATTGCTAGGGTTAGTGTGAGGATGAGAGTTAAGGTGAGGGTTAGGGTGAGACTGAGGGTTAGGGTTAGCCTTAGGGTTAGGGTGAAGGTTTGGGTGGGGGTTAGGGTGAGGGTTAGTGTTAGGGTTAGGGTTGGGTGAGGGTTAGGGTGAGTGTAAGGGTTAGGGTGAGGGTTAGGTTGAGGTTGAGGGATAGGGTTATGGTGAGGGTAAGGTTTAGGGTGACAGTAAGGGTGAGGTTGATATTTAGGGTTAGCATTAATGTTAGGAAGAGGGTGAGGGTTAGGGTGAGGGTAAGGGTTAGGGTTAGGGTTAGGGTTAGGGTTAGGATTAGGGTTAAGATTAGAGTTAAGGTTAGGGTGAGTGTTAGTGTTATAGATAGGGTGAGGGTGAGGGTTAGGGTAAGGGTTAGGTTCAGGGTTAGAGTTAGGGTGAGGGTTAGGGTTAACATTAGGGTTAGGGTTAGGTTTAGGTTGAGTGTTAGGGTTAGGTTTAGGGTGAGGTTGAGAGTTAGGGTTAGCATTAGGGTTAGTGTTATGCTTATGGTGCAGGTTAGGATTAGGTTTAGAGTGAGGGTGAAGGTCAGGTTTACGGATAGGATTAGGTTTAGGGTTAGGGCTAGAGTTTGGTTTAGGGTTAGGGTGAGGGTGAGGTATAGGGTGAGTGTTAGTGTTAGGGTGAGGGTTAGGTATATGGTTAGGGTGAGTTTCAGGGTTAGGTTTAGAGTTAGGGTGAGGGTGAGTGTTAGGATTAGGGTTAGGGTTAAGGTTAAGGATAGGGTGAGGATTAGGGTTAGGGTTAGGTTTAGGGTGAGTGTTAGGCTGAGGGGTAGGGTTAGGGATACTGTGACTGTTAGGTTTAGTGTGAGGATTAGGGTTAGGGTGAAGTTTAAGTTTAGTGTGAGGTTTTGGTTTAGGGTTAGGGTTAAGATGAGTTAGGGTTAGGTTGAGGGTGAGGGTGAGGTTGAGGGCTAGGGTTAGGGTTAGTGTGAGGGTTATTGTTAGGGTGAGCATTAGGTTTAGGGTGAGGGTTAGGGTTAAAGTAAGGGTTAGGGTGAGGGTTAGCGTTAGGGTTAGGGTTAGGGCGAGGGTCAGGGTGAGGGTTATGTTTAGGTTGAGGGTTAGGTTTAGGGTGAGGGTGAGGGTTAGTGTAAGCGTTAGGGTGATGGTGAGGGTTAGGGTGAGGGTGAGGGTTAGGTTTAGAGTTAGGGTTAGGGTAAGTGTTAGGGTTAAGGTTAGGGTTAGGGTGAGAGTTAGGGTGAGGTGTCGGGATACGGTTAGCTTGAGGGTTAGGGTTAGTGTGAAGGTTAGGGTTAGGGTTTGGTTTAGTGTGAGGATAATGTTTAGGGTGAGGGTTAGTTTGTGGGTGAGAGTTAGGGTGAGCGTTAGGGTTAGGTTCATTGTGAATGTTAGGGTTAATGTGATATTTAGGGTGAGGTTGAGGGTGAGTGTGAGGGTGAGTGTGAGGTTGAGAGTTAGGGTTAGGATTAGGGTTAGGATGAGTTTTAGGGTTAGGGTTAGGGTTAGAGTTATTGTTAGGGTTAGGGTTAGGGTTAGGATGAGGGTGAGGGTTATTGTTAGGGTTAGGGTTAGGGTTAGGGTTAGGGTGAGGTTGGGGTTGAGCGTTAGTGTTACGATTAGGGTTATGGTTAGGGTAAGGCTGAGGGTGTAGGGGAGTTTGAGGGTGAGGGTTAGGGTTAAGGTTAGGGTTAGGGTGAGGTCTTCAGTGAGGGTGAGGGTTTCGGTTCGGTAAAGGTTAGGGTTAGGTTGAGGATTATGCTGAGTTTAGGTTCAGGGTGAAGGTTCGGGTTAGGGTTAGGGTGAGGGTTAGGGTTAGGGTGATGTTTAGGGTGAGGGTTAGGGTTATGGTGAGGGTGAGGGTGAGGTTTAGGGTTAGGGTTAGGTTTAGGGTTTAGGGTTAGGGTTAGGTTTAGGGTTAGGGTTAAGCTGAGTGTGATGATCAGGGTGTGGATGAAGGTTAGGGTGAGGGTTAGGGTTAGGGTTAGAGTGAGGGTTACGATTATTGTGAGGGTTATGGTTAGGGTTAGGGTGAGGTAAGGGTTAGGGTGAGGGTACAGGTGAGGGTGAGGGTTTGGATTAGGGTGTGGGTTAGGGTTAGGTTGAGGGTTAGTGTTTGGGTGACATTTAGAGTGAGTGTGAGGGTTAGGGTGAGGATGAGTGTTTGGGTGAGGGTGAGGGTTTGGTTGAGGGTGAGGGTTAGGTTGTGGGTGAGGATTAGGTTAGGGTGAAGGTTAGCGTTAGGGGTAGGGTTAGGGTTAGGTTGAGGGTTAGGGTTAGCATTAGGGTTAGGGTGAGGGGAAGGGAGAGGGGTGGGCTTAGGGTAAGGGTGAGGGTGAGTGTTAGGGTTAGGTTTAGGGTTAGAGTTAGGGTGAGGGTGAGGGTGAGGGTTAGGTTTAGTATTAGGACGAGCTTAAGTGTTAGGTTGAGGGTTAGGGATACTGTTAGGATTAGGGTAAGGGTGAGGGTGTGAGGGTGAGTGTTAGGGTTAGGTTTAGGGTTAGAGTTAGGGTTACGGTGAGGGTGAGACTTATGACTAGGTTAGGATTAGGGTTAGGCTGAGGGTGATGGGGAGGGTGAGGGTGAGGGTTAGGGTTAGGGTGAGGTTTAGGATGAGTGTTAGGCTGAGGGTTAGGGTTAGGGTTAAGGTGAGGTTTAGGGCTAGGTTTAGTGTTAGGATAAGTGTTAGGCTGAGGGTTAGGGTTAGGGTTAGTGTGAGGGTTAGCTTTAGGGTTAGGGTAAGAGTTAGGGAGAGGGTAAACTTTAGGGTGAGAGTTAGGGTGAGGGTTAGGGTCAAGTTTAGGTTTAGGGTTAGGTTTAGGGTGAGGGTAAGGGTGTGGGTAAGTGTTAGGGTGAGGTTTAGGGTGAGGGTGAGGGTTAGCGTCAAGATTAGGTTTAAGGTTAAGGTTAGGGTGAGTGTTAGGGTTTGGGTAAGTGTTAGGGTGAGGTTTAGGTTGAGAGTGAGGGTTAGGGTTAGGGTGAGGGTAAGTGTTAGGGTGAGGGTTAGGTTGAGTCTGCTGGTTAGGGTTAGCATTAGGGTGAGGGTGAGGGTTAGGGTTAGGATTAGATTTAGGGTGTTAGGGTGAGGTTGATGGTTAGGGTTAGGGTGAGTTTGAGGGTAAGTGTTAGCGTGAGGACTACGGTTAGGGTTAGGATTAGGGTGAGTGTTAGTGTTATGGTGAGGGTGAGGGTGAGGGTTAGGTTCAGTATTAGGGTTAGGGTTAGTGTGAGGGTTAGTGATATGCTTAGGCTTAGGGTGAGGGTTAGAGGTAGGGTTAAGGTGAGGGTTAGTCTGAGAGGTAGGGTTAGGGTTAGGGTAAGGGTTAGGCTCAGTGTGAGGGTTAGGGTTAAGGTGAGAGGGTTAGGTTTAGGGTTAGGGTGAGGGTGAGTGTGAGGGTTAGGGTTAGGGTGAGCATTAGTGTTAGAGGGAGGGCTAGGTAGAGGGTTAGGGTTAGGGTGAGGGTTACTGTTAGGTTTAGGCTTAGTATATGGGTTAAGTTGAGGGTAAGGCTTAGGGTTAGTTTGAGTGTTAGGTTTAGGGTTAGGGTTTGGCTTTTGTTGAGGGTAAAGGTTAGGGTGAGGGTTAGGGAAAGGGTGAGGATTAGATTTATGGTGAGGGTTCGGGTTATGGTTAGGATTAGGGTTATTTTTAGGGTTAGCGTGAGGGTAAGGGGAAGGTTAGGTTTATTTATAGCGTTAGGGTGATGGTTAGGGTGTCAGTAAATGTTAGAGTGAGGGTTAGGGTGAGGTTAGTGTTAGGGGGAGGGGGAGGGTTAGTGTTAGCATTAGGGTTAGGGTGAGGGTGAGGGTTAGGTTGAGGATTAGGGTTGAGTTTAGGGATAGGGTGTGGATTAGGGTTAGGGTTATATATAGGGTGAGGGGTAGGCTGAGGGTTAGGGTTAGGTTTAGGGTGAGGGTTAGGTTTAGTGTGAGGGTTAGGGTTAGGGTTATGGTGAGGGTAAGGGTTAGGTTGAGGTTTAGGGTGAGCGTGAGGTTTAGGGTTAGCATTAGGTTTAGGTTTAAGGTTAGGATGAGGGTTAGGTTTAGGGTGAGGCTGGGTGTTAGAGTTACAGTGAGGGTGAGGGTGAGGGTGAAGGTTAGGATTAGGGTTAGGGTTAGGGATAGGATCAGGTTGAGGATGAGGATTAGGGTGTTTTTGAGGGTTAGGGTTAGGGTGAGGGTGAGGGTTAGGGTTATGGTTAGGATGAGTGTTAGGGAAAGGGGTAGGGTTAGGGTTAGGCTGAATGTTAGGATTAGGGTGAGGGTTAGGGGCAAGGTAAGGGTTAGGGTTAGGGTGAGGTTAAGGATTAGTGTGAGGGTGAGTGTTAGGGTTAGGGTTAGGGTTAGGGTGAGGGTTATGTTGAGGGTGAGGGTGAGGGTGAGGGTGAGGGTGATGGTGAGGGTTAGGGTGTTGTTTAGGGTTCAGTTTAAGGTGAGGGTTAGGGTGACAGTGAGCATTAGGGTGAGGGTGAGGGTTAGGATAAGGGTTAGGGTGAGGGTTATATTTAGGCTTAGGTTTATGGTGAGGGTGAGGGTGATGGTTAGTGTTAGGGTTACGGTTAGGGTGAGGATTAGGGTTAGGTTTGGGTTAGGGTAAGGGTTAGGGTTAGAGTAAGGTTTAGGTTTAGGGTTAGGGTTAGGGTGAGGGTGAGGCTGAGGGTGAGGTTTAGGGTTAGTGTGAGGATAAGGTTTACGGTGAGGTTTAGGTTGAGGTGGAGGGTTAGAGTTAGCATTAGGGTTATGGTGAGAGTTAGGGTTAGGGTTATGGTAAGGGTTATGGTTATGGTTAGGGTAAGGGTTAGGGTTAGGGTGAGGGTTAGGGTTAGGGTGATTTTTAGGGTGACGGTGAGGGTTAGGGTCAGGGTGAGGTTGAGCATGAGGGTTAGGGTGAGGGTGAGTTTGAGTGTGAGTTTGACGGTTAGGGTTAGGTTTAGGGTGAGGATAAGAATTAGGGTTAGGTTTAGGGTTAGTGTTAGGGTTAGGGTTAAGGTGAGGGTGAGGGTGATGGTTAGGGTTAAACTTAGTTTTATTGTTAATGTTAGGTTTAGGGTGAGAGTGAGGGTGAGGGTTAACATGTGGGTTAGGGTTATGGTTATGGTTAGAGTGAGGGTGAGGGTGAGGGTTAGGGTTAGGATTAGTGTTAGGGATAGGTTTAGGATGAGGGTTAGACTGAGTGTTAGAGTTAGGGATAGTGTGAGGCTTAGGGTTAGGTTTACAGTTAGGTTGAGGGCAAGGCTTAGGGTAAGGGTTAGGGTGGGTTTGAGGGTTAGGGTTAGGGTGAGGTTTATGGTGAGGGTTTGGGTGAGGGTTAGAGTTAGAGTGAGAGTTAGGGTTAGCGTTAGTGTTAAGATGAGAGTTAGGTTGAGAGTTACGGTTAGGGTGAGGGTGAGGGTTAGGGTTAGGGTTAGGGTGATGTTTAGGGTTAGGGTGTAGGTTAGGGATAGGTTTATGGTTAGGGTGATGGTTAGGGTTAGAATTAGGGTGAGTGTGAGGGTGAGTGTTAGGTTTAGGATTAGGGTTAGGCTTAGTGTTAGGCTGAGGTTGAGGGTGAGGGTGAGGGTCGGGGTTAGGGTTTGGGTAATGTTTAGGTTTAGGTTTAAGTTGAGGGTTATGTTTAGGGTTAGGATGAGGGATACGGTGAGGATTATGGTTATGGTTCGGGTGAGGGTTAGATTTAGTGTGAGGGTTAGGGTTAGGGTGAGGGTAAGTGTTAGGGTGAGGGTTAGGGTGAGGGTGAGCAATAGGGTGATTGTTAAGGTTAGGTTGAGCGTATGGATGAGGGCTAGGGTGAGGGTGAGGATTAGGGTTTGGGTTAGGGTTAGGGTAAGTGTTATTGTGAGGGGTAGGATTAGGGTAATGGTTAGGGTGAAGGTTAGGATGAGAGTGAGGGTTAGGGTTAGTGTGAGTGTGAGGGTGAGGATTACGTGAGGGTTCGTGTTAGAGTTAGGATTAGGGTTGGGGTGAGGGTGAGGGTTATGTTTAGGATTAGGGTGCGGGTTAGGGTTAGGGTGATTTTCACGGTGAGGTGAGTGTTAGGGTGACTGTGAGGGTTCGGGTTTGGGTTCAGATTAGGGTGTGGATGAGGGTTAGGGTGAGGGTGAGGGTTAGGGTTAGGTTTAGGGTGTGGATTAGGGTTAGGGTTAGGATTAGGGTGAGGTTTAGGGTGAGGGGTAGGTTCAGGTTTAGGGTGAGGTTTAGGGTTAGTGTGAGGTTTAGGGTTAGTGTGAGGTTTAGGGTGAGGTTTAGGGTAAGTGTGAGGATAATGGTTAGGGTGAGGGATAGGGTTATTGTTAGGGTTAGGGTGAGAATGAGGGTGAGGGTTATGGTTAGGGTAAGGGTTAGGGTGAGGGTTAGGGTTAGGGTAAGGCTTAGGGTTAGGGTTAGGGTAAGGGTGCGTGTGAGGGTGATGGTTACTGTTAGGTTATGGTGAAGGTGAGGGTTCGGTTTAGGATTAGGGTTAGGGTTAGGTTTATGGTGAGGGTTAGGATTAGGATTAGGTTTAGGGTTAGTCTTTAGGTGAGGTGAGGGTGAGGGTGAGGGTTAGGGAGAGGATTAGGGTTAGGTTTATGGTTAGGGTGAGAGTGAAGGTTAGGTTGAGGTGAGGGTTCAGGTTTGAGTGAGGGTTAGGGTGACGGTGACGGTTAGGGTGAGGGTGAGGTTTAGGTTTAGTGTAGTTTTAGGGTGATGGTTAGGATCAGGGGGAGGGTTAAGATGAGGGTTAGGGTTAGGGTTAGGGTGAGGGTGAGGGTTAGGTTTATGGTTAGGGTTAGGGTAAGTGTTAGGATTAGGGTAAGGGTGAGAGCTAGGGTGAAAGTGAGGGTTAGGGTTAGGGTTAGCGTGAGGGTTAGGGTTAGGCTGAGGTTTAGGGTGAGAGGCAGGGTTAGGGTTAGTGTGAGGGTGAGGGTGATCAGGGGGAGGGTTAAGATGAGGGTTAGGTTTAGGGTTAGGGTGAGGGTGAGGGTTAGGTTTATGGTTAGGGTTAGGGTAAGTGTTAGGATTAGGGTAAGGGTGAGAGTTAGGTGAAAGTGAGGGTTAGGGTTAGGGTTAACGTGTGGGTTAGGGTTAGGCTGAGGTTTAGGGTGAGAGGCAGGGTTAGGGTTAGTGTGAGGGTGAGGGTTAGGTTTAGTGTGAGGGTCATGGTTAGTGTTAGGGTTATGGTAAGTTTAAGGGTTAGGGTGAGGTTTAAGGTAAGAGTGAGGTTTAGGGTTAGCATGAGTTTGAGGGGGAGGCTTAGGGTTAGGGTTAGTGTTTGGGTGAGGGTGAGAGTTATGTTTAGGGTTAGGGTGAGAGTTAGGGTTAGGGTGATGTTTAGGGTGAGGGTGAGTGTTAGGATGAGGGTGAGGTTTTGTGTGAGGGTGAAGGTTAGGGTGAGGGTGAGGTTTAGGGTAGGGTTAAGGTTAGGGTTAGGTTTAGGGGGAGGTTTAGGGTGAGGGTTAGGGTTATCATTAGGGTTAGGGTGAGGGGGAGTTTGAGGGTTAGGGTGAGGGTTAGGGTTAGGCTGAGGGTTAGGTTTGGGTTTAGGGTAAGGTTGAGGGTGAGGGTGAGGGTGAGGTTTAGCGTGTGGGTGAGGTTTAGGTTTAGGGTGAGGGTTAGGGTGACGGTGAGGGTTAGGTGTGGGTGAGGTTTAGGTTTAGTGTTAGAGTTAGTTTGACAGTTAGGGTCAGGGTTAATATTAAGGTGAGGGTTAAGTTGAGGGTTAGGGTTAGGGTTAGGTTTAGGGTTAGTGTGAGGATTAGTTTTAGTGTGAGGGTAAGCGTTAGTTTGAGGGTTAGACTGAGGGTGAGGGTTAGGTTTAGTGTTAGGGTGAGCATTTGGGTGACTGTTAGGTTCATGTTTAGGGTTAGGGTGAGGGTTAGGGTGAGGGCAAGTGTTAGGGTCAGGTTTAGATTGAGGGTGACGGATAGAGTTATGGTGAGGTGAGGGTGAGGGTGAGGGTGAGGGTTAGGGTTAGTTTGAGGGTGAGGTACAGGGTGAGGGTTAGGACGAGGATTAGGCTGAGTTTGAGGGTGAGGTTTAGGGTGAGGTTTAGGGTTAGGGTGAGGGTTAGGGTGAGTGGGAGTCAGAGGGTGAGGGTTAGGTTTAGGGTTAGAGTAAAGTTTCGGTTGGGGGTTAGGATTAGGTTAGGGCTAGGTTTAGGCTGAGGGTGAGGTTGAGGTTGAGGTTGAGGGTTAGGATTAGGGTGAGGTTTAGGGTTAGGGTTAGGGTTAGGGTTTGTTTAGGGTGAAGGTTAGTTTTAGGTTTAGGGTTAGGATAAAGTTTAGGCTGACGTTTAGGGTTAGGGTTAGTGTGAGGGTTATGTTTAGCGTTAGGGTAAGGGTGTGGGCTAGTGTGAGGGTGAAGGTTAGGTTGAGGGTTTAGTTTAGGTAAGGGTAAAGGTTATGTTAGGGTGAGGATTAGCGTGAGGTTGAGGGTTAAGGTGAGGGTTAGGGTTAGGGTGAGCGTTAGGGTTATGATTAGGGTTAGGTTTAGTGTTAGGGTGCTGTATAGGGTGAGGGTGAGTGTGAAGGTTCGGGTGAGAGGGAGGGTTAGGGTTAGGGTTAGAGTTAGGGTGAGCGTGAGGGTTAGGGTGAGGGGTAGGTTTAGGGTTAGGGTGAGGATGAGGGTTAGGTTTAGTGTTTGGGTTAGGGTTAGGGTGAGGGTGAGGGTGAGGGTTAGTGTGAGGATTAGGGTTAGGGTGAGCATGCGCATAAGATTGAGGGTGATGGTTAGGGTTAGGTTTAGGGTGAGGGTGAGCATTAGGGTGAGAGTGAGGGTTCAGTTGAGGGTGAGGGGTAGGGGGAGGGTTATGGTTTGGGTTCGGGTTAGAGTTAGGGTGAGGGTGTGAGTGAGGGTTAGGTTTAGGATTAGTGTTAGGGTTAGGGTTAGGCTGAGGGTGAGTGTGAGGGTGAGGGTGAGGATTAGGGTTAGGTTGAGGGTTATGGTTAATGTCAGGGTTAGGGTTAAGTTGAGGGATAGGGTTAGGGTTAGGTTTAGGATGAGGGTTAGGCTGTGGAGTAGGGTTAGGGTTAGGGTGTGGGTTAGGTTTAGTGTGAGTTTTAGGGTTAAGGTTAGGGTCAGTGTTAGGATTAGGGTGTAGGTAAGGGTTAGCTTGAGGGTTACATTGAGGGTGAGGTTTAGGGTTAGGGGTAGGGTTAGGGTGAGGTTAAGGTGAGAGCTAGGGTGAGGGTGAGGGTTAGGGTTATGGTTAGGGATAGGGCTAGGATTAGGTTTAGGTTTAGGGTTAGGGTTAGGGTGAGTCTTAGGCTGAGGGGTAGGGTTAGGTATAGGGTTAGGGTTAGGTTTAGTGTGAGGGTTAGGGTTTGGTGTAGGGTTAGGGTGAGGGCTAGGGTGAGTGTGAGGGTGAGGGTTAGGTTTAGGGATAGGGTGAGGATTAGGGTTAGGTTTAGGGTTAGGGTGAGGTTTAGGCTGATGGGTAGGGATACAGTTAGTGTGAGGGATAGGTTTAGTGGGAGGTTTAGGGTTAGGTTTAGGGTTAGTGTTAGGGTAAGGGTTCGGGTGAGGGTTCGGGTTAAGGTGTGGTTGAGGATTAGGGTTATTGTGAGGACTAGTTTTAGAGTTAGGGTTACTGTTAGGGTTAGGGTTAGGCTGAGGGGAAGGGTTAGGGTTAGGGTGATTGTGAGGGTAAGGTTTAGGGTTAGTGTTACGGTTAGGGTGAGGGTTCGGGTTAGTGTGAGAGTTAGGGTTAGGGTTAGGTGAAGGTGATGTAAGGGTTAGGCTTAGGGTTAGGGTGAGGTTGAGGGTTAGGATTAGAATTAGGATTAGGATTAGGGTTAGGGTGAGGTTGAGGTTTAGTGTTAAGGTGAGGGTTAGGGTTATTGTTAGGGTTAGGTTGCGAGTGAGGGTGCGGGTGAGGGTGAGGGTTAGGGTTAGGGTAGGGTTAGGTTTAGGCTTAGGGTGAGGTTGATGGATAGTGTTATGGTAAGGGTGAGGGCTAGGGTGAGGGTGAGTGTTAATGTGAGGGTGAGGGTGAGGGTTTCGTTTATGTCAGGTTTCGGGTTAAGATGAGGATTAGGGTGAGGGTGAGGGTTTCGTTTACATCAGGTTAGGGTTAAGCTGAGGTTAGGGTTACAGTGAGGGTTAGGGTTAGGGTTAAGGTGTGGGTTAAGGTTAGGGTGATGTTTAGGGTGAGGGTGAGGGTTAGGGTGAGAGTTAGGGTGAGGTTTAGGGTTAGTGTTAGGATTAGGGTTTGGGTGAGTGTGAGGTTTAGGGTTAGAGTTAGGGTTATGGGGAGGGTTAAATTGAGGGTCAGGGTTAGGGTAGTGTTACGGTTAGGGTTAGGATGAGGGTTAGGTTGAGGTTTAGGGTTAGGGTTAGGTTTAGGGTTAGGATGAGCGTTAGGCTGAGGGTTAGGTTTAAGGTTAGTGTGAGGTTTAGGTTTAGGTTAGGGTTAGGGTTAGGGTTTGGTTAGGGTGAAGGTTAGGTTTAGGTTTAGGGTTAGCATTAGGTTTAGGCTGAGGGTTAGGCTACGGGTTAGTGTGAGGGATAGGTTTAGGGTTAGGTTTAGGGTGTGGACTATGGTGAGGGTGAGGGTGAGGGTTAGGGTTAGTGTTAGGGTTAGGGTTAAGTTCAGGGGTAGGTTAAGGGTAAGGATTAGGTTAAGGACTAGGGGTTAGGCTGAGGGTGAGGGTGAGGTTGAGGGTGAGGGTTAGGGTTAGAGTGAGGGTTAGATTAAGGGTGAGACAGAGGGGGAGATTTTGGTTTAGGGTTAGAATTAGGTTGAGGGTAAGGGTTAGGATTAGGGTTAGCACTAGGTTTAGGCAGAGGGTGAGGGTGAGGCTGAGGGTGAGGTTTAGGGTTAGGGTGAGGGTTAGGGTTAGGGTTAGTTTTAGGGTGAGGGTTAGGGTTAGGGTTAGGGTTTGGTTAGGGTGAAGGTTAATTTTAGGTTTAGGCTTAGATTAAGGTTTAGGCTGAGGGTTAGGGTTAGGGTTAGTGTGAGGGTTAGGTTTAGGGTTAGAGTTAGGGTGTGGGCTAGGCTGACGGTGAGGGTTAGGGTGAGGATGAGGGTGAAGGGTTAGTTTAGGTAAGTGTTAAGGTTAGGTTAGGGTGAGGATTATGGTGAGGTTGAGGGTTAAAGTGAGGGTTAGGGTTAGGGTGCGGGGTAGGGTTACTGTGAGGGTTAGGATTAGGGTTAGGGTGAGGGTGAGGGTAAGGGTTAGTGTGAGGGTTAGGGTGAGGGTGCGGTTTAGGGTTAGAGTTACGGTTAGGATTAGGGTGAGGGTGAGGATTAGGATAAGTGTTAGGGTGAGGGTTAGGGTTGGGGTGAAGTTTAGGGTTAGGGTTTGTGTTAGGGTGAGTGTGTGGGTTAGGGTTAGGTTTAGTGTTAGGAATAGGCTGAGGGTGAGGGTTAGGGTGACGTTGAGCGTTAGGGTTATGGTTAGAGTGATGGTGAGGGATAGGGTGATGGCGATGGTTATTGTGAGGGTGAGGGTGAGGTTTTCGTTTACGTCAAGGATAGAGTTAATCTGAGGTTAGTTTTAGGGTGAGGGTTAGGTATAGAGGTAAGGTGAGGTTTAGTGTTAGGTGATGTTTAGGGTGAGGGTGAGGGTTAGGGTGAGGGTGAGGATTACGGTATGGGCGAGGGTGAGGGTTAAGATTGGGAATACGGTTAGGGTTAGGGTTAGACTGGAGTTGATGGTGAGGGTGAGGGTGAGGGTTTGGATTAGGTTAGGTTTAGGGTTAGGGTGAGGGTTACGGTTTCTGTGAGGGTTATGGTTAGGGTTAAGGTTAGGGTTAGGGTGAGGGGAAGGGTTCGAGTGAGGTTTAGGGTGAGGGTGAGGTTTAGGGTTAGGGTTAGATTTAGGGTGAGGGCTTGTGTGAGGGTGAGGGTTAGTGTGAAGGTAAGGGTGAGGGGTTCTTTTAGCCAGGGTTTAGTGTTATGGTGAGGATTAGGGTGAGGGTGAGGGTTAGGTTGAGGGTTAGGTTTAGGTTGAGGGTTAGGGCAAGGGTTAGAGTGAGGGTTATGGTTTGGATGATGTTTAGCATGAGGGTGAGGGTTATGGTGAGGATGAGTTTTTGGGTGAGGGTCAGGGTTCGAGTGAGTGTAAGAGTTAGGGTGTGGTTGAGGATTAGTGTTAGGTTGAGTATTAGCATTAGATTTAGGGTTAGTGTGAGGGTGAGGGTTAGGGCTAGGGTTAGGTTTAGGTTGACGTTTAGGATTAGGGTTAGGTTTAGTAGGATTGTTAGGGTGAAGGGTAGGGTTAGGGTTAGGGTTAGGAAGAGTGTTACGGTGTCAGTGAGTGTTGGGGTGAGGGTCAGGGTAAGGGTATGGGTGAGGGTTAGGTTTAGGGTGAGGATTAGGGTTAGAGTTAGGTTAATGGTGAGGGTAAGGGTTAGGGTGAGGTTTAGTGTGAGGCTTAGGGTTAGGGTTAGGGTTAGGGTTAGGGTGAGGGTGAGGGTGAGGTATAGGGTTTGGGTTAGGGTTAGGGTGAGGGTTAGCGATAGGTTTACGGTTAGGGTGAGAGTGAAGGTGAGGGTTAGGGTAAGGTTTAGGGTTAGAGTTAGGGTGAGGGTGAGGGTTAGTATTAGGGTTAATATTTGAGTTAGCCTGAGGGTGAGGGTGAGGGTTAGGTTTAGGGTAAGTGTTAGGGTTAGGGGTACGTTTAGGGTGAGGGTGAGGGTTAGGGTTAGGGTTAGGATGAGCGTTAGGCTGAGGTTTAGGGTTGGGGTTAGTGTGAGGGTTAAGAATTAGGGTTAGGGTTAGGGTTAGGGTGAGGGTTGTGGTTAAGTTTAGGATTAGGATAAGGGTTAGGTTGAGGGTTAGGCTTAGTGTTAATGTGAGGGTTAGGTTTAGGGTTAGAGTTAGGTTTAGGGTCAGGGTAAATGTTAGGGTGAGGGTTGGGGTGAGGGTGAGGGTTAGGGTTAGGGTGAGGGTTAGGGTGAGGGTGAGGGGGAGTGTGAGGGTTTGGTTTAGTGTTAGAGTTAGGGTGAGTGTGAGGGTTAGTAGTAGGGTTAGCTCTAGGTTTAGGCTGAGTTTGAGGGTGAGGTTGATTGTGAGGTTTAGGGTTAGGGTGAGGGTTAGGGTTAGGATTAGGTTTAGGGTGAGGGTTAGTGTTAGGGTTAGGGTTAGGATGAGCGTTAGGCTGAGGGTTTGGGTTAGGGTTAGTGTGAGGGTTAGGATTAGGGTTAGGGTTAGGATTAGGGTTTAGTTAGGGTGAAGTTCTGTTTTAGGTTTAGGGTTAGGATAAGTTTTATCCTGAGTCTTATGGTTAGGATTATTGTGAGGGTTAGGTTTAGGGTTAGGGTTAGGGTGTGGGCTAGGTTGAGGGTGAGGGTGAGGGATTAGTTTATGTAAGGGTTAAGGTAAGGTTAGGTTGAGGATTAGAGTGAGGTTGAGGGTTAAGGTGAGGGTAAGGGTTAGGGTTAGGGTTAGGTTTACTGTGAGGTTTAGGGTTACGCTAAGCGTGAGGGTGAGGGTAAGGGTTAGGGTGAGGGTTATGGTGAGGGTGAGGGTTAGGATTAGAGTTAGGGTTAAGATTAAGGTGAGGTGGAGGGTGAGGGTTAGTGTTAGGGTGAAGGTTAGGGTTGGGGTGAGTCATAGGGTTAGGGTTAGGGTTGGGGTGAGGGTGAGGTTGAGGGTGAGCGTGAGGTTTTTGTTTACGTGAGGGTTAGGGTTAAGATGACGTTAGGGTTAGGGTAAGGGTTAGGGTTATGGTTAAGGTGAGGTTTACGGTTAGTGTGATGTTTAGGGTGAGGGTGAAGGTTAGGGTGAGGGTGAGGGTTAGGGTAAGTGTCAGGGTGAGGGTTTGGATTGGGAATAGGTTAGGGTTAGGGTTGGGCTAAAAGTGAGGGTGAGGGTGAGGGTGAAGCTGAGGGTTAGGTTTAGGGTTAATGTTAGGTTTAGTGTTAGGGTGAGGGTAATGGTTACTGTGAAGGTTATGGTTATGGTTAGGGTTAGGGTTAGGGTAAGGGTAAGGATTAGAGTGAGGTTTAGGGTGAGGGTGAGGTTTAGGGTTAGGGTTAGGATTAAGGTGAAGGCTAAGGTGAGGGTGAGTGTTAGTGTGAGTTTTAGGTTGAGGGTTTATTTTAGCCATGGATTTGGGTTATGGTGAGGAATAGGGTGAGGTTGAGAATTAGGTTTTGGGTTAGGGTTAGGATGAGGGTTTGGGCTAAGGTTAGGGTGAGGGTTAGGGTTTGGGTGATGTTTAGCGTGAGGGTGAGGGTTAAGTGAGGGTGAGGGTCAGGGGGTGGGTGAGGATTAGGGTTAGGTTGAGTGTTCGTGTTAGGTTTAGGTTTAGTGTGAGGGTGAGGGTTATGGGTAGCATTAGGGTTAGGTTGAGGGTTTGGATTAGGGTTAGGGTTAGTCTGAGGGTGAGGGTGAATGGTAGGGTTAGGGTTTGGGTGAGGTTTAGGGTGAGGGTGAGTGTTAGGGTGAGGGTGTGGGTGAGGGTTACTGTTAGGTGTAGGGTTAGGGTGAGTTTAAGGGTGAGGTTTAGGTTTAGAAATAGGGTTAGGGTTAGGGTGCGGGTGAATGTTAGGTTTAGGGTGAAGATTAGGGTTAGAGTTAGGTTTATGTTGAGGGTAAGGGTTAGGGTGAGGTTTAGTGTGAGGGTTATGGTTGGGGTTAGGGTGAGGGTGAGGTATAGGTTTTGGGTTACGGTTAGGGTGAGTGTTAGGTATAGGTTTAGGGTTAGGTTGAGGGTGAGGGTGAGGGTTAGGGTTAGGTTTAAGGTTAGAATTAGGTTGAGGGTGAGGGTTAGGCTTAGTATTAGAGTTAGCCTGAGGGTGAGGGTGAGGGTTAGGGTTAGTGTGAGGGTTAGGGTTAGGGTTAGGGAGAGGGTTAGGTTTAAGTTTAGGGTTAGGATCAGGGTTAGGTTGAGGGTTAGGTTTAGGGTTAGTGTGAGAGTTAAGTTAAGGGTTAGGGTAGGGTTAGGGTCAGGGTAAAGGTTAGGGTGAGGTTTAGGGTGAGGGTGAGGGTAAAGGTTAGTGTGAGGGTTAGGGCGAGGGTGAGGGTTAGGGTTAGGGTGAGGGTTAGGGTGAGGGTTAGGATAAGGGTTAGCGTGAGGATAAGGGTTAGGGTGACGGTAAGGTTGAGGGTGAGGGATAGGATTATGTTGTGGGTAAGGGTTAGGGTGAGGTTTAGCGTGAGGTTTAGGGTTAGGGTGGGGGTTAGGGTTAGGGTTAGATTGAGGGTTAGGGTTAGGGTGATGTTTATTGTGAGAGTATCCTTTAGGGTGAGGGTGAGTTTTCGGGTGAGCATGAGGGTTAGGATGAGGGTGAGGGTTAGGGTTACAGTTAGGATTAGGGAGACGGGTAGGGTGAGCATTAGGGTTAGGATTAGGGTTTGAGTGAGGATGAGGGTGAGCGATAGGGTGTGGGTAAGTGTTATGGTTAGGGTTAGGGATAGGGCTAGGGTGAGGGTGAGGGTTAGTGTGAGGGTTAGTGTGAGGGTGAGGGTTTCCTTTACATTAGTGTTACGGTTAGGGTGAGGATTAGGTTGAGGGTGAGGGTTAAGCTGAGTTTAGGATTAGTGTGATGGTTAGGGTTAGGGTGATGTTTAGTGTGAGGGTGAGTGTTCGGTGAGGGTGAGGGTGAGGGTGAGGGTTAGTGTTAGGGTTAGGTTTAAGTTGAGGGTGATTGTGAGTGTTAGGATTAGGAATAGGATTAGGGTTAGGGTTAAGCTGATGCTGAGGGTCAGGGTGAGGGTGAAGGTTAGGGTCAGGTTTAGGATTAGGGTTAGAGTGAGGGTTACGGTTAGTGTGAGGGTAATGGTTAGGGTTAGGGTGAGGGTAAGGATTAGGGTGAGAGTAAAGGTTAGGGTGAGGGTTAGGGCGAGTGTGAGGGTTTGGATTAGGGTTTGTTTTGGAGTTAGGGTGAGGGTTAGGATTTGGGTGATGTTTAGAGTGAGAGTGAGGGTTAGGGTGAGGATGAGGGTTCGGGTGAGGGTGAGGATTAGTTTTAGGGTGAGGGTTAGCGTTAGGGGTAGGTTTAGGGTTAGGTTGAGGGTTAGGGTTAGGGTTAGGGTGAGGGGTAGGGACAGGGTTAGGGTGTGGTTTAGGGTGAGGTTTAGGGTGAGTGTGAGGGTTAGGTTGAGGGTGAGGGTGAGGGTTAGGGTTAGGGTTTGCGATAGACTTAGGGTGAGTTTGAGGGTGAGGGTTACGTTTAAGATTAGGGTGAGGGTTAGGGTTAGGTTGAGGGTTAGGGTAGTGTTAGGGTTAGGGTAAGGGTGAGGCTGAGAGTTAGGTTTAGGTTTAGGGTTAGAGTTAGGGTGAGGGTGAGGGTGAGGCTTAGGATTAGGTTAGATTTAGGGTTAGGCTGAGGGTGATCGAGAGGATGAGGTTGAGGGTTAGGGTTAGGGTGAGGTTTAGGTTTCCGGTTAGGGTTAGGGTGAGGGTTAGGATTAGGGTTATGGTTAGGATGAGGGTTAGGATAAGGGTTAGGGTTAGGGTTAGGGTGAGGTTTAGGGCTAGGTTTAGGGTTAGGATAAGGATTAGGCTGAGGATTAGGGTTCGGGTTAATGTGAGGGTTAGGTTTAGTGTTAGGGTAAGAGTTAGGGTGAGGGTAAAGATTAGGGTGAGGGTTAGGGTGAGGGTGAGGTTTAGGGTTAGGTTGAGGGTTAGGGTCAATTTTAGGTTTAGGGTTAGGGTTAGAGTGAGGGTAAGGGTGTGGGTAAGTATTAGGGTGAGGCTTAGATTGAGGGTGAGGGTTAGCGTCAAGGTTAAGATTAGGATTAGGGTTAAGGTGAGGGTTAGGGTTTGGGTGAGTGTTAGGGTGAGTTTTGGGGTGAGGGTGAGGGTTAGGGTGAGGGTAAAGTGTTAGGGAGAGGGTTACGGTGAGGCTGAGGGTTATGGTTAGCATTAGGGTGAGGGTGAGGGTTAGGGTGTAGTTTTGGGTTAAGGTTAAGGATAGGGTGAGGAATAGGGTTAGGGTTAGGTTGAGGGTAAGGGTTAGGGTGAGGGGTAACATTAGAGTTTGGGTGAGGGTTAGGTTTAGTGTGAGGGTTAGGGTTGGTTTAGGGTGACGGTAAGGGTTAGGGTGACGGTTAGGTTGAGTGTGAGGTAGGATGAGGGTTAGGGTTAGGGTGAGGGTTAGGGATAGGTTTAGGGTTAGAGTGAGGGTTAGGGTTAGGGTTAGGATTAGAGTTAGGGTGACGGTAAGGCTTCGGGTGAGGGTTAGGGTGAGGATGAGAGTTAGGGTTAGGGTGAGGGTGAGGGTAAGTTTTAGCATGAGGACTAGTGTTAGGTTTAGGATTAGGGTGAGTGTTAGGGTTATGGTGAGGGTGAGGGTGAGGGTTAGGTGCAGTATTAAGGTTAGGGTTAGTGTGAGGGTTAGTATAGTGTTAGGGTTAGGGTGAGGGTTAGAGTTAGGGTAAAGGTGAGGGTTAATCTGAGAGTTAGGGTTAGGTTTAGGGTGAGAGTTAGGCTCAGTTTGAGGGTTAGGGTTAGGGTGAGGGTTAGGGTTAGGTTTAGGGTGAGGGTGAGGGTGAGTGTGAGGGTGAGGGTTAGGGTTATGGTGAGGGTTAGTTTTAGGGGGAGGGCTAGGTTGAGGGTTAGGTTGAGGGTGAGAGTGAGTGTGAGCTTTTCGGTTAGGTAAGTTTTAGGGTTAGGGTTAGGGTGAGGATTAGGGTGAGGTTGTGGATTAGGGTTAGGGTGATGGTGAGGGTGAGGGTGAAGGGTTAGTGTTAGGATGAGGGTTAGGGATAGGGTTAAGGTGAGGGTGCGGGTGAGGGTGAGGGTTAGGCTTAGTGTTAATGTGAGGTTTAGGGTTACGGTTAGGGTGAGGGTTAGGATTAGGGTTAGGTTGAGGGTTAGTGTTAGGTTGATGTTTAGTGTGAGGGTGAGGGTTAGGGTGTGGGTGAGTGTTTGGGTAGAGATAGAGTTAGGGTTAGGGTTAGGGATAGGGTTAGGGTTTGGGTAAAGTTTAGGGTGAGGGTGATGATTAGGGTTAGCGTGAGGGTTAGGGTTAGGTTTAGGGTTAAGATGAGGTTTAGGCTGAGGGTTAGGGTTAGGTTCAGGGTTAGTGTGAGGGTTCAGGTTAGGGTGAGGGTTGGATTTAGGTTTAGGGTTAGTATAAGGGATAGGGTGAGGGTTAGTGTTACGGTTAATATGAGTGTTAGGTTTAGGGTTAGGGTTTTGGTTAGGTTGAGGGTAATGGTTAGGGTGAGGGTTAGGGTGAGGCTGAGGGATAGGTTTAGGGTGAGGGTTAGGTTGAGTGTTAGGATTATGGTTATGGTTAGGGTAAGGCTCAGGGGGAAGGAGAGGTTGAGGGTGAGCGTTAGGGTTAAGGTTACTGATAGGGTGAGGATTTCGGTTAAGGTTAGATTTAGGGTGAGGGTTAGGCTCAGGGGTAGGGTTAGGGTTAGGTTGAGGGTTAGGTTTAGTGTGAGGTTTAGGGTTAGGGTTAGAGTGAGGGTTAGGTTTAGTGTGTTGGTTAGGGTTAGGGTTAGGTTGAGGGTAAGGGTTAGGGTGAGGGTTAGGGTGAGGCTGAGGTTTAGGGTTAGCATTAGTTTTAAGGTTAGGGTTAGGATGAGGGTTAGGGGGAGGGAGAGGGTGAGGGTGAGGGTAAGGGTTAGGATGAGGGTTAGGTTTAGTGTGAGGGTGAGGGTTAGGTTTAGTGTGAGGGTGAAGTTTAGGTTTAGGGTGAGTATTAGGGTTAGGGTAAGGGTGAGGGTTAGGGTTAGGGTTAGGGTTAGGGTGAGGGTCAGGGTGAGGGATAGGTTTAGGTTGAGGATTAGATTTAGGGTGAGGTTTAGGGTTTGGGTTAGGGTGAGATTTAGGGTTAGGGTGATGTTTATTGTGAGGGTGAGTGTTAGGGCGAGTGTGAGTGTTCTGGTGAGGGTGAGTGTTCGGGTGAAGGTGAGGATTAGGGTGTGGTTGAGGGTTAGGGTTAGTATGAGAGTCAGGGTGAAGTGTAGGGATAGGGTTAGAGTGAGGGTTAGGGTTAGTGTGAAGGTTAGAGTTAGGGTTAGGGTTAGCGTTAGTGTGAGGATAAGAGTTAGGGTGTGGGTTAGTGTGAGGGTGAGGGTTAGGGTTAGCGTTAGGGTTAGGGTGAGCGTTATGGTGAGGTTTAGGGGTAAGGTGAGGGTTAGGATTAGGGTTAGTGTGAGGGTTAGTGTTGGGGTGATGTTTAGGGTGAAGTTGAGGGATAGTGTGAGGGTGAGAGTGAGGGTGAGGGTTAGTGTGAGGGTGCGGGTGCGGGTGAGGGTGAGGGTGAGGGTTAGGGTTAGGTTTAGGGTAAGGGTGAGGGTTAGGGTTAGGATTAGTGTTAGGGTTAGGCTGAGGGTGAGGATGAAAGTGAGGGTGAGGGTTAGGGTTAGGGTTAGGGTGAGGATTCGAGTTAGTGTGGGGGTTAGTGTGATGGTGAGGGTCAGGGTGAGGGTGAGTGTTAGAATGAGGGTGAGGGTGAGGGTTAGGGTTAAGATTAGGTTAAGGTGAGTTTTAGGGTGAGGGTTAGGGTTAGGTTTATTGTTAGGGTTAGGGTTTGGGTTAGGTGTGGCTGAGGGTGAGGGTTTGCGTTAGGGTTAGGGTTAGGGTTAGGGTGAGGATGGGGTTCAGGGTTAGGATAAGGATTATGTAAAGGGTAAGGCTGAGGGGGAAGTGGAGGTTGAGTGTGAGGTTTTGGGTTAGGGTTACGGTTAGGGTGAGGGTTACTGTTAGGTTTAGGTTTAGTCTAAGGGCTAGGCTGAGGGTAAGGGTTAGATTTAGTGTGAGTGTTAGGTTTAGGGATAGGGTTTGGGTTAGGTTGAGGGTAAAGTTTAGAGTGAGGGTTATGGAGAGGATGAGGGTTAGGGTTACCGTGACAGTTCGGGTGAGGGTTAGGGTTAGGGTTATGGTTAGGGGTAACGTGAGGGTTAGGGTGAAGGTTAGGTTTAGGGTTAGGGTTCGGGTGTGGTTTAGGGTGTGGGTAAGTGTTAGAGTGAGAGTTAGGGTGAGGGTGAGGGTTAGGAGGAGGGTGATGGTTAGTGTTAGCATTAGGGTTAGGGTGAGGGTGAGGGTTAGGTTTAGGGTGAGGGTTAAGGTGAGGGTTAGGTTTAGTGTGAGGATTAGGGTTAGGTTTAGGGTGAAGTTTAGGTTTAGTGTGAGGGTTAGGGTTAGTTTTAGGGTGAGGGTAAGGGTTAGGGTGAGGTTTAGGGTGAGGGTGAGGTTTAGGGTTAGCGTTAGGTTTAGGTTTAAGGTTAGGATGAGGGTTAGGGTTAGGGTGAGGGTGAGAGTGAGGGTGAGGCTTATGTTTAGGATGAGGGTTAGAGTTAAGGTGAGGGTTCGGGTTAGGTTTAGGGTGAGGGTTAGGGTCAGGGTAAGTGTTAGAGTGAGGGTTAGGGTTATGGTTAGGTTTAGTGTGAGGGTCAGGGTGAGGGTTAGGGTTAGGTTGAGGGTTAGGGTTAGGGTTAGGATAAGAGTTAGGGTTAGGGTTAGTGTTAGGGTGAGGGTGAGGGTTATGGTCAGGGTTAGGTGGAGGATTATGGTGAGGTTTAGGGTTAGGATAAGTGTTAGAGTTAGGGTTAGGCTGAGGGTGAGGGTGAAAGTGAGGGTGAGGGTTAGGGTTAGGGTTAGGTGAGGGTTAGTGTGAGGGGTAGTGTTAGGTTTAAGGTGAGGGTTAGGGTTAGGGTGATGTTTAGGGTGAGGGTGAGGGTTAGGGTGAGGGTGAGGGTGAGGGTGAGGGTAAGGGTTAGGGTTTTGTTTTGGGTAAGGCAGAGGGTTAGTGCTAGGAATAGGATTAGGGTTAGGGTTAAGCAGAGCCTGAGGGTAAGGGTGAGGGTGAAGGTTAGGGTCAGGGTTAGGATTAGGGTTAGAGTGAGGGTTATGGTTAATGTGAGTGTTATGGTTAGGGTTAGGGTGAGGGTAAGGATTAGGGTGAGAGTAAAGGTTAGGGTGAGGGTTAGAGTGAGTGTGAGGGTTTGGATTAGGGTTTGTGTTAGGGTTAGGGTGAGGGTTAGGATTTGGTTGATATTTAGAGTGAGAGTGAGGGTTAGGGTGTAGGTGAGGATTAGGTTTAAGGTGCGGGTTTGCGTTAGGGGTAGGTTTAGGGTTAGGTTGAGGGTTAGGGTTAGGGTTAGGGTGAGGAGTAGGGACAGGGTTAGGGTCAGGTTTAGGGTGAGTGTGAGGGTTAGGTTGAGGGGGAGAGTGAGGGTGAGGGTTAGGTTTAGATTTTGCGTTAGACTTAGGGTGAGTTTGAGGGTGAGGGTTAGGTTTAGGATTAGGGTGAGGGTTAGGGTTAGTTTGAGGGTTAGGGATAGTGTTAGGTTTAGGGTAAGGGTGAGGGTGAGTGTTAGGTTTAGGTTTAGGGTTAGAGTTAGGGTGAGGGTGAGGGTGAGGTTTAGGATTAGGTTATTATTAGGGTTAGGCTGAGGGTAATGGAGAGGGTGAGGTTGAGGTTTAGGGTTAGGGTGAGTTTGAGGGTGAGGGTTAGGTTTAGGATTAGGATTAGGTTTAGGGTTAGGCTGAGTGTTACAGTGAGGGTGAGGGTGAGGGTGAGGGTTAGTGTGTGGGTGAGGGTTAGGGTTAGGGTGAGGATTAGGTTTAGGCTTAGGGTTAAGGTTATGGTGAGGGTAAAGTTTAGGGTTAGGTTTAGTGTGAGGATGAGGGTTAGGGTTAGTTTTAGGGTTAGGGTGAGGGTTACGGTTAGGGTTGCGGTTAGGGTTAGGGTGAGGGTGAGGTACGGGTTGAGGGTTAGGGTTAGGATGAAGGTTAGGGGTAGTGTTAGGTTAGGGTGAGGGTGAGGGTGAGTGTTAGGTTTAGGTTTAGAGTTAGGGTGAGGGTGAGGGTGAGGGTTAGGATTAGGGTTAGGGTTATGGTTAGGATGAGGGTTAGGCTGAGGGTAAGGGTTAGGGTTAGTGTCACCGTTAGGGTTAGGGTTAGGTTTAGGGTTAGTTTGAGGGTTAGTGTTAGATTTAGTGTTAGCATAAGGTTTAGGCTGAGGGTTAGGGTTAGTGTTAGTGTGAGGGTTAGGTTTAGGGTTAGGGTAAGGATTAGTGTGAGGGTAAAGTTTAGGTTGAGGGTTACGTTGAGGGTGAGGGTTAGGGTTAGTGTGAGCGTTATGGTGAAGGTTAGGTTTAGGGTTAGGGTGAGGGTGAGGGTGTGGGTAAGTGTTAGGGAGAGTGTAAGGGTTAGGGTGAGTGTACTGGTGAGGCTGAGGATTAGGTTTAGCGTTAGGGTTAGGGTTAGGGTGAGGGTTAGTGTGAGGTTTTGCCTTAAGCTTAAGGATATTGGGGTTAGGGTTAGGATTATGGTGAGGTTTAGGCTGAGGGGAAGGCTTAGGGTTAGGGTGAGGGTGAGGTTTAGTGTTAGGTTTAGGGTTAGGGTTAGGGTGACGGTAAGTGTTAGGGTGAAGGTTAGGGTGATTGTGTGGTTTATGGTTTGCATTAGGTTTAGAGTTACAGTTAGGATGAATGTTAGGGTTATGTTTAGGGTTAGGGTTAAGGTGATGGTGAGGGTTAGGGTTAGGTTTAGTGTTAGGGTTAGTTTTAGGGTGAGGGCAAGGGTGAGGGTGAGGTTTAGGGTGAGGGTGAGGGTGAGGTTTTCATTTAAGTAAGTGTTAGGGTTAGGGTTAGGGTGAGGTGTAGGGTGAGGGTGTGGGTTGGGGTTAGGGTTAGGGTTAGGGTGAGGCTGAGGGTGAAGGTTAGTGTTAGGATGAGGATTAGGGTTATGGTGAGGGTGAGGGTGAGGGTAAGTGTTAGGGTTAGGATTATTGTGAGAGTTAGGGTTACGGTGAGGGTTAGGGTTAGGGTGAGGAGTAGGGTTAGGGTTACGGTGAGGGTTAGGGTTGGGTGATGTTTAGTGTGAGGGTGACGGTTAGGGTGAGGGTGAGTGTTCTGTTGAGAATTAGTGTTAGGGTTAGGGATTGGGTTAGTGTGAGGGTAAGTGTTACGGTGAGGGTTAGGGTGAGGGTGAGGTTTAGGGTTAGGGTGAGTGTTAGGTATAGGGTTATGATGAGGGTGAGGGTTAGGGTGAGCCGTAGGTTTAGGTTTAGGGTTAGTTTGCGGGTTAGGGTGAGGGTAAGCGTTAGGGTGAGGTTAAGGGTGAGGGTGAGTTTTAGGGTTAGGGTGAGTGTAAGGTTTAGGGTGAGGGTTAGGGTGAGTGTTAGGGTTAGGCTTAGTGATAGGGTAAGGATTAGTGTTAGTGTGAGAGTTAGGGTGAGGGTTAGGATTACTGTTAGTGTGAGGATAAGTGTTAGGGTGAGGTTTAGGGTGAGGGTGAGGGTTAAGGTTAGGGTGATGATTAGGGTTAGGGTTATGCTTAAGGTGAGGGTTAAGGTGAGCCGTAGGTTTACGGTTAGGGTTATTTTGCGGGTTAGGGCGAGGGTAAGGATTAGGGTGAATTTTAGGGTTAGGGTGAGGGTTATGGTTAGGGTGAGGGTAAGGGTTAGGGTGAAGGTTAGGGTGAGGTTTCGGGTTAGGGTTAGGGATAGGGTGAGGATTAGGGTTAGTGTGAGGGTTAGGATTAAGTTTATTGTGAGGATAAGGGTTAGGGTGAGGGTTAGAGTAAGGGTGTGGTGTTGGGTTAGTGTTAGGGATAGGGTGAGCGTAAGGGTGAGGGTTAGGTTTAGGGTGAGGGTTATGTTTAGGTTTAGGGTGAGGGTGAGGGTGAGGTTCAGCATTAGGGATAGGTTTAGGGTTAGGGTGAGGGTCGGTTGAGGGTTAGGGTTAGGATTAGTGTTAGGGTTAGGGTGAGGGCTAGTGTGAATGTGAGGTTTGGGTGAGGGTGAGGGTGAGTGTTTCAGTTATGTAAGTGTTAGGGTCAGTGTGAGGATTAGGGTGAGGGTGAGGGTTAACCTGAGGTTAGGTTTAGCCTGATGGTTAGGGTTAGGGTTAGGGTGAGGTTTAGGGTTAGGGTGATGGTTAGGGTGAGGGTGAGGCTGAGAGTTAGGATTAGGAATAGGGTTAGTGTTAGGGTCAGACTGAGGTGAGGGTCAGGGTGAGGGTGAAGGTTCGGGTTAGGGTTAGAGTTAGGGTGAGGGTTAAGCTTAGTGTGTGGGTTAGGGTTAGGTTTATGTTTAGGGTGAGGTTTAGGATTATATTTAGGGTTAGCATAAGGGTTAGGCTGAGGGTTAAGGTTAGGGTTAGTCTGAGGGTTAGGTGTAGGGTTAGGGTAAGTCTAAAGTTTAGGGTGAGGGTTAGGATGAGTGTGAGGGTTAGGGTTAGGATGAGGGTTAGGGTGAAGGTTAGGTTTACGGTTAGGGTTAGGGTGAAGTTTAGGGTGTGGGTTAGTGTAAGGGTGAGGGTTAGGGTGAGGGTTAGGATTAGGGTTAGCATTAAGTTTAGGGTGAGGATGAGGGTTAGGGTGAGGGTTTGGGTTAAGGTTAAAGATAGGGTGAGGATTAGCTTTATGGTTATGTTTAGGGTGAGGGTTAGGAGGAGGGGTAGGCTTAGGGTTAGGGTGAAGGTTAGGTTTAGTGTGAGAGTTAGGGTTAGTGTTAGGGTGATGGTAAGGTTTAGTGTGAGGGTTAGGGTGAGTGTGAGGTTTAGGGTTAGCATTACATTTAGCGTTAGGTTTAGGATGAGTGTTAGGTTTAGGTTTAGGGTTAGGATGAGGGTGAGGGTGAAGGTTAGAGTTAGAATGAGGGTAGGGGTTAGGCGTAGGGTGAGGGTTAGGGTTAGGGTTACTGTGAGGGTTAGGATTATGGTGAGGTTTAGGGTGAAGGTGAGGGTTAGGTTTAGCATTAGGGTAAGGGTTAGCTTTAGGGTGATGTTTAGTGTCCGTGTGAGGGTTAGGATGAGGGTGAGTGTTCTGCTGAGAGTTAGGATTAGGGTTAGGGTCAGGGATAAGTTTAGTGTGAGGATAAGGGTTAAGGTGAGTGTTAGGGTGAGGGTCAAGTTTAGGGTTAGGGTGAGCATTAGGGTTAGGGTTAGGGTTATGTTTAGGGTGAGGGTTAGGGTGAGCGGTAGGTTTAGGTTTAGGGTTAGTTTGAGGGTTATGGTGAGGGTAAGGGTTAGGGTGAGGTTTAGGTTGAGGAAGAGGGTTAGGGTTAGGGTAAGGGTAAGGGTTAGGTTGAGAGTGAGTGTGAAGGTGAGGGTTAGGGTTAGCATTAGAGTTAGGGTGAGGGTGAGGGTTAAGGTGAGGTTTAGTTTGAGGATGAGGATTAGGGTTAGTGTGAGGGTTAGGGTGAGTGTTAGGGTGAGGGTTAGGGTTAGGGTTTGGGTTAGGGTGAGGGTGAGGTATAGGGTGAGGGTTAGTGTTAGGGTGAGGGTTAGGGATAGGGTTAGAGTTAGGGTGAGGATGAGGGTGAGTGTTAGGGTTAGGTTTAGGGTGAGTGTGAGGGTGAGAGGATTAGCAATAGGGTTAGGGTTAGGGTTAGGCTGAGAGTGAGGGTCAGGGTTAGGGTGAGGGTTAGGGTTTGGGTGATGTTTAGGGTGAGGATGAGGGTTAGGGTGAGGATGACGGTTTGGGTGAGGGTGAGGGATCAGGTTAGGGTGTGGGTGGGATTAGGGTTATGGTGAGGGTTAGCATTAGGTTTAGGGTTAGTGTGACAGTGAGGGTGATGTGTATGGGTAGGGTTAGGTTGAGTGTTAGGGTTAGGGTTAGGGTGATGGTTAGGGAAAGGGGTAATATTAGGGTTAGGGTGAGGTTTAGGATGAGTGTGAGGGTTAGGGTTAGGTTGAGGGTTAGGTTTAGGGTTAGGTTTAGGGTGAGGGTTAGGGTTAGATTTAGGGGTAAGGTGAATTTGAGGGTGAGGGTTAGGTTTAGGTTTAGGCTTAGGGTGTAAGGTTATGGTGAGGGTAAGTGTTAGGGTGAGGTTTAGTGTATGGATGAGGGTTAGGGTTATTATTAGGGCTAGGGTGAGGATTAGGGTGAGGGTTAGGGTTAGGGTTAGCGTTAGGGTGATGGTGAGGTATAGGGTGAGGTTGAGGGTTAGGGTGAGGGTTAGGGATAGTCTTAGGTTAGGGTGAGGGTGAGGGTAAATGTTAGGTTTAGGTTTAGGTTTAGAGTTAGGGTGAGGGTGAGGGTGAGGGTGAGGGTTAGGATTAGTGTTAGGGTTAGGGTTAGGATGAGGGTTAGGCTGAGGGTTAGGGTTAGGGTTAGGGTTAGCATAGTGTTTAGGCTGAGGATTAGGGTTAGGCTTAGGGATAGGGTTAGGGTGAGGGTTAGGCTGACGGTAAGTGTTAGGGTGAGGTTTAGGTTGAGGTTGAGTATTAGGCTTAGCATCATTCTTAGGGTGAGATTTAGGTTTAGGTATAGAATTAGGGTTAGGGTTAGGATTAGGGTGAGGATAAGGATTAGGGCTAAGGTGAGGGTGAGGTTTAGGGTTAGCATTAGGTTTAGGGTTAGGGTGAAGGTTAGGTTTAGTGTGAGAGTTAGGGTTAGGGTTAGGGTGATGGTAAGGGTTAGTGTGAGTGTTAGGGTGAGTGTGAGGTTTAGGGTTAGGGTTAGGGTTAGAGTGAGGTTGAGGGTTCGGGTTTGCATTAGGGTTAGGGTGAGGGTTAGGGTGTTTTTGAGGGTTAGGGATAGGGTTAGTGTTAGTGTTAGGGTGAGGGTTAGGGTTAGGATTAGGTTTAGGATGAGGGTTAGGGTAAGGGGTAGGGTTAGGGTTAGGGTGAATGTTAGGATTAGGGAGAGGGTTAGGGTAAGGGTAAGGGTTAGGGTTAGGGTGAGGTCAAGGATTAGGTTGAGGGTGAGGGTTAGTGTTAGGTTTAGGGTGATGTTGAGGGTGAGGGTTAGGGTGAGGGATAGGATGAGGGTTTTGTTTAGTGTTAGTGTTAGGGTTAGGGTGAGATTTAATATTAGTTGTGAGGGTTAGGGTGAGGGTGAGGGTGAGAGTAAGGGTTTGGGTGAGGGTTAGGGTGAGTTTTAACGTTCCGGTTAGGGCTAGGGTGAGGCTTATGGTGAGGGTCAGGGTTAATGTTATGTTTAGGGTAAGGTTTAGGGTTAGGGTTAGGGTTAGGGTGAGGATTAGGGTGAGGGTGAGGGTTAGGATGAAGGTTAGGGTTAGAGTGAGTATTAGGGTTAGGGTTAGGGTTAGATTAAGGTTTAGGGTGAGGGTTAGGGTAAGGATTAGGGTTAGGGTAAGGGTGAGGATGAGGGTTAAAGTTAGGGTTAGGGTGAGGGTTAGGGTTGGGGTGAGGGTTAGGGTTTGGATTAGGGTGAGGCTTAGGGTGAGGTTTCGGATGAGTGTGAGTGTTAGGGTGTGGGTGACAGTTAGGGTTAGGGTGAGGGTTAAGCTGACATTGAGGGTTAGAGTGAGGGTGAGGGTAAGGGTTAGGGTGAGTGTGAGGATTAGGGTTAGGGTTACCCTTAGGGTTATGGTGAGGGTATGGGTTAGGGTGAGGTTTAGGGTGAGGGTGAGTGTTAGGGTTAGTGTTATCCTTAGGGTTATAGTGAGGGTATGGGTTAGTGTGAGGTTTAGGGTGAGGGTGAGGGTCAGGGTTAGCGTTAGGGTTAAGGTGAGGGTTAGGGTTAGGGTTAGGCTGAGGGTTAGGGTTTGGTTGATGTTTAGGGTGAGGGTAAGTGTGAGGGTGAGGGTGAGGGTTAAGGAATAGGTGAGGGTTACGTTTAGGGTGAGGGTTAGGGTGACGGTGAGGGTTAGGGTGAGGGTGTGGAAAAGGGTTAGGTTAGGTTCAGGGTGAGGGTTAGGGTTAGGTTTACGGTGAGGGTTTGAGTTAGTGTACGGGTTAGGGTTAGGGTTAGTGTGAGGAAAAGGGTTAGGGTGAGGATTAGGATGAGAGTAAGATTTAGGGTTAGGTTTAGCTTTAGGGTTAGGGTGAGTTTTAGGATTAGGGTTCGGGTTAGGGTTAAGTTGAGGGTGAGGGTTAGAGTTAGGGTTCGGGTAAAGGTTAGGTTTAGGGTGAGTGTTAGGGTTACGGTTAGGGTGAGGGTGAGGGTGAGTTTTGGGTTTCGGGTGAGGGTTAGGGTGTGGGTGACGGTTAGTGTTAGGGTTTAGAATTAGTGTATTAGGTTTAGGGTTAGGGTTAATGTTATGGAGAGGGTAAGGGTCAGGGTGAGGTTTAGGGTGAGGGTGAGAGTTAGGGTTAGCGTTAGGGTTACAGTGAGGGATAGGGTTAGGGTTAGGGTTAGGGTGAAGTTGAGGGTTAGGATTAGGGTTAGGATGAGGTTTAGGGTTAGGGTGAGGGTTAGGGATAGGGTTAGGGTTATGGTGAGGGTTAGGGTTAGGGTTACGTTTTGAGTTGGGTGAGTATGAGGGTGAGCTTTATGGTTAGGATTAGGGTTAGGGTTAGTGTTAGGCAGAGGGTGAGGGTGAGGGTGAGGGTTAGGGTTAGGGTCAAGTTTAAGGTTAGGGTTAGGGTGAGTGGTAGGGTTAGGGTTAGGGAGAGGGATAGGGTTAGGGTGAGGGATAGGGTGAGGGTTAGGGTCACGGGTAGGTTTAGGGTTAGGTTGAGGATTAGGGTTAGTGTGAGGGTTAGGGTTAGTGTTAGGGTGAGGGTAAGTGTTACTGTGAGGTTTAGGGTGAGGTTGACAGTTAGGTTTAGCTTTAGGTTTAGGGTGAGGTGAGGTTTCGGGTTTGCATTAGGGTTAGGGTGAGGGTTATGGTGAGGGTTAGGGTTAGGGTTAGGGTGAGGGTGAGGGTGAGGGTTAGGATTAGTGTGAGGGTGAGGGTGAGGGTGAGGTTTAGGTTTAGTTTTAGGGTTAGGGTTAGGGTTAGATTTAGGGTGAGGGTGAGAGTGAGAGTTAGGATTAGGGTGAGGGTGAGAGTGAGGTTTAGGGTTAGGGTTAGTATCAGTTTGAGGGTTAAGGTTAATGTGAGGTTTAGGGTGAGGGTGAGGGTAAGGGTTAGTGTGATTGTTAGGGTGAGGGTTAAGTTTAGGATGAGGGCTAGAGGTAGGGTTAGGGTTAGGTTTAGCGTTAGGATTAGGCTGAGGGTGAGGTTGAGGGTGAAGGTGAAGTTGAGGTTTAGAGTTAGGGTTAGGGTGAGGGTGAGGGTGAGGGTTAGGTTTAGGGTTATGGTGAGTGTTAGATTTAGGTTGAGTGTTAGGGTTAGGGTTAGGTTTAGGGTGAGGGTGAGGGTGAGGGTTAGGGTTAGGTTTAGGGTGAGGGTGAGGGTGAAGGTAAGGGTAGGGTGAGGGTGAGGGTTAGGGTTAGGGTTAGTGTTAGTTTGAGGGTTAGGGTTAATGTGAGGTTTAGGGTGAGGGTGTGGGTAAGGGTTAGTGTGCGGGTTAGGGTTCATTTGAGGATTAGGGTGAGGTTTTGGGTTAGGGTGGCCGTTAGGTATAGGCTGAGTGTTAGGTTTAGGGTTAGGGTGAGGGTTAGGGTTAGTGTGATATTTAGGCTGAGGATGAGGCTGAGTGTGAGAGTTCGGGTTCTCTGACGGTTAGCTTTTGGGTGACGGTAAGGGTTAGGGTTAAGTTTAGGGTGAAGTTGAAGGTTAGGGTGAGGGTGAGGGGTAGGGTTAGGGTTAGGGTGATTTTTAGGTTTAGGGTTAGTGTTAGGTGAGGGTGAGGGTTAGGGTTAGGGTTAGGTTTAGTGTTAAGTTTAGGGTGAGGGTTGCGGTGAGGTTTAGGGTTAGGGTTATGGTGAGGGTAAGGTTTAAAAAGAGGGTTAGATTGAGGGTGAGGGTTAGGTTAGGGTTTGGGTGAGGGAAAGGGTGAGGGTTAGGGTTAGGTTGGTGGTGAAGGTTAGGGTGAGAATTTTGGTTAGTGTTAGGGTTAGGGTTAGTGTTAGTGTGAGGGTGATGGTTATGGTTAGGGTTAGTATTAGGGTGAGGTCAAGGGTGATGGTGAGGGTTAGTGTTAGTGTTAGGGTTAGGTATAGGGTGAGTATTAGTGTTATGATTTGGGCGAGGGTTAGGCTGAGTGGTAGGGTTAGGGTTAGGTTCAGTGTGAGGATTCGGATTAGGTTTAGGATTAAGGTGAGGTTTAGGGTAAGGGATAGCGTTAGGGTGAGGGTTAGGTTTAGGGTTACGGTGAGGGTTAGGGTTAGGTTTAGGTTTAGGGTGAGGGTTAGTGTTAGGATAAGGGTGAGGATGAGGGTTAGGTTGAGGGGCAGGTTTAGGGATAGGGTAAGGGTTAGGGTTAGGGTGAGGATTAGGGTAAAGTTTAGGTTTAGGGTGAGGGTGAGGGTGAGGGTTAGGTAGAGGGGTAATGTTAGGGTTCGGGTGAGGTTTAGGGTGAGTGTGAGGGTTAGGGTTAGGTTGAGGGTTAGGGTTAGGGTGAGGGTTAGGGTTAGGGTGAGGGTTAGGGTTAGAGTTAGGGGTGGGTTGAGTTTGAGGGTGAGGGTTAGGTTTAGGATTAGGATTAGGGTTAGGGTTAGGGTTAGCTTTAGTGTGTGGGTGAGGGTTAGGTTTAGGGTTAGGATTAGGTTTAGGCTTAGGGTTAAGGTTATGTTGAGGGTAAGTGTTAGGGTGAGGTTTAGTGTGTGGATGAGTGTTAGGGTTATTGTTAGGGTTAGGGTGAGGGTTAGGGTGAGGGTTAGAGTTAGGGTTAGCGTTAGGGTGAGTGTGAGGTATAGGGTGAGTTTTAAGGTTAGGGTGACGGTTAGGGATAGTTTTAGGTTAGGGTGAGGGTGAGGGTGAGTGTTAGATTTAGGTTTAGATTTAGAGTTAGGGTGAGGGTGAGGGTGAGGGTTAGGGTTAGAATTAGGGTTAGGGTTAGGGTTAGGATGAGGGTTAGGATTAGGGTTAGGATGAGGTTTAGGGTTAGGGTGAGGGTTAGGGATAGGGTTAGGGTTATTGTAAGGGTTAGGGTTAGGGTTACGGTTTGAGTTAGGGTGAGTATGAGGGTGAGCTTTAGGGTTAGGACTAGGGTTATGGTTAGTGGTAGGCAGATGGTGAGTGTGAGGGTTAGGGTTAGGGTGAGGTTTAGGGTTAGGTTTAGGGTGAGGGTTAGGGTTAGGGTTAGGGAGAGGGATAGGGTTAGGGTGAGGAATAGGGTGAGGGTTAGTGTCACAGGTAGGTTTAGGGTTAGGTTGAGGGTTAGGGTTAGTGTGAGGGTTAGGGTTAGAGTTAGGATGAGGGTAAGGGTTACTGTGAGGTTTAGGGTGAGGGTGACAGTTAGGGTTAGCTTTTGGTTTAGGGTGAGGTGAGGTTTCAGGTTTGCATTAGGGTTAGGGTGAGGGTTATGGTGAGGGTTAAGGTTAGGGTTAGGGTGAGGGTGAGGGTGAGGGTTAGGTTTAGGGTTATGTTGAGTGTTAGGTTTAGGGTGAGGGTTAGGGTTAGGGTTAGGATTAGTGTCTGGGTGAGGGTGAGGGTGAGGGTGAGGGTTAGGGTTAGGTTGAGGGTGCGGGTGAGGGTTAGGGTTAGGTTAAGGGTGAGGTTGAGAGTGAGGTTTAGGTTTAGGTTAAGTTTACGGTTAGGGTATGGTTTAGGGTTAGGGTTATCGTGCGGGTGAGGGTGATGGTTAGGGTTAGGGTGAGGGTGAGTGTGAGGGTTAGGGTTAGGGTTAGTGTTAGTTTTTGTGTTAGGATTAATGTGAGGTTTAGGGTGAGGGTGAGGGTAAGGGTTAGTTTGAGGGTTAGGGTGAGAGTTAGGGTTAGGGTGAGGGATAGAGGTAGGGTTAGGGTTAGGTTTAGGGTTAGGATTAGGCTGAGGGTGAGGGTGAGGGTGAGGGTGAAGGTGAGGTTTAGAGTTAGGGTTAGGGTGAGGGTGAGGGTGAGGGTTAGGTTTAGGGTTATGGTGAGTGTTAGGTTTAGGTTGAGGTTTAGGGTTAGGGGTAGGTTTAGGGTGAGGGTGAGGGTGAGGGTGAGGGTGAGGATCAGGGTTAGGTTTAGGGTGAGGGTGAGGGTGAAGGTTAGGGTTAGGGTGAGTGTGAGGGTTAGGGTTAGGGTTGGGGTTAGGGTTAGTTTGTGTATTAGGGTGAAGTTTTGGGTTAGGGTGACCTTAGGTATAGGTTGAGTGTTAGGTTTAGGGTTAGGGTGAGGGTTAGGGTTAGTGTGATGTTTAGGGTGAGGGTGAGGCTAAGAGTGACGGTTCCGTTTCTCATGAGGGTTAACGTTTGTGTGACGGTTAGGGTTAGGGTGCGGGTTAGGGTGAGGTTGAAGGTTAGGGTGAGGGTGAGGTGTAGGGTTAGTTTGAGGTTTAGGTTTAGGGTTAGTGTTAGGTGAGGGTTATAGGGAGTGTTAGGGTTAGGGTTAGGGTTAAGTTTAGGGTGAAGGTTATGGTGAGGGTTAGGGTTAGTGTTAGGGTGAGGGTGAGGTTTAGAGTGAGGGTTAGAGTGAGGGTGAGGGTTAGGGTTAGGGTTTGGGTGAGGGAAAGGGTGACGGTTAAGGTTAGGGTGAGGGTGATGGTTAGGGTGAGAGTTTTGGTTAGTCTTAGGGTTAGGGTTAGTGTGAGTGTTAGTGTGAGGGTGATGGTTAGGGTCAAGGTTAGTATTAGGGTGAGTTCTAGGGTGATGGTGAGTGTTAGGGTTAGGGTTATGGATAGGGTGAGGATTAGTGTTATGATTTGGGTGAGAGTTAGGCTGAGCGGTAGTGTTAGGGTTAGGTTTAGTGTGAGGATTCGGGTTAGGCTTAGGGTTAGGTTTAAGGTGAGGGTAAGGGTTAGGGTTAGATTTAGCATTAGGGATAGGGTGAGGGTTAGGGTGTGGGTAAGGGTCTGCGTAAGGTTTAGGGTGAGGGTGAGGGGTATAGTTAGGGTTAGGAAGAAGGTTAGTGTTAGGGTGAGGTTTTGCGTTAGTTTGAGGGTTAGGGTGAAGGTGAGTTTGAGGTTGAGAGTTAGGGTGAGGGTGATGGTGACGGTAAGGTTTAGGGATAGCATACGGGTTAGGGTTAGGGTGAGGGTTAGGGTTAGGGTGAGGGTTAGGGTGAGGGTGAGGGTGAGGGTGAGGCTTAGGGTTAGGGTTAGGTTTAGGATTAGAGTTAGGTTTAGGGTAAGGGTTAGGGTTAGAGTGAGGTTTAGCTTTCGGGTTAGGGTTAGGGTTAGGTTTAAGGTGAGGATTAGTGTTAGGATTAGGGTGAGGATGAGTGTTTGAGGGGCAGGGTTAGAGAGAGGGTAAGGGTTAGGGTTAGGGTTAGGTTAATGCTGAGGGTTATGGTTAGTTTTAGTGTGAGGATAAGGGTTAGGGTGAGGATTAGGGTGAGGATGAGGGTTAGGGTTACCATAAGGTTTAGTGTGAGAGTTAGGGTTAAGGTTAAGTTTAGGGTAAGGGTTAGGGTTAGGGTAAGGATTAGGGTTCGGCAGGTTAGGGTTAGGGTTAGGGTTAGGGTGATGTTTAGGCTTAGGGTTAGAGTTAGGTTGAGGGTTAGGGGTAAGTTTAGGGTTAGGGTAAGGTTTAGGGTTAGTGTGAGGTTTAGGGTTAGGGTGATGTTTAGGGTGATGGTGAGGGTTAGGGTGAGTGTGAATTTGAGAGTGAGGGTTAGGGTGAGGTTGAGGGTGAGAGGGATGGTGACAGTGAGGATTAGGGTTAGGTTTAGGTTTAGAGTGAGGGTAAGAGTTAGGGTTAGGATTAGGGTTAGGGTAAGGGTTAGGCTGAGGGTGAGGGAGAGGGTGCAGTTGAGGGTGAGGGTTTTGGATAGGTAAGTGTTAGGATTAGGTTTAGGGTGAGGATTAGGGTGACGTGAGGGTTAGGGTTAGGTTGAGTGTTAGGGTTAGGGTGAGGGTTAGGGTGTGAGGTAGGGGTAGGGTTAGGATGAGGATTATGTTGAGGGTGAGGAATAGGGTTTTGGTGAGTGTAACAGTTAGGGTTATGGTGAGAGTGAGGGTGAGGGTAAGGGTAAGGGTTAGGGTCAGGGTTAGGGTGAGGGGGAGGGTTAGGGTTAGCATTAGAGTTAGGGTTAGGGTAAGGTTGAGTGTTAGGATTAGGGTTAGGGTTAGGGTTAGGGTGCAGTTTAGGGTTAGGGTTACACTGAGAGTGAGGTTCAGAGTTAGGGATAGGATTAGGTTTAGGGTTAGGGTGAGGCTGAGGGTGAAGGTTAGAGTGAGGATTAAGTTTAGGGTTAGGTTTAGGGTGAGGGCTAGGATGAGGGTGATATTTTTGGTTAGGAAAGGTTTAGGGTTAGGTTTAGGGTGAGGATTAGGGTGAGGGTGAGGTTTAAGGTGAAGTTTAGTGTTAGGGTTAGGGATAGGGTGAGGGTTACGGTGAGGGTTGGGTTGTGGGTAAGTGTTAGCGTGAGGGTTAGAATGAGGGTGAGGGTTAGGGTTAGGGTGAGGGTAAGGGTTATTGTGAGGGTTAGGGTGAGGGTGAGGTTTATGGTTAGCATTTGGGTTAGGGTGAGGGTTAGGATGAGCGATAGGGATAGGGTTAGGGTTAGGGTTAGGGTGAGAGTGAGGGTTAGGGTGAGGATGAGGGTGAGTTTGAGGGTTAGGGTTAGGGTTAGGGAGAGGGGGAGGGTGTGGATGAGGCTTAGCGTTAGGATTAGTGTTAGGGTTAGGGTTTGGTTGAGGATGAGCTTGAGGGTGAGGGTGAGTGTTAGGTTTAGGTTTAGGGTGAGGGTTAGTGTTAGTGTGAAGGTTAGGGTTACGGTTTGGGTGAGTGTTAGTGTGAGGTTTAGGATTAGGGTTAGGTTTAGGTGAGGGTTAATGGTAATGTTAATGTTAGGTTGAGGGTGAGGGTTAAGGTGACAATGAGAGGTAGGTTTTGGTTTAGGTTAGGGTTAGTTATAGGGTGAGGCTTTGGTTGAGGGGTAGGGTTAGTGTTAGGATGAGGGTTAGGGTTAGTATGAGGGTTAGAGTTAGGGTTAGGGTTAGGGTGAGGGTAAGGATTGGTGTGAGGTTTAGGGTTTCCTTTAGGGTTAGGTTGATGGTTAGGGTGAGGTTTAGGTTTGGGTATAGTGTGAGGGTGCGGGTGAGGGTTAGTGTTAGGGTTATGGTGAGGGTTAAGATTAGGGTGAGGGTTAGGTTTAGGGTTAGGGGGAGAGTGAGGGTGAGGTTTAGGGTTAGGGTGATGGTGAGGGTGAGGTTGAGGCTTAGGGTTAGGTTTAGTGTGAGGGTGAGGGTTAGTGTGAGGGTTATTTTTAAGTTTAGTGTAAGGTTTATGTTGAGGTCTAATGTGAGGTTGCGGGTTAGGGAGATGGAGAGGGTGAGGGAGAGCGTTTCAGTTAGGTAAGGGTTAGGATTAGGGTTAGGGTGAGGGTCAGGGATAGGATGAAGTTTATGGTTACGGTGATGGTTACAGTTAGTGTGAGGTTTAGGTTTAGGGTTTGGGTTTGCATTAGGGTTAGGGTGAGGGTTAGGGTGTATTTAAGGGATAGGGATAGGGTTAGGGTTAGTGTTAGGGTGAGGGTTAGGGTTAGGGTTAGGGTGAGGGTTAGGGTAAGGGGTAGGGTTAGGGTTAGGGTGAATGTTAGGATTAGGGTGAGGGTTCGGGTAAGTGTAAGTGTTAGGGTTAGGGTGAGGTTAAGGATTAGGGTGAGGGTGAGGGTCAATGTTAGGTTTGGGGTGATGGTGAGGGTGAGGGTTAGGGTAAGGTTTAGCCTTAGTTTGAGGGATAGGATGAGGGTTTTGTTTAGTGTTAGTGTTAGGGTTATGGTGAGGTTTAGGTTTAGTGTGAGGGTTAGGGTGAGGGTGAGGGTGAGTGTATGGGTTTTGGTGAGGGTTAGGCTGAGGGTTAAAGTTCAGGTTAGGGCAAGGGTGAGGGTTATATTGAGGGTTAAAGTTAATGTTATGTTTAGGGAGAGGGTTAGGGTTAGGGTTATGGTGAGGGCGATGGTGAGGGTGAGCGTTAGGGTGAGGATGAGTGTGAGGATGAGGGTTTCGGTTAGGTAAGGATTAGGGTTAGGGTTAGGGTTAGGGTGAGGGCGAGGGTTAGGATGAAGTTTAGGGTTAGGGTGAGTATTAGGGTTAGGGTTAGGGATAGGGTGAGCCTTAGGGTGAAGGGTAGGTTTAGGGTTAGGGTGAGGATTATGGTTAGTGTGAGGGTTAGGGTTAGAGTTAGGGTGAGGGTAAGGGTTAGGGTGAGCGTTAGGGTGAGGGTGACTGTTAGGGTTAGCTTTAGGTTTAGGGTGAGGGTGAAGATTTGGTTTTGCATTAGGGTTAGGGTGAGGGTAATGGAGAGGGTTAGGGTTAGGTTTAGCGTGAGGGTGAGGGTGAGGGTTAGGGTTAGGGTTATTGTGAGTGTTAGGGTTAGGGTTAGGGTGAGGGTGAGGGTTAGGTTTAGGGTGAATGTGAGGGTGAGGGTGAGGTTGTGGGTTAGGTTTAGGTGTAGGGTGAGGGTGAGGGTGAGGTTTAGGGTGAGGGTGAAGGTTGGAGTTAATGTGAGGTTTATGGTGAGGGTGAGGGTAAGGGTGAGGGTGAGTGTGAGGGTTAGGGTTAGGGGTAGGGGTAGATGTAGGTGTAGTGTTAGGTTTAGGGTTAGTATTAGGGTTAGGGTTAGGATTAGGGTGAGGGTGAGGGTGAGGGTGAGGGTGAAGGTGAGGTTTAGAGTTAGGGTTAGGGTTAGAGTTATGGTTAGGTTGAACGCTAGGATGAGGGTTAGGGTTAAGGTGAGGCTGAGGTTGAGAATATGATTAAGACTCACCCTAGCTTTCATGGCTATGGTTAGGGTGAGGGTTAGGGGGACGTGTAGATTTAGTGTTAGATTTAGGGTGAGGGTTAGGTTTAGTGTGAGAGTTAGGGTTAGGGTTAGCATTAGGGTTAAGGTAAGAGTTAGGGTGAGGGTTAAGGTTAGGGTGAGGGTGAGGGTTAGGGTTAGGGTTAGGGTGATGTTTAGGATTAGGGTGTGGGTTAGGTTTACGATTAGGGTTCGAGTTAGGGTGAGTGTTAGGGTTAGGATTAGGGTTAGGGTTATTGTTAGGCTGAGGGTGAGGGTGAGGGTTAGTGTTAATGTAATGTTTAGGGTTAGGGTTTGGTTGAGGGTTAGGGTTAGGGTTAGGAGGAGGGTTAAGGTGAGGATTATGGTTAGGTTTAGGGTGAGGATTAGGTTTAGTGTAACGGTTAGGTTTAGTGTGAGAGTAAGCTTTAGGGTGAAGGTTAGGGTGAGGGTGAGGGTGAGTGGGAGGGTGATGGTGAGGTTTAGGGTTAGGGTTAGGTTTAGGTTGAGGGTAAGAGTTAGGGTTAGGATTAGTGTTAGGGTCAGGGTTAGGCTGAGGGTGAGGGAGAGGGTGAGGTTAATTGTGAGGGTTTCGGTTAGGTAAGGGTTAGGGTTAGGTTTAGGGTGAGGATTAGGGTGAGGGTGAAAGTTAGGGTTAGGTTGAGCGTTAGGGTTAGGGTTAGGGTTAGGGTGAGAGGTAGGGTTAGGGTTAGGATGAGGGTTATGCTTTTTGTGAGGTTTATGGTTAGGGTTAGTGTTAGTGTGAGGATAAGGGTTAGGGTGAGGGTTAGGTTGAGACTGAGGGTTAGGGTTAACGTTGGGGTTAGGGTGAAGTTTAGGCTAGGGGTTAGGGTGAGGGTTAGGGTTCCGGTTAGGGTTGGGTGAGGGTTAGGGTGAGAGTGAGGGTGAGGGTAAGGGTAAGTGTTAGGGTCAGGGTCAGGGTTAAGGTGAGGGTGAGGGTTAGGGTTAGGATTAGGTTTAGGGTTAGGGTAAGGTTGAGTGTTAGGGTTAGGTTTAGGGTTAGGGTGCAGGTTAGGGTTAGGGTTACAGTGAGGTTGAGGGTCAGGGTTAGGGTTAGGATTAGGTTTAGTGTTATTGTGAGGCCGAGGGTGAGGGTGAGTGTGAGGGTTAAGGTTAGGGTTAGGTTTAGGGTGAGGGCTAGGTTGAGGGTGATATTTTTGGTTAGGGTTAGGTTTAGGGTGAGGATTAGGGTGAGCGTGAGGTTTAAGGTGAGGGAAAGTTTTAGGTTGAGGGTTAGGGTTAGGTTTAGGGTGAGGGTTAGGGTGAGTGTTAGGGTTAGGGATAGAGTGAGGGTGAGGGTTAGGGTAAGGGTTATGGTCAGGGTTATGGTGAGGGTGAGGGTTAGGGTTAGCATTAGGGTTAGGATTAGGTTTAGGGTGAGTGTTATGGTTAGGGTTAGGGTGAGGTTGAGGGTTAGGGTAAGCATTAGGGTTAGGGATAGGCTTAGGGTGCAGGTTAGGGTTATGTTTAGAGTGAGCGTGAGGGTCAGGGTTGGGGATAGGATTAGGGTTAGGGTTAGGGTGAGACTGAGAGTGAGGGTGAGGGTGAGGGTGAGCATGAGGGTGAGGGTTAAATTTAGCGTTAGGTTTAGGGTGAGGGCTAGGGTGAGGGTGAGGGATAGGGTAAGGGTTAGGGTGAAGGTGAGGTTTTTGGTTAGGAATGGTTTAGGATTAAGTTTAAGGTGAGGGTGAGGTTTAAGTTGAGGGTTAGGTTTAGGGTGCGGGTTAGGGTTAGGGTTAAGTTGAGGGTTTGGGTTAGGGTGATGTTTAGGGTGAGGGTGAGGGTGAGAGTGAGGATTCGGTTGAGGTTGTGGCTTAGGTTGTTGGTGAGGGTTAGGGTGAGAGTGAAGGTTAGGGTGAGGGTTAGAGTTAGGGTGTTGGTGAGGGTTAGGGTTAGGGTGAGGGTTAGGTTGAAGGTGAGGGTTAGGTTGAGGGTGAGGGTTAGGTTTAGGGTTAGGATTAGGGTGAGGGTTAGGGTTAGGGTGAGGGTGAGGGTTATGGTTAGGGTTAGGGTGAGGATTTGGTTTAGTGTGAGGGTTAGGGTTAGGGTTAGTGTAAGGATTAAGGGTTAGTTTGAGGATTACGGTGAGAGTGAGGGTTAAGGTTATATTAAGGGTTAGGGTGAGGGTTAGGGTAAGGGTTAGGGTTAGGGTGAGTGTGAGGTTTAAAGTTAGGGTTAGGGTGAGGGTTAGTGTCGGTGTGAGGGTTAGGGTTAGGGTTACGGTGAGGCTGAGGGTGAGGGTTCGGGTGAGTGTGAGTGTTAGGGTGTGGGTCACGGTTAGGTTTAGGGTGAGGGATAAGGTGACGGTGAGGGTAAGGGTGAGGGTGAGTGTTATGGTTAGGGTGAGGGTGAGGGTTAGGGTTAGGTTTAGGGTGATGTTTAGGGTTAGGGTGTGGGTTAGGGATAGGTTTATGGTTAGGTTGAGGGTTAGGTTTACGCTTAGGGTTCCAGTTAAGGTGAGTGTGAGGGTGAGTGTTAGGGTTAGGATTAGTTTTAGGGGTAGTGTTAGGCTTAGGGTGAGGGTAAAGGGTTAGGGTTAGGGTGAGGATGAGGGATACGGTTAGTGTTGGGGTTAGGGAGAGCGTTTGGATGAGGGTTTGGTTTAGGGTTAGGGTGAGGGTTAGGGTTAGGGTTGAGTTTAGGGTTAGAATTAGGATGAGGTGTAGGGTAAGGGTTAGGGTTAGTGTGAGGAAAAGGGATATGGTGAGGGTTAGGGTGAGGGTGAGGAATAGGGTTAGTGTAAGGGTTAGGGTGAATGTTTAGGTGAGCGTTAGGTTTAGGTTTAGGGTTAGGGTTAGAGTTAGGATGAGGCTAAGTGTTAGGGTGAGATTTAGGTTGTGGTTGAGTATTAAGGTCAGCATTAGTCTTAGGGTGAGGATTAGGTTTAGGTATAGCATTAGGGTTAGGGTTAGGGTTAGGGTGTGGGTGAGGATTAGTGTTAAGGTTAGGGTGAGTTTTAGGGTTAGCATTAGGTTTAGGGTTAGGATTAGTGTGAGGGTGAGGGTGAGGGTTAGGGTTAGGATTAGGTGTAGGGTTAAGGTGAGGCTGCGGTTGAGGATGAGTTTGAAGGTGAGGGTTAGGGTTTGGCTTAGGCTTAGGGTTAGGGTGAGTGCTAGGGTGAGGGCGAGGGTTAGGGTGAGGGTTAGGGTGAGGCTGCGGTTTTCTGTTAGGAAAGGGTTAGGGTTAGGTTTAGGGTGAAGATTAGGCTGAGGGTGAGGTTGAAGGTGAGGTTTAGGGTTAAGGTGAGGGTTAGGGTTAGCGTTAGGCTGAGCGTTAGGGTTTGGGTGATGATTAGGGTGATGTTTAGGGTGAGGGTGATGGTGAAGGTGAGGGTTAGGGTGTAGGTGAGGGTTAGGGTGAGGGTGAGGGTGAGGGTTAGGGTGATGGTGAGGGTTAGGTTTAGGGTTAGTGTGAGGAAAAGGCTTAGGGTGAGGATTAGGATGAGAGTAAGTGTTAGGGTTAGGGTTAGAGTTAGGGTTAGGGTGAGGTATAGGGTTAGAGTTCGGGTTTGGGTTCAGTTGAGGGTGAGGGTTAGAGTTAGGGTTAGGGTTAGGGTTGGGGTGTGGGTTAGGGTTACGGTTAGGGTGAGGGTGAGGGTGAGGGTTCAGGTGAGGGTTAGGGTGTGGGTTAGGGTTAAGGTTATGGTGAGAGTAAGGGTTAGGGTGAGGTTTAGGGTGAGGGTTAGGGTTAGGTTTAGGGTTAGGGTTAGGGTTAGTGGTAGGGTTAGGATGAGTGTTAGGCTGAGGGTTCGGTTTAGGGTTAGTGTGAGGGTTAGGGTTAAGGTTAATGTTAGGGTTAGGATTTGGTTAGGGTGAAGGTTAGTTTTAGGTTTAGGAGAAGGTTTAGGCTGATGGTTAGGTTTAGGGTTAGTGTGGGGGTTATGTTTAGCGTTATGTTAGGGTGTGGGCTAGGGTGAGGGTGAGGGTTAGGTTGAGGGTTTAGTTTAGGTAAGGTTTAAGGTTAGGTTAGGGTGAGGATTAGGGTGAGATTGAGGGTTAAGTTGAGGGTTAGGGTTAGGGTGAGCCTTAGGGTTAAGATTAGGGTGAGGGTTAATGTTAGGGTGATGTTTAGGGTGAGGGTGAGGGTGAAGGTTCGGGTGAGGGTGAGGGTTAGGATTAGGGTTAGTGTGAGGGTTAGGGTTAGGTTTAGGGTTAGAGTTAGGGTGAGGGGTAGGGTTAGGGTAACGGTGAGGGTGAGGGTTAGGTTTAGTGTGCGGGTTATGGTTAGGGTTAGGGTGAGAGTGAGGGTTAGGTTGAGGGTTAGGGTTAGGTTAAGGGTGAGGATGAAGGTGATGGTTAGGGCTACGTTTAGGGTTAGAGTGAGGCTTAGGTTTAGGATGAGGGTTAGGATCTGGGTGAGGGTGAGGGTTACGGTTAGGATTAATTTTAGGGTGAGGGTGAGGGTTAGGTTTAGGATTACGCTTAGGGTGAGGGTGAGGGTGAGGGTTAGGGATAGGGTGAGGGTTAGGGTTATGGTTAGGGTTAGGGTGAGGGTTAGGGTTAGGGTTAGGTTTAGGATGAACGTTAGGCTGAGGATTAGGGTTAGCGTTAGTATGAGGTTAGTTTTAGAGTTGGGTTAGGGTGAGGGTGAGGGTTTACTTTAGGTAAGGGTTAGGGTAAGTTTAGGGTGAGGATTAGGATGAGGTTGAGGGCTGAGGTGAGGGTTAGGGTTAGGGTGAGTGTTAGGGTTAGGATTAAGGTGAGGGTTATTGTTAGGGTGAGGGTGAAGTTTCAGGTGAGGGGAGGGGTTAGGTTTAGGGTTAGCGTGAGGTTTATGGTTAGGGTTAGGTTTAGGTTGATGGTGAGGGTTAGGGTGAGTGTGAGGTTGATGGTATGTGTGAGGTTTAAGGTTAGGGTGAGGGTTAGGGATAGGGTTAGGGTTAGGGTGAGGGTGAGTATTAGGGTGAGAGTGAGAGTTCGGGTGAGGGGGAAGGGGAGGGGGAGGGTTATGGTTAGTGTTCGGGATAGAGTTAGGGTGAGTGTGTGGGTGAGGGTTAGGTTTTGGATTAGGGTTAGGGTGAGGGTTAGGCTTAATATTAGGGTTAGGGTTAGGGTGAGGGATAGGGTTAGGATTAGTTTTAGGATGAGGGTTAGGCTGTGGGGTACGGTTAGTGTTAGGGTGAGGATTAGGGTTAGTGTGAGATTTAGGGTTAAGATTAGGGTCAGGGTTAGTATTAGGGTGAGGGTAAGGGTTAGTGTGAGGGTTAGGATGAGGGTGAGGTTTAGGGTTAGGGATAGGGTTAGGCTAAGGTTAGGGTGAGGGCTAGGGTTAGTGTGAGGGTTAGGATTAGGGTTAGGGATAGGGTGAGGGTTATGTTTAGGTTTAGGTTTAGGGTTAGGGTGAGTCTTAGGCTGAGGGGTAGGGTTAGTGTTACGGTTAGGGAGAGGGTTCGGGTTAGTGTGAGGGTTAGGGTTAGGTTTACGTGAAGGTGAGGGTAAGGGTTAGGGTGAGGGTTAGGGTGAGGATGAGGGTTAGGATTAGAGTTAGGGTTAGGATTAGGGTTAGGGTGAGGTTGAGGTTTAGTATTAGGGTGAGGGTTAGGGTTAGGGTGCGGGTAAGGTTGAGGGTTAGGGTTAGGTTAGGTTTAGGTTTAGGCTGAGGGTGAGGGTGAGGGTGAGGTTGATGGTTAGTGTTAGGGTGAGGGTGAGGGTGAGGGCTAGGGTGAGGGTGCGGGTTAGTGTGAGGGTTAGGGTGAGGGTTTCTTTTACATCAGGGTTAGGGTTTGGGTGAGGATTAGGGTGAGAGTGAGGGTGAGGATTTCGTTTACATCTGGGTTAGGGTTAAGCTGTGGTTAGGGTGAGGGTGAGGGTTAGGGTTAGAGTTAGGGTGTGGGTTAAGCTTCGGGTGATGTTTAGGGTGAGGCTGAGGGTTATTGTGAGAGTTAGGGTGAGGTTTAGGTTTAGTGTTAGGATTAGGGTTAGGGTGAGGGTGAGGTTTGGGGTTAGACTTAGGGTTATGGGGAGGGTTAAATTGAGGGTCAGGGTTAGGGTTAGTGCTAGGGTTAGGGTTAGGATGCAAGTTAGGTTGAGGTTTAGGGGTAGGGTTAGAGTGAGGTTTAGAGTGAGGGTGAGGGGAAGGGGGAGAGTTTGGTTTAGTGTTAGAGTTAGGTTGAGGGTGAGGGTTAGGATTAGGGTTAGCACTAGGTTTGTGCTTAGGGTGAGTGTGAGGTTGAAGGTGAGGTTTAGGGTTAGGTTGAGGGTTAGGGTTAGGTTTAGCGTGAAGGTTAGGGTTATGGTTAGGGTTAGGATGAGCATTAGGCTGAGGGTTAGAGTTAGGGTTAGTGTGAGGGTTTGGGTTAGGGTTTGATTAGGTTGAAGGTTAGTTTTAGCTTTAGGGTTAGGATAAAGTTCAGACAGAGGGTTAGGGTTAGGGTTACTGTGAGGGTTAGGTTTAGGGTTAGGGTTAGGGGGTGGGCTAGGGTGAGGGTGAGGTTTAGGGTGAGGGTTTAGTTTAGGTAAGGGTTAAGGTTAGGTTAGGGTGAGGATTAGGGTGAGGTTGAGGGTTAAGGTGAGGATTAGGGTTAGGGTGAGGGTTAGGATTACTGTGAGGGTTAGGGTTAGGGTTAGGGTGAGGGTGAGGGTAAGTGTTAGGGTGAGGTTTAGGGTGAGGGTGAGGGTTAGGATTAGAGTTACGGTTAGGATTAGGGTGATGGTAAGGATGAATGGTTAGTGTTAGGGTGAGGATTAGGGTTGGGTTGAGGGTGAGGGTGAGGGTTAGGGTTAGTTTTAGGGTTAGGTTTAGGCTGAGGGTGAGGGAGAGGGTGAGGTTGATGTTTAGGATTAAGGTTAGGGTGAAGGTGATGGTTAGGGTGAGGGTAGGGTTAGTATGAGGTTTACGGTGAGGATTTCATTTACCTCAGGGTTAGGTTTAACCTGAGGTTAGGTTTAGGGTTAGGGTTAGGGTTAGGGTTAGGGTGAAGTTTAGGTTTAGGGTGATGTTTAGGGTGAGGGTGAGGGTTAGGGTGAGGGTGAGGGTTAGGGTAAGGGTGAGGGTGAGGTTTAGGTTTGGGAACAGGGTTACGGTTAGGGTTAGGCTGAAGGTGAGGGTGAGGGTGAGGGTGAGGGTGAGAGTTTGGGTTAGGGTTAGGGTTAGGGTTAAGGTGAGAGTTACGGGTACTGTGAGGCTAATTGTTAGGGTTAGGGTGAGGGTGAGGGGAAGGGTTAGAGTGAGGTTTAGTGTGAGTGTGAGGTTTAGGGTTAGGGTTAAGATTAGGGTGAGGGCTAGGGTGAGGGTGAGGGTTAGTATGAGGGTTAGGGTGAGGGTTTCTTTTAGCCAAGGTTTAGTGTTATGCTGAGGATTAACGTGAGGGTGAGTGTTAGGTTGAGGTTTAGGGTTAGGGTGAGGGTTAGAGCAAGGGTTAGGGTGAGGGTTAGGGTTTGGGTGATGTTTAGCGTGACGGTGAGAATTAGAGCGAGGATGAGGGTTCGGGTGAGGGTAAGGGTTCGAGTGAGGGTGAGAGTTAGGGTGTGGGTGAGCATTAATGTTAGGTTGAGTGTTAGCATTAGGTTTAGGGTTAGTGTGAGTGTGAGGGTAAGGGCTAGGGTTAGGATTAGGTTGACGGTTAAGATTAGGGTTAGGGTTAGTATGAGGGTTAGGGTGAAGGGTAGGGTTAGGGTTATGATGAGGGTTAGGGTGAGGGTGAGAGTGAAGGTTTAGTTTAGGTAAGGGTTAAGGAAAGGTTAGGTTGAGGATTAGGGTGAGGTTGAGGGTTAAGTTAGGGTTAGGATTAGGTTGAGTGTTAGGGTTACTGTGAGGTTTACGGTTACACTTAGGGTGAGGGTGAGGGTATGGTTTAGGATGAGGGTTATGGTGAGGGTGAGGGTTAGGATTAGAGTTATGGTTAGGATTAGGGTGAGGGTGAGAGTGAGGGTTAGTGTTAGGGTGAGGGTTAGGTTTGGGGTGAGGGTTAGGGTTAGGGTTAGGGTTGGGGTGAGGGTGAGGGTTAGGGTTAGGCTTAGGGTTAGGTTTAGGCTGAGGGTGAGGTTGAGGGTGAGGTTGAGGGTTATAGTTAGGGTTAGGGTGAGGTTGAGGGCTAGGGTGAGGGTGAGGGTTAGTGTGAAGTTGAGGGTGAGCGTTTCGTTTACGTCAGGGTTAGGGTTAAGATGAGGTTAGGGTTAGGGTAAGGTTTAGCGTTAGGGTTAGGGTGAGGTTTATTATTAGGGTGATGTTTAGGGTGAGGGTGAAAGTTAGGGTGAGGGTGAGGGTTAGGGTAAGTTTGAGGGAGAGTGTTAGGATTGGGAATAGGGTTAGGGTTAGGGTTAGGCTAAAGGTGAGGGTGATGGTGAGGGTGAGGCTGAGGTTTAGGTTTAGGGTTAGTGTTAGGCTTAGGGTTAGGGTGAGGGTAAGGGTTAGAGTGAGGTTTAGGGTGAGGGTGAGGGTTAGGGTTAGGGTTAGGATTAGGGTGATGGTTAGGGTGAGGGTGAGTGTTAGTGTGAGTTTCAGATTGAGAGTTTCTTTTAGCCAAACGTTAGGGTTATGTTGAGGAATAGGGTGAGGTTTATGATTAGGCTTTGGATTAGGGTTAGGTGAAGGTTAGGGCTAGGGTTAGGGTGAGTGTTAGGGTTTGGGTGATGTTTAGAGATAGGGTGAGGGTTAAGGTGAGGGTGAAGGTTAGGGTGTGGGTGAGAATTAGGGTTAGATTGAGTGTTAGTGTTAGGTTTAGGTTTAGTGTGAGGTTGAGGGTTAGGGGTAGCTTTAGGGTTAGGTTGAGGGTTTGGATTAGGGTTAGGGTTAGTGTGAGGTTTAGGGTGAAGGGTAGGGTTATGGTTAGGGTGAGCGTTAGGGTGAGGGTGAGGGTTAGGGTGAGGGTGTGCGTGAGTGTTAGGCGTAGGTGTAGGGTTAGGGTGAGTTTAAGGGTTAGGTTTAGGTTGAGGAATAGTGTTAGGGTTAGGGTTAGGGTGAGTGTTAGTGTGTGGGTTAGGGTTCCGCTGGGGGTGAGGTTAAGGTTGTTGGTGAGGGTTAGGTTTAGGGTGAGAATTAGGGTTATAGTGAGGTTTATGGTGAGGGTAAGGGTTAGGGTGAGGTTTAGTGTGAGGGTTAGGGTGAAGGTTAGGGTGAGGGTGAGGTATAGTTTTTGGGTTAGGGTTAGGGTGAGGGTTAGGGATAGGTTTAGGGAAATGGTGAGGGTGAGGGTTAGGGTTAGGTTTAGGTTTAGAGTTAGGTTGAGGGTGAGTGTTAGGGTTAGTATTAGAGTTAGCCTGAGGGTGAGGGTGAGGGTTAGGTTTAGTGTTAGTTTTATGGGTAGGGTTTGGGTTAGGGTGAAGGTTAGGGTTAGGGTTAGGGTTAGGATGAGCATTAGTCTGAGGGTTAGAGTTAGGGTTAGGTTGAGGGTTAGGTTTAACCTGATATTTATTGTGAGAGTATCGTTTAGGTTGAGGGTGAGTGTTCGGGTGAGCATGATGGTTAGGATGAGGGTGAGGGTTAGGGATACAGTTAAGGTTAGGGAGAGGGGTAGGGTGAGCATGAGGGTTAGGATTAGGGTTAGGATTAGGGTTAGAGTGAGGATGAGGGTGAGGGTTAGGGTGTGGGTATGTGTTATGTTTAGGGTTAGGTTTAGGGCTAGGGTGAGGGTACTGTGAGGGTGAGGGATTCGTTCACGTTAGTCTTAGGGTTAGGGTGAGGATTAGGTTAAGGGTGAGGGTTAATCTGAGGTTAGGTTAGGGTGTGGGTTATGGTTAGGGTGATATTTATGGTGAGGGTGAGTGTTCAGTGAGGGTGAGGGTGAGGGTGAGGGTTAATGTTAGAGTTAGGTTTAGGTTGAGGGTTAGGAATAGGAATAGGGTTAGGGTTAGGGTTAGGGTTCGGGTTAGGGTTCGGGTTAGGTTTAGGGTGAGGGCTAGGGTGAGGGTGAGGGTTAGTGTGAGGGTTAGGGTGAGGGTTCCTTTTAGGTCAGGGTTAGGTTTATGGTGAGGATTAGTGTGAGAGTGAGGGTTAGGTTTAGGGTGATGGTTAAGTTTAGGGTTACCATGAGGGTGAGGGTTTGGGGGATGTTTAGGGTGAGGGTGAGGGTTAAGGTCAGGGTGAAGGTTAGGGTGTGGTTGAGGATTAGGTTTAGGGTTTGGGTTAGGGTAATGGTGAGGGTAAGGTATAGGGTGAGGTTTATTGTGAGGATGACGTTTAGGTTTAGTGTTAGGGTTAGGGTGAGGTTTAGGGTGAGCGTTAGGTTTTGGTTTAGGGTTAGGGTGAGGGTGTGGTATAGGGTGAGTGTTAGTGTTAGGGTGAGGGATAGGTATATGGTTAGGGTGAGGTTGAGGGTTAGGGTTAGAGTTAGGGTGAGGGTTAGGGTTAGGATTAGGGTAAGGATTAGGTTTTGGCTGAGTTTGAGGGTGACTGTAAGAGTGAGGGTTAGGTTTAGGGTGAGGGTTAGGGCTAGGGTGAGGGTTAGGGTAAGGGTGAGGATTAGGGTTAGGGTGAGGGTATGGGTAAATGTTAGGGTGAGGGTTAGGGCGAGAGTGAGGGTTAGGGTTAGGGTCAGGGTAAGGGTTAGGGTGAGGGTAAGGGTTAGGTTGAGGGTTAGGGTGAGGGTGAGGCTTAGGGTTAGCATTAGGGTTAGGGTGAGGGTGAGGGTTAGGGTGAGGGTTAGGGTTAAGGTTAGGGATAGGGTGAGGATTAGGGTTAGGGTTAGGTTTAGGGTGAGGTTTAGGATGAGGGGTAGGGTTAGGGATAGAGTGATTGTTAGGTTTAGTTTGAGGATTATGGTTAGGGTGAGGTTTAGTTTTACTGTGAGGTTTAGGTTTAGGGTTAGGGTTAAGATGAGTGTTAGGGTTATGTTGAGGGTGAGGGTGAGGGTTAGGGCTAGGTTTAGGGTTAGTGTGAGTGTTATTGTTAGGGTGAGGGTTAGGTTTAGGGTGAGGGTTAGGGTTAAAGTAAGGGTTAGGGTGAGGGTTAGGGTTAGGGTTAGGGTGAACGTTGGGTGATGGTGAGGGTTAGGGTGAGGGTGACGGTTAGGTTTAGAGTTAGGGTTAGGCTGAGTGTTAGGGTTAGGGTGAGAGTTAGGGTGAGGTGTCGGGATACGGTTAGACTGACGGTTAGAGTTAGTGTGAAGGTTAGGGGAAGGGTTAGGTTTAGTGTTAGGATAATGTTTAGGGTGAGGGTTAGTTTGAGGGTGAGGGTTAGAGTGAGCGTTACAGTTAGGTTCAGTTTGAGGTTTAGGATTAAGGTGATGTTTAGGGTGATGTTGAGTGTTAGTGTGAGGGTGAGGGTGAGGGTGAGGCTGAGGGGGAGGGTTAGGGTGAAGGTGAGGTTAGTTTAGGATTAGGGTTAGAGTTAGGGTTAGGCTGAGGGTGAGGGGGAAAGTGAGGGTTAGGGTTAGGGTTAGGGCTAGGGTGAGGGTTAGGGTTAGTGTGTGGGTTAGTGTGATGGTGAGGGTCAGCGTGAAGGTGAGGGTTAGAATGATGGTGAGGGTGAGGTTGAGGGTTAGGGTTAGGATTAGGGTTAGGGTGAGTTTTAGGATTAGGGCTAGGGTTAGAGTTATTTTTAGGGTTAACGTTAGGATTAGGGTGAGGGTTATTGTTAGGGTTAGGGTTAGGGTGAGGGTGAGGGTGGGGTTGAGGGTTAGGGTTAGGCTTAGGGTTATGATTAGGGTAAGGCTGATGGGGAAGGGGAGGTTGAGGGTGCGTGTTAGGGTTAAGTTTAGGGTTAAGGTGAGGGCTTGGGTGAGGGTGAGGGTTAGGCTGAGGGTGAGGGTGAGGGTTTTGGTTAGGTAAAGGTTAGGGTTAGGGTGAGGATTTGGGTGAGGATGAGGATTAAGCTGAGGTTAGGTTCAGGGTGAGGGTTAGTCTTAGGGTTACGGTAAGGGTTGGGGTTAGGGAGATGTTTAGGCTGACGTTGAGGGTTAGGGTGAGGGTTAGGGTGAGGGTGAGAGTTAGGGTTAGCATTAGGGTTAGGTTTAGGATTAGGTTGAGTGTTAAGGTTAGGGTTAGGGTTAGGGTTAGGGCTAGGGTGTAGGTTAGGGTTATGGTTAGAGTGAGGGTGAGGGTCAGGGTTAGGGTTAGGATTAGGTTTAGGGTTAGGGTGAGGCTGAGGCTGAGGCTGAGGGTGAAGGTGAGGATGAGGGTGAGGATTAAGGTTAGGGTTAGGTTTAGGGTGAGGACTAATGTGAGGGTGATGTTTTTGTTTAGGAAAAGTTTAGGGTTAAGTTTAGGGTGAGGATTAGGGTGAGGGTGAGGTTTAAGGTGAGGGTTAGGGTTAGGGTCAGTGTTAGGGTTAGGGTTAGGGTGAGGGTGAGGGTTAGGTTGATGTTTAGGGTGACGGTGAAGGTGAGACTGAGGGTTCGGGTGAGGGTTAGGGTTAGGGTGAGGGTTAGGTTTAGGATTAGATTTAGGTTTAGGATGAGGGTAAGGCTTATGATGACAGTTAGGGTGAGGGTGAGTGTTAGGGTTAGGGTTAGGGTTAGGGTGATGGTTGGGGTGAGGGTTAGGGTTAGGGTTAGGGTGAGTGTTAGGGTGAGGGATAGGGTTATGGTGAGGGTAAGGGTTAATCTAAAGGTTAGGTTGAGAGTGAGCATTTGTGTTAGCATTAGGGTTGGGTTGAGGGTTAGGGTTAGGGTTAGGCTGAGGGGTAGTTTTAGGGTTATGGTGAGGGTTAGGGATAGGGTTAGGGTGAGGGTAAGAGTTAGGATGACAGCTAGGGTGAGGGTCAGGGTTAGGGTTAGGTTTAGGGTGAGAGTGAGGGTTAGGGTGAGGGTTAGGGTTAGGGTTAGGGTGAGGGTTAGGGTGAAGTTTAGGGTTAGGGTTAGGGTTTGGGGTAGGATGAGGTTTAGGGGGAGGGGAAGGGGTAGGGTGAGGGTTAAGGAGAGAGTGAGGGATAGGGTTATGTTGAGGGTAAAGTTTAATCTAAGGGTTAGTTTGAGAGTGAGCATTTGTGTTAGCATCATGGTTGGGTTGAGGGTTAGGGTTAGGGTTAGTTTGAGGGGTAGTTTTAGGGTTAGGGTGAGGGTTTTGGTTAGCGTTAAGGTGAGGTTAAGGGTTTGGCTGAGGGTGAGGGTGAGGGTTAGGGTTAGTCTTAGGGTGAGGGTGAATGTTAGGGTTAGGGATAGGGTGAGTGTGAGTGTGAGGATTAGGTTTAGGATTAGGGTTAGGGTTAGGGTTAGGGTTAGGCTGAGGTTTAGGCTGATGGGTAGGGTTACAGTTAGGGTGAGGGTTAGGTTTAGTGGGAGTGTTAGGGTTAGGTTTATGGTTAGGGTTAGGGTGAGGGTTCGGGTGAGGTTCGGGTTAAGGTGTGGGTGAGGGTTAGGGTTAGTTTGAGGACTAGCTTTAGGGTTAGGGTTACTGTTAGGGATAGGATTAGGGTGAGGGTAAGGGTTAGGGTTAGTTTTATGGTTAGGGTGAGGGTTCGGGTTAGTGTGCGGGTTAGGATTAGGGTTAGGTGAAGGATCGGGTAAGGGTTAGTGTGAGGGTTAGGGTGAGGGTGAGTATTATGATTAGGTTAAGGACTAGGGTTAGCCTGAGGGTGAGGGTGAGGTTGAGGTTTATGATTAGGGTTAGGGTGAGGGTTAGGTTTAGGGTGATGTTTAGGGTGAGGGTGAGGGTTAGGGTGAGGGTTTGGGTTCGGGTGAGGGTGAGGATTAGGGTGTGGCTGAGGGTTAGCATGAGGGTTAGGGTTACAGTTAGGTTTAGGGTGTTGGTTAGGGTTAGGGTTTGGATTAGGGTGAGGTTTAGGGTGAGGGGTAGGGTCAGGGTTGGGGTGAGGTTTACGGTTAGTGTGAGGTTTAGGGTTAGGTTTAGGGTAAGTGTGAGGATAAGGGTTAGTGTGAGGGATAGGGTTATTGTTAGGGTTAGGGTGAGGGTTATGGTTAGGGTTAGGGTGCGGGTTAGGGTTAGGCTAAGGTTTAGGGTTGGGGATAGGGTAAGGGTGAGTGTGAGGGTGATGTTTAGAGGTAGATTTAGGGTGAAGTTGAGGGTTCGGTTTAGGATTAGGGTTAGGGTTAGGGTTAGGGTGAGGGTGAGGGTTAGGTTTAGGATTAGTGTTAGGGTTAGGCTTAAGGTGAGGGTGAGGTTGAGTGTTAGGGAGAGGATTAGGGTTAGGTTTAAGGTTAGGGTAAGTGTGAGGGTGAGGTTGAGGTGAGGGTTCGTGTTTAGGTTAGGGTTAGGTTGATGGTGGGGGTTAGGGTGAGGGTGAGGTTTAGGTTTAGTGTTAGCTTTAGGGTGAGGGTTAGGATCAGGGTTAGGATTAGGGTGAGGGTTAAGGTGAGGGTTAGGGTTAGGGTTAGGGTGAGGGTGAGGGTGAGGGGTAAGGTTAGTTTTAGAGTTAGGGTGATGGTGAGGGTGAGGGTGAGGGTTAGGTTTTGGGTGAGGGTTAGTGTTAATGTTAGGGTTAGGGTTAGGGTGAGGGATAGGGTTAGGGTTAGGGTTAGGATGAGGGTTAGGCTGTGGGGTAGGGTTAGGGTTAGGGTGAGGGTTAGGGTTAGTGTGAGTTTTAGGGTTAAGTTTAGGGTCAGGGTTAGGATTAGGTTAGGGGTGAGGGCTAGGTTGAGGGTGAGGGGTAGGGTGAGGGGTAGGGTTAAGGTTAGGGTGAGGGTGAGGGTTAGGTTTAGTGTGAGGGTTAGGGTTAGTGTGAGTTTGAGGGTTAGGGTTAGGGTGAGGGTTAGGGTTAGGGTTAGGGATAGGGTGAGGGTGAGCGTTACGTTTAGGTTGAGGGTTAGGGTGAGGGTAGGGTTAGGGTAAGGGTGAGGGTGAGGCTTAGGTTTAGTGTGAGGGTTATGGTTAGTGTAAGGTTAAGTGTTAGGGTGAGGTTTAGGGTAACAGTGAGGCTTAGGGTTAGGGTGAGTTTGAGGGTGAGGGTGAGGTTTAGGGTTAGGTTTAGGGTTAGGGTTAGGGTTAAGGTGAGGGTGAGCCGTAGGGTAAGAGTGAGGGTTCGGGTGAGGGTTTGGGTGAAGGGGGAGGTTTATGGTTAGGGTTCGGGTTAGAGTTAGGGTAAAGCTGTGGGTGAGGGTTAGGTTTAGGATTAGGGTTAGTGTTAGGATTAGGCTGAGGGTGAGTGTGAGGGTGAGGGTGAGGGTTAGGTTTTGGGTGAGGGTTCAGGTTAATGTTAGGGTTAGGGTTAGGTTGAGGGATAGGATTAGGGTTAGGGTTAGGATGAGGGATACGCTGTGGGGTAGGGTTAGGATAAGTGTGAGGGTTAGGGTTAGTGTGAGTTTTAGGGTTAAGGTTAGGGTCAGTGATAGGATTAGGTTAGGGGTAAGGGTTAGGGTGAGGGTTAGGATGAGGGTGAGGTTTAAGTTTAGGGATAGGGTTAGGATGAGGTTAGGGTGAGGGCTAGGGTGAGTGTGTGGGTTAGGGTTAGGGTTAGGGATAGGGTGAGGATTAGGTTTAGGTTTACGGTTAGGGTTAGGGTGAGTCTTAGGCTGAGGGGAAGGTTTAGGGATAGGGTGAGGGTTAGGTTTAGTGTGAGGGTTAGTGTTTGGGGTAGGGTTAGGGTGAGGGCTAGGATGAGTTTGAGGGTTAGGGTTTTATTTAGGGATAGGGTAAGGATTAGCGTTAGGGTTAGTGTTAGGTTGAGGTTTAGGCTGATGTGTAGGGTTACAGTTAGGGTGAGGGTTAGGTTTAGTGGGAGTGTTAGGGTTAGGTTTAGGGTTAGGGTTATGGTGAGGGTTCGGGTGAGCGTTCGGGTTAATGTGTGGGTGAGGGTTAGGGTTAGTGTGAGGACTAAGTTTAGGTTTAGGGTTACTGTTAGGGTTATGTTTAGGTTGAGGGTAAGGGTTAGGGTTAGTGGTATGGTTAGGGTGAGGGTTCGGGTTAGTGTGAGGGTTAGGATTAGGTTTAGGAGAAGTTGAGGGTAAGGGTTAGGGTGAGGGTTAGGGTGAGGGTGAGGGTTAGGATTAGAGTTAGGGTTAGGATTAGGGTTAGGGTGAGGGTGAGGTTGAGGTTCAGTGTTAGGGTGAGGGTTAGGGTTATTGTTAGGGTTAGGTTGCGGGTGAGGGTGAGGGTGAGGGTTAGGGTGAGGGTAGGGTTAGGTTTGGCTGAGGGTGAGGGTGAGAGTGAGGGTGAGGGTTAAGTTTAGGGTTAGGTTTAGGGTGAGGGCTAGGGTGAGGGTGATATTTTTGATTAGGAAAGGTTTATTGTAAGGTTTAGGGTGAGAATTTGGGTGAGGGTGAGGTTTAAGGTGAGGGTTAGGGTTAGGGTGAGGGTTAGGGTTAGGGTTAGCGTGAGGTTTAGGGTTAGGGTGATGTTTAGGGTGAGGGTGAAGGTGAGAGTGAGGGTTCAGGTGAGGGTTAGGGTTAGGGTGAGGGTTAGGGTTAGGGTTAGGGTTAGGGTGAGGATAAGGGTTAGGATGACAGGGAGAGGGTGAGGGGTAGGGTTAGGTTTGGGTTAGGGTGATGTTTATGGTGAGGGTGAGGGTAAGAGTGAGGATTCGGTTGAGGGTGTAGCTTAGGGTGTTGGTGAGGGTTAGGGTGAGAGTGAGGGTTCGGATGAGGGTGAGAGTTAGTGTGTTGGTGAGGGTTAGGGTGAGGGTGAGTGTTAGGGTTAAGTTTAGGATTAGGATGAGGGTTAGGGTTAGGGTTAGGGTGAGGGTTAGGGTGAGGGTTATGGTTAGGGATAGGGTGAGGATTAGGGTTAGTGTGAGGGCTAGGGTTAGGGTTGGTGTAAGGATAAGTGTTAGGTTGAGGATTAGGGTGAGAGTGAGGGTTAGGGTTAGATTAAGGGTTAGGGTGAGGGTTAGGCTAAGGGTTAGGTTTAGGGTTAGGGTGAGTGTGAGGGTTAAAGTTAGGGTTAGGGTGAGGGTTAGGGTTGGGGTGAGGGTTAGGGTTAGGGTTAGGGTTAGGGTTTGGGTGAGTGTGAGTGTGAGGGTGTGGGTGACAGTTAGGGTTAAGTTGAGGGATAAGGTGACGGTGAGGGTTAGGGTGAGGGTGAGGGTTAGGGTTAGCGTTAGGGTTAAGGTGAGAGTCAGGGTGAGGGTTAGGGTTAGGGTGAGGGTGAGGGTTAGGGTTAGGGTTAGGGTGATGTTTATGGTTAGAGTGTGGGTTAGGGATAGGTTTATGTTTAGGGGGAGGTTTAGGTTTATGGTTAGGGTTCCAGTTAGGGTGAGTGTGAGGGTGAGTGTTAGGGTTAGGATTAGGGTTAGGGTTAGTGTTAGGCTGAGGGTGAGGGTTAGGGTTAGGGTTAGGGTAATGTTTAGGGTTAGGTTTAGGTTGAGGGTTAGGGTTGGGGTTAGGATTAGGATTAGGGTGAGGATTATGGTTAGGGTTAGGGTGTGGGTTAGGGATAGGTTTATGTTTAGGGTTAGCATTAGGTTTACCATTAGGGTTAGAGTGAGGGTGAGGTTGAGGATTAGGGTTAGGATTAGGTTTAGGGTTAGGGTGAGGCTGAGGTTGAGGATATGTTTGAGGGTGAGGGTGAGGGTTAGCTTTAGGCTTAGGGTGAGGGTTACAGTGAGGGCGAGGGTTAGGTTGAGGGTTAGTGTGAGGGTGCAGCTTTCGGTTAGTAAAGGGTTAGGGTTAGGTTTAGGGTGAGGATTAGGCTGAGGGTGAGGTTGAAGGTGAGGGTTAAGGTTAAGGTGAGGGTTAGGGTTAGGGTTAGGGGGTGAGGTTGAGGGTGAAGGTGAGGGTTGTGGTTAGGGAAATGTTTAGTGTTAGGTTTAGGTTGGGGGTTTAGGTTTAGGGTTAGGATGAGGGTTAGGGTGAGGATTATGGCTAGGGTTAGTGTGTGGGTTAGGTTTAGTGTGACCATTAGGGTTAGGGTGAGGGTAAGCGTTAGGGTGAGGGTTAGGATGAGGATGCGGGATAGGGTTAGTGTTAGGGTTAGGGTGAGCGTTTGGATGAGGGTTAGGTGTAGGGTAAAGGTGTGGGTTAGTGCTAGGGTTCAGTTCAGTGTTAGCGTTAGGGTGAGGTGTAGGGTTAGGGTTAGGGTTAGTGTGAGAATAAGGGAATGTTGAGGGTTAGGGTGAGGGATAGGGTTAGTGTAAGGTTTAGGGTGAGTGTTTGTGTGAGGGTTAGGTTTAGTTTTAGGGTTACGTGAGGGTTAGCATGAGGGTAAGGTTTAGGGTGAGGTTTAGTGTGAGGTTGAGTATTAGGGTTAGCATTAGTGTTAGGGTGAGGGTTAGGGTTAGGTATAGCATTAGGGTTAGGGTGAGGTTTAGGATTAGGGTAAAAGTGAGGGAGAGGTTTAGGGTTAGCATTAGGTTTACGGTTAGGTTTAGAGTGAGGGTGAGGGTGAGGAATAGGGTTAGGATTAGGTTTAGGTGTAGGGTGAGGCTGAGGTTTAGGGTGAGGGTGAGTGTTAGGGTTAGGCTTAGGGTGAGGGCTACGGTGAGGGCTAGGGTGAGGGCGAGGGTTAGGGTGAGAGTTAGGGTTGGGGTGAATGTTAGGATTACGGTTAGGGTGAGGGTGAGGGTGATGGTGAAGGTGAGGGTTAGGGTGTGGGTTAGGGTTAAGGTTATGGTGAGGGTAAGGGTTAGGGTGAGGTTTAGTTTGAGGGTTAGGGTTAGGGTGAGGATTATGGTGATGTTGAGTGTTAAGGTGACAGTGAGGGTTAGGGTGAGGGTGAGGTTTAGGTTTAGTGTTAGCATTAGGGTGAGGGTTAGGGTCAGGGTTAGGATTAGTGTGAGGGTTAAAGTGAGGGTTAGGGTTCGGGTTAGGTTTAGGTTTAGTATGAGGATTAGGGTTAGTGTTAGGTTTATAGTGAAGGTAAGGGTTAAGGTGAGGGTTAGGCTGAAAGGGTAGGTTTAGGGTAAGGGTGAGGGAGAGGGTGAGGGTAAGGGTTAGGGTGAGGGTTAGGGTGTGGGTGAGGCTTAGGGTTAGCATTAGTGTTAGGGTTAGGGTTAGAGTGAGTGTGAGGTTTAGGGTTAGGGTTAGGGTGAGGGTGAGGGTTAGGGTGAGGGTGAGGTTTAGATTTAGGTTTAGGTTTATGGTTAGGATTAGTGTAAGGGTGAGGGCTAGTGTGAGGGTGAGGGTTAGGGTTTGGGTTAGGGTGAGGGTAAGGGTTAGGGTGAGGGGTAGGGTGAGGTGTAGTTTTAGGCTTAGGGTGAGGGTTAGGGTTAGCGTGAGGTTTATGGTGAGGGTTAGGGCTAAGGTTAGGGTGTGGGTTAAGGTTAGGATGATGTTTAGGCTGAGGCTGAGGGTTAGGGTGATAGCTAGGGTGAGGTTTAGGGTTAGTGTTAGGATTAGGGTTAGGGTGAGGGTGAGGTTTAGGGTTAGAATTTGGGTTAGGAGAGGGTTAAATTGAGGGTCAGGTTTAGGGTTAGCGTTAAGGTTAGGGTTAGAATGAGCATTAGGTTGAGGTTTAAGGTTAGGGTTAGGGTTAGGTTTAGGATGAGCGTTAGGCTGAGGGATAGGGTTAGGCTCAGGGTTAGGGTTAGGGTTAGTGTGAGGGTTAGGTTTAGGGTTAGGGTTAGGTTGTGGACTGTGGTGAGGGTGAGGGTTAGGGTGATGGTTAGGATTACGGTTAGGGTTAGGGTCAGGTATAGGTTGAGGGTTAGGATTAGAGTAAGGACTTGGTTTGGGCTGAGGGTGAGGGTGATGTTGAGGGTGAGGGTTAGGGTTAGAGTGAAGGTTAGAGTGAGTGTGAGGGGGAGGGGGAGAGCTTGGTTTGGGGTTTTAGTTAGGTTGAGGGTGAGGGTTAGGGTTAGGGTTAGCACTAGGTTTAGGCTGAGGGTGAGGGTGAGTTTAGGGTTAGGGTTAGGGTTAGGGTTAGGGTTAGGTTTAGGTTGAGGGTTAGGGTTAGGGTTAGGATGAGCATTAGGCTTAGGGTTAAGTTTAAGGTTAGTGTGAGGGTTAGGGTTACGGTTAGGGTTAGGGTTTAGTTAGGGTGAAGGTTAGTTTTAGGTTTACGGTTAGGATAAGGTTTAGGCTGAGTGTTAGGTTTAGGGTTAGTGTTAGTGTTAGGTTTAGGGTTAGGGTTAGGGTGTGGGCTAGGGTGAGGGTGAGGGTTAGGGTGAGGGTGAGGGTGAGGGTTTAGCTTAGGTAAGGGTTAAGGCTAGGTTAGGGTGAGGATTAGGATGAGTTTGAGGGTTAAGGTGAGGGTTAGGATGAGGGTTAGGGTTACTGTGAGGGTTAGGGTTAGGGTTAGGGTGAGAGTCAGGGTAAGGGTTAGGGTGAATGTTAGGGTGAGGGTGAGGGTTAGAATTAGCGTTAGGGTTAGGATTAAGGTGAGGGTGAGGATGAGGGTTAGTGTTAGGGTGAGGGTTAGGGTTGGGGTTTGGGTGAGGGTTAGGATTAGGGTTTGGGTTAGGGTGAGGGTGAGCGTTAGGGTTAGAGTTAGGTTTAGGCTGAGGGTGAGGGTGAGGGTGACATTGATGGTTAGGGTTATGGTTAGGGGGATGGTGAGGGTTAGGGTGAGGGTGAGGGTTAGAGTGAGGGTGAGGGTGAGGGTTTCCTTTACATCAGGGTTAGGGTTACGCTGAGGTTAGGGTTAGGGTTAGGGTTAGGGTTAGGTTTAGTGTTAGGGCAAAGGTTAATTTGCGGGTTAGGGTTTGGGTGATGTTTAGTGTGAGCGAGAGGTTGAGAGTTCAAGTGTGGGTGAGATTTAGGGTGTGGGTGAAGATTAGTGTTAGGTTGAGTGTTAGCCTTAGGTTTAGGTTTAGTGTGAGGGTGAGGGTTAGGGCTAGGTTTAGGGTTAGGTTGAAGGTTATTATTAGGGTTAGGGTTAGTATGAGTGTTATGGTGAAGGGTAGGGTTAGGGTTAGGGTTAGGGTGAAGATTAGGGTGAGGTTGTAGGTGAGGGTTAGGGTTAGGTGCAGGGTTAGGGTGACTTTGATTGTTAGGCTTAGGTTTAGGATTAGGGTTAGGGTTAGGAAGAGTGTTAGGGTGTCGGTGAGGGTTCGGGTCAGGTTCAGGGTTAGAGTGTAGTTGAGGGTTATGTTTAGGGTGAGTATTAGGGTTAGATTTAGGTTTATGGTGAGGGTAAGGGTTAGGGTGAGGTTTAGTGTGAGGGATAGGCTTAGGGTTAGGTTTAGGGTGAGGGTTAGAGATAGGTTTAGGGTTAGGTTGAGGGTAAGTGTGAGATTTAGGTTTGGTTTAGGGTTAGAGTTAGGGTTAGGGTGAGGGTTAGTATTAGGGTTAGTATTAAAGTTAGCCTGATGGTGAGGGTGAGGGTTAGGTTTAGGGTGAGTGTTAGGGTTAGGGGTATGGTTAGGGTGAGTGTTAGAGTTAGGGTTAGGTTTAGGATGAGCGTTAGGCTTAGGGTTAGGGTTTGGGTTAGTGTGAAGGTTAGGGTTAGGGTTAGTGTTAGTGTGAGGGTTAGGGTTAATTTTAGGTTTAGGATAACGGTTAGGTTGAGGGTTAGGTTTAGGGTTAGGGTTAGGGTTAGAGTCAGGGTATAGGTTAGGGTGAAAGTTAGGGTGAGGGTGAGGGTAAAGGTTAGGGTGAGGGTTAGTGTTAGGGTGAGGGTTAGGGTGAGGGTGAGGGTGAGTGTGAGGGTTTGGTTTAGGGTTAGAGTTAGGGTGAGGGTTAGGATTAGGGTTAGCACTAGGTTTAGGCTGTGAGTGAGGGTGAGGATGAGGGTGAGGTTTACAGTTAGGTTGAGGGTTTGGGTTAGGATTAGGTTTAGGGTGAGGGTTAGGGTTAGGGTTAGGCTGAGGGTTAGTGTTAGGGTTAGTGTTAGGTTTAGTTTGCGGTTAGGTTTAGGGTTAGGGTTAGGTTTAGGGTTTGGTTAGGGTGAAGTTTTGTTTTAGGTTTAGGGTTAGGATAAGGTTTTTCCTGAGGGTTATGTTTAGGGTTAGTGTGAAGATTAGGTTTAGGGTTAGGGTTAGGGTGTAGAGTGAGGGTAAGGGTTTAGTTTAGGTAAGGGTTAAGGTAAGGTTAGGTTGAGGATTAGGGTGAGGTTGAGGTTTAAAGTGAGGGTTAGGGTTAGGTTTAGGGTTAGAGTTAGGGTGAGGGTGAGGGTTAGGTTTAGTATTAGAGTTAGCCTGAGGGTGAGGGTGAGGGTTAGGGTTAGCGCGAGTTTTATGGGTAGGGTTACGGTTAGGGTGAGGGTTAGGGTTAGTGTTAGGGTTGGGATGAGCGTTAGGCTGAGGGTTAAGGTTAGGGTTAGTGTGAGGGTTAGGGTTAGGGTTAGGGTGAGGGTTAGGGTTAGGTTTAGGTTTAGGATAAGAGTTAGGTTGAGGGTTAGGTTTAGGGTTAGTGTTAGGGTTAGGGTCAGGGTAAAGGTTAGGGTGAGGGTTAGGGTGAGGGTGAGGGTAAAGGTTAGGATGAGCGTTAGGGCGAGGGTGAGGGTTAGGTTTAGTGTGAGGGTTGGGTGAGGATTAGGGTGAGAGTTAGGGTGAGGGTAAGGGTTAGGGTGGTGGTATGGTTGAGGGTGTGTGATAAGATTATGTTGTGGGTAAGGGTTAGGGTGAGGGTTAGGGTAAAGGTTAGCGTTAGGGTGGGGGTTAGGGTTAGGGTTAGGTTGAGGGTTAGGGTTAGGGTGATGATTGTTCTGAGAGTATGTTTTAGGGTGACGGTGAGTGTTCAGGTGAGCTTGAGGGTTAGGATGAGGGTGAGGGTTAGGGTTACATTTAGGGTTAGGGAGAGGGGTAGGGTGAGCATTAGGGTTAGGATTAGGGTTAGAGTGAGGATGAGGGTGAGGGTTAGGTTGTAGGTAAGTGTTATGGTTAGGGTTAAGGTTAGGGCTAGGATGAAGTTGAGGGTTAGTGTGAGGGTGAGGGTTTCGTTTACCTTATGGTTAGGGTTAGGGTGAGGATTAGGTAGAGGGTGAGGGTTAAGCTGAGGTTAGGGTTAGGGTGAGGGTTAGGGTTAGTGTGATGACTGTTGTGAAAGTATGGTTTAGGGTGAGGGTGAGTGTTCAGGTGAGCTTGAGGGTTAGGATGAGGATGAGGGTTAGGGTTACATTTAGGGTTAGGGAGAGGTGTAGGGTGAGCATTATGGTTAGGATTAGGGTTAGAGTGAGGATGAGGATGAGTGTTAGGGTTAGGGTTAGGGTTTGGTTAGGGTGAAGTTTTGTTTTAGGTTTAGGGTTAGGATAAGTTTTATCCTGAGGGTTATGGTTAGGTTAGTGTGAAGGTTAGGTTTAGGGTTTGGGTTATGTTGTGGGCTAGGGTGAGGGTGAGGGTTAGGGTGAGGGTGTGGGTAAGGGTTTAGTTTAGGTAAGGGTTAAGGTAAGGTTAGGTTGAGGATTTGGGTGAGGTTGAGGGTTAAGTTGAGGGTTAGGGTTAGGTTTAGGGTTAGAGTTAGGGTGAGGGTGAGGGTTAGGTTTAGTATTAGAGTTAGCCTGAGGGTGAGGGTGAGGGTTATGGATAGGGTTAGTGTGATGGTTAGGGTTAAGGTTAGGGTGAATGTTAGGGTCAGGTTTAGGGATAAGATAAGGTTTAGGTTGAGGGTTAGGTTTAGGGTTAGGGTGAGGGTTAGGTTTAGGTTTAGGGTTAGGGTTAGGGTCAGGGTAAAGGTTAGGGTGAGTGTTAGGGTGAGGTTGAGGGTAAAGTTTAGGGTGACCGTTAGGGCGAGGGTGAGGGTTAGGGTTAGTGTGAGGGTTAGGTTGAGGGTTAGGGTGAGGGTTAGGGTGAGGGTAAACGGGTTAGGGTGATGGTAAGGTTGAGGGTGAGTGTTAGGATTATGTTGTGGGTAAGGGTTAGGGTGAGCGTTAGGGTACTGGTTAGGGTTAGGGTGGGGGTTAGGGTTAGGGTTAGGTTGAGGGTTAGCGTTAGGGTGATGACTGTTGTGAGAATATGGTTTAGGGTGAGGGTGAGTGTTCCGGTGAGCTTGAGGGTTAGGATGAGGTTGAGGGTTAGCGTTACATTTAGGGTTAGGGAGAGGAGTAGGGTGAGTATTAGGGTTAGGATTAGGGTTAGAGTGAGGATGAGGGTGAGGGTTAGGGTGTGGGTAAGTGTTATGGTTAGGGTTAGGGTTAGGGCTAGGGTGAGGGTGAGGGTTAGTGTGAGGGTGAGGGTTTCGTTTACCTTAGGATTAGGGTTAGGGTGAGGATTAGGTTGAGGGTGAGGGTTAAGCTGAGGTTAGGGTTAGGGTGAGGGTTAGGGTTATGGTGATGTTTAGGGTGAGGGTGACTGTTCGGTGAGGGTGAGGGTGAGGGTGAAGGTTCAGGTTAGGGTTAGGTTTAGGTTGAGGGTGATTGTGAGGGTTAGGATTAGGAATAGGGTTAGGGTTAGGGTGAGGGTGAGGGTCAGTGTGAGGGTGATAGTTAGGGTTAGGGTTAGGGTTAGGGTGAGGGTGAGGGTAAGGGATAGTGTGAAGGTTATGATTAGGGTTAGGGTTAGGGTGAGGGTAAGGGTCATGTTGAGGGTTAGGGTGAAGTTGAGGGTTAGGGTTCGGCTTAAGGTTAGGGTGAGGGCTAGGGTGAGGGTGAGGGTTAGTGTGAGGGTTCGGGTGAGGGTTTCATTTAGGTCAGGGTTAGGTTTATGGTGAGGATTAGCGTGAGAGTGAGGGTTAAGGTTAGGGTGAGGGTTAGGGTTAGGGTCAGGGTTAGGGTTTGTGTGATGTTTAGGGTGAGGGAGAGGGTTAGGGTGAGGATGAGGATGAGGGTGAGGGTGACGGTTGGGGTGAGGGTGATGGTTAGGGTGTGGTTGAGCATTAGGGTTAGGGTTAGGGTTAGGGTTATGGTGAGGGTAAGGTATAGGGTGAGGTTTATTTTGAGGATGAATGTTAGGGTTAGTGTTAGGGTTACGGTGAGGTTTAGGGTGAGGGTTAGGGTTTGGTTTAGGGTTAGTTTGAGTGTGAGGTATAGGATGAGTTTTAGTGTTAGGGTGAGGGTTAGGGTTAGGGTGAGGGTGAGGGTGAGGATTAGGGTGAGAGTATGGGTTAGGTTGAGGATTAGTGTGAGGGTGAGGGTTACGGTTAGCCTTAGGGTTAGGGTGAGGGTTAGGGTTAAGGTTAGGGATAGGATGAGGATTAGGGTTAGGGTTAGGTTTAGGGTGAGGGTTAGGCTGAGAGATAGGGTTAGGGATAGAGTGACTGTTATGTTTACTATGAGGATTAGGGTTAAGGTGAGGTATAGGTTTAGTGTGAGGTTTAGGGTTAGGGTTAGGATATGTGTTAGGGTTAGGTTGAGGGGGAGGGGGAGGGTGAGGGCTAGGGTTAGGGTTAGTGTGAGGTTTAGTGTTAGGATGAGGGTTAGGTTTAGGGTACAGGTTAGTGTTAAAGTAAGGGTTAGGGTGAGGGCTAGCAGGGTTAGGGTTAGGGTCAGGGTGAGGATTAGGTTTAGGTTGAGGTTTAGGTTTAGGGTGAGGGTTAGGTTTAGGGTGAACGTTAGGGTGATGGTGAGGATCAGGGTGAGGGTGAGGGTTAGGTTTAGATTTAGGGTTAGGGTGAGTGTTAGGGTTAGGGTTAGGTTTAGGGTGAGAGTTAGGGTCAGGTGTCATGATACGGTTAGAGTGAGGTTTAGGGTTAGTGTGAAGGTTAGGGTTAGGGTTAGTGTGAGGATAATGTTTAGGGTGAGGGTTAGTTTGAGGGTGAGGGTTAGGGTGAGCGTTAGGGTTAGGTTCAGTGTAAGGGTTAGGGTTAAGGTGATGTTTAGGGTCAGGTTGAGGGTTAGTGTGAGGGTGAGGTTGAGGTTGAGGGTGAGGAGTAGCATGAGGGTGAGGGTGAGGTTAGTTTAGGATTAAGGTTAGAGTTAGGATTAGGCTGAGGGTGAGGGGGAAAGTGAGGGTGAGGGTTAGGGTTAGGGCTAGGGTGAGGGTTAGGGTTTTTGTGAGGGTTAGTGTGATGGTGAGGGTCAGCGTGAGGGTGAGGGTTAGAATGAGGGTGAGGGTATGGTTGAGGGTAAGTGTTAGGATTAGGGTTAGGGTGAGTTTTAGGGTTAGGGTTAGAATTATTGTTAGGGTTAGGATTAGGGTTAGGATGAGGGTGAGGGTTATTGTTAGAGTTAGGGTTAGTGTTAGGGTGAGGGTGGGGTTGACGGTTAGGGTTAGGATTAGGGTTATGGTTAGGTTAAGGCTGAGGAAGGGGAGGTTGAGGGTGAAGTTTAGAGTTAAAGTTAGGATTAGGTTGAGGGCTTGTGTGAGGGTGGGGGTTTCGGTTAAGTAAAGGTTAGGGTTAGGGTGAGGATTAGGGTGAGGATGAGGATTAAGCTGAGGTTAGGTTCAGGGTCAGGGTTAGGGTTAGAGTGAGGCTTAGGGTTAGGGTGAGGGTGAGGGTGACGGTTAGGGTGAGGGTGAGGGTGAGGGTTAGGATTAGAGTTAGGTTTAGGGTGAGTGTGAAGTTTAGGATTAGGAATAGGATTAGGATTAGGGTTAAGCTGAAGGTGAGGGTCAGGTTGAGGGTGAAGGTTAGGGTCAGGGTTAGGGTTAGGATTAGAGTGAGAGTTACGGTTAGTGTGAGGGTTTTGGTTAGGGTTAGGTTGAGGGTTAGTGTTAGGGTGAGAATAAGGGTTTGGGTGTGGGTTAGGGTGAGTGTGAGTGTATGGATAGGGTTTGTGTTAGGGTTAGGGTGAGGGTTAGGGTTTGGGTGATGTTTAGAATGAGGGTGATGGTTAGGGTGAGGATGATGGTTCAGTTGAGGGTGAGAGTTCCTTTGAGGGTGAGGGTTAGGGTGTGGGTGAGGATTAGGGTTAGGGTGAGCTTTAGCATTAGGGGTAGGGTTACGGTTAGGTTGAGGGTTAGGGTTAGCATTAGGGTTAGGATGAGGGGTAGGGAGAGGGTAGGGTTAGATTTAGGGTAGTTTTAGAGTGAGTGTGAGGGTTAGGTTGAGGCTGAGGGTGAAGGTTAGGGTTAGGTTTAGGATGAGGGTTAGGCTGACGGTTAGGTTTAGGCTTAGGGTTAGGGTAAGGTTTAGGGTGACGGGGAGGGTTAGCTTTAGAATTAGGGTTAGGGTTAGTGTGATCGTTAGGGTTACGGTTAGAGTGAGGGTTAAGGTGAGGATTAGGGTTAGTGTTGGGGTGAGGGTTAGGGTGAGGGTTAGGTTTAGAGTTAGGGTTAGTGTGAGGATAAGGGTTAAGCAGAGGGTAAGGGTGAGGGGGAGGATGATGGTGAGGGTTAGGGTGAGGGTGATGGTTACGGTTAGGTTTAGATTTAGGGTGAGAGTGAGGTTAAGGGTTAGGTTTTGGATTAGGGTTAGGCTTAGGCTGAGGGTGAGGCTGAGGGTCAGGGTGAGGGTTAAGGCTAGGGTGAGTGTTAGGGTTAGGGTTAGGGTTAAGGTTAGGGTGAGGGTTAGGGTTAGGGTTAGGATTAGGATGATGGTTAAGCTAAGGGTTAGGTTTAGGTTTAGGGTGAGGGTAAGGTTTAGGGTGAGGTTTATGGTGAGGGTGAGGGTTAGGAATAGTCTTAGGTTTAGGGTGAGGGTTAGGGTTAGGGAAAGGTTTAGGGCTGAGTGAGGGTTAGGGTGAGGGAAAGGGTTAGGGTGAGAGTTAGGGTAAGGGTGCGGATAGGGTTATGGTGAGGGTAAGGTTTAGGGCAAGTTTTCGGGTGAGGTTGAGGGTTAATGTTAGCATTAGGGTTACGGTGAGCATGAGGGTTATGGTTAGGTTGAGGGCTAGTGTTAGGTGAGGGTTAGGGTGAGGGTGAGGTTTCTGTTGAGAATTAGAGTTAGGGTGAGGGTTAGGGATAGGCTTAGTGTGAGCTTAAGTGTTAGGGGCAGGGTTAGGGTGAGGGTGAAGGTTAGGGTTAGGGTGAGGGTTAAGGTTAGGGTTTTGGTTTGGGGGAGGGCTAGGTTGAGCCGTAGGTTTAGGGTTAGGTTTAGTTTGCAGGTTAGGGTGAGGGTAAGGTTTAGGTTGAGGTTTAGGGTGAGGGTGAGGTTTAGGGTTAGGGTGAGGTTAGGGTGAGGGTTAGGGTTAGGGTTAGGGATAGGGTGATGATAAGGGTTAGTGTGATGGTTAGGGTAAGGTTGAGGATTAGGGTTAGTGTGAGGATAAAGGTTAGGTTGAGGGTTAAGGTGAGAGTGAGGGTTAGGTTTAGGTTGAGGTTATGGGTTAGGGTTATGGTTAGGGTGAGGTTTACAGTGCGCCGTAGGTTTAGGGTTAGGGTTAGTTGGCAGGTTAGGGTGAGGGTAAGGTTTAGGGTGAGGTTTAGCGTGAGGGTAAGAGTTAAGGTTGGAGTGAGGTTAAGGATTAGGGTGAGGGTTAGGGTTAGGGTTAGTGATATGGTGAGGATTAGGGTTAGTGTGAGGGTTAGGGTGAGGTTTAGGATTAGGTTCATTGTGAGGAGAAGAGTTAGGGTGAGGGTTAGGGTGAGGGTGAGGTGTTGGGTTAGCATTAGGGATAGGGTGAGCGTTAGGGTGAGGGTTAGGTTTAGGGTGAGGGTAGGGTTAGGTTAAGGCTGAGGGTTAGGGTTAGGTTGATATTTATGGTGAAGGTGAGTGTTAGGGTGAGGGTGGGGGTAAAGGTTAGGTTAAGGGTTAGGGTTAGGGTGAGGGTGAGGGTGAGGATGAGGGTTAGGTTTAGGATTAGGGTTAGGGTTTTGCTTAGTGTTAATGTTAGTGTGAGGATGTGGGTTCAGGTGATGGTGAGGGTTAGGGTGTGTGTGAGGGTTAGGGTTAGGCTGAGGATTAGGGTTAGGGTTAGGATTATGGTGAGGTTAAGAGTTAGGGTGAGGTTTACGGTGAAGGTGATGGTTAGGGTTAGCATTAGAGTTAGGATGATGGTTAGGGTGAGGGTGAGGTTTAGGGTTAGGGCTAGGGTGAGTTTGAAGGTGAGGGTGAGATTTAGTGTTAGGATTAGTGTTAGGGTTATGGTTAGAGTGAGGTTGAGGGTTTTGGTTAGGGTGAGGGTTAGGGTGAGGGTTATGTTTAGGGTGAGGGTTAGGGTTAGGTTGAGGGTTAGGGTTAGGGTGAAGTTTAGCGTTAGGGTGATGTTTATTGTGAGGGTGACTGTTAGGGTGAGGGTGAGTTTCAGGGTCAGGGTGAGGGTTTGGTTGATCGTGAGGGTTAAGCTTTGGTTGAGAGTTAGGGTTAGAGTGAGGTAGGGTGACGGTGAGTGTTAGGGTGCGGGTTAGATTTAGTGTTAGGGTTAATGTGATGTGAGGGTGAGCGTGAGGGTGACGGTTAGGGTGAGGGTGATTGTGAGGGTTAGGTTTAGGATTAGGGTTAGGGTGAGTTTTAGGGTTAGGGTTAGGGTTAGTGTGAGGATAAGGGTTAGGGTGAGACTGAAGGTTAGGGTTAGCGTTACGGTTAAGGTGAGATTTAGGGTGAGGGTTAGGGTCAGGGTTAGGGTTAGGGTTCGGGTGAGGGTTCGGGTTAGGGTGTGTGTTACAGTGTGGGTGAAGTTTAGGGTTAGGGTGATCGTTAAGGTGATGTTGAGTGTTAGGGTGAGAGTGAGTGTTAGGGTTACGGTGAGCGTTAGGGTTAGGGTTAGGGTTAGGCGAAATGTGAGGATTAGGGTTAGAGTTAGGGTTATGGTGATGGTACGGGTTAGGGTGACGTTTGTGGTGAGGGTGAGGGTTAGGGTTAGCGTTAGGGTTAGGGTGAGGTTTAGGGTGGGGGTTAGGGTTAGGGTGAGGGTGCCTGTTAGGGTTAAGGTTAGGGTGAGGTTTAAGGTTTGGGTGAGGGCTAGGGATATGGTTAGGGTTTGGGTGAGGGTCAGAGTTAGCGGTAGGGTTAGAGTTAGGGAGAGGGTGAGGGTTAGAGTTAGGGTTAGGATTAGGTATACGGTTAGGCTGAGGGTGAGGCTTAGGTTTAGCGTGAGGGTTAGGGTTAGGTTTAGGGTTAGGGTTAGGTTGAGTGTTAGGGTTAGGTTTAGGATGAGGGTTTGGCTGAGGGTTAGGTTTAGGGTTAGGGTGAGGGTTAGTGTTAGTGTGATGGTTAGGGTTAGGGTTTTGTTTACGGTGAGAGTGAGGGTTAGGGTTAGGTTTAGGGTGAGGTGAGCGATAGGTTGAGGGTTTGGGTTAGGTTTAGTATTAGGGTGATACTTAGGGTGAGGGTTAGTGTTAGGTTTAGGGTTTGGGTGAGGGTTAGGGTTAGGGTTAGAGTTCGGATGAGGGTGAGGTTGAGGGTTAGCGTTTGAATTAGGGTTAGGTTTAGGGTTATGCTGAGGGTGAGGTTGAAGGTGAGGGTGAGTTTTAGGGTTTGGGTGAGGGTTAGGGTTATGGTTAGGGTTAAGGTGAGGGTGAGGGTTAGGTTTAGGGTTAGGGTTAGGATGAGGGGTAGGCTGAGTGTTAGGTTTAGGCTTAGGGTGAGTGTAAGGGTTAGGGTGATGGTGAGGGATAGGTTTAGGATTCAGGTTAGGGTTAGGGTGATGGTTAGGGTTAGGCTTAGGCTTAGGGTGAAGGTTAAGGTGAGGGGTAGGGTTAGGGTTAGTGTTAGGGTGAGGATTAGGGTTAGGGTGAGGGTAAGGGTGAGGGGTAGGTTTAGGTTTAGGGTTAGTGCGAGGGTAAGGGTTAGGGAGAAGGTTAAGGTGAGGGTGAGGATGAGGGTGAGGGTTAGTGTGAGGGTGAAGTTAGGGTTAGGTTTAGAGTTAAGATGAGAGTGAGGGTGAGGATTAGGTTTTGGATTAGGGTTAGGTTTAGGTTTACTCTGAGGGTGAGGATAAGGGTGAGGGTGAGTTTGAGGGTTAGGTTGAGAGTTAGGGTTAGGGTTAGGGTTAATGTTAGGGTGAGGGATAGGGTTAGGGTTAGGGTTTGGATCAGGATTAGGCTGAGGGTTAGGATTAGTGTTAGGGTGAGGATAAGGGTTAGGGTGAGGGTTATGGTGAGGGTGAGTGTTAGGGTTAGCTTAGGGTTAGGGTGAGGGTTAGGGTGAGTTTTAGGGTGAGGGTTAGGGTGAGGGTTAGTGTTAGGGTTAGGGATAGGGTTGGGTGAGGGAAAGTGTTAGGGTGAGGGTTAGTGTGGGGATGAAAGATATGGTTATGGTGAGGGTAAGGGTTAGGGCGAGGTTTAGGGTGAAGTTGAGGGTTAATGTTAACATTAGGGTTATGGTGAGTGTGAGGTTTAGCGTGAGGGTTATGGTTAGAGTTAGGTTTAGGGTGAGGGTTAGGCTGAGGGGTAGGGTTAGGGTTAGGGTTAGGGTGAGGCTTACTGTGAAGGGTAGGGTTAGGGTGAGGGTGAGGGTTAGTGTTAGGGTTAAGGTGAGGTTGAGGGTGAGGGTAAGTGTTAGGGTGAGGGTTAGGTTGAGGTTAAGGTTTAGGTTTAGGATTAGGGTTAGGGTTAGGTTTAGGGTAAGGGTTAGGGTTAAGTTTAGGGTAAGGGTGTGGGTGAGGGTGATGGTTAGGGTTAGGGTTAGGATTAATTGCTAGGGTTAGGGTTAGCCTGAGTGTGGGGGTGAGGGTTAGGGTTAGGGTTAGGTTTAGGTTTAGGGTTATGGTGAGGGTGAGGGTTAGAGTTAGGGTGTTGATTAGAGTGAGTGTTAGGGTGACTGTGAGGGTTAGGGTTAGGGTGAGGGTTAGGTTTAGAGTGAGTGATAGGGTTATGGTTAGGGTTAGGGTGAGGGTGAGGGTGTGGGATTGGGTGAAGGTTAAGTTTAGGGTTTGGGTTTAGGTTAGGTTGAGGGTTAGGCTGAGTGTTAGGTTTAGGGTTAGGGTGAGGATAAGGGTTAGGGTGAGGGTGAGGTTTAGGATTAGGATTAGGGTTAGTTTTAGGGTGAGGGTACGGGATAGGGCTAGGGTTAGGTTTAGAGTTAGGGTGAGGGAGAGAGTAAGGGTTAGGTTTTGTATTAGGGTTAGGTTTAGGGTTAAGCTGAGGGTGAGGTTGAGGGTGAGGGTGACGGTTAGGGTGAGGGTTAGGTTTAGGGTTAGGATGAGGGTTAGGCTGAGGTTTAGGGTTAGGGTTCGGTAAGGGTAAGGGTTAGGGTGAGACTGATTGTTAGGCTTTGGCTTAGGGTTAGGGTGCCGGTTAGGGTGAGGTTTAGTGTTAGTGTTAGGGTTAGGGTTAGAGTGAGGGTTAGGGTGAGGGTAAGGGTTAGGGTTAGGGTTAGGTTGATGTTGATGGATAATGTTAAAGTGAGGGTAAGGGTTAGGGCGAGGTTTAGGGTGAGGCTGAGGGTTAATGTTAGCATAAGGGGTATGGTGAGGGTGATTGTTAGGGTGAGGGTTAGAGTTAGGGTTATGGATAGGGTGAGGATTAAGGTTAGGGTTAGGTTTACAGTGAGGGTTAGGCTGAGGGGTAGGGTTAGGGTTAGTGTTAGGGTGAGGGTTAGGGAGTGGGTTAATGTTAGGGTTAGGGTTAGGGTGAGGTTGAGGGTGAGGGTTAGGGTTAAGGTGAGGGTTATGGAGAGGTTGAGGTTTAGGGTTAGCCTTAGGGTTAGTCTTAGGTTTAGGGTTAGCGTGAGGGTGAGGTCTAGTGTTAGTATTAGGGTTAGGGTTAGGGTTAGGGTGAGGATGAGGTTTAGAGTGAGGGTAAGGGTTAGGGCAAGGTTTAGGGTGAGGTTGAAGATTAATGTTGGCATTAGGGTTACTGGGAGGGTGAGGGTTAGGGTGAGTGTTATGGTTATGCTTAGGGATACAGTGAGGATTAGGGTTAGGGTTAGGTTTAGGGTGAGGGTAAGGCTGAGGGCTAGGGTTAGGTTTAGCGTTACAGTGAGGGTTAGGGTTAGGGTGAGGGTTAGGATTAGGGTTAGGTTCAGGTTGAGGTTGATAGTGAGGGTAACGGTTATGTTGAGGGTTAGAGTGAGGTTGAGGTTTAGGGTTAGCATTAGGGTTAGGGTTAGGGTTAGGGTGAGGATTAGGGTTAGGCTTACGTTTAGGGTAAGGGTTAGGGTTAGGGTGAGGGTTAGGGTTAGGGTGATTTTTAGGGTGACGGTGAGGGTTAGGGTGAGGGTGAGGTTGAGCGTGAGGGTTAGGTTGAGGATGAGGGTGAGTGTGAGGGTGACGGTGAGGGTTACCATTAGGGTTAGGTTTAGGGTGAGGGTAAGAGTTAGGGTTAGCTTAGGGTTAGTGTAAGTGTTAGGCTGAGGGTGAAGGTTAGGGTGAGGGTTAGGGTTAGGTTTAGGGTGAGGGTTAGGGGTAGTGTGAGGGTTATGGTTAGGGTGAGTTTGAGGGTCAGGGTGAGGTTGAGGGTGAGGGTTAGGGTTACGGTTATATTTAGGGTGAGGTGAGGGTGAGGGTTAGGTTTAGGGTGAGCGTTAGGGTTTGGTTTAGGGTTAATATTTCGGTTAGGGTAAGGGTGAGGGTAAGGATTACATTGAGAGTTATTTTGCGGGTGAGTGTTAGGGTTAGGGTGAGGGTAAGGGTTAGGGTGAGGGTTATTGTGAGGGTTTGGGTTCGGGTTAGCATTAGGGTTAGTTTGAGTGTGAGGGTTTGGGTGAGGGTTAGGGTTAAGGTTAGTGATAGCGTGAGGATTAGGGTTAGTGTGAGGGTGAGGGTCTGGGTAAGGGTTAGGGTTAGATTTAGGGTGAGGGTGAGTGTGAGCATTAGAATTAAGATTAGGGTTAGGGTTAGAGTTAGGTGAGATTGAGGGTGAGGGTTAGGGTTTGGGATAGAATTAGCGTGAGGGTGAGCATGAGGTTTAGGTTTAAGATTAGGGTTAGGGTTATGGTGAGGGTTAGGGTGAGGGTGAGAGTGAGGCTTAGGCTTAGAGTTAGGGTGAAGTTTAGGTTTACGGTGAGGGCTACGGTGCGGGTGCGTTTTAGTGTGAGTGTGCGGGTGAGGTTGAGGTTTTCGGTTAGGTAAGGGTTATGTTTAGGGTTAGGGTGAGGATTAGGGTGAGGGTGAGGGTTAGGGTTATGGTGAGGGTTACGGTTAGGGTTAGGTTGAGGCTGAGGGTTAGGTATAGGGTAAGGGTTAGGGTTAGTTTGAGGCTGAGGGTGAGGTATAGGGTAAGGGTTAGGGTTATGGTGAGGGTTAGGGTTAGGGTAAGTGTTAGGGTGAGGGTGAGGTTTAGGGTTAGGTTTAGGGTGAGGTTTAGGGTTAATGTTAGGGTTAGTGTAAGGGTTAGAGTTAGGGTGAAGATTAGATTTAGAGTTAGGATTAGGGTTAGGGTAAGGGTTAGGGTGAGGGTGAGTGTGAGGGTTTCGGTTATGTAAGAGTTAGGGTTAGGGTTAGGGTGAGGATTAGGGTGAGGGAGAGGGTTAGGGTTAGGGTTAGGTTTAGGGTGAGGTTAAGTGTTAGGGTGAGGGTGAGGGTGAGGGTGAGTGTTAGGGTTAGGGTGAGTGTGAGTGTGAGTGTGAGGGTGAGGGTGAGGGTTTCGTTTAGGTAAGGTTTAGGGTTAGGGTTAGGGTCAGGATTAGGGTGAAAGTGAGGTTTAGGTTGAGGGTTAGGGTTAGGGTGAGGGTTAGGTTTAGGTTTGAGGTGAGGTTTAGGGTGACGTTGAGAGTTAGGATGAGGTTGAGGGTTAGGATTATGGTTAGGGTTAGGGTTAGGTTTAGGGTGAGGTTAAGTGTTAGGGTGAGGGTGAGGGTGAGGGTGAGTGTTAGGGTTAGGGTGAGTGTGAGTGTGAGTGTGAGGGTGAGGGTGAGGGTTTCGTTTAGGTAAGGTTTAGGGTTAGGGTTAGGGTCAGGATTAGGGTGAAAGTGAGGTTTAGGTTGAGGGTTAGGGTTAGGGTGAGGGTTAGGTTTAGGTTTGAGGTGAGGTTTAGGGTGACGTTGAGAGTTAGGATGAGGTTGAGGGTTAGGATTATGGTTAGGGTGAGGGTTAGGTTTAGGGTGAGGGTTAGGGTGAGGGTTAGGGTTAAGGTTAGGGAGAGGGTTAGGGTTAGGGTGAGGGTTAGGGTTAGTTTGAGTTTTAGGGTGAAGTTGAGTTTGAGGTTGAGGCTTAGGGTGAGGGTGATGGTGACGGTGAGGGTTAGTGTTAGGATTCGGGTTAGGGTTAGGGTGATAGTTAAGGTTAGGTTTAGGGTTAGGGTGAGGTTGATGGTGAGGATGAGGGTTAGGTTTAGGGTTAGGTTTAGGATTAGGGTGAGATTTAGGGGAAGGGTTAGGGTTAAGGTGAGGGTTAGATTTAGGGTTAGGGTGAGGGTTAGGGTTAGGGTTAGGTTTAGGGTGAGTTTAAGTATTAGGGTGAGTGTGAGTGTGAGTGTGAGGGTTAGGTTTAGAATTAGGGTTAGGTTTAGGGTTAGGCTCAGGTTGAAAGTATGAGTGAGGCTCACCCTAGCACTCACGGCTAGGGTTAGGTTGAAGGTTAGGATGCTGGGTAGATTTAGGGTTAGAATTAGGGTGAGGGTTAGGTTTAGTGTGAGGGTTAGGGTTAGGGTTAGCGTTAGGGTGATGGTAAGTGTTAGAGTGTGGGTTAGGGTGAGAGTGAGGGTTAGGCTGATGTTTAAGGTGAAGGTCGAAGTTAGAGAGAGTGAGAGGTTTCGGGTGAGGGTGAGGGTTAGGGTGTGGGTGAGGGTGAGGGTTAGGGTGAGGGTAAGGGTTAGGGTGATGTTTAGGGTGAGTGTGAGGTTTAGGGTGAGAGTTAGGGTTCAGGGAAGGGGAATTGTTAGGGTGTAGGTGAGGGTTAGGCTAAGGGTGAGGCTTAGGGTGACCGGGATGGTTAAGGTTCAGGGGAGGATTAGGGTTCGGGTTAGTCTTTGGGTTCGGGTTCGGGTTAGGGTTAGGGTGAGTGTTAGGGTGAGCGGTAGGATTAGTGTTAGGATGAGATTTAGACTTAGGGTGAGGGTTACGTTTAGGGATAGGGTTAGGGTTAGAGTGAGGATAAGGTTTAGGGTGAGGGTTAGTGTGAGACTGAGGGTTAGGGCTAGGCTTAGGATTAGGGTGAGGGTTAGGGTTAGGGTTAGGTTTCGGTGAGGGTTAGGGTGAGTGAAAGGGTTAGGGTGAGGGTTAGGTTGAGGTTGAGTGATAGGGTTATGGTGAGGGTAAGGGTTAGGGCGACGTTTAGGGTGAGGTTGAGGGTTAGGGTTAGCATTAGTGTTAGGGTGAGGGTGAGCGTTAGGGTGACGGTGAGGGGTAGGCTGAGGGGTAGGGTTAAGGTTAGGGTTAGGGTGATGGTTACATTTAGGGTTAGGGTGAGGGCGAGTGTTAGGGTAATGGTTAGGGTCAGGGTTAGGGTGAGGGTGAGGGTTAGGGTTAGCATTAGGGTTAGGATCAGATTGAGTGTTAGGGTTTGGGTTAGGTTGAGGTTGAGGGTTAGGGTTAGCATTAGGGTTACGGTTAGGTTTAGGGTGCAGGTTAGGTTTAGGTTTAGAGTGAGGGTGAGGGTCAGGGTTAGGGTTAGGATTAGGTTTAGGGTTAGGGTGAAGCTGAGGGTGAGGTTGAGGGTGAGGGTGAGCGTGAAGGTGAGGGTTAAGTTTAGCGTTAAGTTTAGGGTGAGGTCTAGGGTGAGGGTGAGGGCTAGGGTGAGGGTTAGTGTGAGGGTTATGGTTAGTGTTAGGTGAGGGTTAGGGTTAGGGTTAGTGTAAGGATAAGGGTTAGGTTGAGGATTATGGTGAGAGTGAGTGTTAGGGTTAGATTAAGGGTTAAGGTGAGGGTTAAGGTAAGGGTTAGGGTTAGGAATAGAGTGAGGGTGAGAGTTAAAGTTAGGTTTAGTGTGAGGGTTAGGGTTGGGGTGAGGGTTAGGGTTAGGGTTAGAGGTAGAGTTAGGGTTAGGTTGAGCGGTAGGATGAGGGTGAGGGTTAGGGTTAGCGTTAGTTTTAGGGTGAGGTTTAGGGTGAGAGTTGAGTGTTAGGGTTAGGGTTAGGGTGAGAGTGTGGGTTAGGGTTAGTTTGAGGGTGAGGGTCTTGTGTTAGGGTTAGGGTTAGGCTTAGATTTAGGATGAGGGTGATGGTGAGGGTTAGAATTAGGATTAGGGTTAGGGTTAGAGTTAGGTGAGAGTGAGGATGAATGTTAGGGTTTGGGTTAGAATTAGGGTGAGGGTGAGCATGACGGTTAGGGTTAGGATTAGGGTTAGAATTATGGTTAGGGTTAGGGTGAGAGTGAGGGTGAGGCTTAGGGTTAGGTTTAGGGTTAGGGTCAGTGTGAGGATCAGGGTTAGGGTGAGAATTAGGGTGAGGGTGAGAAGGAGGGTGAGGGTTAGGGTGAGCTTTAACGTTAGGGTTAGGGTGAGGGTTAGGGTGAATTTTAGGGTTACGGTGAGGGTTAGGGTTAGAGTTAGGTTGAGGCTATGGTTTAGGCTGAGGATTAGGGTAGGTTTAGTGTGAGGTTTAGGTTTAGGGTGAGGGCTATGGTGAGGGTGAGTGTTAGGGTGAGTGTGAGGGTGAGATTGAGGGTTTTGGTTAGGTAAGGGTTAGGGTTAGGGTTAGGGTGAGGATTAGGGTGAGGATGAGGTTTAGGTTGAGTGTTAGGTTGAGGGTGAGGGTTAGGATGAGGGTGAGGGTGAGGGAGAGCATGAGGGTTCGGGTGAGTGTGAGAGTTCGGGTGAGGTTGAGGGTTCGGGTGTGGGTCAGGTTTAGGTTTAGGGTGAGGGTTAGGGTGACGGTGAGGGTTAGGGTGAGGGTGAGGTTTAGGATTGGGGTTAGGGTGAGGGTTAGGTTTAGGGTGAGTGTTAGGATGAGGGGTAGGGTTAGGGTTAGGCAGAGTGTTAGGGTTAGGGTGAAGATTAGGGTTAGTTTGAGGGTTAGGGTGAAGGTGAGTTTGAGGTTGAGGGTTAGGGTGAGGGTGATGGTGACGGTGAGGGTTAGAGTTAGGATTCGCGTTAGGGTTAGGTTGAGAGTTAGGGTTAGGGTTAGGTTTAGGATGAGGATGAGGGTGAGGGTGAGGGTTAGGGTTAGGGTTAGGTTTAGGATTAGGTTTACGTTTAGGGTAAGGGTTAGGGTTAGGGTTAGGGTGAGGGTTAGGTTTAGGATTAGGGTGAGGGTTAGGGTTAGGGTTATGTTTAGAGTGAGGGTTAGGGTTAGGATTAGGGCGAGGGTGAGGGTTAGGTTGAGGGGTAGGGTTAGGGATAGGGTAAGGGTTAGGGATAGGGTGAGGGTTAGGTTTAGGGTTAGGATTAGGGTGAGGGTGAGGGTGAGGGTTAGGGTTAGGGTTAGGGTCAGGGTTAGGTTTAGGGTGAGGGTTAGTTTTAGGTTTAGGTTTAGGGTGAGGGTGATGCTGAGGGTTAGGTTTAGGGTTAGGATTAGGGTGAGGGTGAGGGTTAGGGTTAGGGTTAGGGTTAGGGTCAGGGTTAGGTTTAGGGTGAGGGTTAGTTTTAGGTTTAGGTTTAGGGTGAGGGTGATGCTGAGGGCTAGGGTTAGGGTTAGTGTGAGGATAAAGTTTAGGGTGAGGATTAGGGTGAGGGTGAGTGTTAGGGTTAGCATAAGTTTTAGGGTGAGGGTTAGGGTTAGTGTTAGGGTTAGGGTTAGGGTAAGGTTTAGTGTTAGGTTTAGGGTTAGGGTCATGGTTAGGGTTAGGGTCAGGGTAAGGCTTAGGGTTAGGGTTAGGGTGAGGGTTAGGGTTAAGTTTTGGGTTAGGATAAGGTTAGGTTAGCGTTAGGGTTAGGGTTAGGGTGATGTTTAGGATGATGTTGAGGGTTAGGGTGAGGGTGAGGTTGAGCGTGAGAGTTAGGTGAGTGGGAGGGTGATGGTGAGGGTTAGGGTTAGGGTTAAGTTTAGGGTGAGAATAAGTGTTATTGTTAGGATTAGGATTAGGGTAAGGGTTAGGCTGAGGGTAGGGTGAGGGTGAGGTTTTCAGTTAGGGAAGGGTTAGGGTTAGGTTTAGGGTGATGATTAGGGTGAGGGTGAAGTTTAGGGTTAGAGTTAGGATTAGGGTGAGGGATAAGCTTAGGGTTAGGATAAGGGTTAGGCTTAGTGTGAGAGTTACAGTTAGGGTTAGGGTTAGTGTGAGGATTAGGGTTAGGGTTAGTATCAGTGTGAGGATAAGGGTAAGGGTGAGGGTTAGGGTGAGAGTGAGGGTTAGGGTTAGCGTTAGGTTTAGGGTGAGGGATAAGGTGAGGGTTAGGGTTAGTATGAGGGTGAGGCTTAGAGTTAGGTTTAGGGTAAGGGTCAGGGTTAGGGTGAGGTTTAGGATAGGGTTTGGGTGAGGGTGTGGGTTTGGGTGAGGGTGAGTTTTAGGGTGTGGGTGACGGTTAGGGTTACGGTGAGGATTAGGGTTAGGGTTAGGGTTAGGTTTATGGTGAGGGTAAAGGTTAGGATGAGGTTTAGGGTGAGGGTGAGCTTTAGGGATAGCGTTAGATTTAGGGTGAGGGTTAGGGTGAGGGTTAGGATCCAGGTTAGGTTAGGTGAGGGTGAGGGTTAGAGTTAGGTTTAGGGTTAGGTTTAGGGTGAGGGTAAGGTTTAGGGTGAACATTAGGGTGAGGGTGAGGGTTAGGGTTAGGTTGAGGGTTAGGGTGAGCATTAGGGTGAGGGTTAGGTTTATGTTTAGGGTTAGTGTGAGGGTTAGGGTGAGGTTTAGTGTTAGTGTTAGGATTAGGGTTACTGTAAGGGTTATGGTGAGGGTAAGGGTTAGAGTGAGGTTTAGGATGAAGGTGAGGGTTAGGGATAGCATTAGGGTTAAGGATAGGTTTAGGGTGAGAGTTAGGGTTAGGGTTAGGGTTATGGTGAGGGTTAGGGTTAGCGTTAGGGTGACGGTGATTTTAAGGTTCAGGGTGAGGACTAGGGTTAGGGTTAGGTTTAGGTTAAGGTTTAGGTTTAGAGTGAGGGTGAGAGTGAGAGTTAGGTTTAGGATTCGGCTTAGGTGTAGGGTAAGGCTTAGGGTGAGGTTGAGGGTGTGTGTCAGAGTTACGATTAAGGTGAGGGTCAGGGTTATCGTTATGGTTAGGGTGAGGGTGAGGGTGAGGGTGAGGGTTAGGGTGAGGGTGAGGGTGAGGCTGAGGGTGAGGTTGAGGGTTAGGGTTTGTTTGAGGGTTAGGGTTAGAGTTAGGATGAGGGTAAGGGTTAGGGTGACGGTTAGGGTCAGGGTGAGGGTTAGGGTTAAGCTTAGGGTTAGGGTGAGGGGTAGGGTGAGGGTTAGTGTTAATGTTTGGGTTACGGTTATGGTGAGGGTTAAGGTGAGTGTAAGGGTTGGGGTGAGCGTTTGGGTGAGGGTGATGGATAGGCTGCAGGTGAGGGGAAGGGTTAGGGCGTGGTTTAGGGTGAGGCTGAGTGTTAACATTAGCATTGGGGTGACGGTGAGTGTGAGGATTACGGTGAGATTTAGGGTTATGGTTAGGGATAAGGTGAGGATTAGGGTTAGGGTTAGGTTTCGGGTGAGGATTAGGTTGAGGGGTAGGGTTAGGGTTAGAGTTAGGGTGAGGGTTAGGGTGAGGGTAAGTGTTAGGGTGAGCGTTAGGGTTAGGTTGAGGTTTAGGGTTATGGTGAGGGTGAGGGTGAGGTTGGGGGTGAGGTTGAGGTTGAGGGTTATGGTTAAGGTTAGTTTTAGGGTGAGGGCTAGTGTGAGGATGAGGGTTAGGGTGAGGTTTAGGGTAGGGTGAGGGTGAGTGTGAGGGTTTGGTTTAATGTGAGTTTTAGAGTGTGGGTGACAGTTAGGTTTAGGGTGAGGGTTAAGGTGACGTTGAGGGTTAGGGTGAGGGTGAGGGTTAGGGTTAAGGTGAGGATTAGTGTTAGGTTTGGTGTTAGTGTTATGGTGAGGGTAAAGGTTAGGATGAGTTTTAGGGTGATGTTGAGGTTTAGGAATAGCGTTAGAGTTAGGGTGAGGGTTAGGGTGAGGGTTAGATTGGGGTGAGGGTGAGGGTTAGAGTTAGGTTTATGGTAAGGGTTAGGGTGAGGGTAAGGTTTTGGGTGAGAGTTAGGGTGAGGGTGAGGGTTAGAGTTAGGTTGAGGGTTAGGGTGAGCTTTAGGGTGAGGGTTTGGTTTAGGTTTAGCGTTAGGGTGAGGGTTATGGTGAGGTTTGGTGTTAGTGTTAGGTTTAGGTTTAGGGCTTGGGTTAGGGTGTTGGTAAGGGTTAGAGTGAGGGTTAGGGTGAGGTTTAGTGTTAGTGTTAGGTTTAGGTTTAGGGCTTGGGTTAGAGTGTTGGTAAGGGTTAGAGTGAGGGTTAGGGTGAGGGTAAGGGTTAGAGTGAGGGTTAATTTTAGGGTGACGGTGAGGGTAAGGGTTAGTTTGAGGGCTAGTGTTAGGGTTAGGGTAAGGTTTAGGTTTAGGTTGAGGGTGAGGGTTAGGGTTAGGGTCATGGTTTGTTTGAGGGTTAGGGTTAGCGTTCGGGTTAAAATTAGGGTGAGGGTTAGGGTTAGGGTTAGGATGAGGGTTAGACTGAGGGTTAAGTTTAGGATTAGTGTGAGGGTAAGGGTTAGGGAGAGGGTGAGGTTAAGGCTTAGGATTAGGGTTAGGCTTAGGGTGAGGGTGTGTGCTAGGGTTAGTATTAGGGTGATGGTAATGGTTAGGTTAGGTTTAGAGTTAGGGTGAGGGTGAGGGTTAGTGTTTGGAGTAGTGTTAGGGTTAAGTTTAGTCTGAGGGTGAGGTTGAGGGTGAGGACGAGGGTTAGGGTAAATGTGAGGGTTAGGGTTAGAGTTAGCATTAAGGTTAGGGTCAGGGTTAGGGTTAGGGTTAGGTTTAGGATGAGGGTTAGGCTGAGGGTTAGGGTTAGGGTTCGTGTGAGGGTCAGGGTTAGGGTGAGGGTTAGGGTGAGGGTGAGGTTTAGGTTGAGGTTGTAGGTTAGTGTTAGGTTTTGGGTGAGGGTTAGGGTGAAGGTTAGTGTTAGGGTTAGGATGAGAGTTAGGGTGAGGGTGAGGGTTAGGGTGAGTGTTAGTGTGAGGGTGAGGGATAGGGTTAATGTGAGTGTAAGGGTTAGGGCGAGGATTAGTGTGAGGTTGAGGATTAATGTTAGCATTAGGGTTAAGGTGAGGGAAAGGTTTAGGGTGAGTGTTAGGGTTATGGTTAGGGATACCCTGAGGATTAGGTTTAGGGTTAGGTTTAGGGTGAGGGTTAGGCTGAAGGGTAGGGTTAGGGTTAGGGTGAGGGTTAAGTTGAGGAGTAGTTTTAGGGTTAGAGTTAGGGTGAGGGTGAGGGTAAGGGTTAGTTTGAAGGTTAGGGTGTGGTTGAGGTTTAGGGTTAGCATTAGGGTTAGGTTTAGGGTTAGGGTTATGATTAGAGTTAGGGTGAGGGTGAGGGCTAGTGTTAGCATTAGGGTTAGGGTTAGGGTTAAGGTTAGAGTGGGGGTGAGGGTGAGGTTTTGGCTTAGTGTTATGATTAGGGTTAGGGTTACCCTGTGGGTGGGGGTGACTTTGAGGGTGAGGATTAGGTTTAGGGTTAGTTTTATCGTGAGGGCTAGGGTGAGGGTGAGGTTTAGGGTGAGGGTTAGGGTGAAGTTGAGGTTTTTGGTAAGGAAAGGCTTAGGGTTCGTGTTAGTGTGAGGGTGAGGATTAGGGTGAGGGTGAGGTTTAAGGTGAGGATTAGGGTTAGGGTTAGGATTAGGGTGAGGGTTAGGGTGAGGATTAGGGTTAGGGTGATGTTTAGGGTGAGGGTTAGGGTGAGGGTGAGGGTGAGGTTGAGGGTGAGGGTGTAGGTGAGGGTTAGTTTTAGGGTAAGGGTTAGGGTGAAGGTGACATTGAGGGGTAGTGCAAATTTGAGTGTTAGGGACAGGGCTAGGGTGAGGGTTAGGGTTAGGGTTATGGTGAGGGGTAGGGTGAGGGGTAGGGTTAGCGTGAGGGTGAGGGTTAGCATTAATGTGAGGATTAGGGTTAGGGTTATGATTAGTGTGAGGATAAAGGTTAGGGTGAGGGTGAGGGTTAGGGTTAGGGTGAGGGTTAGGGTTAGGGTGAGGGTAAGGATGATGGTTAGATTAGGGTTAGGGTTAGTGTTATTGTTAGTGTTATGGTTAGGTTGAAGTTTACAGTGAGGGTGAGGCTGAGGGTGACGGTTAGGTTTAGGGTTAGGGTGAGGTTTAGGTTAGGGTTAAGGTAAGGTTTAGGTTGAGGTTTTAGGTTAGATTTAGGGTTACGGTGAGGGTGAGTGTTAGGGTTAGGTTGAGGGTGAGTGTTAGGGTTAGGTTGAGGGTTCGTGTCATTGTTAGGGTTAGGGTTAGAGTTACGGTGAAGGTGAGGGTGAGTGTAAGGTTTAGGGTTAGGGTGAGGTTTAGGGTTAGGGTTAGGTTTAGGGTGAGGGTGAGGGTGAGGTTTAGGGTTAGATTTAGGGTTAGGTTGAATCTTTTGGTGAGGTTTAGTGTTAGGGTTAGTGTTAGGGTTAGGGTTAGGGTGAGGGTTAGGATGAGGGTGAGGGTTAGGGTGAGGGTTAGGGTTAGATTTAGGATTAGGAATAGGGTTAGTGTTAGGGTGAGTGTTTGGGTTAGGCTTAGGGTTAGGGTTAGGCTTAGCATTAAGCTGAGGGTGAGGGTGAGGGTGAGGGTTAGGGTTAGCGTTTGGGTGAGAGTTAGGGTTAGGGTGAGAGTTAGGGTTAGGTGTAGGGTGAGAGTTAGGATGAGGATTAGGATTAGGATTAGTGTTAGGGTTATTTTTAGGGTGAGGGTTAGGATGAGGGTGATGTTTAGGGTTAGGGTTAGGGTGAGGGTGAGGGTGAGTTTAGGATTAGAGTTAGGGTTAGGGTGAGGGATAGGGTGAGGTTTAGGGTTAGTGTTAGTGTTAGAGTTAGGGTTAGGGTGAGGATTAGTGTTAGGGTGAGGGTTAGGTTTAGGGTTAGGATTAGGATTAGGGTTAGTGTGAGGGTGAGTATGAGGGTTAGGGTTAGGGTTAGGTTTAGGCTAAGGGATAGGCTGAGGGTGAGGGTGAGGGTGAGGGTTAGGGTTAGGGTGAGGGTGAGTTTTAGGGTTAGAGTTAGTGCTAAGTTGAGATTTACTGTGAGGGTTAGTGTTAGGTTTAGTGTTAGGGTTAGGGTTAGGGTGAGGGTTAGGGTGAGGATTAGGATTACAGATAGGGTTAGGTTTAGGATTAGTTTTTGGGTGAGGTTGAGTGTGAGGGTTATGGTTAGGGTTATGAATAGGCTTAGCGTTAGGCTCAGGGTGAGGGTGAGGTTTAGGTTTAGGGTGAGGTTTAGGTTTAGCGTTAGGGTGAGGGTTAGGATGATGGTTAGGTTTAGGATTAGGATTAGAGTGAGGGCTAGCATGAGGGTGAGGTTTAGGGTTTCGGTTAGGGTGAGGTTTAGGGTTAGGATTATTTTTAGGCATAGGGTGGGTGTTAAGGTTAAGGTTATGATGAAGGTGAGGGTTAGGGTAAGGTTGAGGGTTAGGATTAGGTCTAGGTTTACGGTGAGGGTTAGGGTGAGGGCTAGGGTGAGGGTGAGGTTTAGGGTTAGGGTGAGGTTTAGGGTTAGGCTGATGGTTAGTGTTAGTGTGAGGATTATTGTTAGGGTTAGGGTTAGTGTTAGGGTGAGGGTAAGTGTTGGGGTGAGGGTTAGGGTTATGGTGACGGTTATGGTTACAATGAGGGTTAGGTTTAGGTTTAGTGTTATTGTTAGGGTTAGGGTTATGGTTACTGTGAGGGTGAGGGTTAGGGTTCGGTTTAGGGTGAGGTTTATATTAAGGGTTAGGGTTAGAGTTAGGGTTAGGGTGAGCGTGAGGTTTAGGGTTAGAGTTAGCGTTAGTGTTAGTGTTAGGGTTAGGGTGAGGGTTAGTGTGAGGGTTAGGGTTAGGCTTAAGCTTAGGGTTAGGCTTAGGCTTAGGCTGAGAGTGAGGGTGATTGTTAGGGTTAGGGTTAGGGTAAGGGTTAGGGTTAGGGTTAGGGTGAGTGTTAGGATGAGGTGTAGGATTAAGATTAGGGTTGGGGTGAGCGCTAGGGTGATGGTTAATGTGAGGGTTAGGGTTAGGGATAGGGTTACGTTTAGGATTAAGTTTAGATTGTGGGTAAGTGTGAGGGTTAGGGTTAGGCTTAGGGTTAGAGTCAGTGTTAGGGCTAGGGTTTGGTTTAGGGTGAGGTTGAGGGTTAGGGTTAGGGTTAGGGTGAGGGTGAGGGTTAGGATTAGGGTTAGTGTGAAATTTAGGGTTATGGTGAGGGTTATGGTTAGGGTGAGGTTTAGGGTTATGGTTAGGGTTAGGGTGAGGGCTAGGGTGAGAGTGAGGTTTAGGGTTAGGGTTAGGGTGAGGTTTAGGGTGAGGTTGAGTTTTAGGGTTAGTGTGAGGGTGAGTGTCAGGGTTAGGGTGAGGGTTAGTGTTATTGATAGGGTTAGGGTTAGAGTTACTGCGAAGATTAGGGTGACTCTGAGGGTCAGGTTTAGGGTGAGGTTTAGGGTTAGGGTTAGGTTTAGGGTGAGGGTGAGTGTGAGGTTTAGGTTTAGTTTTAGGGTTAGGGTAAGGGTTAGGGTGAGGTTTAGGATTAGGGTTAGAGTTAGGGTTTGGGTTAATGTGAGGGTTAGGATGAGGGTGAGGGTTTAAGGTGAGGGTTAGGGTTAGGATTAGGATAAAGGTTAGTATTAGGGTGAGTGTTTGGATTAGGATTAGGTTAAGGTTAGGCTTAGCGTTAAGCTGAGGGTGAGGGTGAGGTTGAGGGTTAGGGTTAGGGTTTGGGTTAGGGTTAGCGTTTGGGTGAGAGTTAGGGTTAGGGTTAGGGTGAGAGTTAGAATGAGGATTAGGGTTAGGATTAGTGTTAAGGTTAGTGTTAGGGTGAGGGTTAGGATGAGGGTGATGTTTAGGGTTAGGGTTAGGATGAGGGTGAGGTTGAGGTTTAGGGTTAGAGTTATGGTTAGGGTAAGGGATAGGGTGAGGTTTAGATTCAGGGTTAGTGTTAGTGTTAGGGTTAGGGTGAGGGTTAGTGTTAGGGTGAGGGTTAGGTTTAGGGTTAGGATTAGGATTAGGGTTAGTGTGAGGGTGAGTATGAGTGTTAGGGTTAGGGTTAGGTTTAGGCTTAGGGATAGGCTGAGGGTGAGGGTGAGGGTTAGGTTTAGGGTGAGGTTGAGTTTTAGGGTTAGAGTTAGTGTTAAGTTGAGATTTACTGTGAGAGTTAGTGTTAGGTTCAGTGTTAGGGTTAGGGTTAGGATGAGGGTTAGGGTGAGGGTAAGGGTTAGGGATAGGGTTAGGTTTAGGATTAGGTTTTGGGTGAGGTTGAGTGTGAGGGTTATGGTTAGGGTTATGATTAGGCTTAGGGTTAGGCTGAGCGTGAGGGTGAGGTTTAGGTTTAGGGTGAGGTTTAGGTTTAGGGTTAGGGTGAGCGTTAGGATGAGGGTTAGGTTTAGGTTTATGGTTAGGGTGTGGGCTATCATGAGGGTGAGGGTTAGGGTTAAAGTTAGGGTGAGGTTTAGGGTTAGGATTAGCTTTAGGCATAGGGTGGGGATTAGGGTTAAGGTTATGATGAGGGTGACGGTTAGGGTAAGGTTGAGGGTTAGGATTAGGTCTAGGTTTAGGGTGAGGTTTAGGGTTAGGGTGATGGTTAGGGTTAGTGTGAGAATTAGTGTTAGGGTTAGGGTTAGTGTTAATGTGAGGGGAAGTGTTTTGGTGAGGGTTAGGTTTATGGTGACGCTTAGGGTTACAATGAGGGTTAGGGTTAGGTTTAGTGTTATTGTTAGAATTAGGGTTAGGGTTACGGTTACTGTGAGGGTGAGGGTTAGCGTTCGGTTTAGGGTGAGGTTTATATTAAGGGTTAAGGTTAGAATTAGGGTTAGGGTGAGGGTGAGGTTTAGGTTTTGAGTTAGCGTTAGTGTTACTGTTAGTGTTAGGGTGAGGGTTAGTGTGATGGTTAGTCTGAGGGTTAGGGTTAGGCTTAAGCTTAGGTTTAGGTTTAGGCTTAGGCCGAGATCGAGGGTTAGGGTTAGGGTTAGGGTGAGGCCTAGGGTGAGAGTGAGGTTTAGGGTTAGGTTTAGGGTGAGGTTTAGGGTGAGGGTGAGGTTTAGGGTTAGGGTTAGGGTGAGGTTTAGCGTTATGTTTAGGGTTACGGTTAAGGTGAGGGTGAGGGTTAGGATTAGAACTAGGTTTAGGGTGAGGTTTAGTGTGAGGATTAGTGTTAGTGTTAGTGTTAGGGGTAGGGTTAGGCTGAGAGTTAGGGTGAGGGTGAGGGTTAGGGTAAGGTTTAGAATTAGGATTAGGGTTAAGGTGAGGGTGAGTTTGAGGTTAGTGTTAGTGTTAGGGTTAGGGTTAGCATTAGGGTTAGGGTGAGGGTGAGGGTTAGCTTTAGGGTTAGGTTTAGAGTGAGGGTAAGGTTGAGGCTTATGGTGAGGGTTAGGGATAGGATTAGCGTTAGGTTATGTGCTAGGATGAGCAATAGGGTTAGGGTTAGCTTTAGAGTGAGGGTTAGGGTGAGGGTTAGGTTTAGGTTTAGTGTTAGGGTTAGGGTTGGTGTTAGGGTTAGGAGTAGGGTTACGGTGACTGTGAGTGTGACAATTAGGGTTAGGGTTAGTGTTAGGCTTAGGGTTAGGCTGAGGCTAAGGGTGAAGGTGAGGGTTAGATTTAGGGTGAGGGTTTGGTTTATGGTTAGAGTGAGGGTTAAGGTGAGGGTTAGGGTTAGATTAGGGTTAGGGTATGTCCTAAGGTGAGGATTAGGGTTAGTGTTAGGTTTAGGGTGAGGTTTAGCGTTAGGGTTAGGGTCAGGGTTAGGGTTAGGGTGAGGGTGAAGTTTAAGTTTAGGTTTAGGGTCATGGTTATTCTTAGGTTTAGGGTTAAGGTTATGATGAGGTTGAGGGTTAGGGTAAGGTAGAGGGTTAGTATTAGGTCTAGGTTTAGGGTGAGGGTTAGGGTTAGGGTGAGGACTAGGGTGACGGTGAGGTTTAGGGTTAGGGTGAGGTTTAGGGTTAGGGTGATGGTTAGTGTTAGTGTGAGGATTAGTGTTAGTGTTGGGGTTAGTGTTAAGGTGAGGGTAAGTGTTAGGGTGAGGGTGAGGGTTATGGTGACGGTTATCTTTACAATGAGGGTTAGGTTTAGGTTTAGTGTTATTGTTAGGGTTAGAGTTAGGGTTACGGTTACTATGAGGGTTCGGGTTAGGGTTCGGTTTAAGGTGAGGTTTATATTAAGGGTTAGGGTTAGAGTTAGGGTTAGGGCGAGGGTGAGGTTTAGGGTTAGAGTTAGCGTTAGTGTTACTGTTAGGGTTAGGGTGAGGGTTAGTGTGAGGTTTAGGATTAGGCTTAAGCTTAGGTTTAGGCTTAGGCTTAGGCCGAGAGTGAGGGTGATTGTTAGGGTTAGGGTTAGGGTCAGGGTTAGGGTTAGGGTTAGGGTGAGTGTTAGGATGAGGTGAAGTGTTAGGATTAGGGTTAGAGTGAGCACTAGGGTGATGGTTAATGTGAGGGTTAGGCTTAGTTATAGGGTTAGGTTTAGGATTAGGTTTAGATTGAGGGTGAGTGTGAGGGTTAGGGTTAGTGGTAGGCTTAGGGTTAGAGTCAGTGTTAGGGTTAGGGTTTGGTTTAGGGTGTGGGTGAGGTTTAGGTTGGGGTTAGGGTGAGGGTGAGGGTGAGCGTTAGGGTTAGGGTTAGTGTGAAAGTTAGGGTTATGGTGAGGGTTATGGTTAGGGTGAGGGTTAGGGTTAGGTTTAGGGTTAGGGTGAGGGCTAGGGTGAGAGTGAGGTTTAGGGTTAGGGTTAGGGTGAGGTTTAGGTTGAGGGTGAGGTTTAGGGTTAGTGTTAGCGTGAGGTTTAGGGTTATGGTTAGGGTTACGGTTAAGGCGAGTGTGAGGGTTAGGGTTAGAATTAGGTTTAGGGTGAGGGTTAGGGTGAGGGTTTGTGTTAGTGTCAATGTTAGGGGTTGGGTTAGGATGAGGGTTAGGGTGCGGGTAAGGATTATGGTAAGGGTTAGGATTCAGATTAGGTTTAAGGTGAGGGTGAGTGTGAGCATTAGGGTTAGGGTTAGGGTTTGCATATGGGTTAGGGTGAGGGTGAGGTTTAGCTTTAGGTTTAGGTTTAGAGTGAGGGTCTGGGTGAGGGTTATGGTGAGTGTTAGGGATAGGATTAGCGTTAGGGTATGTTCTAGGATGAGCAATAGGCTTAGGGTTAGGATTAGAGTGAAGGTTAGGGTGAGGGTTAGGTTTAGGGTTAGTGCTAGGGTTAGATTTGGTGTTAGGGTTAGGATTAGGGTTAAGGTGACTGTGAGCGTGACAGTTAGGTGTAGGGTTAGTGTTAGGCTTAGGGTTAGGCTGAGTTTGAGTGTGAGGGTTAGAGTTAGGTTTTGGGTTAACGTTAGGCTTAGTGTTAGGCAGAGGGTGAGGGTGAGGGTGAGGGTTAGGTTTAGGGTGAGGGTGAGGTTTAGGGTTAGGGTTAGTGTTAGGGTGCGGGTTAGTGTGAGGGTTAGGGTAAGGGTTACTGTTACGGTTACGGTGAGAGTGAGGGTGAGTGTGAGGGTTAGGGTTTGCCTTAGTGTTAGACTTATGCTTAGGCCGAGCTTGAGGGTGAAGGTGAGGGTTAGGGTTAGGGTGATTTTTAGGGTTTTAGGGTTAGGGTGAGTGTTATGGTTAGGCTTAGGGTGAGGTTTAGGTTTAAGATTAGGGCTTGGGTTAGTGCTAGGGTGAGGGTGAGTGTTAGGGTTAGAGTTAGGGTGAGGTTTAGTGTTAGGGTTAGGTTCAGGGTTAGGGTGAGTGTTACGTTGAGGGTGAGGGTTAGGGTTAGGGTGAGGTTTAGGGTTAGTGTGAGGTTTAGGTTATGGTTAGGGTAAGGGTTAGGGTGAAGGTTTGTGTTAGGGTTAGGGTTACGGTGAGGGTGAGTGTTAGGGGTAACGTGAGGGTTCGTGTTATTGTTAGGGTTAGGGTTAGAGTTACGGTGAAGGTGAGGGTGAGTGTGAAGGTTAGGGTTAGAGTGAGTTTTAGGGTTAGGGTTAGGTTGGGGGTGAGGGTGAGGGTGAGGGTGAGGTTTATTGTTAGATGTAGGGTTAGGGTTAGTGTTAAGGTGAGGTTTAGGGTTAGGGTTAGTGTTAGGGTTAGGGTGAGGGTTAGAATGAGGGTTAGGGTTAGGGTGAGGGTTAGGGTTAGGGTTAGGGTTAGGATTAGGATCAGAGTTAGTGTTAGGGTGAGTGTTTGGGTTAGCCTTAGGGTTAGGGTTAGGCTTAACATTAAGCTGAAGGTGAGGGTGAGGGTGAGGGTTAGGGTTAAGGTTTGGGTTAGGGTTAGCGTTTGTGTGATAGTTAGGGTTAAGGTTAGGGTGAGAGTTAGGATGAGGAATAGGGTTAGGATTAGTTTTAGGATTAGGGTGAGGGTTAGGATGAGGGTGATGTTTAGGGTTAGGTTTAGGGTGAGGGTGAGGGTGAGGTTTAGGGTTAGAATTAGGGTTAGGGTGAGGGATAGGGTGAGGTTTAGGGTTAGGGTTAGTGTTAGAGTTAGGGTGAGGGTTAGTGTTAGGGTGAGGGTTAGATTTAGGTTAGGATTAGGATTAGGGTTAGTGTGAGGGTGAGTATGAGGGTTAGGGTTAGGGTTAGGTTTAGGCTTAGGGATAGGCTGAGGGTGAGGGTGAGGGTGAGGGTTAGGGTTAGAGTTAGTGTTAAGTTGAGGTTTAGTGTGAGGGTTAGTGTTAGGATTAGTGTTAGGGTTAGGGTTAGTGTGAGGGTTAGGGTGAGTGTTAGGGTTAGGGATAGGGTTACGTTTAGGATTAGGTTTTGGGTGAGGTTGCGTGTGCGGGTTATGGTTAGGGTTAGGATTAGGCTTACGGTTGGGCGTAGGGTGAGGGTGAGGTTTAGGGTTAGGGTGAGTGTTAGGATGAGGGTTAGGTTTAGGATTAGGATTAGGGTGAGGGCTAGCATGAGGGTGCGGGTTAGGGTTGGGATTAGGGTGAGGTTTAGGGTTAGGATTAGGTTTAGGCATAGGGTGGGGGTTAGGGTTAAGTTTATGATGAAGGTGAGGGTTAGGGTAAGGTTGAGGGTTAGGATTAGGTCTAGGTTTAGGGTGAGGATTAGGGTTAGGGTGAGGGCTAGGTTGACGGTGAGGTTTAGGGTTAGGGTGAGGTTTATTGTTAGGGTGATTGTTAGGTGTTAGTGTGAGGATTAGTGTTATGGTTAGGGTTAGTGTTAGGGTGAGGGTAAGTGTTAGGGTGAGGGTTAGGGTTATGGTGACAGTTATGGTTACAATGAGGGATAGGGCTAGGTTTAGCGTTATTGTTAGGGTTAGGGTTAGGGTTACGGTTACTGTTAGGGTGAGGTTTAGGGTTCGGTTTAGGGTGAGGTTTATATTAAGGGTTAGGGTTAGAGTTAGGGTTAGGGTGTGGGTGTGGTTTAGGGTTAGAGTTAGCGTTAGTGTTAGGGTTAGGGTTAGGGTGAGGGTTAGTGTGAGGGTTAGGGTTAGGCTTAAGCTTAGGGTTAGGCTTAGGCTTAGGCCGAGAGTGAGGGTAATGGTTAGGGTTAGGGTGAGGGTGAGGGTGAGGGTGAGGGTGAGGGTTAGGGTTAGTGTGAGTGTTAGGATGAGGTGTAGGGTTAGGATTAAGGTTAGGGTGAGCGCTAGAGTGATGGATAATGTGAGGGTTAGGGTTAGGGATAGGGTTATATTTAGGATTAGGTTTAGATTGAGGGTGAGTGTGAGTGTTAAAGTTAGGGTTTGTTTTAGGGTGAGGGTGAGGGTAAGGGTTAGGGTGAGTGTGAAAGTTAGGGCTATGTTGAGGGTCATTTTTGGGTGAGGGTTAGGGTTAGGGTTAGGCTTAGGCTTAGGTTTAGAGTGAGTGTTAAGGTTAGGGTTTGGTTTAGGGTGAGGGTGAGGTTTAGGGTTAGGGTTAGTGTGAAAGTTAGGGTTATGGTGAGGGTTAGGGGTAGGGTGAGCGTTAGGGTTAGGGTTAGGCTTAGGGTGAGGGCTAGGGTGAGAGTGAGGTTTAGGGTTAAGTTTAGGGTGAGTTTTAGGGTGAGGGTGAGGTTTAGGGTTAGGGTTAGGGTGAATTTTAGGGTTATGGTTATGGTTAGGGTTAAGGCGAGGGTGAGTGTTACAGTAAGGGTGAGGGTTAGGATGAGGGTTAGGATTAGGGTGAGGGTTAGGATGAGGGTGAAAGTAAGAGTAAAGGTGAGGGTTAGGCTGAGGGTTAGGGTTATGGTAAGGGTGACGGTGAGAGTTAGAGTTAGGGTGAGTGTGAGGGTTAGATTGAGGATTAGTGTTAGGGTTTGTATGAGGTTTAGGGTGAGGATGATGGTTAGGGTTAGGGTGAGGGATAGGGTGAAGTTGAGGGTTAGGGTTAGGGTTTGGGTGAGGTTTAGGTTTAAGGTGATGGTTAGCGGTAGTGTGAGGGATTGTGTTAGGGTTAGTGTTAGTATTAGGGTTATCGTAAGTGTTAGGGTAAGGTATAGTTTTAGGGTGAGGTTTAGGATTAGGGTTAGGGTTTGGGTTATGGTGAGGGTGAGGTTTAGGGTTAGAGTTAAGTTTAGGGTGAGGGTTAGGGTTAGGGTTAGGGTTAGGTAACTGTTAGGTTAGGGATAAGGTGAGGTTTATTGTGGGGGTGAGGGTTAGTGTTAGGGTTAAGATTAGGATTAGGGTTAAGGTGAGGGTGAGTGTGAGTGTTAGGGTTAGGGTTAGGATTAGGATTAGAGTTAGGGTGAGGGTGAAGGTTTCGGTTTGGGTGAGTGTTGGGGTTAGGTTTAGTGTGAGGGTTAGGGTGAGGGTTAATCTTAGACTTAGGATTTGGGTGTGGGCTAGGGTTAGGGTGAGGGTGAGGGTTAGGGTTGGGGTGAGAGTTAGGGTGAGGGTTAGTTTCGTGTTAGGTTTAGGGTTGGGATTAGGGTTAGGCGAAATGTTAGGCTGAGGGTGAGGTTGAGGGTGAGGGTTATGGCGAGGGTGAGGGTTAGGGTTAGGGTTAGGGTGAAATTTAGTGTTAGGGTTAGGGTTAGTGTTAATCTTAGGGTTAAGTTGAGAGTTAGGGGTAGGTTTTGGGTTAGGGTGAGACTTAGGTTTAGCATTAGGGTTAGGGTGAGGTTGAGGTTTAGGGATAAATTAGGGTTAGGGTGAAGCTGAGGGTGAGGGTTAATGTTAGGGTTAGTGTTAGGGTTAGGGTTAGGGTGAGGGTTAGGGTGAGGGTGAGGATTAGGGTTAGGGTTAGGATTAGGATTAGAGTTAGGGTTAGTGTGAGAGTTAGGGTTAGGGTTAGCCTTAGGTTTAGGCTGAATGTGAGGGTGAGGGTTAGGGTTAGGTTTAGGTTGAGGGTTAGGTTTAGGGTTAGGGTGAGGTTTAGTGTTAGGGTTAGGGTTAGAATTAATGTTAGGGTGAGGGTGAAGTTTAAAGGTAGAGTAAGGGATAGGGTGAGGGTTAGTGTGAAGTTTAGGGTTAGGGTGAGGTTTAGGGTGTGGGTGACCATAAGGGTAAACATGAGGGTTAGGCTGAGGGTGAGAATTACTGTAAGGGTGAGGGTTAGGTTTAGGGTGAGGTTTAGGATGAGGATGAGTGTAAGGGTTAGGGTGAGTGCTAGGGTGAGGGTGAGGGTTAGGGTTAGGGTTAGGGTGAGGGTAAGTGTTAGGTTGAGGGTTGCGGTAAGGTTGAGGGTTATGGTTTGGGTGAGGGATAGGATTAGGGTTAGGGTTATTGTTATGTTTAGGGTTAGGGTTTAGGTTACGGTGAGGGTGAGTGTGAAGGTTAGGGTTAGGCTTAGGTTTAGGCTTAGGGTTAGGGTGAGGTTTAGGGTTACAGTTATGGGGAGGGTTAGGATGAATGTTAGGGTTAGGATTAGGGTTAGAGTGAGGGCTAGAGTGAGGGTGAGGTTTAGGGTTAGGGTTATGGTGAGGTGTAGGGTTAGGTTTAGGGTTAGGGTTAGGGTGAGGTTGAGATTTTGGGGTTAGAGTTAGGGTTAGGTTGAGCCTGAGGGTGAGGGTTAGGGTTAGGGTTAGTGTTAGGGTGAGGATTAGGTTGAAGGTTAGTGTGATGGTGAAGGTTAGGGTTAGGTTTAGGATTAGGATTAGGGTTAGTGTCAGGGTTAGGGTTAGGATTAGGGTTAGGGTGAGTTTGAGTGTTATGATAATGGTTAGGTTTAGGGTTATGGTTAGGTTTAGGGTTAGGATTAGTGTTATTGTTAGGGTTAGTTTTAGGGTTAGGCTGACCATTAGGCTGAGTGTGAGGTTTAGGGTGAGGATGAGCGTTAGGGTTAGTGTGAGGGCTAGGTTGAGGGTGAGGGTTAGGGTTAGTGTTAGGATGAGGTTTAGGATTAGGGTGATGGTTAGGGTTAGTGTGAGGGTTAGTGTTAGGGTTAGGGTTAGTGTTAGGTTGAGGGTTAGGGTTAGGGTGAGTGTTATGGTTATGGTTAGTGTGAGTGTTAGAATTAAGGTTAGGGTTATTGTTAGGGTTAGGGTTAGGGTTATGTTTAAGGTGAGGGTAAGGGTGTGAGTTAGGTTTGGGGTTAGGATGAGGTTTAGGTTTAAGCTTAGAGTTAGAATTAGGGTTAGGGTGAGGGTGAAGTTTAGGGTTAGAGTTAGGTTTAGTGTTAGGGTTAGGGTTAGGGTTAGGGTTAGGCTTAGACTTAAGCTTAGCCTTAGGCCGAGCATGAGGGTGAGGGTTAGAGTTAGGGTTCGGATGAGGGTTAGGGTTAGGGTTAGGATGAGGTTTACGTTTAGGATTAGGGTTGGGGTGAGGGCTAGGGTGAGGCTTAGCGTGAGGGTTAGGGTTAGGGATAGGGTTAGTTTTAGGATTAGGTTTAGGTTGAGGGTGAGTGTGAGCGTTAGGGTTAGGGTTAGGCTTAGGCTTAGGGTTAGGGCTTGTGTTAGGGTGAGGGTGCGGCTGAGGGTTATGGTTAGGTTTAGGGTTAGGTTTAGGGTTAGGGTTAGTGTTAGGTTGAGGGTTACAATGAGGATTAGGGTTACGCCTAGGGTTAGGTTTAGGGTTAGGCTGAGGGTGGGAGTGGGGTTAGGATTAGGGTTAGGGTTCGGGTTAAAATTAGTGTTATTGTCAGTGTTATGGTTTTGGTTAAGTTTGCGGTGAGGGTGAGGCTGAGGGTGAGGGTTATGGTTAAGTTTAGGCTTAGGCTTAGGGTTAGGCTGAGGGCGAGGTTGGGGGTGAGGAATAGGTTTTGGGTGATGGTTAGGGTTCGGTTTAGGGTGAGGGTTAGGATGAGGGTAAGGGTTAGGATTAGGTTTAGGGTGAGGGCTAGGGTGAGGTTGAGTGTTAGGGTTAGGGTTAGGGTTAGGCTTAGGTTTAGGCTGAGGGTGAGGGTGCGGGTGAGGGTTAGGGTTAGGGTGATGGATAGGGTTAGGGTTAGGGTGAGTGTTAGAATGAGGGTTAGGGTTAGGGTGAATGTTAGGGTAAGCGTGATGGTCAGAGTAAAGATGAGTGTTAGGCTGAGGGTGAATGTTCCCCTAAGGGTGAGGGTTAGGATTAGGGTGATTGTTAGGGTAAGGATTAGTGTGAGGGTGAGGGATAGATTGAGGATTAGGGTTAGGGTTAGTGTGAGGTTTAGGGTGAGGATGAGGGTTAGTGTTAAGGTGAGGGTTAGGGTTAGAATTAAGGTTAGAGTGGGGGCTAGGGTTACGCTGAGGGTTAGGGTTAGGGTGAGGTTTAGGGTTAGGGTGACAGTTAGGGTTACTATGAGGGTTAGTGTGAGAGTTAGGGTTAGTGTTAGGGTGAGGGTATGTGTTAGGGTGAGGGTTAAGGTTAGGTTAAGGCTTTGGTTTAGGGTGAGGGTTAGGGTTAGGGTTTGGGTTAGGGTGTGGGTGAGGCTGAGGATTAGGGTTAGGTTTAGGGTTAGGGTTAGGGTTGGGTTTAGGGTTAAGGTTAGGATTATGGTGAGGGTTAGGGTTAGGGTTAGGCTTAGGCTAAGGGTTAGGCTGAGGGTGAGGGTGAGGGTGGGGGTGTGGATTAGGTTTAGGGTTACGGTTAGGTTTAGGTTTATTGTTAGTGTTATGGTTGGGGTTAAGTTTGAGGTGAGGGTGAGGCTGAGGGTGAGGGTTATGGTTATGGTTAGGCTCAGGGTTAGGGTTAGGGTTAGGGTTAGGTTTAGTGTTATTTTTAGGGTTAGGGTTAGAGTTACGGTGAGGTTGAGGGTGAGAGTGAGGGTTTTGTTTAGGGTGAGGGTGAAGTTTAGGGTTAGAGTTAGGGTGAGGGGGAGGGTTAGGGTGAGGGTTAGGGTTAGGTTTAGTGTTAGGGTTAGGGGGAGGGGGAGGGTTAGGTTGATGTTTAGGGATAGTGTTAGGTTTAGGATTAGGGTTAGGGTGAGGGTGAGTATGAGGGTTAGTGTGAGGGTGAGGCTTAGGCTTAGGGTTAGGCTGGGGTGAGGTTGGGTGTGAGGATTAGGGTTAGGGTGATGGTTCAGGTTTGGGTTAGTGTTATTGTTAGGGTTAGGGTTACAGTTACGGTGAGGGTGTGGGTGCGGGTGAGGATTAGGGTTAGGGTTTGGGTGAGGGTTAGGATGAGGATTAGGGTTAGGATAAGGGTTAGGGTGAGTGCTAGGGTTTGGGTGAGGGTTAGGGTTAGTGTTAGGGTGAAGTTTAGGGTTAGGATTAGGGTTAGGGTGAGGGTGAGTGTTAGGATTAGGGTTGGGTTTAGGTTTAGGGTTAGGATTAGTGTTATTGTTAGGGTTAGGGTTAGAGTTATGGTGATGGTGATGGTACGGGTGAGAGATTGGGTTAGGGTTATGGTGGGGTTTAAGGTTAGGGTTAGTGTTAGGGTTAAGGTGAGGGTGAAGTTTAGGGTTAGATAGAGTTTTGGTGGGAGGGTTAGTGTGAGGGTGAGAGTTAGGTTGAGGTTTAGGGTTGGGATTAGGGTTAGTGTGAGGGTTAGTGTTAAGGTTAGGGTTAGTGTTAGGTTGAGGGTATTTGTTAGAGTGAGGGTTTGGGTTAGGGTGAGGGTTATGGTTCGGGTGAGGGTTCGGGTTAGGTTTAGGGTTATTGTTAGGGTTAGGGTTAGATTTACAGTTACGGTGATGGTGAGAGTGAGTGTTATATTTTGGGTTAGGATGAGGTTTAGGTTTAGGGTTAGGGTTAGAGTTAGGGTTAGAGTGAGAGTGAGGTTTAGGGTTAGAGTTAGCCTTAGTGTTACAGTTAGGGTTACGGTGAAGGTTAGGGTTAGGATTAGGCTTAGGCTTAGGCTTAGGCCGAGCATGAAGTTGAGGGTTAAGGTTAGGGTTAGGGTGAGGGTTAGGGTTAGGGTTAGGGTGAGGGTGAGCAGAGGTTTAGGGTTAGAGTTAGGTTTAGGGGGAGGTTTAGGATGAGAGTTAGGGTTAGGATTAGGGTTAGGGTAAGGGCTAGGTTGAGGCTGAGTTTTAGGGTTAGGGTTAGGTTGAGGTTTACGTTAGGGTTAGGGTTAGGGTTAGCCTGAGGCTGAGTGTGAGGATTAGGGTTAAGGTGAGTGTTAGTGTTAGGGTTAGGTTGAGGGTTTAGCTGAGGGTGAGGGTTAGGATTAGGGTTAGGATAAGGATTAGGGTTAGGGTTTCAGTGAGTTTGAGGGTTAGGTATAGTATTAGGTTGAGGGTTAGGTTTAGGGTGAGGGTTATGTTTAGGGCTAGGATTACGGTTATGATGAGGGTGAGTGTGAGGTTTAGGGTTAGGGTGAGGTTTAGTGTTAGGGTTAAGGTTAGAGTTAGGCTTAGGATGAGAGTGAGGTTTAGGGGTAGAGTTAGGGTTAGGGAGGGGGGTTAGGATGAGGGTTATGGTTAGCGTGCGGGTTAGGGTGGGGGTGACGGTAAGGCTAAAAATGAGGTTTATGCTGAGTGTGAGGGTTATGGTAAGGGTGAGGGTTAAGTTTAGGGTGAGGGTTAGGGTTAGGGTTCAGGTGAAGGTGAGGGTTAGATTGAGGATTAGTGTTAAGGTTAGTGTGAGGTTTAGGGTGGGGATGAGAGTTAGGGTTAGGGTGAGGGCTAGGGTGAGGATGAGGTTTAGGATTAGTGTTAGGCTGAGGTTTAGGGTTAGGGTGATGGTTAGGGTTAGTGTGAGGGTTAGGGTTAGGGTTAGCGTTAGTGTTAGGTTGAGGGTTAGGTTTAGGGTGAGGGTTATGGTTATGGTTATGTTTAGGGTGAGGGTTAGGGTTAGGGTTAGGGTTATTTTTAGTGTTAGGGTTAGGGTTATGTTTACCGTGATGGTAAGGGTGTGGGTTAGGGTTGGGGTTAGAATGAGGTTAGGTTTAGGATTAGGTTTAGAGTTAGGGTTAGGGTGAGGTTGAGGTTTAGGGTTAGAGTTAGGGTTAGTGTTAGGGTTAGGGTTAGGGTGAGGATTAGTTTTAGGATTAGTGTGAGGGTTAGGGTTAAGTTTCGGGTTAGGCTTAGGCTTAAGCTTAGGCTTAGGCTTAGCATGAGTGTGAGAGTTAGGGTTAGGGTTAGTGTGACGGTTAGGGTTAGGGTTAGGATGAGGTTTTGGTTTAGACTTACGGTTAGGGTGAGGGCTAGGGTGAGGGTTAGTGTGAGGGTTAGGGTTAGTGATAGGTTTAGGTTTCAGATTAGGGTTAGGGTGAGGTTTAGTGTGAACGTTAGGGTTAGGGTAGGTTTAGGCTTAGGGTAAGGGTGAGGCTGAGGACTAGAGTTAGGTTTAGGGTTAGGTTTAGGGCTAGGGTTACGGTGAGGGTTAGGTTTAGGCCTAGGTTTATGCTTAGGGTTAGGCTGAGGGTGAGGGTGGGTGTGAGGATTAGGGTTAGAGTTAGGGTTTAAATTAGGGTTATTGTTAGTGTTATGGTTTGCTTTAAGTTTGCAGTGAGGGTGAGGTTGAGGGTGAGGGTTATGGCTAGGGTTAGGCTTAGGCTTAGGATTAGGCTGAGGGTGATCTTGGGTGTGAGGAATAGGTTTTGGGTGATGGTTAGGATTATGGTTATGGTGAGGTTTATGATAAGGGTTAGGGTTAGAATTAGGTTTAGGGTGAGGGCTAGGGTGAGGGTGAATGTTAGGGTTAGGGTTAGGCTTAGGCTTAGGTTTAGGCTGAGGGTGAAAGTGAGGGTGAGTTTTAGGGTTAGGGTGATGGATAGGGTTAGGGTTAGGGTGAGTGTTTGGATGACGGTTAGGGTTAGGGTTAGTGTTAGAGTGAGGGTGAGGGATAGATTGAGGATTAGGGTTAGGGTTAGTGTGAGGATTAGGGTGAAGATGAGGGTTAGGGTTAGGGTGAGTGTTAGGGTTAGAATTAAGTTTAGGGTGGGGGCTAGGGTGAGGCTGAGTGTTAGGTTTAGGGTGAGGGTGAGGTTTAGGGTTAGGGTGAGATTTAGGGTTACTGTGAGGGTTAGTGTTAGAGTTAGGGTTAGTGATAGGGTGAGGGTAAGTTTTAGGGTGAGGTTTAGGGTTAGTTTTAGGGTTATTGTGAGGTTTAGGGTTAGGGGTACGGTGAGGGTGAAGATGAGGGTTAGAGTTAGGGGAGGTTTAGGGTTAGGGTTAGGGTTAGAGTTAGGGTTAGGGTGAGTGTGAGGTTTAGGGTTAGAGTTAGGGTTCAGGTGAGGGTTAGGGTTAGTGTTAGTTTTAGGTTTAGGGTTAGGGTGAGGTTAAGTGTTAGGGTTATGGTTAAAATTAGCGTTAGGGAGAGGGTGAGTATGTGGGTTAGGGTTAGGTTTAGTTTAGGCTGAGGGTTAGGCTGAGGGTTCGGTTGAGGGGGAGGTTTAGGGTTCGGGTCCAGGTTAGGGTTAGGGTTAGTGTGAGGGTTAGGATGAAGGTTAGGTTTAGGATTAGGGTTAGGGTGAGGGCTACTGTGAAGTTGAGGTTTAGGGTTAGGGTTAGGGTGAGGTTTAGTGTTTGGGTTAGGGTCAGTGTGAGTTTGAGATTTAGGGTTAGAGATAGGGTTAGGGTGAGTGTTAGGGTGAGGGTTTGGCTTAGTGTTAGTCTTATAGTTAGGGTTAGGGTGAGGGTTATGGTGAGGGTGTGTGTTAGGGTTAGGGTTAGGATTAGGATTAGGGTTAGGGAGAGCGGGAGTGTGAGGGTTAGATTTAGCCTTATGTTTAGGCTGAGGGTGAGGGTGACGGTGAGTGTTAGTGTTAGTTTGAGGGTTAGGTTTAGGGTGTGGTTTAGTGTTAGGGTTAGTGTTAGAGTTAGGGTTTGCTGAGTTTTAGGTTGAGTGTGAGGGTTAGGGTGAGGTTTAGGGTGGGGGTGAAGGTAAGGGTAAACGTGAGGGTTAGGCTAAGGGTGAGGGTTTGGGTTAGGTTTATGTTTAGGGTGAGATTTAGGGTTCGGGTTAAGTTAGGGTTAGGGTGAGGGTTAGGGTAAGGGTTAGGGTGAGGGTGAAAGGGTTAGGTTGAGGGTTAGGGTTAGGATTAGGGTTAGGGTAAGGGTGAGGGTTAGGGTTAGTGTTAGGGTGAGTGTTAGAATGAGAGTTAGGGATAGTATTAGGGTTAGGGTGAGGGCTAGGGTGAGGGTGAGAGTTAGGGTTAGTGTTAGGTTGAGGTTTAGGATTAGGGTGATGGGTAGGGTTAGTGTGAGGGTTAGTGTTAGGGTTAGGGTTAGTGTTAGGTTGAGGGTTAGGGTTAGGGTGAGTGTTATGTTTATGGTTAGGGTAAGTGTTAGGGTTAGGGTTAGGGTTATTGTTAATGTTAGGGTTAGGGTTATGTTTAAGGTTAGGGTAAGGGTGTGGTTTAGGGTTGAGTATAGGATGAGGTTTATGTTTAAGATTAGGGTTAGAGTTAGGGTTAGGGCGAAGGTGAGGGTGAGGTTTAGGGTTAGAGTTAGCTTTAGTGTTAGGGTTAAGGTTAGGGTGAGGGTTAGGGTTAGGGTTAGGGTTAGGCTTAGGCTTAAGCTTAGGCTTAGGCCGAGCATGAGGGTGAGGTTTAGAGTTAGGGTTAGTGTGAGGGTTAGGGTTAGAGTTAGGATGAGGTTTAGGTTTAGGATTAGGGTTAGGGTGAGGACTAGGGTGAGGCTTAGGGTGAGGTTAAGGTTAGGGATAGGGTTAGGTTTAGGGTTAGGGTGAGGGTTAGGGTTAAGGTTTCGGTTAGGGTGAGGGTGCGGCTGAGGATTAGGGTTAGGTTTAGTTTTAGGTTTAGAGTTAGGGTTAGGGTTAGATTTAAGGTTACAGTGAGGATTAGGGTTAGGCCTAGTTTTAGGCTTAGGCTGAGGGTGAGGGTGGGGGTGAGGATTAGGGTTAGTGTTATGGTTAAAATTAGGGTTATTGTCAGTGTTATGGTTTGGGTTAAGTTTGCGGTGAGGGTGAGGCTGAGGGTCAGGGTTAGGGTTAGGCTTAGACTTAGGCTGAGGGTTAGGCTGAGGGTGAGGTTGGTGGTGAGGAATAGGTTTTGGGTGATGGCTAGGATTCGGGTTAGGATGAGGGTTAGGATGAGGATTAGGGTTAGGATTAGGTTTAGGGTGAGGGCTAGTGTGAGGATGAGTGATAGGGTTAGGGTTAAGCTTAGACTTAGGTTTAGGCTGAGGGTAAGGGTGAGGCTGAGGTTTAGGGTTAGGGTGATGGATAGGGATAGGGTTAGGGTGAGTGTGCGAATGAGGGTTAGGTTTAGGGTGACTGTTAGGGGGAGCGTGACAATAAGAGTTAAGGTGAGGGTTAGGCTGAGGGTGAATGTTCCCCTAAGGGTGAGGGTTAGCATTAGGGTGATTGTTAGGGTCAGGGTTAGGGTGAGGTTTAGTGTGAGGGTGAGGGATAGATTGAGGATTAGGGTTAGGCTTAGTGTGAGGTTTAGGGTGAGGATGAGGATTAGGGTTAGGGTGAGGGTTAGGGTTAGAACTAAGGTTAGGGTGGGGGCTAGGGTGAGGCTGAGGGTTAGGTTTAGGGTTAGGGTGAGGTTTAGGGTTAGGGTGAGAGTTAGGGTTACTGTGAGGGTTAGTGTGAGAGTTAGGGGTAGTGTTAGGGTGAGGGTAATTGTTAGGGTGAGGGTTAGGGTTAGGTTAAGGCTTAGGGTTAGGGTGAGGGTTAGGGTTAGGGTTTGTGTTAGGGTGTGGTTGAGGCTGAGGATTAGGGTCAGGTTTAGTAGGGTTAGGGTTAGGGTTAGGTTTAGGGTTAAGGTTAGGATTATGGTGAGGGTTAGGGTTAGGGTTAGCCTTAGGCTTAGGGTTAGGCTGAGGGTGAGGGTGAGGGTGGGGGTGCGGATTAGGTTTAGCATTAGGGTTAGGTTTAGGTTTATTGTTAGTGTTATGATTAGGGTTAAGTTTGCAGTGAGGGTGAGGCTGAGGGTGAGGGTTATGGTTAGGGTCAGGGTTAGGGTTAGGGTTAAGGTTAGTGTTATTGTTAGGGTTAAGGTTAGAGTTACGGTGAGGTTGAGGTTGAGGGTGAGGGTTTTGGTTAGTGTGAGGTTTAGAGTGAGTTTTAGGGTTAGGGTTAGTTTTAGGGTGAGGGTGAGGTTTAGCGTTAGAGTTAGGGTGAGGGTGAGGGTTAGGGTGAGCGTTAGGGTTAGGTTTAGTGTTAGGGTTAGGGGGAGGGGGAGGGTTAGGTTGAGGTTTATGGACAGGGTTAGGTTTAGGATTAGGGTTAGGGTGAGATTGAGTATGAGGGTTATGCTTAGGCTTAGCGTTAGGCTGAGGGTGAGGTTGGGTGTGAGGATAAGGATTAGGGTGATGTTTCGGTTTGGGATAGTGTTATTGTTAGGGTTAGGGTTAGAGTTACAGTGAGGGTAAGGGTGGGGGTGAGGGTTAGGGTTAGGGTTAGGGTGAGGGTTAGAATGAGGATTAGGGTTAGGATTAGGGTTAGGGTGAGTGCTAGGGTTTGGGTGAGGGTTAGGGTTAGTGTTAGCTTGAGGTTTAGGGTTAGGATTAGGGTTAGGGTGAGGGTGAGTTTTAGAATTAGGGTTGGGCTTTACGTTAGGGTTAGGTTTAGGGTTAGGGGTAGTGTTATTGTTGGGGTTAGGGTTAGAGTTATGGTGAGGGTTGACGGTACTGGTGAGGGTTTGGGTTACTGTTATGGTGTGGTTTAGGGTTAGGGTTAGGGTTAAGGTGAGGGTGAGGTTTAGGGTTAGATAGAGTTTTAGTGGGAGGGTTAGGGTGAGGGTGAAGTTTAGGGTTAGTGTTAGGGTTAGTGTGAGGGTGAGGGTTAGGTTGAGGTTTAGGGTTAGGATTAGGTTTAGTGTGAGGGTTAGAGTTAGGGTTAGGGTTAAGGTTAGGCTTAGTGTGAGGTTTAGGATGAGGATTTGGGTTAGGATTAGGGTTAGGGTGAGGGCTAGGGTGAGGGTGAAGGTGTGGGTGTGGGTTAGGGTTATTGTTAGGGTTAGGGTTAGGTTTAGGGTTAGGGTGAGGGTGAGTGTTAGGGTTAGGGATAGCATTAGGGTTAGCATGAGGGTGAAGGAGAGAGTTAGGTTTAGGCTTAGGGTTAGGGTGATGGTTAGGGTGAGTCTTCAGGTCAGGGTTAGGGTTAGGGTTGGGGTGAGGTTAGTGTTAGGGTGAGATTTAGGGAAAGGGTGAGGATTAAGGTGAGGGTGAGGGTTAGGGTGATTGTGAGCATTAGGGGTTGGGTGAGGGTTAGGGTGATTGTGAGGGTTAGGGTGAGGGTGAGGGTTAGGGTTAGCATTAGGGTGAGCGTTAGGGTTAGGGTTATGTTGAGGGTGAGTTTTAGGATTAGGGTTATGTTGAGGGTGAGGGTTAGGGTGAGGGTTAGGGTTAGGTTTAGCTTTAGGGTTAGCATGAGGGTGAGGGAGAGGGTTAGGTTTAGGATTAGGGTTAGGTTTGGGATTACGCTTAGGGTGAGGGTGATGGTGAGGATGAGGCTAAGGGTCAGGGTTAGGTTTAGTGTTAGGGTGAGGGTTAGTGTAAGGGTGATATTTAGGGAAAGGGTGAGGGTTAGGGTGACGGTGAGGGTTAGAGTGAGGGTGAGGTTTAGGGTTATGGTTAACATTAGCATGAGTGTTAGGGTTAGGGTTAGTGTGAGGTCTAGGGTTAAGGTTATGGTTAGTGTGAGGGTAAGGTTTAGGGTGAGGTTTAGGTTGAGAGTGAGGTTTAAGGAGAGGGTTAGGTTTAAGGTGAGGGTTAGTTTGAGGGTTAGGGTTAGGATTAGGTTGAGGGTCTGTGTTAGGGTGAGGTTAAAGTTAGGGTGAGGGTTAGGGATACGATTAAGGTTAGGGTTAGGGTGAAGGTGAGGGTGAGTGTTAGTTTTAATGTTAGGTTCAGCGTGAGGGTGAGGTTCATGGTTAGAATTAGGGTTAGGGTTAGGGTTTGGCTAGGGTGAGGGTGAGGGTGAGGGTTAGGGTTGGGGTGATCTGTAGGGTTAGGGAGAGGTTTAGGATTAGGTTTAGGATGAGGATTAGGCTGAGGGGTGGGGTTAGGATAAGGGTTAGGGTGAGGGTTAGGGTTAGGGTTAGGGTTATTGTTAGGGTTAGGCTTAGGTTAGAGTTTGGGTTAGGGTGAGGGTGAGGATGAGTGTTAGGATTAGGCTTAGGAATAGGGTTTTTGTTAGGGTTAGGGTTAGCGTTAGGGTGAGGGTGAGGGTTAGGTTTAGGATTAGCGTTAGGATTATTGTTAGGGTTAGGGTGAGGGTGAGGGTTAGGTTTAGTGTGAGGGTTAGGTTTAGGGTTAGGTTTAGGATGAGGTTAAGTTTTAGGGTGAGGGTTAGGTTAAGGTTGAGCTTTAGGGATAGCATTAGGGTTAGGGTTAGGGTGAGGGTTAGGGTTAGGGTTAGGGTGAGCGTGAGGGTGAGGGTTAGGGTGAGGGTGAGGTTGAGGGTGTGGGTTAGATTTAGGTAAGGGAGAGGGTGAAGATAAGGTTTAGAGTTAGGATTAGGGTTAGGGTTAGGGTGAAGTTGAGGGTTAGGGTAACGGTTAGGTTGAGGTTTAGGGTTAGTGTGAGGGTTGGGTGAGCATGAAGGTAAGGGTTAGGGAGAGGGTTATTGTGAGGGTGAGACTTAATGTTAAGGTTAATGTTAGGGTGAGGGTTAGTGTGAGGGTAAGGGTTAGTGTTTGGTTTAGGGTTAGTGTGAGGATGAAGGTTAGGGTTAGGGTTAGGGGGAGGGTTAGGGTTAGTGTGAGGGGTAGGGTGAAGGTGAGGGTAAGGGTTAGGGTGAGGGTTAGGGTTAGGTTTAGGGTTATGGTTGGGGTTAGGGTGAGGTTTGGGGTTAGGTTTAGGGTTATGTTTAGGATGAGGGTTATGGTGAGGGTGAGGGTTAAGGTGAGGGTGAGGGTTAGTGTGAGGATGAGGATTAGGTTTAGGTGAGTTTTAGGGTTAGGATTAGGGTTAGGATGAGGGTTATGGTGAGGGTCAGGGTTAGTGTTAGGGTTAGGGTTAGGTTGAAGGTTAGGGTTAGGTTGAGGGATAGGGTGAGGGGTACGTTTAGGGTTAGGTTTAGGGTAAGGGTAAATGTTAGGATGAGTTTTAGGGTGAGGATGAGGTTTAGGGAGAGGAATAGGGTTAGGTTGAAGGTTAGGGTTAGGATTAGGGTGAGGGTATGTTTTAGGGTGAGGGTTAGGGTGAGGGTTAGGTTTAGGGTGAGGGTTAGGGATATGGTTAGGATTATGGTTAGAGTGACAGTGAGAGTGAGGGTTAGTTTTAAGGTTAGGGTTAGGATTAGGGTTAGGGTTAGGGATACGGCAAGGTTTAGGGTTAAGGTGACAGTGAGGGTTAGGGTTAGGGTTAGGGTTATGGTGAGGGTAAGGTCTAGGGTGAGGTTTAGGGTGAGGGTGAGGTTTAGGGTGAAGGTTAGTGTGAGGGTTAAGGTGAGGGTGAGTTTATGTGTTAGATTGAGGGTTAGGTTGAGGGTTAGGGTTAGGGTGAGGTTTAGTGATAGATTTACGGTTAGGGTTAGGGTGAGGGTGAGTGTGAGGGTTAGGGTTAGGTTTAGGTTCAGGGTGAGGGTGAGGTTCAGGGTTAGGATTAGGGTTAGATTTAGGGTTAGGTTGAAGGTGAGGGTGTGATTGAGGGTTAGGGTTCGGGTGAGGGTGAGGATTAGGGTGAGTTTTAGTGTGTGGGTTAGTGTTAGGGTTAGTGTGAGGATTAGGGTTAGGGTTATGGTGAGGGTAAGGGTTAGGTTTAGGTTTAGGGTAAGGTTTAGTGTTAGGGTTATGGTGAGAGTGAGGGTTAAGTTTAGTGTGAGTGTTAGGGTGAGGTTTAGGTTTAGCGTTAGCTTTAGGGTGAGAGTGAGGGTTAGGTTGAGTATGAGGGTTAGGGTTTGGGTGAGGGTTAGGGTGAAGGTGAAGGTTAGGGTGAGGGTGAGACTTAGAGTTAGGGTTAGGGTTAGGATGAGGGTTAGTGTGAGGATAAGGGTTAGGGTTAGGTTTAGGTTTAGTGTGAGGATTAGGTTTAGGGTGAGAGTTAGAGTTATGGTGAGGGTGAGGGTTAAGTTTAAGGTTGTGTGAGGGTTAGGGTTAGAGTCAGGGTTAGGGTTAGGTTTTGGGTTAGGGTGAGGGTGAGGGTGAGGGTGAGGGTGAAGTTGAGGGCGATGGTGAGGGTTAGGGTTAGGGTTAGGTTGAGGTTTAGGCTTAGTGTGAGGGTTGGGTGAGGGTTAAGGTGAGGGTGAGAGTTAAGGTTAGGGTTAGGGTTAGGTTGAGGGTTCGTGTGAGGGTTAGGGTTAGGGTTAGGTTTAGGGTTAGGGTGAAGTTTAGGGTTAGGGTGAGGGTAAGTGTTAGGGTGAGTGTTAGGATTAGGGTGAGGGTTATGGTTAGGGTGAGGGTTTGGGTTAGGGTTATTGTTAGGGTTAGGTTTAGGGTTACAGTTAAGGTGAGTGTGAGGGTGAGTGTTAGGGTTAGGGCTAGGGTGAAGTTTAGTGTTAGGGTTAAGATTAGAGTTAGGGTTAAGGTGAGGGTGAGGTTTAGGGGTAGAGTTAGGATTAGGGTGAGGATTAGGGTGAGGGTTAGTGTTAGGTTGCGGGTTAGGGTGGTGTTGAAGGTAAGGGTAAATTTGAGCGTTAGGCTGAGGGTGAGGGTTACAGTAAGGTTGAGGGTTAGGGTTAGGGTGAGCGTTAGTGTTAGCATTAGGGTTTATGTTAGGGTGAGGGTAAGTGTTAGGGTGATGGTTAGGGTTAGGGTGAGGGTTATGGTTAGGGTGAGTGTGAGTGTTAGGGTTATATTATTGTTAGGGTTAGGGTTAGGGTTAGGGTTATGCTTAGGGTTAGGGTTAGGGTTAGGTTTAGGATGAAGTTTAGTTTTAGGGTTAGGATTAGAGTTAAGGTTAGAGTGAGGGTGAGATTTAGGGTTAGAGTTAGGGATAGTGTTAGTGTTAGGGTGAGGGTTAGGTTTAAGCTTAGACTTAGGCTTAGGCTTAGGCTGAGCATGAGGATGAGTTTTAGGGTTCGGGTTAAGGTTCGGGTTAGCCCGAAGGTTAGATTGAGGTTTAAGGTTAGGATTAGGGTAAGGGTGAGGGCTAGGGTTAAGGTTAGGGTGAGGGCTAGGATTAGGGATAGCGTTAGGTTTAGGATTAGGGTTAGGGTGAGGGTGAGTGTGAGGTTTAGTGTTAGGGTTAGGCTTAGAGTTAGGGTGAGGGTTAGGGTTAGGGTTTGGGTTCGTGTGAGGGTGAGGCTGAGGATTAGGGTTAGGTTTAGGGTTAGGTTTAGCGTTAGGGTTAGTGTTAGTGTTAGGGTTAGGTTTAGGGTTAGGATTAGGGTGAGGGTATGATTTAGGGTGAGGTTTAGGGTGAGGGTTAGGGATACAGTTAGGGTTATGTTTAGAGTGACGATGAGAGTGAGTGTTAGTTTTAAGTTTAGGGTTAGGGTTAGGCCTAGGGTTAAGGATACGTTTAGGGTTAGGGTTAGGGTGATGGTGAGGTTTAGGGTGAGGTTCAGGGTGAGGGTGAGGTTTAGGGTGAGGGTTAAGTTGAGGGTTAGGGTGAGGGTGAGGGTATGTGTTAGATTGAGGTTTAGGTTGAGGGTTAGGGTTAGGGTGAGGTTAGTGATAGGTTTACGGTTAGGGTTAGGGTGAGGGTGAGGGTGAGGTTTAGGGTTAGGGTTAGGTTCAGAGTGAGGGTGAGGTTCAGGGTTAGGATTAGGGTTAGAGATAGGGTTCGGCTGAAGGTGAGGGTGTGGGTGAGGGTTAGGATTAGGGTGAGGGTGAGGGTTAGGGTGAGTTTTAGTGTGTGGGTTAGTGTTAGGGTTAGTGTGAGGATTAGGGTTAGGGTTATGGTGAGGGTAAGGGTTAGGGTAAAGGTTAGGGTAAGGTTTAGTGTTAGGGTTATGGTGAGAGTGAGGGTTAGGTTTAGTGTGAGTATTAGGGTGAGGTTTAGGTTTAGTGTTAGCTTTAGGGTGAGGGTGAGGTTTAGGGTGAGTGTGAGGGTTAGGGTTTGGGTGAGGGTTAGGGTGAAGGTGAAGGCTAGGGTGAGGGTGAGACTTAGAGTTAGGGTTAGGGTTAGGGTGAGGGTTAGTGTGAGGATAAGGGTTAGGGTTAGGTTTAGGGTTAGTGTGAGGATTAGGGTTAGGGTGAGGGTTAGAGTTAGGGTGAGGGTGAGGGTTAAGTATAAGGTTGTGTGAGGGTTAGGGTTAGGCTGAGGGTTAGGGTTAGGTTTTGGTTTAAGGTGAGGGTGAGGGTGAGGTGGAGGGTGAGGGTGAAGTTGAGTGTGATGGTGAGGGTTAGGGTTAGGGTTAGGTTGAGTTTTAGGCTTAGTGTGAGGGTTGGGTGAGCATGAGGTTAAGGGATAGGGTGATGGTTAGGGTTAGGGTGAGGGTTAGGGTTAGGGTGAGTGTGAGTTTTAGGGTTATTGTTAGGGTTAGGGTTAGTGTTAGGGTTATGGATATGGTTACGGTTACGGTTACGGTTAGAATGAAGTTTAGTTTTAGGGTTTGGGTTAGAGTTAAGGTTAGGGTGAGGGTGAGATTTAGGGTTAGAGTTCGGGTTAGTGCTAGTGTTAGGGTTAGGGTGAGGGTTAGGGTTAGGCTTAGGCTTAGGCTTAGGCTTAGGCCGAGCATGAGGGTGAGTGGTAGGGTTCTGGTTAGGGTTCGGGTTAGGGTGAACGTTAGATTGAGTTTTAGGTTTAGGGTTAGGGTGAGGGCTAGGGTTAGGGATAGGTTTAGGTTTAGGATTAGGGTTAGGGTGAGGGTGAGTGTGAGGTTTAGGCTTAGAATTAGGGTGAGGGTTAGGGTTAGGTTTTGGATTAGTGTGAGGGTGAGGCTGAGGATTAGGCTTATTTTTAGGGTTACGTTTATTGTTAGGGTTAGTGTGGGGTTAGGGTTAGGGTTATGCTGAGAGTTAGGGTTAGAGTTAGGATTAGGCTTAGGGTTAGGATGAGGGTGAGGGTTTGTTTGAGGATTGGAGTTAGGGTTAGGGTTAGGCATAGGGTTAGGCTTATTGTTTGTGTTATGCTTAGGGTTAAGTTTGCGGTGAGCATGACGCTGAAGGTGAGGGTTATGCTTATGGTTAGTGTTAGGGTTAGTGTTATTCTTAGGGTTAGGGTTAGGGATACGGTGAGGATGAGGTTGAGGGTGAGGGTTAGGTTTAGGGTGCGGTTTCAGGATAGGTTTAGAGTAAGGGTTAGGGTGAGGGTGAGGTTTAGAATTAGAGTTATTGTTAGGGGGAGGGTTAGGGTTAGGGTTTGGGTTAGGGTGAGGGTGGGGGTGAGGATTAGGGTTAGGTTTAGGGTTAGGGTTAGGGTTAGGTTTTTAAGATAGGGTTAGGGTTAGGGTTAGGCTTAGGGTTAGGCTGAGGGTGATAGTGGGTGTGAGGATTAGGGTTAGGGTTAGTGTTAGTGTTAGGGTTATTGTTAGTGTTATGGTTAGGGTTAAGTTTGCTGTGAGGGTGAGTCTTAGGGCGAGGGTTTTGGTTATGGTTATGGTTATGGTTAGGGTTAGAGGTATTGTTAGGGTTAGGGTTAGAGTTACCGTGAGGGTGAGGGTGAGGGTGAGGTTTAGGGTTCAGATTAGGGTTCGGGATAGAGTGAAGGTTAGATTGAGGTTTAGGGTTAGGATTAGGGTAAGTGTGAGGGCTAGGGTTAGGGTTAGGGTGAGGGCTAGGGTTAGGGATAGGGTTTTGTTTTGGATTAGGGTTAGGGTGAGGGTGAGTGTGAGGTTTAGGGTTAGGGTTAGGCTTAGAGTTAGGGTGAGGGTTAGGGTTAGGGTTTGGGTTAGTGTGAGGGTGAGGCTGAGGATTAGGGTTAGGTTTAGGGTTAGGTTTAGGGTTAGGGTTAGTGTTAGGTTTAGGGTTAGGATTAGGGTTATGGTGAGGTTTAGGGTTAGAGTTAGGATTAGGCTTAGGGTTAGGATGAGGGTGAGGGTGGGTTTGAGGATTAGAGTTAGGGGTAGGTTTAGGCTTAGTGTTAGGTTTATTTTTAGTGTTATGCTTAGGGTTAAGTGAACATGAGGTGAGCATGAGGCTGAAGCTGAGGGTTATGGTAAGGGTTATGGTTAGGGTTAGTGTTAGTGTTATTCTTAGGGTTAGGGTTAGAGATATGGTGAGGATGAGGTTGAGGGTGAGGGTTAGGGTTAGGGTAAGGTTTAGGGATAGGTTTAGGGTAAGGGTTAGGGTGAGGGTGAGGTTTAGAATTAGAGTTATTGTTAGGGGGAGGGTTAGCGTTAGGGTTTGGGTTAGGGTGAGGGTGGGGCTGAGGATTAGGGTTAGGTTTAGGTTTAGGGTTAGGGTTAGGTTTTTAAGTTAGGGTTAGGGTTAGGGTTACGGTGAGGGTTAGGGTTAGGGTTAGGCTTAGGGTTAGGCTGAGGGTGAGGGTGGGTGTGAGGATTAGGGTTAGCGTAAGGGTTAGTGTTAGGGTTATTGTTAGTGTTATGGTTAGGGTTAAGTTTGCTGTGAGGGTGAGTCTGAGGTTGAGGGTTATGGTTATGGTTAGGGTTATTGTTAGAGTTAGGGTTAGAGTTATGGGGAGGGTGAGGGTGAGGGTGAGGGTTAGGGTTCGGGTTACGGTGAAAGTTAACTTACGGTTTAGGGTTAGGATTAGGGTAAGGGTGAGGGCTAGGGTTAGGGTTAGAGTTAGGGTTATGGGGAGGGATAGGGTTAGGTTTAGGGTTAGGTTTAGGGTTAGGGTTAGGATTACGGTGAGGGTTAGGGTTAGGATTAGGCTTAGGCTTACAGTTAGGCTGAGGTTGAGGCTGAGGGTGAGGGTTATGTTGATGGTTAGGGTTAGGATTAGGGTTAGGGTAAGTGTTATTGTTAGGGTTAGGGTTAGAGTTATTGTGAGGTTCAGGGTGAGGTTGAGGGTTAGGGTTAGGTTGAGGTTTAGGGTTAGGTTTAGTGTTAGGGATAATGTTAGGGTGAGGGTATCGGTAAGGTTAAAGTTGAGTGTTAGGCTGAGCATGAGGGTTACGGTAAGGGTGAGGGTTAGGCTTAGGGTGAGGGTTAGGGTTAGGGTTGGGGTGAGAGTTAGGGTTCGGGTTCAATTTAGGGTTAGGTTGAAGGTTAGGGTAAGGGTTACGGTGACGGTGAGGGTTAGGGTTAGGTTGAGGGTTAGTGTTAGGATTAGGGTTAGTGTGAGGTGAAGGTTAAGGTTAGTGTTAGGGTGAGGGTTAGGATGAGGGTTAGGGATAGGATTAGGGTTAGGGTGAGGGCTAGTTTGAGGGTGAGGTTTAGGGTTAGGGTTAGGGTTCGGGTTAGGGTGAGGGTGAGGTTTACGGTTAGAGTTATGGTTAGGGTGAGACTGAAATTGAGGGTTAGGGTTAGGGTTAGTGTTAGAGTTAGGGTTAGGGTGAGGGTTAGGTTGAGGGTGAGGGTTAGGCTAAAGGTTAGGATTAGGATTAGCATAAGGTTTAGGGTGAGTGTGAGGGTTAGGGTTAGGGTTAGGCTTAGGGTTAGGCTGAGGGTGAGGTTGAGAGTGAGGGTTTGGGTTAGGTTTACTGTGAGAGTTAGGGTTCGGGTAAATTTAGGGTTAGGGTGAGGGTTAGGGTTAGGTTTATGGTGAGCTTGAGTTTTAGGGTAAGGTTGAAGCTTAGGGTTAGGATTATGTTTAGGGAAAGGGTTAAGGTTAGGGTTAGGGTGAGGTTAAGAATGAAGATTAGGAATAGGGTGAGGGCTAGGTTGAGGGTGAGCTTTAGGGTTAGTGTTAGATTAAGGTTTAGGGTTAGAGTTAGGGTTAGGGTGAGGGTTAGGTTGAGGGTTAGATTTACGGTGAGGGTGAGGGTTAGGGTTAGGGTGAGGATGATGGTAAGAGTAAAGGTGAGGTTTAGGCTGAGGTTGAGTGTTAGGGTGAAGGTTAGGGTTAGGTTTAGGGTTAGGGTAAGGGATAGGGTTAGGTTCAGGGTGAGTGTTAGATTGAGGATTAGGGTTACTGTTAGTGTGAGGTTTAGGGTGAGGATGTGGGTTAGGGTTAGGGTGAAGGTGAGGGTTAAAATTAGGGTTATGTTGAGGGCTAGGGTGAGGATGAGTGTTAGTGTTAGGGTTAGGGTTATGGTGAGGTTTAGGATTAGGTTGAGGGTTAGCGTTAGTGTGAGGGTTAGTGTTCGGGTTAGGGTCAGTGTTAGGGTGAGGGTAAGTGTTAGGGTGAGGGTTAGGTTTAGGGTGAGGGTTATGGTTATGGTGAGGGTTAGGGTTAGGGTTATTGTTAGTGTTAGGGTTAGGGATACGGTTACGGTGAGTGTGAGGGTGAGAGTTAGGGTTAGGTTTAGGGTGAAGTTTAGTGTTAGGGTTAGGGTTAGGGTTAAGGTGAGGGTGAGGTTTAGGGGTAGAGTTAGGTTTAGGGTGAGGGTTAGGGTCAAGGTTAGGGTTAGGGTGCGGGTTAGGGTGGGGTTGAAGGTAAGGGTAAATTTGAGGGTTAGGCTGAGGGTGAGGGTTACAGTAATGGTGAGGGTTAGGGTTAGGGTGAGGGTTAGTGTTAGTGTTAGAATGAGGGTGAGGGTTAGATTGAGGATTAGTGTTAGGGTTAGTGTGAGGTTTAGAGTGAGCTTGAGGGTTAGGGTTATTGTTAGGATGAGATTTATGGTTAGGGTGAGGCTTAGGGTTAGTGTGAGCATTGGTGTTAGCGTTAGGGTTTATGTTATGGTGAGGGTAAGTGTTAGGGTGAGGGTTAGATTTAGGGTGAGAGTTATGGTTAGGGTAAGTGTGAGGGTTAGGGTTAGGGTTATTGTTAGGGTTAGTGTTAGGGTTATGGTTAGTGTTAGTGTTAGTGTTAGGGTTAGGGTTAGGGTTAGGATGAGGTTTAGTTTTAGTCTTAGGATTAGATTTAAGGTTAGGTGAGAGTGAGATTTAGGGTTAGAGATAGGTTTAGTGCTAGTGTTAGTGTTAGGGTGAGGGTTAGGGTTAGGTTTAGGCTTAGGCTGAGGCTTGGGCTTAGGCCGAGCATGAGGGTTCGGGTTAGGGTTCGGGTTAGGGTTCGGGTTAGTGTGAAGTTTAGATTGAGGTTTAGGGTTAGGATTAGGGTAAGGGTGAGGGCTAGGTTTAGGGTTAGGGTATGAGCTAGGGTTAGGGATAGGGTTAGGTTTAGTATTAGGGTTAGGGTGAGGGTGAGTGTGAAGTTTAGGGTTAGGGTTAGGCTTAGAATTAGGGTGAGGGTTAGGGTTAGGGTTTGGGTTAGTGTGAGGGTGAGGCTGAGGATTAGGGTTAGTTTTAGGGTTAGGTTTAGGGTTAGAGTTAGGGTTAGGCTTAGGCTTAGGATGAGGGTGAGGGTGGGGTTGAGGATTAAAGTTAGGGTTTGGGTTAGTCTTAGGGTTAGGTTATGATTAGGGTTAAGTTTGCGGTGAGCATGAGGCTGAAGGTGAGGGTTATGGGTAGGGTTAGGGTTAGGGGGAGGGATAGGGTGAGGTTTAGGGTTAGGGTTAGTGTTAGGGTAAGTGTGAGGGTGAGGGTTAGGTTGAGCTTTAGGGATAGGGTTAGGTTTAGGATTAGGGTTAGGGTGAGACTGATTGTGAGGTTTAGGTTGAGGATTAGGCTTAGGCTTATGGTTAGGCTAAGAGTGAGGGTGGGGGTGAGGATTAGGGTTAGGGCTAGGCTATGGCTTAGGCTGAGGGTGAGGATGGATGTGAGGATGATCGTTAGGATTAGGGTAAGGGTGAGGGCTCGGGTGAGGGTAAATGTTAGGGTCAGGCTTTGGCTTAGTCTTCCAGTTAGACTGAGGGTGAGTTTGAGGGTGAGGGTTAGGGTTAGCGTGATGGTTAGGTTTAATGTTAGGGTGAGGGTTAGAATGAGGTTTAGGGTTCGGTGAGGTTAGGGTGAGGATGATGGTAAGGGTAAAGGTGAGGTTTACGCTGAGGGTAAGGGTTAAGATGAGGGTGAGGGTTAAGGTAAGGGTGAGGGTTAGGGTTAGGGTGAGGCTGAGTGTGAGGTTTAGGGTGAGGATTAGGCTTAGGTTTACAGTTAGTCTAAGGGTGAGGGTGGGGGTGAGGGTGGGGGTGAGGATTAGGGTTATGGTGATGGTTAGGTTTAGGGTTAGTGTTATTGTTAGGGTTAGGGTTAGAGTTACGTTGAGTGTGAGGGTGCGGGTGAGGGTTAGGGTTAGGGTTAGGGTGGGGTTTAGGGTTGGGTTAGGATCATGGTTAGGTTGAGGGTGAGGTTTAGGGTTAGATATAGTGTTAGGGGTAGGGTTAGGGTGAGGGTCAGGGATAGGGTTATTGTTACTCAGGGTGAGTGTGAGGGTTAGGTTGAGGTTTAGGGTTATGGTTACGATTAGGGTTAGTGTGAGGGTTAATGTTATGGTTAGGGTTAGTTTTAGGTTGAGGGTGGTTGTTAGGGTTTGGGTTATTGTGAGGGTTATCGTTGGGATGAGGGTTAGGATAAGGGTTAGTGTTATTGTTAGGGTTAGGTTTAGTGTTTCGGTTACGGTGAGGGTGAGGGTTAGGGTTAGGTTCAGGGCGAGGTTTAGGGTTTGGTTTAGGGTTAGAGTGAGGGTTAGGGTGAGTGTGAGGATTAAGGTTAGAGTTAGGTTTAGGGTGAAGGTTAGGTTGACCTTTAGGGTTAGGGTTAGTGTTAGGGTTAGGGTTAGGCTGAGAGTTAGGGGGAGAGTTAGGATTACTGTTAGGTTTAGGTTTATGGTTAGGGTTATCTTTAGTGATAGGGTGAGGGTGAGGTTTAGAGTTTGAATTAGGGTTAGGGTGAGGCTGAGGCTGAGGGTGAGGGTTAGGATTAGGGTTAGCATTAGGATTAGGGTTTGGGTTAGGGTGAGTGTGAGGGTTAGGGTTAGGGTTAGTGTTAGCCTTAGGTTTAGGCTGAGGGTGAGGGTGAGGGTGAGGGTTAGGGTTAGTTTAAGGGTTAGGGTTAGGGTGAGGTTTAGTGTTAGACTTAGTGTTAGAGTTAGGGTTAGAGTGAGGGTGAGGTTTAGGGGTAAAGTTAGGGTTAGGGTGAAGGTTAGGTTGAGAGTTAGGGTTAGGGTTAGGGTTAGGATGGGGGTGAAGGTAAGGGTAAACGTGACAGTTAGGCTGAGTGTGAGGGTTATGGCAAGGGTGAGGATTAGGGTTAGGGTGAGAGTTAGGGTTAGGGTTAGTGTGGGAGTTAGGGTTCGGGTTAAGTTTAGGGTTAGGGTTAGGGTTAGGCTAAGAGTTTCGGTGAGGGTGAGGGTTAGTGTCAGTTTGAGAGTTAGGGTTAGGATTAGGGATAGGGTGAGGGTTAGTGTTAGGGTTAGTGTTATGGTGAGGGTTATGATGAGGGTTAGGGTTAGGATTAGGGTTAGGGTGAGGGCTAGTGGCAGGTGAGGTTTACGGTTAGTGTTAGGGTGAGGTTTACGGTTAGGGTTAGGGTTAACGTTAGGGTGAAGTTGAGTTTCGGGTTAGAGTTAGGGTTAGGGTGAGGCTGAGGTTGAGGGTTAGGGTTAGGGTGAGGTTTAGTGTTAGGATTAGTGTTAGAGTTAGGGTTAGAGCAAGGGTTAGGTTGGGAGTGAGGGTTAGGCTTACCTTTAGGAATAGGTTTAGGCTGAGGGTGTGGGTGAGTTTGAGGGTTATGGTTAGGTTGAGGGTTCGGCTTAGGTTGAGGGTTAGGTTTAGGATTAGGGTTAGGGTGAGGGTTAAGTTTAGGGTTAGGGTGAGGGTAAGAATGAGGATTAGGGTTAGGATTAGGGTTATGGTGAGGGCTAGGGTGAACGTGAGGGTTAAGGTTAGTGTTAGATTAAGGTTTAGGGTTAGGGATAGCTATAGGGTGAGGGTTCGGTTGAGGTTAGGGTTACAGTGAGTGTGAGGGTTAGTGTTAGGGTGAGGGTTAGGGTTAGGATTAGGGTTAGGTGAGAGTGAATGTTAGGATTAGGGTTAGGTTTAGGGTTAGGGTTAGGTTTAGGGTTAGGGTGAGGGTTAGGGTTAGGATGATGGTAAGGGTAAAGGTGAGGTTTAGGGTGAGGCTGAGGGTTAAGATAAGGGTGAGGGTTAGGTTGAGGCTTAGGTTTAGAGTAAGGGGTAGGATTAGGGTCAGGGTGATTGTTAGATTGAGGATTAGGGTTAGGGTTAGTGTGAACTTTAGAGTGAGGATGAGGGTTAGGGTTAGGGTGAGGGTGAGGGTTAGAATTAGGTTTAGGGTGCGGGCTAGGGTGAGGGTGAGGGTTAGGGTAAGGGTTAGGCTTAGGCTTAGGATTAGTCTGAGCGTGAGATTGAGGGTGAGGGTTAGGGTTAGTGTGATGGTTAAGTTTACAGTTAGGGTTAGGGTTAAAATGAGGTTTAGGGTTAGGGTGAGGTTTAGGATGAAGTTTAGTTTTAGGGTTAAGGTTAGACTTAGGGTTATGGTGAGGGTGAGGTTCTGGGGTACAGTTAGGGTTAGGATGAGGGTTACGGTTAGGGTGCAGGTTAGCCTGAGGGTGACGGTTAGGTAAAGGTGAGGGTTAGGCTGAGGGTGAGGGTTCCGGTAAGGGTGAAGTTTAGGGTTAGGGTGAGGGTTAGTCTTAACATTAAGGTGAGGGTGAGGGTTAGATTGAGGATTAGTGTTAGGGTTAGTGTGAGGTTTAGGGTGAGGATGAGGGTTAGGGTTAGGGTGAAGGCTAGGGGAGTGTGAGGGTTCGGGTTAGGGTTAGGGTGAGGGTAAGTGTTAGGGTGAGGGTTAAGGTTAGAGTGAGGTTTATGATTAGGGTGAGGGTTAGGGTTAGGGTTAGGTTTATTGTTAGGTTGAGGGGTAGGGTTACTGTTACTGTGAGGGTAAGCATGAGGATTATGGTTAGGGTTAGGATGAGGTTTAGGTTTAGGGTTAGGGTTAGAGTCAGGGTTAGGGTGAGGGTTAGGCTTAGGCTTAGGCTTAGGCTTAGGCTTTGGCCGAGCATGAGGTTGAAGGTTCGGGTTCGAGTTCGGGTTTGGTTTAGGATTAGGTTTAGGCTTAGGTTGAGAATTAGGTTGAGGTTTAGGGTTAGGATAAGTTTAAGGGTGAGGGCTAGGCTGAGGTTTAGGGTGAGGGTTAGGGTTAGGGATAGGGTTATGTTTAGGATTAGGGTTTGGGTGGGGATGAGTGTGAGGGTTAGGATTAGGGTTAGGATTAGGGTTAGGGTTAGGCTTAGAGTTAGGATGAGTGTTAGGGTTAGGGTTTGGGTTAGGGTGAGGTTGAGCCTGAGGATTAGGGTTAGGTTTAGGCTTACTGTTAGTGTTAGGGATAGGTTTAGGGTGAGGGTGAGGTTTAGATGTAGGGTTTGGGGGTGGGTTAGGGTGAGGGTTAGGGTTAGGGTTAGTGTTTGGTTTAGGTTGAGGGTGAGTGTTAGATTGAGGTTTAGTGTTAGGTTTAGGGTTAGGGTCAGTGTGAGGGTTAGTGTTAGTGTTAGGGTTAGTGTTAGGGTGAGGGTAAGTGTTCGGGTGAGGTTATGGGTTAGGGTGACGGTTATGGATAGGGTGAGGTTTAGAGTTAGGGTTAGAGTTATTGTTAGGTTTAGGTTTAGGGTTACGGTTACGGTGAGGGTGAGTGTGAGGGTTAGGGTTAGTGTTAGGTTGAGGTTTAGGGTTTGGGTTAGGGTTAGAGTTAGGGTTAGGGTGAGGGTGAGGTTTAGTGTAAGAGTTAAGGTTAGGGTGACGGTTAGGGTTAGTTTAGGGTGAGAGTTAAAGGGAGGGTAAGGCTTAGTGTTAGGTTTAGGGATAGGATTAGGGTTAGGGTTAGGGTGAGGGTCCGTGTGTTTGTTAGGGTTAGTTCTGGGTTTAGGCTTAGGTTTAGGCTGAAGGTGTGGGTGATGGTTAGAGTTAGGGTTAGGGTTAGTGTTAGGGTTAGGGGGAGGGTTAGGATGAGGGTTAAGGTTAGGATTAGGGTTAGGGCAAGGGCTAGGGTGAGGTTGAGGTTTAGGGTTAGAGTTAGGTTGAGGTTTATGGTTAGGGTAAGGGTAAAGGTGAGGGTGAGGTTTAGGGTTAAAGTTAGGGTTAGGGTGAGGCTGAGGGTGAGAGTTAGGGTTAGGTTTAGTGTTAGGTTTAGGGTTAGGGTTAGGGTGAGGGTTAGGGTGAGTGTTAGGGTTAGGTTTAGGGTTAGGTTTAGGCTGAGGGTGAGGGTGAGGGTGAGGGTTTGGGTGAGGTTAAGGGTTAGGGTTAGGATGAGGGCTAGGGTTGGGTGAGGGTTAGGGATAGGGTTATCGTGAGGTTTAGGGTTAGGGTGATGGTTAGGGTTAGTGTGAGGGTTAGTGTTAGGGTTAGGGTTATTGTTAGGGTTGGGGTAAGTGTTAGGGTGAGGTTTAGGGTTAGGGTGATGGTTATAGTTAGGGTGAGGGTTAGGATTATGGTTAAGGTTATTGTTAGGGTTAGGGTTAGGATTATGGTGAGTGTGAGGGTGAGGGTTACGGTTAGGGTTAGGATGAGGTTTAGGTTTAGGGTTAAGGATAGAATTAGGGTTCGGGGGACAGTGAGGTTTAGGGTTAGAGTTAGGGTTTTTGATAGTTTTAGGATTAGGGTGAGGGTTATAGTTAGGCTTAGGCTTAGGCTTAGGCTTAGGCTGAGCATGAGAGTGAGGGTTAGGGTTAGGGTGATGGTTCTGGTTAGGATTATTGTTATTGTTAGGGTTAGGGTTAGAGTTACAGTGAGGGTGAGGTGCAGGTGAGGGTTAGGGTTAGGGTTAGGGTGGGGTTTACCGTTAGGGTTAGGGTTAGGGTTAGGTTGAGGGTGAGGTTTAGGGTTAGATTTAGGGTTAGTGTTAAGGTGAGGTTTAGTGTTAGGGTTAGGGTTAGGGTGAGGCTGAGGGTTAGGGTTAGGGTTAGGGTTAGGTTTAGGGTTAGATTTAGGGTTAGGGTGAGGGTGAAGTTGAATGTGAGGGTTAGGCTTAGGGTTAGGATTAGGTTTAGGATATGTGTTAGGGTGAGTGTGAGCGATATGTTTAGGGTTAGGGTTAGGCTTAGGGTTAGACTGAGGGTGAGGGCTGGGGTGAGGGTTAGGTTAAGGTTGAGTGTGAGGGTTAGGGTTAGGATGAGGGTTAGGGTTAGGGTTACTGTGAGCGTGAGGGTTAGGGTAGGTTGAGAGTTAGGGTTAGTGTTAGAGTTAGGGTGAGGGTTCAGGTTAGGGTTAGGGTGAGTGTAAGGATGAGGATTAGGGTTAGGATTAGGGTTATGGTGAGGGCTAGGGTGAGGTTGAGGGTTAGGGTTCGTGTAAGATTAAGGTTTAGGTTTAGGGTTAGGGTTAGGGTGAGGATTAGGTTCAGGATTATGGTTACAGTGAGGGTGAGGATAAGGGTTAGGGTTAGGGTTAGGGTTAGGATTAAGGTTAGCTTGAGGGTGAGTATTAGCATTAGTGTTAGGGTTAGGTTTAGGGTTAGGATTAGTGTTATTGTTAGGGTTAGGGTTAGAGTTATTGTGAGGGTGAGGGTGTGGGTGGGGGTTAGGGTTAATGTTAGGTTGAGGTTTAGGGTTAGAGATTAGGATTAGGGTAAGTGTGAGGGTGAGGTTTAGGGTTAGATTTAGGGTTAGTTGGAGGATTAGGTCGAGGGTGAGGGTTAGGTTTAATTTTAGTATTAAGGTTAGGGTGAGGGTTAGGTTGAGGTTTAGGCTTACCGTTAGGGTTAGGGTTAGGATTAGGGTTAGGGTGAGGGTGAGTGTGAGCGTTAGGGTTAGGGTTAGGCTTAAGCTTAGAGTTAGGCTGAGAGTGAGGGTGGGGGTGAGGATTAGGTTTAGGGTGATGGTTAGGGTTAGGGTTAGGGTGAGGGTTAGAATGAGGGTTAGGATTAGGATTAGGGTGAGGGTGAGGGTGAGGGCTAGGCTGAGGGTGAGGGTTAAGGTAAGGGTTAGGCTTAGGATAAGGTTTAGGCTCAGCTTGAGGTTGAGGGTGAAGGTTATGTTTAGTATGATGGTTAGGTTTACAGTTAGGGTGATGTTTAGGATGAGGCTTAGGGTTAAGGTGTGGGTTAGGGTGAGGTTTAGTGTTTGGGTTAGGGTTAGACTTAGGGTTATGGTGAGCTTGAGGTTCTGGGATACAGTTAGGGTTAGGATGAGGGTTAGGGTTAGGGTGCAGGTTAGCCTGGGGTTGACCATAAGGGTAAAGGTGAGGGTTAGGATGAGGGTGAGGGTTTCCCTATGGGTGAGGGTTAGGGTTAGGGTGAGGGTTAGTGTTAGCATTAGATTGAGGGTGAGGGTTAGATTGAGGATTAGTGTTAGGGTTAGTGTGAGGTTTAGGGTGATGATGAAGGTTAGGTTTAGGATGAAGGCTAGGGTGAGTGTGAGGGTTAGGGTTAGGGTTAGGGTGAGGGTAGGTGTTAGGGTGAGGGTTAAGGTTAGGGTGAGGGTTATGGTTAGGGTGAGGGTTAGGGTTAGGGTTAGTTTTATTGTTAGGTTTAGGGGTAGGGTTACGGTTACTGTGAGGGTGAGGGTGAGGATTAGGGTTAGGCTTAGGCTTAGGCTTATGCTTAGGCCGAGCATGAGGTTGAGGGTTCGGGTTCGTGTTGGGATGAGGGTTAGGTTTAGGTTTAGGGGTAGGTTGGGAGTTAGGTTGAGGTTAAGGGTTAGGATAAGTTTAAGGGTGAGGGCTAGGCTGAGGGTTAGGGTGAGGGTTTGGGTTTGGGATAGGGTTAGGTTTAGGATTAGGGTTAGGGTGAGGGTGAGTGTGAGGGTTAGGATTAGGGTTAGGGTTAGGCTTAGAGTTAGGATGAGTGTTAGGGTTAGGGTTTGGGTTAGGGTGATGTTGAGGCTGAGGATTAGTGTTAGGTTTAGGGTTAGGTTTAGGGTTAGTGTTAGTGTTAGGGTTAGGTTTATGGTTAGGGTTAGGGTGAGGGAGAGGTTTAGATATAGGGTTAGGGGGAGGGTTAGGGTTAGGTTTAGTGTTAGGTTTAGGTTGAGTGTGAGGGTTAGGTTGAGGTTTAGGGTTAGGGTTAGGTTTAGGGTCAGTGTGATGGTTAGTGTTAGTGTTAGGTTTAGTGTTAGGGTGAGGGTAAGAATTAGGGTGAGGTTATGGGTTAGGGTGATGGTTATGTTTAGGGTGAGGGTTAGGGTTAGGGTTAGGGTTATTGTTAGGTTTAAGTTTAGGGTTACGGTTACGGTGAGTGTGAGTGTGAGGGTTAGGGTTAGGTTGAGGTTTAGGGTTTGGGTTAGGGTTAGAGTTAGGGTAAGGGTGAGGCTGAAGTTCAGGGTTAGAGTTAGGGTTAGGGTGACGGTTAGGGTTAGGGTTAGGGTGAGAGTTAGGGGGAGGGTAAGGGTTAGTGTTAGGGTTAGGGATAGGATTAGGGTTAGGGTTAGGGTGAGGGTCAGTGTGTTTTTTAGGGTTAGGTCTAGGGTTAGGCTTAGATTTAGGCTGAGGGGGAGGTTGATGGTTATGTTAGGGTTAGGGTTAGGGGGAGGGTTAGGATGATGGTTAGGGTTAGGATTAGGGTTAGGGCAAGGCCTAGGGTGAGGGTGAGGTTTAGCGTTAGAGTTAAGGTGAGATTTATGGTTAGGGTTAAGGTTAGGGTGAGGGTGAGGTTTAGGGTTAGAGTTAGGGTTAGCGTGAGGCTGAGGGTGAGGGTTAGGGTTAGGCTTAGTGTTAGGTTTAGTGTTAGGGTTAGGGTGAGGTTTAGGGTGAGGGTTATGGTTAGATTTAGGATTAGGGTTAGGCTGAAGGTTAGGGTGAGGGTGAGGGTTAGGGTGAGGATAAGGGTTAGGTTTAGGGTGAGGGCTAGGTTTTGGTGAGGTTTAGGAACAGGGTTAGCGTGAGGTTTAGGGTTAGGTTTATTTTTAGGGTTAGGCTAAGTGTTAGGGTTAGTGTTAGGTTGAGGGTGAGGTTTAGGGTTAGATTTAGGGTGAGGGTTAATGTTAGCGTTAGGTTCAGTTTTAGGGTGAGTCTAAGGGTTATGGTGAGGTTTTGGGTTAGGGTGAGGTTTATGGTTAAGCTGAGGGTTAGGAATCGGTTTAGAGTTATTGTTAGGGTTCGGTTTAAGTTTACGGTTACAGTGAGGGTGAGGATGAGGGTTAGGGTTAGGCTCAGGGTGAGGTTTAGTGTGAGGGTGAGGTTTAGGGTTAGAGTCAGTGTGAGGGATAGTTTGAGGGTTTGGGTTAGGGTTAGTGTTAGTGTTAGGGTTAGGGTGAGAGTTAGGGGGAGGTTTAGGGTTAGGGTTAAGTTTAAGATTAGGTTAAGAATGAGGCTGAGTGTGTGTGTTAGGGTTTGGTTTAGGGTTAGGCTTAGGGTTAGGCTGAGGGTGAGGTTGAGGGTGAGGGTTAGGGTTAGGTTTAGGGTTAAGATTAGGGTTAGGGGGAGGGATAGGATGAGGGTTAAGGTTAGGATTAGGGTTAGGGTGAGGGCTAGGGTGACGGTAAGGTTTAGGGTTAGGGTTAGGGTGAGGGTTAGGGTTTTGTTTAGGGTGAGTGTTAGGGTTTGGGTTAAGTTTAGGTTTAGGGTGAGCGTTAGGGTAAGGGTTACAGTGAGGGTGAGGTTTAGGGTTAGGTTGAGGGTTAAGGTTAGGATTAGGGATAGTGTGAGGGTGTGGGTGAGGGTTGGGGTTTGGTTTAGGGTGAGGTTTAAGATGAGGGTTAGGGTTAAGATTAGGGTAAGGGTGAGGGCTAGGGTGAGGGTGAGGGTTAGGGTAAGTGTAAGGCTTCGTCTTAGTGTTAGGTTGAGTGTGAGGTTGAGGGTGAGAGTTAGAATTAGGGTAATGGTTAAGTTTACACTTAGTGTTAGAGTTAGTATGAGGTTTAGGCTTAGGGGGATTTTTAGGGTGAGGATGATGGTAAGGGTAATGGTGAGGTTTAGGCTGAGGGTGAGGGTTAAGATAAGGGTGAGCGTTAGGGTTAGGTTTAGGGTTAGATTAAGGGCTAGGGTTAGTGTTAGGGTGAGGGTTAGATTGAGGATTAGGGTTAGGGTTAGTGTGAGGTTTAGAGTAAGGATGAGGGTTAGGGTGATGGTTATGCTTAGGGTGAGAGTTATGGTTAGGTTGAGGGTTAGGGTTAGCATTAGGGTGAGGTTTAGTGTTAGGGTTAGGTTTAGAGTTAGGGTTAGGGTGAGGGTGAGGTTTAGGGTGGAGTTAGGGTTAGGGTGAGGGTTAGGATGAGGGTTACTGTTAGTGTTAGTGTGAGAGTTAGGGGCAGGGTTAGGGTTAGGGTTAAGTTTAAGATTAGGGTTAGGATGAGGGTGAGTGTGTGTGTTATGGTTTGGTTTAGGGTTAGACTTAGGGTTAGGCTGAGGCTGAGGTTGAGGTTGAGGGTTAGGGTTAGGATTAGGGTTAGGGGGATGGTTAGGATGAGGGTTAAGGTTAGGATTAGGGTTAGGGTGAGGGCTATGGTGAGGGTAAGATTTAGGGTTAGGGTTAGGGTGAGGGTTAGGGTTTTGTTTAGGGTGAGCGTTAGGGTTCGGGTTAAGTTTAGGGTTAGGGCGAGCGTTAGTGTTCGGGTGACAGTGAGGGTGAGGTTTAGGGTTAGGTTGAGGGTTAGGGTTAGGATTAGGGTTAGTGTGAGGGTGTGGGTGAGGGTTAGGGTTAGGGTTAGGGTGAGGGTTAGGGTTAAGATTAGGGTTAGGGTGAGGGCTAGGGTGAGGGTGAGAGTTAGGGTAAGTGTAAGGCTTAGTCTTAGTGTTAGGCTGAGTGTGAGGTTGAGGGTGAGGGTTAGGGTTAGTGTGATGGTTAGGTTTACAGTTAGTGTTAGAGTTAGTATGAGGTTTAGGGTTAGGGGGATTTTTATGTTGAGGATGATGGTAAGGATAATGGTGAGGTTTAGGCTGAGGGTGAGGGTTAAGATAAGGGTGAGCGTTAGGGTTAGGTTTAGGGTTAGATTAAGGGCTAGGGTTAGGGTTAGGGTGAGGGTTAGATTGAGGATTAGGGTTAGGGTTAGTTTGAGGTTTAGAGTGAGGATCAGGGTTAGGGTGAGGATTAGGGTTAGCGTGAGAGTTATGGTTAGGTTGAGGGTTAGGGTTAGGGTTAGGGTGAGGGTGAGTATTAGATTGAGGATTAGTGTTAGGTTTAGTGTGAAGTTTAGGGTGAGGATGAGCTTTCGGGTTGAGGGCGAGGTCTAGGGAGAGTTTGAAGTTTAGGGTTAGTGTTAGGGTGAGGGTAAGGGTTAGGGTGAGGGTTAGGGTTAGGGTGAGGGTTATGTTTAGGGTGAAGGTTAGGGTTAGTGTTAGGGTTATTGTTAGTGTTAGGGTTAGGGTTAAGTTTATGGTGAGCGTGAGGTTAAGGGTTAGGGTTAGGTCTAGGATGAGGTTTAGGGATAGGGTTAGGGTTAGGGTTAGGGTCAGAGTGAGGTTCAGTGTTAGATTTAGGGTTAAGGTGAGGCTGAGTGTGAGGGTTAGGGTTAGGAATAATGTTAGGGTTAGGCTTAAGTTGAGGGTTAGGTTGAGGGTGAGGGTTAGGGTTAGGATTAGGAGTAGGATTAGGGTTAATATTAGGGTGAGCCTGAGGGTTAGGGTTGGGGACAGGCTTAGGGTTAAGCTGAGGTTGAGGGTGAGGGTTAGGGTTAGGGTGAGGTTTAGGGTTAGGGTTAGGGTGAGTGTGAGGGTTATTGTTAGGTTTAGGCTTAGGATTAGGCTCAGAGTTAGGGTGTGGATTAGGGTTAGGGTTAGTGTTAGGGTGAGGTTTAGGGTTTGGGTTAGGGTTAGAGTTAGGGTTAGGGTGAGGGTGAGTTTTAGGGTTAGAGTTAGGGTTACGGTGAGGTTTAGGTTGAGGGTTATGTTAAGGGTTAGTTTTAGGGTTAGGGTTAGGGTGAGAGTTAAGGGAAGGGTTAGGGTTAGGGTAAGGGTTAGGGATAGGATTAGGGTTAGAGTGAGGGGGAGTTGTGTGTTAGGTTTAGGTTTAGGGATAGGCTTAGGGTTAGGCTGAGGGTGAGGTTGAGGGTGATGGTTAGGGTTAGGGGGAGGGTTAGGATGAGGGTTAGGGTTAGGATTAGGGTTAGGGTAAGGTCTAGGGTGAGTGTGAGGGTGAGGTTTAAGGTTATGGTTAGGGTTAGCGTTAGGGTGAGGGTGAGGTTTAGGGTTAGATTTAGGGTTAGGCTGAGGCTGAGGGTGAGGGTTAGAGTTAGGATTAGGATTAGGTTTAGGGTAAGGGATAGGGTGAGTGTTAGGGTTAGGGTTATGCTTAGGGTCAGGCTGAAGATGAGGGTGAGGGTGAGGGTTAGGGTTAGTGTTAGATGAGAGTTAGGGTTCATTTATGTTTAGGGTTAGGTTGAGAGTTAGAGTTACGGGGAGCGTGAGGTTTAGGGTTTTTTTGAGGGTTATGGTTAGGGTTAGGGAGAGGGTTAAGGTTATGGTTAGGGTGAGGGTAAGAATGAGGATTAGGTTTAGCATTTGTGTTAGGGTGAGGGCTAGGTTGAGGGTGAGGGTTAGTGTTAGTGTTAGGTTAAGGTTTAGGGTTAGGGTGAGGGTTAGTGTGAGAGTTAGTTTGAGGGTTAGGGTTACTGTGAGGGTGAGATTTAGGGTTAGCTTGAGGGTTAGGGTTAGGATTAGGGTTAGCAAGAGGGTGATGGTTAGGATTACAGTTAGGGTTAGGGTTAGGGTTAGGTTTAGGGTTAGGATTAGTGTTATTGTTAGGGTTAGGGTTAGAGTTATGGTGAGGGTGAGGGTGAGGGTGAGGGTGAGGGTTAGGGTTAGTGTTAGGGTGAGGTTTAGGGTTAGGGTTGGGGTGAGGTTTAGGTTTAGGGTGAGGGTGAGGTTTAGGGTTAGATTTAGTGTTAGTTGGAGGGTTAGGTCGAGGGTTATGGTTAGGGTTAGTTTTAGGCTTAAAGTTAGAATGAGGGTTAGGTTGAGGTTTAGGGATAGGGTTAGGATTAGGGTGAGGGTGAGGGTGAGGTTGAGGGTTAGGGTTAGGCTTATGCTTAGGATTAGGGTTAGGCTGAGTGTGAGGTTGAGGGTGAGGGTTAGGGTTAGGGTGATGGTTAGGTTTACGGTTAGGGTGAGGGTTAGGATGAGGTTTAGCTTGAGGGTGAGGGTTAGGGTGATGATGATGGTAAGGGTAAAGATGAGGTTTAGGCTGAGGTTGAGGGTTAAGATAAGGGTGAGGGTTAGGGTTAGGTTTAGGGTTAGGGTAAGGATTAGGGTTAGGTTAGGGTTAGCGTGAGGGTTAGATTGAGGAGTAGGGTTAGGGTTAGTGTGAGGTTTAGGGTGAGGATCAGGGTTAGGGTTAGAGTTAGGGTGAGGTTTAGGGTTTGGATTAGGGTTAGAGTTAGGGTTAGGGTGAGGGTGAGGTTTAGGGTTAGAGTTAGGGTTAAGGTGAGGTTTAGGTTGAGGGTTATGGTAAGGGTTACTTTTAGGGTTAGGGTTAGGGTGAGATTTAGGGGAAGGGTTAGGATTAGGGTTAGGGTTAGGTATAGGATTAAGGTTAGAGTGAGGGGGAGTGTGTGTGTTAGGTTTAGGTTTAGGGATAGGCTTAGGGTTAGGCTGAGGTTGAGGGTGAGGGTGAGGGTTAGGGTTAGGGTGAGGGTTAGGATGAGGATTAGGTTTAGGTTTAGGGTGAGGTTTATGGTTAGGGTTATGGTTAGGGTTATGGTTATGGTGAGGGTGAGGTTAAGGGTTAGGGTTAGGTCTAGGATGAGGTTTAGGGATAGGGTTACTGTTAGGGTTAGGGTCAGGGTGAGGTTCAGTGTTAGAGTTAGGGTTAGGTTGAGGCTGAGGGTGAGGGTTAGGGTTAGGATTAATGTTAGGGTTAGGCTTAAGGTGAGTGTTAGGTTGAGGGTGAGGGTTAGGTTTAGGATTAGGAGTAGGATTAGGGTTAATGTTAGGGTGAGCCTGAGGGTTACGGTTAGGGACAGGCTTAGGGTTAAGCTGAGGTTGAGGGTGAGGGTTAGGGTTAGGGTGAGGTTTAGGGTTAGGGTTAGGGTGAGTGTGATGGTTAAGGTTAGGTTTAGGCTTAGGATTAGGCTGAGAGTTAGGGTGTGGATTAGGGTTAAGGTTAGTGTTAGATTGAGGTTTAGGGTTTGGGTTAGGGTTAGAGTTAGGGTTAGGGTGAGGGCGAGTTTTAGGGTTAGAGTTAGGGTTAAGGTGAGGTTTAGGTGAGGGTTATGGTAAGGGTTAGTTTTAGGGTTAGGGTTAGGGTGAGAGTTAAGGGAAGGGTTAGGGTTAGGGTTAGGGTTAGGGATAGGATTAGGGTTAGAGTGAGGGGGAGTTGTGTGTTAGGTTTAGGTTTAGGGATAGGCTTAGGGTTAGGCTGAGGGTGAGGTTGAGGATGATGGTTAGGGTTAGGGGGAGGGTTAGGATGAGGGTTAGGGTTAGGATTAGGGTTAGGGTAAGGTCTAGGGTGAGTGTGAGGTTGAGGTTTAAGGTTATGGTTAGGGTTAGCGTTAGGGTGAGGGTGAGGTTTAGGGTTAGATTTAGGGTTAGGCTGAGGCTGAGGGTGAGGGTTAGATTTAGGGTTAGGATTAGGTTTAGGGTAAGGGTTAGGGTGAGTGTGAGGGATACGGTTATGCTTAGGGTCAGGCTGAAGGTGAGGGTGAGGGTGAGGGTTAGGGTTAGGGTTAGAGTGAGAGTTAGGGTTCATTTATGTTTAGGCTTAGGGTGAGGGTTAGAGTTACGGGGAGCGTGAGGTTTAGGGTTTTGTTGAGGGTTATGGTTAGGGTTAGGGATAGGGTTAAGGTTATGGTTAGGGTGAGGGTAAGGATGAGGATTAGGTTTAGCATTAGTGTTAGGGTGAGGGCTAGGTTGAGGGTGAGGGTTAGTGTTAGTGTTAGGTTAAGGTTTAGGGTTAGGGTTAGGGTTAGGGTTAGGGTTAGTGTGAGGGTGAGGGTGAGGTTGAGGGTTAGGCTTAGGCTTAGGCTTAGGCTTAGGGTTAGGCTGACCGTGAGGTTGAGGGTGAGGATTAGGGTTATGGTGATGGTTAGGTTTATGGTTAGGGTGAGCGTTAGGATGAGGTTTAGCATTAGGGTGAGGGTTAGGGTGATGATGATGGTAAGGGTAAAGATGAGGTTTAGGCTGAGGTTGAGGGTTAAGATAAGGGTGAGGGTTAGGGTTAGGTTTAGGGTTAGGGTAAGGGTTAAGGTTACGTTTAGAGTTAGGGTGAGGTTTAGATTGAGGATTAGGGTAGGTTTATTGTGAGGTTTAGGGTGAGGATGAGGGTTAGGGTTAGGGTCAGGGTGAGGTTTAGGATTAGGGTGAGGGTTAGGGTTAGTGTGAGGGTTAGTGTTAGGGTTATGGTTAGTGTTAGGGTGAGGGTAAATGTTAGGTTGAGTGTTAGGTTTAGGGTGAGGGTTATGGTTAGTGTGAGGGTGAGGGTTAGGATTAGGGTTAGAGTGAGGTTTAGTGTTAGGGTTAGGGTAAGTGTTAGGGTTAGGGAGAGGGTGAGTTATAGGGGTACATTTAGGGTTAGGGTGAGGGTTAGGGTTAGGGTGCTGGTTAACGTGGGGGTGACGGTAAAGGTAAAGGTGAGGGTTAGGCTGAGGCTGAGGGTTACGGTAAGGGTGAGTGTTAGGGTAAAGGTGAGGGTTAGTGCTAGCCTTAGGGTGAGGTTGGGGGTTCGATTGAGGATTAGTGTTAGGGTTAGTTTGAGATTTATGGTGAAGATGAGGGTTGGGGTTACCCTGAACTCTAGTGTGAGGGTGAGGGTTAGGGTTAGTGTTAGGGTGAGGTTTAGGGTTAGGGTGATGTTTAGGGTTATTGTGAGAGTTATTGATAGGATTAGGTTTAGTGTTAGGGTGAGGGTAAGTGTTAGGGTGAGGTTTAGGGTTAGGGTGAGGGTTATGGTTAGAGTGAGGGTTAGGGTTAGGATTAGATTAAGGGTGAGGGCTAGGTTAAGGTTTAGGCTGATGGTTAGGGTTAGGGATAGGGATAGCTTTAGGATTAGGGTTAGGGTGAGGGTTAGGACTAGGGTTATGGTTAAGCTTAGAGTTAGGATGAGGTTTAGGGTTAGGGTTTGGGTTAGGGTGAGGGTGAGGCTGAGGATTAGGGTTAGGTTTATGGTTAGGTTTGGGTTAGGTTTAGCGTTAGTGTTAGTGTTAGGGTTAGTGTTAGGGATCCAGTGAGGGTTGGTGTTAGGGTTAGGGTTAGGTTTAGGCTTAAAGTTAGGGTGAAGGTTAGAATGAAGTTTAGGTTTACGATTAGGGTTAGGGTCAGGGCTAGGGTGAAGGTGAGGATTAGGGTTAGTGTTACGGTAAGATTTAGGGTTAGTGTTAGAGTTAGGGTGAGGGTTAGGATGAGCATTAGGGTTACAGTGAGGATGAGGGTGAGGGTGAGGGTGAGGGTTAGGGTTACGGTGAGCGTGAGGGTTAGGGTTAGGTTGAGGGTTAGGTTTAGGGTTAGGTTTAGAGTGAAGGTTAAGGTTAGGGATAGGGTGAGGGTAAGCATAAGGATTAGGGTAAGGATTAGGGTTAAGGTGAGGGCTAGGTTGAGGGTGAGGGTTAGGGTTAGTGTTATATTAAGGTTTAGGGTTAGGGTTAGGGTTAGGGTGAGGGTTAGGGTTAGGGTTAGGGTGAGGTTTAGTGTTAGGGTTAGGGTTAGAGTTATGGTTAGGGTGAGGGTGAGATTTAGAGTTAGAGTTAGTTTTAGGATGAGGGTTAGGGTGAGTGTTAGTGTTAGGGTGAGGGTTAGGGTAGGGGTGACGCTAAGGCTAAATGTGAGGGTGAGGCTGAGGGTGATGGTTACAGTAAGGTTGAGGGTTAGGGTTAGGGTGAGGGTTAGAGTTAGGGTTAGGGTGAGAGTTAGGGTTCGGGTAAAGTTTAGGGTTAGGGTGAGGGTTAGAGGAAGGGTTATGGTGAGGGTGAGGGTTAGGGTTAGGTTGAGGTTTAGGTTTAGGATTAGGGTTAGGGTGAGGGTGAGGGTTAGTGTTAGTGTTAGCGTGAGGGTACGTGTTAAGTTGTGGGTTAGGGTTAGGTTGAGGGTTATGTTTAGGTTGAGGGGTAAAGTTAGGGTTAGGGTTAATGTTAGGGTTAGGGTTAGGGTTATCATTATGGTGAGGGTGAGGGTGAGGGTTAGGGTTAGGTTTAGGCTGAGTGTGAGTGTGCGGGTGAGGATTAGAGTCAGGGATAGGGTTAGGGTTATTGTTAGTGTTATAGTTAGGATTAAGTTTGCAGTGAGGGTGAGGCTGAGGGTGAGGGTTATGGATAGTGTTAGGATTAGGGTTAAGTTAGTGTTATTGTTAGGGTTAGGGTTAGAGTTACAGTGAGGTTGAGGTTGAGGGTTAGGTTTAGGGTGAGGTTTAGGTTTAGAGTTAGGGTTAGGGTTAGGGTGAGGGTGAGGTTTAGTGTTAGGGTTAGGGTTAGGGGGAGGGTTAGAGTGAGGTTTAGGGTTAGTTTTAGGGTTAAGGTGAAGGTGTGTGTTAGGTTGAGTTTTAGGGATAGGCTTAGGGTTAGGATTAGGGGTAGGGTGAGCGTGAGTATGAGGGTTAGGGTGAGGGTTAGGCTTAGGCTTAGGGATAGGCTGAGGGTGAGGGTGGGGGTGAGAATTAAGGTTAGGGTGATAGATAGGGTTAGGGTTAGTGTTATTGTTAGGGTTAAGGTTCATGTTAGGGGGAAGATGAAAGTACGGGTGAAGGTTAGGGTGAGGGTTAGGGTGAGGGTTAGGATGAGGGTGAGGATTAGGGTTAGGTGAGGTTTAGGGTGACTTTTAGGATTAGTGTGAGGTTTAGGGTTAGTGTGAGGGTAAGTGTTAGGGTTAGGGTTAGTGTTGGGGTGAGGGTAAGTGTTAGGGTGAGGGTTAGGTTTAGGGTGAGTGTTATGTTTAGCGTGAGGGTTTGGATTAGTTTTAGGGTTACTGTTAGGTTTAGGGTTAGGGTTACAGTTACGGTGAGGGTGAGCGTTAAGGTTAGGGTTACAGTGAGGTTTAGTGTTAGGGTTAGGGTTAGAGTAAGTGTTAGGTTGAGGGTGAGGTTTAGGGGTACAGTTTTAGTTAGGGGGAGGGTTAGGTTTATGGTGTGGGTTAGCGTGGGGGTGACGGTAACGGTAAAGGTGACGGTTAGGCTGAGGGTGAGGGTTACGGTAAGGGTGAGGGTTAGGGTTAGGGTGAGGGTTAGAGTTAGCGTTAGGGTGAGGTTGAGGGTTGGATTGAGGATTAGTGTTAGGGTTAGTGTGAGGTTTATGGTGAGGATGAGGGTTAGGGTTAGGCTGAAGGCTAGGGTGAGGTTGAGGGCTAGGGTTAGTTTTAGGGTGAGGTTTAGGGTTAGGGTGATGTTTAGGGTTAGTGTTAGGGTTAGTGTTAGGATTACGGTTAGTGTTAGGTTGAGGGTAAGTGTTAGGGTGAGGTTTAGGGTTAGGGTGAGTGTTATGGTTAGGGTGATGGTTAGGGTTAGGATAAGTGTAAGGGTGAGGGCTAGGCTAAGGTTTAGGGTGAGGGTTAGGGTTAAGGATAGGGTGAGGTTTAGGATTAGGTTTAGGGTGAGGGTGAGTGTGAGGGTTAGGATTCGGGTTAGCATTAGGCTTAGAGTTAGGATGAGGGTTAGGGTTAGGGTTTGGGTTAGGGTGAGGCTGAGGCTGAGGATTAGGGTTAGGTTAAGGTTTAGTGTTAGTGTTAGGGTTAGTGTTAGCGTTACAGTGAGGGTTGGGGTTAGGGTTAGGGTTAGGGTTAGGCTTAGAGTTAGGGACAGGGTTAGAATGAGGATTAGGTTTATGATTAGGGTTAAGGTGAGGGCTAGGGTGAAGGTGAGGATTAGGGTTAGTGTTAGGGTAAGGTTTAGGGTTAGGTTTAGGGTTAGGTTGAGGGTTAGGTTGAGGGTTAGCGTTATGGTGAGGGTGATGGTTAGGGTTAGGGTGAGGGTTAGGGTTAGGATTAGGGTTAGGGTGAGGTTGAGTGTTAGGTTGATGGTTAGGGTTAGGGTTAGGTTTAGGGTTAGGATTACTGTTATTGTTAGGGTTAAGGTTAGAGTTATGGTGAGGGTGAGGGTGAGTGTTAGGGTTAGGGTGAGGTTTAGGTTTAGGGTTAGGTTTAGGGTTAGGGTGAGGGTGAGGTTTATGGTTAGATTTAGGTTATTTGGAGTGTTAGGTCGAGAGTTAGGGTTAGGGTAAGTGTTAGGGTTAAGGTTATAGTGAGGCTTAGGTTGTGGTTTATGGTTATGGTTAGGTTTAGGCTTAGGGTGAGGGTGAGGTTTATGGTTAAATTTAGGTTATTTGGAGGGTTAGGTCGAGACTTAGGGTTTGGGTAAATGTAATGGTTAAGGTTAGGGTGAGGGTTAGGTTGAGGTTTAGGTTTTGGGTTAGGTTTAGGGTTAGGATTAGGGTAGGGTGAGGGTGAGTATGAGGTTTAGTGTTAGGGTTAGGCTTAGGCTTAGGGTTAGGCTGAGGGCGAGGGTGGGGGTGAGGATTAGGCTTAGGGTGATGGTTAGGGTTAGGGTTAGGTTGAGGGTTATTATTAGGGTTAGGGTTAGAGTTAGGGTTAGGTTGAGGGTGAGGTTTCGGGGTACAGTTAGGGTTAGAGTGAGAGTTTGGGTTACAGTGAGGGTTATCGTGGGGGTGACGGTAAGGGTAAAGTTGAGGTTTAGGCTGAGGGTGAGGGTTACGGTAAGGGTGATGGTAAGGGTTAGGGTGAGGGTTAGTGTTAGTGTTAGGGTGAGGTTGAGGGTTAAATTGAGGATTAGTGTTAGGGTTAGTGTGAGGTTTATGGTGAGGATGAGAATTAGGGTTAGGGTGAAGGCTAGGGTGAGGGTGAGGTTTAGGTTTAGTGTTAGGGTGAGGTTTAGGGTTAGGGTGATGTTTAGGGTTAGTGTGAGTGTTAGTGTTACAGTTAGGGTTAGTGTTAGGTTGAGGGTAATCGTTAGGGTGAGGGTTAGTGTTAGGGTGAAGTTTATGGTTAGGGTGAGGGTTAGGGTTAGGATAAGTGTAAGGGTGAGGTCTAGGCTGAGGGTTAGGGTGAGTGTTAGGGTTAGGGATAGGCTTAAATTTAGGATTAGGTTTAGGTTGAGGGTGAGTGTGAGGGTTAGGATTAGGGTTAGAGTTTGGCTTAGAGTTAGGAGGAGGGTTAGGGTTAGGGTTTGCGTTAAGGTGAGGGTGAGGCTGAGGATTAGGGTAAGGTTTAGTGTTAGGTTTAGGGTTAGTGTTAGTGTTAGGGTTAGTGTTAGTGTTACAGTGAGGGTTGGGCTTAGGGTTAGGGTTAGGGTTAGGCTTAGAGTTAGGGTGAGTGTTAGGATGAGAATTAGGTTACAATTAGGGTTAGGGTGAGGGCTAGGGTGAAGGTGAGCTTTAGGGTAAGTGTTAGGCTAAGGTTTAGGGTTAGGGTTAGGGTGAGGGTGATGGTTAGGGTTAGGATTAGGGTTAGGGTTAGGATTAGTGTTAGGGTGAGGTTGAGTGTTAGCATTAGGTTTAGGTTAGGTTTAGGGTTAAGTTTAGGGTTAGGATTACTGTTATTGTTAGGGTTAGGGTTAGAGTTATGGTGAGGGTGAGGGTGAGGGTGAGTGTTAGGATTGTGGTGAGGTTTAGGGTTAGGGTTAGGATTAGCGTTAGGTTGAGCTTGAGGTTTAGGGTTAGATTTAGGTTTAGTTGGAGGGTTGCGTCGAGGGTTAGGGTTAGGGTAAGTGTTAGATTTAAGGTTAGGTTGAGGGTTAGGTTGAGATTTAGGGTTAGGTTTAGGGTTAGGATTAGGTTAGGGTGAGGGTGAGTGTGAGGTTTAGGGTTTGATTTAGGCTTAGGCTTAGGGTTAGGCTGAGGGTGACGGTGGGGGTGAGGATTAGGGTTAGGGTGATGGTTACAGTTAGGGTTAGGGTGAGGGTTAGTTATAGGCTCAGGGTTAGAGTTAGAGTTAGGGTGAGGGTGAGGTTTAGGGGTAGAGTTAGGGTTAGGGTGTGGTTTAGGGTTAGAGTGAGGGTTAGGGTGGGGGTGACGGTAAGGGTAAAGGTGAGGGTTAGGCTGAGGGTGAGGGTTATGGGAAGAGTGACGTTTAGGGTTAGGGTGAGGGTTAGGGTTAGGGATAGGGTGAGGGTGAGGGTTAGATTGAGGATTAGTGTTAGGGTTAGTGTGAAGTTTAGGGTGAGGATGAGGATTAGGGTTAGGGCGAGGTCTAGCGAGAGGGTGAGGTTTAGGGTTAGTGTTAGGGTGAAGATTATGGTTAGGGTAATTGTTAGGGTTAGTGTGAGGTTTAGTTTTAGGGTTAGGGTTAGTATTAGGGTGAGGGTAAGCGTTATGGTGATGATTAGGGTTAGGGTGAGGGTTAGGGTTAGGGTTAGGTTTATTGTTAGTGTTATGGTTAGGGTAAAGGTTATGGTGAGGGTGAGTGTGAGGGTTAGGGATAGGGCTAAGATGAGGTTTAGGGATAGGGTTAAGGTTAGGGTTAGGGTCAGGGTGGGGTTTAGTGTTAGAATTAGGGTTAGGGTGAGGCTGAGCGTGAGAGTTCGGGTTAGAATTAATGTTAGGGTCAGGCTTAAGGTGAGGGTTAGGATTAGGGTTAGTGTTAGGGTTAGGGTTAGGGTGAGTGCTAGGGTGAGGATGATGTTTAGGTTTAGGGTCAGAGTTAGGGTTAGGCTTAGGCTTAGGCTTAGGTTAAGGCTGAGACTGAGGGTGAGGCTGAGGGTTAGTGTTAGGGTGAGGGTTAGGGTAAGGGTTAGGGGGAGGGTTAGGAAAAGGGATAGGGTTAGGATTAGGGTTGGGTGTGGTTAGGGTTAGAATGAGGTTTAGGGTTAGGGTTAGCTTGAGGGTTAGGATTATGGTAAGGATGATAGTTAGTGTTCGGGTTAAGTTTAGGTTTATGTTGAGGGTTAAGGTAAGGGTTACAGTGAGGGTGAGGGTTAGGGTTAGAATGAGGGTGAGGGTTTGGATTAGGGTTAAGGTTAGCGTGAGGGTTATGGTTAGTGTTAGGGTGAGGGTTAGGATGAGGGTTAGGGTTAGGATTAGTGTTAGGGTGAGGGCTAGGGTGAGGGTGAGGTTTAGGGTTAGGGTTAGGGTTAGGGTGAGGTTTAGGTTTAGAGGTAGGGTTAGTGTTAGGGTGAGGGTGACGTTTAAGGTTAGAGTTAGGGGTAGGATGAGGCTGAGGTTGAGGGTTAAGGTTAGGGTTAGTGTTAGATTTAGGGTTAGGGTGAGGGTTAGGTTGAGGGTGAGGGTTAGGCTTAGGGTTAGGATTAGGTTTAGGGTAAACGTTAGGGTGAGTGTGAGCATTAGGGCTAGGGTTAGGGTTTGGCTTAGGGTTAGGCTGAGGGTGAGGGTGAGGGTTAGTGTTAGATTAAGGTTTAGGGTTAGGGTTAAGGTGAGAGTTAGGGTTTGGTTATGTTTATGGTTAGGGTGAGGGTAAGGGTTAGCGTTAAGGTGAGCATGAGGTTTATGGTTACTTTGAGGATTACCCTTAGGGTTAGGGCTAGGGTGAGGGTTAAGTTTAGGGTGAGGGCTAGGGTGAGGGTGAGGTTTAGGGTTAGTGTTAGGGTAAGGTGTAGGGTTAGGGGTAGGGTTTGGGTTAGGGTTAGGATGAGGGTTAGTGTTAAGATTATGGTTAGGGTGAGTGTTAGGATTAGGGTTAGGGTTAGGGTTAGGTTTAGAGATAAGATTAGTGTTATTTTTAGGGTTAGGGTTAGAGTTATGGTAAGGGTGAGGGTGAGGGTGAGGGTTAGGGTTAGGGATAGGGTTAGGGTGAGGTTTAGGGTTAGGTTTAGGATTAGAGTTAAGGTGAGGGTGAGGTTTAGTGATAGATTTAATGTTAGTTGGAGGGTTAGTTCGAGCGTTAATGTTAGGGTTAGTGTTAGGGTTAAGGTTAGGGTTAGGGTTAGGCTGAGGTTTAGGGATAGGTTTAGGTTTAGGCTTAGGGTTAGGATTAGGGTTAGGTTGAGGGTGAGTGTGAGGGTTAGGGTTAGGCTTTGGCTTAGACTTTGGGTTAGGCTGAGGGCGAGGGTGCTGGTGAGGATTAGGGTTAGGGTGATGGTTATGGTTAGGGTTAGGGTGAGGGTTAGAATGAGGGTTAGGGTTAGGATGAGGGTTAGGGTTAGGATTAGGGTTAGGGTGAGGGCTAGGATGAGGGTGAAGTTTAGGGTAAGGGATAAGCTTAGTCTTAGGGTTAAGCTGAGCATGAGGTTGAGGGTTAGGGATAGGGTAAGGTATAGTGTTAGGTTTAGGGTTAGAGTCAGGGTTAGGGTGAGGGTGAGGTTTAGGGATAGGTTTAGGGTCAGAGTGAGGGGTAGGGTTAGGGTGAGGGTTAGGGTGGGGGTGACGGTAAGGGTAAAGGTGAAAGTTAGGCTGAGGGTCAGGGTTATGGTAAGGGTGAGGGTTACCTTTAGGGTGAGGGTTAGGGTGGGGGTGACGGTAAGGGTAAAGGTGAAAGTTAGGCTGAGGGTCAGGGTTATGGTAAGGGTGAGGGTTACCTTTAGGGTGAGGGTTAGTGTTAGGGTGAGGGTGAGGGTGAGGGTGAGGGTTAGATTGAGGATTAGTGTTAGGGTTAGTGTGAGGTTTAGGGTGAGGATGAGGGTTAGGGTTAGGGTGATGGCTAGGGTGAGGGTGAGGTTGAGGGTTAGATTGAGGATTAGTGTTAGGGTTAGTGTGAGGTTTAGGGTGAGATTGAGGTTTAGGGTTAGGATTAATGTTAGGGTTAGTCTTAACATGAGGGTTAGGGTGAGGGTGAGGTTTAGGCTTAGTGTTAGGATTAGGATTAGGGTTGGGTTTAGGGTGAGTGTGAGGGATAGGGTTAGGGTTAGGCTTAGGCTTAGTGTTAGGCTGAAAGTGAAGGTGAGTGTGAGGGTTAGGGTTAGGATGAGTGTTAGGGTTAGGGTGAGAGTTAGGGTTAGGATTAAGTTTAGGGTTAGAGTGAGGGTTAGCGTAAGGGTTACAGTGAGGGTGAGGGTTAGCGTTAGGTTGAGGGTTAGGGTCAGGGTTACTGTTAGGGTGAGGTTTAGGATCAGGGTTCGGGTTAGGATTAGGTTTAGGTTGAGGGCTAGGGTGAGGGTGAGTTTTAGGGTTAGGGTTATGGTGAGGTTTAGTGTTAGGTTTAGGTTTGGGTTAGGGTGAGCGTGAGGTTTAGGGTTCAATGTAGCTTTAGGGTGAGGCTGAGGGTGAGGGTTAGGGTTAGGGTTAGTGTTAGAGTTATTGTTACTGTGAGGGTTAGGGTGAGGGTGAGGGTAAGGCTTCATGTTAGGATTAGGATTAGAGTAAGGGTTTGGGTTAGTGTGAGGGTTAGGGTTAGGGTTAGGGTTAGGTTTAGGGTTAGGCTTAGGGTGAGGGTGAGGCTGAGGGTTAGGGTTAGGGTAAGGGTTAGGTGTAGGGTTAGGGTGAGAGTTAGGGTTCTGGGTAAATTTAGGTTTAGGGTGAGGGTTAGAGTTAAGGTTACAGTGAGGGTGAGGGTTAGGGTTAGGTTGAGGTTTAGGGTTAGGCTTAGGATTAGGGTGACGGTTAGGATTACGGTTAGGGTTAGGGTGAGGGTAAGGGTGAGGTTTAGGGTTAGATATAGGGTTAGGGTGAGGATGAGGGTTAGGGTTAGGGTGGGGGCTAGGGTGAGGGTGAGGTTGAGGTTTAGATTGAGGATTATTGTTAAGGTTAGTGTGAGTTTTAGGGTGAGGATGAGGTTTAGGGTTAGGGTTAGGTTTAGGATTAATGTTAAGGTTAGTCTTAACGTGAAGGTTAGGGTGAGGGTGAGGTTTAGGATTAGTATTAGGGATGGGTTTAGGGTGAGTGTGAGGGTTAGGGTTAGGATGAGTGTTAGGGTTAGGGTTAGGGTGAGAGTTAGGGTTCAGGTTAAGTTTAGGGTTAGAGTGAAGGTTAGTGTAAGGGTTACAGTGAGGGTGAGGGTTAGAGTTAGGTTGATGGTTAGGATTCAGATTAGGGTTAAGGTGAGGGTGAGGGTTAGGTTTAGTGTTAGGATGAGGGTTAGGTTCAGGGTTAGAGTTAGGATTAGGGTTAGGGTGAGGTTTAGGGTTAGGATTAGGGTTTTAGGGTTAGGGTTACGGTTAGGTTGAGGGTGAGGTTTAGATTTAGAGTTACCGTTAGGGTGAGGATGAGGTTTAGGGTTAGGGTTAGGATTAATGTTAGGGTTAGTCTTAACGTGAGGGTTAGGGTGAGCGTGAGGTTTAGGGTTAGAGGTAGGTTTAGGGTGAGGCTGACGGTGAGGGTTAGGGTTAGGGTTAGTGTTAGAGTTATTGTTACTGTGAGGGTTAGGGTGAGGGTGAGGGTAAGGCTTCGTGTTAGGATTGGGATCAGAGTAAGGGTTAGGGTGAGTGTGAGGGTTAGGGTTAGGGTTAGGGTTAGGCTTAGGGTGAGGGTGAGGGTGAGGGTTAGGGTGAGGGTGAGGGTTAGGTGTAGGGTTAGGGTGAGAGTTAGGGTTCTGGTTAAATTTAGGGTTAGGGTGAGGGTTAGGGTTTGGGTTACAGTGAGGGTAAGGGTTAGGGTTAGTTTGAGGTTTAGGGTTAGGCTTAGGATTAGGGTGAGGGTTAGGGTTAGGGTGAGGTTGAGGTTTAGGGTTAGATATAGGGTTAGGGTGAAGATTAGGGTTAGGGTTAGGGTTAGGGTTAGGGTGAGGTTTAGGGTTAGGGTTAGAGTTAGCGTTAGAATTACAATGACGGTGAGGGTGCAGGTTAGTGTGAGGTTTAGGTTTAGAGTTAGGGTTAGGGTTATGCAGAGTGTTAGGGTTAGTGTTAGTGTTAGAGATAGGGTTATGGTGAGGGAGTAGGGTGAGGGTGAGGATAAGGCTTAGTGTTAGGATTAGCAATAGGGTAAGGGTTAGGGTGAGTGTGAGGGTTAGGTTTAGGGTTAGTGTTAGGCTTAGGGTAAGTCTGAGCATGAGGTTGAGTGTGAGGGTTAGGGTTAGGGATATGGTGAGGTTTAGTGTTAGGGTTAGGGTTAGATTTAGGGTTAGGGTTAGGATGAGGGTGAGGGTGGGTCTGAGGATTAGGTTTAGGCTTAGGGTTATTGTTAGGGTGATGGTGAGTTTTAGGGTTAGAGTTAGGATTAGGGGGAGGGTTGGGGTGAGGTTTCGGGTTAGGGTTAGGGTGAAGGTGAGGGTTAGGTTGAGGTTTAGGGATAGGGTTAGGTTTAGGATTAAGGTTAGGTTGAGAATGATTATGAGGCTTAAGGTAAGGGTTAGGCTTAGGCTTAGGGATTTTGCTGAGGGTGAGGGTGAGGGAGAGGATTAGGGTTAGGGTGATAGTTAGGGTTAGGGTTAGTGTTATTGTTAGGGTTAGGGTTTGCGTTACGGTGACAGTGAGGGTGCAGGTGAGGGTTAGGTTTAGGGTTAGGGAGGGGTTTAGGGTTAGGGTTAGGTTTAGGGTGAGGGTGAGGTTTAGGGTTAGATATAGGGTTAGGGGGAGGGTTAGGGGGAGCGTTAAGTCTAGGTTTAGTGTTAGGGTTAGGTTCAGGTTGAGGGTTAGGTTTAGGGTTAGGGTTAGGGTGAGGGTGAGTGTGCATATGAGTGTGACGTTTAGGGTTAGGTTTATGCTTAAGCTTAGGTTTATGCTTAGGGTTAGGCTGAGGTTGAGTGTTAGGGTTAGGATGAGGGTTAGGATTAGGTTTATGGGGAGGGTTAGGATGAGGGTTAGGGTTAGGATTAGTGTTAGAGTTAGGGCTAGGGTGAGGGTTATGTTTAGGCTTAGGTTTAGGGTGAGGTTTATGGTTAGGGTTAGGGTGAGGGTGAGGTTTAGGGTTAGACTTTGGGTTAAGGTGAGGCTTAGGGTGAGGTTTTGGATTAGGGTTAGGATTAGGATTACAGTAAGGGTTATGTTGAGTGTGAGTGTTAGGGTTACAGTTAGGGTGAAGTTTAGGTTTTGGATTAGGGTTAGCGTGAGGGTTCGGATGAGGTTTAGAGTTACATTGAGGGTGAGGGTTAGGGTTAGGTTGTTGGTTAGGGTTGGTTAGGGTTAGGGTTAAGGTGAGGTTTAGGGTTAGGGTTAGTGTGAAGGATAGGATGAGTATTAGGGTTACGATTAGGGTTAGGGTGAGGGCTAGGTTGAGTGTGAGGTTTAGTGTTAGTGTTAGGGTGAGGTTTAGGGTTAGGGTTAGGGTTAAGGTGAGGGTTAGGGTGAGAGATATGGTTAGGGTGAGGGTTAGGGTTAGGGTTAATGTTATTGTTAGGGTGAGGGTTACGCTTAGGGTTAGGATGAGGTTTAGGTTTAGGGTTAGTGTTAGAGTTAGGTTTAGGGTGAGGGTGAGACTTAGGGTTAGAGTTAGGTATAGTGTTAGGGTTAGGGATAGGGTGAGGGTTAGGGTTAGACTTAAACTTAGTCTTAGGCTTAGGCCGAGCATGAGGGTGAGGTTTAGGGTTAGGGTTAGGGTGAGGGTTAGGTCAGGATTTGGGTGAGGTTTATGATGAGGTTTAGGGTTAGGATTAGGTTTAGGGTGAGGGCTAGGATGAGGTTTAGGAATAGGTTTAGGTTTAGCATTTGGGTTTGGGTGAGGGTGAGTGTGAGGGTTAGGAGTAGTGTTAGGGTTAGGCTTAGGGTTAGGGTGAGGGTTAGTGATAGGATTTGGGTTAGGGTGAGGGTGAGGCTGAGGATTAGGGTTAGGTTTAGGGTTTGGTTTAGGGTTAGGGTTAGGGTTAGTGTTACCTTTAGTGTTAGGGTTAGGGTTAGGGTTAGGCTGAGGGTGAGGGTGGGTGTGAGGATTAGGGTTAGGGTTCAGGTTAGGGTTATTGTTAGTGTTATGGTTAGGGTTAAGTTTGCTGTGAGGGTGAGGATGAGTGTGAGGGTTATGGTTAGGGTTAGGATTAGGGTTAGGTTTAGTGTTATTGTTAGGATTAGGGTTAGAGTTACAGTGAGGTTGAGGTTGAGGGTGAGGGTTAGGTTTAGGGTGAGGTTTAGGGTTAGAGTTAGGGTTAGGGTTAGGGTGAGGGTGAGGTTTCGGGTTAGAGTTAGGGTTAGGGGAAGGGTTATGGTGAGGTTTAGGGTTAGGGTTATGGTTAGGGTGAGGGTGAGGGTGAGGGGTCGGTTGAGGTTTAGGGATAGGGTTAGCGTTAGGATTAGGGTTAGGGTGAGAATGAGTATGGGGGTTACTCTGAGGGTTAGGCTTAGGCTTAGGGTTAGGCTGAGGGTGGGGGTGGGGGTGAGGATTAGGGTTAGGTTGATGGTTAGGGTTATGCTTAGTGTTATTGATAGGGGTAAGGTTCGAGTTACGATGAAGTTGAGAGTGCGGGTGAGGGTTAGGGTTAGGGTTAGGCTGGGGTTTAGAGTTAGGGTGAGGGTTAGGGTAAGGGTAGGGTGAGGTTTACGGTTAGATATAGGGTTAGGATGAGGGTTAGGGTGAGGGTTAGAGTTAGTGTTAGGGTTAGGGTGAGGGTGAGTTTTAGGGTTAGACATAGGGTTGGGGGAGGGTTAGGGTTAGGGTTAGGATTACGGTTAGGGTGAGGTTTAGGGTTTGGGTTAAGTTTAGGGTTAGAGTTACTGTGAGGATGAGGGTTAGGGTTAGGATTAGAGTTAAGGTGAGGTTTAGGGTTAGTGTTAGGGTTAGGTTTAGAATTACAGTGATGGTGATGGTGCATGTGAGTGTGAGGTTTAGGGTTAGAGTTAGGGTAAGGGTTAGGCTGAGTGTTAGGGTTAGGGTTAGTGTTAGGCTTAGGGTTAGGCTGAGCATGAGGTTGAGTGTGAGGGTTAGGGTTAGGGATAGGGTGAGGTTTTGTGTTAGGTTTAGGGTTAGATTTAGTGTTGGGTTGAGGTTGAGATTTAGGGGTAGGGTTAGGTTCAGGGTGAGGGTTAGGGTTAGGGTGAGGGTGAGGGTTAGATTGAGGATTAGTGTTAGGGTTAGTTTGAGGTTTAGGGTGAGGTTGAGGGATAGGGTTAGGGTGAGGGCTAGGGTGAGTATGAGGGTGAGGGTTAGATTGAGGATTAGTGTTATGGTTAGTGTGAGGTTTAGGGTGAGTATGAGGTTTAGGGTTAGGGTTAGGATTAGGATTAATGTTAGGGTTAGGCTTAAGGTGAGGGTTATGATGAGGGTGTGGATTAGGGTTAGTGTTAGAATTAGGATTAGGGTTAGGTTTAGGGTGAGTATGAGGGTTCGGGTTAAGGTTAGGTTTCGGCTTAGTGTTAGGCTGAAGGTGAAGGTTAGGGTGAAGGTTAGGGTTAGGGTGAGTGTTAGGGTTAGGATTAGGGTGAGAGTTAGTGTTCGGGTTAAATTTAGGGTTAGGGTGAGTGTTAGGGTATGGATTACAGTGAGGGTGTGTGTTAGGGTTAGGTTGAGGGTTAGGGTTATGGTTAGTGATAGGGTGAGGGTTAGGATGAGGGTTAGGGTTAGGATTAGGTTTATGGTGAGGACTAGGGGGAGGGTGAGGTTTAGGGTTAGGGTTAGGGTGAGGTTTTGGGTTAGGTTTAGGGTTAGGGTTAGGGTGAGGGTCAGGTTTAGGGTTAGAGTTAGGGTTAGGGTGAGTCTGAGGGTGAGGGTTAGGGTTAAAGTTAGTTTTAGAGTTAGGGTTATGGTGAGGGTTAGGGTGAGGGTAAGGCTTAGTCTTAGCATTAGGATTAGGGTAAGGGTTAGGGTGAGTGTGAGGGTTAGGGTTAGGGTTAGGCTTAGGGTTAGGCTTATGGTGAGGGTGAGGGTGAGGGTTAGGGTTAGGGTGAGAGTTAGGGGTAGGGTTAGGGTGAAAGTTAGGGTTCGGGTTAAGTTTAGGGTTAGGGTGAGTGTTAGGGTTAGGGTTCCATTGAGGGTGAGCGTTAGGGTTAGGTTGAAAGTTAGGGTTAGGATTAGGATTAGGGTGAGTGTTAGGGTTAGGTTTATGGTGAGGGTTAGGATGAGGATTAGGGTTAGGATTAGGGTTCGGGTGAGGGCCAGGGTGAGGGTGAGGGTTAGGGTTAGTGTTTGGGTGAGGTTTAGGATTAGGGTTAGGGTTAGCGTTAGGGTTAGGGTTAGGTTGAGGGTCAAGGTGGGGGTGAGTATTAGGGTTAGGCTTAGGGTTATTGTTAGGGTGAGGGTGAATTTTAGGGTTAGAGTTAGGTTTAGTGGGAGTTTTAGGGTGAGGTTTATGGTTAGGGTTAGTGTTAGGGTTAGGGTGAGGGTGAGGGTTAGGTTGAGATTTAGGGATAGGATTAGGTTTGGGATTACGGTTAGGGTGAGCATGAGTATAAGAGTTAGTTTGAGGGTTAGGATTAGGCTTAGGTTTAGGCTGAGGATGAGGGTGGGGGTGAGGATTATAGTTAGGGTGGTGCTTAGGGTTAGGGTTAGTGTTATTGTTAGGTTTAGGGTATTAGTTTTGGTGAGGGTGAGGGTGCGGGTGAGGGTTAGAGTTAGGGTTAGGTTTAGGGAGAGGGTTAGGTTGAGGTTGAGGGTGAGGGTGAGTGTGAGATTTAGGGTTAGGTTTATGCTTAAACTTAGGTTTATGCTTAGGGTTACCTGAGGGTGAAGGTGAGGGTGAGGGTTAGGGTTAGGGTGAGGGTTAGGTTTAGGGTTATGGGGAGGGTTAGGATGAGGGTTAGGGTTAGGATTAGGGTTAGGGTGAGGGCTAGGGTGAGGGTTATGTTTAGGGTTAGGGTTAGAGTGAGGTTTAGGGTTAGGGTTAGTGTGAGGTTTAGGATGAGTGTTAGGGTTAGGATTAGGTTTAGGGTGAGGGCTAGGTTGAGGGTGAGGTTTAGTTAGTGTTAGGGTGAGGTTTAGGTTTAGGATGAGGTTGAGGGTTAGGATGAGTGTTAGAGTTACATTAAGGGTGAGAGTTCGGTTTAGGGTGAGTATTAGTGTTAGGATTAGGTTTAGGGTGAGTGTGAAGTTTAGGATTAGGGTTAGGGTTAGGGTTATTGTGAGGGTTATGGTTAGGGTTACGGTGATGGTGAGGTTGAGGGTTAGTGTTAGGGTTGGGTTGAGGTTTAGGGTTAGAGTTAGTATTAGGGTGAGGGTGAGGTTTAGGGTTAGATTTAGGTTTACGGTGAGGGTTGGGTTGAGGGTTGGGGTTAGGGTTATTGTTAGGGTTAGGTTTAGAGTGAGAGTTACGGGGAGGGTTTGGGTTAGGGTTAGGTTTAGGGATAGGATTATTGTTAGGGTGAGGGTGAGTGTGTGTTTAGGGTTAGGTTTAGGCTTAGGCTTAGGGTTAGGGTGAGGGTGCAGTTGAGGTTGAGAGTTAGGGTTAGTGTGAGGGTTAGGGTTAGGGTTAGGGTTAAGGTTAGGATTAGGGTTAAGTTAAGGACTAGGGTGAGGGTGAGGTTTAGGGTTAGGTTTAGGATGAGGTTTAGCTTTAGGGTTAAGGTTAGGGATAGGGTGAGGTTGAGGTTTAGGGTTAGAGTTAAGGTAAGGGTGAGGCTGAGGGTGAGGGTTAGGTTTAGGGTTAGTTTTAGGGTTAGAGTTAGGGTTAGGGTGAGGGCTATGGTGAGAGTGAGGGTTAGGGTTACGGTTAGGATTACGATTAGGGTTAGGGTTAGGTTGAGTGTGAGGGTTAGTGTTAGGTTTAGGGTTAGGCTTAAAGTTAGGCTGAGGCTGAGGGTGAGGGTGAGGATTAGGGTTAGGGTGAGGGTTAGGGTTAGGGTTATGGGGAGGGTGAGGATGAGGGTTAGGTTTAGGATTAGGGTTAGGGTGAGGGCTAGGATGAGGGTGAGGTTTAGAGTTAGGGTTAGGGTGAGGTTTAGGGTTAGGGTTAGGGTTAGGGTGAGAGTGAGGTTTAGGGTTATTGTTATTGTAAGGTTGAGGCTGAAGTTGATGGTTAGTGTTAGGTTTAGTGTTAGAGTTAGCGTTAGGATGAGGGTGAGGGTTAGGCTTAGTGTTACGATTAGGATTAGGGTAAGTTAAGGTTGAGTGTGAGGATTAGGGTTAGGCTTAGGCTTAGGCTTATGTTTAGGCTGAGGGTGGGGGTGAGGGTGAGGGTTAGGGTTAAGGTGAGGGTTAGGGTTAGGGCTAGAGTGAGAGTTACGGTTCGGTTAAATTTAGGGTTAGGGTGAGGATTAGGTTTAGGGTGAGGGCTAGGGTGAGGGTGAGGGTTAGGGTTAGTGTTACAGTAAGATTCAGGTTTAGGGTTAGGGTTAGTGTGAGGGTTAGGATGGGGGTTAGGGTTACGGTGAGGGTGAAGGTTACGTGAGGGTGAGGGTTAGGGTTAGGATTATGGTTAAGATGAGGGTGAGGGTTATTGTTAGGGTTAGGATTATGGTTGGGGTTACGGTGAGGGTGAGGGTTAGGGTTAGGGTAAGGGTGAGGTTTAGTGTTAGGGTAGGGTTAGAGTTAGGTTTAGGGTGAGGGTGAGATTTAGGGGTAGGGTTAGGGTCAGGGTGAGGGTTAGGTTTAGGTGAAGGTTAGGGTTAGGGTTAGGGTGAGGGTGAGGGTTAGGATGAGGGTGAGGGTAATGGTAAGGGTGAGGGTTAGGTTTAGGTGAGGGTTAGATTTAGGGTTAGGGTGAGGGTGAGGGTTAGATTGAGGATTAGTATTAGGGTTAGTGTGAGGTTTAGGGTGAGGATGAGGGTTAGGGTTAGGTTGAGGGCTAGGGTGAGGGTGAGGGTGAGGGTTAGATTGAGGATTAGTGTTAGGGATAATGTGAGGTTTAGGGTGAGGATGATGTTTAGGGTTAGGATTAGGGTTAAGATTAATGTTAGGGTTAGGCTTAAGGTGAGGGTTAGGGTGAGGGTTAGGTTTAGGGTTAGTGTTAGGATTAGGATTAGGGCTATGGTTAGGGTGATTGTGAGGCGTTGGGTTAGGGTTAGTGTTAGGCTTAGTATTAGGCTGAAGGTGAGGGTGAGGGTTATGTTTAGGGTGAGTGTTAGGGTTAGGGTTAGGGTGAGAGTTACTGTTCAGATTAAGTTTAGGGTTAGGGTGATTGTTAGGGTAAGGGTTACAGTGAGGGTGAGGGTTAGGATTAGTTTGAGGGTTAGGGTTAGGGTTAGGGTGAGAGTGAGGGTTAGGGTTAGGGATAGGGTGAGGGTTAGGATGAGGGTTAGGGTTAGGGTGAGGGTGAGGGTTAGATTGAGGATTAGTGTTATGGTTAGTGTGAGGTTTAGGGTGAGGATGAGGATTAGGTTTAGTGTGAGGGCTACGGTGAGGGTGAGGGTTAGGGTTAGTGTTAGGGTGAGGTTTAGGGTTAGGGTGATGGTTAGCCTTAGTGTGAGCATTAGTGTTAGCGTTAGGGTTAGTCTTAGGGTGAGCGTAAATGTTAGGGTTAGGGTGAGTGTTAGGGTGAGTGTTATGGTTAGGGTGAGGTTTAGGGTTAGGGTTAGGGTTATTGTAAGGGTTAGGGTTAGGGTTACTGTTACGGTGAGGGTGAGGTTTAGGGTTAGGTTTAGGATGAGGTTTAGGTTTAGGGTTAGGGTTAGAGTTAGGTTTAGGATGAAGGTGAGGTTTAGGGTCAGAGTTAGGGATAGAATTAGGTTTAGGGATAGGGTGATGGTTAGGGTTAGGCTTAGGCTTAGTCTTAGGCTTAGGCCGAGCATGAGGGTGAGGGTTAGAATTAGGGTTAGAGTGAGGGTTAGGCTTAGGGTTAGGGTGAGTTTAAGGATGAGGTTTAGGGTTAGGATTAGGTTTAGGGTGAGGGCTAGGGTCAGGGTTAGGGTGAGGGTTAGGAATAGGTTTAGGTTTAGGATTTGGGTTAGGGTGAGGGTGAGGGTGACGGTTAGGGTTAGGGTTAGGTTTAGGCTTAGGGTTAGGGTAAGTGTTAGTGTTAGGATTTGGGTTAGAGTGAGGGTGAGGCTGAGGATAAGGGTTAGGTTTAGGGTTTGGTTGAGGATTAGTGTTAGTGTTAGTGTTAGTGTTAGGGTTAGGGTTACTTTGAGGGTTATGATTAAGGTTAGGGTTAGGGTTAGGCTGAGGGTGAGGGTGGGGTTGAGGATTAGGGTTAGGGTTAGGGTTAAGGTTATTGTTAGTATTATGGTTAGGGTTAACTTTGCTGTGAGGGTGAGGCTGAGGGTTATGGTTATGGTTAGGGTTAGGATTAGGGTTAGGGTTAGTGTTATGGTTATGGTTAGGTTTAGAGTTACAGTGAAGTTGAGGTTGAGGGTGAGGGTTAGGTTTAGGGTGAGGTTTATTGTTAGAGTTAGGGTTCGGGTAAGGGTAAGCGTGAGGTTTAGAGTTAGAGTTAGGTTTGGGGGAGGGTTAGGGGGAGGTTTAGGCTTAGGGCTAGTGTTAGGGTTAGGGTGAGGGGGAGGGTTAGGTTGAGGTTTAGGGATAGGGTTATGGTTAGGATTAGGGTTAGGTTGAGCATGAGTATGAGGCTTAGGGTGAGGGTTAGGCTTAGGCTTAGGGTTAGGCTGAGGGTGAAGTTGGGGGTGAGGATTAGGTTTAGGGTGATGGTTAGGGTTAGGGTTAGGGTGGGGTTTAGAGTTAGGGTTAGTCTTAGGGTTAGGGTGAGGGTTACGTTTAGGGATAGATATAGGGTTATTGGGAGGGTTATGGTGAGGGTTAGGGTTAGGGTTAGTGTTAGGTTTAGGGTGAGGGTGAGGTTTAGGGTTAGATATAGGGTTAGGGTGAGGATTAGGGTTAGGGATAGGGTTAGGGTTAGGTTGAGGTTTAGGGTTAGGGTTAGTGTTAGGGTTAGAATTACAGTGAGGGTGCCTGTTAGTGTGAGGTTTAGGGTTAGAGTTAGGCTTAGGTTTATGTTGAGTGTTAGGGTTAGGGTTAGTGTTAGAGTTAGGGTTATGGTGAGGGTTAGGGTGAGGGTGAGGGTAAGGCTTAGTGTTAGGATTAGGAATTGGTTAAGTGTTAGGGTGAGTGTGAGGGTTAGGGTTAGGGTTAGTGTTAGGCTTAGGGTAAGGCTGAGCATGAGGTTGAGTGTGAGGGTTAGGGTTAGGGATATGGTGAGGTTTAGTTTTAGGGTCAGGGTTAGATTTAGGGTTAGGGTTATTATGAGGGTGAGGGTGCGGCTGAGGATTATGGTTAGGCTTAGAGTTATTGTTAGGGTGATGGTGAGTTTTAGAGTTTGAGTTATATTTAGGGGGTGGCTTAGGGTGAGGTTTAGGGTTTGGTTTAGTTGTAGGGTTAGGGTGAGGGTGAGGGTTAGGTTGAGGTTTAGGGATAAGGTTAGGTTTAAGATTTGGGTTAGGGTGAGCATGAGTATGAGCCTTAGGGTGAGGGTTAGACTTAGGCTTAGGGTTAGGCTGAGGGTGAGGGTGAGTGTGAGGATTAGGGTAAGGGTGATGTTTAGGTTTAGGTTTAGTGTTATTGTTAGGGTTAAGGTTTGAGTTACGGTGAGGGTGAGGGTGCGGGTGAGGGTTAGGCTTAGGGTTAGGGAGGGTTTTAGGGTTAGGATTAGGTTTAGGGTTAGATATAGGGTTAGGGGGAGGTTTAGGGTGAGGGTTACGGTTAGGTTTAGTGTTAGGGTTAGGGTGAGGGTGAGGGTTAGGTTGAGGTTTAGGGATAGGGTTAGGTTTATGATTAGTGGTAGGGTGAGCATGAGTATGAGGCTTAGGGTGAGGGTTAGGCTTAGGCTTAGGGTTAGGCTGAGTTTGAGGCTGGGGGTGAGGATTAGGGTTAGGGTGATGATTAGCGTTAGGGTTAGTGTTATTGTTAGGGTTAGAGTTTGAGTTGTGACAGTGAGGGTGCGGGTGAGGGTTAGGGTTAGGGTTAGGGTGGGGTTTAGGTTTAGGGTTAGGTTTAGGGTGAGGGTGAGGTTTAGGGTTAGATATAGGGTTAGGGGGAGGATTAGGGTGAGGGTTAGCGTTAGGGTTAGTGTTAGGTTTAGAGTCAGGTTGAGGGTTAGGTTTAAGGTTAGGGTTAGGTTGAGGGTGAGAGTGCGGGTGAGTGTGAGGTTTAGGGTTAGGTTTAGGCTTAAGCTTAGGTTTATGCTTAGGGATAGGCTGAGGGTGATGGTGAGGGTTAGGTTTAGCGTCAGGTTTAGGGTTAGGCTTTTGGGGAGGGTTAGGATGAGGGTTACGGTTAGGATTAGGGTTAGAATGAGGGCTAGGGTGAGGGTTATGTTTAGGGTTAGGGTGAGGGTGAGGTTTAGGGTTAGGGGTAGTGTTAGGCTTAGGGTGAGGGTGAGGTTAATTATTAGGGTTAGGGTGAGAGTTATGGGTAGGTTCAGGGTGAGAGTTAGAGTTCGGGTTAAGTTTAGGGTTAGGGTGAGGGTTAGGGTTAGGGTTACAGTGAGGGTGAGGGTTAGGGTTAGGTTGAGGGTTAGGGTTAGGCTTAGGATTAGGGTGAGGGTTAGGGTTAGTGTTAGGGTGATGGTTAGTATGAGGATTAGGGTTATGATTAGGGTTCTGGTGATGGCTAGGGTGAGGGTGAGGGTTAGGATTAGTGTTTGGGTGAGGTTTAGGGTAGGAGTTTGGGTGAGGGTTAGGATATGGTTTAGGGTCTCAGTGAGGGTTAGGGTTAGGGTTAGGGTGAGGGTTAGGGTTAGGGTTTGGGTTAGGGTGAGGCTGAGTTTTAGGATTATATTTAGGGTTAGGGGTAGGGTTATGTCAAGGCTTAGGGTTAGGGTTAGTGTTAGGGTTAAGGTTAGGGTGAGGGTTAGGTTGAGGTTTAGGGTTAGGGTTAGGATTACAGTAATTATTAGGGTATGTGAGGGTTAGGGTTAGGGTTAGGCTTAGGGTTATGGTTATGCTGAGGGTGAGGGTGGGGATGAGGATTAGGGTTAGGGTGATGTTTAGGGTTAGGGATAGGGTGAGGGTTAGGATGAGGTTAGAGTGATGATTATTGTTAGGGTGAGGGCTAGGGTGAGGGTGAGCGTAAGGTTAGGGTTAGGCTTAGGCTTATGTTTAGGCTGAGCGTGAGTTTGAGGGTGAGGGTTAGGGTTAGGTTGATGGTTAGATTTAAGGTTAGGGTGAGGGTTAGGGTTAGGGTTAGGGTTAGGGTTAGGCTGAGGGTGAGTTTGAGGGTTAGAGTTAGGGTAAGGTTGTGGCTGAAGTTGTGGGTTAGTGTTAGTGTTAGTGTTAGAGTTAGGGTTAGGGTGAGGTTTAGTTTGAGGGTGAGGGTTGGGCTTAGGGTTAGGATTAGGATTAGAGTAAGGTAAAGGTGAGTGTGAGAGTTAGGGTTAGGGTGAGGGTTAGTGTTAGGATTATGGGGAGGGTTAAGGTGAGGGTTAGGGTTAGGATTAGGGTTAGGTTGAGGGCTAGGGTGAGGGTGATATTTAGGGTTAGGGTTAGGTTGAGGTTTATGGTTAGGGTGAGGGTTAGGATTAGGGTGAGTGTGAGGTTTAGGGTTAGATTTAGGGTTAAGGTCAGGCTGATGGTTAAGGTTAGGATTAGGGTAGGGATTAGGATTTGGGTCAGGGTTAGGGTGAGTGTGAGGGTTAATTTTAGGGTTAGGGTTATGCTAAGCATTACATTGAGGGTGAGGGAGAGGGTGAGGTTTACGGTTAGGGTGAGGGTTAGTGTAAGGGTTAGGATGAGAGTTAGATTTCAGGTTAAGTTTAGGGTTATGATTAGGGTTAGTGTTAGGGTTACGTTGAGGGTGAGGGTTAGGGTTATGTTGTGGTTTAGGGTTAGGGTTAGGGTTAGGGTGAGCTTTAGGGTTAGGGTTAGGGTGAGGGTTAGGTTGAGGATTAGGGTTAGGATTAGGGTTAGGGTGAGGGCAAGTTTTAGGGTTAGTGTTAGGGTGAGGTTTAGGGTTAGGGTTAGGGTTAGGGTGATGGTTAGGTTGAGGGATAGAGTTACAGTAAGGGTTAGGTTTAGGGTTAGGATTGGGGTTAGGTTTAGAGTTAGTGTTAGGGTTAGGGTTAGGGTGAGGGTGAGGGTTAGTTTTAGGATTAGGGTTAGGGTGAGGGTGATGGTTAGGATTAGGGGTAGAGTTAGGGTTATTGTTAGGGTTAGGGTTAGGGTTATAGTGAGGGTTAGGGTTAGCGTTATTGTTAGGGTTAGGGTTGGGCTGAGGGTGAGGGTGGGGGTGGGGGTGAGGATTATGGTTAGGGTTAGGGTTATTGTTAGTGGTATTGTTAGGGTTAAGTTTGTGGTGAAGGTGAGGCTGAGGGTGAGGGCTATGGTTATGGTTAGGGTTAGGGTTATTGTTAGGGTTAATGTTAGACTTATGGTGAGGTTGAGGGTGAGGGTGAGGGTTAAGTTTATGGTGAGGTTTAGGGTATGGGTTAGGGTTAGAGTTAGTGTTAGTGTGAGGGTGAGGTTTAGGGTTAGAGTTAGTGTTAGGTTGAGGGTTATGTTGAGGGTGAGGTTTAGGGTTGGTATTAGGGTTAGGTTTAGAGTGAGAGTTAGGGGGAGGGTTTGGGTTAGGGTTAGGGTTAGAGATAGGATTAGGGTTATGGTGAGGGTGAGTGTGTGTGTTAGGGTTAGGTTTAGGGTTAGGTTTAGGGTCAGGCTGAGGGTGAGGTTGAGGGTGAGGGTTAGGTTTAGGGTGAGGGTTAGGTTTAGGGTTAGTGAGAGGGTTAGTATGAGGTTTAGGGTTAGGATTACCGTGAAGGTAAGGGCAAGGGTGAGGGTGAGGTTTAGAGTTAGTGTTAGGGTGAGGTTTAGGGTTAGGGTTAGGTTTAGGATTAGGTTGAGCTTGAGGTTTAGGGTTAGAGTTAGGGTTAGGGGGAGGCTGAGGGTGAGTGTTATGTTTAGGGTTAGTGTTAGGATTAGGGTTAGGGTTAGGTGAGGGTTAGGGTTAGTGTGAGTCTGAGGTTAGAGTTAGGTTTAGGGTTAGGGTTAGGGTGCCGTGAGTATGAGGATTAGGGTGAGGGTTTGGCTTAGGCTTAGGTTTAGGCTGAGGCTGAGGGTGAGGGTGCGGGTGAAGGTTAGGGTTAGGTTTAGGGTGGGGTTTAGGGTTAGGGTTAGGTTTAGGGTGAGGGTGAGGTTTAGGCTTAGATATTGGGTTAGGGTGAGGGTTAGTGTTAGGGATAGTGTTAGGGTTAGGGTGAGGGTGAGGGTTATGGTTAAGTTTAGGGTTAGGGTGAGGTTTAGGTTTAGGGTTAGTGTTAGGGTTAGAATTATGGTGAGATTGAGCGTGCGGGTGAGTGTGAGGGTTAGGGTTAGATTTAGGTTTAGGCTTAGGGTTAGGCTTAGGGTTAGGCTGACTGTGAGGGTGAGGGTGAGGGTTAGCATTAGGGTGAGGGTTAGGGTTAGAGTTATGGGGAGGGTTAGTGTGAGGGTTAGAGTAAGGATTAGGGTTAGGGTGAGGGCTAGCGTGAGGGTGATGTTTAAGGTTAGGGTTAGGGTGAGGTTTAGGGTTAGAGTTAGGGTAAGGGTGAGGGTAAGATTTAGGGTTAGACGTAGGGTTAAGGTGAGGCTTAGGGTGAGGTTTAGGATTAGGGTTAGGATTAGGATTAGGGTAAGGTTTCGGGTTAGTGTTTGTGTAAAGGTTAGGGTGAGGGTTAGGTTGAGGTTTAGGGTTAGGGTTAGGGTTAGGATTAGGGTTAGGGTGAGGGTGAGTGTGATTGTTAGGGTTAGGGTTAGGCTTACGCTTAGGCTGAGGGTGAGTGTGGGGGTGAGGATTAGGGTTAGGATGATGTTTAGGGTTAGAGTTAGGGTGAGGGTTAGGATGAGGGTTAGGGTTAGGGATAGGGTGAGGTTTAGTGTTAGGGTTAGGTTTAGAGTTAGGGTTAGGGTGAGGGTGAGGTTTAGGTGTAGGGTTAGGGTCCCAGTGAGGGTTAGGGTTAGGTTGAGTGTTAGGGTTAGTGTTAGGGAGAGGGTTAGGATGAGGTTTAGATTTAGGATTAGGGTAAGGGTAAGGGCTACAGTGAGGGTGAAGTTCAGGATTAGGGTTAGGGTGAGGTTTAGGGCTAGGGTTACGGTTCAGGTTAGGGTGAGGGTGAGGTTTAAGGTTAGGTTTAGGGTTAGGTTGAGGTTTAGGGTGAGGGTTAGGATGAGGATTAGGGTTAGGATTAGCGTTAGGGTGAGGGCTAGGTTGAGGGTGAGGTTTAGTGTTAGTGTTAGGGTGAGGTTCAGGGTTAGGGTTAGTGTTAGGTTGAGGGTTAGGGTGAGGGTTAAGGTTACAGTAAGTGTGAGGGTTAGGCTTATGGTGAGGGTTAGTGTTAGGATTAGGGTTAGTGTTAGGGTTATTGTTAGGGTTAGGGTTAGGGTTACAGTGAGGGCTAGGGTTAGTGTTAGGGTTAGGGTTAGGCTGAGGTTGAGGTTGGGGGTGGGGTTGAGGAAGAGGATTAGGGTTAGGGATAGGGTTATTGTAAGTGTTATGGTTAGGGTTAAGTTTGCGGTGAGGTTGAGGCTAAGGGTGAAGGATATGTTTAGGGTTAGGGTTCGGGTTAGGGTTAATGTTATTTTTAGGGTTCGGGTTAGAGTTACGTTCAGGTTGAGGGTGAGGGTGAGGTTTAGGTTTAGGGTGAGTTGTAGGTTTTGGGTTAGGGTTAGAGTTAGTGTTAGTGTGAGGGTGAGGTTTAGGGTTAGAGTGAGGGTTAAGTTGAGGGTTAGGTTTAGGGTTAGTGTTAGGGTTAGGTTTAGATTGAGAGTTAGGGGGAGTGTTTGGGTTAATGTTAGGCTTAGGGATAGGATTAGGGTTAGGATGAGGGTGAGTGCGTGTGTTAGGATTAGGTTTAGGGTTAGGTTTAGGGTTAGGCTGAGAGTAAGTTTGAGGGTGAGGGTTAGGGTTAGGGTGAGGGTTAGGGTTAGTGTTAGGGGGAGGGTTAGGATGAGGGTTAGGGGTAGGTTTAGGGTTAAGGTAAGGGCTAGGGAGAGGGTGAGGTTTAGGTTTAGGTTTAGGGTGAGGTTTAGGTGTAGGGTTAGGGTTAGGGTTAGCGTGAGGGTGAGGTTTAGTGGTATGGTTAGGGTTAGAGTTAGGGTTAGGGTGAAGATGAGGTTCAGGGTTAGAGTTAGGGTATGTTGAGGCTGAGGTTGAGGGTTAGATTTAGTGTTAGTGTTAGAGATAGGGTTAGGTTGAGGGTTAGGGTGGGGTTGAGTTTGAGGGTGAGGGTTAGGCTTAGGTTTAGGATTAGGATTAGGGTAAGGGTTAGGGTGAGTGTGATGGTTAGGGTTAGTGTTAGGCTTAGGCTTAGGGTTAGGCTGAGAGTGAGGGTGAGTGTGAGGGTAAGGGTTAGGGTGAAGGTTAGGGTTAGGTTTAGGGTGAGAGTTACCGTTCGGTTAAGTTTTGGGTTAGGGTGAAGGTTAGGATTAGGGTTAGGGTGAGGGCTAGGGTGAAGGTGAGGGTTAGGTTTAGTTTTAGGGTAAGGTTTAGATTTAGGGTTAAGGTTTGGGTTAGGGATAGGATGAAGGTTAGGGTTACGGTGAGGGTGAGGGTTAGGGTTAGGTTGAGGGTTAGGGTTAAGATTATGGTTAGGGTGAGTTTGAGTGTTAGGATTAGGGTGGGTTGAGGTCTAAGGTGGGGGTGAGTGTTAGAGTTAGGGTTAGAATTAGGGTGAGGTTTAGGATTAGGGTGAGGGTTAGGGTTAGTGTGAGGGTTAGTGTTAGGGTTAGGGTTAGTGTTAGGATGAGGTTAAGTGTTAGGGTGAGGGTTAATGTTAGAGTGAGGGTTATTGTTAGGGTGAGGGTTAGGGTTAGGGTTATTGTTAGGGTTAGGGTTAGGGTTACGGTTAAGGTGAGGGTGAAGTTGAGAGTTAGAGTTAGGGTAAGGTTTAGATTAGGGTTAGGCTTAGAATTAGGGTTAGGGTGAGGGTGAGGTTTAGGGGTAGAGTTAGGGTTAGGGTGAGGGTTAGAGTTAGGGTGAGCGTTAGGGTGGAGTTATGGTAAGGGTAAAGGTGAGGGTTAGGCTGAGGGTGAGGATTAAAGTAAGGGTGAGGGTTAGGGTTAGGGTGAGGGTTAGGTTTACGGTTAGGGTGAGGGTGAGGGTTAGTTTGAGGATTAGTGTAAGGGTTAGTGTGAGGTTTAGGTTGAGGATCAGGATTAGCGTTATGGTGAGGGCTAGGGTGAGGTTGAGGATTAGGGTTATTTTTAGGGTGCGGTTTAGGGTTAGGGTGATAGTTAGAGTTAGTGTGAGCGTTAGTGTTAGTGTTAGGGTTCGTGTTAAGGTCAGGGTAAATGTTAGGATGAGGGTAAGTGTTAGAGTGAGGGTTATGGTTAGGGTGAGGGTTAGGAATAGGGTTAGGGTTAGGTTTTGGGTTACTGTTACTGTGAGGGTGAGGGTGAGGGTGAGGGTTAGGGTTAGGTTTAGGATGAGGTTTAGGTTTAGGGTTAGGGTTATAGTTAGGGTTAGGGTGAGGGTGAGGTTTAGGTTAGAGTTAGGGATAGTGTTAAGGTTAGGGATAGGGTGAGTGTTAGGGTTAGGCTTAGGCTTAGGCTTAGGCTTAGGCTGAGCATGAGGGTGAGGGTTAGGTTTAGGGTGAGGGTTAGGATGAGGTTTAGGGTTAGCATTAGTTTTAGGGTGAAGGCTAGGTTGAGGGTTAGGGTAAGGGTTAGGGTTAGGGATAGGGTTAGGTTTAGGATTTGGGTTAGGGTGAGGGTCAGTGTGAGGGTTAGTGTTAGGGTTAGGGTTAGGCTTAGGGTTTGGGTGAGGTTTAGTGCTAGGGATTGGTTAGGGTTAGGGTGAGACTGAGGATTAGGGTTAGGTTTATGGTTAGGTTTAGGGTTTGGTTTAGGGTTAGGGTTAGTGTTAGGGTTAGGATTAGGGTTAGGGTTAGGGTTAGGCTGAGGGTGAGGGTGGGTGTGAGGATTAGGGTTAGGTTTAGGTTTATTGTTAGGGTGAGGGTGAGGTTTAGGGTTAGAGTTAGGTTGAAGGGGAGGGTTAGGGTGAGGTTTATGGTTAGGGTTATTTTTAGGGTTCAGGGGAGGGAGAGGGTTAGGTTGAGATTTAAGGATAGTATTAGGTTTAGGATTAGGGTTAGGGTGCGGTGAGTTTGAGGATTAGGGTGAGGGTTAGGCTTAGGCTTAGGGTTAGGCTGAGGGTGATGGTGGCTGTGACGATCAGGGTTAGGGTGATCGTTAGGGTTAGGGTTAGGGTTATTGTTAGGGTTAGGGTTCGAGTTCCGGTGAGGGTGAGGGTGGGGGTGAGGTTTAGGGATAGGGTTAGGGTGAGGGTGAGGTTTAGTTTTAGATATTGCATGAGGGTGAGGGTTAGTGTTAGGGATAGTGTTAGGGTTAGGGTGAGGGTGAGGGTTAGGTTTAGGGTTAGGGTTAGAATTATGGTGAGGGTGAGGGTGCGAGTGTGTGTGAGGGTTAGAGTTAGGTTTAGGGTTAGGCTTAGGGTTAGGCTTAGGTTTAGGCTGACTCTGAGGGTGAGGGTGAGGTTTAGGGTTAGGGTTAGAATTATGGGGAGGGTTACGGTGAGGGTTAGGGTTAGTATTAGGGTTAGGGTGAGGGCTAGGGTGAGGGTGATGTTTAGGGTTAGGGTTAGGGTGAGGTTTAGGGTTAGGGTTAGTGTTAGGGTGAGCGTGAGATTTAGGCTTAGACTTAGGGTTAAGGTGAGGCTTATGGTGAGGTTTAGGATTAGGGTTAGGATTAGTATTAGGGTAAGGTTTAGGGTTAGTGTTTGTGTTATGGTTTGGGTGAGGGTTAGGGTTAGGGTCAGGGTTAGGGTTAGGATTAGGTTTAGGATGAGGGTGAGTGTGATTATTAGGTTTAGGGTTAGGGTTAGGTTTAGGCTTAGGCTGAGGGTGAGTGTGGGGGTGAGGATTAGGGTTAGGGTGATGTTTAGGGTTAGGGTTAGGGTGAGGGTTAGAATGATGTTTAGGGTTAGGATTAGGATTAGGGTGAGGGCTTGGGTGAGAGTGAGGCTTAGGGTTAGGGTTAGGCTTAGACTTAGGGTTAGGCTGAGCATGAGGTTGAGGGTGAGGTTTAGTGTTAGGGTTAGGGTTAGAGTTAGGGTTAGGGTGAGGGTGAGGTTTAGGGTTAGGGTTAGGGTCAGGGTGAGGGGTAGGGTTAGGGTGAGGGTTAGGGTGGAGTTGATGGTAAGTGTAAGGGTTAGGGTTAGGCTGAAAGTGAGGGTTATGATAAGTGTGAGGGTTAGGTTTAGGGTGAGGGTTATGGTTAGCGTTAGGGTGAGGGTGAGGGTTATGTTTGAGGATTAGTGTTAGGGTTAGTGTTAGGTTTAGGGTGAGAATGAGGGTTAGGTTTAGGGTGAGGTCTAGAGTGAAGGTGAGGGTGAGGGTTAGATTGAGGATTAGTGTTAGGGTTAATGTGAGGTTTATTTTGAGGATGTGGTTTAGTGTTAAGGTTAGGGTTAGAATTAATATTAGGGTTAGGCTCAAGGTGAGGGTTAGGGTGAGGGTGAGGTTTAGGATTAGTGTTAGGATTAGGATTAGGGTTAGGGTAAGGGTGAGTGTGAGGGTTAGGTTTGGGTTAGGTTTAGGCTTTTTGTTAGGCTGAAGGTGAGGGTGAGGGAGGAGGCTTATGGTTAGGTTGCGGGTTAGGATTAGGCTTATGGTGAGGGCTAGGGTGAGGGTGAGTTTTAGGGTTAGGGTTAGGGTGAGCTTTAGTTTTAGGTTTAGGTTTAGGGTTATGGTGAGGTTGAGGTTTAGAGTTAGAGTTAGGGTTAGGGTGAGGCTGAGGTTGAGGGTTAGGGTTAGGTTTAGTGTTAGAGTTCGGGTTACGCTGAGGGTTAGGTTGAGGGTGAGGGTTAGGCTTAGTGTTAGGATTAGAATTAGGGTAAGGTTTACGGTGAGTGTGAGGGTTAGGGTTAGGGTTAGGGTTAGGTTTAGGGTGAGGGTTAGGATGAGGATTAGGGTTAGGATTAGGATTAGGGTGAGGACTCGTGTGAGAGTGAGGGTTAGGGTTAGAATTTGCGTAAGGTTTAGGGTTAGGGTTAGAGTTAGGGTAAGGGTTAGGGTGAGGGTAAGGTGTAGGGTTAGAGTTAGGGTAAGGGTGAGGCTGAGGTTGAGGGTTAGGTTTAGGGTTAGTGTTAGAGTTAGGGTTAGGGTGAGGTTTAGGGTGAGGGTGAGGGTGATGGTGAATCTTAGGCTTATGTTTACGATTAGGATTAGGGTATGGGTTATGGTGAGTTTGAGGGTTAAGGTTAGGCTTAGGCTTTGGGTTAGGCTGAGAGTGAGGGTGAGAGTGAGTGTTAGAGTTATGTTGAGGGTTAGGTTTAGGGTTAGGGTGAGAGTTAGTTTTCGGTTAAGTTTAGGCTTAGGGTGAGGGTTAGGGTTAGGATTAGGGTTAGGGTGAGGGCTAGGGTGAGGTTGAGGTTTAGGGTTAGTGTTAGGGTAAGGTTTAGTGTTAGGGTTAGTGTTTGGGTGAGGGTTAGGATGAGGGTTAGCTTTAAGATTATGGTTAGGGTGAGGATGAATGTTAGGATTAGGGTTAGGGTTAGGGTTAATTTTAGGGTTAGGATTAGTGTTATTGTTAGGGTTAGGGTTAGAATTATGGTGAGGGTGAGGGTGAGGGTTAGGGTTAGTGTTAGGGTTAGGGTGAGTTTTAGGGTAGGGTTAGTATTAGAGTTAGGGTGTGGGTGAGGTTTAGGGTTAGATTTAGCGTTAGGTGGAGCGTTAGGTCGAGGGTTAATGTTAGGGTTAGCGTTGGGCTTATGGTTAGGGTGATGGTTAGGTTTTGGTTTAGGGTTAGGGTTAGGTTTACGGTGAGGTCTATGGTGAGGGTGAGTTTTAGTGTTAGATTTAGCGTGAGGTTTAGCATTAGGTTTAGGGTTAGGGTTAGGTTGAGGTTGAGGTTAAGGTTAGAGTTAGGGTTAGGGTGAGGCTGAGTGTGAGGTTTAGGGTTAGGGTTAGTTATAGAGTTAGGGTTAGGGTGAGGGTTAGGGTGTGGGTGAGGGTTAGGCTTTGTGAAAGGATTATGATTAGGTTAAGGGTTAGGGTGTTGTGACGGTTAGGGTTAGGAAGAGGTTTAGGGTTTGGTTTAGGGTTAGAGTTAAGGTAAGGGTGAGGGTGAGGTTTAGGGTTAGAGTTAGGGTTAGTTTTCGGGTTAGGGTTAGGGTGAGGGTTAGGCTTTGGGTTAGGCTTAGGTTTAGGCTTAGGCTTAGTCTTTGGCTGAGCATGAGGGTGAGGGTTAGGGTTAGGGTGAGGGTTAGGGTTAGGGTTAGGGTGAGGGTTAGGATGAGGTTTAGGGTTAGGATTAGGTTAGGGTGAGGGCTAGGTTGAGGCTGACTGTGAGGGTTGGGGTTAAGGATAGGGTTAGGATTAGGATTAGGGTTAGGGGGAGGGTGAGTGTGAGGGTTAGGGTTAGGGTTAGGCTTAGGGTAAAGGTGAGGATTAGGGTTAGGGTTTGGTTTAGGGTGAGTGTGAGGCTGAGGATTAGAGCTAGGGTTAGAGTTGCAGTGATGATTATGGTTATGGTTAGGGTTAGGGTTATGTTTAGGGTTAGGGTGGGTGTTAGGGTTAGGGTTTGTGTTAGGGTGAGGGTGAGGCTGAGGATTAGGGTTAGGTTTAGCGTTAGGGTTTGGTTTAGGTTTAGGGTTAGTGTTAAGTATAGGGTTAGGGTTACGGTGAGGGTTAGGGTTAGGGTTGGCTTAGAGTTAGGCTGAGGGTGAGGGTGGGGGTGAGGATTAGGGTCCGTGTTAGGGTTAGGATTATTGTTAGTGTTATGGTTAGGGTTAAGTTTGCTGTGATGGTGAGGCTGAGGGTGAGGGTTATGGTTAGGGTTAGGGTTAGGGTTAGGGTTAGGTTTAGAGTTAGAGTTACATTGAGGTTTTGTGTGAGGGTGAGGGGTAGGGTTAGGGTGAGGTTTAGGGTTAGGGTGAGGGTGAGGTTTAGGGTTAGAGTTCGGGATAGGGGGACGGTTAGGGTGAGGTTTAGGGTTAGAGCTAGATTTAGGGTTAGGGTGAGGGTGAGGTTTAGGTTGAGGTTTAGGGATATGGTTAGGATTAGGATTAGGATAAGTATTAGTGTCAGTGTGAGGGTTAGGGTGAGGGTTAGGTTTAGGCTTAGGCTTAGACTGAGGGTGAGGGTGATGTTGTGCGTTAGTGTTAGGGTGCGGGCTAGGGTTAGGTTTATGTGGAGTGTTTTGATGAGCGTTAGGGTTAGGATTAGTATTAGGGTGAGGGCTAGGGTGAGGGTGAGTTTTAGGGTTAGGGTTACAGTGAGGTTTAGCATTAGGTTTAGGGTTAGGGTTAGGGTGAAGTTGAGGTTTAGGGTTAGAGTTAGGGTTAGGGTGAGGCTGAGGGTGAGGGTTAGGGTTAGTGTTAGAGTTAGGTTTAGGGTGAGGGTTAGGGTGTGGGTGAGGGTTAGGCTTAGTGATTGGATTTGGATTAGGTAAGGGTTAGGTTGTGTGTGAGGGTTAAGGTTAGGATGAGGTTTAGGTTTAGGGTTAGGGTTAGAGTTAGGGTTAGGATGAGGGTGTGGTTTAGGGTTTGAGTAAGGGATAGTGTTAAGGTTAGGGTTAGGGTGAGGGTTAGCCTTAGGCTTAGGCTTAAGTTTAGGCTTAAGCTTTGGCTTAGGCTGAGCATGAGGGTGAGGGTTAGGTTTAGGGTTAGGGTGAGTGTTAGGATGAGTTTTAGGGTTAGGATTAGGGTTAGGGTGAGGGCTAGGTTGAGGCTGACTGTTAGGGTTAGGGTTAGGGATAGGGTTAGGTTTAGATTTAGGGTTAGGGTAAGGGTGAGTGTGAGGGTTAGGGTTAGGGTTAGGCTTAGGGATAGGGTAAGGGTTAGGTTAAGGGTTTGGATTAGGGTGAGGGTGAGGCTGAGGATTAGTGTTAGCCTGAGGTTTAGGATTAGGCTGAGGGTGAGGGTGGGGGTGAGTATTAGGGTTATGTTAGGGTTTTGGTTATTGTTATTGTTATGCTTAGGGTTAAGTTAGTAGTGAGGGTGAGCCTGAGGATGATGGTTACGGTTAGGGTTAGGGTTATTGTTAGGATTAGTGTTATTGATAAGGTTAGGGTTAGAGTTATGGTGAGGTTGAGGGTCCGGGTGTGGGTTATGGTTAGGGTGAGGTTTAGCGTGAGGTTTAGTGTTAGGGTGAGGGTGACTGTGAGGTTTAGGGTTAGAGTTAGGGTTAGGGTGAGGGTTAGGGTGAGGTTTAGGGTTAGGGTTAGTGTTAGGGTTAGGGTGAGGGTGAGGTTTAGGTTGAGGTTTAGGGATAGGGCTAGCTTTAGGATTAGGGTTAGTGTAAGGGTGAGTGTGAGGGTTAGGGTTGAGGGTTAGGCTTTGACTTAGGGTTAGGCTGAGGATAAGGGTAGGGCTGAGGATTAGGGTTAGTGTGATGGTTAGGGTTAGGGTTAGTGTTATTGTTAGGGTTAGGGTTAGAGTTATGGTGAGGGTGAGGGTGGGGGTGAGGGTTAGGTTTAAGGTTAGGGTGAGGGTTAGTGTAAGGGTTATGGTGAGGGTGAGGGTTAAGGTTAGGTTGAGCTTTAGTGTTAGGTTTAGGGTTAGGGTGAGTGTGAGGGTTAGGGTTAGTGTGAGGTTGAGGATTAGGTTGAGGGTAAGGTTTAGGATTAGGGTTAGTGTGAGGGCTAGGGTGAGGGTGAGGTTTAGGGTTAGGTTTAGGATGAGGTTTAGGGTTAGGGTTAGGGTGAAGGTGAGGTTTAGGGTTAGAGTTAGGGTTAGGATGAGGCTGAGGTTGAGGGTTAGGGTTACTGTTAGTGTTAGAGTTAGGGTTAGGGTGAGGGTTAGGATGAGGGTGAGGGTTAGGCTTAGGGTTAGGCTTAGGGTTAGGGTAAGGGTTCGTGTGAGTGTGAGGGTTAGGGTCAGTGTTAGGCTTAGGCTTAGGGTTAGGCTGAGGGAAGGGGGAGGGTGAGTGTTAGGGTTAGGGTGAGGGTTAGGTTTAGTGTTATTGTTAGGGTTAGGGTTAGATTTACTGTGAGGGTGAGGGTTAGGGTTAGGTTTTGGGTGTGGTTGAGGGTTAGGGTTAGGGTTAGGCTGAGGGTGAGGTTTAGGATTAGATATAGTGTTAGGGGGAGGCTTAGGGTGAGGGTTAGTTTTAGGTTTAGTGTTAGTGTTACTGTTAGGGTTAGTGTTAGAGTTGGGGTTAGGGTGAGGTTTAGGGTTAGGGTTAGAGGAAGTGTTAGGGTGAGGGTGAGGGTTAAGTTAAGGTTTAGGGAAAGGTTTAGGTTTAGGATTAGGGTTAGGGTGAGGGTGAGTGTGAGTTTTAGGGTGAGGGTTAGGCTTAGGCTTAGGGTTAGGCTGAGGGAGAGGGTGGGGGTGAGGACTAAGGTGATGGTGATGGTTCGGGTTAGGGTTAGTGTTATTGTTAGGGTTAGGCTTAGTGTTAGGGTTAGGGTGAGGGTGAGGGTTAAGTTGAGGTTTAGGGTTAGGGTTACAGTTAGGGTTAGTGTGATGGTTAGTGTTAGGGTTAAGGTTAGTGTTAGGATGAGGTTAAATGTTAGGGTGAGAGCTTGGTTTAGGGTGAGGGTTGTGGTTAGGGTGAGGTTTAGGATTAGGGTTAGGGTTATTGTTAGGGTTAAGTTTAGGGTGAGGTTTAGGGTTTAGGTAAGGTTAGAGTTAGGTTTAGGTTGAGGGTGAGGTTTAGGGTTAGAGTTAGGGTTAGGGTGAGGCTGAGCGTGAGCGTTAGGTTTAGGCATAGTGTTAGGTTTAGGGTTAGGGTAATAGTTAGGGTGAGGTTTAGGGTTAGGGTTAGGGATAAATTTAGACTTAGGGTGAGGGTGAGTTTGTGTGTTAAGGTTATTTTTAGGGTTAGCCTTAGGGTTAGGATGAGTGTGAGGTTGAGGGTGAGGTCTAGGGTTAGATTCAGGGTTAGGGTTAGGTTTCGGGGGAGGGTTAGTATGAGGGTTAGAGTTAGGATTAGGGTTAGGTAAGGGCTAGGGTGAGGGTGAGGTTTATGGTTAGGGTTAGGGTGAGGTTTAGGGTTAGGGTTAGGGTTAGGGTGAGGGTGAGGTTGATGTTTAGAGTAAGAGTTAGGGTTAGGGTGAGGCTGAGGGTGAGGTTTAGGGTTAGGGTTAGTTTTAGGGTTCGGGTTAGGGTGAGGGTTAGGGTGAGGGTTAGGATGAGGATTCGGGTTAGGTTTAGGCTGAGTGGGAGCGTTAGGGTTAGTGTTAGTGTTAGAGTTAGGGTTAAGGTGAGGGTTAGTTGAGGGTGAGGGTTAGTTTTAGTGTTGGGTTAGGCTTAGGTTTAGGCTGAGGTTGAGTGTGAGGGTTAGGATTAGTGTTAGAGTGAGGGTTATTGTTAGGATCAGTGTTAGGGTGAGGGTTAGGGTTAGGGTTAGGGTGAGGTTAAGGATGAGGATTATGTTTAGGATTAGTGTTAGGGTGAGGGCTAGGCTGAGGGTTAGGATGAGGGTTAGGGTTACAGTAATGGTGAGGGTTAGGGCTAGGGTGAGGATTATGATTAGGATTACGGTTAGGGTGAGGATGAGGGTTAGGATTAGGGTTAGTGTTAGGGTTAGGGGTAGGTTTAGGGTTAGGATTAGTGTTATTGTTAGGGTTAGGGTTAGAGTTATGGTGAGGGTGAGGGTGAGGGTCAGGGTTAGTTTTAGTGTGAGGGTTAGTGATAGGGTTAGGGTTAGTGTTAGATTGAGGGTAAGTGTTATGGTGAGGGTTAGGGTTAGGGTGAGGGTTATGGTTAGGGTGAGGGTTAGGGATAGGGTTAGGGTTAATTTTAGGGTTAGGGTTAGGGTTACGGTTATGGTGAGGGTGAGGGTGTGGATTAGGCTTAGGCTTAGGGTGAGGTTTAGTGTTAGGGTTAGGGATAGAGTTAGGGTTAGGGTGAGGCTGAGGGTGTGGCTTAGGGTTAGGGTTAATGTTTGAGTTAGGGATAGGGTGAGGGTTAGGTTGAGGGTTAAGTTTAGGGTTAAGATTAGGGTTAGGTTTAGGGTTTGGGTTAGGGTGAAGGTGATGCTGAGTATTAGGGTTAAGTTTAGGGTTAGGGTTAGATTTAGGGTTAGGGTTAAAGTTACAGTGAGGTTTAGGGTTAGGGTCAGGCTTAGGGTTAGGCTGAGGGTGAGGGTGGGCTTGAGGATTAGGGTAGGGGTTAGGGTTAGGGTTAGGGGAAGGTTAGGATGAGCATTACGGTAAGGATTAGGGTTAGAGTGAGGGCTAGGATGAGGGTGATATTTAGGGTTAGCTTAGGGTGAGGTTTAGGGTTAGGTTGAGGGTTAGGGTGAGGCTGAGGGTTAGGATTAGGGTTAGGGTTAGTGTTAGAGTTAGGGTTAGGGTGAGGGTTATAGTGAGGCTGAGGTTTAGACTTAGGTTTAGGATTTGGATTAGGGTAAGGGTTAGGTTGAGTGTGAGGGTTAGGGTTCGGGTTAGGGTTGTGCTTAGGATTAAGCTGAGGGTGAGGTTGAGGGTTAGGTTTAGGGTTAGGGTGAGGCTGAGGGTTAGGGTTAGGGTTAGGGTTAGTGTTAGAGTTAGGGTTAGGGTGAGGGTTATGGTGAGGGTGAGGTTTAGGCTTAGGTTTAGGATTAGGATTAGGGTAAGGGTTAGGTTGAGTGTGAGGGTTAGGGTTAGGGTTAGGGTTATGCTTAGGATTAAGCTGAGGGTGAGGTTGACGGTGAAGGTTAGGGTTAGGTTGAGGGTAAGGGTTAGGGTTAAGGTGAGCGTGAGGGTTAGGTTTAGGTTGAGGGTTAGGGTGAGGGTAACCGTTAGAGTTAGTGTGAGGGTTAGGGTTAGGGTTAGGGTTAGGCCTCGGGTTACACTGAGGGAGAGGGTGAGCATGAGGTTTAGGGTTAGGGTGAGGTTTAGCGGTAGAGTTAGGGTTAGGGTGAGGGCTAGGGTGAGGGTAAGGGTTAGCGTGAGGATTAGATTAGGGGTAGGGTGAGGGTGAGGGCTAGACTGAGGATTAGTGTTAGGGTTATTGTGAGGTTCAGGGTGAGGATGATGGTTAGGTTTAGGTTGAGGCTTAGGTTGAGGGTGAGGGTTAGGTTTAGGGTGAGTGTGAGAATTAGGGTTAGGTTGATGGTTTGTGTTAGGGTTAGAGTTAATATTAGGGTGAGGGTAAGTGTTAGGGTGAGGGTGAGGTTTAGGGTGAGGGTTATAATAAGGTTGAGGGTTAGGGCTAGGGTTAGGGTTACTGTTAGGGTTAGGGCTACGGTTACGGGGAGGGTGAGGGTGAGGGTTAGGTTTAGGGTTAGGATGAGGTTACGGTTAGGGTTAGAGTTAGGGTTAGGGTGAGGTCTAGGGTGAGGGTTAGGGTGAGGGATAGGTTTAGGGATAGGGTTAGGTTTAGGATTATGGTGAGGGTGAGTGTGAGGTTTAGGGTTAGGGTTAGGCTTAGGCTTAGGGTTAGGGTGGGGGTTAGGGTTAGTGTTTGGGTTAGGGTGAGGGTGAGGCTGAGGTTTAGGGTTAGGTTTGGGTTAGGGTTTGGGTTAGGTTTAGGGTTAGGTTTAGGTTTAGGATTAGGGTTACAGTGAGTGTTATGGTTAGGGTTTGGCTTAGGGTTTGGCTGAGGGTGAACATGGGGGTGAGGATTAGGGTGAATTTTACAGTAGGGTTATTGTTAGTGTTATGGTTAGGGTTAAGTTTGCGGTGAGGGTGAGGCTGAGGGTGAGGGTTATGGTTAAGTTTAGGGTTAGGGTTTGGGTTAGTGTTATTGTTAGGTTTAGATTTAGAGTTTCTTTGAGGTTTTGGGTGAGGGTGTGGGTTAGGGTTAGGGTTAGGTTTAGGGTGAGTCTTAGGTTTATGGTTAGGGTGAGGGTGAGGTTTAGGGTTATTGTTAGGGTTAGGGTGATAGCGCGAGGCTCAGCATTACGGTTAGTGTTAGGTTTAGGGTGAGGTTGAGGTTCAGGTTGAGGTTTAGGGATAGGGTTAGGTTTAGGATTAGGTTTAGGGTGAGGGTGAGTGTGAGTGTTAGGGTGAGGGTTAGGTTTAGGCTTAGGGTTAGGCTGAGGGTGAGGGAGAGGTTGAGTGTTAGGGTTAGGGTGAGGGCTAGGGTTAAGGTTATGGGGAGGGCTTGCATGAGCGTTAGGGTTAGTATTAGGGTTAGGGTGAAGGCTAGGGTGAGGGTGAGTTTTAGGTTTAGGTTTAGGGTGAGGTTTAGCGTTAGGTTTAGGGTTAGGGTTAGGGTGAAGTTGAGGTTTATGGTTATAGTTAGGGTTAGGGTGAGGCTGAGGGTGAGGGTTAGGTTTGGGGTTAGGGTTAGAGTTAGGATTAGGGTGAGGGTTAGGGTGTGGGTGAGGGTTAGGCTTAGTGAAAGGATTAGGATTAGGGTAAGGGTTATGGTGTGTGTGAGGGTTAGGTTTAGGATGACGTTTAGGTTTAGGGTTAGGATTAGAGTTAGGGTTAGCGTGAGGGTGAGGTTTAGGGTTAGGGTTAGGGTTAGTGTTAGGTTTAGGGTTAGGGTGAGGGTTAGGCTTAGGGTTAGGCTTAGGTTTAGGCTTAGGCGTAGGCTTTGGCTGAGCATGAGGGTGAGGGTTAGGGTTAGGGTTAGGGTTAGGGTGAGGTTTAGGGTTAGGGTTAGGGTGAGGGTTAGGATGAGGTTTAGGGTTAGGATTAGGTTAGGGTGAGGGCTAGGTTGAGGCTGGCTGTGAGGGTTGGGGTTAGGCATAGATTTAGTTTTACGATTAGGTTTAGGGTGAGTGTGAGTGTGAGAGTTAGCGTTAGGGTTAGGCTTAGGCTTAGGCTTAGGTTGAGGGTTAAGTTTAGGATTTTGGTTATGATGAGGGTGAGGCTGAGGATTAGTGTTAGGTTTAGGGTTAGGGTTAGGGTTAGATTTACAGTGAAGTTTATGGTTATGGTTAGGTTTAGGGTTAGGGTGGGGGTTAGGGTTAGGGTTTGGTTTAGGGTGAGGGTGAGGCTGAGGATTAGGGTTAGGTTTAGGTTTAGGGTTTGGGTTAGGTTTAGGGTTAGGTTTAGGTTTATGGTTATGGTTATGGTGAGGTTTAGGTTAAGGATTTAGCTTACGGTTAGGCTGAGGTTGAGGGTGGGGGTGAGGATTAGGGTTAGTGTTAGGGTTAGGGTTATTTTTAGTGTTATGGCTAGGGTTAAGTTTGCTCTGAGGGTGAGGCTAAGGGTGAGGGTTATGGTTAGGGTTAGGGTTAAAGTTAGGGTTATTGTTAGGTTTAGAGTTAGACTTACTTTGAGGTTTTGGGTGAGGGTGAAGCTTAGGGTTAGTGTGAGGTTTAGCGTAAGGTTTAGGTTTAGGGTTAGGGTTAGGGTGAGGGTGAGGTTTAGGGTAAGTGTTAGGGTTAGGGGGACAGTTAGCGTGAGGTTTAGGGTTAGGGTTAGTGTTAGGTTTAGGGTGAGGGTGAAGTTTAGGTTGAATTTTAGGGATAGTGCTAGGTTTAGGATTAGGGTAACGTTGAGGGTGAGTGTGAGGGTTCGGGTGAGGTTTAGGTTTAGGCTTAGTGATAGGCCGAGGGTGAGGGTGAGTTTGTGGGTTAGGGTTAGGGTGAGGGCTAGGGTGAAGGTGAGTTTTAGGGTTAGGGTAAGGGTGAGGTTTAGCGTTAGGTTTAGGGTTAGGGTTAGGGTGAGGTTGAGGTTTAGGGTTAGAGTTAAGGTTAGGGTTAGGCTGAGGGTGAGGGTTAGGGTTAGGCTTAGTGATAGTATTAGGATTGTGGTAATGTTTACACTGTGTGTGAGGATTACGGTTAGGATGAGTTTTAGGTTTAGGGTTAAGGTTAGGTTTAGGGTTAGAATGAGGATGAGGTTTAGTGTTAGAATTAGGGTTAGTGTTAGGGTTAGGGTTAGTGGGAGGTTTAGGGTTAGGGTTAGGGTTAGGGTGAGGGTGAGTTTTAGGTTGAGGTTTAGGGAAAGGGCTAGGTTTAGGATTAGGGTTAGGGTGAGGGTGAGTGTGAGGGTTAGGGTGAGGTTTAGGCTTAGGCTTAGGGTCAACCTGAGGATGAGGATTAGGGTTAGGGTGATGGTTAGATTTAGGGTTAGTGTTATTGTTAGGGTTAGGGTTAGATTTATGGTGAGGGTGAGGGTGGGGGTGAGGGTTAGGTTTAGGGTTAGGGTGAGGATTAGGGTAAGGGTTACGGTGAGGGTGAGGTTTTGGGTTAGTTTGAGCTTTAGTGTTAGGTTTAGGGTTAGGGTGAAGTTGTGGATTAGGGTTAGTGTGAGGGTGAGGGTTAGGATGAGGGTTAGATTCAGCAATAGGTTTAGGGTAAGGGCTAGTCTGAGGGTGAGGTTTAGGTTTAGGTTTAGGGTATGATTTAAGATTAGGGTTAGGGTGAAGGTGAAGTTTAGGGTTAGAGTTAGGGTTTAGCTGAGGCTGAGGGTGAAGGTTAGTTTTAGGGTTAGTGTTAGAGGTAGGGTTAGGTTGAGGGTTAGGATGAGGGTGAGGGTTAGTTTTAGGGTTAGGATTAGGATTAGGGTAAGGGTTAGAGTGAGTGTGAGGGTTAGGGTCAGGGTTAGGGTTAGGCTTAGGTTTAGGCTGAAGGTGAGGGTGAGGGTGAGTGTTAGGGTTTGGGTGAGGGTTAGGGTTAGGGAAGGTTAGGATGAGCATTATGGTAAGGATTAGGGTTAGAGTGAGGGCTAGGATGAGGGTGAGATTTAGGGTTAGGCTTAGGGTGAGGTTTAGGGTTAGGTTTAGGGTTAGGGTGAGGCTGAGCGTGAGGGTTAGGGTTAGGGTTAGTGTTAGAGTTAGGGTTAGGTTGAGGGTTAGGGTGAGGTTGAGGTTTAGGCTTAGATTTAGGATTAGGATTAGAGAAAGTGTTAGGTTGAGTGTGAGGGTTAGGGTTAAGGTTAGGGTTATGCTTAGGAGTAAGCTGAGGGTGAGGTTGAGGGTGAAGGTTAGGGTTAGGGTGAGGGTAAGGGTTAGGGTTATGGTGAGCGTGAGGGTTAGGTTTAGGTTGAGGGTTAGGGGGAGGGTAAGCATTAGAGTTAGTGTGAGGGTTAGGGTTAGGGTTAGGGTTAGGCTTAGGGTTACACTGAGGGAGAGGGTGAGAATGAGGTTTAGGGTTAGGGTGAGGTTTAGCGGTAGAGTTAGGATTAGGGTGAGGGCTAGGGTGAGGGTAAGGGTTAACGTGAGGATTAGATTTAGGGGTAGGGTGAGGGTGAGGGCTAGATGGAGCATTAGTGTTAGGGTTATTGTGAGGTTCAGGGTGAGGGTGAAGGTTAGGTTTTGGGTGAGGGTTAGGTTGAGGGTTAGGGTTAGGGTTAGGTTGACTGTGAGGATTAGGGTTAGGTTGATGGTTTGTGTTAGGGTTAGAGTTAGTATTAGGGTGAGGTTAAGTGTTAGGGTGAGGGTGAGGTTTAGGGTGAGGGTTATAGTAAGGTTGAGGGTTAGGGCTAGGTTTAGGGTTACTGTTAGGGTTAGGGCTACGGTTATGGTGAGGGTGAGGGTGAGGGTTAGTTTTAGGGTTAGGATGAGGTTTAGGTTTAGGGTTAGGGTTAGAGTTAGGGTAAGGATGAGGGCTAGGGTGAGGGTTAGGGTGAGGGTTAGGTTTAGTGATAGGGTTAGGTTTAGGATTAGAGTGAGGGTGAGTGTGAGGGTTAGGGTTAGGGTTAGGCTTAGGCTTAGGTTTAGGGTGGGGGTTAGGGTTAGTGTTTGGGTTAGGGTGAGGGTGAGGCTGAGGATTAGGGTTTGGTTTGATTTAGGGTTTGGGTTAGGTTTAGGGTTAGGTTTAGGTTTAGGGTTAGGGTTACAGTGAGGGTTAGGGTTAGGGTTAGGGTTTGGCATAGGGTTAGGCTGAGGGTGAGCATGGGGGTGAGGATTAGGGTGAGTTTTACGGTTAGGTTTATTGTTAGTGTTATGTTTAGGGTTAAGTTTGCGGTGAGGGTGAAGCTGAGGGTGAGGGTTATGGTTAGGTTTAGGGTTAGGGTTAGGGTTAGTGTTATTGTTAGGTTTAGAGGTAGAGTTACTTTGAGGTTTTGGGTAAGGGTGAGGGTTAGGGTTAGGGTTAGGTTTAGGGTGAGTCTTAGGTTTATGGTTAGGGTGAGGGTGAGGTTTAGGGTTAGAGTTAGGGTTAGGGGGATAGTTAGGGTGAGGTTCAGCGTTATGGTTAGTGTTAGGTTTAGGGTGAGGGTGAGGTTTAGGTTGAGGTTTAGGGATAGGGTTAGGTTTAGGATTAGGTTTAGGGTGAGGGTGAGTGTGAGTGTTAGGGTGAGGGTTAGGTTTAGGCTTAGGGTTAGGCTGAGGGTGAGGGAGAGGTTGAGGGTTAGGGTTAGGGTGAGGGCTAGGGTTAAGGTTATGGGGAGGGTTTGCATGAGCATTAGTGTTAGTATTAGGGTAGGGTGAAGACTAGGGTGAGGGTGAGTTTTAGGGTTAGGGTTAGGGTGAGGTTTAGCGTTAGGTTTAGGGTTAGGGTTAGGGTAAGGTTGAGGTTTTTGGTTATAGTTAGGGTTAGGGTGAGGCTGTGGATGAGGGTTAGGGTTAGTGATAGGGTGAGAGTTAGGGTGACAATAAGGTTTAGGGTGAGTGTTAGGGTTAGGGTGAGGTTGAGGGTTAGGGTTAGGGTGAGGGTTATGGTGACAGTAAGGGTAAGGGTGATGGTGAGGATTAGAGTGAGGGTGAGTATTACTGTAAGGGTGAGGATTGGGTGCGGGTGAGGGTTCCGGTGAGGGTTAGGGTTAGGATTAGGCCGAGGGTGAGGGCAAAGGTAAGGGTGAGGGTGAGGGTGAGGGTGAGGTTTAGCGTTAGGGTTAGTGCTACAGTTAGGGTGAGGGCTAGAGTGAGGGGTAGGTATAGAGTTCGATTGATGGTTAGGTTTAGTAAGAGCATTAGGGTTACAGTTAGGGTTAGGATTAGTGTGAGGGTAAGGGTTAGGGTGAGGGTTAGGGTGAGAGTGAGGGTTAGGGTTACCGTGAGTTTTACGGTGAGGGTTAGGGTGAGGGTTAGGGTTAGGGTTAGTGTTGGGGTGAGGGTTCAGGTTAGGGTGAGGGTCAGTATGAGCATTGGGGTGATAGTAACGTTTAGGGTTAGGTTGAGGGTGAGGGTTAGGGTAAGGGTGAGGATTATTGTTAGGGTGAGGTTTAGGGTAAGGGTTAGGGTTAGGGTTAGATTGAGAATTAGGGTTAGGGTTAGTGTGAGGTTTAGGGTGAGCATGAGGGTTAGGGTGAGGGTTAGGGTAAGAATTAGGGTTAGGGTGAGGGCTGGCGTGAGGGTGAAGGTTAGGGTTAGGGTTAAGTTTGGGGTGAGGTTTAGGGTGAGGGGTAGGGTTAGGTTTAGTTTGAGGGTTAGGTTCAGTGTGAGGGTTACGGTTAGGGTGACGGTTTGGGTGAGGGTGAGGTTTAGGGTTAGGAAAAGTGATAGGGTTAGTGTTACACTGAGGGTGAGGGTGAGTGTGAGGGTGAAGGTTAGGGTTAGGGTGAGGGCTAGGGTGAGGGTTAGGGTAAGGGTGAGGGTTAGTGTGAGGGTGATGGTAAGGGTAAAGGTGAGGGTTAGGCTGAGGGTGATTGTTAAGATAAGGGTGAGGGTTAGTGTTAGGGTGAGGGTTAGGTTAAGGGTTCGGGTTAGGGTTAGGTTGAGGGTTAGATTGAGGATTAGGGTTAGGGTTAGTTTGAGGTTTATGGTGAGGATGAGGGTCAGGGTTAGGTTGAGGGTTAGGGTTAGAATGAGGGTTAGGGTGAGGTCTAGGGTGAGGGTGAGGTTTAGGGTTAGGGTTATTGTTAGGGTGAGGTTTAGGGTTAGGGTGAGGGCTATGGTTAGTGTGAGGGTTAGTGTTAGAGTTAGGGTTAGTGTTAGGCTGTGCGTAAGTGTTAGGGTGAGGGTTAGGGTTAGGTTGAGGGATAGGGTTAGGGTTAGGGTGAGGTTGCGGGTGAGAGTGAGCGTTAGGGTGAGGATTAGGGTGAGTTTGAGGGTTAAGGTGAGGGTTAGGGTTAGGGTTAGCGTGTGGGTGATGATGAGGGTGAGAGTTAAGTTTAGAGTTACGGTGAGGTTTCGGATAAGTGTGACGTTTAGGGTGAGGATGAAGTTAAGGGTTAGGGTGAGGGTTAGGGTGAGGGTGAGGGATAGGGTTAGGTTTGGGTTAGGGTGATGGTTAAGGTTAGGTGTTTGCTTAGGGTTAGGGTTAGGGTGAGGGTGTGGGTGAGAGTGAGGGTTAGCATGAGGGTTATGGTGAGGGTTAGAGTTAGGGTTAAGGTGAGGGTTAGGGTAAGGGTTAGGGTTACGGTTAGGGTGAGGGTTAGGTTTAGTGTGAGAGTTAGGGTTAAGTTTAGGTTTAGGGTTAGGGGTAGGGTGAGGGTAAGGGTTAGGGTTAGGGTTAGGGTTAGGGTTAGGGAGAGCATTAGGGTGAGGGACAGTTTCAGGGTTAGGGTTAGGGGTATGGTGAGGGTTAGGTTGAGGGTTAGTGTTTTGGTTAAATTTAGCTTGAGGGTTAGGGTGAGGATGAGAATAAGGGTAAGGGTAAGGGTGAGGGTGAAGCTTAGGGTGAGGTTTAGGGTTAGTGTTAGGGTGAGGGGCAGGTTTAGTGTGAGGGTTAGGGTTAGGTTTAGGCTGAGGGTAAGGGTTAGGATGAGGGTTACGGTGTGGTTGAGTGTTAGGGTTAGGGTAAGTGTTAGGGTGAGGGAGGGCTTAGGGAGAGCATTAGGGTGAGGGACATTTTCAGGGTTAGAGTTAGGGGTATGTTAAGGGTTAAGTTGCGTGTTAGGGTTTTTGTTAAGGTTAGGGTGAGGGTGAGGGTGAGGCTTAGGGTTAGGATTAGGTTGAGGGTGAGTGTTAGGTGGAGAGTGAGGGTGAGGGTTCGGTTTAGGTTGAGGTTGAGGGTGAGGCTGAGGGTTAGGGTGAGGGTTAGGGTTAGGATTAGGTTTAGGGTGAGGGTGAGGGAGAGGGTTATATTTAGGATTAGGGTTAGGTTCACGATGAGGGTGATCGTTAGGGTTAGGGTTAGGGTTAGGGTTTTTGTTATGGTTAGGGTTAGGGTGAGGTTGAGGATGAGGGTGAGGTTTAAGATTGGGGTTAGGCTGAGGGTGAGGGTGAGGGTGAGGGTTAGGGTTAGGGTGGAGGTTAGGGTTAGGGTGAGGGATAGTGTTTGGATTAGAATATTGGTGAGGGTGAGGGTGAAGGTGAGGTTTAGGGTTAGGGTTAGGGATATTGTGAGGGCTAGGGTGAGGGTGAGGGTTAAGATGAAGGTGAGGGTGAGGGTTTTGTTTAGGTAAGGGTTATGGTTAAGGTGAGGATCAGGTGAGGGTGAGGGTTAGGGTGAGGGTTACCTTTAGGATGAGGTTTAGGGTTAGGGTTAGGGTGAGTGTTAGGGTTAGGGTGATGTGTAGGGTGATGTTGAGGGTGAGGGTGTGGAAGAGAGTTAGTGTTAGTGTGAGGGTTAGCCTGACAGTGAAAGTTAGGATGAGGGTGAGGATTATGGTTACGTTTAGGGTGAAAGTTAGGTTTAGGGTTAGGGTTAGAGATAGGGTGAGGGGTAGGTTGAGGGGTAGGTTTTGGGTTAGTGTTAGGGTTAGGGTTAGGGTGAGGATAAGGTAAGTGTGAAGGTTTGGGTTAGGGTGAGGGTTAGGTTTAGTGTGAGTGTTAGTTTTAGGGTTAGGGTTTGGGTAAGGGTTAGGATGAGGTTTGAGGTGAGGGTGAGGGTTAGGGTTAGGGTGAGAGTAAGGGTTGGGGTGAGGGTTAGGGTGAGGGTGAGGTTTAGGCTTAGGGTTAGGGTTAAGGTGAGGGTTAGTTTGAGGGTTAGGGTTTAGGTTAGGGTTAGGGTGAGGGTGAGGGTCAGGGTGAGGTTTTGGGTTACGGTTAGGGTTAGGGTGAGGGTTAGAGTCAGGGTATGGTTTAGGGTGAGGTTTAGGGTTAGGGTGAGGATTAGGGTTAGGGTTAGGGTGAGGGCTATGTTGAGGGTGAATTTTAGGGTGAGGGTTATGGTGAGGGTGAGGGTTTGTGTTAGGTAAGGATTATAGTTATGTTTAGGGTTAGGGTGAGGGTTAGGTTTAGGGTGTGTGTTAGCTTGAGGGGTACGGTTAGGGTTAGGGTGAGGATTAGGGCTAGTGTGAGGGTAAGGGTGATGGTGAGGATTAGAGTGAGGGTGAGGGTTACTGGAAGGGTGAGGATTGGGTGAGGATGAGGGTTAGGGTGAGGGTCAGGGTTAGGATTAGGCCGAGGGTGAGCTCAAGGTTTAGGGTTAGGGTGAGGTTTAGCGTTAGGGTTAGTGTTACAGTTAGGATGAGGGCTAGAGTGAGGGGTACCGATAGATTTCAATTGATGGTTAGGTTTAGTAAGAGCATTAGGGTTACAGATAGGGTTAGGATTAGTGTGAGGGTAAGGGTTAGGGTGAGGGTTGGGGTGAGAGTGAGGGTTAGGGTTACCGTGAGTGTTACGGTGAGGGTTAGTGTTAGGGTGAGGGTTAGGGTTAGGGTTAGTGTTAGGGTGAGGGTTAAGGTTAGGCTAAGGGTTAGGGTGAGGGTTATGGTTAGGGTGAGGTTTAGGGTGAGGTTGAGTGTTAGGGTTAGTGTTAGGATTACGGTGAGGGCTAGGGTGAGAGTGAGAGTTAGGGTTAGGGTTAGGGTTAGGGTGAGGGTTAAGGTTAGGGTGAGGTTTAGGTTTAGTGTGAGGGTTAGTGTTACGGTTAGGGTGAGTGTTAGGGTGAGGGTAAGGATTAGGGTGAGGGTTAGGGTCAGGGTGAGGTTTATGTTTAGGATTAGGGTTAGTGTCAGGTTTAGGGTTACAGTGGAGGTTAGGGTTCAGGTGAGACTTAGGGTTATGGGTAGGGTTAGGTTTAGAGTGAGGGTGAGGTTTAAGGTTAGGATTGGAGTTAGGGTTAGGCTGAGGGTGAAGGTGAGGGTGAGGGTTAGGGTTAGGGTGGAGGTTAGGGTTAGGCTGAGGGCTAGACTTTGGGTTAGAGTATTGGTGAGGGTGAGGGTGAAGGTGAGGTTTAGGGTTAGGGTGAGGGATATTGTGAGGGCTAGGGTGAGTGTGAGGGTTAAGCTGAAGGTGAGGGTGAGGGTTTAGTTTAGGTAAGGGTTATGGTTAAGGTGAGGATTAGGTGAGGGTGAGGGTGAGGATGAGGGTTAGGTTGAGTGTAAGGGTTCGAATTTGCATTAGGGTTAGGGAGAGGGTTCGGGTGAGGATTAGGGTTTAGGTGAGGGTGAGGGTTAGTGTTAGGGTAAGGGTTAAGTTTAGGGTGAGGTTTAGTGTTAGGGTTAGGGTTAGGGTGAGGGTGATGGTGAGGGTTAGGGTTAGGGTGAGTGTGAGGGCTAGGGTTAGGGTGAGGGTTATGGTTAGGCTTAGGGTGAGGTTTAAGTTTAGGTTTAGGGTGATGGTTAGGGTGAGGGGTAGGTTTAGGTTTGAGTTAGTGTGAGGGCTACGGTGAGTGTAAGGGTTAGGGTGTGGGGGAGGGTTAGGGCTATGGTGATGGTTTGGGTTAGGTTTAGGCTGAGTGTTAGGGTGAGGGTTAGTGTTAGGGTTAGGCTTAGGGTGCAGGTTAGGGTTAGGTTTAGGGTTACGGTTCGGGTGAGTTGTAGGGTTAGGGTTAGGGTTAGTGTTAGGGCTAGGGTGAGGGTGAGGGTTAGGGTTAGGCATAGGGTGAGGTTCAGGTTTATGGTTAGGGTTAGGGTGAGGTTGAGGGTGAGGGTGAGTGTTAGGGTTAGGATTAGGGTTAGGGTGAGGGTTAGTGTGAAGGTGAGTGTAAGGTTAGCATTAGGGTTAGTGTGAGGGTGAGGGTTAAGTTTAGGTTTAGGGTGAGAGCTAGGATGAGGGTGAGGGTTAGGGTAGGGATAGAGTGAGGATTAGGGTTAGGGTTAGGGTTAGGGTTAGGGTGAGGGTTAGGGTGAGGGTGAGGGTTAAGGTTAGCTTTAGGGTTAGGGTTAGTATTAGGCTGAGGGTTAGGGTTAGGTTTAGGTTTAGGTTTAGGTTTAGGTTGAGGGTGAGGTTTAGCCTTAGAGTTAGGTTGAGGGTTAAGTTTAGGATGAGGGTTAGGGTTAGTGTTAGGTTTAGGGTGAAGGTGAGGGTTAGGTTTAGGGTAAGGTGTATGTTTAGGGTGATGGTTAGTTTAGTTTGAGGGTTAGTGTTGGGGTTAGGGTTAGTGTTAGGTTGAGGGTAAGTGTTAGTGTGCGGTTAAGGATTAGGGTGAGGTTTAGGGTTAGGGTTAAGTTTAGGATTAGGGTGAGGGTGATGTTTAGGATTAGAGTTAAGGTTAGGGTGAGGGTTAGGGTAAGGTTTAGTGTTAGGGTTTGGGTTATGGTGAGGTTTAGGGTGGGGGTGAGGGTTAGGGTTAGGGTTAGGATTAGGATTAGGATTAGGGTTAAGGTGAGGGTGAGTGTGAGGGTTAGATTTAGGGTTAGGATTAGACTTAGGGTGTGGGTGAGGGTGAGGGTTAGGGTGAGGTTTAGGCTTAGGCTTAGGGATAGAGTATGGGCTAGGGTGAGGGTGAGGGTTTGGGTTAGGGTTAGGGTATGGGTTAGGGTGAGGGTTAGGGTTAGGGTTATTGTTGGGGTTAGGGTTGGGGTTAGGTATAGGCTTAGTGTTAGGTGGAGGGTGAGGGTGAGAGTGAGGGTTAGGGTTAGTGTGAGGGTTAGGGTAAGGGTTAGGGTTAGGGTTAACGTGAGGTTAAGCGTTAGGTTGAGATTTAGTGTGAGGGTGAGGGTTAGGGTTAGGCTAAGAGTGAGGGCTAGGGTGAGGTTTAGGGTTAGGTTTAGGGTGAGGTTTAGGGTGTGCTTTAGGGTTAGGTTTAGGGTGAGCGTTTGGGTAAGGGCAAGTGTTCGGGTGAGGGTTAGGGTGAGGATGAGTATTAGGTTTACGGTTAGGGGTAGGGTGAGGGTTAGAGTTAGGGTTTAGGGTTAGTGTGAGGGTTTTGTTTAGTGTTAGGGTTACGGTTATGGTGAGGTTTAGGGTGGGGGTGAGGTTTAGGGTTAGGATTAGGATTAGGGTTAAGGTGAGGGTGAGTGTGAGGGTTTGGGTTAGGGTTAATGTTAGGATTAGACTTAGGATTAGACTTAGGGTGAGGGTGAGGGTGAGGGTGAGGGTGAGGGTGAGGGTTAGGGTGTTGATGACAGTTAGTGTTAGGGTGAGGTTTAAGGTGACGGTGAGGGATAGGGTGAGGGTGGTGGTTAGAGTTAGTGTGAGTATTAGGTTTAGGGTTAGGGTTAAGGTTATGGTGAGGGTGAGGGTTAGGGTTAGGTTTAGAGTGAGGGTGAGGGTTAGGGTTAGGGTTAGGGTTACGGTGAGGTATAGGGTTTGGGTAAGGGTTAGGGTTAGGGTGAGGTTGAGTGTTAGATTTAGGGTTTGGATGAGGTTTAGGGTTAGGGTGAGGGTTAGGGATAGGGTTAGGGTTAGGGTGAGGGTTATTGTTAGGGTGAGGGTTTGAGTTAGGGTGAGTATGAGGGTGAGGATTAGTGTTAGGATTATGGTTAAGGTTAGTGTTAGGCAGAGGGTGAGGGTGAGGGTGAGGGTTAGGTTTAGGGTTAGGTTTAGGGTGAGTGGTAGGGTTAGGGTTAGGGTGAGGGTTAGGGTTAGGATTCGGGTTAGGGATAGGTTGAGGGTGAGGGTTGGGGTTAGGGTTAGGGTGAGGGTGAAGGTGAGTGTTAGGGTTAGGGTTAGGTTTAGGATTAGGGTTAGGTTTAGGGTAAGGGTAAGGGTTAGGGTTAGGGTTAGGTTTAGGGTGAGGGTGAGGGTTAGGTTTAGGGTTAGGGTTAGGGTGAGGGTGAGGGTTACGTTTATGGTTAGTGTTAGGGTGTGGACTATGGTGAGGGAGAGGGTTAGGGTGAGGGTTAGGGTTAGGGTTAGGGTTAGGGTCAGGGGTAGGTTGAGGGTTAGGATTAGGGTAAGGACTATGGTTAGGCTGAGGGTGAGGTTGAGGTTGATGGTGAGGGTTAGGTTTAGAGTGAGGGTTAGTGTGAGGGTGAGGGGGAAGGGGAGAATTTGGTTTTGGGTTAGAGTTAGGTTGAGGGTGAGGGTTAGGATTAGGGGTAGCAGTAGTTTTAGGCTGAGGGTGAGGGTGATGCTGAGGGTGAGGGTTAGGTTAGGGTGAGGGTAAGGGTTAGGGTTAGGGTGAGGGTTAGGGTTAGGGTGATTTTTAGGGTGCCGCTGAGAGTTAGGGTGAGGGTGAGTTTGAGTGTGAGGTTTAGGGTGAGTGTGAGGGTGAGTGTGAGTTTGACGATTAGGATTAGGTTTAGGATGAGGGTAAGGGTTCTTGTTAGGATTGGGGTTAGTGTAAGGCTTAGGCTGAGGGTGAGGGTGAGGGTGAGGTGAGGGTTAGGGTTAGGGTTAGGTTGAGGGTTAGGGTTAGTGTGAGGGTTAGGGTGAGGGTGAGCTTGAGGTTCAGGTTGAGGTTGAGAGTGACGTTGAGGTTGAGGGTTAGGGTTAGGGTTACGGTTAGGGTGAGGGTTAGGGTTAGGGTTAGAGTTATTTTTATAGTTAGGGTTAGGGATAGTAATAGGGTGAGAGTGAGGGTGAGGGTTAGCATGAGGGTAAGGGTTAGGGTTATGGTTAGGGTGAGGGTGAGGGTGAGACTTAGGGTTAGGATTAGGGTTAGGGTAAGGTTTCAGATGAGGGTTAGGCTGAGGGTTAGAGTTAGGGTTAGTGTGAGGTTTAGAGTTAGGGTTATGGTTAGGGTGAGGGCAAGGTTTATGGTGAGGGTTAGGTTGAGTTTGAGGGTTAGGTTTAGGGAGAGGGTTAGGGTGAGATTTAGGGTTAATGTTAGGGTTAATGTTAGGGTGAATCTAATGGTTATAGTGAGAGTTATTGTGAGGGTGAGGGTTTGGGTTAGGGTGAGGGTAAGTGTTAGGGTGAGGGTTAGTGTGAGGGTTTGGGTTCGGGTTAGCATTAGGGTTAGGTTCAGGGTAAAGGTTAGGTTGAGGTTTAGGGTTAGTGTTCGGGATAGGGTGAGTATTAGGGTTAGTGTGAGGGTGAGGGTCTGGATTAGGGTTAGGGTTAGATTTAGGGTGAGGGTGAGGGTGAGGGTTAGAATTAGGATTAGGGTTAGGGTTAGAGTTAGGTGACATTGAGGGTGAGGGTTAGGGTTTGGTTTAGAATTAGTGTGAGGGTGATCGTGAGGGTTAGGGTTAGGATTAGGGTTATGGTTTTGGTTAGGTTTAGGATGAGGGTGAGGGTGAGGCTTATGGTTAGGGTTAGGGTGAAGTTTAGGTTTAGGGTGAGGGCTATGGTGAGGGTGAGTGTTAGTGTGAGTGTGAGGTTGAGGTTGAGGGTTTCGATTAGGTAATGGTTAGGGTTAGGGTTAGGGTGAGGATTAGGGTGAGGGTGAGGTTTAGGTTGAGGGTTACAGTTAGGGTGAGGATTAGGGTGAGGCTGAGGGTTAGGGTGAGGGTTAGTGTTATGGTGAGGATTAGGGTTAGGGTTATGTTGATGCTGAGGGTTAGGTATACGGTAAGGGTTAGGGTTACGGTGAGGGTTAGGGTTAGGGTTAGGGTTAGGGTGAAGGTTAGGGTTAGGGTGAGGTTTGGGGTTAGGGTTAGGGTTAGTGTAAGGGTTAGTGTTAGGGTGAAGGTTAGGATTAGGGTTAGGGTGAGGGTGAGGGTTAAGGTGAGGGTGAGTGTTAGGGTGTGGGTGAGGATTAGGGTTAGGTTGAGTCTTAGTGTTAGGTTTAGGGTTAGTGTGAGGGTGAGGGTTAGGGTTAGCGTTAGGGTTAGGTTGAGGGTTTGAATTAGGGTTAGGGTTAGTGTGAGGGTTAGATTGAAGGGTAGGGTTAGGGTCAGGGTGAGGGTTAGGGTGACAGTGAGGTTTAGGGTGAGGGCGTGTGTGAGGGTAAGGGTTAGGTGTAGGGTTAGGGTGAGTTTAAGTGTGAGGCTTAGGTTTAGGAATAGGGTTAGGTTTAGGGTTAGGGTGAGTGTTAGGGTGTGGATGAGGCTTAGGTTTAGGGTGAGGATTGGGGTTAGAGTTAGGTTTATGGTGAGGGTAAAGTTAGGGTGAGTTTCAGTATGAGGGTTAGGGTTAGGGTTAGGGTGAGAGTGAGGTATAGGTTTTGGGTTAGGGTTAGGGTGAGGGTTAGGGATGGGTTTAGGGTTAGTGTGAGGGTGAGGGTGAGGTTTAGGATTATGTTTAGGGTTAGAGTTTGGGTGAAGGTGAGGGTTAGGGTTAGTATTAGAGTTAGCCTGAGGGTGAGGGGGAGTGTTAGGGATAGGGTGAGTTTTATGGGTAGGGTTATGGTTAGGGTGAGGGTTAGGGTTACGGTTAGGGTTAGGATGAGCGTTAGGCTGAGGGTTAGGTTTAGGGTTAGTGTGAGGGTTAGGTTTAGGGTTTGCGTGAGGGTTAGGGTTAGGTTTAGGGATAGGATAAGGGTTAGGTTGAGGGTTAGGTTTAGGGCTAGTTTGAGGGTTAGGTTTATGTTTAGGGTTAGCATCAGGGTAAAGGTTAGGGTGAGGATTAGGGTGAGGGTGAGGATAAAGGTTAGGGTGAAGGTTAGGGCAAGGGTGAGGGTTAGGGTTAGGGTGAGCGTTAGGTTGCGGGTTAGGGTGAGGGTTAGGGTGAGGGTAAGGGTTTGGATGATGGTAAGTTTGTGAGTGAGGGATAGGATTATGTTGTGTGTAAAGGTTAGGGTGAGGGTTAGGGTGAGGGTTAGGGTTAGGGTGGGGGTCAGGTTTAGAGTTATGTTGAGGGTTAGGTTTAGGGTGATGTTTATTGTGAGAGTATGGTTTAGGTTGAGGGTGAGTATTCGGCTGAGCGTGAGGGTTAGGATGAGGGTGAGGAGTAGGGTTACAGTTAGGGTTAGGGAGAGGGGTAGTGTGAGCATTAGGGTTCGGATTACGGTTAGGATTAGGGTTAGAGTGAGGATGAGGGTGAGGGTTAGGGTGTGGGTGTTATGGTTAGGGATAGGGTTAGTGCTAATGTGAGGATGAGGGTTAGTGTGAGGGTGAGGGTTACATTTACGTTAGGGTTAGGGTTAGGGTGAGGATTAGGTTGAGGGTGAGGGTTAAGCTGAGCTTAGGGTTAGAATGAGGGTTTGTGTTCGGTGAGGGTGAGGGTTAGTGTTAGGGTTAGGTTTAGGTTGAGGGTGATTGTGAGGGTTAGGATTAGGAATAGGTTTAGGGTTACGGTGAGGGTGAGGGTCAGTGTGAGGGTGAAGGTTAGGGTTATGTTTAGTGTTATGTTTAGGGTGAGGGTTACGGCTAGTGTGAGGGTTATGATTAGTGTTAGGGTTAGGGTCAGGGTGAGGGTAAGGGTTAGGGTGAGGGTTAGGGTGAAGGTGAGGATTAGGGTTCGGGTTAGGGTTGGGTGAGTGCTAGGTTCAGGGTGAGGGTCAGTGTGAGTGTTAGGTTGAGGGTTTCTTTTCCGTCAGGGTTAGGGTTATTGTGAGGATTAGCGTGAGGGTGAGTGTTAGTGTTAGGGTGATGTTTAGGGTGCGGATGAGGGTGAGGGTGAGGGTGAGGGTGAAGGTCAGGTGAGGGTGAAGTTAGGTGTGGTTGAGGATTAGGGTTAAGGTTAGGGTTATGGTGAGGGTAAGGTATAGGGTGAGGTTTATTGTGAGGATGAGGGTTATGGTTAGTGTTAGGGTTAGGGTGAAGTTTAGGGTGAGGATTAGGTTTTGGTTTATGGTTAGGGTGAGGGTGACATATAGGGTGAGTTTTAGTGTTAGGGTGAAAGTTAGGGATATGGTTAGGGTGAGGGTTAGGGTTAGGGTTAGGGTTAGAGTTAGGGTGAGGGTGAGGGCTACGATTAGGGTTAGGGTGAAGGTGTGGGTAAGTGTTAGGGTGAGGGTTAGGGCGAGGGTGAGGTTTCGGCTTAGGGTGAGGGTAAGGGTTAGAGTGAGGGTAAGGGTAAGGTTGAGGGTTAGGGTGAGGGTGAGGGTTAAGATTATCATTAGGGTTAGGGTGAGGGTGAGGGTTATGGTGAGGTTTAGGGTTAAGATTAGGGATAGTGTGGGGATTAGGGTTAGGGTTAGGTTTAGGGTGAGGGTTAGGCTGAGGGGTAGGGTTAGGGATAGAGTGACTTAGGTTTAGTGTGAAGTTTAGATTTAGGGTTAGGTTTAGGATTAGTGTTAGGGTTAGGTTGAGGGTGAGGGTGAGGGTGAGGGCTAGGGTTAGGGTTATTGTGAGGGTTAGTGTTAGGGTGCGGGTTAGGTTTAGGGTGAGGGTTAGTATTAAATTAAGGTTGAGGGTGAGGGTTAGGGTTACGGTTAGATTTAGGGTGAGGGTCAGGGTGAGGGTTAGGTTTAGGTTGAGGGTTAGGTTTAGGGTGAGGGTTAGGGTTAGGGTGAGCATTAGCGTGATGGTGAGGGTTAGGGTGAGGGTGAGGGTTAGGTTTAGATTTAGGGTTAGGGTGAGTGTTAGGGTTAGAGTTAGGGTGAGATTTAGGTTGAGGTGCAGGGATATGGTTAGGTTGAGGGTTAGGATTAGTGTGAAGGTTAGAGTTAGGGTTAGGTTTAGTGTGAGGATACTGTTTATGGTGAGTGTTAGTTTGAGGGTGAGGGTTAGGGTGAGCGTTAGAGTTAGGTTCAGTGTGAGGATTAAGGTTATGGTGATGCTTAGGGTGAGGTTGAGGTTTAGTGTTAGGGGGAAGGGGAGTTTGAGGGTAAGTGTTAGGGTGAGGCTGAGGGTGAGGTTAGTTTCGGATTAGGGTTAGAGTTAGGGTTAGGCTGAGTGTGATGGGGGAAGTGAGGGTGAGGGTTAGGGTTAAGGCTAGGGTGAGGGTTAGGGTTAGTGTGATGGTTAGTGTGATGGTGAGGTTCAGAGTGAGGTTGAGGTTTAGAATGAGGGTGAGGGCGAGGTTGAGGGTTAGGGTTAGGAGTAAGGTTAGGATGAGTTTTAGGGTTAGGGTTAGAGTTAGAGTTATTGTTAGGGTTAGAGTAAGGCTGAGAGAGAAGGGGCGGTTGAGGGTGAGGGTGAGGGTTAAGGTTAGGGTTAGGGTGAGGGCTTGGGTGAGGGTGAGGGATAGGCTGAGGGTGAGGGTGAGTTTCTGTTAGGTAAAGGTTACGGTTAGGGTGAGGTTTAGGGCGAGGGTGAGGATTAAGCTGAGGTTAGGTTCAGGGTAAGGGTTAGGGTTAGGTTGAGGGTGAGGGTTAGGGTTAGGGTGATGTTTAGGGTGAGGGTGAGGGTTAGGTTGAGGGAGAGGGTGAGGGTGATGGTTAGGGTTAGGTTTAGGGTGATGGTAAATGTTAGGATTAGGAATAGGATTAAGGTGAGGGTCAGGGTGAGGGGGAAGGTTAGGGTCAGCGTTAAGGTTAGGGTTAGAGTGAGGGTTACGGTTAGTGTGAGGGTTATGGTTAGGTTTAGGGTAAGGGAAAGGGTTAGGCTGAGGGTTAGGGTGAGTGTGAGGGTTTGGATTAGGGTTTGTGTAAGGTTTAGGGTGAGGGTTAGGGTTTGGATGATGTTTAGAGTGAGGGTGAGAGTTAGGGTGAGTATGAGGCTTCGGGTGAGGGTGAGGGTGAGGGTTAGGGTGTGGGTGAGCATTAGGGTTAGGTTGAGGGTTAGCATTAGGGGTAGGTTTCGGGTTAGGTTGAGGGTTAGGGTTAGCATTAGGATCAGGGTGAGGGGTAGGGAGAGGGGTAGGTTTAGGTTTAGGGTGAGGTTTAGGATGAGGCTGAGGGTTAAGTTGAGGGTCTGGGTGAGGGTTAGGGTTAGGTTTTGGGTTAGAGTTAGGGTGAGTTTGAGGGTGAAGGTTAGGTTTAGGATTAGGGTGAGGGTTAGGTTTATGTTGAGGCTTAGGGACAGTGTTAGGGTTAGGGTAACTGTGAGGGTGAGTGTTAGGTTTAGGTTTAGGGTTACAGTTAGGGTGAGGGTGAGGATTAGGGATAGGGTTAGGGTTAGGATGAGGGTTAGGCTGAGGGTTAGGATTAGGTTTGGGTGAGGTTTAGGGCTAGGTTTAGGGTTAGGTTAAGGGTTAGGCTGAGGGTTAGGGTTAGGGTTAATGTGAGGGTTAGGTTTAGGGTTAGGGTAAGGGTTAGGGTGAGGGTAAATGTTAGGGTGAGAGTTAGGGTGAGGGTGAATTTTAGGGTTAGGGTGAGGGTTAGGGTCAAGTTTAAGTTTAGGTTTAGGGTTAGGGTGAGGGTAAGTGTGTGGGTAAGTGTTAGGGTGAAGTTTAGGTTGAGGGTGAGTGTTAGCATCAAGGTTAGGTTTAGGTTTAGGTTTTGGGTGAGGTTTAGGGTTTGGGTAAGTGTTAGGGTGAGGTTTAGGGTGAGGGTGAGTTTTAGGGTTAGGGTGAGTGTTAGGGTCAAGTTTAAGTTTAGATTTAAGGTTAGGGTGAGGGTAAGGCTGTGGGTAAGTGTTAGGGTGAAGTTTAGGTTGAGGGTGAGTTTTAGCATCAAGGTTAGGTTTAGGTTTAGGGTTTGGGTGAGGTTTAGGGTTTGGGTAAGTGTTAGGGTAAGGTTTAGTGTGAGGGTCAGGGTTAGGGTTAGGGTGAGGGTAAGTGTTCGGGTGAGGTTTAGGGTGAGGCTGAGGGTTAGGGTTAGCATTAGGGTGAGGGTGAGGGTGAGGCTTACGGTGAATTTTGGGTTAAGATTAAGGATAGGGTGAGGATTAGGGTTAGGGTTAGTTTGAGGGTGAGGATTAGGGTGAGGGGTAACATTAGAGTTTGGGTGAGGGTTAGGTTTAGTGTGAGGGTTAGGGTTAGGGTTAGGGTGACAGTAAGGGTTAGGGTGAGGGTTAGGGTGAGTGTGAGGTAGGGTGAGGGTTAGGGTTAGGGTGAGGGTTAGGGATAGGTTTAGGGTTAGGGTGAGGGTTACGGTTAGGGTTAGGATTAGAGTTAGGGTGAGGGTAAGGCTTAGGGTGAGGTTTAGGGTGAGGTAGAGGGTTAGGGTTGGGGGTGTGTAAGGTTGAGGGTGAGGGTTAGTGTTAGGATGAGGGTTAGGGTTAGGGTTAGGGTGAGGGTGAGGGTTAGGGTGAGGGTTAGTGTTAGGGTTAGGGTGAGTGTTAGCTTTAGGGTTACGTTTAGTGTGAGGGTGTGTGTTAGGGTGAGGTTGAGTGTTAGTGTGAGAGTTAGAGTTAGGGTTAGGTTTAGGGATACGTTTAGGGTGAGGGTAAGGTTTAGGGTGAGGGTTAGCGTGAGGGTGAGGGTTAAGGTTAGTGTGAGGGTTATGGTTAGGGTTAGGGTTAGGATGAGGTTTAGGGTCAGGGTTAGGGTTAGGTTTAGGGTTAGTGTGAGGATTCCGGTTAGGGTGAGGGTTGGGGTTAGGTTTAGGGTTAGTATAAAGTATAGGGTGAGGGTTAGGTTTACAGTTAGTGTGAGTGTTAGGTTTAGGGTTCGGGTTTGGGTTATGTTGAGGGTAAAGGTTATGGTGAGTGTTAGGGTGAGGCTGAGGGTTAGGGTTAGGGTGAGGTTTAGGTTGAGGGTTAGGATTAGATTTACGGTTAGGGTAAAGCTGAGGGGGAAGGGGAGGTTGAGGGTGAGGGTTAGGGTTAAGGTGAGGGATAGGTTGATGATTTGGGTTACGTTTAGATTTAGGGTGAGGATTAGGCTGAGGGGTAGGGTTAGTTTTAGGTTGAGGCTTAGGTTTAGTGTGAGGTTTAGGGTTTGGGGTAGGGTGAGTGTTAGGTTTAGGGTGTTGGTTAGGTTTAGGGTTAGGGTGAGGTTTAGGTTTTGTGTGAGGGTTACGGTTAGGGTTAGGGTGAAGGTAAATTTTAGGGTGAGGTTTAGGGTGAGGATGATGTTTAGGGTTAGCTTTAGGTTTAGGTTTAAGGTTAGGATGAGGGTTAGGGTTAGGGTGAGGGTGAGGGTGAAGGTGAGGGTGAGGCTTAGGTTTAGGATTATTGTTAGGGTTAGTGTAAGGGTTCGGGTTAGGTGTAGTGTGAGGGTTATGGTCAGGGTAAGTGTTAGGGTGAGGGTTAGGCTTATGGTTAGGTTTAGTGTGAGGGTCAGGGTGAGGGTTAGGGTTAGTTTGAGCGTTAGGGTTAGGGTGAGGTTTAGGGTTAGCGTTAGGGTGAGAGTTAGGGTTAGGGTTAGTGTTAGGGTTAGAGTGAGGTTTATGGTCAGGGTTAAGTGGAGGATTACGGTGAGGGTTATGGTTAGGGTAAGTGTTAGGGTTAGGGTTAGGCTGAGGGTGAGGGTGAAAGTGAGTGTGAGGGTTAGGGTTAGGGTTAGGGTGAGGGGTAGGGTTAGGGTTAGGGTGAGGTTTAGGGTTAGTGTGAGGGTTAGGGTTAGGGTGAGGGTTATCGTGTGGATTAGCGTTAGGGTTAGGTTTAGGGTGAGGGTGGGATTGAAGGTTAGGGATTGGATTAGAGTTAAGGTTAGTATAATGCTGAGGGGGAAGGGGAGGTTGAGGGTGAGGGTTAGGGTGAGGTTTAGGGTCAGGGTGAGGGTGAGGGTTTCGGTTAGGTAAGTGTTAGGGTGAGGATTAGGATGAGGGTGGGGGTTAAGCTGAGGTTAGGTTTAGGGTGAGGGTTTGGGTTAGGGTTAGGGTGAGCGTTAGGGTTAGGGTGATGGTTAGGGTGATGGTGAGGGTTAGGATAAGGGTGAGGGTTAGGGTTAGGGTTAGGGTGAGCGGTAGGTTTAGGGTTAGGGATAGTTTGCGGGTTATTCTGAGGATAAGGGTTAGGGTGAGGTTTAGGTTGAGGTTGAGGGTTAGTATTAGGGTAAGGGTAAGGCTTAGGTTGAGGGATAGGGTGAAAGTGAGGGTTAGGGTTAGCATTAGAGTTAGGGTGAGGGTGAGGGTTAGGGTGAGGTGTAGTGTGAGGATGTGGGTTAGGGTTAGTGTGAGGGTTAGGGTTAGGGTTAGAGTTAGGATTAGGGTTAGGGTGTGAGTGAGGTGTAGGGTGAGGGTTAGGGTTAGGGTGAGGGTTAGGGATAGGGTTAGTGTGAGGATGAGGGTGAGTGTTAGGGTTAGGTTAGGGTTAGGGTTAGTTTGAGAGTTAGGATTAGGAATAGGGTTAGGGTTAGGGTTAGGCTGAGGGTGAGGGTCAGGGTGAGGGTGAAGCTTAGGGTTAGGGTTAGGATGAGGGTAAGTTTTAGGGTGAGGGTTTGGGTTAGAGTCAGGGTTAGGGTTAGGGTTAGGATTTGGGTGATGTTTAGGGTGAGGGTGAGGGTTAGCGTGGGATTGAGTGTTTGGATGAGGGTGAGGGTTCGTGTGATGATTCCAGTTAGGGTGTGGGTGATGATTAGGGTTAGGGTGAGGGTTAGCATTATGTTTAGGGTTTAGTTTGATGGTGAGGGTGAGGGGTAGGGTTAAGGTTAGGTTGAGGGTTAGGGTTATGGTTAGGGTTAGGGTGATGCTTAGGGAGAGGGGTAATGTTAGGGTTAGGGTGAGGTTTAGGGTGTGTGTGAGGGTTAGGTTTAGGGTTAGGGTTAGGTTTAGGGTTTGGTTGAGGATGAGGTATAGGTTGAGGTTTAGGGTTAGGGTGAGGGTTATGGATAGTGTTAGGTTAGGGTTAGGGTGAGTGTTAGGTTTAGGTTTAGGTATAGAGTTAGGGTGAGGCTGACGGTGAGGGTTAGGATTAGGGTTAGGGTTAGGGTTAGGATGAGGGTTAATCTGAGGGTTAGGGTTAGGGTTAGTGTGAAGGTTAGGTTTGGGTGTGGTTATGGGTTCAGGTGAGTTTTCGGGTTAGGGTGTGGGTTGAGGATTAGGGTTAGGGTGAGGGTTATCATTAGTTTTAGGTTTAGTGTGAGTGTGAGGGTGAGGGGTAGGGTTAGGTTGAGGGTTAGGTTTAGGTTTAAGCTGAGGTGAAGAACAGGGAGTGAAGGTTAGGGTTAGGGTTATAATTAGAGTGAGGTTTAAGGTTAGTGTGAGGGTTATGGTTATGGTGAGGGTAAGGGTTAGGGTGAGGGGTAGGGTTAGGGTTAGAGTTAGGGTGAGGGTTCGGGTTTGGGTGATGTTTAGGGGGAGGGTGAGGTTTAGGTTGAGGATGAGAGTTTGTGGGTGGGTGTGGGTTCAGGTGAGATTTCGGGTTAGGTTGTGGATGAGGATTAGGGTTAGGGTGAGGGTTCTCATTAGGTTTAGGTTTAGTGTGAGGGTGAGGGTGAAGGGTAGGGTTAGCTTGAGGGTTAGGGTTAGGGTGAGGTTTAGGGTGATGGCTAGAGTGAGAGTGAGGGTTAGGGTGAAGTTTATTGTGACTGTGAGTGTTAGGGTGAGGGTGAGTGTTCAGGTGAGGGTGAGGGTTCGTGTGAGGGTGAGGATTAGGGTGTGGTTGAGGTTTAGGTTTAGGATGAGAGTCAGGGTGAGGTGTAGGGATAGGGTTAGGGTGAGGGTTAGGGTTAGTGTGAAGGTTAGGGTTAGGTTTAGGGTTAGTGTGAGGTTAAGATTTAGGGTGTGGGTTAGTGTGAGGGTGAGGGTTAGGGTTAGCGTTAGGGGTAGGGTGAGGGTTAGGATGAGGTTTATGGTTAGGGTGAGGGTTAGGATTAGGGTTAATGTGAGGGTGTGAGTTAGGGTGATGTTTAGGTTGAGGTTGAGGGTTAGTGTGAGGATGAAGGTGAGGGTGAGGGTTAGGGTGAGTGTGTGGTTGCGGGTGAGGGTAAGGGTTCAGTTTAGGGTAGGATTCAGGTTAGGGTGAGGGTTAGGGTTAGGGTGATGTTTAGGGTGAGGTTGAGGGATAGGGTGAGGGTGAGGGTTAGGGTTAGGTTTAGTGTGAGGATTAAGGTTAGGGTTAGTGTTAAGTTTAGGGTGCGGGTTAGGGTGAGGGTTAAGGTTAAGTCTAGGGTTAGGTTGAGGCTGAGGTATAGGGTGAGGGTTAGGGTTAGGGTGAGGGTTAGGGATAATGTTAGGTTAGGGTGAGGGTGAGGGTCAGTGTTTGGTTTAGGTTTACGTTTAGAGTTAGGGTGAGGGTGAGGGTGAGGGTTAGGATTAGTGTTAGGTTTAGGGTTAGGATGAGGGTTAGGCTGAGGGTTAGGGTTAGGGTTAGTGTGAGGGTTAGGGTTAGGGTTAGGGATAGATTTAGGGTTATCATAAGGTTTAGGCTGAAGGTTAGGGTTAGGGTTAGTTTGAGGGTTAGGTATAGGGATAGGGTAAGGGTTACGGTGAGGGTAAATGTTACGGTGAGTGTTAGGGTGAAGGTGAGTGTTAGGGTTAGGGTGAGGGTTATGGTGAAGTTTTAGGGTGAAGTTTTGGGTTAGGTTTAGGGTGAGGGTGAGGGTGTGGGTAAGTTTTAGGGTGAGGGTTATGGTGAGGGTGAGTTTTAGGTTTAGGGTGAGGGCAAGGGTTAGCGTAAGTGTTAGGGTCAGGGTGAGGGTTAGGGTTAGCATTAGGTTTAGGGTGAGGTTTAGGGTGAGTTTTTGCCTTAAGGTTAATGATAGGGAGAGGATTAGGGTTAGGGTTAGGTTTGTGGTGAGGGTTAGGCTGAGGGGAATGGTTAGGGTTAGGGTGAGTGTTAGGTTTAGTGTGAGGGTTAGGATTAGGGTTAGGGTGACGATAAGGGTTAGGGTGAAGGTTACGGTGAGTGTGAGGTTTAGGGTTAGCATTAGGTTTAGAGTTAGGGTTAGGATGAGTGTTAGCGTTAGGTTTAGAGTTAGGGTTAAGGTGAGGGTGAGGATTCGGGTGAGGGTGATTTTTTCATTTAGGTACGGGTTAGGGATAGGGTTAGGGTGAGGTTTAGGGTGAGGGTGTGGTTTGTGGTTAGGGTTAGGGTTAGGGTGAGGGTGAGGGTGAAGGTTAGTGTTAGGATGAGGGTTAGGTTTAGGGTGAGGGTGAGGGTTAGGGTGAGAGTTAGGGTTAGGGTTATGGTGAGGGTTAGGGTTGGGTGATGTTTAGTGTGAGGGTAAAGGTTAGGGTGAGGTTGAGTGTTCTGTTGAGAATTAGGGTTAGGGTTAGGGTTAGGGATTGCGTTAATGTGAGGGTAAGGGTTAGGGTGAGGGTTACGGTGAGGGTGAGGTTTATGGTTAGGGTGAGTGTTAGGTTTAGGGTTAGGGTTATGGTGAGGTTGAGGGTTAGGGTGAGCAGTAGGTTTAGGGTTAAATTTAGTTTGCGGGTTAGGGTGAAGGTAAGGGTTAAGGTGAGGTTAAGGTGAGGGTGAGTTTTAGGTTTAGGGTGAGGGTAAGGGTTAGGGTGAGGGTTTGGGTTAGGGTTAGGGATAGGGTGAGGATTAGTGTTAGTGTGAAGTATAGGGAGAGGGTTAGGATTAGGGTTAGTATTAGGATAAGGGTAAGGGTGAGGGTTAGTGTGAGGGTGAGGGTTAAGGTTAGGGTTAGGGTTAGGGTTAGGGTTATGGTCAGGGTGAGGTTTAGGGTGAGCAGTAGGTTTAGGGTTAGTGTTAGTTTGCAGCTTAGGGTGAGGGTAAGGATTAGGGTGAGAATTAGGGTGAGGGTGAGGTTTAGGGTTAGGGTGAGGTTAAGGGTTAGGGTTAGGGTTAGGGTGAGGGTGATGGTGAGGTTTAGGTTTAGGGTTAGGGTTAGGGTGAGGGTTAGGATTAGTGTGTGTGTTAGTGTGATGGTGCGGGTCAGGGAGAAGGTGAGGGTTAGAATGAGGGTGAGGGTGAGGGTGAGGTTTAGGGTTAGGATTAGGGTTAGGGTGAATTTTAGGATTAGGGTTAGTTTTAGGGTTATTGTTAGGGTTAGAGTTTGGGTTAGGGTGAGGCTGAGGGTGAGGTTCAGCATTAGGGTTAGGTTTAGGGTTAGGGTGAGTGCGAGGATGAGTGTCAGGGTTTGGATGAGGGTGAGGGTGTTTCGGTTATGTAAGTGTTAGGGTTAGGGTGAGGATTAGGGTGAGGCTGAGGGTTAAGCTGATGTTAGGTTTAGTGTGATGGTTAGGGTTAGGGTTGGGGTGAGGTTTAGGGTTAGGTTGATGGTTAGGGTGAGGGTGAGAGTTAGGATTAGGAATAGAGTTAGTGTTAGGGTTAGGCTGAGGTGAAGGTCAGGGTGATGGTGAAGGTTAGAGTTAGGGATATATTTAGGTTCAGGGTTAAGGTTAGTGTGAGGGTTATGGTGAGGGTGAGGGTTAGGGCGAGGTTCAGAGTTAGTTTTAGGGTGAGGATTAGGATTAGGATGAGTGTTATGCTTAGGGTGAGTATGAGGGTTAGGGTTAGGTTGAGGATTAGGGTTAGGGTGAGGTTTAGAGTTAGGGTTAAGGTGAGAGTTAGGGTTAGGGTGATGTTTATTGTGAGGGTGAGGGTTAGGGTGAGGGTGAGTGTTCGGTTCAGGATGAGGGTTCGGGTGAGGGTGAGAGTTATTGTGTGGTTGAGGGTTAGGGTTACGGTGAGAGTTAGGTTGAGGTGTTGGGATAGGGATAGGGTTAGGGTTTGTGTGAGGGTAAGGGTTAGGGTGAGAGTTAGGGTGAGGGTGCCAGTGAGAGTGAGGGTGAGGGTGAGGGTTATAGTTAGGGTTACGGTGAGGCTGAGGGTTAGGGTTAGGCTGAGGGTTCAGGTTAGTGTGAGGGTTAGTGTGATGGTGAGGGTCAGGGTGAGGGTGAGTGTTAGAATGAGGTTTAGGTGAGGGTTAGGGTTAGGATTAGGATTAGGGTGAGTTTTAGGGATTGGGTTAGTGTTAGGGTTAGGGTAATTGTTAGGGTTAGGGTTAGGGAGAAGTTGAGTGTGATGCTGAGGTTTAGCGTTAGGGTTAGGGTTAGGGTTAGGATGAGAGAGGGGTTGAGGGTTAGGGTTAGGATTTGGGTTAGGGTTACGGTAAGGCTGAGGGGGAAGGGGAGGTTGAGGGTGAGGGTTATGTTTTGGGTTAGGTTTAGGGTGAGGGTTAGGGTAGGTTTAAGTTTAGTATAAGGTTTAGGCTGAGGGTAAGGGTTAGGGTTAGTGTGAGTGTTAGGTTTAGGGTTAGGGTTTGGGTTAGGTTGAGGGTAAAGCTTAGGGTGAGGTTTAGGGAGAGGGTGAGGGTTAGGGTTAGGGTGAGGGTTAGGTTTAGGGTTATGGTTAGGTTTAGGGTGAGGGTTAGGGTGAAGTTTAGATTTAGTTTTAGGGTTAGCATGAGGCTTAGGGTGTGGGTAAGTGTTAGGGTGAGTGTTAGAATGAGAATGAGGGTTAGGGTTAGGGTGAGGTTTAGGGTTAGGGTGAGTGTTAGGGTGAGGGTAAGGGATAGGGTTAGCATTAGCGTTAGGGTGAGGGTTAGGGTGAGGTTTATGGTTAAGGTTAGGTATAGTGTGAGGATTATGGTTAGGGTTAGGTTTAGGGGGCGGGTTAGGCTGAGGTTTAAGGTTACGGTTAGGGTGAGGGTTAGGTTTAGTGTGAGGTTTAGGGTTAGCATTAGGTTTAGGGTTAGGGTTAGGATGAGGATTAGGGTTAAGGTGATGGTTAGGTTGAGGGTGAGGGTTAGGGTTAGGATGAGGGTTAGGGTTAGGGAGAGTGTGAGGGTTAGGTTAAGGGTGAGGGTTAGGTATAGGATGAGGATTAGGGTTAGGGTGAGGGTGAGGGTTAAGGTTAGGTTGAGAGTTAGGTTTAGGGTGAGGTTTAGGGTTAGGGTTAGTGTGAGTGTTAGGGTTAGGTTGAAGTTTATTGTGAGGGTGAGTGTTATGCTGAGGGTTAGTGTTCATGTGAGGGTGAGGGTTCGTGTGAGGGTTAGGGTGTGTTTGAGGGTTAGGGTTAGGGTGAGAGTTAGGGTGAGGTGTCGCGATAGGGTTAGGGTTAGAGTTAGTGTGAGGATATGGGTTTGGGTGAGGGTTAGGTTGAGCGTGAGGGTTATGGTTAGCGTTAGGGTTAGGGTGAGGGTTAGGGTTAGTGTGATGTTTAGGGTGAGATTGAGGTTAGTGTGAGGGTAAGGGTGAGGGTGAGGGTTAGGTTGAGGTTGGGGGTGAGTGTGAGTGTGAGGGTGAGGGTGAGGGTTATCTTTCGGGTTATGATGAGGGTGAGGGTTAGGGTTAGGATTAGGTTTTGGGTTATTGTTAGGCTGAGGGTGAGGGTGAAATTGAGGGTGAGGGTTAGGGTTAGGGTTCGGGTGAGGGTTAGGGTTAGTGTGGGGGTTAGTGTGATGCTGAGGGTCAGGATGAGGGTGAGTGTTAGAATCAAGGTGAGGGTGAGGGTTAGGGTTAGGATTAGGGTTAGGGTGAGTTTTAGGTTTAGGGTTAGTGTTAGGGTGAGGGTTATTCTTAGGGTTAGGGTTAGGGTGAGGGTGAGGGTTAGCGTTAGGGTTAGGATTAGGGTTAGGGTGAGGGTGGGGTTGAGGGATAGGGTTAGGATTAGGGTTAGGGTTAGGGTAAGGCTGAGGAGGAAGGGGAGGTTGAGGGTGAGGGTTAGGTTTAGGGTTAGGGTTACATTGAGTGTTAGGATTAGGTTTAGGGTTAGTATAAGGGTTAGGCTGAGGGTAAGGGTTAGGGTTAGTGTGAGTGTTAGTTTTATGGTTAGGGTTTGGGTTAGGTTGAGGGTAAAGTTGAGGGTGAGGGTTAGGGAGAGGTTGAGGGTTAGGGTTATGGTTATGGTTAGGGTTAGGGTAAAGGTTAGGTTTAGGTTTTGGTTTCAGGTGAGGGTTAGGGTGTGGGTAAGTGTTAGGGTGAGGGTTAGGGTGTGGGTGAGGGTTACAGTTTGGGTGAGTGTAAGGGTTAGTGTTAGGGTTAGGGTGAGGGTGAAGGTTAGGGCTAGCATCAGGGTTAGGGTGAGGGTGAGGGTTAGGGTTAAGGTTAGTGATAGGGTGAGGGTTAGGTTTAGGGTTAGGTTTAAGGTGAGGGTACGGCTGAGGGGTAGGGTTACGGTTAGGGTGAGGGTTAGGTTTAGTGTGAGGATTAGGGTTAGGGTTAGGGTGAGGGTAAGTGTTAGGTTGAGGGTTAGGGTGAGAGCGCGGTTTAGGGTTAGCATTAGGTTTGGGGTTAGGGTTAGGATGAGGGTTATGGTAAGTGTGAGGGTGAGGTGTGGGTTAGGGTTAGGATGAGGGTTTGGGTGAGGGTGAGGGTGAGGGTTAGGTTTAGGGTGAGGATTAGGTTGAGTGTAAGTGTTAGGCTGAGGGTTAGGGTTAGGTTTAGGGTGAGGGTCAGGGTGAGGGTTAGGGTGAGAGTTAGGGTTAGGGTTAGAGTTAGGGTGAGGGTGAGTGTTTTTTTCAGGGTTAGGTGGAGGATTAGTGTGAGGGTTAGTGTTAGGATTAATCTTAGTTTTAGGGTTAGGCTGTGGGTGAGGGTGAAAGTGAGGGTGAGTGTTAGGTTTAGGGTTAGGGTGAGGGGTAGTGTGATGTGTAGGGGTAGGGTTAAGGTGAGGTTAAGGTTTAGTGTGAGGGTTAGGGTTAGGGTTAGGTTTAGGGTTAGTGTGAGGATAAGGGTTAGGTTGAGGGTGAGATTGAGGGTGAGGGTTAGGTTTATCCTTAGGGTTAGGGTGAGGGTTAGTTTGAGGGTTAGGTTTAGGGTTAGGGTGAGGGTTAGGGTTAGGGTGATGTTTAGGGTGAGGCTTAGGATGAGGGTGAGTGTGAGGGTTAGGGTGAGGGTGAGTGTGAGGGTTAGGTTTAGGATTAGGGTTAGGTTTAGGGTTAGAGTTAAGGTGAGGCTTAGGTTTAGTGTGAGGTTAGGGTTAGGGTTAGGGTGAGGGTGAGGGTAAGTGTTTGGGTGAGGGTTAGGGTGAGGGTTAGGGTGATTTTTAGGGTTAGGGATTGGGTTAGGGTTAGGGTTAAGGTTATTGTTAGAGTTAGAGTTAGGGTTAGGTTGAGGGTGAGGTTTAGCGTTAAGGATAGTGTTATGGTTAGGGTGAGTGTGGGATTGAAGCTTAGGGTTAGGATTAGGGTAAGGGTTAGGGTAATGCTGAGGTTGAATGGGAGGTTGAGGGTGAGGGTTAGGGTTAGGGTTAGGGTTTGGGTGAGGGCTAGGCTGAGGGTGAGGTTTAGGGTGAGGTTGAGGGTGAGGGTTTCGGTTAGGTAAGTGTTAGGGTTAGGGTGAGGATTGGGGTGAGAGTGAGTGTTAAGCTGAGTTTATTTTTAGGTTGAGGGTTAGGGTTAGGGTGACGGTTAGCATTAGGTTTAGGGTTAGTTTGAGGGTGAGGGTGAGGGGTAGGATTAGGGTTAGGTTGAGAGTTAGGGTTAGGGTTAGCGTTAGGGTGATGGTTAGGGAGAGTGGTAATGTTAGGGTTAGGGTCAGGTTTAGGTAAGTGTGCGGGTTAGGGTTAGGTTTAGGTTTAGGTTTAGGGTTAGGGTTAGGGTGTGGGTTAATGTTAGAGTTAGGGTTAGGGCTAGTTTGAGGGTGAGGGCTAGGTTTAGGAATAGGGTTAATGTTAGGGTGAGGGTTAGTGTTAGGGTAGGGTTAGGGTGATGGTTAGGGAGAGGGGTAATGTAAGGTTTAGGGTGAGGTTTAGGTGTGTGTGAGGGTTAGGGTTAGTGTTATGGTTAGGGTGATGGTTAGGTAGAGGGGTAATGTTAGGGTTAGGGTTAGGTTTAGGTGAGTTTGAGTGTTAGCGTTAGGGTTAGGGTTAGGTTGAGGGTTAGAGTTAGTGTTATGGTTAGGGTGATGGTTAGGAAGAGGGGTAATGTTAGGGTTAGGGTGAGGTTTAGGTGAGTGTGAGTGTTCGGGTGAGGGTGAGGATTAGGTTTAGGCTTAGGGTTAAGTTTATGGTGAGGGAAAGGGTTAAGGATGAGGGTTAGGATTAGTGTTAAGTTTAGGGTGAGGGTTAGAGTGAGGGTTAGGATTAGGGTTAGGATGAGGGTGACTTATAGGGTGAGGGTTAGGGTTAGGATGAGGGTTAGGAATAGTGTTAGGTTAAGGTGAGGGTGAGGGTAAGTGTTATGTTGAGGGTGAGGGTGAGGGTGAGGGTGTGGGTTAGTGTGTGGGTGAGGGTTAGGGTTATGGTGAGGATTAGGTTTAGGCTGAGGGTTAAGGTTATGGTCAGGGTTAGGGTTATGGTTTGTTTTAGTGTGAGGGTGAGGGTTAGGGTTAGCGTTAGTGTTAGGGTGAGTGTTAGGGTTAGGGTTAGGGTGAGGGTGAGATATAGGGTGATGGTTAGGGTTAGGGTGCGGTTGGGGGATAGTGTTAGGTTAGGGTGAGGATGAGGGTGAGTGTTAGGTTTAGGTTTAGGTTTAGAGTTAGGGTGAGGGTGAGGGTGAGGTTAGGATTAGGGTTAGGTTTAGGGTTAGGATGAGGGTTAGGCTGAGGGTTAGGGTTAGGTTTAGTGTGAGGGTTAGGGTTAGGGCTAGGTTTAGGTGTATGGTGAATGTTAGGGATAGATTTAAGGTTAGCATAAGTTTTAGGCTGAGGGTTAGGCTTAGGTTAGTGTGAGGGTTAGGTTTAGGGTTATGGTGAGGGTTAGGGTGAGAGTGAGGGTTAGGGTAAGGGTGAGTGTTAGGGTGAAGTATAGGTTTAGGGTTAGGGTTAGGGTGAGGGTGAGGGTGTGGGCAAGTGTTAGGGTGAGGGTTAATGTGAGGGTGAGGTTTAGGTTTAGGGTTGGGTTTAGTGTGAGTGTTAGGCTGAGGGGAAGGTTTAGGGTTAGCTTGAGGGTTAGGGTTAGGGTTAGGGTGACTGTAAGGGATAGGGTGAGGGTTAGGGTGAGTGTGAGGTTTAGGGTTAGCATTAGGTTTAGAGTTAGGGTTAGGATGAGTGTTAGGGTTAGGTTTAGGATTAGGGTTAGGGTGTGGGTGAGGCTTAGGGTTAGGGTTAGGGTGAGGGTTAGTTTTAGGGTGAGGGCTAGGGTGAGGGTGAGGATTAGGGTGAGGGTGAGTGTGAGGGTGAGGTTTTCGGTTAGGTAAGGGTTAGGGTTAGGGTTAGGGTGAGGTTTAGGGTGAGGGTGTGGGTTGGGGTTAGGGTAAGGTTTAGGGTCATGGTGAGGGTTAGGGTGAGGGTTAGGGTTAGGGTTTGGGTGAGTGTTAGGGTTAGGGTGATGTTTAGTGTGAGGGCGAGGGTTAGCGTGAGGGTGAGTGTTCTTTTGAGAATAAGGGTTAGGTTTAGGGTGAGGGATAGGGTTATTGTGAGGGTAAGGGTTAGGGTGAGGGTTGGGGTGATGGTGAGGGTTAGGGTTAGGGTGAGGGTTAGGTTTAGGGTTAGGGTTATGGTGAGGGTGAGGGTTAGGGTGTGCCGTCGGTTTAGGGTTAGGGTTAGTTTGCAGATTAGGTTGAGGGTAACAGTTATGGTGAGATTTAGGGTGAGGATGATGGTTAGGGTTAGGGTGAGGGTAAGGATTACGTGAGGGTTAGGGTGAGGGTTTGGGTTAGGGTTAGGGATAGGGTGAGGATTAATGTTAGTGTGAGGGTTAGGGTGAGGTTTAGGATTAGGGTAAGTGTGAGGATAAGGGTTAGTGTGAGGGTTTGGGTGATGGTGAGGTGTTGGGTTAGTGTTAGGGATAGGGAGAGCATTAGGATGAGGGTTAAGTTTAGGGTGAGGGTTAGGGTTAGGTTTAGGGTGAGGGTTAGGGTTATGGTGATGTTTTTGGTCAGGGTGAGTGTTAAGGTGAGGGTGAGTGTTAGGTTTAGGATTAGGGTTAGGGTTAGCGTTAGGGTGAGTGTTAGGGTGAGGAGAAGGGTTCCGGTGATGGTGAGGATTACGGTGTGTGCAAGGGTTAGGGTTAGGATGAGGATTAGGTTTAGGGTTAGGGTTAGGGTTATGGTGAGTTTTAGGGTTATGGTGAGATTTAGGGTGAAGTTAAGGGTTAGGGTTATCATTAGAGTTAGGATGAGGGTTAGGGTTAGGGTTAGGTTTAGGGTGAGGTTGAGGGTGAGTGTGAGGGTTAGAGTTTGGGTTGGTGTGAGGGTTAGGGTTAGTGTGAATGTGAGGGTGAGGGTGAGGCTTAGGGATATGGTAATTTTTAGGATGAGGTTTAGGTTTAGGTTTAGCATTAGGGTTAGGTTTAGGGTGAGGATAAGAGTGAGGGTTAGGGTTAGGTTCAGGGTTATAGTTAGGGTAAGGTTTAGCGTTGGGGTGATGTTGATTGTGAGGGTGAGGTTTAGGGTGAGGGTGAGTGTTAGGGTGAGGGTGAGGGTTCGGTTGAGGGGGAGGGTTAGGGTGTGGTTGAGGGTTAGGGTTAGAGTGAGGGTTAGGGTGACTGTGATGGTTAGGGTGAGGGTTAGTGTTAGTGTTAGGGTTAGTGTAATAGTGAGGGTTAGAGTGAAGATGAGGGTTAGGCCTAGCGTTAGGGTGAGGGTAAGGGTTTCAGTTAGGAAAGGCTTAGGGTTACGGTTAGGGTGAGGATTAGGTTGAGGGTGAGGTTTAAGGGGAGGATTAGGGTTAGGTTGAGGATTAGTGTTAGGATTAGGGTGAGGGTGAGGATTAGAGTTAGGGTTAGGGTTAGGGTTATGTGAGGGAAAGGGTTAGGGTGAGGTTTAGGGTGAGGGTGAGGGTTAGGGTTAGTGTTAGGGTTAAGGTGAGGGTTAGTGGGAGGGTTTGTGTTAGGGGGAGGTTTAGGGTTAGGGTGAGGGTTAGGGTTAGGATGAGGGATAGGGTGAGGATTAGGGTGAGGGTGAGGATGAAGGTGAGGGTTTCGGCTAGGAAAGGCTTAGGGTTAGGGTTAGTGTGAGGGTGAGGATTAGGGTGAGGGTGAGGTTTAAGGTGAGATTTAGGGTTAGGGTGAGGATTACAGTTAGGTTTAGGGTGAGGGTTAGGATTAGGGTGATGTTTAGGGTGAGGTTGAGGGTTAGGGTGAGGGTGACGGTGAGGGTGAGGGTGTAGGTGAGTATTAGGGTTAGGGTGAGGGTTAGGGTGACAGTGACATTAAGGGTTAGTGGGAAGGTGAGGGTTACGCATAGGGCTAGGGTGAGGGTTAGGGTTAGGGTTAATGTGAGGGGTAGGGTGAGGGGTAGCATTAGGGTTAGTGTGAGGGTTAGGGTTAATGTGAGGATTAGGGTTAGTTTTAGTGTGAGGATAAGGGTTAGGATGAGGGTTAGGGTGAGAGTGAGAGTTATGGTTAGCTTTAGGGTTAGCATGAGGGTTAGGGTGAGGTTTAAGGTGAGGGTTTGGGTTAGTATGAGGGTTAGGTTTAGAGTTAGGTTTAGGGTGAGGATTAGGATTCGGGTGAGGTTTAGGGTAGGGTTAGGGTGATGGTTCGGGTTAGGGAGAGGGTGAGTTTTAGGGTGAGAGTGACGGTTAGGGTTAGGGTGAGGGTTAAGGTGACGGTTAGGGTTAGGGTGAGTTTCAGGGTTAGGGATATGGTGAGGATTAGTGTTAGGGTTAATGTTAGGGTTAGGGTGAGGGTAAGTTTTAGGGTGAGGGTTAGGGTGAGGGTGTGGTTTAGGTTTAGGTTGAGGGTTAGGGTGAGCGTTAGGGTGAGGGTTAGGTTTAGATTTAGGAATAGGGTGAGGGTTAGGGTGAGGTTTAGTGTTAGTGTTATGGTTAGGGTAAGGGTTAGAGTGAAGTTTAGGGTGACGGTGAGGGTTACAGATAGTATTAGGGTTAAGGTTAGGTTTAGGGTCAGGGTTAGGTTTAGGTTTCCTGTGACGGTGAGTGTTAGGGTTAGCATTAGGGTTAGGGTTAAGGTGAGGGGGAGGATTAGGGTTAAGGTTAGGGTGAGGGCTAGAGTTAGGGTTAGGGTAAGGTTTAGGTTTCGGGTGAAGGCGAGGGTGAGGTTTAGGATTAGGCTTAGGTGTAGGTTAAGGCTTAGGGTGAGGGTGAGGGTGAGTGTCAGAGTTAGGTTTAGGGTGAGGGTTAGGGTTATGGTTAGGATTAGGGTGAGGGTGAGTGTTAGGGTGAGGGTGATGGTGAGGGTGAGGGTGAGGCTGAGGTTGAGGGTGAGAGTGAGGTTTTGGGTGAGGGTTAGGGTTAGGGTGAGCGTAAGGGTTAGGGTTAGGGTAAGTTTTAGTTTTAGGATTAGGTTTAGGGTTAGCATGAGGGTTAGGGATAGGGTTAGGATTAGGGTGATGGTTTTGGTTAGGTTTAGAGTTAGGGTGAGGGTGAGGGTTAGAGTTTGGATTAGGGTTAGGTTTAGGGTTAGACTGAGGGTGAGGTTGAGTGTGAGTGTGAGGGTTAGGGTTAATATGAGGGTTACCTTTATGGTTAGCGTTAAGGTTAGAGTGAGGGGTAGGGTTAGGGCTAGGGTTAGGATGAGGGTTAGGCTGAGAGTTAGTGTTCGTGTGAGGGTAAGGGTTAGGGTGATTGTTAGCGTGAGAGTGAGGTTTAGGGTTAGGCTTAGGGTTAGGGTGAGGTTAGGGTGAATGTAAGTGTTAGGGTGAGGTTTAGGGTGAGTGTGAGTGTGAGTGTTAGGGTTAGGGTTAGGCTTAGATTTAGGGTTAGGCTGAGGTTGAGGGTGGGGGTGAGGATTAGGGTTAGGATGATGATTAGGGTTAGGGTTAGTGTTATTGTTAGGGAAAGGTTAGATTTTCGTTGAGGGTGAGGTTGCGGGTGAGGGTTAAGGTTAGGGTTAGGGTGAGGTTTAGGGTTAGGGTTAGAGGTAGGGTTAGGTTTAGGGTGAGATTTAGGTTTAGGGTTAGGGTTAGTGTTAGGGTTAGGCTTAGGGTTAGGCTAAGGTTGAGGGTGGGGTTGAGAATTAGGGTTAGGTTTAGGGTTAGGGTTAAAGTTAGCGTTAGGGTTAGGGTTAGGGTTAGTGTTAGTGTTATGGTTAGCGTTTAGTTTCTGATGAGGGTGAGGTTTATGGTTAGGGTTAGGTTTAGGTTTAGGGTTAGGGTTAGGGTTAGTGTTATTGTTAGGGTTAGGGTTAGAGTTAAGTTGAGGGTGAGGGTGAAGTTTAGGGTTAGAGTGAGATTTATGGTGATGTTTAGGGTTAGGGTTAGGTTGAGGGTGAGGTTCAAGTTTAGAGTTAAGTTTAGGGGGAGGGTTAGGTGAGGGTTAGGGTGAGGTTGAGGTTTAGGGATAGGCTTAGAGTTAGGATTAGGGTTAGGGTAAGGGTGAGTGTGAGGTTTAGGTTTAGGGTTAGGCTTAGGCTTAGGGTTAGGCTGAGGGTGAAGGTAGGTGTGAGGGTTAGGGTTATGTTTAGGGTGAGAATTAGTGTTAGGGTGAGTTTTAGAATTTGGATTAGGCTTAAGGTGAGCGTGAGGGTTAGGGTTAGGGTGAGGGTTAGGGTTAGGATTAGGGTTAGAGTGAGTGTGAGGTTTAGGATTAGGTTTAGGGTTAGGGTTATTGTTAGTGTTATGGTTAAGGTTACCTTTGCTGTGAGGGTGACGCTGAGGGTGAGGTTTAGGTTTAGGATTAGCGTTAGTGTTAGGGTTAGGGTTAGAGTTAGGATTAGTGTTATTGTTAAGTTTACTGTTAGAGCTATGGTGAGGGTGAGGGTGAGGGTGAGGGTTAGGTTTAGGGTGAGGGTGAGGGTTTGGATGAGGGTTAGGGTTAGGATTAGTGTTAGGGTGAGGGCTAGGGTGAGGGTGAGGGTTAGGGTTAGGGTTACGGTTAGGGTTACGGTTAGCTTTAAGGTTAGCATGAGGTTTAGGGATAGGGTGAGGTTTAGGGTGAGCGTGATAGTAAGCATAAAGTTGAGCGTTAGGCTGAGGGTGAGGGTTAAGATAAGGGTGAGGGTCAGGGTTAGGGTGAAGGTTAGGGTAAGGTTGAGGGTTGGGGTTAAGGTGAGGGTGAGGGATAGATTGAGGATTAGGGTTATGTTGAGGGATATGGTTAGTGTGAGGGTTAAGTCTAGGGTTAGGGTTATTGTTAGGGTTAAGGTTACGTTTAAGGTTATGGTGAGGGTGAGGGTTAGTGTTAGGGTTAGGGAGAGGTAAAGGTTTAGAGTTAGGGTTAGAGTTAGGCTTAGGTTGAGGGTGAGGTTTAGGGTTAGAGTTAGTGTTAGTTTTAGGGTTAGGGTTAGGGTGAGGGTTAGGTTGAGGGTTAGAGTTCGGGTTAGGCCTATTCTTAGGCTTAGGCTTAGGCCGAGCTTGAGGGTGAGGGTTAGGGTTAGGGTTAGGGTGAGGGTTAGGGTTAGGTTTAGGCTTAGGGTTAGGCTGAGGGTGAAGGTAGGTGTGAGGGTTAGGGTTATGGTGAGGATGAGGATTAGTGTTAGGGTGAGTTTTAGAATTTGGATTAGGCTTAAGGTGAGCATGAGGGTTAGGGTTAGGGTGAGGGTTAGGGTTAGGATTAGGGTTAGGGTGAGGGTGAGGGTTAGGATTAGGTTTAGGGTTAGGGTTATTGTTAGTGTTATGGTTAAGATTCCCTTTGCTGTGAGGGTGAGGCTGAGGGTGAGGGTTAGGTTTATGATTAGCTTTAGGGATAGGTTTAGAGTTAGGATTAGTGTTATTGTTAAGGTTAGGGTTAGAGTTATGGTGAGGGTGAGGGTGAGGGTGAGAGATAGGGTTAGGGTGAGGGTTTGGATGAGGGTTAGGGTTAGGATTAGGGTTAGGGTGAGGGCTAGGGTGAGGGTTGGGTTAGGGTTAGGGTTAGGTTTAGGCTTAGGCTGAGGGTGAGGTTGAGGGTGAGGGTTAGGTTTAGGGTGATGGTTAGGGTTACGGTTAGGTTGAAGGTTAGCATGAGGTTTAGGGATAGGTTGAGGGTTAGGGTGAGTGTGATGGTAAGGGTAAAGTTGAGGGTTAGGGTGAGGGTGAGGGTTAAGATAAGTTTTAGGGTTAGGGTTAGGGTGAGGTTTAGGGTAAGGTTGAAGGTTAGGGGTTAAGGTGAGGGTGAGGGTTAGATTGAGGATTAGGGTTAGGTTTAGTGTGAGGTTTAGGGTGAGGATGAGGGTTAGGCTTAGGGTTAGGGTTAGGGTTTGGTTTAATGTGAGGGTGATGGTCAGGATTAGGGTTAGGTTTAGGATTAGGGTTAGGATTACTTTTAGGGTTATAGTGAGGGTTAGGGTTAGGGTTAGGCTTAGGCGTAGGTTTAGGCTGAAGGTGAGGGTGGGGTGAGGATTAGGGTTAGGGTGATGGTTAGGTTTAGGGTTAGGTTTAGAATTATGGTGAGGGTGCGGTTGAGGGTTAGGGTTAGTGTTAGGGTTAGGGTGAGGTTTAGGGTTTGGGTTAGCGTTAGAGTTAGGTTTAGGGTGAGGTTGAGTTTTAGGGTTAGATTTAGGGTTAGTGTTAGGGTTAGGCTTAGGGTTAGGGTTAGGGTTATTGTTAGTATTATGGTTAGGGTTTAGTTTGCAGTGAGGGTGAGGTTTATGGTTAGGGTTAGGTTTAGCATTAGGGTTAGTGTTAGTGTTATTGTTAGGGTTAGGGTTAGAGTTATGGTGAGGGTGAGGTTGTGGGTGAGGTTTAGTGTCAGGGTTAGGTTGAGGGTGAGGTTTAGGCTTAGTGTTAGTCTTAGGGCGAGTGTGAGGTTTAGGTTGCGGTTTAGGCATACGGTTAGGGTTAGGATTATTTACGGTGAGGGTGAGTGTCAGGGTTAGGGTTAGGGTTATGCTTAGGCTTAGGGTTAGGCTGAGGGTGAGGGTGGGGATGAGGGTTAGTGTTACAGTCAGGGTGAGATTTAGGGTTAGAATGAGGGTTTGGATGAGGTTTAAGGTTAGGGTTAGGGTTTGGTTTAGGGTGAGAGTGATTGTGAGGATTAGGGTTAGGCTTAGGGTTAGGGTTATGTTTAGGTTTATAGTGAGGTTTAGGGGTAGGGTTAGGTTTAGGCTTAGGCTTAGGGTTAGGCTGATGCTGAGTGTGGGGATGAGGCTTAGGTTTAGAGTGATGGTTAGGGTTATGGTTACTTACATTGAGGGTTTGGATGAGGGTTATGGTTTGGATTAGGGTTACTGTGAGGGCTAAGGTGAGGGTGAGGGTTAAGGTTTGGCTTAGGATTAAGGTTAGGCTGAGGCTGAGGGTGAGGGTGAGGGTGAGGGTTAGGGTGATGGTTAGGGTTACGGTTAGGGTGAGGGTTAGGATGAGGGTTAGGGTTAGGGTGAGGGTTAGGGTGAGCGTGAGTGTGAGGGTTAGTGTGAGCGTGAGGGTGAGGTTGAGGGTGAGGGTGAGGGTTAGGGTTTAGGTGAGGGTCAGGTTTACTGTTAGGGTTAAGTTTAGGGTGAGTGTTATGGTTAGGATTAGGATGATGGTTAGACTGATAATTTAGGGTTAGGGTGAGGGAAAGGTTTAGAGTGATGTTAAGGGTTAGCGTGAGGATTAGGTTTTGGATTAGGGTTATGGTTAGGGTGAGGGTTAGGGATAGGTTTAAGATTAGGGTGAGGGTTTTGGTTAGGATTAGGTTTAGCGTTAGGGTGAGAGGTAGGGTTAGTTTTGGATTAGGGTTAGGGTTAGGTTTAGGCTGAGGGTGAGGTTGAGCATGACAGATAGTGTTAGGGTTAATGTGAGGGTTAGGGTTAGGGTTAGCATTAAGGTTAGGGTGAGAGTTAGGTTTAGGGTTAGGATGAGGGTTAGGCTGAGGGTTAGGTTGAGCGTGAGGGTTAGGGTTAGGGTTAATGTGAGGGTTAGGGTTAGGGTTAGCATTAAGTTTAGGGTGAGGGTTAGGGTTAGGGGTAGGTTTAGGATGAGGGTTAGGCTGAGGGTTAGGTTTAGGGTTCGGGTTCGGGTAAGGGTTTGGTTGAGGTTTAGGGTGAAGTTGAGGGTTAGTTTTAGGCTTAGGTTTACGGTGAGGGTTAGGGTGAGGGTTAGGGTTAGGGTGAGGGTGAGGGTTAGGGTGAGGGTTAGGGACAGGGTTAGGGTTAGGTGAGGGTTAGGGATAGGGTTGTGTTTAGGGTGAAGGTCAGGGTTAGGTTTAGGGTTAGATTTAGGGTGAGGGTCAGTGTGAGGGTTAGGTTATGTTTAGCTTTAGGGTTAGGTTTAGGCTGAGGCTGAGGGTGAGGGTGGGATTTAGGGTTAGGGTTAGGGTTAGAGTTAAGGTTAGGGTTAGGGTTGGGTTGAGGGTTAGGGTTAGGGTTAGGAAGTGCGTTTGGCTGAGGGTTAAGGTTATGGTTAGGGTGAGATTTAGGTTTAGTGTGATGGTTAGGATGAGGGTTAGGCTGAGTGTTACGGTTAAGGTTAAGGTGAGGGTAAGGGTTAGGGTTACTGTGAGGGTTATGGTTAGTATAAGTGTTAGGGTGAGGGTGAGTGTGAGGGTTAGGGATAGGGTTAGGCTTAGGCTTAGGGTTAGGCTGAAGGTGAGGGTGGGTGTGAGGGTTAGTGTTACAGTGAGGGTGATGATTTTGTTTAGAGTGAAGTTAGGATGAGGTTTAGGGTTATAGTGAGGGTGAGGGTTAGGGTTAGGGTAAGGGTTAGGGTTTGGATTAGGGTGAGGGTGAAGGTTAGGATCAGGGTTAAGGTGAGGGTTATTTCTAGTGTTATGGTTAAGGTTACCTTTGCTGGGAGGGTGAGGCTGAGGGTGAGGTTTAGGGTTAGGATTAGGGTGAGGGTGAGGGTTAGAGATAGGGTTAGGGTGAGGTTTAGGGTTAGGGTGAGGGTTAGGGTTAGTGTGAGGGTTAGTGTTAGGGTAAGGGTTAGGGTTAAGGTTAGGGGGTGGGTTAGGTTCAGGGTTAGGGTTAGGGTTAGGATTAGGGTTAGGGTTAGGGTGAGGGTTAGGTTGAGGTTTAGGTTTAGGGTTAGGATTAGGTTTAGGATTAGGGTTAGGGTGAGGGTGAGTGTGAGGGTTAGGGTTAGGGTTAGGCTGAGGCTGAGGCTGAGGGTGGGTGTGAGGATTAGTGTTTGGGTGATGGTAAGGGTTAGGATTAGGGTGAGGGTTAGGATGAGGGTTAGGGTTAGGATTAGGGTTTGGGTGAGGGCTATGGTGAGGGTGAGTGTTAGGGCTAGGGTTAGGCTTAGGCTTAGGTTTAGGCTGATGGTAAGGTTGAGGGTGAGGGTTAGGGTTAGGGTGATGGTTAGGGTTACGGTTAGCTTGAAGGTTAGGAGTAGGTTTAGGGTTGGGGTTTGGGTTAGGGTGAGGGTGATGGTAAGGGTAAATTTGAGGGTTAGGCTGAGGGTGAGGGTTAAGATAAGGGTGAGAGTTAAGGTTACGGTGAGGGTTAGTTTAAGGGTGAGGGTTAGGGGTTAGTTTGAGGGTGAGGGTTAGATTGAGGATTAGGGTTATGCTTAGTGTGAGTTATAGGGTGAGGACAATGGTTAGGGTTAGGTGAGGGAAACGGTTAGAATTAGGGTTAGGGTGAGGGCTAGGGTGAGGTTGAGGGTTAGGATTAGTGTTAGGGTGAGGTTTAGGGTTAGGGTGAGAGTTACGGTTATTGTGAGGGTGAGTGTTAGGGTTAGATTTAGTGTTAGGGTGAGGGTAAGTGTTAGGGTGATGGTTAGGGTTAGGGTGAGGGTTATTGTTAGAGTGAGGGTTAGGATGAGGGCTCGGGTTAGGATTAGGGTTAGGGTGAGTACTAGGGTGAGGGTGAGGGTTACGGTTAATTTTAGGCTTAGGCTTAGGGTTACGCTGAGGCTGCAGGTGAGGGTGAGGGTTAGGGTTAGGGTTAGAGTAATAGTTGGGGTTACCGTTAGGGGGAAAGTTAGGATGAGTATTAGGGTTAGGGTGAGGGTGACGGTAAGCATAAAGGTGAGTTTTCGGCTTAGGGTGAGGGTTATGGTAAGGGTGATGGTTAGGATTAGGGTGAGGGTGAGGGTTAGATTGAGGATTATTGTTAGGGTTAGTGTGAAATTTAGGTTGAGGATGACGGTTAGGGTTAGGTTGCGGGCTAGGTTGAGGTTGAGGGTTAGGGTTATGGTGAGATTTAGGGTTAGGGTGATGGTTAGGGTTAGTGTGAGTGTTAGTGTTAGGGATAGGGTTAGTGTTAGGGTGAGGGTAAGTGTTAGGGTGAGGGTTAGGGTTAGGGTGAAGGTTATGATTAGGATGAGGGTTAGGGTTAGGGTTGGGGTTATTGTTAGGGTTAGGGTTAGGGTTACGTTTACGGTGAGGTTGAGGGTGAGGGTGAGGGTTAGGGTTAGGATGAGGTTTAGGTTTAGGGTAAGGGTTAGAGTTAGGATTAGGGTGAGGGTGAGGGTTAGGATTAGAGTTAGGGTTAGCATTAGTGTTAGGGTTAGGATGAGGGTTAGGGTTAGGGTTAGGCTTAGGCTTTGGCTTAGGCCAAGCATGAGTGTGAGGGTTAGGGTTAGGGTTACGGTGGGGTTTAGGGTTAGGTTTAAGGTGAAGGTAAGGGTGAGGATGAGGGTTAGATATAGGGTTAGGGGGAGGTTTAGGGTGAGGGTTAGGGTTAGGGTTAGTGTTATGGTTAGGGTGAAGGTGAGCGTTAGGTTGAGGTTTAAGGTTAGGTTAGAGTTTCGGTTAGTGTTAGGTTTAGTGTTAGGGTTAGGGTTTTTGTTAGGTTGAGGGTAAGTGTTAGGGTGAGGGTTTGGGTTAGGGTGAATGTTATGGTTAAGGTGAGGGTTAGGAGTACGGTTAGGGTTATTTTTACGGTTAGGTTTAGGGTTACAGTTACTGTGAGGGTGCGGATGAGTGTTAGGTTTAGGTTTAGGGTGCGGTTTAGGGTTTGTGTTAGGGTTAGACTTAGGGTTAGGGTCAGGGTGAGGTTTAGGGTTAGAGTTAGTGTTAAGGTGAGGGTTGGTGTGAGGGTTAGTGTTAGGGTTAGTGTTAGGGTTAGGGTTAGGGTGAGGGTTAGGGTGAGGGATAGGGTTAGGGACAGGGTTAGGTTTAGGATTAGGGTTTGGGTGAGGGTGAGTGTGAGGGTTAGGGTTAGGCTTAGGGTTAGGCTTAGGGTTAGCCTGAGAGTGAGGGTGAGGGTTAGGGTTAGGGTGAGGGTTAGGGTTAGGGTTAGGGTGAGAGTTAGGATGAGGGTTAGGTTTAGGATTAAGGTTAGGGTGAGGGCTAGTTTGAAGGTGAGGTTTAGGGTTAGGGTTAGGGTGAGGTTTAGGGTTAGGGTTACGTTTAGAGACAGGGTGAGGTTTAGGATTATTGTTATGTTGAGGGTGAGGTGTAGGGTTAGGTTGAGGGTTAGGATTAGGGCTAGGGTTAGGGTGAGGTATAGGGTTAGGTTTAGGGTGAGGGTTAGCATGAGGGTTAGGTTTAGGATTAGGGTTAGGATGAGGTCTATGGTGATGGTGAGGGTTAGGGTTAGGTTTAGGGTGAGGTTTAGGGTTCAGGTTAGGTTTAAGGTTAGGGTGAGGGTTAGGGTTAGGGTTACGGTGAGGGTCAGGGTTAGGGTTAGCTTGAGGGGTAGAATTAGGTTTAGGGTTAGAGTGATGGTTAGTGTTAAGAATAGGGTGATGGTTAGGATGAGGGTTAGGGTTACAATTAGGGTTAAGGTGAGGGCTAGTGTGAGGGTGACGGTTAGTGTTAGTGTTAGGGTGAGGTTTAGGATTAGGATTAGGGGTAGGGTTAGGGTGAGGGTTAGTGTTAGGGTTATGGTGAGGGTGAGGGTTAGGTTTGGGGTGAGGGTGAGGGTGAGGACGAAGGTGAGGGTGAGGGTTAAGATTAGTGTTGGGGTTAGGGTGAGGATCAGGTTGAGGTGTAGGTTTAGGTTTCCGTTTAAGGTTAGAATTAGGGTTACCGTGAGGGTGAGTGTGAGGGTTAGGGTTAGGGTTAGGCTTAGGCTTTGGGTTAGGCTGAGGGTGAATATGGGCATGAGGATTAGGTTTAGAGTGATGATTCCGGTAATGGTTAGGTTGAGGGTTACGATGAAGGTTAGGGTTAGGATTAGGGTTAGGGTGAGGGCTAGGGTGAGTGTGAGGTTTAGGGTTAGGGTTAGCCTTAGGCTTAGGGTTAGGCTGAGGCTGAAGGTGAGGGTCAGGGTTAGGATTAGGGTGATGGTTAGGGTTACACTTAGGGTGAGGTTTAGGGTGAGGGTTAGGTTTAGGGTGAGGGTTAGGATGAGGGTGACATTAAGAGTAAAGGTGAGGGATAGGCTGAGCTTGAGGGTTATTGCAAGGGTGAGGGTTCGGGTTAGGGTTAGTGTGAGGGTGAGAGTTAGATTGAGGATTAGTCTTAGGGTTAGTGTGTGGTTAAGATGAGGATGAGGATTAAAGTTAGGGTGAGGGCTAGGGTGAAGTTGAGGGTTATGTTTAGGGTTAGGTTAGGGTTAGGGTTAGGGTGAGGGTTAGGATTAGTGTTATGGTGAGGGTGAGGGTGAGGGTGAGGGTTAGGGTTAAGGTGAGGGGTAGGGTGAGTGTGAGGGTTAGGGTTAGTGTTAGGGTGACGTTTAGGTTTAGGGTTAGTGTGAGGGTTAGGATGAGGGTTAGGGTTATGGTGAGGGTGAGGGTTAGGGTTAGGGTGAGGGTTAGGGTTAGGATGAGGGTTACATGAGGATGAAGCTTAGGATTAGGGTTAGGGTTAGGATTATTGTTAGTGTTATCGTTATGGTTATGTTTGCAGTGAGGGTGAGGCTGAGGGTGGGGGTTATATATAGGATTAGTGTTAGGGTTAGGTTTAGGCTTAGGATTAGTGTTATTGTTAGGGTTACAGTTACGGTGAGGTTGAGGGTAAGGATGAGTGTTAGTGTTAGTGTTAATGTTAGGTTTAGGGTGAGGGTTAGGTTGAGGTTTAGAGTTAGGGTAAGGGTTAGGGTTAGTGTTAGGGTTAGGGTTAGTGTTATTCTAAGGCTTAGGGTTAGAGTTACATTAAGGTGGAGGGTGAGGGTGAAGTTGAGGTTGGGTGTGAGGATTAGGGTTCGGGTGATGGTTAGGTTTAGTGTTAGGTTGAGGGTTAGGATGAGGGTTAGGTTTAGGATTAGGATTAGGGTGAGGGCTAGGGTGAGGTTGAGGGTTAGGGTTAGGGTTAGGCTTAGGGTTAGTCTGAGGGTGAGGCTGAGAGTGAGAGTTAGGGTTAGGGTTATGGTTAGGGTGAGGGTTAGGATGAGTGTTAGGGTTAGGGTGAGGGTTAGGGTGAGGGTGATGGTACCGTAAAGGTGAGGGTTAGGCTGAGGTGAGGGTTAAGATATGGGTAAGTGTTAGGGTTAGGGTTAGGGTGAGAGTTAGGGGGAGGGTTAGGGTTAGGGTTAGGATTACGGTTAGGAATAGGGTTAGGGTGAGGGTGAGGGTTTGTACTAGGGATAGGTTTGGGGTTAGGCTTAGGGTTAGGCTGAGAGTCAGAGTGAGGGTGAGCGTGAGGGTTAGGGTTAGGGTGAGGGTTAGGATTAAGGTTAGGGTGAGGTTTAGTGTTAGGGTTAGTGTTAGAGTTAGGGTTCGGGTGAGGAAGAGGGTGAGGTTTAGGGTTAGGGTTAGTGTTAGAGTTAGGGTTCGGGTGAGGGAGAGGGTTAGGGTTAGGTTTAGGGTTAGGGTGAGGTTTAGTTTTAGGGTTAGGGTTAGATTTAGGGTTAGGGTGAGGGAGAGGGTGAGGTTTAGTTTTAGGGTTAGGGTTAGATTTAGGGTTAGGGTGAGGGAGAGGGTGAGGTTTAGGGTTAGAGTTAGGGTTAGGGGGAGGGTTATGGGGAGGGTTAAGGTTACGGTTAGTGTAAGGGTTAAGGTTAGGGTGAGGGTTAGTTTGAGGTTTAATGTTAGGGTTAGGGTTAGGTTTAGGATTAGGTTTATATTAAGGGTGAGTTTGAGGATTAGGTTTAGGCTTCGGCTTAGGCTAAAGGTTAGGCTGAGGGTATGGGTGGGGATGAGGATAAGGTTTATAATGATGGTTAGGGTTATAGTTATGTTAAGGTTTAGGAGGAGGGTTAGGGTTAGGATTAGGGTTAGGGAGAGGTCTAGGGTGAGGGTGAGGGTTAGGGTTAGGTTAAGGCTTAGGCTTAGGGTTAGGCTGAAACTGAGGGTGAGGGTGATGGTTAGGGTTAGGGTGATGGTTGGGGTTACCCTTATAGTCAGGGTTAGGATGAGGATTAGTGTTAGGGTGAGTGTTAGGGTGAGGGTGACAGTAAGGGTAAAGGTGAGGTTTAAGCTGAGTGTGAGGGTTATGGTAAGGGTGAGGGTTAGGGTAAGGGTGAGGGTGCTGGTTAGATTGAGAATTAGTGTTAGGGTGAGTTTGAGGTTTAGGGAGAGGATGAGGGTTAGTGTTAGGTTGAGGGCTAGGTTGACGGTGAGGGTTAGGGTTAGGGTGAGGTTTAGGGTTAGGGTGATGGTTAGGGTTAGTGTGAGGGTTAATATTAGGGTAAGGGTTAGTGTTAGGGTGAGGGTAAGTGTTAGGGTGAGGGTTAGGGATAGGTTGAAGGTTGTGGTTATGATGAGGGTTAGGGTTATGTTTAGGGTTTTTTAGTGCTAGGGTTAGGGTTAGGGTGAGGTTTAGGGTTAGGGTTAGGGTTAGGGTGAGGTGAGGATGAGGGTTTGGGTTAGGGTTAGGGTTACAGTGAGGGTGAGGGTTAGGGTTAGGGTTAGGATTGGTGTTATTTTTAGGGTTAGGATTAGAGTTATGGTGAGTGTGAAGGTGAGGTTTAGGGTTAGGGTGAGGTTTAGGGTTAGGGTTAGGGTAAGGGTGAGGTTGAGGGTGAGGTTTAGGTTTAGAGTTAGTGTTAGTGAGAGGGTTAGGGTGAGGGTAAGTGTTAAGTTTAGTGTTAGGTTTAGGGTGTGGGTTAGAATGAGGGTGAGTGTTAGGCTTAGGGTTAGGATTAGGATTAGGGTTAGTGTTAGGGTGAGGGTTAGGGTTAGGATGAGGGTTAAGTTTAGGGTTAAGATTAGGATTAGGGTCAGTGTGAGGGTGAGTGTGAGGGTTAGGGTTAGGGTTTTGCTTAGGGATAGGCTGAGGGTGAGGGTGAGGGTGACGGTTAGGTTTAGGGTGAGGGTGAGGTTTAGGGTTATTATTGGCATTAGGGTGAGGGTTATTGTGAGGGTTAGTGTTAGGGTTAGTGTTAGGTTTAGGGTAGTGTTAGGGTTATTGTTAGGTTTAGGGTTAGGGTGAGGGTTAGGGTGAGGGTTAGGGTTAGGGATAGGGTTAGGTTTACAATTAGGGTTTCGGTGAGGGTGAGTGTGAGTGTTAGGGTTAGGGTTATGCATAGGGTTTTGCTGAGGGTGAGTCTGAGATTTAGGGTTAGGGTGAGGGTTGGGGTTAGAGTTAGGGTTAGGGTTAGGGTGAGGGTTAGGGTTAGGGTTAGGGTGACGGTTAGGATGAGGGTTAGGTTTCGGTTAGGGTTAGGGTGAGGGCTAGCATGAGGGTGAGTTTTCGGGTTAGGTTTAGGGTGAGGCTTAGGGTTATGGATAGATTTAGTGATAGGGTGATGTTTCCGGTTAGGGTTATGGTGAGGGTGAGGGTTAGGGTTAGTTTGAGAGGTAGGATTAGGGCTAGGTTTAAGGTGAGGGTTAGTGTTAGGCTTAGGGTGAGTGTTTACATGAGTGTTCGGGCTAGGATTAGGTTTAGGATGAGGGATAGGGTGAGGATGAGGGTTAGGGTTAGGTTAGGTTTAAGGTTCGGATTAGGTTTAGGTTAGGGTGAGGGTTAGGGTTAGGGTTACGGTGAGGGTCAGGTTTAGGGTTAGGTTGATGGTTAGAATTAGGTGTAGGGTCAGGTTGACGGTTAGGGTTAGGGTTAGGGTGAGTGTTTGGATGAGGGTTAGGGTTGCAATTAATGTTAGGGTGAGGGCAACGGTGAGGGTGAGGCTTAGTGTTAGGCTTAGTGTGAGGTTTAGTTTTAGGGTTAGGGGTAGGTTTAGGGTGAGGGTTAGGGTTCGGGTTACGGTGAGGGTGAGTGTTAGCTTTGGAGTGAGAGTTAGTGTGAGGCCTAAGGTGAGGGTGAGGGTTAGGGTTAGGTTTAGGGTGGGGATTACGTTGAGGTTTAGGTTTAGGGTTAGGGTTAGGATTAAGGTTAGGGTGAGGGTGAGTGTGAGGGTTAGGGTTAGGGTTAGGCTTAGGCTTTGGGTTAGGCGGAGGGTGATTGTGGGGATGAGGATTAGGTTTAGAATAATGGTTCAGGATATGGTTAGCTTGAGGGTTAGGATGAGGGTTAGGGTTAAGATTAGGTTTAGGGTGAGGGCTAGGGTGAGTGTGAGGTTTAGAGTTAGGTTTAGGCTTAGGCTTAGGGTTAGGTTGAGGCTGAAGGTGAGGGTGAGGTTTAGGGTTAGGTTGATGGTAAGGGTTACAGTTAGGGTTTGGGTTAGGATGAGGGTTAGGATGAGGGTGACAGTAAGAGAAAAGGTGAGGGTTAGGCTGAGGGTGAGGGTTATGGTAAGGGCGAGCGTTCGGGTTAGGGTTAGGGTGAGGGTGAGTGTTAGATTGAGGATTAGTGTTAGTGTAACTGTGAGGTTTAGGGTTAGGATGAGGGTTAGAGATAGGGTGAGGGCTAGGGTGAAGTTGAGGGTTAGGGTTAGGGTTATGGTGAGGTTTAGGTTTAAGGTGAGATTTAGGATTAATGTTAGGGTTACGGATAGGGTGAGGGTGAGGTTTAGGGTTAGAGTTAGGTTTAGGGTGAGGGTTAGGGTTAGGGTTAGTGTTCGGGTGATGTTTAGTTTGGGGGTGAGGGTTGGTGTTAGGGTTAGGATTAGGATTAAGGTTAAGTTGAGGGTGAGTGTTAGGGTTAGGGTTAGGATTAGAGTTAGGGTGAGGGTGAGGGTGAGGATTATGGTTAGAGTGAGTGTTGGGGTTAGGGTTAGAGTGAGGGTTATGGTGAGGGTTAGGCTTAAGCTTATGGTTTGGGTATGGGCTAGGGTGAGGGTGAGGGTTAAGGTTAGGGTTTGGGTGAGCGTTAGGTTGAGGGTTAGGTTTAGTGTTAGGGTTAGTGTTGGGGTTAGAGTTAGGCTTAATGTTAGGCTGAGGCTGAGGCTGAGGGTGAGGGTTAGGGTTAGGGTGATGGTTGGGATTAGCGTTAAGGTGAGTGTTCAGATGAGGATTAGGATTAGGCTGAGGGTTAGGGTGAGGGTGACAGTAAGGGTAAAGGTGAGGGTTAGGCTGAGTGTTCCGGTAAGTGTGAGGGTTAGGGTTAGGGTGAGGGTGAGGGTTAGATTGAGGATTAGTGTTAGGGTTAGTGTGCGGTTTAAGGTGAGGATGAGGGTTAGTGTTAGGTTGAGGGCTAGGTTGAGGTTTAGGGTTAGGGTTAGTGTGAGGTTTAGGGTGAGGATGAAGGTTAGGGTTAGGTTGAGGGTGATGGTTAGAATTAGGTTGAGGGTGAGGGCTAGGGTGAGGGTGAGGTTTAGGGTTAGGGTTGGGGTTAGAGTGAGGTTTAGGATTAGGGTGAGGGTTAGGGTTAGTGTGAGGGTTAGTGTTAGGGTTAGGGTTGGTGTTAGGGTTAGGGTAAGTGTTAGGGTGAGGGTTAGGGTCAGGGTGACTGTTATGGTGAGGGTGAGGGTTAGAGTTAGGGTTAGGGTTTTTGTTAGGGTTAGGGTTAGGGTGACCCTTACAGTGAGGGTGAGGGTTAGGGTTAGGTTTAGGGTGAGGTTTAGGGTTTGGGTTATGATTAGAGTTTGGCTTAGGGTTAGGATTAAGGTGAGGGTGATGATGAGTGTGTGGGTTAGGGTTAGGTTTAGGGTTAGGCTTAGGGTTAGGGTAAGGGTGAGGTTGAGGGTGAGGGTGAGGGTCAGGTTTAGGGTGAGGCTTAGGGTTAGGTTTAGGTTGAGGGTGAGTGTGTGGGTTAGGGTTAGTGTTAGGGTTAGGCTTAGGGTTAGGCTGAGGGTGAGGGTGAGGGTTAGAGTTAGGGTGAGTGTTAAAGTTAGTGTTAGGGTGAGGTTTAGTGTTAGGGTTAGGGTTAGAGTTTGGTTTAGGGTGAGGGTGAGGTTTAGGGTTAGGGTTAGGGTGAATGTTAGGATGAGGATTAGGGTTAGGATTAGGGATACTGTTAGGTTTAGGATTAGGGTTAGGGTAGAGTGAGTGTGAAGGTTAGGGTTAGGGTTAGGCTTAGGCTTAGGTTTAGGGTGAGGTTTCTGGTTAGGGTTTGGGTTAGGGTGAGGGTGAAGCTGAGGATTAGGGTTAGGTTTAGGGTTAGGCTTAGGTTTAGGGTGAGGGTTAGGTATAGGGTTAGGGTTAGGGATAGGGTTTCGGTGAGGGTTAGTCTTAGGGTTAGGGTTAGGCTTTGAGTTAGGCTGAGGATGAGGGTGGGGCTGAGGATTAGTGTTAGGGTTAGGGTTAGGGTTATTGTTAGTGTTATGGTTAGGGTTAAGTTTGCAGTAAGAGTGAGGCTGAGGGTGGGGTGAGGAATAGGGTTAGGGTGATGGTTAGGGTTAGGGTTAGTGTTATTGTTAGGGTTAGGGTTAGAGTTACGGTGAGGTTGAGGGTGCGGGTGAGTGTTAGGGTTAGGGTTAGGGTGGGGTTTAGGGTTAGGGTGAGTGTGAGGTTTACGTTTAGATGTAGGGTTAGGGGGAGTTTGAGGGTGAGGTTTAGGGTGAGGGTTAGGATGAGGTTTAGGGTTAGGATTAGGGTTAGGGTGAGGGCTAGCGTGAGGGTGAGATTTAGGGTTAGGGTTAGGATGAGGTTTAGGTTTAGGGTGAGGGTTAGGATGAGGGTGAGGTTTAGGGTTAGAGTTAGGGTCAGGATGAGACTGAGGGTGAGGTTTAGGGTTAGGGTCCGTGTTACACTTAGGGTTAAGGTGAGGGTTAGGGTGAGTGTGAGGGTTAGGTTTAGGGTTAGAATGAGGGTTAGGGTTAGGGTTTGGGATATGTTTAGGGTTAGGGTGAGGGTTAGGGTAAGAGTTATGGTGATGGTGACGGTTAGGGTTAGGTGGAGGGTTAGGGTTATGTTAGGGTTAGGGTGAGGCTGAAAATGAGGTTTAGGGTTAGTGTTAGAATGAGGGTTAGGATGAGGGTTAGGTTTGGATTCGGGTTAGGGTGAGGGCTAGGGTGAGGGTGAGGTTTAGGTTTAGGATTAGGCTGAGGTTTAGAGTTAGGGTTAGGATTAGGGTTAGAGGGAAGGGGAGGTTTAGGGTTAGAGTTAGGGTTAGGGAGTAGCTGAGGGTGAGGGTTAGGGGTAGTGTTAGTGTTAGCGTTAGGGTTAGGGTGAAGGTAAGTGTTAGGGTGAGGGTTAGGGTTAGGGTGAAGGGTATGGTTAAGATGAGGGATAGGGTTAGGGTTAGTGTTATTGTAAGGGTTAGGTTAGGGTTATGGTTACAGTGAGTGTGAGGGTGAGGGTTAGGATTAGGGTTAGGGTCAGTTTTAGTTTTAGGGTTAGGGTTACAGTTAGGGTTAGTTTTAGGTTTAGGGTTAGGGTGAGGGTTAGGGTTATTGTTAGTGTTATGATTTGGGTTAAGTTTGCGGTGAGGGTGAGGGTTATGATTATGGTTAGGGTTAGGTTTAGTGTTAGGGTTAGGGTTAGGGTGAGGTTGAGGTTTAGGTTTAGGGTTAGGGTTAGGGATAGGGTTAGGATTAGGGTTAGGGTGAGAGTTAGTGTTAGGGTGAGGGCTAGGGTGAGTGTGAGGTTTAGGTTTAGGGTTAGGCTTAGGCTTAGGGTTAGGCTGAGGCTAAAGCTGAGGATGAGGTTTAGGGTTAGGGTGATGTTTAGGGTTACGGTTAGGGTGAGGGTTAGGATGAGTGTTAGGTTTAGGGTGAGGGTTTGGATGAGGGTGACAGTAAGAGTAAAAGTGAGGTTTAGGCTGAGGGTGAAGGTTATGGTAAGGGTGAGGGTTCACATTAGTGTTAGGGTGAGGATGAGGGTTAGATTAAGGATTAGTGTAAGGATTAGTGTGAGGTTTTGGGTGAAGATGATTAGGGTTAGTGTGAGGGTTAGGGTGAAGTTGATGGTTAGGTTTAGGGTTATGGTGAGGTTTAGGGTTAGGTTTAGGGTTAGGGTGAGGGTTAGGGTTAGGGTTAGGGTGAGTGTGAGGGTTAGATTAGAGTTAGGGTTAGGATTATTGTTAGTGTTATGGTTAGGGTTAAGTTTACAGTGAGGGTGGGGCTGAGGATGAGAGTTAGGGTTAGGGTTAGGGTGAGTTTTAGGGTTAGGGTTAGGGTTAGGGTTAGGGTGAGGGTTTGGGTTAGCATTAAGGTTAAGATGAGGGTGAGGGTTAGGGTTAGGGTTAGGATTAGTGTTATTGTTAGGGTTAGGATTAGAGTTATGGTGAGGGTGAGTGTGAGGGTGTGTATTAGGATTAGGGTGAGGTTTAGGGTTAGGGTTAGGGTTAGGGTGAGGTTGAGGGTGAAGTTTAGGGTTAACTTGGGAGTGAGGATTAGGCAAGGTTTATGGTTCGAGTTAGGTTTAGAGTTATGGTTAGGGTTATTGTTAGTGATATGGTTAGGGTTAATTTTGCGGTGAGGATGAGGCTGAGGGTGAGGGTTATGTTTAGGGTTAAGGTTAGGGTTAGGGTTAGGATTAGGGTTAGTCTTATTGTTAGGTTTTGGGTTAGAGTTACAGTGAGGTTGAGGGTAATGTTGAGGGTGAGGGTTAGGTTGAAGTTTATGGTGAGGGTTAGGGTTAGGGTGAGGGTAAGTTTTAGGGTTAGAATTAGGGTTAGGTGGAGGTTTAGGGTGAGGGTTAGGGTTAGGTTTATTGTTAGGGTTAGGGTGAGGGTGAGTTTTAAGTTGATGTTTAGGGATATGGTTACATTAGAATTAGGGTTAGCGTGAGGGTGAGTGTGAGGGTTAGGTTTAGGGTAAGGCTTAGTTTAAGGGTAAGGCTGAGGGTGAGTTTGGGGGTTAGGATTAGGGTTATGGTGATGGTTAGGGTTTGGGTTAGTGTTATTCTTAGGGTTAGGGTTAGATTTAGGGTAAGGGTGAGGGTGCAGGTGAGGGTTAGGATTAGGTTGAGGTTTAGGGTTCGGGTTAGGGTTGGGGTTAGGGTGAGGGTGAGGGTGAGGTTTAGGGTTACTGTTAGGGCTAGGGTTATGGTGAGGTTTAGGATTAGGGTTAGGGTTATTGTTAGGGTAAGGTTTATGTTTATGGTTACAGTGAGGTTGTGGGTTAGGGTTAGGGTTACTGTGAGGTTTAGGGATTGGTTTAGGGTTACAGTTAGTGTTAGAGTGAGGGTGAGGTTTAGGTTTAGAGTCAGGGTTAGGGTGAGGGTTTGGATGAAGTTTAGGGTTAGTGTTAGTGTTAGTGTTAGGGTTAGGGTGAGAGTTTGGGGTAGGGATAGTGTTAGGGATAGGGTTAGGATTTGGGTTAGGGTGAGGGTGACTGTGTGGGTTAGGGTTAGGTTTAGGGTTAGGCTGAGGGTGAGGTTGAGGGTGAGAAAGTTAGGGTTAGGGTGAGGGTTAAGCATAGGGTTAGGGGAGGGTTAAGATGAGGTTTAGGGTTGGGAATAAGTTTTGGGTGATTGCTCAGGTGAAGGTGAGTGTTACGGTTTGGCTGAGGGTGAGGTTTAGGGTTAGGGTTAGGGTTCGGGTAAGAGTGACGTTTAGGGTTAGAGTTAGGGTTAGGGTAAGGCTGAGGGTGTGTGATAAGTTTAGGGTAAATGTTAGGTTTAGGGTTAAGGTGAGGTTAGGGTGAGGGTGAGGGTTAGGTTTAGGGTTAGGATTAGGGTTAAGGTTAGGGTGTGTGTGAATGTTAGGGTTAGGGTTAGGCTTAGCCTTAGGATTAGGCTGAGGGTGAGGGTGAAGGTGAGGGTTAGGTTTACGGTGAGGTTTAGGGTTAGGTTTAGGGTGAGAGTTAGGTTTCGGGTTAAGTTTAGTGTTAGGGTGAGGGTTAGGGTAAGGGTTACTCTGAGGATGAGGGTTAGGGTTAGGGTTAGGCTTAGTCTTAGGGTGGGGATGAGGATTAGGTTTAGAGTGATGGTTCTGGTTATAGGTTGAGGTTTAGGATGAGGGTTAGGGTTAGGTTTAGGTTTCGGGTGAGGTCTAGGGTGAGTGTGAGGTTTAGGGTTAGGTTTAGGCTTAGGTTTAGGATTAGCCTGAGGCTGAAGGTGAGGGTGAGGGTTAGGGTTAGGGTGATGTTTAGGGTTACGGTTAGGATGAGGGTTAGGTTTAGGGTGAGGGTTAGGATGAGGGTGATAGTAAGAGTAAAGATAAGGGTTAGAGAGAGTGTGAGGGTTAGGGTTAGGATTAGTGTTAGGGTTAAGGTTAGGGTGAGTGTGAGGGTTAGGGTTAGCCTTAGGCTTAGGCTGAGGGTGAGGGTGAGCGTGAGGGTGTGGGTTAGGTTTAGGGTGAGGGTTAGGGTTAAGTTTAGGGTAAGAGTTACGGTTTGGGTTAAATTTAGGTTTAGGGTTAGGGTTAGGGTGAGGGTTATGTTGAGGTTTAGGTTTAGGGTTAGGGTTAGCATTAGGATTAGGGTTCTCGTGAGGGTGAGTGTGAGGGTTAGGGTTAGGGTTCCGCTTAGGTTTAGGATTAGGCTGAGGCTGAAGGTGAGGCTGAGGGTTAGGGTTAGGGTGATGTTTAGGGTTACGGTTAGGGTGAGGGTTAGGATGAGGGTGAGGTTTAGGATGAGGGTGACAGTAAGACTAAAGGTGAGGGTTATGCTGAGGGTGAGGGTTATGGTAAGGGTGACGGTTCGGGTTCGGGTTAGGGTGAGGGTGAGGGTTAGATTGAGGATTAGTGTTAGTGTTAGTGTGAGGTTTAGGGTGAGGATGATTAGGGTTGGGGTGAGAGCTAGGGTGAAGTTGAGGGTTAGGGTTTGGGTTAGGGTGAGATTTAGGATTAGGGTTAGGTTTAGGGTTAGGGTGAGGTTTAGGGTTAGGGTTACAGTGAGGGTGATTGTTATGGTTAGGGTGAGGGTTATGGTTAGGGTTAGGGTGAGTGTGAGGGTTAGATTAGGGATAAGGTTAGGTTTATGGTTTGTGTTATGGTTAGGGTTAAGTTTACAGTGAAGGTGAGGCTGAGGGTGAGGTTTAGGTTTAGGGTTAGGGTGAGGTTTAGGGTGAGCGTTAGGGTTAGGGTTAGGGTTTGGATTAGTATTATTGTTAGGTTAGGATTAGAGTTATGCTGAGGGTGAGGGTGAGGGTGAGGGTTAGAGTTAGGGTGAGATTTAGGGTTAGGGTTAAGTTTAGGGTGAGGGTGAGGGTGAGGTTTAGGGTTAGAGTTAGGGTTAGGGTGAGGATTAGGGTGAGGTTTATGGTTAGGATTAGTGTTAGGGTTAGGGTGAGGGTTAGGATGAGGGTGAGGGTTAGGGTTAGGGTTAGGATTAGTATTAGGTTTAATTTTAGGATGAATGTTTGGGTTAGGCTTAGGTTTAGGGTTAGGCTAATGGTTAAGCTGAGGGTGAGGGTAAGGGTGAGGGTTAGGGTTAGGGTTCGGGTTAGGGTTAGCGTTAGGGTGTGAATTAGTGTTCGGGTTAATTTTAGGGTTTGGGTGAGGTTTAGGTTTCAGGTTACAGTGAGGGTGAGGGTTAGGGTTAGTTTGAGGGTTAGGGTTAGGATTAGGGTTAGGGTGAGGGTTAGGGTTAGGGTTAGGGTGAGTGTTAGGATGAGGATTAGGCTTAGTATTAGGGTTAAGGGGAGGGCTAGGGTGAGAGTGAGGGTTAGGGTTAGTGTTAGGGTGAGGTTTAGGGTTAGGGTTAGGGTGAGGGTTAGGATGATGGTTAGGATTATGGTGAGGGTTAGGATTAGGGTTAGGGTGAGGGTTAGGGTTAGGATAAGGGTTAGGGTGAGGTTTAGGGTTAGGGTTAGGGTGAGGGTTAGGATGGGGTTAGGATTATGGTGAGGGTTAGGATTAGGCTTAGGGTGAGGGTTAGGGTTAGGATAAGGGTTAGGGTGAGGGTGAGGGTGAGGGTTAGGGTTAGGGTTAGGATTATTGTTAGTGTTATGGTTATGGTTTCGTTTGCAGTGAGGGTGAGGCTGAGGGTGAGGGTTAGATATATGATTAGGGTTATTGTTAGGTTTAGGGTTAGGATTAGTGTTATTGTTAGGGTTATGGTTAGAGTTACGGTGAGGTTGAGGGTGAGGATTAGGGTGAGGTGGGGTGTCAGGGTTTCAGTTAGAGTGTTGGTTAGTGTTAGGGTTAGGTTGAGGGTTAGGAGGAGGGTTAGGGTTAGGATTAGGGTTAGGGTGAGGGCTAGGGTTTGGTTGAGGGTTAGGGTTAGGTTTAGGCTTAGGGTTAGTCCGAGGGTGAGGTTGAGGATAAGGGTTAGGGTTAGTGTGAGGGTTAGGATGAGGTTTAGGGTTAGGGTGAGGGTTATTGTGAGGGTGACGGTATCATAAAGGTGAGGATTAGGCTAAGGTTGAGGGTTAAGATAAGGATAAGGGTTGGGGTTAGGGTGAGGGTTAGGGTTAGGGTTCCGCTTAGGTTTAGGTTGAGGGTGAGGGTTAAATTAAGAATTAGGTTTAGGTTTAGTGTGAGGTTTATGGTGAGGGTTAGGATTAGGGTGAGGGTTAGGGTGACAATTAGGGTTATGGTGAGGGTGTGGGTTAGGGTTAGGGTTAGGGTGAGTTTTAGGGTTAGGTTAAGGTTTAAGATTATTGTGAGGGTTAGTCTTAGGGTTAGGCTTAGTGTAAGGGTGAGGGTAAGTGTTAGGTTGAGGGTTAGGGTTAGGTTGAGTGTTATGGTTAGGGTGAGGCTGAGAGTTAGGGTTAGGGTTATTGTTAGGGTTAGGGTTAGGGTTACCCTTACAATGAGGGTGAGCGTTAGGGTTAGGTTTAGAGTGAGATTTAGGGTTAGGGTTAGGGTTAGAGTTTGGGTTAGGTTAGGATTAGGGTTAGGGTGAAGGCTAGGGTGAGGGTGAGGGTTAGGGCTGGGGTTAGTGTTGGGAATAGTGTTAGGGTGAGAGTTAGTGTGTGGGTTAGGCTTAGTTTTAGGGTTAGGCTTAGGGTTAGGCTAAAGGTGAGTTTGGGGGAGAGAGTTTGGGTTAGGGTGAGGGTTAGGGTTAGGCTTGGGTTGAGGGTGAGTGTGTGGGTTAGGGTTAGGTTTAGGGTTATGCTTAGGTTTAGGCTACGGGTTAGGTTAAGTGTGAGGGTTAGGGTTAGGGTGAGGGTTAGGTTTAGGGTTAGGGTGAGGGTTTGCATGAAGGTTAAGTTTAGGATTAGGGTTAGGGTTACGGCTAGGCTGAGGGTGAGGGTGAGGGTGAGGGTTAGTGTTAGGATGAGGGTGAGATTTAGGGTTAGAATTAACGTTAGGGTGACGGTTAGTGTGAGGGTTAGTGTTAGGGTTAGTTTTAGGGTTAGGGTTAGTGTGAGGGTTAGAGTGAGGTTTAGGGTTAGGGATAGGGTTAAGTTTAGGATTAGTGTTTGGGTGAGGGTGAGTGTGAGGGTCAGAGTTAGGGTTACGTTTAGGCTTATGGTTAGGCTGAGGGTGAGTGTAAGGGTTAGGTTTAGGGTGAGGGTTAGTGTTAGGGTTAGAATGAGGGTTAGGATGAGTGTTAGGCTTAGGATTAGGGTTAGGGTGAGGGCTAGGGTGAGGGTGTGGGTTAGGGTTACGGTTAGGGTGAGGTTTAGGGTTAGGTTAAGGTTTAAGATTCGTGTGAGGGTTAGTGTTAGGGTTAGGCTTAGTGTAAGTGTGAGGGTAAGAGTTAGGGTGAGGGTTAAGGTTAGGGTGAGTGTTATGGTTAGAGTGAGGGTTAGAGTTAGGTTTAGGGTTATTGTTAGGTTTAGGGTTAGGGTTACCCTTACAGTGAGGGTGAGGGTTAGGGCTAGGTTTAGGGTGAGATTTAGGATGAGGGTTATGGTTAGAGTTTGGTTAGGGTTAGGATTAGGGTTAGGGTGAAGGCTAGGGTGAGGGTGAGGGTTAGGGTTGGGGTTAGGGTTAGGAATAGAGTTAGGGTGAGGGTGAGTGTGTGGGTTAAGTTTAGGTTTAGGGTTAGGCTTAGGGTTAGGCTAAAGGTGAGGTTCGGGGTGAGAGTTTGGGTTAGGTTGAGGGTTAGGATTAGGGTTAGGTTGAGGGTGATTGTGTGGGTTAGGGTTAGGTTTAGGGTTAGGCTTAGTTTTAGGCTAAGTTTGAGGTTAAGTGTGAGGGTTAGTGTTAGGGTGAGGGTTAGGTTTAGGGTTAGGGTAAAGGTTAAGATGAGGGTTAATGTTAGGGTTAGGGTTAGGGTTACGGCTAGGCTGAGGGTGAGGGTGAGGTTGAGGGTTAGGTTTAGGGTGAGGTTTAGGGTTAGGGTTAGGTTCAGGGTTCGGGTGAGTTTTTGCCTTAGGGTTATGGTTAGGGTTAGGTTGAGGATTAGGATTAGGGCTAGGTTTAGGGTGAGGGTTAGGTTTAGGGTTAGGGTGAGGGTTAGCATTAGGGTTAGGGTTAGGATTAGGGTTATGACGAGGGATAGGGTGAGGGTTATGGTTCTGGTTAGTGTTAGGGTAAGGTTTAGGGTTTGGTTTAGGTTTAGGGTTATGGAGAGGGTTAGGGTTGGGTTACGGTGAGGGTCAGGGTTATGGTTAGGTTGAGGGTTAGAATTAGGTTTAGGGTTAAGTTATGGGTTAGGGTTAGTGTTTGGGTGAGGGTTAGGGTTGCAATTAGGGTTAGGGTGGGGGCTCAGGTGAGGGTGAGGGTTAGTTTTAGGCTTAGGGTGAGGTTTAGGTTTAGGGTTAAGATTCGGGTTAGGGTGAGGGTTAGGGTTTGGGTTATGTTGAGCATGAGGGTTAGGTTTGTGGTGAGGGTTAGTGTGAGGACTAAGGTGAGGATGAGGGTTAGGGTTAGGGTTAGGGTGAGGATTAGGTTGAGGTTTAGGTTTAGGGTTAGGGTTATGATTAAGGTTAGGGTGAGTGTGATTGTGCGGGTTAGGGTTAGGGTTAGGCTTCGGCTTTGGGTTAGCCTGAGGGTGAATGTGGGAATTAGAATTAGGTTTAGAGTGATGGTTCAGGTTATGGTTGGGTTGAGAGTTAGGATGAGGGTTAGGGTTAGGATTAGTTTTAGGGTGAGGGCTTGGGTGAGTGTGAGGTTTAGGGTTAGTTTTAGGCTTAGGCTTAGGGTTAGGCTGAGGCTGAAGGTAAGCGTGTGGGTTAGGGTTAGTGTGATGGTTAGTTTTATGGTTAGGGGGAGGGATAGCATGAGGGTTAGGTTTAGGGTGTGGGTTAGGGTGAGGGTGACAGTAAGAGAAAAGATGAGGGTTAGGCTGAGGGTGAGGGTTATGGTAAGGGTTCAGGTTCAGGTTAGGTTTAGGGTGAGGGTCAAGGTTAGATTGAGGATTAGTCTTAGGGTTAGTGTGAGGTTTGGGGTTAGGATGAGTGTTAGGGTTAGGGTGAGGGCTATGGTGAAGTTGAGGGCTAGGGTTAGGGTGAGGTTTAGGTTTAGGTTGATGATTAGCCTTAGTGTGAGGGTTAGTGTTAGGGTTAGTGTTAGTGTTAAGGTGAGGGTAAGTATTAGGGTAAGGTTTAGGTTTAGGGTGAGGTTTAGGATTAGGGTTAGCTTTATGGTTAGGGTGAGGGTGAGGTTTAGGGTTAGAGTTAGGGTTAGGGTTAGGGTTAGGGTTAGTGTGATGTTTAGTGTGGGGGTGAGCATTCGTATTAGGTTTAGGATTAGGATTAGGGTTAAGGTGAGGGTGAGTGTTAGGGTTAGGTTTAGGATTAGAGTGAGGGTTAGGGTGATGGTTAGGCTTAGGCTTAGGGTTTGGGTATGGGCTAGGGTGAGGTTGAGGTTTAAGCTTAGGTTTAGGGTGAGTGTTAGAATGAGGGTTAGGGTTAGTGTTAGGGTCAGGGTTGGGGTTAGGGTTATGCTTAATGTTAGGCTGAAGCTGAGGGTGAGGGTGAGGGTTAGGGTTAGGGTGATGGTTGGGGTTACCATTAGTGGAAGGCTTAGTATGAGGACTAGGGTTAGGGTGAGGGTTAGGGTGAGGGTGACGGTAAGGGTAAAGTTGAGGGTTAGGCTGAGCATGAGGGTTACGGTAAGTGTGAGGGTTAGGGTTAGGGTGAGGGTGAGGGTTAGATTGAGGATTAGTGTTAGGGTTAGTGTGAGGTTTAGGGTGAAGATGAGGGTTAGGGATAGGTTGAGGGCAAAGTTGAGGGTGAGGGTTAGGGTTAAGGTGAGGTTTACGGTTAAGGTGATGGTTAGGGTTAGTGATAGGGTTAGGGTTAGTGTTAGGTTGAGGGTCAGTGTTAGTGTGAGGGTTAGGTTTAGGGTGTGTGTTATGGTTAGGATGAGGGTTAGAGTTAGGGTTAGGGTTATTGTTAGGTTTAGGGTTAGGGTTACCCTTACAGTGAGGGTGAGGGTTAGGGTTAGGTTTAGGGTGAGGTTTAGGTTTAGGGTTATGGTTAGAGTTTGGGTTAGGTTTAGGATTAGGGTTAGGGTGAAGGCTAGGTTGACGGTGAGGTTTAGGGTTAGGGTTAGGGTTAGGATTAGGGTTAGGGTGAGGGTGAGTGTGTGGGTTAGGGTTAGGTTTAGGGTTAGGCTTATTTTTAGGCTCAGGGTGAGTTTAAGCTTGAGGGTTAGGGTGAGGGTGAGGGTTAGGTTTAGGATTAGGCTGAGGATTAGGATCAGGTTTAAAGTTAGGATTAGCGTTAGTGTGAGGGCTAGGGTGAGGGTGAGGTTCAGGGTTAGGGTGAGGGTCAGGTTTAGGGTTAGACTTAGGGTTAGGGTGAGGGATAGGTTGAGGTTTAGGGTTAGGGTTAGTGTTAGGGTTAGGGTGAGTGTTAGGGTTAGGATGAGGCTTAGGTTTAGGGTCAGGATTAGGGTTAAGGTGAGGGTGAGTGTGAGAGTTAGGGTTAGGGTTAGGCTTAGGGATAAGCTGAGGGTGAGAGTGACGGTGAGGGTTAGCATTAGGGTGAGGGTGAGGTTTAGGGTTAGAGTTAGTGTTAAGGTGAGGGATAGTGTGAGGGTTACTGTTAGGGTTAGGGTGAGGGTTAGGGTTAGGGATAGGGTTAGTTTTAGGATTAGGGTTTGGGTGAGGGTGAGTGTGAATGTTAGGGTTAGGGTTGGGGTTTGCTTAGGGTTAGAGGTAGGTTTAGCGTGAGGGTGAGGGTTAGGGTTAGGGTTTTAGAGTTAGGGTGAGGGTTAGGATAAGGTTTAGGCATAGCATTAGGGTTAGGGTGAGGGTTAGCGTGAGGGTGAGGGTTAGGGTTAGCGTTAGGGTGAGGTTTAGGGTTAGGGTTCGGATTAAGATTATGGTGAGTGTGAGAGTTAGGGTTAGGGTGAGTGTTATGGTTAGGGTTAGGGTGAGGGTGAGGGTTAGGATTAGGGATAGGGTTAGATTTACAGTGAGGGTGAGGATGAGGTTTAGGATCAGGGTTAGGGTGAGTTTTAGGGTTATGGTTATGGTTAGGGTTAGGGTGTGATTTATTGTTAAGTTAGGGGTATGGGGAGGGTTAGGGTGAGGGTTAGGGTTAGGGTTAGTGTTAAAGTTAGGTTTAGGGTGAGGGTTAGGTTGAGGTTTAATGTTAGGGTTAGGGTTAGGTTTAGGATTAGGTTTACGGTGAGAGTGAGTGTGAGGGTTAGGGTTAGGGTTCGCCTTAGGCTTAGGGTTAGGCTGAGGGTATGGGTGGGGATGAGGGTTAGGTTTAGAAAGATGTTTAGGGTTATGGTTAGTTTAAGGGTTAGGATGAGGGCTAGGTTTAGGATTAGGGTTAGGGTGAGGGCTAGGTTGAGGTTGAAGGTTTGGGTTAGGGTTAGGCTTAGGGTTAGGGTTAGGCTGAGGCTGAGTGTGAGGGTGAGGGTTAGGGTTAGGATGATGGTTGGGGTTACCATTAGGGTGAGTGTTAGGATGAGGATTAGTGTTAGGGTGAGGTTTAGTGTGAGCGTGATGGTAAGGGTAAAGGTGAGGGATAGGCTGAGGTTGAGGGTTACGTTAAGGGTGGGGGTTAGGGTTAGAGTGAGGGTGAGGGTTAGATTGAGGATTAGTGTTAGGGTTAGTGTGAGGTTTAGGGTGAGGATGAGAGTTAGGGTTAGGTTGAGGGCTAGGTTGAGGGTGAGGGTTAGGGTTAGGGTTAGGTTTAGGATTAGGGTGATGGTATGGGTTAGTGTTCTTGTTAAGTTTAGGGTTAGGGTGAGAGTTATGGGGAGGGTTAGGGTTAGGTTAAGGATTAGTGTTAGGGTGAGGGTGAGTGTGTTTGTTAGGGATAGGTTTAGGCTTAGGTGTAGGGTTAGGCTGAGGATGAGGGTGAGGGTGTGGGTTAGGGTTAGGGTTAGGGTGAGGTTTAGTGTTAGGGTTAGAGTTAGGGATAGGGTGAGGGTGAGGTTTAAGGGTAGAGATAGGGTTAGGGTGAGGGTTAGTGTTAGGATAGGGTTAGGGTAAGGGCTAGCGTGAGGGTTACGGTGAGTGTTAGGTTTAGGGATACTGTAAGTTTTAGGAATATGGTTAGGGTAGAGTGAGTGTGAAGGTTAGAGTTAGGGTTAGGATTAGGCTTAGGATTAGGGTTCGGGTTCGGGTTTGGGTTTGGTTTAGGGTGAGGGTGAAGCTGAGGATTAGGGTTAGGTTTAGGGTTAGGGTTAGGTTTAGGGTTAGGGTTAGGTATAGGGTTAGGGTTAAGGTTAGGGTTAGGGTTTCGGTGAGGGTTAGCCTTAGGGTTAGGGTTATGCTTAGTGTTAGGCTGAGAATGAGGGTGGGGGTGAGGATTAGGGTTAGGGTTAGGTTTAGGTTTAATGTTAGTGTTATGGTTAGGGTTAAGTTTGCTGCGAGGTTGAAGCTGAGGTTGGGAGTGAGGATTAGGGTTAGGGTGATAGTTAGGGTTAGGTTTAGTGTTATTGTTAATGTTAGGGTTAGGGTTACGGTGAGGTTGAGGGTGCGATTGATGGTTAGGGTTAGGGTGGGGTTTACGGTTAGGGTTAGGGTTAGGGTGAGGGTGAGGTTTACGGTTAGATATAGGTTTAGGGGGAGGGTGAGGGTGAGGTTTAGGGTTAGGGTTAGTGTTAGTGTTAGCATGAGGGTGAGGGTTACGTTGAGGTTTAGGTTTAGTGTTAGGGTTAAGGTTAGTGTGAGGGTTAGTTTTATGGTTAGGGTTAGTGTTAGTGTGAGGGTAAGTGTTTGGGTGAGGGTTTGGGTTAGGGTGAGGGTTATGGTTAGGGTGAGGGTTAGGATTAGAGTTAGGGTTATTGTTAGGGTTAGGTTTAGATTTACTGTTAAGGTGAGGGTGAGGGTTAGGTTTAGGGTTAGGGTGAGGTTTAGGGTTTGGGTTATGGTTAGAGTTAGGTTTAGGGTGAGGGTGAGGTTTAGGGTTAGAGTTAAGGTTAGGGTGAGTGTTAGGTTGAGGATTAGATTGAGGGTTATGGTTAGGGTTAGTGTTAGGGTTAGGGTTAGGGTGAGAGTTAAGGGGAGGCTTAGGGTTAGGATTAGGTTTAGGGTTAGGATTAGGGTAAAGGTGAGGGTGCATGTGTGTGTTAGGTTTAGGTTTTGGGTTATGCTTAGGGTTAAGCTGAGGGTGAGTTTGAGGGTTAGGATTAGCGTTAGGGTAAGGGTTAGGTTTATGGTCAGAGGGAGGGTGAGGATGAGGGTTAGGGTTAGGATTAGGGTTAGTGTGAGGGCTAGGGTGAGGGTGAGGTTTAGTGTTAGGGTTAGGATGAGGTTTAGGGTTAGGTTTAGGGTTAGGACGAGGGTGAGGTTTAGGGTTACAATTAGGGTTAAGGTTGAGGTTGAGGGTTAGGGTTAGGGTTAATGTTAGGGTTAAGGTTAAGTTGAGGATTAGGGTGAGGGTGAGAGTTAGGGTTAGGATTAGGATTAAGTTTAGGGTTAGGGTGAGATTTAGGGTTAATATTAGGGTTAGGGTTAGGGTTTGGGTTAAGTTTAGGGTTAGGGTGAGGGTTAGGGTGATGGTGATGGTTGTGGTTAGGTTGAGGGTTAGGGTTAGGTTTAGGGTAAGGGTGAGTGTTAGTGTTAGGGTTAGTGTTAGTGTGAGGGTTAGGATGAGGGTAAGGTTTAGAATTCGGGTTAGCATGAGGGCTAGGATGAGGGTTAGGTTTAGGGGTAGGATTAGGGTGAGGTTTAGGGTTAGGGTTAGTGGGAGGGTGAGGTTTAGGGTTAGAGTTAGGATTAGGGGGAAGCTGAGGGTGAGGTTTAGGGTTAGGGTTAGTGTTATAGTTAGGGTTAGGGTGAGGGTTAGGGTGACGGTGAGGGTTAGTCTTAGGGTTAGGATTTGGATTAGGGCAAGGGTTAGGGTGAGTGTGAGGGTTAATGTTAGGGTAGGGTGAGGGTTAGTGTTACTGTGAGGGTTAGGTTTAGGTTGAAGTATATGGTTAGGATGAGGGATAGGGTTAGGGTTAGGGTTATTGTAAGGGTTAGCGTTAGGGTTATGTGTACTGTGAGGGTGAGGGTAAGGGTTAGGATTAGTGTTAGGGTCAGATTTAGGTTTAGGTTTAAGGTTAGCGTTAGGTTTATGGTTAGAGTTAGGGTTAGGGTGAGGGTTAGGTTTATTGTTAGTGTTATAGTTTGGGTTGTTTGTGCTGAGGGTAAGGCTCATGGTGAGGGTTACGGTTAGGGTTAAAGTTAGGGTTAATGTTAGGGTTAGGGTTAGGGTGAGGTTTAGGGCGAGGGTGAGAGTTAGCATTAAGTTTAGGATTAGGACTAGGGTTAAGGTGAGGGTGAGTGTGAGGATTAGGGTTAGGGTTAGGATTAGAGTTAGGGTGAGGGTTGGGGTTAGGGTTAGAGTGAGAGTTAGGGTGAGGCTTAGGCTTAGGCTTAGGTTTAGGATGTGGGCTTGGGTGAGTTTGAGGGTTAGGGTGAGGGTAAGGGTGAGGGTTAGGGTTAAGGTTAATGTTAGGGTTAGGGTTGGAGTTAGGGTTAGGCTTAGTGTTAGGCGGAGGGTGAGGGTGAGGGTGAGGGTTAGGGTTAAGTGAGGGTGAGGTTTAGGGTTATATTTAGCTAGTGTGATGGTTAGGCTTTTAGGGTTAGAGTGAGGGTTAGGATGAGGTTTAGGGTTAGGATTAGTGTTAGGGTGAGGGCTAGAGTGAGGGTGAATTTTATGGTTAGCATTAGGATGAGGTTTAGTGTTACGGTTAGGGTTAGAGTACGGTGAGTGTGAGGATTAGGGTTAGGTTTAGGGTTAGGGTTATTGTTAGGCTTAGGGTTAGAGTTAAGTTGGGGGTAAGGGTGAGGGTGAGGATTAGGTTTAGGGTTAGGGTGAGGTTTAAGATGAGGTTTAGGGTTAGGATTAGGGTTTGTTTGAGGGCTAGGGTGAGGGTTAGGTTTAGGGACAGTGTTAGGTTTAGGATTAGGGTTAGGGTGAGGTTTAGGGTTTGGGTTAGGGTTAGAGTTAGGGTTAGGGTGAGGGTGAGGTTTAGGGTTAGAGTCAGGGTTAGGGTGAGTGTTAGGTTGAAAATTAGGGTTAGGGATAGTGTTAGTGTTAGGGTTATGGTGAGAGTTAGGGGGAGGTATAGTGTAAGGGTTAGGGTTAGGATTAGGGTTAGGGTGAGGGTGAGTGTGTGGGTTAACGTTAGTTTTAGGCTTAAGGTTAGGCTGAGGGTGAGTGTTTTTGTTAGTGTCAGGTTTAGGTTTAGGCTTAGGGTTAGGCTGAGGGTGAGGTTGAGGGTGAGAAAGTTAGCGTTAGGGTGAGGGTTAGTCATAGGGTTAAGAGGAGGGTTAGGATGAGGTTTAGGGTTAGGATTAGGGTTTGGGTGAGCGCTAGGGTGAGGGTCACGGTTAGGGTTAGGGTGAGGGTGAGGGTTAGGGTTAGGGTGAGGCTGAGGGTGTGCGTTAGGGTTAGGGTTAATGTTAGCGTTAGGGTTAAGGTGAGGGTTAGGGTGAGAGTGAGGGTTAGGGTTAGGTTTAGGGTTAGGATTAGGGTAAATGTGAGGGTGAGTATGGGTGTTAAGGTTAGGTTTAGGGTTAGGCTTAGGGTTAGGCTGAGGGTGAGGTTGTGGGTGGGGGCTAGCATTAGGGTGAGGGTTAGGGTTAGGGTTAGGGGGAGGGTTAGGATGAGGGTTAGGGTTAGGATTAGGGTTAGGGTGAGGGCTAGGGTGAGAGTGAGGTTTAGGGCTAGGGTTAGGATGAGGTTTAGGTTTCGGGTGAGGGTTAGGGTTACTGTTACGGTTAGGATGAGATTGAGGTGAGGAATAGGGTTATGGTTAGGGTTAGGGTTAAGGTGAGGGTTAGGGTGAGGGCCAGGGTTAGGGTTAGGGTTAGGATTAGGATTAAGGTTAGGGTTAGGGTGAGGTTTAGTGTTAGGATTAGGGTTATGGTTATGGTGATGGTTAGGGTGAGGGTAATGTTTAGGGTTAGGGTTAGGCTTAGGCTTAGGCTTAGGCTGAGGGTGAGGGTGAGGGTGAGGGTTAGGGTGAGGGTTAGGGTTAGGGTTAAGGTGAGAGTTAGGGTTTGGGTTAAGTTTAGGGTTAGAGTGATGGTTAGGGTAAGGGTTTTTTGAAGGTGACGGTTAGGGTTAGTCTGAAGGTTAGGGTGAGGGTTAGTATAAGGGTTAGTATTAGGGTTAGGGTGAGGGCTAGGGTGAGGGTGAGGTGTAGGGGTAGGGTTAGGGTGAGGTTTAGGGTTAGGGTTAGGGTTAGGGTTAGGGGGAGTGGGAGGTTTAGGGTTACAATTAGGGTTAGGGGTGGCTAAAGGAGAGGATTAGGGGTAAGGTTAGTGTTAGGGTTAGGGTGAGGGTTAGGGTGAGGGTGAGAGTTAGGCTTAGGGTTAGAATTAGGATTAGGGTAAGGGTTAGGGTGAGTGTGAGGGTTAGGGTTAGGGTTAGGGTGAGGGTAAGTGTAAGGGTGAGGGTTAGGGTTAGGGTGAAGGATTTGGTTAAGATGAAGGATAGGTTTAGGTTTAGGGTTATTGTAAGGGTTAGGTTTAGGGTTATGGTTACTTTGAGGGTGTGGCTGAGGGTTAGGATTAGGGTTAGGTTTAGGTTTAGGTTTAGGATTAGGGTTAAGGTTAGGGTTAGTTTTAGGGTTAGGGTTTGGGTTAGGGTGAGGGTTAGGGTTATTGTTAGTGTTATGGTTTGGGTTAAGTTTGCAGTGAGGGTTAGGCTGAGGGTGAGGGTTATGCTTAGGGTTAGGGTTAGGGTTACTGTTAGTGTTAGGGTTAGGATGAGGTTTATGGTGAGGGTGACGGTTAGGGTTAAGGTTAGGATTAGGTCTAGGGTTAAGGTGAGGGTGAGTGTGAGGGTTATGGTTAGGGTAAGGGTTAGGATTAGAGTTAGGGTGAGGGTGAAGTTTAGGATTAGGTTGAGGGTTGGGGTTAGGGTTAGAGTGAGAGTTAGGGTGAGGGTTAGGCTTAGGCTTAGGTTTAGGGTGTGGGCTAGGGTGAGGTTGAGAGTTAGGGTGAAGGTTAGGGTTAGGGTTAGTGTTAGGGTTAGGTTTGGAGTTAGGGTTAGGCTTAGTGTTAGGCAGATGATGAGGGTGAGGGTGAGGGTTAGGGTTAGGTGAGGGGGAGGTTTAGGGTTAGATTTAGTGTTAGTTGGAGGGCTAGTGTGAGGGTTATTGTTTTAGCATTAGGGTGAGGGTTAGGATGAAATTTAGGGTTAGTATTAGGGTTAGTATTAGGGTTAGGGTAAGGGCCAGAGTGAGGGTGAGGCTTATGGATAGCATTAGGGTCAGGTTTAGTGTTAGGGTTAGGGTTAGAGTTTCTGTGAGTGTGAGGGTTAGGGTTAGGTTTAGGGTTAGGGCTATTGTTAGGGTTAGGGTTAGAGTTAAGTTGAGGGTAAGGGTTAGGGTTAGGTTTAGGGTTTGGGTTTCTTGTTAGGGTTAGGGTTAGAGTTAAGTTGAGGGTAAGGTTGAGGGTGAGGTTTAGGTTTAGGGTTAGGGTGAGGGTTAGGGTGAGGGTTAGAGTTATTGTTACTGTTATGGTTTGGGTTAAGTTTGCGGTGATGTTGAGGCTGAGGGTGAGGGTTATGATTTTGGTTAGGGTTAGGGTTAGTGTTAGGGTTAGGGTTAGGGTGAGGTTTAGGGTTTGGGTTAGGGTTAGCCTTAGGGCTAGGCTGAGGGTGAGGTTGAGGGTGAGAAAGTTAGGGTTAGGGTGAGGGTTAGTCATAAGTTAGGTGGAGGTTTAGAATGAGGTTTAGGGTTAGGATTAGGGTTTGGGTGAGGGCTAGGGTGAGGGTGAGTGTTATGGTTCGGGTGAGGGTGAGGTTTAGGTTTAGGGTTAGGTTGAGGGTTAGGGTGAGGTTTAGGGTTAGCGTTAGGGTGAGGCTGAAATTTAGGGTTAGAGTTAGGGTTAGGGTGAGGCTGATTGTGAGGGTTAGGGTTAGTGTTAGTGTTAGAGGTAGGGATAGGTTGAGGGTTAGGGTGTGGGTGTGGGTTAGGCTTAGGGTTAGGATTAGGTTTAGGGTAAGGTTTAGGGTGAGTGTGAGGTTTAGGGTTAGGGTTAGTGTTAGGTTTAGGGTAGGATGAGGGTGAGGGTGAGGGTTAGGGTTAGGGTGAGTGTTAGGGTTAGGGTTAGGGTGAGAGTTAGGTTTCAGGTTAAGTTTAGGGTTAGGATGAGGGTTAGGGTTAGGGTTAGTGTTAGGGTGAGGGTTAGGGTTAGGTTTAGGGTGAGGGTGAGGATTAGGATGAGGATTAGGGTTAGGATTATGGTTAGGGTGAGGGCTATGATGAGGGTGAGGGTTAGGGTTAGTGTTAGCATGAGGTTTAGGTTTAGGGTTAGGGTGAGTGTTAGGATGAGGGTTAGGGTTACAGTGAGGGTGAGGGTTAGGTTTAGGTTTAGGGTTAGGATTAGGGTAAGGGTTAGGGTGAGTGTTTGGAATAAGTTTAGGGTTAGGGTTATATTTAGGGTTAGCATTATTGTTATTTTTATTGTTGGGGTTAGAGTTAAGATGAGGGTGAGTGTGAGGGTGATGGTGTGGGTTAGGGTGAGGTTTAGCTTTAGGGTTAAGATTAGGGTTAGGGTGAGGGTGAGGTTTAGGGTTAGATTTAGGATTAGGGGGAGGGTTAGATCGAGGGTTAGGGTTAGGGTTAGTGTTAGGGTTAAGGTTAGGGTGCGGGTTAGCTTGAGATTTAGGGTTAGGGTTAGGTTCAGGATTAGGGTTAGGGTTAGTGTGAGTGTGAGGGTTAGGGTTAGGGTTAGGCTGAGGGTGAGGCTGGGGGTGAGGATTAGGGTTAGGCTAATGGTTAGGGTTAGGGTGAGGGTGAGGGTTAGTTTGAGGGTTAGAGTTAGGATTAGTGTTAGGGTGAGGGCTAGGGTGAGGGTGAGGTTTAGGGTAAGGCTTAGGCTTAGGCTTAGGCTTAGGCTGAGTGTGAGGTTGAGGTTGAGGGTTAGGGTTAGGGTGATGGTTAGGTTTACGGTTAGGGTGTTGGTTAGGTAAGGGTAAACGTGAGGTTCAGGCTGAGGGTGAGGGTTAAGATAAAGATGAGGGTTAAGGTTAGGTTTAGGGTTAGGGTAAGGGTTAGGTTTAGGGTTAGGGTCAGGTTTAGATTGATGGTTAGGGTTAGGGTTAGTGTGAGGTTTAGGGTGAGAATGAGGGTTAGGGTTAGGGTGAGGGTGAGGGTTAGGACTAGGGTTTAGGTGAGGGCTAGGGTGAGGGTGAGGTTTACTGTTATGCTTAGTGTTAGTGTTAGGGTGAGTGGAAGTGTTACAGTGAGGGTTAGGGTTACGGTGAGGGTTATGGTTAGGGTTAGGGTTAGGGTTTGGGTTAGGTTTATTGTTAGGGTTAGGGTTACGGTTATGGTTACGGTTACGGTGAAAGTGAGGGTGAGGTTTAGGGTTAGTTATAGTGTTAGGGTTAGGGTGAGGGTTACGTTGAGGGTTGGGTTTAGGGTTAGTGTTAGTTTTAGATTTAGGGTGAGAGTTAGGGGGAGGTTGAGGGTTAGGGTTAGGGTTAGGGTTAGGATTAGTCTTAGGGTGAGGATGAGTGTATGTGTTAGGGTTAGATTTAGGGTTAGGCTTAGGGTTAGACTGAGTGTGCAGTTCAGGGTGAGGGTAAGGGTTAAGGTGAAGGTTAGGTTTAGGTTTAGGTTGAGGGTTTGGATGAGGGTTAGGGTTACAGTGAGGGTGAGGTTTAGGGTTAGTGTGTGGGTTAGGGTTAGGATTAGGGTTAGGTTGAGGGTAGGTTTTAGGATTAGTTTAGGTTTAGGGTTAGGTTTAGGGTTAGCGTTTGGTTTAGGGTTAGGATTAGTGTTATTGTTAGGGTTACGTTTAGAGTTACTGTAAGGGTGATGGTGAGGGTGAGCGTTAGAGTTAGGTTTAGGGTGAGGTTTTGGGTTAGGGTTAGGATTAGGGCTAGGGTAAGGGTTAGGTTTATGGTTAGACTTAGGGTTAGGGGGAGGGTTAGGATGAGTGTTAGGGTTAGGGTAAATGTTAGGGTTAGGGTTAAGGTGAGGGTTAGGTTGAGGTTTAGGGTTAGGGTTAGGGTGAGGTTTAGGGTTAGGGTTAGGGTTAGGGTGAGGGTTGGGTTTAGGGTTAGAGTTAGGGTTAGGGTGAGGGTTGGGTTTAGGGTTAGAGTTAGGGTTAGGGTGAGGCTGAGGGTGAGGGTTAGGGTTAGTGTTAGTGTTAGAGTTAGGGATAGGGTGAGGATTAGGTTGAGGGTGAGGGATAGGCTTAGGGTTAGGATTTGGTTTAGGATAAGGATTAGGGTGAGGGTTAGGGTGAGGGTTAGGGTTAGGGTTAGGTTTATGTTTAGGATTAGGCTTAGGTTTAGGCTAAGGGTGACAGTGGGGTTGAGGATTAGGTTTAGGGTTATGGTTAGGGGTAGGGATAAGGTTATTGTTAGTGTTATGGTTATGGTTAAGTTTGTGGTGAGGGTGATGCTGAGGGTGAGGGTTATGTTTAGGTTTAAGGTTAGGGTTAGGATTATGGTTAGGCTTAGGCTTAGGCTGAGGGTAATGGTGGGGGTGAGAATTAGAGTTAGGGTTAGGGTTATTTTTAGTGTTATGGTTAGGGTTAAGTTTGCGGTGAGGGTGAGGCTGAGGGTGAGGGTTATGTTTAGGGTTAGGGTTAAATTTAGACTTAGTGTTATTATTAGGGTAAGGGTTAGAGTTATGGTGAGTTTGAGGGTGAAGGGGAGGGTTAGGTTTAGGGTGAGGTGTAGGGTGAGGTTTAGGGTTAGTGTTAGGGTTAGGGTGAGGGTGAGGTTTAGGGTTAAACTTAGGGTTAGGGGGAAGGTTAGGGTGAGGTTTACAGCTAGGGTTAGTGTTAGGGTTAGAGTGAGGGAAAGGGATAGGTTCAGGTTTAGGGATAGGGTTAGGTTTAGGAGTAGGCTTAGGGTGAGTGTGAGTGTGAGGGTTAGGGTGAGGGTTAGGTTTAGGGTTATGGTGAGGGTTTGGATGAGGGTTAGGGTTAGAGTGAGGGTGAGGTTTAGGGTTAGTGTGAGGGTTAGGGTTAGGATTAGGGTTAGGGTGATGTAGGTGTTAGGATTAGGGTTAGGGTTAGGGTTAGGGTTAGGTTAAGGGTTAGGATTAGTGTTATTTTTAGGGTTAGGATTAGAGTTACTGTGAGGGAGAGGCTGAGGGTGAGGTTTAGGGTTAGTTTTAGGGTGAGGTTTAGGATTAGGGTTAGCATAAGGCTGAGGTTTATGGTTAGACTTAGGGTTAGGGGGAGGGTTAGGGTTAGGGTTACTGTTAGGGTTAGGGTTAAGGTGAGGGTTAGGTTGAGGTTTAGGGTTCGGGTTAGAGTGAAGGTTAGGGTTAGGGTAATGGTTAGGGTGAGGGTGCGGTTTAGGGTTAGAATTAGGCTGAGGGTGAGGTTTAGGGTTAGGGTTAGTGTTAGAGTTAGGGATAGGGTGAGGGTTAGGGTGAGGGTGAGGGTTAGGCTTAGGGTTAGGATTAGGTTTAGGATAAGGGTTAGGGTGAGGGTTAGGGAGATGGTGAGGGTTAGGGATAGGGTTAGGTTTAGGATTTGGGTTAGGGTGAAGGTGAGTGTGAGGTTTAGGATTAGGTTTAGGGTTAGGCTTAGGGTTAGGGTGAGGGTGAGGGTTAGGGTTTGGGTTAGGGTGAGGGTGAGGCTGAGGATTATGGTTATGTTTAGGGTTATGGTTATGTTTAGGGTTAGGGTTAGGTTTAGTGATAGTGTTACGGTGAGGTTTAGGGTTAGGTTTAGGGTTTGGATTAGGCTTAGGTTAAGGCTGAGGGTGAGAGTGGGGGTGAAGATTAGGGTTAGGGTTAGGGATAGGGTTATTGTTAGTGTTATGGTTAGTATTAAGTTTGCGGTGAGGGTGACCTTGAGGGTAAGGGTTATGTTTAGGATTAAGGTTAGGGTTAGGATTAGGGATAGGCTTAGGGTTAGACTGAGGGTGATTGTGGAGGAGAGGATGAGGGTTAGGGTTTGGGTTATTGTTAGTGTTATGGTTAGGGTTAAGTTTGCGGTGAGGGTGAGGCTGAGGGTGAGTGTTAAGTTTAGGGTTACGGTTAAGTTTAGGGTTAGTGTTATTGTTAGGGAAAGGTTTAGATTTACGGTGAGTTTGAGGGTGAGGGTGAGGGTTAGGGTTAGGGTGAGGTGTAGGGTGAGGTTTAGGGTTAGGGTTAGGGTTAGGGTGAGGGTGAGGTTTAGTGTTAGACTTAGGGTTAGGGGGAGGGTTAGGGTGAGGTTTAGGGCTAGGGTTAATGTTAGGGTTAGGGTGAAGGAAAGGTTTAGGTTGAGGTTTAGGGATAGGGTTAGGTTTAGGATTAGGCTTAGGGTGAGGGTAAGTGTGACGTTTTGGGTGAGGGTTAGGCTTAGGCTTAGGGTTAGGCTGAAGCTGAGGGTGGGGGTTAGGATTATGGTTACGGTCATGGTTAGATTTAGGGTTAGGTTGAGTGTTAGGATGAGAGTTAGGGTTAGGATTGGGATTAGGGTGACGGCTAGGGTGAGGGTGAGGGTTAGGGTAAGGCTTAGGCTTAGGCTTAGGGTTAGGCTGAGTGTGAGGTTGAGGGTGAGGGTTGGGGTTAGGGTGAGGATTAGGTTTATGGTTAGGGTGAGCGTTAGGACGAGATTTACTGTTAGGTTGAGGGTTGGTTGAGAATGATGATAAAGGTAAAAGTGAGGTTTCGGCTGAGAGAGAGGGTTTCGTTAAGGGTGAGTGATAGGGTTAGGTTTAGGGTTAGGATAAGGGTTAGGGTTAGGGTTAGGGTAAGGGTTAAATTGAGGATTAGGTTTAGGGTTAGTGTGAGGTTTAGGGTGACGATGAGGGTTAGGGTTAGGGTGAGAGTGAGGGTTAGAATTAGCGTTTGGGTGAGGGCTAGGGTGAGGGTTAGGGTTTTGTTTAGGCTGAGGTTTAGGGTTTGGGTTAGGGTTAGAGTTAGGTTTACAGTAAATTGTGAGGTTTAGGGTTAGAGTAAGGGTTAGGGTTATGGTTAGGGTTAGAGATAGGGTGAGGTTTAGGATTAGGATGAGGGTTAAGGTTAGTGTGAGGGCGAGTGTTAGTGTTAGGGTTAGTGTTACGGTGAGGGTAAGCGTTTTGGTGAGGCTTAGGGTTAGGGTGAGGGTTTTGGTTAGGGTGAGGGTTAGGGTTAGGGTTAGGGTTAGGGTGTGGTTGAGGTTTAGGGTTAGATATAGGGTTAGAGGGAGGGTTAGGGTGAGGGTGAGTGTTAGGGTTAGTGTGAGGGTGAGGTTTAGCTTGAGGTTTAGTTTTAGGGTTAGGGTTAGGGTTAGTGTGACGGATAGTGTTAGGTTGAGGGTAAGTGTTAGTGTGAGGGTTAGGGTTAGGTTGAGTGCGATGGTTAGGATGAGGGTTAGTATTAGGGTTAGTGTTATTGTTAGGGTTAGGTTTAGGGTTACGTTTACAGTGAGGGTGAGTGTTAGGGTTAGGGATAGGTTGAGGTTTAGGTTTTGGGTTAGAGTTAGATTTAGGTTTAGGGTAAGGTTTAGGGTGAAGGTAAGTTTGAGGGTTAGCGTTAGGGTTAGTGTTAGGGTTAGGGTCAGGGTGAGATTTAGGGGGAACGTTAGGGTTAGTGATAGGGTTAGGATTAGGGTTAGGGTGAGGGTGAGTGTGTATGTTACGGTTAGGTTTAGTGTTAGGCTTAGGGTGTGGGTGAGGCTGAGGTTGAAGGTGAGGGTTAGGGTTAGGGTGAGGGTTAAGGGGAGGGTTAGGATGAGGGTTAGGATTAGGATTAGGGTTAGGGTGAGGGCTAGGGTGAGAGTGAGGTTTAGGGTTAGGTTTAGGGTGAGGGTTAGGGTTAGGGTGAGAGTTAGGGTTCGTGTTAAGTTTAGGGTGAGGGTGAGGGTTAGTGTAAGATTTAGGGTGCAGTTGAGGGTTAGGTTTAGGGTTAGTGTTAGGGTGAGGTTTAGGATGAGGGTTAGGGTTAGGATTAGGGTTAGGGTGAGGGCTAGGATGAAGGTGAGATTTAGCGTTAGGGTTAGGGTGAGGTTTAGGCTTAGGGTTAGGGTGAGGGTGAGGGTGAGGTTTAGGGTTAGAGTTAGGGTTAGGGTGAGGTTGATTGTGAGGTTTAGCGTTAGGGTTTGTGTTGGAGTTAGGGTTAGGGTGAGGGTGAGGGTTAGGCTTAGCATTAGGATTAGGATTAGGATAAGGGATAAGGTGAGTGTGAGGGTTAGGGTTAGGGTTAAGCATAGGGTTAGGCTGAGGGTGAGGGTGAGGTTTAGGGTTAGGGTTAGGGTAAGGATTAGGGTTAGGGTTAGGGTCAGAGTTAGGGTTCGGGTTAACTTTAGGGTTAGGATGAAGGTTAGGGATAGGTTGAGGTTTTGTGTTAGGGTTAGAGTTAAGGTGAGCGTTAGGGTTAGGGTTAGTGTTATTGTTAGGGTTATGGTTAGATTTTCGGTGAGGGTGAGGGTGAGGGTTAGGGTTAGGGTTAGGGTGAGGTTTAGGTTTAGGGTTAGGATTAGGATTAGGATGAGGGTGAGTTTTAGGGTTAGATTTAGGGTTAGGGGGAGGGTTAGTTCTTGGGTTAAGGTTAGGGTTAGTGTTAGGGTTAAGGTTATGGTTAGGGTTAGGTTGAGGTTAAGGGTTAGAGTTAGGGTTAGGTTTAGGATTAGGGTTAGGGTGAGGGTGAGTGTGAGGGTTAGGGTTAGGGTTCGGCTTAGGCTTGGGGTTAGGCTGAGGGTGAGGGTGGGGTTGAGGATTAAGGTTAGGATGATGGTTAGGGTTAGGGTTAGGTTAAGTGTTAGGATGAGGGTTAGGGTTAGGATTAGGGTTAGGGTGAGGGCTAGGGTGAGGGTGAGGGTTAGGATAAGGGTTAGGCTTAGGCTTAGGGTTAGGCTGAGCATAAGTTTGAGGATGAGGTTTAGGGTTAGGGTGATGTTTTGGTTTTCGGTTAGGGTGAGGGTTAGGATGAGGTTTAGGGTTAGGGGGAGTGTTAGGGTGAGTATGATGGTAAGTGTAATGGTGAGATTTAGGCTGAGGCTGAGGATTAAAATAAGGGTGAGTGTTAGGTTTAGGTTTAGGGTTAGGGTAAGGGTTAGGGTTAGGGTTAGGGTGAGGGTTAAATTGAGGATTAGGGTTAAGGTTAGTGTGAGGTTTAGGGTGAGGATTAGGGTTAGGGTTAGGGTGAGCATGAGGGATTGAATTAGGGTTAAGGTGAGGGCTAGGGTGAGGGTGAGGGTTAGGTTAGTGTTAGGGTTAGGGTAAGTGTTAGGATGAGGGTGAGGTTTAGGGTTAGTGTGAGGGCGAGTGTTTGGTTTAAGGTTAGTTTTAGAGTGAGGGGAAGTGTAATGGTGAGGGTTAGGGTTAGGGTGAGGTTAGTTTTTAAGTTGAGGCTTAGGGTTAGTGCTAGTGTGAGGGTGAGGGTGAAGCTTAGGGTTAGATTTAGGGTTAGGGGAGGGTTAGGGTGAGGTTTAGTGTTAGGGTTATTGTAAGGGTTAGGGTGAGGGTGAGGTTTAGGTTGAGGTTTAGGATTAGGGTTAGGGTTAGTGTGAGGGTTTGTGTTAGGATTAGGGTTATGCTTAAGATTAGGCTGAGGGTGAGGGTGAGGGTGAATGTTAGAGTTAGGGTGAGGGTTAGTGTTAGGGTTATGGGGAGGTTTAGGATGAGGGTTAGGGTTAGGATTAGGGTTAGGGTGAGGGCTACGGTGAGGGTGAGGTTTAGATTTAGGGTTCAGGTGAGGGTGAGGTTCAGGGTTAGAGTTAGGTTTACATTGAGGCTGATTGTGAGGGTTAGGGATAGGGTTAGTGTTAAAGTTAGGGTTAGGGTGAGGGTTAGGTTGAGGGTGAGGGTTAGGCTTAGGGTTAATATTAGAATTATGGTAAGGTTTAGGGTGAGTGTGAGGGTTAGGGTTATGTTAAGGCTTAGGGTTATGTTGATGGTAAGGGGGAGGGTTAGTGTTAGGGTGAGTGTTAGGGTTAGTTTTAGTTTGAGAGTTGGGGTTCGGGTTAAGTTTAGGGTTGGCGTGAGGGTTAGGTTTAGACTTACGGTGAGCATGAGGGTTAGGGTTAGGTTGAGGGTTAGAGTTAGGTTTACCGTTAGGGTGAGGGTTAGGGTTAGGGTTAGGCTGAGGGTTAGGATGAGGATTAGGGTTCAGATTAGGGTTAGGGTGAGGGCTATGGTGAGGGTGAGGTTTAGGGTTAGTGTTAGGTTGAGGTTTAGGGTAAGGGTAAGGGTTTGAATTAGGGTTAGTGTTATAGTGAGGGTGAGGGTTAGGGTTCGGGTGAGGGTTAGGGTTAGGATTAGGCTTAGGGTGAGGGTGAGTTTTAGGATTAGGGTTAGGGTTAGGTTTAGGTTTAGGTTTAGGGTTAGGATTAGTGTTATTGTTATGGTTGTGGTTTCATTCATGCTGAAGGTAAGGGTGATGGTGAGGGTTAGGGTGAGGGTTAGGGTATGGATTAGGGTTAGGGTTAGGATTAGGGTTAGGGTGAGGGGGAGGTTTAGGGTTAGATTTAGAGTTAGGGGGCGGGTTAGTTCGTGGGTTAGTGTTAGTGTTAGTGTTAGGGTTAAGGTTAGGGTGAGGGTTAGATTGAGGTTAAGGTTTAGGTTTAGGATCAGGGTTAGGTTGAGGGTGAGTGTGAGGGTTAGAGTTAGGGTTAGGTTGAGGCTGATTTTGAGGGTTAGGGTTCGTGTTAGATTTAGTGTTAGAATGAGGGTTAGGGTGAGTGTGAGGCTTAGGCTTAGGGTTAGGATTGAGATTAGGATAAGGCTTAGGGTTATTGTGAGCTTTAGTGTTAGGCTTAGGGTTAGGGTGAGGGTGAGGGTGAGGGTTAGGGTGAGGGTTAGGCTTAGGGTTAGGGTGAGAGTTAGGGTTCAGGAGAAGTTTAGAGTTTGGATGAGGAGTAGGGTTAGGGTTATGGTGAGTGTGAGGGCTAGGGTTAGGTTGAGGGTTAGGTTTAGGTTTAGGGTTAGGGTGTGGGTTTGTGTTAGGTTTAGTGTGAGGGTTAGTGTTAGGGTGAGGGTTTGGATGAGGGTTAAGTTTATGGTGAGGGTGAGGGTTAGTGTTATGGTTAGGATTAGGGTTAGGGTGAGGGTGTGTGTTAGGATAAGTGTTATGGTTAGGGTTAGGGTTAGGTTTAGGGTTAGGATTAGTGTTATTGTTAGGGTTAGAGTTAGAGTTCAAGTGAGGGTGAGGGTGAGGGTTAGGGTTCGGGTTAGGGTGAGGTTTGGTTAGGGGTAGGATTAGGGCTAGGGTGAGGGTGGGGTTTATGGTTACATTTAGGGTTAGGGGGAGGGTTAGTTCGTGGGTTAGGGTTAGAGTTAGAGTTAGGGTTAAGGTTACGGTGATGGTTAGGTAGAGATTAAGGTTTAGGGGTAGGGTTAGATTTATGATTAGGTTTAGGGTGAGGATGAGTGTGAGTGTTAGGCTTAGGGTTAGGCCTCGGCTTAGGTTTAGGCTGAGGTTGAGTGTGGGCGTGAAGATTATGGTTAGGGTGATGGTTAGGTTTAAGGTTAGGGTGACGGTTAAGATGAGGGTTAGGGTTAGGATTAGGGTTAGGGTGAGGGCTAGGGAGAGGGTGAGGTTTAGGATAAGGGTTAGGCTTAGGCTTAGGGTTAGGCTGAGTTTGAGTTTGAGGGTGAGGATTAGGGTTAGGGTGATGTTTAGGTTTATGGTTAGGGTGAGAGTTAGGATAAGGTTTAGGGTTAGGGGGAGGTTTAGGGTGAGGATGATCATAAGGGTAAAGGTGAGGTTTAAGCTGAGGGTGAGGGTTAGGATAAGATTGTGGGTTAGGGTTAAGTTTAGGGTTAGGGGAAGGGTTAGGGTTAGGGTTCGGGTGAGGGCTAGATTGAGGTTTAGGGTTAGGGTTAGTGTGAGGTTTAGGGTGAGGATGAGGGTTAGAATTAGGGTTAGGGTGAGGGCTAGGGTGAGGGTGAGGTTTTGGGTTAGGGTGTGGCTTAGGATTAGGGTGAGGGTTAGGGTTACTCTGAGGGTTAGTGTTAGTGTTAGGGTGAGGGTAAGTGTTAGGGTAAGGGTTAGGGTTAGGGTGAGGGTTATGGTTAGGGTGAGGGTTATTGTTAGGTTTGTTGTTAGGGTTAGGGTTACTTTATCGATGAGGGTGACGGTTAGGGTTAGGGGGAGGGGGAGGCTTATTATTAGAGTTAGGGTTAGGGTGAGGCTGAGGGTGAGGGTTAGGGTTGGGGTTAGTGTTAGGTTTAGGGTTAGTGTGAGGGTTAGGGTTAGGGTCTGGCTTAGGCTTAGGCTTAGGCTTAGCCTTAGGCTGAGCCTGAGGGTGAGGGTTAGGGTTATGGTGAGGGCTAGGGTTAGGGTTAGGGTGAGGGTTTGGATAAGTTTTAGGGTTAGGATTAGTGTTAGGGTGAGGGCTAGGCTGAGGGTTAATGTGAGGGTTAGGTTTAGGGATAGGGTTAGGTTTAGGATTAGGGATAGGGTGAGGGTGATTGTGAGGGTTAGGGTTAGGGTTAGGCTTAGGGTTAGGGTGAGGGTAAGGGTTAGGTTTTGGGTTAGGGTGAGGGTGAGGCTGAGGATTAGGGTTTTGTTCAGGTTTTGGGTTAGGGTTAGGGACACCTATAGTATGCATAAGACTATGAATAAGTTTCCTTTACCTTATTCTCTAGCCATTGGCATAGCATAAGGGCTAGAGGTTGAACATAGTGTTAAGCAAATATTTATCCCTTCTTATACAAGCAAAAGAAAAAAATCAAAAGAAGAAACAAATACAAGCACATTCTTTGATTAACAAAAAAAAAACCCCTTCAAATCAAAGGATTGGGATTTGAACTCAGCAAGAACCATAATCTTACTAAGGAAGCAATCTCCTGCTTGAGCCACAGCTTCTGTAAAGACTTTAGGGATAGGGATAGGGTTAGGTTGAGGTTTAGGGTTAGGGTGATGGTTAGGGTTAGTGTGAGGCTTAGTGTTCGGTTTGCAGTTAGTGTTAAGGTGAGGGTAACTGTTAGGGTGAATGTTAGGTTTAGGGTGAGGGTAATGGTTAGGGTGAGGGTTAGGGTTATGGTTAGGAAATTTGTTAGGATTATGGTTTGGGTTACTGTTACTGTGAGGGTGAGTGTTAGGGTTAGGGTTAGGATTAGTATTAGGGTTAGTGTTAGGATGAGGGTAAGTGTTAGGGTGAGGGTTAGGGTTAGGGTGAAGGGTAGGGTTAGTGTGAGGCTTAGTGTTCGGGTTACGGTTAGTGTTAAGGTGAGGGTAATTGTTAGGGTGAGGGTTAGGTTTAGGGTGAGGGTAATGTTTAGGGTGATTGTTAGTGTGAAGGTTAGGGTTTTTGTTAGGATTATGGTTTGGGTTACTGTTACTGTGAGGGTGAGTGTTAGTGATAGGGTTAGGATTAGTATTAGGGTTAGTGTTAGGGTGAGGGTAAGTGTTAGGGTGAGGGTTAAGGTGAGGGTGAGGGTTATGGTTAGGGTGAGGGTCAGGGTTAGGGTTAGGGTTACATTGAGCGTGAGGGTTAGGGTTAAGTTGAGGGTTAGGTTTAGGGTTAGCGTTAGGGTGAGTTTAGGGTTAGGCTTAGTGTGAGGGTTAGTGTTAGGGTTAGGGTTAGTGGTAGGTGAGGGTAAGTGTTAGTGTGAGGTTTAGGGTTAGGGTGAGGATTATGGTTAGGGTGAGGGTTAGGGTTATTGTTAGGGTTAGGATTAGGGTTAGAGTTAGGGTTAGGGTGAGGATAAGATTTAGGGTTAGAGTTAGGATTAGGTTTACGATTAGGGTTAGGGTGAGGGCTGGGGTGAAGGTGAGGATTAGGGTTAGTGATAGGGTAATGCTTAGGGTTAGGGTTACGGTTAGGGTGATGGTTAGGATGAGGGTTAGGCTTATGGTGAGGGTGAGGGTTAGGGTTAGGGTGAGGTTTAGGGTTAGGATTAGGGTTAGGTTGAGGTTGAGTGTTAGCATTAGGGTTAGGGTTAGGGTTAGGGTTAGGTTTAGGGTTAGGATTACTGTTATTGTTAGGGTTAGGGTTAGAGTTATGTTGAGAGTGATGGTGAAGGTGAGGATTAGGGTTAGAGTTAGGGTTAGGGTTAGTGTTAGGGTGAGGTTGAGGTTTATGGTTAGATTTAAGTTTAGTTGGAGGGTTAGGTCTAGGGTTAGGATTAGGGCAAGTGTTAGGGTTAAGGTTAGTTACAGGGTTAGGTTGAGGTTTAGGGTTAGGGTTAGTGTGAATTTTAGGGTGAGGATGAGGGTTAGGGTTAGGGCGAGGTCTAGGGAAAGGGTGAGGTTTAGGGTTAGTGTTAGGGTGAGGTTTATGGTTAGGGTGATGTTTAGGGTTAGTGTGAGGTTTACTGTTAGGGTTAGGGTTAGTGTTAGGGTGAGGGTAAGTGTTAGGGTGAGGGTTAGGGTTAGGTTTAGGGTTACGGTTAGTGTGAGGGTTAGGGTTAGGGTTATGGTTATTGTTAGCATTAGGGTTAGGGTTAAGGTTATGGTGAGGGTGAGTGTGAGGGTTAGGGTTAGGGCTAGGATGAGGTTTAGGGTTAGGGTTAGGGTGAGGGTTAGGGTGAGGTTTAGTGTTAGATTTAGGGTTAGGGTTAGCCTTAAGGTGGGGGTTAGGTTGAGGATGAGGGTTAGGGTTAGGGTTAGGAGTAGGATTAGGGTTAGTGTTAGGGTGAGTGTGAGGGTTAGGGTTAGGATTAGGGATAGGCTTAGGGTTAGGCTGAGGTTGAGGGTGAGGTTTAGGGTTAGGGTGAAGTTTAGGGTTACGGTTATTCTTAGGATTAGCCTGAGGGTGAGGGTGTGGGTTAGTGTTAAGATTAGTGTTAGGTTGAGGTTTAGGGTTTGGGTTAGGGTTAGGGTGAGGTTGAGGTTTAGGTTTAGAGTTAGGGTTAGGGTGAGGTTTAGGTTGAGAGTCAGGGTAAGGGTTAGTTTTAGGTTTAGGGTTATAGTGAGAGTTAGGGGGAGGGTTAGGTTTAGGGTTAGTGTTAAGGATAGGATTTGGGTTAGAGTGAGGGTGAGTGTGTGTGTTAGGTTTAGGTTTAGGGTTAGGGTGAGGGTGAGGTTGATGTTGACAGTTAGTGTTAGCGGGAGGTTTAGGATGAGGGTTAGGGTTAGGATTAGAGTTAGAGTAAGGGCTAGGGTGTGTGTGAGGGTGAGGTTTAAGGTTAGGGTTAGGGTTAGGGTGAGGTTTAGTGTTAGGGTTAGGGTTAGAGTTAGGGTTAAGGTGAGGGTGAGGTTTAGGGGTACAGTTAGGGTTAGGGTGCGGGTTAGCTTGGGGGTGATGGTAAGGGTAAATTTGAGGGTTAGGCTGAGGGCGATGGTTATGGTAAGGGTTAGGGTTAGAGTTAGGGTGAGGGTTAGTGTTAGCTTTAGGGTTAGGGTGAGGGTTAGATTGAGGATTAGTGTTAGGGTGATGGTGAGGGTTAGTGTGAGGATTAGTGTTAGGGTTAGAGTTAGTGTTAGGGTGAAGGTAAGTGTTAGGGTGAGGATTAGTGTTAAGGTGAGTGTTATGGTTAGGGTGAGGGTTAGGATTATTTTTAGCATTAAGGTTAGGGTTATGGTTATGATGAGGGTGAGGGTGAGGCTTAGGTTTAGGACTAGGATGAGGTTTAGTTATATGGTTATGGTTAGGGTCAGGGTGAGGTTTAGTGTTAGAGTTAGGGTTAGGATGAGACAGAGGGTGAGAGTTAGGTTTAGAATTAATGTTAGGGTTAGGCTTAAGGTGAGGGTTAGGTTGAGGGTGAGGGTAGAGTTAGGGTTAGGAGTAGGATTAGGGTTAGGCTTTGGGTGAGTGTGAGGGTTAGGTTTAGGGTTAGGGATAGGCTTAAGGTTAGGCTGAGGTTGAGGGTGAGGGTTAGGGTTAGGGTGAGGGTTAGGGTTAGAGTTAGGATTAGGAATAGGTTTAGGGTTAAGATTAGTGTTAGGTTGAATTTTAGGGTTAGAGTTAGGATTAGTGTTAGAGTGAGGGCTAGGAAGAGGTTGAGGTTTATGGTTAGGGTTAGGGTGAGGTTTAGGGTTAGGTTTAGGGTTAGGGTTAGGGTGAGTGTGAGGTATAGGATTAGATTTAGGGTTAAGCTGAGGCTGAGTGTGAGGCTTAGGGTTAGGGTTAGGATTAGGATTATGGTAAGGGTTAGGGTGAGTGTGAGGGTTAAGGTTCTGGTTAGGGTTAGGCTTAGGGTTACAGTAAGGGTGAGGGTGAGGGTTAGGATTAGGATTAGGGTTAAGGTGAGGTTGAGTGAGTGTGTTAGGTTAGGTTTAGGTTTAGGTTAAGGGTGTGGCTAAGGATGAGGTTGAAGGTGAGGGTTAGGGTTAGGGTAAGGTTTAGGGTAAGGGTTAGGGGGAGGGTTAGGATGAGGGTTAGGGTTAGGATTAGGGTTAGGGTGAGAGTGAGGATGAGGGTTAGGGTTAGGCTTAGGATTAGCCTGAGGGTGAGGGTGTGGGTTAGGGTAAAGTTTAGTGTTAGGGTGAGGTTTATGGTTTGGGTTAGGTTTAGAGTTAGGGTTGGGGTGAGGCTGAGGTTGATGGTTAGATTTAGGATTAATGTTAGGTTTATGCTTAAGGTGAGGGTTAGGTTGAGGGTGAGGGTTAGAGTTAGGGTTAGGAGTAGGATTAGGGTCAGGTTTAGGGTAAGTGTGAGGGTTAGGGTTAGGGTTATGGATAGGCTTATGGTTAGGCTGTGTTGAGGGTGAGGGTTAGGGTTAGGGTGAGGTTTAGGTTTAGGGTTACGTGAGGGTTAGCGTTAGGGTTAGGGTGAGAGTTAGGTTTCAGTTATGTTTAGGGTTATGGTGAGGGTTAGGGTTAGGGTTACGGTGAGCTTGAGGTTTTGGGGTTAGGTTGAGATTTAGGGTTAGGTTTTGGGTTAGGGTGAGGGTAAGGATGAGCATTAGGGCTTGGATTAGGTTTAGGGTGATGGCAATTTTGAGGCTGAAGGTTAGGGTTAGTGTTTGATTAATGTTTATGGTTAGGTTTAGGGATATGGGGAGGGTTAGTTTGAGGGTTCGGGTTATGGTGAGGGTGAGGATTAGGGTTAGGTTGAGGGTTAGGGTTAGGATTATGGTTAGCAAGAAGGTGAGTGTTAGGATTAGTGTTAGGGTTAAGGTTAGGGTTATTTTTAGGTTTAGGATTACTGTTATTGTTAGGGTTAGGGTTAGAGTTATGGTGAGGGTGAGGGGGAAGGGGAGGGGGAGGGTTAGGTTTAGGGTTAGGGTGAGTTTTAGGGTTAGGGTTAGGATTATTGTTAGGGTGAGAGTGAGGTTTAGGTTGAGGTTTAGGGTTAGGGTTAGAGTTAGTGTGAGGATTAGTGTTAGGGTTAGGGTTAGTGTTAGGGTGAGGGTAAGTGTTAGCGTGAGGGTTTGGTTTAGCTGAGGTTTATGGTTGAGGGTTAGGATTAGGTTTAGGGTTTTTGTTAGGGTTAGGTTTAGAGTTACAGTTACGGTGAGGGTGTGGTTGAGGGTGAGGGTTAGGGTTAGGGTGAGGCTTGGGTTGAGGTTAAGATTTAGGGTTATGGTTAGGGTTAGGATTAGGGTTAGGGTGCGGGTAAGTGTGAGGGTTAGGGTTAGCCTTAGGCTTATGGTTAGGCTGAGGGTGAGGGTGAGTGTTAGGATTAGGGTTAGGGTTAGGGTTAGGGTTATGGTTAGGTTTAGGGTTAGGATTAGTGTTATTGTTAGGGTTTGGGTTAGCTTTAAGGTGAGGGTGAGGGTGAGGGTGAAGGTGAGGGTTAGGGTTAGGTTTAGGGTGAGGTTTAGGGTTAGGGGTAGGATTAGAGTTAGGGTGAGGTTGAGGTTTAGGGTTAGATTTGGGTTAGGGGGAGTGTTAGCTTGTGGTTTATGGTTAGGGTTAGTGTTAGGGTTAGGGTTAGAGTGAGGGTTAGGTTGAGGTTATGGCTTAGGGTTAGGGTTAGTGTTAGGGTGAGGGTTAGGATTAGGATGGTTTAGGGTGAGCGCTAGTGTGAGGGTGAGGGTTAGGTTTATTTTGATGGTTACGTTTACAGTTAGAGTGACTGTTAGGATGAGGTTTAGGGTTAGGGTAAGGATAATAGTAAGGGTAAAGGGTAGGTTTAGGCTGAGGGTGAGGTTTAAAATAAGGTTGAGTGTTACGGATAGGTTTAGGGTTAGGGTTAGGGTTAGGGTTAGGGTGAGGGTTAAATGAAGGATTAGGGTTAGGGTTAATGTGAGTTTTAGGGTGAGGAATTGGGATAGAGTTAGGTTGAGGGTGAGGGTTAGAATTAGGCTTAGGTTGAGGGCTAGGGTGAGGGTGAGGGTTAGTGTTAGAGTTAGGGTTAGGGTGAGGTTTAGGATTAGGCTGAGGGTTAGGGTTAGTGTAAGGGTTAGTGTTAGGGTTAGGGTTAGGGTTAGGGTGAGAGTAAGTGTTAGGTTGAGGGTTATGGTTAGGGTGAGGGTTAGGGTTAGGGTTATTGTTAGGGTTAGGGTTAGGGTTACGTTTATAGTGAGGGTTAGTGTGAGGGTTAGGGTTAGAGTTAGTTTGAGGTTTAATGTTAGGGTTAGATTTCGAGTTAGGGTTAGTTTAGGGTGAGGGTGAGGTTTAGGGGTAGAGTTAGGGTTAGGGTGAGGGTTAGGTGAGCATTAGGGTCATGGTAAGAGTTAGGGTGGGGTTGACAGTAAGGGTAAACTTGAGTGTTAGGCTGAGTGTAATGGTTACGGTCGGGTGGGGGTTAGGGATATGGTGAGGGTTAGGGTTATGGGAAGGATGTGGGTGAGGGTTAGATTGAGTATTAGTGTTACGGTTAGTGTGAGGTTTAGGGTGAGGATGAGGGTTAGGTTTAGGGTGAGGGGTAGGGTGAGGGTGAGGGTTAGTGTTAGGGCTAGGGTGAGGTTTAGGGTTAGGGTGATGGTTAGATTTAGTGTGAGGTTTAGTGTTAGGATTAGGTTTTGTGTTAGGGTGAGGGCAAGTGTTAGGTCGAGGGTTACGGTTAGGGTGAGGGTTATGGATAGTTTGAGGTTTAGGGTTAGGTTTAGGGTTATTGTTATGTTTAGGGGTAGGGTTATGGTTACAGTGAGGGTGATGCTGATTGTTAGGTTAGGGTTAGGATGAGGTTTAGCTTTAGGGTTAGGGTGAGAGTTAGGGTTAGGGTGAGAGTGAGGTTTACAGCTAGAATTAGGGTTAATGTTAGGGTTAGGGTGAGGGTGAGGTTTAGGGTTAGGCTTAGGCTTAGGCTTTGGCCGAGCATGAGGGTGAGGGTTAGGGTTAGTGTTAGGGTGAGGGTTAGTGTTAGGGTTAGGGTGAGTGTTACTATGAGGTTTAGGGTTAGGATTAGGGTTAGGGTGAGGGCTAGCCTGAGGGTTAGGGTGAGGGTTAGGTTTAGTGATAGGGTTAGGTTAGGATTAGGGTTCGTGTGAGGGTGAGGGTGAGGGTTAGTGTTAGGGTTACCATTAGGCTTAGGGTTATGGTGAGGTTTACGGTTAGGGTTTGGGTTAGTGTGAGGGTGAGGCTTAGTGTTAGGGTGAGGGTGAGGACTAGTGTTAGCTTTAGGGTTAGGGTTAGGGTTAGATTGAGGGTTAGGCTTAGGGTTAGAGTGAGGGTTACGATGAGAGTTAGGGATAGGGTTAGGGTTAGGCTTAGGGTTAGGCTGAAGGTGAGTGTGAGGGTTAGGTTAAGGGTTTGGGTTAGGGTGAGGGTGAGGGTGAGCATTACTGTTAAGTTTATGGTTAGGCTTAGGGTTAGGTTTAGGGTTAGGGCTAGGGTTAGGTTGAGGGTTAGGGTTAGGGTTAGGGTTAGGTTTATGGGCAGAGTTAAGGTGAGGTTTAGGGTTAGGGTTAGTGTTAGGGTGAGGGTGAGGGTGAGGGTTAGTTTGAGGTTTAGGGATAGGGTTAGGTTTAGGACTAGGGTTATGGTGAGCGTGAGGGTGTGGGTTAGCCTTAGGCTTAGGGTTAGGGTGAGGGTGAGGGTGGGGGTGAGAATTAGGGTTAGTGTTATGGTTAAGTTTATGGTTAGGGTGAGTGTGAGGGTGGGGGTGAGCATTAGGTTTAGGGTGATGGTTCGGGTTAGGGTTAGTGTTATTGTTAGGGTTAAGGTTATAGTTACAGTGAGTTTGAGGGTGAGGGTGAGGGTTAGTGTTAGGGTTAAGGTGGGGTTTAAGGTTAGGGTTAGGGTGAGTATGAGGTTCCGGGTTAGATATAGGGTTAGGTAGAGGGTTAATGTGAGGGTTAGGGATAGGGTTAGTGTTAGGGTTAGGGTGAGGTTGAGGGTTAGGTTGAGTTTTAGGGTTAGGGTTAGTGTTAGTGTTAGCATTAGGTTGAGAGTTAGGGGGAGGTTTAGGGTTAGGGTTAGGGTTAGTGTTAGCGTTAAGATGTGGGTGAGGTTTAGTTTTAGAAGTAGGATTCGGGTAAGGCTGAGGGTGAGGGTTAGGTTTAGGGTTAGTGTTAGGGTTAGGGTAAGGGTTAAGGTGAGGGTGTGAGTTAGAGTTAGGGTTAGGATTAGGGTTATGGTAAGGGTGAGTGAGAGTGTTAGGATTAGGCTTAGGCTTAGCCTTAAGTTTAGGCTGATGGTGAGTGTGAGGTTACAGGGTAGAGTTAGGGTTAGGGTGATGGTTAGGTTGAGGATTAGGGTTTGGGTGAGGGTTAGGGTTAGGGTGAGGGTGAGGGTTAGGCTTAGACTTAGGGTTAGGCTGAGGGTGAGGGTGGGGGTGAGGATTAGGGATAGTGTTAGGGTTAGGTTTAGGGTTAGGCTGAGGGTGAGGGTGGCCGTGAGCATTAGGGTTAGGGTGATTGTTCGGGTTAGGGTTAGTGTTATTGTTAGGGTTAGGGTTAGAGTTACAGTGATGGTGAGAGTGCGGATGAGGGTTAGGTTTAGGGTTAGGGTGTGGTTTAGGGTTAGGGTAAGGGTTAGGGTGAGGGTGAGTTTTAAGGTTAAATATAGGGTTAGGGAGAGGGTTAGGATGAGGGTTAGGGAGAGGGTCAGTGTTAGGTTTAGGTTACGGTTACTGTGAGGGTGAGGGTGAGGGTTAGTTTAGGGTCAGGGTGAGGATTAGGGTTTCAGTTTGGGTTATAATGAGGGTTAGGGAGAGGGTGAGTTTTAGGGATAGATTTAGGGTTAGGGTGAGGGTTAGGTTGAGATTTAGGGTTAGGGTTAGTGTTAGTGTTAGGGTTAGGTTGAGAGTTAGGGGGAGGGTTAGGGTTAGGGTTAGTGTTATTTTAGGATGTGGGTGAGGTTTAGTGTTAGAATTAGGGTTAGTGTGAAGCTGAGGTTGAGGGTTAGGGTTAGGGTTAGGATTAGGGTTAGGGTTAGGGTGAGGGTTAGGTTTAGGGTTAGGATTAGGATTAGGGTTAGGGTTAGGGTGAGTGTGAGGGTTAGGGTTAGGGTCAGTGTTAGCCTTAGGTTTAGGCTGAGGGTGAGGGTGAGGGTGAGGTTTAGGTTTAGGGTGAGGGTTAGGTTTAGGGTGAGGGTGAGGTTTAGTGTTAGGTTTAGGGTTACAGTTAGGGTTAGGGTGAGGGTGAGGTTTAGGGGTAGAATTAGGGTTAGCGTCAGGGTTAGAGTTAGGGGAAGGGTGTGGGTGAGGGTTAGATTGAGGATTAGTGTTAGGGTGAGGGTAAGTGTTAGGGTGAGGGTTAGGGTTAGGGTTAGGCTGAGATTGAGGGTGGGGGTGAGGATTAGGGTTAGGGTGATGGTTCGGTTTAGGGTTAGTGTTATTGTTCGGGTTAGGGTTAGAGTTACAGTGAGGGTGAGGGTGTGGTTGAGGGTTAGGGTTAGGGTTAGGATGGGGTTTAGGCTTAGGGTTAGGGTTATGGTGAGTGTGAGGTTTAGGGTTAGATATAGGGTTAGGGAGAGGGTTAAGGTGAGGGTTAGGGATAGGGTTAGTGTTAGGGTTAGCGTGAGGTTGAGGGTTAGGTTGAGGTTTAGGTTTAAGGATAGGGTTAGGGTTAGTGTGAGTGTTAGTGTTAGGGTTAGTGTTAGTGTTAGGGTGAGGGTAATTGTTAGGGTGAGGGTTTGGGTTAGGGTGAGGATTATGGTTAGGATGAGGGTTAATATTAGGTTTAGGGCTATTGTTAGGGTTAGGTTTAGTGTTACGGTTACTGTGAGCGGGAGGGTGAGTTTTAGGGTTAGGGTGAGGGCTAGGGTTGGGGTTTGGGTTAGGGTGAGGTTGAGGCTGAGGACTGGGGTTAGGTTTAAGGTTAGGTTTAGGATTAGGATTAGGGTTAGGGTTACAGTGAAGGTTAGGGTTAGGCCTAGGGTTACGCTTAGGGTTAGGCTGAGGGTGAGGGTGGGGGTGAGGATTAGGGTTAGGTTAGGGTTTAAATTAGGGTTATTTTTAGTGTTATTTTTTGGGTTGAGTTTGCATTGAGGGTGAGGCTGAGGGTGAGGGTTAGGGCTAGGGTTAGGCTTAGACTTAGGGTTAGGCTGAGGGTGATCTTGGGGGTTAGGAATAGGTTTTGGGTGATGGTTAGGATTAGGGTTAGGGTGAGGGTTATGATGAGGGTTAGGGTTAGGATTAGGTTTAGGGAAGGGCTAGGGTGAGGGTGAGTATTAGGGTTAGGGTTAGGCTTAGGCTTAGGTTTTGGCTGAGGGTGAGTGTGAGGGTGAGGTTTAGGGTTAGGGTGATGGATAGGGTTTGGGTTAGGGTGAGTGTTTGGATGAGGGTTAGGGTTAGGGTGAGAGTTAGGGTGAGGGTGAGGGATAGATTGAGGATTAGGGTTAGGGTTAGTGTGAGGTTTAGAGTGAAGATGAGGGTTAGGTTTAGGTTGAGGTTTAGGGTTAGGGTGAGAGTTAGGGTTACTGTGAGGGTTAGTGTGACAGTTAGGGTTAGTGTTAGGGTGAGGGTAAATGTTAGGGTTAGGGTTAGGGTTAGGTGTAGGCTTAGGGTTAGGGTGAGGGTTAGGGTTAGGGTTTGTGTAAGGGTGAGGGTGAGGCTGAGGATTAGGGTTAGGTTTAGGGTTAGGGTTAGGGTTAGGTTTAGGGTTAAGGTTAGGATTATGGTGAGGGTTAGGGTTAGCGTTAGGCTTAGGCCTAGGGTTAGGCTGAGGGTGAGGGTGAGGGTGGGGGTGCGGATTAGGTTTTGGGTTAGGGGTAGGGTTTGGTTTATTGTTAGTGTTATGATTAGGGTTAAGTTTGCGGTGAGGGTGAGGCTGAGGGTGAGGGTTATGGTTAGGGTCAGGTTTAGTGTTCGTGTTAGGGTTAGTGTTAATGTTAGGGTTAGGGTTAGAGTTACGGTGAGGTTGAGGGTGAGGGTGAGGGTTTTGGTTAGGGTGAAGTTTAGAGTGAGTTTTAGGGTAAGGGTTAGGGTTAGGGTGAGGGTGAGGTTTAGGGTGAGGGTCAGCGTTAGGTTTAGTGTTATGGTTAGGGAGAGGTTGAGGGTTAGGTTGAGCTTTAGGGATAGGGTTAGGTTTAGGATTAGGGTTAGGGTGAGGGTGAGTATGAGGGTTAGTGTGAGGGTTAGGCTTAGGCTTAGGGTTAGGCTGAGGGTGAGGGTGGGGGTGAGAATTAAGGCTAGGTTGATGATTCGGGTTTGGGTTAGTGTTATTGTTAGGGTTAGGGTTAGAGTTATGGTGAGGAGGAGGGGGAGGCTGTGGGTGCGGGTTAGGGTTAGGGTTAGGGTGAGGGTTAGGATGAGGATTAGGCTTAGGGTTAGGTTTAGGGTGAGTGCTAGGGTTTGGGTGAGGGTGAGGGTTAGTGTTAGGGTGAGGTTTAGGGTTAGGATTAAGGTTAGGGTGAGGGTGAGTGTTAGGATTAGGGTTGGGCTTATGGTTAGGGTTAGGTTTAGGGTTAGGGTTAGTGTTATTGTTAAGGTTATGGTTAGAGTTATGGTGAGGGTGAGAGTATTGGTGAGGGTTTCGGTTAGGGTTATGGTGGGGTTTAGTGTTAGGTTTAGTTTTAGTGTTAAGTTGAGGGTGAGGTTTAGGGTTAGATATAGTTTTGGGGGATGGTTAGGGTGAGGGTTAAGTTTAGGGTTAGTGTTAGGGTTAGTGTGAGTGTGAGGGTTAGGTTGAGGTATCGGGTTAGTATTAGGGTTAGTGTGAGGGTTAGTGTTAGGGTTAATGTTAGTGTTAGGTTGAGGGTATTTGTTAGGGTGAGGGTTTGGGTTAGGGTGAGGGTTATGGTTCGGGTGAGGGTTAGGGTTCGGGTTATTTTTAGGGTTAGGATTAGAGTTACAATTATGGTGAGGGTGAGAGTGAGGGTTATGTTTTGGGTTAGGATGAGGTTTAGGTTTAATGTTTGGGTTAGAGTTAGGGTTAGGGTGAGAGTGAGGTTTAGGTTTAGAGTTAGCCTTAGTGTTACAATTAGGGTTACGGTGAGGTTTAGGGTTTGGATTAGGCTTCGGCTTAGGCTTAGGCTGAGAATGACGTTGAGGGTTAAGGTTAGGGTTAGGGTTAGGGTGAGGGTTAGGGTGAGGTTTAGTGTTAGCATTAAGGTTAGGCTTAGGGCTAGGGTGAGGGTTAGGGTGAGCGTTAGGGTTAGGGATAGGGTTAGTGTTAGGATTAAGTTTAGGGTGAGGGTGAGGGTGAGGGTGAGGGTTAGGGTTAGGGTTAGGTTTAGGCTTAGGTTTAGGGTGAGGGTTAAGTTTAGGTTTTGGGTTAGGGTGAGGGTGAGGATGAGCATTAGGATTAGGTTTAAGGTTAGGGTGAGGTTTAGGTTTAGGTTTAGGGTTAGGGTTAGGGTTAGGCTTTCATTGAGAGGGTTAGGGATAGGGTTAGGGTTTGCCTGAGGTTGAGGGTGGGGTGAGGATTAGGGTTAGGGTTAGGGTTTAAATTAGGGTTATTTTTAGTGTTATGTTTTGGGTTGTTTGCAGTGAGGGTGAGGCTGAGGGTGAGGGTTATGGCTAGGGATAGGCTTAGGCTTAGGGTTAGGCTGAGGGTGATCTTAGGGTTTAGGAATAGGTTTTGGGTGATGGTTAGGATTAGGGTTAGGGTGAGGGTTATAATGATGGATAGGGTTAGGATTAGGTTTAGGGTGATGGCTAGGGTGAGGGTGAGTGTTAGGGTTAGGCTTAGGCTTAGGCTTAGGTTTAGGCTGAGGGTGAGGGTGAGGGTGAGGTTTAGGGTTAGGGAGATGGATAGGGTTAGGGTTAGGGTGAGTGTTTGGATGAGGGTTAGGGTTAGGGTGAGTGTTAGGGTGAGCGTGAGGGATAGATTGAGGATTAGGGTTAGGGTTAGTGTGAGGTTTAGGGTGAGGATGAGTGTTACGGTTATGGTGTGGGTTACAGTTAGAATTAAGATTGGGGTGGGGCTAGGGTGAGGCTGAGGGTTAGGGTTAGGGTTAAGGTGAGGTTTAGGGTTAGGGTGAGAGTTAGGGTTACTGTGAGGGTTAGTGTTAGAGTTAGGGTTAGTGTTAGTATGAGGGTAAGTGTTAGCGTGAGGGTTAGTGTTAGGTTGGGGGTTATGGTTAGAGTGAGGTTTAGGGTTAGTTTTAGGGTTATTGTGAGGTTTAGGGTTAGGGGTACGGTGAGGGTGAGTTTGAGGGTTAGATTTAGGGGAGGTTTAGGGTTAAGTTTAGGGTTAGATTTAGGGTTAGGGTGAGTGTGAGGTGTAGGGTTAGAGTTAGGGTTCAGGTGAGAGTTAGGATGAGGGTTAGTTTTAGGTTTAGGGTTAGGGTGAGGTTAAGTGTTAGGGATATGGTTAGGATTAGGGTTAGGGTGAGGGTGAGTGTGTGGGTTAGGGTTATGTTTAGGGTTAGGCTAAGGGTTAGGCTGCGGGTTAGGTTGAGGGGGAATGTTAGGGTTCGGGTGAGGGTTAGTGTTAGGGTTAGTGTGAGGGTTAGGAAGAAGGTTAGGTTTAGGATTAGGGTTAGGGTGAGGGCTAGGGTGAAGGTGAGTTTTAGGGTTAGGGTTAGGGTGAGGGCAAGGGTTAGAGTTAGGGTCAATGTGAGTTTGAGGTTTAGGGTTAGAGATAGGGTTAGGGTGAGTGTTAGGGTGAGGGTTTGGCTTAGTGTTAGTGTTAGAGTTAGGGTTAGGTTGAGGGTTAGCGTGAGGTTGTGTGTTAGGGTTAGGGTTAGGATTAGGATTAGGTTTAGGGAGACGGGGAGTGTGAGGGTTAGAGATAGCCTTAGGTTTAGGCTGAGTGTGAGGGTGAGGGTGAGTGTTAGGTTTGTTTGCGGGTAGGGTTAGGGTTAGGATGTGGTTTAATGTTAGGGTTAGTGTTAGAGTTAGGGTTAGGGTGAGGGTGATGTTTAAGGTTAAAGTTAGGGTTAGGCTGAGTCTTAGGTTGTTAGGGTTAGGGTGAGGTTTAGGGTGGGGGTGATGGTAAGGGTAAACTTGAGGGTTAAGCTAAGGGTGAGGGTTAGGGTTAGGGTTAGGGTGAGATTTAGGGTTCGGGTTAAGTTTAGGGTTAGGGTGAGGGTTAGGGTAAGGGTTAGGGTGAGGGTGAGAGTTAGGTTTAGGTTGAGGTTTTGGGTTAAGATTAGGGTTAGGGTAAGGGTGAGGGTTGGGGTTAGTGTTAGGTGAGGGTGAGAATGAGGATTAGGATTAGTATTAGGGTAAGGGTGAGGGCTAGTGTGAGGGTGAGGTTTAGGTTCAGGGTTAGGTTGAGGTTTAGGGTTAGGGTTAGGTTTAGGGTTAGGATGAGGGTGAGTTTTAGGGTTAGATTTAGCATTAAGTTGAGACTGAGGTTGAGGGTTAGGGTTTGGGTTAGAATTAGAGTTAGGGTTAGGGTGAGGGTTAGGTAGAGGGTGAGGGTTAGGCTTAGGGTTAGGATTAGGATTATGGTAAGTGTTAGGGTGAGAGTGAGGGTTAGGGTTAGGGTTAGGTTTAGGCTTAGATTTAGGCTGAGGGTGAGGGTGAGGGTGAGGGTTAGGGTTAGGGTTAGGGTGAGAGTTAGGGTTCAGGTAAGTTTAATTTTAGGGTGAGGGTTAGGGTTAGGTTTAGGATGAGGTTTAGGTTTAGGATTTGGGTTGGGGTGAGGGCTAGGGTGAGGCTTAGGGTGAGGGTTAGGGTTAGGGATAGGGTTAGGTTTAGGATTAGGTTTAGGGTGAGGGTGAGTGTGAGCGTTAGGGTTAGGGTTAGGGTCAGGCTTAGGTTTTGGCTGAGGGTTAGGGTTAGGGTTTGGGTTAGGGTGAGGGTGCGGCTGAGGATTAGGGTTAGGTTTTGGGTTAGAGTTAGGGTTAGGTTTAGGGTTACAGTGAGGATTAGGGTTAGGTTAAGGGTGAGGATTATGCTTAGGGTTTTGGATTAGGATTAGTGTAAGTGTTAGGGTGACTGTGAGGGTTAGGGTTAGGGTTAGGTTTTGGCTTAGATTTAGGGTGAGGTTTAGGGTTAGGGTTTGGGTTAGGTTGAGCGTGAGGCTGAGGAGTAGGGTTAAGTTAAGGGTTAGGTTTAGGTTTAGGGTCAGTGTTAGGGTTAGGGTTAGGGATAGGGTTAGGGTTCTTCTTAGGCTTAAGTTTAGGTTGAGGGTGAGTGTGAGGGTGAGGGTTAGGGTTAGGGTGATGGATAGGGTTAGGGTTAGGGTGAGTGTATGGATCAGGGTTAGTGTTAGGGTGAGGGTGAGGGATAGATTGAGCATTTGGGTTAGGGTTAGTGTGAGGTTTTAGTGTGAAGATGAGGGTTAGGTTTAGGGTGAGTGTTAGGGTTAGAATTAAGTTTAGGGTGGGGGATAGGATGAGGCTGAAGGTTAGGGTAAGTTTTAGCGTGAGGGTTAGTGTTAGGGTGAGGGTTATGGTTAGGGTGAGGTTTAGGGTTAGTTTTATGGTTATTGTTAGGTTTAGGGTTAGGGGTACGATGAGGGTGAAGATGAGGGTTAGATTTAAGGGAGGTTTACGGTTAGGGTTAGATTTAGGTTTAGGGTGAGTGTGAGGTTTAGGGTTAGAGTTGGGGTTCAGGTGAGGGTTAGGTTGAGGGTTAGGGTTAGGGTAAGTTTTAGGTTTATGGTTAGGGTGAGGTTAAGTGTTAGGGTTATGGTTAGGATTAGGGTTAGGGTGAGGGTGAGTGTGTGGTTTAGGGTTAGGTTTAGGGTTAGGCTTAGGGTTAGGCTGAGTGTTAGGTTGAGGGGTAGGGTTAGGGTTAGGGTGAGGGTTAGGGTTAGGGTTAGTGTGAGGGTTAGGATGAAGGTTAGGGTTAGGGTTAGGGTTAGGGTGAGGGCAAGGGTGAAGTTCAGGTTTAGGGTTAGGGTTAGGGTCAGTGTGAGTTTGAGGTTTAGGGTTAGAGGTAGGGTTAGGGTGAGTGTTAGGGTGAGGGTTTGGCTTAGTGTTAGTGTTAGAGTTATGGTTAGGCTGAGGGTTAAGTTGAGGGTGTGTGTTAGGGTTAGGGTTAGGATTAGGATTAGGGTTAGGGATAGGGGGAGTGTGAGGGTTAGAGTTAGCCTTAGGTATAGGCTGAGAGTGAGGGTGAGGTGAGTGTTAGGTTTAGTTTGAGGGTTATGGTTAGGGTTAGGGTGTGGTTTAGTGTTAGGGTTAGTGTTAGAGTTAGGGTTAGGGTGAGGGTTAGGTTTAGGGGTAGAGTTAAAGTTAGGGTGAGTGTTAGGTTGAGTGTTAGGTTTAGGGTGAGGTTTAGGATGGGGTGACGGTAAGGGTTAGGCTAAGTGTGAGGGTTAGGTTTAGGGTTAAGGTTAGGGTGAGATTTAGGGTTTGGGTTAAGTTTGGGTTAGGGTGAGGGTTAGAGTAAGGGTTAGGGTGAGGGTGAGAGTTAGGGTTAGGTTGAGGTGTAGGGTTCGGATTAGGGTAAGCGTAAGGGTGAGGGTTGGGGTTAGTGTTGGGGTGAGGGTTAGAATGAGGGTTAGGATTAGTATTAAGGTTAGGGTGAGGGCTAGGGTGAGGGTGAGATTTAGGTTTAGGGTTAGGGTGAGGTTTAGGGTTAGGGTTAGGGTTAGGGTTAGGATGAGGGTGAGTTTTAGGGTTAGATTTAGGGTTAGGTTGAGACTGAGTTTGAGGTTTAGTGTTTGGGTTAGTGTTAGAGTTAGGGTTAGGGTGAGGGTTAGTTAGAGGGTCAGGGTTACGCTTAGGGTTAGGATTAGGATTACGGTAAGGGTTAGGGTGAGTGTGAGGGTTAGGGGTAGGGGTAGGGGTAGGTTTAGGCTTAGATTTAGGGTGAGGTTGAGAGTGAGGATGAGGGTTAGGGTAAGGTTGAGGGTTAAGTTTAGGGTTAGGGTGAGACTTAGGGTTCGGTTAAGTTTAGGGTTTGGGTGAGGTTTAGGGTTAGGGTTAGGATGAGTTGTAGGTTTAGGATTAGGGTTGGGGTGAGGATTAGGGTGAGGCTTAGGGTGAGGTTTAGGGTTAGGGTTAGGGTTAGTTTTAGGTTTAGGTTTAGGGTGAGGGTAAGTGTGAGCATTAGGGTTAGGGTTAGGGTTAGGCTTAGGGTTAGGGTGAGGGTTAGAGTTAGGGTTTGGGTTAGGTTGACGGTGTGGCTGAGGATTAGGGTTAGGTTTTGGGTTAGGGTTAGGGTTAGGTTTAGGGTTACAGTGAGAATTAGGGATAGGTTAAGGGTGAGGGTTATGCTTAGGGTTAGGATTAGGATTATGGTAAGTGTTAGGGTGACTGTGAGGGTTAGGTTTAGGGTTAGGGTTAGGCTTAGGTTTAGGCTGAGGGTGAGGGTGAGGGTGAGGGTTAGGGTAATGGTGAAAGTTAGGGTTATGGTTAGGGTAAGAGTTAGGGTTCGGTTAAGTTTAGGCTTAGAGTGAGGGTTAGGGTTAGCGTGTTGTTAGGGTTAGGGTTAGGGTTACAGGTATAGTACGAATGAGGGTTAGGGTTAGGGTTAGGATGAGGTTTAGGTTTAGGGTTAGATTTAGAGTTAGGTTTCGGATGAGGGTGAGATTTAGGGTTAGAGTTAGGGTTAGTGTTAGGGTTAGGTTTAGGGTGAGGGTTAATGTTAGGGTTAGGCTTAGGCTTAGGCTTAGGCCGAGCATGAGGGTGAGGGTTAGGCTTCAGGTTATGGTGAGGTTTAGAGTTAGGGTTGGGGTGAGATTTAGGATGAGGTTTAGTATTAGGATTAGGGTAAGGGTGAGGTTTAGGGTGAGGGCTAGGGATAGGGATAGGGTTAGGTTTAGGAATAGGGTTAGGGTGAGTGTGAGTGTAAGAGTTATGGTTAGGGTTAGTATTAGGCTTAGAGTTAGGATGAGGGTTAGGGTTAGGGTGTTGGTTAGGGTGAGGGTGAGGCTGAGGATTAGGGTTACATTTAGGGTTAAGATTAGGGTTAGTTTTAGGTTTAGGGTTAGTGTTAGGATTAGGGTTAGGGTTAGGGTTATGGTGAGGGTTAGGTTTAGGCTGAGGGTGAGGGTTAGGTTTAGGGTTAGGGTGAGGTTTAGGATTAGGGTTAGGGTCATGGTGAGGTTTAGGGTTTGGGTTAGGGTTAGAGTTAGGATTAGGGTGAGCGGGAGGTTTAGGGTTAGGGTTAGGGTTAGGGTCATGTTTAGGTTGAGGGTTAGGTTTAGTGTGAGGGTTAGGTTTACAGTGAGAGTTAGGGGGAGGGTTAGGTTTAGGGTTGGGGTTAGATTTAGGATTAGGGTTAGGGTGAGGGTTCGTGTGTATGTTAGGGTTAGGTTTAGGGTTCGGCTTAGGGTTAGGCTGAGGGTGTGGTTTAGGGTTATGGTTAGGGTGAGGTTTAGGGTTAAGTTTAGGGTGAGGTTTAGGGTGAGGGTGAGGGTTAGGCTTATGGTTAGGATTAGGATTAGGGTAAGGGTTAGGGAGAGTGTGAGGGTTAGGTTTAGGATTAGGGTTAGTCTAGGTTTAGACTGAGGGTGAGGGTGAGGGTGAGGGTTAGGGTTAGGTTGAGGGTCAGGTTTAGTGTTAGGTTGAGACTTAGGGTTCGGGTTAAGTTGAGGGTTAGGGTGAGGATTAGGGTTAAAATTAGGGTTAAGGTGAGGGTTAAGGTTAGGCTTAGTGTGAGGGTTAGGTGAGGATTAGGGTTAGGATTAGGGTTAGGGTGAGGGCTAGGGTGAGTGTTCGGGTTCGGGTTAGTGTTAGGATGTGGTTTAGGTTTAGGGTTAGGGTTAGGGTGAGGGTTAGGATGAGAGTTAGGGTTACGGTGATGTGAGTGTTAGGGTTAGGGTGAGGTTTAGGGTTAGTATTAAGGTTAAGTTGATGGTGAGTGTTAGGATTAAGGTTAGGGTTAGGTTTAGGGTTAGGTTTAGGTTTAGGATTACTGTTATTTTTAGGGTTATGTTTAGAGTAACAGTGAGGGTGAGGTTGAGGGTGAGGGTGAGGGTGTTGGTTAGGGTGAGGGTTAGGGTGAGGTTTAGGGTCAAGGTTAGGATTAGGATTACGGTGAGGGTGAGGTTTACAGTTAGATTTAGGGTTAGGGGGAGTGTTAGGTCGAGGGTTAGGGTTAGGGTTAGGGTTAGGGTTTAGGTTAAGGTGAGGGTTAGGTTGAGGTTTAGAGTTAGGGTTATGTTTAGTGTTAGGGTTAGGGTGAGGGTGAGGATGAGTGTGAGGGTTAGGGTTAGGTTTCAGCTTAGGCTTAGGGTTAGGCTGAGGGTGAGGTTGAGGGTGAGGGTTAGGGTTAGCGTGATGGTTAGGTTTACGGTTAGGGTGAGGATTGGGATGAGGTTTAGGGTTAGGGTGAGGTTAGGGTGAGGATGATGGTAAGGGTTAATGTGAGGTTTATGGTGAGGGTGAGGGTTAAGATAAGGGTGAGCGTTAGGGTTAGGTTTAGGGTTGGTGTAAGGGTTAGGGTTAGGGATAGGATGAGGGTTAGAATGAGGATTAGTGATAGGGTTAGTGTGAGGTTTAGGGTGAGGATGAGGGTCAGGTTTAGGGGGAGGGGGAGGGTTAGAATTAGGGTTAGGGTGAGGGCTAGGGTGAGGGTGAGGGTTAGGGTTAGTGTTAGGGTTAGGGTTAGTGTTAGGGTGACGGTAACTGGTAGGGTGAGGGTTAGGGTTACGGTGAGGGTTATGGTTAGGGTGAGGGTTAGGGTTAGGTTGAGGGTAAATGTTAGGGTGAATGTTAGGGTGAAGGTTAGGGTTAGGGATAGGGTTAGGTTTAGGATTAGGGTTAGGCTGAGTGTGACTGTGAGGTTTAGGGTTAAGTTTAGGCTTAGGTTAAGGCTGAGTGTTAGGGTTAGGGTTTGGGTTAGGGTGAGGGTGAGGCTGAGGATTAGGGTTAGGTTTAGGGTTAGGGTTAGGGATAGGTTTAGGGTTAGCGTAGGATTCTGGTGAGGGTTAGAGTTAGGGTTAGGCTTAGGTTTAGGCTGAGGGTGAGGGTGAGGGTGAGTGTTATGGTTATGGTTACGGTTAGGGTTAGGTTTAGGGTATGTGTTATTGTTGTTAGTGTTAGGGGTAGAATTATGGTGATTTTGATTGTGAGGTTGAGGGTTAGGGTTAGGTTGAGGTTTAGGGTTAGGGTTAGGTTTATGGTGAGGGTGTCGGTAAGGTTAAAGGTGAGGGTGAGGGTTACGGTAAGGGTGAGGGTTAGGGTTAGGGTGAGGGTTAGGGTTACGGTTGGTTTGAGATTTAGGGTTCGGGTTAAGTTTAGGGTTAGGTCGAGAGATAGGTAAGGCTTATGGTGAGGGTGAGGGTTAGGGTTAGGTGGAGGGTTAGTGTTAGGATTAGGGTTAGGGTGAGGGTGAAGTTTAGGGTTAGTGTTAGGGTGAGGGTTAGGATGAGGGTTAGGGGTAGGATTAGGGTTTGGGTGAGGGCTAGTTTGAGGTTGAGGTTTAGGGTTAGTGTTAGGGTGAGGTTTAGACTTTGGGTTAGGGTTAGAGTGAGGGTTACGGTGAGTGTGAAATTTAGGGTTAGAGTTAGGTTTAGGGTGAGGGTTAGGTTGAGTTTGAGGGTTAGGGTTAGTGTTAGGGTTAGGGTTAGGTTGAAAGTTAGGGGGAGGGTTAGGGTTAGGGTTAGGGTTAGCCTTTGGGTAAGGGTGAGGTTGAGGTTTAGGGTTAGAATTAGGGTTAGGTTGAGGCTGAGGGAGAGGGTGAGGGTTAGGGTTAGGGTTAGGATTAGGATTAGGGTTAGGGTTAGGATGAGTGTGAAGTTTAGGGTTAGCCTTAGTTTTTAGCTGAGGGTGAGGGTGAGGTTAAGTGTTAAAGTTAGGGTTAGGGTTAGTGTTAGAGTTAGGGTTAGGGTGAGGGTGAGGTTTAGGGTTAGAGTTAGGGTTAGGTTGAGGGTTAGTTTGAGTGTTAGGGTTAGGGTGAGTGTTAGGGTGGGGGTGATGGTAAGGGTAAATGTGAGGGTTAGGCTAAGGGTGATGTTTAGTGTTAGGGTGAGGGTTAGGGTTAGGGTTAGGGTGAGAGTTAGGGTTCGGTTAAGTTTAGGGTTAGGGTGAGGGTTAGGGTAAGGGTTACGGTGAGGGTGAGAGTTATTGTTAGGTTGAGGTTTAGGGTTAGGATTAGGTTGAGGGTGAGGGTGAGGGTTAGGGTTAGTGTTAGGGTGAGGGATAGGATGAGTGTTAGGGTTGGGATTAGGGTTAGGGTTAGGGTGAGGGCTAGGCTGAGGGTGAGGTTTAGGATTAGGATTAGGGTGAGGTTTAGGTTTAGTGTTAGGGTTAGGGTTATGGTGAGGTTGAGGTTTAGGGTTAGATTGAGGGTTAGGTTGAGACTGAGGTTGAGGGTTATGGTTAGGGTAAGTGTTAGAGTTAGGGTTAGGGTGAGGGTTAGGTTGAGAATGAAGGTTAGGCTTAGGGTTTGGATTAGGATTAGGGTAAGGGTTAGGGTGAGTACGAGGGTTAGGGTTGGGGTTAGGGTTAGGCTTAAGTTAGGCTGAGGGTGAGTGTGAGGGTTTGGGTTAGGGTAAGTGGGAGGGTTAGGTTAGGGTTAGGGTGAGAGTTAGGGTTCGGTTAAGTTTAGGGTCAGGGTGAGGGTTAGGGTTAGGGTTAGGGTAGGGTTATTGTTAGGGTTAGGGTTAGGGTTAGGTTACAGTTACACTGAGGGTGAGGGTTAGGGTTAGGTTTAGAATGACGTTTAGGTTTAGGGTTAGGTTTAGAGTTAGGTTTAGGATGAGGGTGAGATTTAGGGTTAGAGTTGGGGTTAGTGTTAGGGTAAGGCTTCGGGTTAGGTTGAGTGTTAATGTTAGTGTTAGGGCGAGGGTTTGGTTGATGTTTAGGGTTAGGATTAGGGTAAGGGTGAGGGCTAGGGTGAGGGTTAGGTTTAGGCCTAGGGATAGGGATAGGTTTAGGTTTAGGATTAGGGTTAGAATGAGGGTGAGTGTGAGAGTTAGTGTTAGGGTTAGGGTTAGGCTTAGAGTTAGGGTTAGGGTTTGGGTTAGGGTGAGGATGAGGCTGAGGATTAGGGTTAGGTTTATGTTTAGGGTTTGTGTTAGGGTTTGGGTTACGGTGAGGGTTAAGGTTAGGTTTAGGGTTAGGTTTAGGGTTAGGCTTAGGGTTAGGGTTATCTTCAGGGTTATTTTTAGGTTTAAGTTTACAGTGAGGGTGAGTCTGAGGGTTAGCATTATTCTTAGGGTTAGGGTTAGGGATAGTGTTATTGTTATGGTTAGGGTTAGAGCTACGGTGAGGTTGAGGGTGAGGTTTAGGGTTAGGGTTATTGTGTGGTTTATGGTTAGGGTTAGTGTTAGGGTGATGGTGAGGTTTAGGGTTAGTTAGGGTTAGGGGGAGGGTTAGTGTGAGGTTTAGGGTTAAGGTTAGTGTTTGGGTTAGTGTGAGGTTGAAGGTTAGGTTGAGGTTGAGGGATATGGTTACCTTTAGTATTAGGGTTAGGTTGAGGGTGAGTGTGAGGGTTAGGTTGAGGGTTAGTTTTATGGTTAGGGTGAGGGTTAGAATGAGGTTTAGGGCTAGGGTGAGATTAGGGTGAGGATTATGCTAAGGGTAAAGGTGAGGCTTATGCTTAGGGTGAGGGTGAGGTTTAGCTATACAGTTAGGGGGAGGGTTAGGGTACGTGTTAGGATTAGGGTTAGTGTTAGGGTTAGGTTGAGGGTGAGGGTTAGGTTGAGGTTTAGAGTTAGGGTTAGGGTTAGGGTTAGTGTGAGGGTTAGTTTTAGGGTTAGGGTTAGTGTTAGGATGAGGGTAAGTGTTAGGTTTAGGATATGGGTTAGGGTGAGTGTTATGGTAAGTGTGAGGGTTAGGAATAGAGTTAGGATTATGGTTAGGGTTAGGTTTAGGGTTAAGGTTACGGTGAGGGTGAGGGTTAGGGTTAGAGTTATGTTTAGGTTGGGGTTAGGGTTATAGTTAGGGTTTGGGTGAGGGTGAGGTTTAGGGTTATAGTTAGGCTTAGGGTTAGGGTTTGGGTTAGGGTGACAGTTAGGGGGAGGGTTAAGGTTAGGGTTAGGGATAGGATTAGGATTAGGTTGAGGGTGAGTGTGTGTGTTAGTTTTAGGTGTAGGGTTAGGCTTAGGTTTAGACTGAGGGTGAGGGTGAGGTTCAGGGTTAGGGAGAGGGTTAGGGTTAGGGTTAGGGGGAGGGTTAGTAAGAGGATTACGGTTAGGATTAGGGTTAGGGTAAGGTCTCGGGTGAGGCTGAGGTTTAGGTTTAGGGTTAGGGTGAGGTTTATTATTAGGGTTAGGGTTAGGGTTAGGGTGATGGTGAGGTTTAGGTTCAGCGTTAGGGTTAGGGTGAGGCTGAGGTTGAGGTTTAGGGTTAGGATTATTGTTAGGGTTAGGGTAAGTGTTAGGGTGATGGTTAGGGTTAGGGTGAGGTTTATGTTTATGGTGAGGGTTAGGGTTATGGTTAAGGTTATTGTTAGGATTAGGGTTAGGGTTACGGTGAGGGTGAGGGTGAGGGTTAGGATTAGGCTTTGGCTTAGGCTTAGGCCGAGCATGAGGGTGAGGGTTAGAGTTAGGGTGATGGTTCTGGTTAGGATTAGTGTTATTGTTAGGGTTATGGTTAGAGTTACGGTGAGGGTGAGGGTGCAGGTGAGGGTTAGAGTTAGGGTTAGGGTGGGGTTTACGGTTACGATTAGGGTTAGGGTTAGGTTGAGTGTGAGGGTTAGGGTTAGATTTAGGGTTAGTGTTATGGTGAGGTTTAGTGTTAAAGTTAGGGTTAGGGTGAGGCTGAGGGTCAGGGTTAGGTTTAGGATTAATGTTAGGGTTAGGCTTAAGGTCAGGGTTAGGTTGAGGGTGAGGGTTAGGGTTAGGGTTAGGAGTAGGATTAGGGTTAGCGTTAGGGTGAGTGTGAGAGTTAGGGTTAGGGTTAGCGATAGGCTTAGGTTTAGGCTGAGGTTGAGGGTTAGGGTTAGGGTGAGGTACAGGGTTAGGTTTAGGGTGAGTGTGAGGGTAAGGGTTAGGGTTAGGCTTAGGATTAGGCTGAGGGTGAGGGTGTGGGTTAGGATTAGGATGACGGTTAGTGTTATGGGGAGGGTTAGGATGAGGGTTAGGGTTAGGATTAGGGTTAGGGTGAGAGTGAGTGTGTGTGTTAGGGTTAGGTTTAGGGTTAGGCTTAGGGTTAGGTTGAGCGTGAGTTTGAGGGTTAGGGTTAGGGTTAGGATGAGGTTTAGGTTAAGGGTTAGTGGGAGGTTTAGGAAGAGGGTTAGGGTTAGGATTAGGGTTGGGTGAGGGCTAGGGTGAGGGTGAGCTTTAGGGTTAGGCTTGGAGTGAGGATTAGGGTTAGGGTAAGGGTGAGAATTAGGGTTCGGGTTAAGTTTAGGGTTAGGTTGAGGGTTAGGGTAAGGGGTACAGTGAGGGTGAGGGATAGGGTTAGGTTGAGGGTTAGGGTTCGTATTAGGGTTAGGGTTAAGGTTAGGTTTAATGTTAGGTTGAGGGTTAGGATGAGGGTTAATGTTAGGATTAGGGTTAGGGTGAGGGCTAGGGTGAGGGTGAGGTTTAGGGTTAGGATTAGGTTGAGGTTTAGGGTTAGGGTTAGTGTTAAGGTTAGGGTGAGGGTGAGGTTTAGGCTTAAAGTTAGGGTTAGTGTGCGGCTGAGTTTGAGGGTTATGTTTAGTGTTAGTGTTAGATTTAGGGTTAGGGTGAGGGGTAGGTTGAGTGTGAGGGTTAGATTTAGGGTTAGGATTAGGTTTAGGGTACGGGTTAGGGTGAGTGTGAGCGATATGGTTAGGGTTAGGGTTAGGCTTAGGGTTAGACTGAGAGTGAGGGTGGGGGTGAGGGTTAGGTTTAGTGTAAGTGTGAGGGTTAAGGTTAGGGTGAGAGTTAGGGTTAGGTTTCCGGTGATCATGAGGGTTAGGGTTAGGTTGAGAGTTAGGGCTAGAGTTAGGGTTAGGGTGAGGGTTAAGGTTAGGGTTAGGGTGAGGGTAAGGATGAGATTAGGGTTAGTATTAGGGTTAGTGTGAGGGCTATGCTGAGGCTGAGGGTTAGTTTTAGTGTTAGATTGAGGTTTAGGGTTAGGTTTAGGGTTAAGGTGAGGATTAGGTTGAGGGTTATGGTTACAATGAGGGTGAGGATTACGGTTAGGGTGAGGGTTAGGTTTAGGATTAGGGTTAGCTTGAGGGTGAGTATTAGCATTAGGGTTAGGTTTAGGGTTAGGGTTAGGATTAGGGTGAGGGTCAGGGTGAGTTTGAGGTTTAGGGTTAGGGTTAGGCTTAGGCTTAGGTTTAGGCTGAGGGTGACGGTGGGGGTGAGGATTAGGTTGAGGTTTAGGGTTAGGGAGACGGTTAGGATTAGGATTAGATTTAGGGTGAGGTCTAGGGTGAGGGTGTGAGTTAAGGTAAGGGTTAGGCTTAGGCTTAGGATTAGGCTGAGCGTGAGGTTGAGGGTGAGGGTTAGGGTTAGGTTGATGGTTAGGTTTACAGTTAGGATGAGGGTTAGGATGAGTTTTAGGGTTAAGGTGAGGGTTAGGGTGAGGTTTAGTGTTAGGGTTAGGGTTAGACTTAGGGTTATGGTGAGGGTGAGGTTCAGGGGACAGTTAGGGTTAGGATGAGGGTCAGGGTTAGGGTGCAGGTTTCCATGGGGGTGACGGTAAGGTTAAAGGTCAGGGTTAGGTTGAGGGTGATGTTTCCGGTAATGGTGAAGGTTAGGGTTACGGTGAGGGTTATTGTTAGCGTTAGGGTGAGGGTTAGGGTTAGATTGAGGATTCGTGTCAGGGTTAGTGTGAGGTTTAGGGTGAGGATGAGTGTTAGGGTTAGGGTGAAAGCTAGGGTGAGTGTGAGGGTTCCTAGTGTTAGTTTTAGGGTGAGGGTAAGTGTTAGGGTGAGAGTTAAGGTTAGGGTGAGGGTTATGGTTAGGGTGAGGGTTAGGGTTAGGGTTAGGTTTATTGTTAGGTTTAGGGGTAGGGTTATGGTTACTGTGAGTGTGAGCGTGAGGTATAGGGTTATGGTTAGGATGAGGTTTAGGTTTAGGGTTAGGGTTAGATTTAGGGTTAGGGTGAGGGTTAGGGTTAGGGTTAGGCTTAGCCTTAGGCCGAGCATGAGGGTGAGGGTGAGGGTGAGGGTTCCGGTGAGGGTTAGGGTTAGGTATAGAGTTAGGTTGAGGTTTAGGGTTAGGATAAGTTTAATGGTGAGGGTTAGGCTGAGGGTTAGGGTGAGGGTTAGGTTTAGAGTTAGGGTTAGGTTCAGGATTAGGGTTAGGGTGAGGGTGAGGGTGAGGATTACGATTAGGGTTAGGGTTAGGCTTAGATTTAGGATGAGGGTTAGGGTTAGGGTTAGTGTTAGGGTGAGGGTGAGGGTGAGATTTAGATATAGGGTTAGGGGGAGGGTTAAGGTGATGATTAGGGTTAGGGGTAGTGTTAGGTTTAGGTTGAGGGTGAGGGTTTGGTTGAGGTTTAGGGTTAGGGTTTGGGTTAGGGTCAGTGTGAGGGTTAGTGTTAGTGTTAGTGTTAGTGTTAGGGTGAGGGTAAGTGTTAGGTGAGTTTCTGGGTTATGGTGATGGTTATGGTTCGGGTGAGGCTTAGGGTTAGGGTTAGGGTTATTGTTAGGTTTAGGTTTAGGGTTTCGGTTACGGTGAGGGTGAAGGTGAGGGTTAAGGTTAGGGTTAGGTTGAGGTTTAGGGTTTGGCTTAGGGGTAGAGTTAGGGTTAGGGTGAGGGTGAGTTTTAGGGTTAGAGTTAGGGTTAGGGTGACGGTTAGAGTTAGGGTTAGGGTGAGAGTTAAGGGGAGAGTAAGGGTAAGTGTTAGGGTTAGGGATAGGATTAGTTTTGGCATTAGGGTGAGGGTGAGTGTGTTTGGTCTAGGCTTAGGCTTAGATTTAGGCTGAGGGTGAGGGTGATGGTTAGGGTTAGGTTTAGGGTTAGGGGGAGGGTTAGGATGAGGGTTAGGGTTAGGATTAGTGTTAGGGCAAGCGTTAGGGTGAGGGTGAGGTTTAGGGTTAAAGTTAGGGTGAGGTTTATGGATAGGTTTAGGATTAGGGTGAGGGTGAAATTTAGGGTTAGAGTTAGGTTTAGGGTGAGGCTGAGGGTGAGGGTTAGGGTTAGGTTTAGTGTTAGGTTTAGGGTTAGGGTTAGGGTGACGGTTAGGTTGAGGGTTAGAGTTATGGTTAGGGTGAGGGTGAGGGTGAGGTTTAGGGTGAGGATGAGGGTTAGGTTTAGGGTGAGGGCTAGGGTTGGGTGAGGTTTAGGTATAGGGTTAGCGTGACATTTAGGGTTAGGGTGATGGTTAGGGTTAGTGTGAGGTTTAGTGTTAGGGTTAGGGTTATTGTTAGGGTTAGGCTAAGTGTTAGGGTGAGGGTTAGGGTTAGGGTGAGGGTTATGGTTAGGGTGAGTCTTAGGGTTATGGTTAAGGTTATTGTTAGTGTTAGGGTTAGTGTTCCGGTTTCGGTAAGGGTGGGGGTTACGTTTAGGGTTAGGATGAGGTTTAGGTTTAGGGTTAAGGATATAATTAGGGTTAGGGTGACAGTGAGGTTTAGGGTTAGAGTTAGGGTTTGTGATAGGGTTAAGTTTAGGGTGAGGGTTAGGGTTAGGTTTAGGCTTAGGCTTAGGCCGAGCATGAGGGTGAAGGTTAGAGTTAGGGTGATGGTTCTGGTTAGGATTAGTGTTATTGTTAGGTTTAATTTTAGAGTTACGGTGAGGGTGAGGGTGCAGGTAAGGGTTAGGATTAGGGTTAGGGTGGGGTTTACAGTTAGGGATAGAGTTAGTGTTAGGTTGAGGGTGAGGTTTAGTGTTACATTTAGGGTTAGTGTTAGGGTGAGGGTTAGTGTTAGTGTTATGGTTAGTTTTAGGGTGAGGGTAAGGGTTATGGTGAGGGTTTGGGGTAGGGTGAGGGTTATGGTTAAGGTGAGGGTTAGGATTAGGTTTAGAGTTATTGATAGGCTTCGGTTTAAGATTAGGTTTACAGTGAGGGTGAGGATGAGGGTGAGGTTGAGGGTGAGGGTTAGGGTTAGGGTGAGGTTTATGGTTAGGGTTAGGGGGAGGGTTAGGATGAGGTTTAAGGTTAGGATTAGGGTTAGGGTGAGGGCTAGGGTGAGGGTAAGGTTTAGGTTTAGGTTTGGTTTCAGGGTTAGGGTTTTGTTTAGGGTGAGCGTTAGGGTTCTGGTTAAGTTTAGGTTTAGGGTGAGCGTTAGGGTGAGGGTTACAGTGAGGGTGAGGTTTAGGGTTAGGGTGAGGGTTAGGGTTAGGATTAGGGTGAGGGTCAAGATGAGGGTTAGGGTGAGGGCTAGGGTGAGGTTGAGGGTTAGGGTAAGTGTAAGGCTTAGTCTTAGTGTTAGGCTGAGTGTGAGGTTGAGGGTTAGGGTTAGGTTTAGGGTGATAGGTTTACGGTTAGTGTTAGAGTTAGAATGAGGTTCAGGGTTAGGGGAAGGTTTAGGGTGAGGATGATGGTAAGAGTAATGTCGAGGTTTAGGCTGAGGGTGAGGGTTAAGATAAGGGTGAGCGTTAGGGTTAGATTTAGGGTTAGAGTAAGTGCTAGGGTTAGGGTTAGGGTGAGGGTTAGATTGAGGATTAGGGTTAGGGTTAGTGTGAGGTTAAGAGTGAGGATGAGGGTTAGGGTGAGGGTTAGGGTTACGGTGAGGTTTATGGTTAGGTTGAGGGGTTAGGGTTAGGTTTAGGATTATTGTTAGGGTTAAGTTTAGGGTTACAGTTACGGGGAGGGTTAGGGTTAGGGTGAGGTTGAGGTTTAGGGTGGAGTTAGAGTTAGGTTGAGGGTTAAGATGAGTGTTAGGGTAAGGGTAAGTATTAGGGTGGGAGTGATGGTAAGGGTATACGTGAGGGTTAGGCTGAAGGTGAGGGTTACGGTGCGGTGATTGTTAGGGTTAGGGTGAGGGTTAGGGTTAGGGAAAGGGTGTGGGTGAGGGTTAGATTGAGGCTTGGTGTAAGGGTTAATGTGAGGTTTAGGGATAGGTTGAGGGTTAGGGTTAGAGTGAGTGCTAGGGTAAGGGTGAAGTTTAGGTTTAGCTTTAGGGTGAGGTTTAGGGTTAGGGTGATGGTTAGGGTTAGTGTGAGGGTTAGTGGTAGGGTCAGGGTTAGTGTGAGGGTGAGGGTAAATGTTCGGGAGAGGTTATGTGTTAGGGTGACGGTTATGGTTAGGTTAAGGGTTGCGTTAGGGTTTTGGTTATTGTTAGGTTTAGGTTTAGAGTTACGGTTACGGTGAGGGTGAGGGTGAGGTTTAGGGCTAGAGTTAGGGTTAGGTTGACGGTTAGGGTTAGGGTGAGGGTGAGAGTTAGGGGGAGGGTAAGGGTTAGTGTTAGGGTTAGGGATAGGATTAGGGTTAGGGTTAGGGTGAGGGTCAGTGTGTTTTTTAGGCTTAGGTCTAGGGTTAGGCTTAGGTGTAGGCTGAGGGTGAGGGTGATGGTTATGGTTAAGGTTAGGGTGAGGTTTAGTCTGAGGGTGAGTTTTAGGGTTAGATTTAGGGTTAGGGTGAGGGTTAGGTTGAGGGTTTGGGTTAAGGTTAGTGTTAACGTTTGGGTTAGGGTGAGAGTTAGGGTGAGGGTTAGGGTTAGGGTTAAGGTTACGATTAGGGTTAGGATAAGGGTGAGTGTGTGTGTTAGGGTTAGGTTTAGGGTTAGGCTTAGGGTTAGGCTGAAGGTGAGGTTGAGGGTGAGGGTTAGGATTAGGGTGAGGGCTAGGGTTAGGGTTAGGGTGAGGGTTAGGATGAGAGTTAAGATTAGGATTAGGGTTAGGTTGAGGTCTAGGTTGAGGGTGAGTTTTAGGGTTAGTGTTAGGGTGAGGGTTAGGGTTAGGTTTAGGTTGAGAGTTAGGGTTCAGGTTAAGTTTAGGTTTAGGATGAGCATTAGGGTAAGGATTACAGTGAGGGTGAGGTTTAGGGTTAGGTTGATGGTTAGGGTTAGTATTAGGGTTAGTGTGAGGGTGTGGGTGAGGGTTAGGGTTAGGGTTAGGATGAGGGTTAGGGTTGGGGTTAGGGTGAGGGTGAGTGCTAGGGTGAGGGTGAGGTTTAGGGTAAGTGTAAGGCTTAGTCTTAGGGTTAGGCTGAGTGTGAGGTTGAGGGAGAGGGTTAGGGTTAGGGTGATGGTTAGGTTTACGTTTACGGTTAGAGTTAGAATGAGGTTTAGGCTTGGGGGAGGTTTAGGGTGAGGATGATGGTAAGGGTAATGGTGAGATTTAGGCTGAGGATGAGGGTTAAGTTAAGGGTGAGCGTTAGGGTTAGGTTTAGGGTTAGGGTAAGGGTTAGGGTTAGGGTTTGGGTGAGGGTTAGATTGAGGATTAGGGTTAGGGTTAGTGTGAGGTTTAGACTGATGATGAGGGTTAGGGTGACGGTTAGTGTTAGGGTGAGGTTTAGTGTTAGAGTTAGGGTTAGAGTTTTTGTTAGGGTGAGGGAGAGGTTTATGGTGGAGTTAGGGTTAGGGTGAGGGTTAGGATGAGGGTTAGTGTTAGATTTGGGGTTACAGTGAGGTTTAGGGTTAGGATTAGTGTTAGGGTTAGGTTGAGAGTTAGGGGGAGGGTTAGGGTTAGGTTTAGGTTTAGGGTTTTGGTTACGGTTAGGGTGAGGGTTAGGATTAGGGTTAGGGTAAAGATGAGGTTTAGGGTTAGAATTAGGGTTAGGGTGAGGCTGAGGGTGAGGGTGAGGGTTCGAGTTAGGGTTAGGATTAGGATTAGGGTTAGGGTTAGGGTGAGTGTGAGGGTTAAGCTTAGCGTTATTGTTAGCCTTAGGTTTAGGTTGAGGGTTTGGGTGAGGGTGAGGGTTAGGGTTAGTTTGAAGGTTAGGGTTAGGTTTAGGTTGAGGTTTAGTGTTAGGGTTCGTGTTAGAGTTATGGTTAGGGTGAGGGTGAGGTTTAGGTGTAGGGTTAGTTTTAGGGTGAGGGTTAGGGTGAGTGTTTGTTTTAGGGTGAGAGTAAGGGTAGGGGTGACGTTAAGGGTAAACGTGAGGGTTTGGCTGAGGGTGATGGTTACGTTAAGGTTGAAGGTTAGGGTTAGGGTGAGGGTTAATGTTAGGGTTAGGGTGAGAGTTAGGGTTCGGGTTAAGTTTAGGGTTAGGGTGAGGGTTAGAATAAGGGTTACGGTGAGGGTGACGGTTAGGTTTAAGTTGAGGGATAGGGTTAGAATTATGGTTAGGGTGAGGGTGAGGTTTAGGGTTAGTGTTAGGGTGAGGGCTAGGAAGAGGTTTAGGGTTAGGATTAGGTTTAGGGTGAGGGCTAGGGTGAGGGTGAGGTTTAGGGTTAGGATTAGGGTGAGGTTTAGGGTTTGGGTTAGGGTGAGGGTGAGGTTTAGGGTTAGATTTAGGGTTAGGGTTAGGCTGAGGTTGAGGATTAGGGTTAGGTTTAGAGTTATACTTATGGTTAGGGTGAGGGTTAGGATGAGGTTTAGGGTTAGGATTAGGGTAAGGATGAGGACTAGGGTGAGTGTTAGGGAAAGGGCTAGGGTTATGGGCAGGGTTAGTTTTAGGATTAGGGTGAGGTTGAGGGTGAGTGTGAGGGTTAGGGTTAGGCTTAGGGTTAGGCTTAGAGTTAAGGTGTGGGTTAGGGTTAGGGTTTGGGTTATGGTGAGGCTGAGGCTGAGGATTAGGGTTAGGTTTAGGGTTAGGGTTAGGGTGAGGGTTAGGGTGAGCGTTAACGTTAGTGTGAGGGTTAATGTTAGGTTTAGGATTTGGGTTAGGGTTAGGCTGAGGGTGAGGGTGAGGATGAGGGTTAGGATTAGGATGAGGTTTAGGGTTTGGGTGAGGGCTAGGGTGAGGGTGAGTGTGAGGGATAGGGTTAGCTTGAGGATTGGGGTTAGGGTGATGGTTAGGGTTAGTGTGAGGGTTAGTGTTAGGGTTAGGGTAAGTGTTAGGGTGAGGGTTAGAGTTAGGGTAAGTGTTAGAGTTAGGGTGAGATTTAGGGTTAGGGTGAGGATGAGGTTTAGATATAGGGTTAGGGGGAGGTTTAGGGTGTGGGTTAGGTTTAGGGTTAGTGTTAGGGTTAGGTTGAGGTTGAGGGTTATGTTGAGGTATAGGGTTAGGGTTAGGTTTAGTGTGAGTGTTAGTGCTAGTGTTAGGGTTAGTGTTAGCGTGAGAGTAAGTGTTAGGGTGCGGGTATGGGTTAGGGTGAGAATTATGTTTAGTGTGAGGGTTAGGGTTAGGAATAGGGTTATTGGTAGGTTTAGGTTTAAGATTACAATTACGGTGAGGGTTAGGTTGAGGGTTAGGCTTAGGGCTAGGTTGAGGTTTAGGGTTTGGGTTAGTGTTAGAGTTAGGGTTAGGCTGAGTGTGATGTTTAGGGTTAAAGTTAGGGTTAGGGTGTGGGATAGGGTTAGTGTTACGGTTATGGTTAGATTTAGGTCTAGGGTTAGGCTTAGGGTTAGGCAGAGGGTGAAGTTAAGGGTGAGGGTTAGGGTTAGGGTGAGGATTAGGGTTAGGATGAGGGATAGGGGAAGGGTTAGGATGAGGGTTAGGGTTAGAATTAGGGTTAGGGCAAGGGCTAGTTTGAGGGTGAGGTTTAGGGTTAGATTTAGGGTTAGGGTGAGGCTGAGGTTGAGGGTTATTGTTAGGGTTAGTGTTAGGTTTAGGGTTAGGGATAGGGTGAGCGTTAGGTTTAGGGTTAGTGTTAGGTTTAGGGTTAGGGTTATGGTGAGGCTTAAGGTTAGGGTGAGGGTTAGGCTTAGGATTAGGATTAGTGTTAGGGTTAGGCTGAGGGTGAGGGTGAGGGTGAGGGTGAGGGTTAGGTTGAGGATGAAGGTTAGGGTTAGGGTGAAGGCTAGGGTGAGGGTGAGGGTTAGGGATAGTCTTAACGTGAGTTTTGGGGTTAGTGTAATGGTTAGGGTTAGTGTGAGGTTTAGTGTTAGGGTTAGGGTTAGTGTTAGGGATAGGGTAAGTGTTAGGTTGAGGTTAGGGTTAGGGTGAGTGTTATGGCTGGGGTGAGGGTTAGGGTTAGGTTTATTGTTAGGGTTAGGGTTAGGGTTAAGGTTTCAGTGAGGGTGAGGGTGAAGGTTAGGATTAGGGTTAAGATGAGGTTTAGGTTTAGAGTTATGGTTAGAATTAGGATTAGGGTGATAGTGATGTTTAGGGTTAGAGTTAGTGTTTGTGATAGGGTTAGGTTTATGGTGGGGTTTACGGTTAGGGTTAGGGGTAGGGTTAGGTTGAGGGAGAGGTTTAGGGTTAGATTTAGGGTTAGTGTTAGGGTGATGGTTAGTGTTAGGGTTAGTGTTAGGGTTAGGGTGTGGGTAAGTGTTAGGGTGAGGGTTTGCGTTAGCGTGAGGGTTATGGTTAGGGTGAGGGTTAGGATTAGGGTTAGGGTTATTGTTAGGGTTCAGTTTAAGGTTATGGTTACTGTGAGGGTGAAGGTGAGGGCTAGGGTTAGGGTGAGGTTTAGGGTGAGGGTGATGTTTAGGGTTAGTGTTAGGTTTAGGGTGAGGGTTAGGTTGAGGGTTTGGGTTAGGTTTAGTGTTAGGGTTAGGGTTAGGGGGAGAGTTAGGGGGAGGGTTAGGGTTAAGGTTAGGGTTAGGGTTAGGTTTAGGGTGAGGGTGAGTTTGTGTGTTAGGGTTAGGTTTAGGGTTAAGCTTTGTGTTAGGCTGAGGGTGAGGTTGAGGGTGAGGGTTAGTGTTAGGGTGAGGGTCAGGTTTAGGGTTAGGTTTAGGGTTAGGATGAGGGTTAAGTTTAGGATTAGTGTTAGGCTGAGGGTTAGGGTGAGGGTGAGGATAAGGGTTAGGGTTAGGGTGAGGTTTAGGGTTAGATTTAGTGTGAGCATTAGGGTTCGGGTTAAGTTTAGGTTTATGGTGAGGGTTAGGGTACGGGTTATGGTAAGGGTGAGGTTTAGGGTTAGTTTGAGGGTTACAGTTAGTATTAGGGTTAGGGTGAGGGTGAGGGTGAGGGTTAGGGTTAGGGTTAGGGTGAGGTTTAGGATGAGGGTTAGGGTTAGAATTAGGGTCAGGGTGAGGGCTAGGGTAAGGGTGAGGGTTAGAGTAAGGGTTAGGCTTAGTCTTAGGGTTAGGCTGAGTGTGAGGTTTACGGTTTGGGTTAGGATGACGATTAGGTTTAGGGGGAGGTTTAGGGTGAGGATGATTGTAAGGGTTATGGTCAGGTTTAGGCTTAGGTTGAGGGTTAAGATAAGGGTGAGACATAGCTTTAGGTTTAGCTTTAGGGTAAGGGTTAAGGTTAGGGTTAGGGTGAGTGTTAGATTGAGGATTAGGGTTAGAGTTAGTGTGAGGTTTAGAGTGATGATGAGGGTTAGGGTGAGGGTTAGGGTTAGGATGAGGGTTATGGTTAGGGTGAGGGTTAGGGTTAGTGTTAGGTTTATTGTTAGGGTTAGGGTTAGGGTTACTGTTATGGTGAGGGTGAGTGGGAGGTTTAGGGTTAGGGTTAGGGTGAGGTTTAGTGTTAGGGTTAGGGTTAGAGTTAGGGTTAGTTTGAGGGTGAGGTTTAGGGGTAGAATTAGGGTTAGTGTGAGGGTTAGGATGAGGGTTAGTGTTAGGGAACGTTTTAGGGTGGGGGTGATGATAAGGGTAAACATGAGGGTTAGGCTGAAGGTGAGGGTTATGGTGGGTTGAGGGTTAGGGTTAGGGTGAGTTTAAGGTTAGGGGAAGGGTGTGGGTGAGGGTTAGATTGAGGATTTGTTTTATGGTTAGTGTGAGGTTTAGCGTGAGAATGAGTGTTAGGGCTAGGGTGAGGGTGAGGGTTAGGTTTATATTTAGGGTGAGGTTAAGGGTTAGGGTGATGGTTAGGGTTAGTGTGAGGGTTAGTGTTAGGGTTAGGGTTAGTGTTAGGGTGAGGGAAAATGTTAGGGTGAGGGTTAAAGTTAGGGTGAGGGTTATGGTTAGGTTGAGGGTTAGGTTTAGGGTTAGGATGAGGTTTAAGTTTAGGGTTAGGGTTAGAGTTTTGGTCAGGTTGAGAGTGAGGTTTATGGTTAGAGTTAGGGTTAGTGTTAGGGTTAGGGTGAGAGTGAGGGTTAGGGTTAGGCTTAGACTTAGGCTTAGGCCGAGCATGAGAGTGAGGGTTAGGTTTAGGGTTAGGGTGAGGTTTAGGTTTAGCCTTAGGGTGAGTGTTAGGATGAGTTTTAGTGTTAGAATTAGGGTTAGGTTGAGGACTAGGATGAGGGTTAGGGTGAGGGTTAGGTTTAGGGAAAGGGTTAGGTTTAGGATTAGGGTTATTGTGAGTGTGAGAGTAAGGGTTAGAGTTGGGGTTAGGCTTAGGGTTAGGGTGAGGGTTAGGGTTAGGGTTAGATTTAGGTTTAGGGTTAGGGTTAGGTTTACAGTGAGGGTTAGGGTTACGTTTAGGGTTAGAGTTAGGGTTAGGCTGAGGTTAAGGGTGTGGTTGAGGATTCCGGTTAGGTTTAGGGTTAGGGTTAGGGTTAAGTTTGCGGTGAGGTTATGCCTGAGGGTGAGGGTTATGGTTAGGGTTAAGATTAGGGTTAGTGATATGGTTAGTGTTATTGTTATTGTTAGGGTTAGAGTTACAGTGAGGTTGAGGGTAAGGGTGAGGTTTAGGGTTAGGATGAGGTCTACTGTGAGGTTTAGGGTTAGGGTTAGGGTTAGGGTGAGGGTGAGGTTTAGAGTCAGAGTTAGGATTAGGGGGAGGGTTAGGGTTAGGTTTCGGTTTAGGGTTAGTATTAGGGTTAGGGTGAGGGTGAAGGTTAGGTTGAGGTTTAGGGATAGGGTTAGGTTTAGGATTAGGGTTAGGGTGAGGGTGAGTATGAGGGTTAGGGTGAGGGTTAGGCTTAGGCTTAGGGTTAGGCTGAGGGTGAGGGTGGGTGTGAGGATTAAGGTTAGGGTGATGGTTCGTTTTAGGATGTTTTATTTTTAGGGTTAGGGTTAGAGTGAGGGTGAGGGTGAGGGTGAGGGTGAAGTTTAGGTTTAGGGTTAGGGTTAGGGTTAGTGTGAGGGTTAGTGTTAGTGTTAGGCTTAGTGTTAGGGTGAGGGTAAGTGTTAGGGTGAGGGTATGGGTTCGGGTGAGCGTTATGTGTAGGGTGAAGTTTAGGGTTAGGGTTAGAGTTATTGTTAGGTTTAGGTTTAGGGTTACGGTTAGGGTGAGTTTGAGGGTGAGGGTTAGGGTTAGGGTTAGGTTGAGTTTTAGGTTTGGGGTTAGGGTTAGAGTTAGGTTTAGGGTGAGGGGAGGTTTAGGGTTAGAGTAAGGGTTAGGGTGAGGGTTTGGGATAGGATTTGGGTTAGGGTGAGTGTGAGTGTGTGTGTTAGCGTTAGGTCTAGTGTTAGGCTAGGGTTAGGCTGAGGATGACCTTGAGGGTGAGGGTTAGGGTTAGGGTGAGGGTTAGGGTAAGGGTTGGGGGAGGGTTAGGATGAGGGTTAGGGTTAGGATTAGGGTTAGGGCAAGGGCTAGGTTGAGGGTGAGGTTTACTGTTAGGGTTAGAGTGAGGTTTATGGTTAGGGTTAGGGATAGTGTTAAGGTGAGCGTGAGGTTTAGGGTTAGATTTAGGTTTAGGGTGAGGATGAGGGTGAGGATTAGGGTTAGGGTTAGTGTTAGGTTTAGGGTTAGGGTTAGAGTGAGGGTTAGGGTTAGGGTTAGTGTTAAGTTAAGGTTAGGTTAAGGGTGAGGGTTAGGGTGAGCTTGAGGGTTAGGGTTAGGATTAGGATTAGCATTAGGGTTAGTCTGAGGGTGAGGGTGAGGGTGAGGGTTAGGGTGGGGATGAGGGTTACGGTTAGGGTGAAGGCCAGGGTGAGGGTTAGTGTTAGCGGTAGGGTTAGCGTGAGGTTTGGGGTTAGGGTGATGGTTAGGGTTAGTGTGAGGTTTAATGTTAGGGATAGGGTTAGTGTTAGGATTTGGGTAAGTGTTAGGGTGAGGGTTATCATTAGGGTGAAGTTTATGGTTCGGCTGAGGGTTAGGTTTAGGGTTATGGTTATTGTTAGGGTTAGGTTTAGGGTTACGGTTACGGTGAGGGTGAGGGTGATGGTTAGGGTTAGTGTTAGGATGAGGTTTAGGTTTATGGTTAGGGTTAGAATAAGAGCTAGGGTGATAGTGAGTTTTAAGTTTAGAGTTAGGGTTTGTGATAGGATTAGGGTTAGGGTGGGGTTTACGGTTAGGGTTAGGGTTAGGATTAGGGTGAGCTAGAGATTTAGGGTTAGATTTAGGGTTAGTGTTAGGGTGAGAGTTAGTGTTAGGGTTAATGTTAGTGTTAGGGTGAGGGTAAGTGTTAGGGTGAGCGTTTGTTAGGTTGAGGGTTTGGGTTAGGAAGAGGGTTATGGTTAGGGTGAGGGTTAGGGTTAGGGTTAGGGTTATTTTTAGGTTTCGGTTTAAGGTTAAGGTTACAGTGAGGGTGAGGGTTAGGCGTAGGGTTAGGGTGAGGTTTAAGGTGAGCGTGAGGTTTAGGGTTAGAGTTAGGGTTAGGGTGAGGGTTAGGTTGAGGGTTAGGTTAGGGTTAGTGTTAGGGTGAGGCTGAGGGTGAGGGCTAGAGTTAGGGTTAGGGTTAGGATTAGGGTAAGGTTTAGGGTGAGTGTGCGGTTTACGGTTACTCTAGGGTCAGGCTGAGGGTGAGGGTGTGGGTGAGGGTTAGGGTTAGGTGGAGGGTTAGGGTTAGGGTTAGGATGCGAGTTAGGGTTCGGTTATGTTTAGGGTTAGGGTGAGGGTTAGAGTTACGGTGAGCATGAGTTTTAGGGTTTGGTTGAGAGTTAGGGTTAGGGTTAGGGTTAGGGTTAGGGTCAGGGTTAAGGTTAGGGTTAGGGTGAGGGTAAGGATGAGGATTAGTTTTAGCATTAGGGTTAGGGTGAGGGCTAGGTTGAGGGTAAGGGTTAGGTTTAGTGTTAGGTTTAGGTTTAGGGTTAGGGTTAGGTTTAGGTTGAGGGTTACGTTGAGGGTTAGTGTTACAGTGAAGGTGAGGATTAGGGTTAGGGTGAGGGTTAGGATTAGGGTTAGCATGAGGGTGAGTGTTAGGATTACAGTTAGTGTTAGGGTTAAGGTTAGGTTTAGGTTTAGGATTAGTGTTATTGTTAGGGTTAGGGTTAGAGTTATGGTGAGGGTGAGAGTGAGGGTGAGGGTGAGGGTTAGTGTTAGGGTTAGGGTGAGGTTTAGGGTTAGGGTTAGGATTAGGGATAGGGTGAAGGTTTGGTTTAGGGTTAGATTTAGGGTTAGTTGGAGGGTTAGGTCGACGGTTAGGGTTAGGGTTAGTTTTAGGGTTAAGGTTAGAGTGAGGGTTAGGTTGAGGTTTACGGTTATGGTTAGGGTTAGTGTTAGGATTAGGGTGAGAGTGAGGGTGAGGTTGAGGGTTAGGGTTAGGCTTAGGCTTAGGCTTAGGGTTAGGCTGAGGGTAAGGTTGGGGGTGAAAATTAGGTTTAGGGTGATGGTTAGAGTTAGGGCTAGGATGAGGATTAGGGTGAGGGGTAGGATTAGGATTAGGATTAGGTTGAGGGCTAGGGTGAGGATGAGGGTTAAGGTAAGGGTTAGGCTAAGGCTTAGGTTTAGGCTGAGAGTGAGGTTGAGGGTTAGGGTTAGGTTGACGGTTAGGTTTAAGGTTAGGGTGAGGGTTAGGATGAGGTTTGGCGTTAGGGTGAGTGTTAGGTTGATGATGATGGTAAGGGTAAAGATGAGGTTTAGGCTGAGGTTGAGGGTTAAGATAAGGGTGAGGTTTAGGGTTAAGTTTAGGGTTAGGGTTAGGGTTAGAGTTAGGGTTAGAGTGAGTGTTAGATTGAGGATTAGGGTTAGGGTTAGTGTGAGGTTTAGGGTGAGGATGAGGGTTAGGGTTAGGGTTTAGGTGAGGTTTAGGATTAGGGTCAGGGTTAGGGTTAGTGTGAGGGTTAGTGTTAGTATTCGGTTAGTGTTAGGGTGAGGGTAAGTGTTAGGGTGAGGGTTAGGGTTAGGGTGAGGGTTATGGTTAGAGTGAGGGTGAGGGTTAGGATTAGGGTTAGAGTGAGGTTTAGTGTTAGGGTTAGGGTTAGAATTAGGGTTAGGGTTAGGGAGACATTTAGGGTTAGGTTGAGGGTTAGCGTTAGGTTGCCGGTTAGCGTGGGGGTGAAGGTAAAGGAAAAGTTCAGGGTTAGGCTGATTCTGAGGGTTACGCTATGGGTGAGTGTTAGGGTTTGGGTGAGGGTTAGTGTTAGCGTTAGGGTGAGGTTGAGGTTTCGATTGATGATTAGTATTAGGGTTAGTGTGAGATTTAAGGTGAGGATGAGGGTTTGGGTTACGCTGAAGACTAGGGTGAGGGTGAGGGTTAGGGTTAATGTTAGGGTGAGGTTTAGGGTTAGGGTGATGTTTAGGGTTAGTGTGAGAGTTAAGGTTAGGGTTAGGGTTAGTGTTAGGATGAGGGTAAGTGTTAGGGTGAGGTTTAGGATTACGGTGAGTATTAAGTTTAGGGTGAGGGTTAGGGTTAGGATAAGTGTAAGGTTGAGGGCTAGGCTAAGGGTTAGGGTGAGGGTTAGGGTTAGGGATAGGGATAGGTTTAGGATTAGGGTTAGGGTGAGGGTGAATGTGAGAGTTAGGACTAGTGTTTTGGTTAGGCTTAGAGTTAGGATGAGGTTTAGGGTTAGGGTTTGGGTAGGGTAAGGTTGAGTCTGAGGTTTAGGGTTAGGTTTAGGGTTAGTGTTAGTGTTAGGGTTAGTGTTAGGGTTCCAGGGAGGGTTGGGGTTCGGGACAGGGTTAGGTTTAGGCTTAGATTTAGGGTGAAGGTTAGGATGAAGATTAGGTTTACGATTAGGGTTAGGGTTCGGGCTAGGGTAAAGGTGAGGATTAGGGTTAGTGTTAGGGTAAGGTTTAGGGTTAGGGTTAGAATTAGGGTGAGGGTTAGGATGAGCGTTAGGGTTACATTGAGGATGACGGTTAGGGTGAGGATGAAGATTAGGGTTAGTTTTAGGGTTAGGGTGTGGTTGAGTGTTAGCATTAGGGTTAGGGTTATGGTTAGGTTTGGGTTTAGGGTTAGGATTACTGTTATTGTAAGGGTTGGGGTTAGAGTTATGGTGAGGGTGAGGGTGAGGGTGAGTGTTAGGGTTAGGGTGAGGTTTAGGGTTATGGTTAGGATTAGGGTTAGGGTGAGGGTGAGGATTATGGTTAGATTTAGGTTTAGTTGGAGGCTTAGGTCGAGGGTTAGAGTTACGGTAAGTGTTAGGGTTAAGGTTAGGTTGAGGGTTAGGTTGAGGTTTAGGGTTAGGGTTAGGGTTAGGTTTAGAGTTAGGGTAAGAGTGAGGGTGAGGGTGAGGTTTAGGGTTAGGGTTAGGCTTAGGCTTCGGGTTAGGCTGAGGGTGAGTGTGGGGGTGAAGATTAGGGTTAGGGTGATGGTTAGTGTTAGGGTTAGGGTTAGAGTTAGGCTTAGGGTGAGGGTTAGGTTTAGGATTAGGGTTAGGGTGAGGTTGAGTGTTAACATTAGGGTCAGGTTTAGGGATAGGGTTAGGTTTAGGGTTAGGATTAGTGTTATTGTTAGGGTTAGGTTTAGATTTATGGTGAGGGTGAGGGTTAGGGTTAGGGTTAGGATGAGTTTTAAGGTTAAGGTTAGGGTTTGGGTTAGGGTGAGGGTGAGGTTTAGGTTAGATTTAGGTCTATTTGGAGGGTTAGTTCGAGGGTTAGGGTTAGGGTTAGTGTTAGGTTTAAAGTTAAGGTTAGGGTTAGGTTGAGGTTTAGGGTTAGGGTTAAGTTTAGGGTTAGGATTAGTGTTAGGGTGAGGCTGAGTATGAGGTTTAGGGTTAGGGTTAGTCTTAGGCTTAGGGTTAGGCTGAGGGTGAGGGTGGGGGTGAGTATTAGGGTTAGGGTGATGGTTAGGGTTAGGGTTAGGGTGAGGGTTAGTGTTAGGGTTAGGGTTAGATTTAGGGTTAGGTTGAGGGTGAGGTTTACGGGTAGAGGTAGGCTTAGGGTGAGGGTTAGGGTTAGAGTGAGGCTTAGGGTGGGGGTGACGGTAAGGGTAAATGTGAGGGTTAGGCTGAGCGTGAGGGTTACGGTAAGGGTGAGTGTTAGGTTTAGGGTGAGGGTTAGGGATAGTGTTAGGGTGAGAGTGAGGGTTAGATTGAGGATGAGTGTTAGGGTTAGTTTGAAGTTTAGGGTGATTGTGAGGGTTAGGGTTAGGGCGAGTTCTAGGGAGATGGTGAGGTTTAGGGTTAGTGTTAGGGTGAGTGTAAGTGTTAGGGTGAGGGTTAGGGTGAGGGTTATGTTTAGGGTGAGGTTTAGGGTTAGGGTTAGGGTTATTGTTAGCATTAGGGTTAGGATTAAGTATGGTGACGGTGAGGGTGAGGGTTAGGTTTAGGGCTAGGTTGAGGTTTAGAGATAGGGTTAGGATTAGGGTCAGGGTGAGGTTTAGTGTTAGAGTTAGGGTTAGGGTGAGGATGAGGGTGAGGGTTAGGGTTAGGATTGATGTTAGGTTTAGGCTTAAGGTGAGGGTTAGGTTGAGGGTGAGGATTAGGGTTAGGTTTAGGAGCAGGATTAGGGTTAGTGTTATGGTGAGTGTGAGAGTTAGGGTTAGGGTTAGGGATAGTCTTAGGGTTAGGCTGAGGCTGAGGGTGAGGGTTGTGTTAGGGTGAGGTTTAGGGTTAGGGTTAGGGTGAGTGTGAGGGTTAGGGTTAGGGTTAGGCTTAGATTAGGCTGAGATTAAAGGTGTCGGTTAGGGTTAGGATTAGTGTTAGGGTGAGGTTTTGGGTTTGGGTTAGGGTTAGAGTTAGGGTTAGTGTGATGGTGAGGTTTAGGGTTAGTTAGGGTTAGGGTGAGGTTTAGGTTGAGGGTTATGGTAAGGGTTAGTGTTAGGATTACCGTTAGGGTGAGAGTTAGCGGGAATTTTAGGGTTTGGGTTGGAGATAGGATTAGGGTTAGAGTGAGGGTGAGTGTGTGTGTTAGGTTTAGGTTTAGGGTTAGACTTAGGGTTAGGCTGAGGGTGAGGTTGAGGGTGAGGGTTAGCGTTAGGCAGAGGGTTAGGATGAGGGTTAGGTTTCGGATTAGGGTTAGGGTAAAGGCTAGGGTGAATGTGAGGTTGAGGGTTAAAGTTAGGGTTAGGGTTATTGTGATGGTGAGGTTTAGGGTTAGAGTTAGTGTTAGGGTGCGGCTGAGGGTGAGGGTTAGGGTTAGGGTTAGGGTTAGGTTTTGGGTTAGGTTTAGGGTGAGGCTTAGGGTCACGGTGAGGGTTAGGGTTAGGGTTAGGATTATGATTAGTGTTAGGGTTATGGTGAGTGTGAGGGTTAAGGTTAGGTTTAGGGTTAGGATTAGGGTTAGGGTGAGGATGAGTGAGTGTGTTAGGGTTAGGTTTAGGTTTATGCTAAGGGTTATGCTAAACGTGAGGTTGAGGGTGAGGGTTAGGGTTAGGTTGAGCTTTAGGGTAAGGGTTATGGAGAGGGTTAGGATGAGGGTTAGGGTGAGAATGAGTGTGAGGGTTAGGGTTAGTGTTAGGGTGAGGGTTAGGATGAGGGTCAGGATTAGGTTTAAGATCAGGACTAGGGTGAGGGTGAGGTTTAGGGTTAGGGTTAAGGTTAGTGTTAGGGTTAGGATTAGTGTGAGGGTGAGGTTTAGGGTTAGAGTTAGGGTAAGGCTGAGGCTAAGTTTGAGAGTTAGGTTTAGGGTTAGTGTTAGAGTTAGGTTTAGGGTGAGGGTTAGCGTGAGGGTGAGGATTAGGTTTAGGGTTAGAATTAGGATTAGAGTAAGGGTTAGCATGAGTGTGAGGGTTAGGTTTATGCTTAGGGTTAGGCTGAGGATGAGGGGGAGGGTGAGGCTTAGGGTTCGGTTGAGGTTTAGCCTTAGGGTAAGGATGAGGGTTAGGTTCAGTGTTAGTGTGAGGGTTACCATGAGGATTAGGGTTACGATTAGGGTTAGGGTTAGGGCTAGGGTGAGGGTGAGGATTAGGGTTAGTGTTAGGGTAAGGTTTAGGGTTAGGGTTAGGGTTAGGGTGAGGGTTAGGTTTAGGGTTAGCTTTAGATTTATGGTGAGGGTGAGGGTTAGGTTGACAGTTAGGGTTAGGGTTAGGGTGAGGTTTAGTGTTAGGGTTAGGATTAGGGTGAGGGTGAGGATTAGGGTTAAATTTAGGTTTAGTTGGAGGGTTAGGTCGAGGGTTAGGGTTAGGGTTAGTTTTAGGTTTAAGGTTAGGGTCAGGGTTAAGTTGAGGTTTAGTGTTGGGTTAGGTTTAGGGTTAGGATTAGGGTTGGGTTGAGGGTGAGTGTGGGGGTGAGGATTAGGGTTAGGGTGATGGTTAGGGTTAGGGTAACAGTGAGGGATAGTGTTAGGGTTAGGTTTAGAGTTAGGTTTAGGTTTAGGGTGAGGTTTAGGGGTAGAGTTAGGGTTAGGGTGAGGGGTAGTGAAAGAGTGAGTGTTAGCGTTAGAGTGAGGGTTAGGGTGGGGGTGACGGTAAGGGTAAAGATGAGGGATAGGATGAGGGTGAGGGTTTGGGCAAGGGTGAGGTTTAGGGTTAGGGTGAGGGTTAGGTTGAGGGTTAGGGTGAAGGTGAGGGTTAGATAGTGGTTTAGTGTTAGGGTTGGTGTGAAGTTTAGGGTGAGGATTAGGGTTAGGGTTAGGGAGAGGGATAGGGAGAGGGTGCTGTTTTGGGTTAGGGTGATGGTTATGGTTACTGTTAGGGTTAGGGTTAGTGTTAGGGTGAGGGTAAGTGTTAGGGTGGGGGTTAGTGTTAGGGTGAGGGTAAGTGTTAGGGTGAGGTTAAGGTTAGGGTGAGGGTTATGTTTAGAGTGAGGGTTAGGTTAGGGTTAGGATTATTGTTAGCATTAGGGTTAGAGTTACATTTATGGTGAGGGTGAGGGTGAGGGTTAGGGTTAGGGCTAGGATCAGGTTTAGGGATAGGGTTAGGGTTCGGGTTACGGTCAGGGTGAGGTTTAGTTTTAGAGTTAGGGTTAGGGTGAGGCTGAGGGTGAGGGTTAGGGTTAGGATTAATGTAAGGGTTAGGCTTAAGGTGAGGGTTAGTTTGAGGGTGAGGGTTAGAGTTAGAGTTAGGAGTAGTATTATAGTTTTTGTTAGGGTGAGTGTGTGGGTGCGTATTATGGTTAGGGTTAGGCTTAGTGTTAGGCTGAGGTTGAGGGTGAGGGTTAGGGTAGGATGAGATTTAGGGTTAGGGTTAGGATGAGTGAGTGGGTTAGGGTTAGTTTTCGGCTTAGTATTAGGCTGAGGGTGAGGGTGTGGTTTAAGGTTAGGGTGAGGGTTAGGGTTATGGGAAGGGTTAGGATGAGGGTTAGGGTTAGGATTACTGTTAGGGTGAGGGTGAGTGTGTGTGTTAGGGTTAGGTTTAGGGTTAGGCTTAGGGTTAGGCTGAGGGTGAAGTTGCGGATGAGGGCTAGGGTGAGGGTGAGGTTTAGGTTTAGGGTTAGGTTGAGGGTAGGGTCAGGGCTATGGTGACTGTGAAGGTTAGGGTTAAGTTGAGGGTTAGGGTTCAGATTAGGGTTAGGGTGAGGTTGTGGGTGAGGGTTAGGTTTAGTGTTAGGGTGAGGGTTAGGTTGAGTGTTAAGGTTAGGATTAGGGTTAGGGTGAGGGCTAGGATGAGGTTGAGGTTTAGGGTTAGGGTTAGGGTGGGGTTAAGGGTTAGGGTTAGGGTTAGTGTTAGATTTAGGGTTAGGCTGAGAGTGAGGGTTACGCTTAGCATAAGGATTAGGTTTAGGGTAAGGGTTAGGGTGAGTTTGAGTGTTAGGGTTAGGGTTAGGCTTAGTGTTAGGGTGAGGGTGAGGGTGAGGTTGAGGGTTAGGGTTAGGGTGAGGGTTAGGGTTAGGGTGAGAGTTCGGATTTGGTTATGTTTAGGGTTAGGGTGAGGGTTAGGGTTATGGGGAGGGTTAGTATGAGGGTTAGGGTTAGGATTAGGGTTAGGGTTAGGGTGAGTGTGTGTGTTAGGGTTAGGTTTAGGGTTAGGCTTAGGGTTAGGCTGAGGGTGAAGTTGAGGGTGAGGGTGAGGTTTAGATTTAGGGTTAGGGTGAGGGTTAGGGTTTGGGTAAGGGTGAGAGTTAGGGTTCGGTTTAAGTTTAGGGTTAGGTTGAGGTTTAGGGTAACGGCTATGGTGAGGGTGAGGGTTAGGGTTAGGTTGAGGGTTAGGGTTCAGATTAGGGTTAGGGTGAGGGTGGGGGTGAGGGTGAGGTTTAGGGTTAGAGTTAGGGTGAGTTTTAGGGTTAGTGTTAGGGTTAGTGTTAGATTTAGGGTTAGGTTGAGAGTGAGGGTTAGGCTTAGGGTAAGGATTGGGTTTAGGGTAAGGGTTAGGGTGAGTTTGAGTGTTCGGGTTAGGGTTAGGCTTAGTGTTAGGCTGAGGGTGAGGGTGAGGTTGAGGGTTAGGGTTAGGGTGAGGTTTAGGGTTAGGTTTAGGGTTAGGGTGATAATTCGTGTTCGGTTATGTTTAGGGTTAGGTTAAGGTTTAGGGTTATGGTTACTGTGAGCTTGAGGTTTAGGGTTAGGTTTAGAGTTAGGGTTAGTGTTAGGGTTTGGGTGAGGGTTAAGGTTAGGGTTAGGGTGAGGGTAAGGATGAGGATTAGGGTTAGGATTAGGGTTAGTGTGAGGCCTAGGGTGTGGTGAGGGTTAGGGTTAGTGTTAGATTAAGGTTTAGGGTTAGGGTTAAGGTTAGGGTGAGGGTTAGGTTGAGGGTTAGGGTTACAGTGAGAGTGAAGATTAGGGTTAGGGTGAGGGTTAGGGTTAGGATTTGGGTTAGCATGAGTGTGTGTGTTAGGTTTAGGGTTAGATTTAGGGTTATGTTTAGGGTTAGGGTTAGTGTTATTTTTAGGGTTATGGTTAGAGTTATGGTGAGGGTGAGGGTTAGGATTAGGATTAGGGTGAGGTTTAGGGTTAGGGTTAGGATTAGGGTTACGGTGAGGGTGAGGATTAGGGTTAGATTTAGGGTTAGTTGGAGGGTTAGGTCGAGGGTTTGGGTAAGGGTTAGTTTCAGGGTTAAGGATAGGGTGAGGGTTAGGTTGAGCTTTAGGGTTATGGTTAGCATTCGGGTGAGGATTAGGGTGAGGGTGAGGGTGATTGTGCGGGTTAGGGTTAGGCTTAGGCTTAGGCTTAGGGTTAGGCTGAGGGTGAGGGTGGGGGTTAGAAAACGTTTAGGGTGATGGTTAGGGTTAGGGTTAGGTTGAATTTAGTCTGATAGTTAGCATTAAGATTAGGGTTTGGGTGAGGGCTAGGGTGAGGGTGAGGGTTTGGGTTAGGGTGATGGTTAGGTTTATGGTTAGGGTGAGGATTAGGATGAGGTTTAGGGTTAGTGTGAGGTTTACGGTTAGGATGAAGTTTAGGGTTAGGGTGAGGGTGAGGGTTAGAATTAGGGTTAGGGTAAGGGCTAGGATTAGGGTGAGGATTAGGGTTAGTGTTAGGGTGAGGTTTAGGGTTAGGGTTAGGGTTAGGTTGAGGGTTAGGATGAGGGTTAGGGTTAGGGTTAGTTTTAGGTTTAAGGTTAGGGTCAGGTTTAGGTTGAGGTTTGGGGTTAGGGTTAGGTTTAGGGTTAGGATTAAGTTTAGGGTGAGGGTGAGTGTGAGGTTTAGGTTTAGGGTTATGCTTAGGCTTAGGGTTAGGCTGAGGGTGAGGGTTGGTTTGAGGATTAGATTTAGGGTGATGGTTAGGGTTAGGGTTATGGTGAGGGATAGTGTTAGGGTTAGGGTTAGAGTTAAGGTTAGGGTGAGGGTGAGGTTTAGGGGTTTAGAGTTAGGGTTAGGGTGAGGGTTAGCGTTAGAGTGAGGGTTATTGTTAGGGTTAGGGATAGTTTTAGGGTGAGGGTTAGGTTTCGGGTGAGGTTAAGTGTTAGGGTGAGGGTTAGCGTTAGGGTGTGGATTATGGTTAGGGTGAGGGTTAGGGTTAGGGTTAGGATTATTGTTAGCATTAGGGTTAGGGTTAAGGTTCTGGTGAGGGTGAGGGTGAGGGTTAAGGTTACGGCAAGGATGAGGTTTAGTTATATGGTTAGCGTTAGGGTTAGCGTCAGGGTGAGTTTTAGTGTTAGAGTTAGGTTTAGGATGAGTCTGAGGGTGAGAGTTAGGTTTAGGATTAATGTTAGGGTTAGGCTTAAGGTGAGGGTTAGGTTGAGGGTGAGGGTTAGAGTTAAGGTTAGGAGTAGGATTAGGTTTAGAGTTAGGGTGAGTGTGAGGGTTAGTGTTAGGGTTAGGGATAGGCTTAGGGTTAGGCTGAGGTTGAGGTTGAGGGTTATGTTTAGGGTGAGTTTTAGGGTTAGGGTTAGTGTGAGTGTGAGTGTTAGGGTTAGGGTCAGGCTTAGGATTAGGCTGAGGGTGAGGGTGGGTTAGGGTTAGGGTGAGGTTTAGGGTTATGCGGAGGGTTAGGATGAGTGTTAGGGTTAGGATTAAGGTTAGGTTGAGGGTGAGTGTGTGTGTTAAGGTTAGGTTTAGGGTTAGGCTTAGGGTTAGGCTGTGGGTGAGGTTGATGTTAAGGGTTAGGGTTAGGGTAAGGGTTAGGGGGAGGTTTAGGAAGAGGGTTATGGTTAGGATTAGGGTTGGGTGAGGGCTAGGGTGAGGGTAAGGTTTAGGGTTAGGGTTAGGGTTAGGGTTAGGGTTAGGTTTAGGGTTAGGGTTAGGGTTAGGGTTAGGGTTAGGGTTAGGGTTAGGGTGAAGGTGAGGTTTAGATTTAGAGTTAGGGTTAGGGTGAGGCTGAGATTGAGGGTTAGGGTTAGAATTAGTGTTAGATTTAGGGTTAGGTTGAGGGTAAGGGTTAGGCTTAGGGTTAGGATTAGGTTTAGGGTAAGGGTTAGGGTGAGTGTGAGCCTTAGGGTTAGAGTGAGAGTTAGGGTTTGGTTATGTTTAGGGTTAAGTGAGGGTTAGGGTCAGGGTTACGGTGAACTTGAGGTTTAGGGTTAGGTTGAGAATTAGGGTTAACGTTAGGGTATGGGTGAGGGTTAATTTTAGGGTTAGGGTGAGGGTAAGGATGAGGATTAGGGTTATGATTAGGCTTAGGGTGAGGGCTACGGTGAGGTTGAGGGTTAGGGTTAGTGTTATATTAAGGTTTCGTGTTTGGATTATGGTTAGGGTGAGGGTTAGGTTCAGTATTCGGGTTACGGTGAGGGTGAGGATTAGGGTTAGGGTGAGGGTTAAGTTTAGTATTAGGGTTAGCATGAGGTTTAGTGATAGGATTAGGGTTAGGGTGAGGGTTAGGTTTAGGGTTAGGATTAGTGTTATTGTTAGGTTGAGGGTTAGAGTTATGGTGAGGGTGAGGGTGAGGGTGAGGGTTAGGGTTAGGGTGAGGTTTAGCGATAGGGTTACAATTAGAGTTAGGGTGAGCTTGAGGTTTAGGGTTAGATTTAGTGTTAGTTGGAGGGTTAGTTCGAGGGTTAGGGTTAAGGTTAATTTTAGGCTTAGGGATAGGGTGAAGGTTAGGTTGAGGTTTAGGGTTGTGGTTAGGGTTAGGGTTAGGATAAGGGTGAGGGTGAAGGTGAGTGTGAGGGTTAGGGTTAGGGTTAGGCTTAGGCTTAGGTTTAGGCTGAGGGTGAGGGTGGGGGTGAGGATTAGGTTTAGGGTGATGGTTAGGGTTAGGGTTAGTGTGAGGGTTATGATGAGGGTTAGAATTAAAATTAGGGTTATGGTGAGGGCTAGGGTGAGGGTGAGGGTTAGGTTTAGGGTGATGGTTAGGTTTACGTTTAGGATGAGGTTAGGATGAGGTTTAGGGTTAGGGTGAGGTTTTGGGTGAGGATGATGTTAAGGGTAAAGGTGAGGTTTAGGCTGAGGGTGAGGGTTAAGTTAAGGGTGAGGGTTAGGGTTAGGTTTAGGGTTAGGGTGAGGTTTAGATTGAGGATTAGGGTTAGGGTTTGTGTGAGGTTTAGGGTGAGTTTGAGGGTTAGGGTTAGTGTGAGGGTGAGGGTTAGAATTAGGGTTAGGGTGAGGTCTAGGGTGAGGGTGAGGGTTAGGATTAGGGTTATGGTTAGGGTGAGGTTTATGATTAGGCTGAGGGTTAGGTTTAGTGTGAGGGTTAGTTTTAGGGTTAGGGTTAGTGTTAGGATGAGGGTTAGTGTTAGGGTGAGGATTAGAGTTAGGGTGAGTGTTATGCTTAGGTTGAGGGTTAGGGTTCTGGTTAGGGTTATTGTTAGGTTTAGGATAAGGGTTACGGTTCAGGTGAGGGTGAGGGTTAGTGTTAGGGTTAAGGTGAAGTTTAGTGTTAGGGTTAGGGTTAGAGTTAAGGTTAGGGTGAGGGTAAGGTATAGGGGTACAGTTAGGTTTAGGATGAGGGTTAGGGTTAGTGTGGGCGTGATGGTAAGGGTAAAGATGAGGGTTAGGCTGAGGATGAGGGTTATGGTAAGGGTGAGTTTTAGGGTTAGGGTGAGGTTTAGTGTTATTTTTAGGGTGAGGTTGAGGGTTATATTGAGGATTAGTGTTAGGTTTAGTGTGAGGTTTAGGGTGAGGATGAGGGTGAGGGTTAGGGTTAGGGTTATGGAGAGTTGGAGGGTTTAGGTTAGTGTTAGGGTGAGGTTTAGGTTTAGGGTGATTTTTAGGCTTAGTGTGAGGTTTAGTGAGAGGGTTAGGGTTAGTGTTAGGGTGAGGGTAAGTGTTAGAGTGAGGGTTAGGGTTAGGGTGAGGGTTATGGTTTGGGTGAGGGTTAGGTTAGGGTTAGGTTTATTGTTAGGGTTAGGGAAAGGGTTAAGGTTACGGTGAGGGTGAGGGTTAGGGTTAGGTTTAGGATGAGGGTTAGGATTAGGGTTAGTGTTAAAGTTAGGGTTAGGCTGAGGGTTAGGGTTAGGTTTAGGCTTAGGCTTAGGCTTAATTTTAGGCTGAGCATGAACTTGAGTGTTAGGGTGAGGGTTAGGGTTAGGGATAGGTTTAGGGTGACTGTTAGGATGAGGTTTAGGATTAGGATAAGTGTAAGGGTGAGAGCTAGGCTGAGGGTTAGTGTGAGGGTTAGGGTAAGGGATAGGGCTTGGTTTAGGATTAGGGTTAGGGGGAGGGTGAGTGTGAGAATTAGGATTAGGGTTAGGGTTAGGCTTAGAGTTAGGATGAGGTTTAAGGTTAAGGTTTGGGATAGGGTGAGGGTGAGGCTGAGTATTAGGTTTTGGTTTAAGGTTAGGTTAGGGTTAGTGTTAGGGTTAGGGTTATGATTAGGGTTAGGGTTACGGTGAGGGTTAGGGTTAGGGTTAGGTTTAGCCTTAGAGTTAGGGTGAGGGTTATGGTTAGGGTTTGGGTTAGGGTCAGGGTGAGGCTGAGGATTAGGGTTAGTTTTAGGGTTAGGTTTGGCTTTAGGGTTAGTGTTAGTTTTAGGGTTATGGTTAGGGTTACGCTGAGGGTTAGGGTTAGGGTTAGGGTTAGGCTGAGGGTGAGGTGGGGGTGAGGATTAGTGTTATGTTTAGGGTTAGGCTAAGGTTTAGGGTTATGTTTAGGGTGAAGGTTAGGATTAGGGTTATGGTTATTGTTAGGGTTAGGTTTAGGGTTAAAGTTGCCCTGAGGGTGAGGGTGAGGGTTAGGGGTAGGGTTAGGTTGAGGTTTAGGGTTTAGGTTAGGGTTAGAGTTAAGTTTAAGGTGAGGGTGAGGTTTAGCGTCAGAGTTAGGATTAGGGTGAGGGTTAGGTTGAGTGTTACGTTTAGAGTTAGGGTTAGGGTTAGCGTTAGGGTGAGATTTACGGGGAGGTTTGGGTTAGGGAAAGGGTTAGGATTAGGGTTAGGTTGAGGGTGCTTGTGTTTGTTAGGGTTAGGTTTAGGGTTAGGATTAGGGTTAGGCTGAGGGTGAGGTTGATGGTGAGGGTTAGGGTTACTGTGAGGGTTAGGGTAAGGGTTGGGGGAGGGTTAGGATGAGTGTTAGGATTAGGTTTAGGGTTAGGGTGAGATCTAGGGTGTGAGTGAGGTTTAGGTTTAGGGTTAGGATGAGGGTTAGGTTTAGGGTTAGGGTGAGAGTTAGGGTACGTTTTAAGTTTAGGTTTAGGTTGAGGGTTAGGGTAAGGGTTACGGTGAGGTTGAGGGTTAGGGTTAGGTTGAGGGTTAGGTTTCAGATGAGGGTTAGGGTGAGGGTGAGGGTGAAGGTTAGGTTTAGTGTTTGGGTGAAGGTTAGGATGAGAGTTAGGGTTAGGATTAGGGTTAGGGTGAGGGTTAGGGTTAGGGTGAGGTTTAGGGTTAGGTTTAGGTTTAGGGTGAAGCTGAGGTTGAGGGTTAAGGTTAGGGTTAGGATTAGGTTTTGGTTAAGGGTTAGGGTGAGTGTGAGCGTTATGGTTAGGGTTAGGGTTAGGCTTAGAGTTAGGCTAAGGGTTAGGTTTAGGGTGAGGGTTAGGGTTAGGGTGAGTTAGGGTTAGGGTTAGGGTGAGAGTTAGGGTTCGGTTAAGTTTAGGGTTATGGTCAGTGTTAGGGTTAGCGTTACGGTGAGCATGAGGGTTAGGGTTAGGTTGAGGGTTATGGTTAGGGTTAGGGTGAGGGTGAGGGTTATGTTTAGGGTTAGGATGAGAGTAAGGATGAGGATTAGGTTTAGCATTAGGGTTAGGGTGAGGGCTAGGGTGATGTTGATGGTTAGGGTTAGTGTTAGATTAAAGTTTAGGGTTAGGGTTAGGGTGAGGGTTAGCTTGAGGGTTAGGGTTAGGGTGAGGGTCAGGGTTAGGCTTAGGATGAGGGTTAGGTTTAGGATTAGTGTTAGGGTGAGGGGGAGTTTTAGGATTAGGGTTAGGTTTAGGGTTAGGGTTAGGTTTAGGGTTAGGATTAGTGTTATTGTTATGGTTAGGATTAGAGTTATGGTGAGGGAGAGGGTGAGTGTTAGGGTTAGGTTTAGGGTGAGGTTTAGGATTCGGGTTAGGATTAGGGTGAGTGTGAGGTTTAGGGTTAGGTTTAGGGTTAGTTGGAGGGTTGGGTCGAGGGTGAGGGTTATGTTTAGTTTTAGGATTAAGGTTAGGGTGAGGGTTAGGTTGAGGTTTAGGGTTAGGGTTAGGGTTAGGGTTAGGATTACGGTGAGGGTGAGGATGAGTGTGAGGGTTAGGGTTAGGCTTAGGCTTAGGCTTAGGGTTAGGCTGAGGGTGAGGGTGGGGGTGATGATTAGGTTTAGGGTGATGGTTAGGGTTAGGGTTAGTCTGAGGTTTAGGATGAGGGTTAGTATTAGGATTAGGGTTAGGGTGAGGGCTAGGGGGCAGGGGAGGGTTAGGTTTAGGGTGATAGTTAGGTTTACGTTTAGAGTGAGGGTTAGTATGAGTTTTAGGGTCAGGATGATGTTAAGGGTAAAGGTGAGGTTTAGGCTAAGGGTGAGATTTAAGTTAAGGGTGAGGATTAGGGTTTGATTTAGGGTTAGGGTGAGGTTTAGATTGAGGATTAGGGTTAGGGTTAGTGTGAGGTTTAGGTTGAGGATGAGGGTTAGGGTTAGTATGAGGGTGAGGGTTAGAATTAGGGTTAGGGTGAGGTCTAGGGTGAGGGTGAGGGTTAGGATTAGGGTTAGTGTTAGGGTGAGGTTTAAGATTAAGGTGAGGGTAAGGGTTAGTGTGAGGCTTAGTGTTAGTGTTAGGGTTAGTGTTAGGATGAGGTTTATTGTTAGGGTGAGGGTTAGATTTAGGGCGAGGGTTCTGGTTAGGTTGAGGTTTAGGGTTCTGGTTAGGGTTATTGTTAGGTTTAGGGTTAGGGTTCCGGTTCAGGTTAGGGTGAGTGTTAGAGTTAGTGTTAGGGTGAGGTTTATTGTTAGGGTTAGGGTTAGAGTTAGGGTTAGGGTGAGGGTGACGTATAGGGGTACAGTTAGGTTTAGGATGAGGGTTAGATTTAGTGTGCGGGTTAGCGTAGGTGTGACGGTAAGGGTAAAGATGAGGGTTAGGCTGAGGGTGAGGGTTACTGTAAGGGTGAGGGTTAGGGTTAGGGTGAGGGTTAGTGTTAGCTTTAGGGTGAGGGTGAGGGTTATATTGAGGATTAGTGTTAGGTTTAGTGTGAGGTTTAGGGTGAGGATGAGGGTTAGGTTTAGGGTGAGGGCTATGGTGAGTTTGAGAGTTAAGGTTAGTGTTAGTGTGAGGTTTAGTGTTAGGGCGATTTTTAGGGTTAGTGTGAGGGTTAGGGTTAGTGTTAGGGTGAGGGTAAGTGTTAGGGTGAGGGTTAGGGTTAGGGTAAGGTTTATGGTTAGGGTGAGGGTTAGGTTAGGGTTAGGTTTATTGTGAGGGTTAGGGATAGGGTTAAGGTTACGGTCAGGGTGAGGGTTAGGGTTAGGGTTAGGATGAGTTTTAGGTTTAGGGTTAGTGTTAGAGTTATGGTTAGGCTGAAGGTTAGGGTTAGGTTTAGGCTTAGGCTTAGGCTTAGGCTGAGCATTAGCTTGAGTGTTAGGCTGAGGATTAGGGTGAGCGTTAGGGTAAGGGATAGGGTTTTGTTTAGGATTAGGGTTAGGTTGAGGGTGCGTGTGAGGGTTAGGATTAGGGTTAGGGTTAGGCTTAGAGTTAGGATGAGGGTTAGGGTTAGGGTTTGGGTTAGGGTGAGGGTGAGGATGAGTATTAGGGTTAGGTTTAGGGTTACGTTTAGTATTAGTATTAGGATTAGGGTTATGGTTAGGGTTAGGATTATGTTGAGGTTTAGGTTTAGGGTTAGGGTTAGGCTTAGAGTTAGGATGAGGGTTGTGGTTAGGGTTTGGGTTAGGGTCAGGGCGAGACTGAGGATTAGGGTTAGTTTTAGGGTTAGGTTTAGCGTTAAGGTTAGTGTTAGGTTTAGGGTTAGTGTTAGGGTTACAGTGAGGGTTAGGGTTAGGGGTAGGGTTAGGCTGAGGGTGAGGTGGGGTGAGGATGAGTGTTATGGTTAGGGTTATTCTTAGGGTTAGGGTTATGTTTAGGGTGAGGGTTAGGATTAGGGTTAGGGTTATTGTTAGGGTTAGGGTTAGGGTTAAATTTACAGTGAGGGTGAGGGTGAGGGTGAGGTTTAGGGTTAGGGTTGGGTTGAGGTTTAGGGTTTAGGTCAGGGTTAGTGTTAGGTTTAGGGTGAGGGTGAGGTTTAGGGTTAGAGTTAGGTTTAGGGTGAGGGTTAGGTTGAAGGTTAGGGTTAGAGTTATGGTTAGGGTTAGCTTTAGTTTAAGAGTTACGGGGACGGTTTGGGTTAGGATTAGGGTTAGGTTGAGGGTGCTTGTGTTTGTTAGGGTTAGGTTTAGGGTTAGGCTTAGGGTTAGGCTGAGGTTGAGGTTGCGGGTGAGGGTTAGGGTTACTGTGAAGGTTAGGGTAAGGGTTAGGGGGAGGGTTAAGAAGAGGGTTAGGGTAAGGATTAGGGTTAGGGTGAGATCTAGGGTGTGGTTGAGGTTTAGGTTTAGGGTTAGGATAAGGGTTAGGTTAAGGGTTAGGGTGAGAGTTAGGGTTTGTTTTAAGTTTAGGTTTAGGTTGAGGGTTAGTGTAAGGGTTACAGTGAGGGTGAGGGTTAGGGTTAGGTTGAGGGTTAGGGTTCGGATGAGGGTTAGGGTGAGGGTGATGGTGAGGGTTAGGGTTAGTGTTTGTGTGAAAGTTAGGATTAGGGTTAGGGTGAGGGCTAGGGTGAGGGTGAGGGCTAGGGTGAGGGTGAGGTTCAGGCTTATGTTTAGGGTTAGGGTGAAGCTGAGGTTGAGGGTTAAGATTAGGGTTAGGATTAGGTTTAGGGTAAGGGTTAGGGTGAGTGTCAGCGTTAGGGTTAGTGTTAGGGTTAGGCTTAGGGTTAGGCTAAGGGTGAGGGTTAGGGTTAGGGTGAGTTAGGGTTAGGGTTAGGGTGAGTGTTAGGGTTCGGTTAAGTTTAGGGTTAGGGTCAGTGTTAGGGTTAGGGTTACGGTGAGCGTGATGGTTAGGGTTAGCTTGAGGGTTAGGGTTAGGTTGAGGTTTAGGGTTAGGGTTAGGGTTAGGGTGAGGGCTAGGGTGATGGTGATGGTTAGGGTTAGGGTTAGATTAAAGTTTAGGTTTAGCTTTAGGGTTAGGGTGAGGGTTAGCTTGAGTGTTAGGGTTACGGTGAAGGTGAGGGTTTGGGTTAGGTTTAGGGTTAGGTTTAGGATTAGAGTTAGGGTGAGGGGGTTTGTTAGGATTAGGGTTAGGTTTAGGGTTAGGGTTAGGTTTAGGGTTAGGGTTAGGTTTAGGGTGAGGATTAGTGTTATTGTTAGGATTAGAGTTATGGTGAGGGTGAGGGTGAGTGTTAGGGTCAGGGTTAGGGTGAGGTGTAGGATTAGGGTTAGGATTAGGGTGAGTGTAAGGTTTAGGGTTAGATTTAGGGTTAGTTGGAGGGTTAGGTCCAGGGTTAGGGTTAGGGTTATTTTTAGCAGGGTTAGGTCGAAAGTTACGGTTAGGGTTATTTTTACCATTAAGGTTAGGTTGAGTTTTAGGTTGAGCTTTAGGGTTATAATTAGGATTAGGGTTATGATTAGGGTGAGGTTGAGGGTGAGTGTGAGGGTTTGGGTTAGGGTCAGGCTTAGGCTTAGTGTTAGGCTGAGGGTGAGGGTGCGGTTGAGGATTAGGTTTAGGGTGATGGTTAGGGTTAGGGTTAGGGTGAGGCTTAGGATGAGGGTCAGGGTGAAGTCTAGCGTAAGTGTTATGTTTAGGGTGAGGTTTAGGATTAGGGTGAGGGTTAGGGTTAGTGTGAGGGTTAGTGTTAGTGTTAGGGTTAGTGTTAGGGTGAGGGTAAGTGTTAGGGTGAGGGTCACGGGTAGGGTGAGGTTTATGGTTAGGGTGAGAGTTAAGGTTAGGGTTAGGGTTATTGTTAGGTTTAGGATTAGGGTTATAGTTATGGTGATGGTGAGGGTTAGGGTTAGGGTTAGCGTGAGGTTTAGTGTTAAGGTTAGGGTTAGATTTAGGGTTAGGGTGATGATGAGGTTTAGGGTTAGATTTAGGTTTAGTGTTAGTGTTAGGGTCAGGGTGAGGGTTAGTGTTAGGTTTAGGCTTAGGCTTAGGCCGAGAATGAGGGTGAGGGTTAGGGATCAGGTTAGGGTTTGGGTTAGGTTTAGGGTTAGTGGTAGGTTGTGGGATGAGGATTAGGGTTAGGATTAGGGCAACGGTAAAGGCTAGGCTGAGGGTTAAGTTCAGGGTTAGGGTTAGGGTGAGGGTGAGTGTGAGAGTTAGGTTTAGGGTTTGGGTTAGGCTTAGAATTAGTGTGAGGGTTAGGGTTAGCTTTTGGGTTAGGGTGAGGGTGAGGCTGAGGATTAGGTTTAGGGTTAGGTTTAGGATTAGGTTTAGGGTTAGGGTTAGTGTTAGGGTTAGGGTTAGGGTTAGGGCTAGGCTTAGTGTTAAGCTGAGGATGAGGGTGTGGATGAGGATTAGTGTTATGATTAGGGTTAGGCTTAGGGTTAGGGTTATTGTTAGTGTTATGGTTAGGGTTAAGTTTGCAGTGAGGGTGAGGCTGAGTGTGAGTGTTATGTTTATGGTTATGGTTAGGGTTAGGGTTAGTGTTAGGGTTAGTATTATTGTTAGGGTTAGAGTTAGATTTACTGTGAGGGTGAGGATGCGAGTGAGGGTTAGTTTTAGGGTTAGGGTGGGGTTTATGGTTAGGGTTAGGGTTCGGGTGAGGATGAAGTTTATAGTTAGTGTTAGGCTGAGCGTTAGGGTTAGGTTTAGGGTGAGAGTTAGGGTTCGGGTTAAGTTTAGGGTTAGTTTGAGGGTTAGGGTAAGGTTTACGGTGAGGTTGATGGTTAGGATTAGGTTGAGGGTTAGGGTTAGAATTAGGGTTAGGGTGAGGGTGAGTGTGAAGATTAGGATTAGTGTTAGGGTGAGGGTTAGGATGAGGGTTAGGTTTAGGATTAGGGTTAGGGTGAGGGCTAGGGTGAGGGTGAGGTTTAGGGTAAGGTTTAGGCTTAGGCTTAGGTTTAGGCTGAGCATGAGTTTGACATGGAGGTTTAGGGTTAGGGTGATGGTTAGGTTTACGGTTAGGGTGAGGGTTAGGATGACGTTTAGGGTTGGGGGAGTTTTAGGGTGAGGATGATGGTAAGGGTAAAGGTGATTTTTAGGCTGAGGGTGAGGTTTAACATAAGGGTGTGTGTTAGGGTCACGTTTAAGGTTAGTGTAAGAGTTAGTGTTAGGGTGAGTGTTAGGGTGAGGGTTAGGTTAAGGGTTAGGGTAAGGGTTAAGATTAGGTTTATGATGAGGGATAAATTTAGGTTTAGGGTTAGGATTAGTGTAAGGTTTAGGGTGAGGATGAGGATTAGGGTTAGGTTTAGGGTGAGGGTGCGGTTTTGGGGTGGCATTAGGGTTAGGGTGATGGTTAGGGTGAGTGTTAGGGTTAGTGTAAGGGTTAGCGTGGGGGTGATGGTATGGGTAAACGTGAGGGTTAGTCTGAGGGTGAAGGTTACATTGGGGTGAGGGTGAGGGTTAGGGTGAGGGTTAGGGTTAGGGGAAGGATGTGTGTGAGGGTTAGATTGAGGATTAGATTTAGGGTTAGTGTGAGGTTTAAGGTGAAGATGAGGGTTAGGATTAGGGTGAGGGCTAGGGTGAGGGTGAGGTTTAGGTTTAGGTTTAGGGTGAGGTTTAGGGTTATGGTGATGATTAGGGTTAGTGTGAGGGTTAGTGTTAGGGTTAGGGTTACGGTGAGGGTGAGGGTAAGTGTTAGGGTGAGGTTTAGGTTTAGGGTGAGGGTTATTTTTAGGTTGAGTGTTAGGGTTCGGGTTAGGTTATTGTTAGGGTTAGGGTTAGGGTTACGGTTACGGTGAGGGTGAGGGTGAGGGTTAGGGTTAAGGTTAGTATGAGGTTTAGGTTTAGGGTAAGTGTTAGAGTTAGGGTTAGGGTGAGAGTGAGGTTTACGGTTAGAGTTAGGGTTAGTGTTAGGGTTAGTGTTAGGGTGAGGGTTTGTGTTAGAGTTACGCTTAGGCTTAGGCTTAGGCCAAGCATGAGGGTGAGGGTGAGAGTTAGGGTTATGGTGAGGTTTAGGATGAGGTTTAGGGTTAGGATTAGTGTTAGGGTGAGGACTAGGTTGAGGGTTAGGGTAATGGTTAGCTTTAGGGATAGGTTTAGGTTTAGGATTAGGGTTAGGTTGAGGGTGATTTAGGGTTAGGCTAAGGGTTAGGGTGAGGGTTAGGGTTAGGGTTTTCGTTAAAGTGAGGGTGAGGCTGAGGATTAGGGTTAGGTTTAGGGTTGGGTTTAGGGTTAGGGTTAGGCTTAGGGTTAGGCTGAGGATGAAGATGGGGTTGAGGATCAGGTTTAGGGTTAGGATTAGGGTTATTGTTAGTGTTATGTTAGGTTTAAGTTTGCCCTGACATCAAGGCTGAAGGTGAGGGTTATGGTTAGGGTTAGTGTTATTTTTAGGGTTAGGTTTACAGTTACGGTGAGATTGAGGGTGAGGGTGAGGGTTAGGGTTAGGGTGAGGTTTAGCGTGAGGTTTAGGGTTAGGGTTAGGGTGAGGGTGAGGTGTAGGGTTAGAGTTAGTGTTAGGTTGAGGGTTAGGGGGAGGTTCAGGGTTATTGTTAGTGTTAGGTTTAGGGGGAGGGGGAGGGTTAGGTTGAGGTTTAGGGATAGGTAAAGTTTAGTATTAGATTTAGTGTGAGGGTGAGTGTGATGGTTAGGGTGAGGGCTAGGATTAGGCTTAGGGTTAGGCTGAGGGTGAGGGAGGGGTGAGGATTAGGGTTAGGGTGATGGTTTGGATTAGAGTTAGTGTTATAGTTAGGGTTACGGTTAGAGTTATGGTGAGGTTGAGGGTGTGGGTGAGGGTTAGGGTTAGGGTTAGGATGAGGTTTAGGGTTAGGGTTAGTGTGAGGGTGAGGTTTTGGGTTAGATATAGGGTTTGGGGGAAGGTTAGGGGGAGGTTTGGGATAGGATTAGTGTTAGAGTTAGGGTGAGGGTGAGGGTTAGGTTGAGGTTTATGGTTAGGGTAATGGTTAGGGTTAGTGTTAGGGTTAGGGTTAGTTTTAGGGTGAGGGTAAGTTTTAGGGTGAGGTTTTGGGTTGGGGTGAGAGTTATGGCTAGGGTGAGTGTTAGGATTAGAATTAGGGTTATTGTTAGGGTTAGGTTTGGGTTTTGGTTACGGTGAGGGTGAGGTTTAGGGTTGGAGTTAGGGTGAGGTTTAGGGTTGGGGTTAGGGTTAGAGTGAGGGTTAGGATGAAGGTGAGGTTTACCGTTAGAGTTAGGGTGAGGGTGATGGTTAGGGTTTGGATTAGGGATAAGGAGAGGGTGAGTGTGTGTGTTAGAGTTAGGGTTAGGTTTAGGCTAAGGGTAAGGCTAAGTGTGAGGTTGAGTGTGAGGGTTAGGGTTAGGATTAGTGTTAGTGTGAGAGTGAGGGCGAGGGTTTGGTTTAGTGTTAGGGTGAGGGTTAGGATGAGTGTTAGGATTAGGGTTAGGCTTATGGTGAGCATTAGGTTTAGGGTTAGGTTGAGGGTTTGGGTTAGGAGAAGGATGAGGGTTAGTTTTAGGGTTAGGGTGAGGGTTAGGATGAGGATTAAGGTTACGATTAGTGTTAGGGTGAGGCTGAGAACTAGGTTTAATGTTAGGGTAAGTTTTAGGGTTATAGTTAGGGTTAGGGTGAGGGTTAGGATGAGGGTTAGGGTTACGGTGAGGGTGAGGGTTAGGGTTAGGGTGAGGTTTAGTGTTAGGTTTAGGGTAAGGGTTAGGATGAGGATGAGGTTTAGGGTTAGTGTTAGGGTTAGTGTGAAGCTGACGATGAGTGTTAGGGCGACAGTTAGTGTTAGGTTTAGGGTTAGGGTAAGGTTCAGGGTTATGGTGAGTGTAAAGATGAGGGTTAGGGTTAGGGTGAGGGTTAGGGTTAGGGTGAGGGCTAGGGTGCGGGTGAGGTTTAGGGCTAGGGTGAGGGTGAGGTTTAGGGTTAGGGTTAGGGTGAGGTTTAAGGTTAGGTTTTGGGTTAGGGTTAGGGTGAGGGTGAGGTTTAGGGTTAGAGTTAGGTTAAGCTGAGGCTGAGGGTGAGGGTTAGGGTTAGGTTTAGGATTAGGGTAAGGGTTAGGGTGAGTGTGAAGGTTAAGTTTAGGGTTAGGCTTAGGCTTACGGTTAAACTGAGGGTGAGGGTGAGGGTGAGGTTTAGGGTTAGGATTAGGGTTAGGGTGAGGGTGAGTGTGTGTGTTATACTTAGGTTTAGGGTTAGGCTTAGGGTTAGGCTGAGGGTGAGGTTGAGGGTGAGGGTTAAGTTTAGGGTGAGGGTTTGTGCAAGACTTAGGGGGAGGGTTAGGATGAGGGTTAGTGTTAGGATTAGGGTTAGGGTGAGGGCTAGGGTGAGGGTGAGGTTTAGGTTTAGGTTCAGGGTGAGGTTTAGTGTTAGTGTTAGTGTTAGGGTGAGGCTGAGGGCGAGGGTTAGGGTTAGGATTAATGTTAGGCTTATCCTTAAGCTGAGGTTTAGGTTGAGGGTGAGGGTTAGGATTAGGGTTAGGAGTAGGTTTAGGGTTAGGGTGAGGGTGAGGGTTAATGTTAGGTTTAGGTATATGCTTAGGATTAGGCTGAGGTTGAGTTTGAGGGTTAGGGTAAGGGTGAGGTTTAGTGGTAGGGTTAGGGTGAGTGTGAGGTTTAGTGTTAGGGTTAGGGTTAGGATTAGGATTATGCTGAGGGTGAAGGTGTGGGTTAGTGTTTGGGTTATGGTTAGCGTTATTGGGAGGGTTAGGATCAGGGTTAGGGTTAGTGTGAGATTTAGGATGAGGGTGAGTGTGTGTGTAGGGTTAAGTTTAGGGTTAGGCTTAAGGTTAGGCTGAGGGTGAAGTTAGGGTTAGGGTTAGGGTTAGGCTTAGGCTTTGGTTTAGGCTGAGGGTGAGGGTGAGGCTCTGGGTTAGTGTTAGGGTGAGGGTAAGGGTAAGAGTTGGGGGAGGTTTAGGAAAAGGGATAGGGTTAGGATTAGGGTTGGGTATGACTAGGGTGAGAATGAGGTTTAGGGTTAGTGTTAGCTTGAGGGTTAGGATTATGTTAAGGGTGAGAGTTAGTGTTCGGGTTAAGTTTAGGGTTAGGTTGAGGGTTAAGGTAAGGGTGAAGGTTAGGGTTAGGTTGGGGGTGAGGGTTCCGATTAGTGTTAGGGTGAGCTTGAGGGTTACGGTTAGTGTTAGGGTGAGGGTTAGGATGAGGGTTAGGGTTAGGATTAGTGTTAGGGTGAGGGCTAGTGTGAGGGTGAGTTTTAGGGTTAGGGTTAGGGTTAGGGTGAGGTTTAGGGTTAGAGATAGGGTTAGTGTTAGGGTGAGGGTGACGTTTATGTTTAGAGTTAGGGGTAGGATGAGGCTGAGGTTGAGGGTTAGGGTTAGGGTTAGTGTAAGATTTAGGGTTAGGGTGAGGGTTAGGATTGAGGGTGAGGGTTAGGTTTAGGGTTAGTATTAGGTTTAGGGTAAGGGTTAGGGTGAGTGTGAGCATTAGGGTGAGTGTGAGCATTAGGGTTTGGCTTAGGGTTAGGCTGAGGTTGAGGGTGAGGGTTAGGGTTAGTGTTAGATTAAGGTTTAGCGTTAGGGTTAGGGTTAGGGTGAAATTTAGGGTTCGGTTATAATTAGCATTAGGGTGAGGGTTATGGTTAGGGTTAAGGTGAGCATGAGGTTTAGGATTATGTTGAGGATTAGGCTTAGGTTTAGGGCTAGGGTGAGGGTTAAGGTTAGGGTGAGGGTGAAGGTAAGGATGAGGATTAGGGTTAGGATTAGGGTTAGGGTGAAACCTAGGGTGATGGTGAGGGTTAGGGTTAGTGTTAGATTAAGGTTTAGGGTTAGGGTGAGGGTGATGGTAAGTTTGAGGGTTAGGGTTACGGTCAGGGTGATGATTACTTTTAGGGTGAGGGTTAGGTTTAGGATTAGGGTTAGCCTGAGGATGAGTGTTAGGATTAGGGTTAGGGTTAGGGTTAGGGTTAGGTTTCAGGTTAGGAAAAGTGTTATTGTTAGGGTTAGGGTTAGATTTATGGGGAGGGTGAGGGTGAGAATGAGGGTTAGGGTTAGGGTGAGGTTTAGGTTTAGGTTTAGGATTAGGGTTAGGGTTAGGGTGATGGTTAGAGTTAGGGAGATTGTTAGTGTTAGGGTGAGAGTGAGAGTTAGGGTTCGGTTATGTTTAGGGTTAGGGTGAGTGTTAGGGTTAGGGTTATGTTGAGCATGAGGTTTAGGGTTAAGTTGAGGATTAGGCTTAGGGTTAGGGCTAGGGTGAGGGTTAATTTTAGGGTTAGGGTGAGGGTAAGGATGAGGATTAGGTTTAGGATTAGGGTTAGAGTGAGGGATAGGGTGAGCTTGAGGGTTAGGGTTAGTGTTAGATTAAAGTTTAGGGTTAGGGTTACGGTTAGGGTGAGGGTTAGGTTGAGGGTTAGGGTTATGGTGAGGGTGATGATTAGGGTTAGGGTGAGGGTTTGGTTTAGGATTAGGGTTAGCTTGAGGGTGAGTGTTAGGATTACTCTTAGGGTTAGGGTTAGGTTTCGGTTTAAGATTAGTGTTATTGTTAGGGTTAGGGTTAGAGTTATGGTGAGGGTGAGGGTGAGGATTAGGGTTAGGGTGAGGTTTAAGGTTAGGGTTAGGATTAGGGTTGCGGTGAGGGTTAGGGTTAGGATTACGGTTAGCAAGAGGGTGAGTGTTAGGATTACAGTTAGGGTTAGGATTAGGGTTAGGATTAGTGTTCTTGTTAGGGTTAGGGTTAGAGTTATGGTGAGGGGAAGGCGAGGGTGAGGGTTAGGGTTTGGGTTAGGGTGAGGTTTAGGGTTAAGGTTAGGATTAGAGTTAGTGTGAGGGTGAGAATGAGGGTTAGGGTTATGGTGAGAGTTAGTGTTAAGGTTAGGCGCAGGGTTAGTATGAGGGTTACGGTTAGGATTAGTGTTAGGGTGAGGACTAGGGTGAGGTTGAGGTTTAGGGTTAGGGTTAGGGTGAGGTTTAGGGTTAGGGTTAGGGTGAGTGTGAGGGTTAGGGTTAGGGTTAGGTTTAGGCTTAGGGTTACACTGAGGGTGAGGGTGAGGATGAGGTTTAGGCTTCGGATTAGGGTTAGGGTGAGGGTGAATTTGTGTGCTACAGTTAGGTTTAGGATTAGGCTTAGGGTTAGGCTGAGGGTGAGGTTGAGGGTAAGGGTTAGTGTTAGGGTGAGGTAAAGGTAAGGGTTAGGGGGAGGGTTAGGATGAGGTTTAGTGTTAGGATTAGGGTTAGGGTGAGGGCTAGGGTGAGGGTAAGTTTTAGGTTTACAGTCAGGGTGAGGTTTAGTGTTAGAGTTAGTGTTTGGGTGATGCTGAGGGTGAGGGTTAGGGTTAGTATTAATGATAGGCTTAAGGAGATGGGGACAAACAAGTCGTTTAAGGATTCAGGTGGACCTGTTGCAACAATGAGAAGAACAAAATGTCATGTCAAAACCAGCTTTACAATGTCGGTGTGGGGGGGGGGAGGGGGGTATAATTGGGTGGGGGGAGGGGAGTAAAATTGGGTGGGGGGAGGGGGGAGGCCGGGAAGGGAAGTGAAGGGTAAACAAAGGAGGAGGCTGCAATGCTTGGTAAGAAATGTATGCATTATCCTGCCCATGTAATTGTAGCCGCCCTGTACAGTATGTTCTCAAATAAAATAAAATACAATTTAAAAAAAAAATGATAGGCTTAGGCTCAAGGTGAGGTTTAGGTTGAGGGTTAGGATTTGGGTTAGTAGTAGGATTAAGGTTAAGGTGAGGGTGAGGATTAGGGTTAGGGTTAGGGTAAGGCTTAGGGTAAGGCTGAGGTTGAGGGTGAGGGTTAGTGTTAGGGTGAGGTTTAGGGTTAGGTTTAGGGTGAGTGTGAGGGTTAGGGTTAGGCTTAGGCTTAGGATTATGCTGAGGGTGAGTGTGTGGTTTATTGTTAGTGTTAGGGTTAGGGTTATGGGGTGGGTTAGGATGAGGGTTAGGGTTAGTGTGAGGTTTAGGGTGAGGGTGAGTGTGTTGTTAGGTTTGGTTTAGGGTTAGGCTTAGGGTTAGGCTGAGAGTGAGTTTGAGGCTGAGGGTTAGTGTTAGGGTCAGGGTTAGGATAAGGGTTAGGGGGAGGTTTAGGAAAAGGGATAGGGTTAGGATTAGGGTTGGGTGAGGCTAGAGTGAGAATGAGGTTTAGGGTTAAGGTTAGCTTGAGGGTTAGGATTATGGTAAGGGTGAGAGTTAGTGTTCGGGTTAAGTTTACGGTTAGGTTGAGGGTGAAGGTAAGGGTTACGGTGAGGGTTCGGATTAAGGTTAGGGTGAGCATGAGGGTTATGGTTAGTGTTAGGGTGTGGGTTAGGATGAGGGTTCGGGTTAGGATTAGTGTTAGGTTGAGGGCTAGGCTGAGGATGAGGTTTAGGGTTAGCGTGAGGTTTAGGGTGAGGTTTAGGTTTAGGGGTAGGGTTAGTGTTCGGGTGAGGGTGACATTTACGGTTAGAGTTAGGGGTAGGATGAGGCTGAGGTTGAGGGTTAGGGTTAGGGTTAGTGTTAGTTTTAGGGTTAGGGTGAGGGTTAGGTTGAGGGTGAGGGTTAGTGTTAGGGTTCGGATTAGGTTTAGGGTAAGGTTTAGGGTGAGTGTGAGCATTAGGTCTAGGGTTAGGGTTTGGCTTAGGGTTAGGCTGAGGGTGAGGGTGAGGATCAGGGTTAGGGTTAGTGTTAGATTAAGGTTTAGGGTTAGGGTTAGGGTTAGGGTGAGAGATAGGGTTCGATTATGTTTAGGGCTAGGGTGAGGGTTAAGTTTAGGGTTAGTGTGAGTGTAAGGTTGAGGATTAGGGTTAGGGTGAGGGCTAGCGTGAGGTTGAGGGTTAGGGTTACTTTTAGATTAAGGTTTAGGTTTAGGGTTTGGGTTAGGGTGAGGGTTAGGTTTAGCCTGAGGATGAGTGTTAGGATTAGGGTTAGGGTTAGGGTTAGGGTTAGGTTTCGGGTTAGGATTAGTGTTATTGTTAGGGTTAGGGTTAGAGTTATGGTGAGGGTGAGGGTGAGGGTGAAGGTGAGGGTTAGGGTTAGGGTGAGGTTTAGGGTTAGTGTTAGGATTAGTGTTAGTGTGAGGGTGAGGTTTAGGGTTAGATTCAGGGTTAGTTGGAGGGTTAGGTCTAGGGTTAGGCTTAGGCTTAGTTTTAGGGTTAAGGATACGGTGAGGGTTAGGTTGAGGTTTAGGTTTTTGGTTAGGGTTAGGATTAAGATGAGCGTGAGGGTGAGTGTGAGGGTTAAGTTTAGGGATAGGCTTAGACTTATGGTTAGGCTGAGGGTGAGGGTATGGGTGAAGATTAGGTTTAGGGTGATGGTTAGCATTAGGTCTAGGGTGAGGGTTAAGATGAGGGTTAGGATTAGGATTAGGTTTAGGGTGAGGGCTAGGGTGAGGGTGAGGGTTAGCGTAAGGTTTTGGCTTAGGCTTAGGTTTAGGCTGAGCATGAGCTTGAGGGTGAGGGTTAGGGTTAGGGTGATGTTTCGGTTTACAATTAGGGTGAGTGTTAGGATGAGGTTTAGGGTTAGGGTGAGGATGATGGTAAGGGTAAAGGTGAGGTTTAGGCCGAGGGTCAGGTTTAAGATAAGGGTGAGGTTTAGGGTTAAGTTTAGGGTTAGGGTAAAGGTTAAGGTTAGGGTTAGGGTGAGGGTTAGATTGAGGATAAGGGTTATGGTTAGTGTGAGATTTAGTGTGAGGATGAAGGTTAGGGTTAGGGTCAGGGTGATGGTTAGAATTAGGGTTAGGGTGAGGGCTAGGGTGAGGGTGAGGATTAGTGTTTTGGTTAGGGTTAGGGTGAGGTTTAGGATTAGCGTGAGTTTTAGTGTTAGTGTGAGGGTTAGGGTTAGGGTTAGGGTTAGCATTAGGGTGCGGGTTATGGTTAGTGTGCGGGTTAGGGTTAGGGTTAGGGTTATTGTTAGGTTTAGGGTTAGGGTTACGGTTACGGTGATGGTGAGGGTTAGGGTTAGGGTTAGGGTGAGGTTTAGTGTTAGGGTTAGGGTTAGAGTTAGGTTTATGATGAGGGTGTGGTTTAGGGGTACAATTCGGGTTATGGTGAGGGTTAGGGTTAGGGTGTGTGTTAGCGTGGGGGTGACAGTAATGGTAAAGTTGAGGGTTAGGCTGAGGCTGAGGGTTACGGTAAGGGTGAGGGTTAGGGTTAGGGTGAGGGTTAGTGTTAGCTTTAGGGTGAGGTTGAGGGTTAGATTGAGGATTATTGTTAGGGTTAGTATGAGGTTTAGGGTGAGGATGAGGGTTAGGATTAGGTTGAAGGCTTGGGTGAGGGTGAGGGTTGGGGTTAGTGTTAGGTTGAGGTTTAGGGTTAGGGTGATATTTAGGGTTAGTGTGCGGGTTAGTGTTAGTGTTAGGTTTAGTGTTAAGGTGAGGATAAGTGTTAGGGTGAGCATTAGGTTTAGGGTGAGGGTTATGGTTAGGGTGAGTGTTAGGGTTAGGGTTATGTTTATTGTTAGGGTTTGGGATAGTGTTACGGTTTCGGTGAGGGTGAGGGTGAGGGTTAGGGTTAGGGTGAGGTTTAGGGTTAGGGTTAGGGTTAGGATTAGGGTGAGGTTGAGGATTAGGGTTAGATTTAGGGTTAGTGTTAGTGTGAGGGTTAGTGTTAGCATTAGGGTTAGTGTTACAGTGAGGATACATCTAAGGGTGAGGGTTTGGGTCAGGGTGAGGGTTATGGTTAGTGTGAGGGTTAGGATTGGTGATAGGATTATTGTTAGGGTTCGGTTTAAGGTTATGGTTATAGTGCGAGTGAGGGTGAGGTTTAGGGTTAGGGTTAGGGTGAGGTTTAGAGTGAGGGTGAGGTTTAGGGTTAGAGTTAGGGTTAGGGTGAGGGTTAGGTTGAGGGTTAGGGTTAGGGTTAATGTTAGGTATAGGCTTACGGTGAGAGTTAATGGGAGGTTTAGGGTTAGGGTTAGGGTTAGGATTACGGTTAGGGTGAGGGTGAGTGTGTGTTTTAGGGTTTGGTTTAGGGTTAGGCTTAGCGTTAGGCTGAGGGTGAGGTTGAGGGTGAGGGTTAGGTTTAGCTTTAGGGTTAGGGTTTCGGTGAGTGTGAGGGTTAGGATTAGGTTGAGGGTGGGGTTAGGATTGGGGTTAGGGTGAGGGAGACGGTGAGGTTTACGTTTAGGGTTAGGATGATGGTTAGGGTTAGGATTAGTGTTAGGGTGAGTGCTAGTGTGAGGGTGATGGTTAGTGTTAGGGTGACGGTTAGGTTTATGGTTAGGGTGAGGGTTTGGATGAGGTTTAGGGTTAGGAGAAGGTTTAGGGTGAGCATGATGGTAAGGGTAAAGGTGAGGTTTAGGCTGAGGGTTAGGGTTAAGATAAGGGTGAGTGTTAGGGTTAGGTTTAGTGTTAGGGTAAGGGTTACGATTAGGGTTAGGATGAGGGTTAAATTGAGGTTTAGGGTTAGGGTTAGTTTCAGGTTTAGTTTGAGGATGAGGGTTAGGGTTAAGGTTAGGGTTAGGGTGAGGATGAGTTTTTGTGTTGTCATTAGGGTTAGGGTGAGATTTAGGGTGAGGGTTAAGTTTAGGGTAAGGATTAGCGTGGGGGTGCTGGTAAGTGTAAACGTGAGGGTTAGGCTGAGGTTGAGGGTTACAGTGGGGTGAGGTTCAGGGTGAGGGTGAGGGTTAGGGTTATGGGAAGGGTGTGGGTGATAGATTGAGGATTAGTGTTAGGGTTAGTGTGAGGTTTAGGGTGAGGATGAGGGTTAGGGGTAGGGTGAGGGCTAGGGTGAGGGTGAGGGTTAGGTTTAGGTTTAGGGTGAGGTTTAGGGTTAGGGTCATGATTAGGGTTAGTGTGAGGGTTAGTGTTAGGTTTCGGGTTAGTGTTAGGCTGAGGGTAAGTGTTAGGGTGAGGGTTAGGGTCAGGGTGAGGGTTATGGTTAGGTTGAGTGTTAGGGTTAGGGTTAGGGTTATTGTTAGGTTAAGGGTTACGGTTATGGTGAGGGTGAGGGTTAGGGTTAGGGTTAGTATGAGGTTTAGGTTTAGGGTAAGTGTTAGAGTTAGGGTTAGGGTGAGAGTGAGTTTTACGGTTAGAGTTAGGGTTAGTGTTAGGGTTAGTGTTAGTGTGAGGGTTTGGGTTAGCGTTATGCTTAGGCTTAGGCTTAGGCTTAGGCCAAGCATGAGGGTGAGGTTTAGAGTTAGGGTTAGGGTGCAGGTTAGGGTTAAGGTTAGGGTGAGGTTTAGGATGAGGTTTAGGGTTAGGATTAGTGTTAGGGTTAGGATTAGTGTTAGGGTGAGGACTAGGGTGAGGGTTAGGATGAGGGTTAAGATTAGGGTTAGGGTTAGTTTGAGTGTGAGTCTGAGGGTCAGTGTTAGGGTTAGGGTGAGGGTGAGGGTTAGGGTTTTGGTTAGGGTGAGGGTGAGGCAAATGATTAGGGTTAGGTTTAGGGTTGGGTTTAGCGTTACGGTTAGGTTTAGGGTTAGGTTTACAGTTAGGGTTCGGGTTAGGTTTAGGCTTAGCGTTAGGCTGAGTGTGAGGGTGGGGTTTAGCATTAAGGTTAGGATTAGGATTAGGGTTATTGTTAGTGTTATGATTAGGGTTAAGTTTGCACTTAAATTGAGGCTGAAGGTAAGGGTTATGGTTAATGTTAGGGTTAGGGTTAGGGTTAGTGTTATTTTTAGGGATAGGTTTACAGTTACGGTGAGATTGAGGGTGAGGGTTAGGGTTAGGGTTAGGGTGAGGTTTAGCGTGAGGTTTAGGGTTAGGGTTAGGGTGAGGATGAGGTTTAGGTTTAGAGTTAGTGTTAGGGGGAGGGTTAGCGGGAGGTTTACGGTTATTGTTAGTGTTAGGGTTAGGGGATGATGAGTGATCGGTTGAGGTTTAGGGATAGGGTTAGGTTTAGTATTAGGGTTAGGGTGAGGGTGAGAGTGACCATTAGGGTGACGGCTAGGCTTAGGCTTAGGGTTAGGCTGAGGGTGAGGGTGGGGGTGAGGATTAGGGTTAGTGTGATTGTTTGCGTTAGGGTTAGTGTTACTGTTAGTGTTAGGGTTAGAGTTACGGTGAGGGTGAGGGTTAGGGTTAGTGTTAGGTTGAGGTTTAGGGTTAAGGTTAGGATTAGGGTTAGGGTGAGGGTGAGGTTTAGGTTAGATTTAGGGTTAGTTGGAGGGTTAGGTCGAGGGTTAGGGTTAGGGTTAATTTTAGGGTTAAGGTTACGGTGAGGGTTAGGTTGAGGTTTAGGGTTATGGTTAGGGTTAGTGTTAGGAGTAGGGTGAGTGTGAGGGTGAGGGTGAGGGTTAGGGTTAGTATTAGGTGTAGGCTCAGGTTTAGGCTGAGTGTGAGGGTGGGGGTGAAGATTAGGTTTATCGTGATGGTTAGGGTTGGGGGTAGGCTGAGGGTTAGGATTAGGATTAGGGTTAAGGTGAGGGCTAGGGTGAGGGTGAGGGTTAGGGTAAGGGTTAAGCTTCGGCTTAGGGTTAGGCTGAGCGTGAGTTTGAGGGTGAGGGTTAGGTTTAGAGTGATGGTTAGGTTTACGGTTAGTGTGAAGGTTAGGATGAGCTTTAGGGTTAGGGTGAGGGTTAGGGTGAGGATGATGGTAAGGGTAAAGGTGAGGTTTAGGCTAATGGTGAGGGTTAAGATAAGGGTGAGGGTTAGGGTTTGATTTAGTGTTAGGGTTAGGGTTAGGGTTAGGGTTAGGGTGAGGATTAGGTTGAGGATTAGGGTTAGGGTTAGTGTGAGGTTTAGAGTGAGGATGAGAGTTAGGGTTAGGGTGAGGGTGAGGGTTCGGATGAGGTTTAGTTTTAGGATTAGGGTTAGGGTGAGGGGTAGGGTGAGTTTGAGGTTTAGGGGTTGGTTTAGGGTTAGGGTTAGGGTGAGGGTGAGGTTTAGGGATAGAGTTAGGGTTAGGGGGAGGGTTAGGGGGAGGTTTATGGTTATTGTTAGTGTTAGGGTTATGGGATGGTGAGGGTTAGGTTGAGGTTTAGGGATTGGGTTAGGTTTAGTATTAGGGTTAGGGTGTGGGTGAGTGTGATGGTTAGGGTGAGGGCTAGTCTTAGGCTTAGGGTTAGGCTGTGGGTGAGGGTGGGGATGAGTATTAGGGTTAGGGTGATGGTTTGGGTTAGGGTTAGTGTTATTGTTAGGGTTACGGTTAGAGTTACGGTGAGGGTGAGGGTGCGGGTGAGGGTTAGGGTTAGAGTTAGGGTGGGGTTTAGGGTTAGGTTTAGGGTTAGTGTGAGGTTGAGGTTTAGGGTTAGATATAGGTTTAGGGGGAGGGCTAGGGTTAGGGTTATGGTTAGGGTTAGTGTTAGAGATAGGGCGAGGTTGAGGTTTAGGGCTAGGTTTATGGTTATGGTTAGTTTGAGGGTTAGTGTTAGGGTTAGGGTTAGTATTAGTGTGATGGTAAGTTTTAGGGTGAGGCTTTGGGTTAGGGTGAGTGTTATGGTTAGGGTGAGTGTTAGGATTACGGTTAGGGTGATTGTTAGGTTTAGGTTTAGGGTTTGGGTTACGGTGAGGGTGAGGTATAGGGTTAGGGTTAGGGTGAGGTTTAGGGTTTGGGTTAGGGTTAGAATGTGGGTTAGGATGAAGGTGAGGTTTGCGGTTAGAGTTAGGGTGATGGTGAGGGTTAGGTTTAGGATTTGGGTTAGGGTGAGGGTGGGTGTGTGTGTTAGGGTTAGGTTTATGTTTAGGCTAATAGTTAGGCTAAGGGTGAGGTTGAGGGTGAAGGTTAGGGTTAGGGTTAGGGTTTGGTTTAGTGTTAGGGTGATGGTTAAGGTGAGTGTTAGGATTAGGGTTAGGGTTATGGTGATTGTTAGGGTTAGGGTTAGGTTGAGGTTTTGGGTTAGGGTAAGAGTTAGGGTTCGATTAAGTTCAGGGTTAGGGTCAGGTTTAGGGTTAGGGTTATGGTGATCATTAGGGTTGTTGTTAGGTTGAAGGTTTGGGTTAGGTTAAGGATGAGGGTTAGTTTTAGGGTTAGGGTGAGGGTTAGGATGAGGATTAGGGTTAAGATTTGTGTTAGGGTGAGGGATAGGGTGAGGGTGAGAACTAGGGTTAGTGTTAGGTTAAGGTTTAGGGTTAAGCATAGCTTTAGGATGAGGGTTAGGACGAGGGTTTGGGTTACGGTGAGGGTGAGGGTTAGGGTTAGGGTTAGGGTGAGGGTTATGGTTAGGGTTATGGTTAGGGTGAGGGTGAGGTTTACGGTTAGAGTTAGGGTTAGGGTGAAGCTGAGGGTGAGTGTTAGGGTTCCAGTTAGTGTTAGGTTTCGGGTGAGTGTAAGGGTCAGGGTTAGAGTGAGGGTAAGGGTGAGTGTTAGGGTTAGGGTGAGGGTTAGGGTTAAGGTTTTGGGGAGGGTTAGGATGAGGGTTAGGACAAGGATTAGGGTTAGGGTGAGGGCTAGGATCAGGGTGAGGTTTAGGGTTAGGTTTAGGGTGAGGTTTAGGTTTAGGATTAGGATTAGGGTAAGGGTTAGGGTGAGTGTGCGGGTTAGGGTTAAGGTTAGGGTTAGGCTTAGGGTTACACTGAGGGTGAGGGTGAGGATTAGGGTTAGGATTAGTGTTAAGGTGAGGTTGAGTGTGTGTGTTAGAGTTAGGTTTAGGGTTAGGCTTCGGGTTAGACTGAGGGTGAGGATTAGATTTTGGGTGAGGGTTAGGGTAAGTGTTAGATGGGAGGGTTAGGATGTGGGTTAGTGTTAGGATTAAGGTTAGGGTGAGGGCTAGGGTGAGAGAGAGGATTAGGGTTATGGTTAGGGTGAGGGTGCGGTTTAGCATTAGGGTGAGGGTTAAGGTTAGTGTGAGGATTAATGCTACGGTTAGGTTTAGTGTTAGGGTGAGGGTATGTGTTAGGGTGAGGGTTAGGGTTAAGGTGTATGTTATGGTTAGTGTGAGGGTTACGGTTAGGGTTATTGTTAGGTTTAGGATTAGGGTTACGGTTACAGTGAGGGTGAGTATTAGGGTTAGGGTTAGTGTGGGGGTTAGCGTGAGGGTAATGGTAAGGGTAAAGGTTAGGGTTAGGGTGAGGGTGAGCGGTACGATAAGGGTGAGGGTTAGGGTTAGGGTTACAGTTAGGCTGAGGGTGATGGTGGGGGTGACGATTAGGGTTAGTGTGATGGTTAAAGTTAGGGTTATGGTGAAGTCTAGGTTGAGGGTAAGGGTTGGGGTTAGTGTTAGGCTGAGGTTTAGGGTTTGGGTGATGTTTAGGGTGAGTGTGAGGGTTATGGTTAGGTTGAGGTTTAGGGTTAGGGTTAGGGTTAGGGTTAGGGTTAGGGTGAGGTTGAGGTTTAGGGTTAGATTTATGGTTAGTGTTAGTGTGAGGTTAGTGTTAGCGTTAGGGTTAGTGTTATGGTGAGGGTAAATCTTAGGGTGAGGGTTTGGGTCAGGGTGAAGTTTATGGTTAGGGTGAGCGTTAGGATTAGGGTTAGGGTTATTTTTAGGGTTCGGTTTAAGGTTACGGTTATGGTGCGGGTGAGGGTTAGGGTTAGTGTTAGGGTGAGGTTTAGGGTGAGGGTGAGTTTTAGGGTTACAGTTAGGGTTAGGGTGAGGATTGGGGTTAGGGTTAGGATTAGGCTTAGGCTTAGGCTTAGGCCGAGCATGAGGGTGAGTGTTAGGGTTCGTGTTTGGATGAGGGGTAGTGTTAGGATTAGGGTTAGGTTGAGGGTGAGTTTTAGGGTTAGATTTAGGGTTAGTGTTTGGGTGAGGTGTAGTGGTAGAGTTAGGGTTAGGGTGAGGCTGAGGGTGAGGGTTAGGGTTAGGATTAATGTTAGGGTTAGGCTTAAGTTGAGGGTTAGGTTGAGGGTGAGGGTTAGGATCAGGTTTAGGAGTAGGATTAGTGTTAGTGTTAGGGTGAGTGTGAGGGTTAGGGTTAGGTTTAGGGATAGGCTTAGGGTTAGGCTGAGTTTGAGGGTGAGTGTTAGGATTTGGGTGAGGGTTAGTGTTAGTGTGAGGTTAGTGTTAGCGTTAGGGTTAGTGTTATGGTGAGGGTAAATCTTAGGGTGAGGTTTTGGGTCAGGGTGACGGTTATGGTGCGGGTGAGGTTGAGGGTTAGGGTTAGTGTCAGGGTGAGGTTTAGGGTGAGGGTGAGGTTTAGGATTACAGTTAGGGTTAGGGTGAGTGTGAGGGTTAGGGTTAGGGATAGGCTTAGGATTAGGCTGAGGGTGAGGGTGTGGGTTAGGGTTAGGATTAGTGTTAGGGTGAGGTTTAGGGTTTGGGTTAAGGTTAGAGTTAGACTTAGGGTGAGATTGAGCTTTAGGGTTAAAGTTAGGGTTAGGGTGAGGTTTAGGTTGAGGGTTAGGATATTTAGGTTTAGGGTTACAGTTAGAGTTAGGGGGAGGGTTAGGGTTAGGGTTAGTGTTAGGGATAGGATTTGGGTTAGAGTGAGGGTGAGTGTGTGTGTTAGGTTTAGGTATAGGATTAGGCTTACAGTTAGGCTGAGGGTGAGGTTGAGGGTGAGGGTTAGGGTTAGGGGGAGGTTTAGGTTGAGGGTTAGTGTTAGGATTAGGGTTAGGGTAAGGGATAGGGTTAGTGTGAGGGTGAGGTTTAAGTTTAGGGTTAGGGTTAGGGTGAGGTTTGTGTTGGGGTTAGGGTTAGAGTTAGGGTTAGGGTGAGGGTGAGGTTTACGGGTACAGTTAGGGTTAGGGTGCGGGTTAGCTTGGGGGTGACGGTAAGGGTAAAGTTGAGGGTTAGGCTGAGGGTGAGGGTTATGGTAAGGGTTAGGTTTAGGTTTAGGGTGAGGGTTAGTGTTCGCTTTAGGGTGAAGGTGAGGGGTAGATTGAGGATTAGTGTTAGGGTTAGTGTGAGGTTTAGGGTGAGGATGAGGGTTAGGATTAGGGTGCTGGCTAGGAAGAGGGTGAGGTTCAGGGTTAGTGTTAGGGTGAAGTTTAGGGTTAGTGTGATGGTTAGGTTTAGTGTGAGGGTTAGTGTTAGGGTTAGAGTTAGTGTTAGGGTGAAGGTAAGTGTTAGGTTGAGGGTTAGGTTTAAGGTGAGAGTTATGGTTAGGGTGAGGGTTAGGGTTAGGGTGAGGGTTATGGTTAGGGTGAGGGTTAGTGTTTAGGTTAGGATTATAGTAAGCATTAGGGTTATCGTTAAGGTTATGGTGAGGGTGAGGGTTAGCCTTAGCTTTAGGGCTAGGATGAGGTGTAGTTATAGGGTTAGGGTTAGGATAAGTGTCAGGGTGAGGTTTAGTGTTAGAGTTAGGGTTAGGATGAGGCTGAGGGTGAGAATTAGGTTTAGGATTAATGTTAGGGTTAGGCTGAGGTTTAGGGTTTGGGTGATATTTAGGGTGAGTGTGAGGGTTATGGTTAGGTTGAGGTTTAGGGTGAGGGTTAGAGTTAGGGTTAGGATTAGGATTAGGTTTAGGGTTAGGGTGAGTTTGAGGGTTAGTGTTAGGGTTAGGGATAGGCTTAGGGTTAGACTGAGGTTGAGGGTGAGTGTTAGGGTTAGGGTGAGGGTTAGGGTTAGGGTTAGGATTAGGAATAGGTTTAGAGTTAGGGTGAGTGAGGGTTAGGGTTAGGTTTAGGGTTGGGCTTAGGGTTAGGCTCAGGATGAGGGTGAGGGTGAGGGTTATGGTTAGGGTGAGGGTTAGGGTTAGGGTTATGGGGAGGGTTAGGGTGAGGGTTAGGGTTAGGATTAGGGTTAGAGTGAGGGCTAGGAAGAGGTTGAGGTTTATGGTTAGGGTTAGGGTGAGGGTTAGTGTGAGTGTTATTTATAGGGTTAGAATTAGGGTTAAGCTGAGGATGAGGGTGATGCTTAGGGTTCTGGTTAGGGTTAGGATTAGGGTAAGGGTTAGAGTGAGTGTGATGGTTAAGGTTCTGGTTAGGGTTAGGCTTTGGATTACAATGAGGGTGAGGTTGAGGGATAGGATTAGGCTTAGGGTTAAGGTGAGGGTGAGTGAGTGTGTTAGGTTAGGTTTAGGTTTAGGTTAAGGGTTAGGCTAAGGGTGAGGTTGAAGGTGAGGGTTAGGTTTAGGGTGAGGTTTAGGGTTAGGGTTAGGGTTAAGTTGAGAGTAAGGGTGAGGGTTAGGGTTAGTGTTAGGGTGAGGGTTAGGATGAAGTTTAGAATTAGGGTTAGGGTGAGGGCTAGGCTGAGGGTGAGGTTTAGGGTTAGGGTTAGGTTTAGGGTTAGGGTTAGGGTTAGGGTGAGGGTGAGGTTTATGGTAAGAGTTAGTGTAAGGGTGAGGCTGAGGTTGAGGTTTAGGTTTAGGGTTAGTTTTCGAGTAAGGGTTAGGATAACGGTTAGGGTGATGGTGAGGATTAGGGTTAGGGTTAGGATTAGGATTAGAGTAAGGGTTAGGGTGAGTTTGAGGGTTAGGTTTAGGGTTAGGTTTAGGCTTAGGGTTAGGCTGAGGCTGAGGATAAGGGTGAGGGTTAGGGTTAGGGTTAGGGTGGGGTTTAGGGATAGGGTTAGTGTTAGGTTAGGGATTAGTGTGAGGGTTAGGGTTAGGGTTAGTATTACGATTATGGTGAGGGTGAGGGTGAGTGTGATGGTTAGGCTTAGGGTGAGAGTTAGGGTTCGGTTTAGTTTAGGGGTAGGGTGATTGTTAGGTTTAGGATTAGGGTGAGTGTAAGTGTTAGGGTTAGGTTGAGGGTTAGGGTTAGGGTAAGGATGAGGGTTAGTGTTAGGGTTCGTGTGAGGGTTAGGATGATGATTAGGGTTACGATTAGTGTTAGGGTGAGGGCTAGGGTGAATGTGAGGATTAGGGTTTGTTTTAGTGTAAGGTTTAGGATTAGGTTTGGGGTTAGGGTGAGGGTTAGGATGAGGGTTATGGTTACGGTGAGGGTGAGGGTTAGGGTTAGGGTGAGGTTTAGGGTTAGGATTAGGGTTAGGGTGAGGTTGAGTGTTAGCATTAATGTTAGGGTTAGGGTTAGGTTTAGGGTTAGGATTACTGTTATAGTTAGGGTTAGGGTTAGAGTTATGGTGAGGGTGAGGGTTAGGGTGATTGTGAGGTTTATGGTTAGATTTAGGTTCAGTTGGAGCGTTAGGTCGAGGGTTAGGGTTTGTGTTAGGGTTAGGGTGAGGGTGAGGGTTAGGTTGAGGTTTAGGGTTAGGGTTAGGGTTAGGGTTAGGATTAGGATTAGGGTGAGGGTGAGTGTGAGGTTTAGGGTTAGGGTTAGGCTTAGGCTTAGGGTTAGGCTGAGGGTGTGGGTTGGGGTGAGGATTAGGTTTAGGGTGATGGTTAGGGTTAGGGTTATGGTGAAGGTTAGTGTTAGGGTTAGGGATAGAGTGAGGATTAGGGTGAGGATGAGGTTTAGGGATAGAGTTAGGGTTACGGTGAGGGTTAGCGTTAGAGTGAGGGTTAGGGTGGAGTTGACGTTAAGGATAAAGGTGAGGGTTAGGTTGAGGGTGAGGTTACAGTAAGGGTGAGGGTTAGGGTTAGGGTGAGGGTTAGGGTAAGGGTAAGTGTTAGGGTGAGGGTTAGGGTTAAGGTGAGAGTAAGTGTTAAGGTGAGGGTTAGGGTTAGGGTGAGGGTTATGGTTAGTTTCAGGTTTAGGGTTAGGGTTAGGATTATTGTTAGCATTAGGATTAGGTTTATGGTTATGGTGAGGGTGAGGGTGAGGGTTAGGGTTAGGGCTAGGATGAGATTTAGGGATAGGGTTAGGGTTAGGTTTAGGGTCTTGGTGAGGTTTAGTGTTAGAGTTATGGTTAGGGTGAGACTGATGGTGAGGATTAGGGTTAGGGTTAGTGTTACGGTTAGGGTTAGGGTGAAAGTTAGGAGTAGAGTTAGGGTTAGGGTTAGGCTTAAGGTTAGAGTTAGGTTTAGGGTTTCAGTTACGGTGAGGGTGAGTTTCAGTATTAGGGTTTGGGTGAGTGTGAGGTTTAGGGTTAGAATTAGGGTTAGGATTAGGATTATGGTTAGGGTTAGCTTGAGTGTGAGGGTTAGGGTTAGTGTTAGCCTTAGGCTTAGGCTGAGGTTTTGCGTGAGGGTTAGGGTTATGGTTAGCTTGATATGTAGGTTTAGGGTTAGGGTGAGTTTTAGTGTTAGGGTTATGTTTAGAGTTATGGTTATGGTGAGGGTGAGGTTTAGGGGTAGAGTTAGTTCTAGGGTGATGGTTATGGTGAGTGTGAGGTTTATGTTGAGGGTTAGGGTAGGGGTGAAGTTAAGGGTAAACGTGAGGGTTAGGCTGAAGGTCAGGGTTACGTTAAGGTTGAGGGTTAGGGTTAGGGTGACCGTTAGGGTTAGGGTTAGTGTGCGAGTTAGGGTACAGGTTAAGTGTAGGGTTAGGGTGAGGTTTAGGGTAAGGGTTACGGTGAGGGTGAGGGTTAGGTTTAGGTTGAGGGCTAGGTTGAGGGTGAGGGTTAGGGAAAGGGTTAGGGTGAGCGCTAGGGTGAGGGTTAGGGTGAGGGTTAGGGTTAGATATAGGGTTAGGTTTAGGATTAGTGTTAGGTTGAGGGTGGGTGTGAGGGTTAGGGTTAGGGTTAGGTTTAGGCTTAGAGTTAGGTTGAGGATTAGGGGTAGGGTTTTTCTTAGGGTGAGGCTGAGGCTGAGGATTAGGGAAATGTTTAGGGTTAGGGTTATGCTTAGGGTTAGGCTGAGGTTGAAGGTGGTGGTTAGGATTAGAGTTAGGGTTAGCTTAGGCTTAGGTTTAGGGTTATTGTTAGTGTTACGGTTCGGGATAAGTTTGCAGTGAGGGTGAGGCTGAGGGTGAGGGTTATGGTTAGAGTTAGGGTTAGCGTTAGGGTTAGTGTTATTGTTAGGTTTAGGGTTAGAGTTACGGTGAGGTTGAGGGTGAGGGTGAGGTTAGTGTTAGGGTGAGGTTTGGGGTTAGGGTTTGGGTTAGGGTTAGGGTGAGGGTGATATTTAGGGTTAGAGTTAGGGTTAGGGGGAAGGTTAGGGTGAGGTTTAGGGTTAGGGTTAGTGTTATGGTTAGATTGAGGGTGAGGGTTAGGTTGAGGTTTATGGATAGGGTTAGGTTTACTATTAGGGTTTGTGTGAGGGTTAGGGTGAGCGTTAGGATGAGGGTTAGGCTTATGCTTTTGGTTCGGCTGAGGGTGAGTGTGGGGGTTAGGATTAGGGTTAGGGTGATGGTTTGGGTTAGGGTTAGGGGGAGGTTTAGGGTGAGGGTTAGGGTTAGGTTTAGTGTTAGGATTAGGGTAAGGATGAGGGTTAGGGTTAGGGTTCGGGTTCGGGTTAGGGTTAGGGTAAGGGTGAGGTTTAGGGTTAGGGTTAGGGTTAGGGTTAGATTTATGGTGAGGGTGACAGTGAGGATGAGTTTGAGGTTTAGGGTTAGGCTTACGGTTAGGCTTAGGGTTAGGCTAATGGTCAGGGTGAGTTTTAGTGTTAGGGTGAGGGTTAGGGTTAAGGTTATGGGGGGGTTAGGATGAGGGTTAGTGTTAGGATTAGGGTTAGGTTGATTGCTAGGGTGACGGTGAGGTTTAGGGTTAGGTTAGGTTGAGGTTTATGGTTAGGGTTAGGGTTAGGGTTAGGGTCACGTTGAGGTTTATGGTAAGAGTTAGGGTTAAGGTGAGGCTGAGGGTGAGGGTTATGGTTAGGGTTAGGATAAGGATTAGGGTAAGGGTTAGGGTGAGTGTGAGTGAAAGTGTTAGGGTTAGGTTTAGGCTTAGGTTTACACTGAGGTGAGAGTGAAGTTGAGGCTTAGGGTTAGGGTGAGAGTTAGGGTTCAGGGTAAGTTTAGGTTTAGGTTGAGGGTTAGGGTTAGGTTTACGTTGAGTGTGAGGTTTAGAGTTACGTTGAGGGTTAGGGTTAGGGTTAGGGTTGGGGTGAGGGTTAGGGTTAGTGTTAGGGTGAGGTTTAGAGTTAGGGTTAAAGTTAGAGTGAGGCTTAGTATGAGGGTAAGGGTTACGGTAAGTGTGAGGGTTAGGGTTAGGGTGAGGGTTAGGGTTAGGGTTAGGGTTAGGGTGAGGGTGAGGGTTAGGATTATGGTTAGTGTTAGGGTTATTTTTAGGGTTACGGTTATGGTGACGGTGAGGGTGAGGGTTAGGGTTAGGGTTAGGTTGAGGTTTTTAGTGTTAGGTTTAGGGTTAGAGTTAGGGTTAGGGTGAGGTTAGTGTTAGGGTTATTGTGAGGGTTAGTGTTTGGGTTATGTTATGCGTTACGGTTAGGGTTGTGGTTAGGGTTAGTGTTAGGATAAGAGTTAGGGTTACAGTAAGGGTGTGTTTTAAAGTTTGGGTGAGGGTTAGGATTAGGTTTAGGGTTAGGGTGAGGGTCTGGGTTAGGATTAGGTTTAGGGTTAGGGTTATTGTTAGGGTTAAGGTTATGGTGAGGTTGCTGGTGAGGATTATGGTTAGGGTTCGTTTGAGGTTTTTAGTGTTAGTGTTAGGGTTAAAGTTAGGGTTAGGGTGAGGTTAGGGTTAGGTTTAGTGTGAGGTTTAGTGTTTGGGTTAGGGTATGGGTTAGGGTGATGGTTGTGTTTAGGGTGAGGGTTAGGATTAGGGTTAGGGTTATTGTTAGGGTTAGGTTTAGGGTTACGGTTACGGTGAGGGTAAGGGTGAGGGTTCGGGTTTAGGGTTAAGGTCAGTTTTAGGGCTTGAGTAAGGGTTAGAGTTAGGGATAGGGTTAGGGTAAGGTTTAGGGTTAGAGTATGGTTAGGATGATGGTTAGGTTGAGGATTAGGGTTAGGGTTAGTGTTAGGGTTAGGGTGAGGTTTAGGTTGAGGTTGAGGGTTAGGGTTAGTGTTATGGGGAGGGTTAGGATGAGGGTTAGGGTTAGGATTAGGGTTAGGGTGAGGGCTAGGGTGAGGGTGAGTTCTAGGGTTAGGGTTAAGGTGAGGTTTAGGTTTAGGGTTAGGGTTAGTGTTAGAGTGAGGGTTACGGTTAGGGTTATGGTGATGGTTAGGATTAGGGTTAGGGTTAGGGTCAGGATGGGGGTGAGGGTGGCATTGAGTATTAGGGCTAGGGTTACAGTTAGGGTTATTGTGACTTTTATGGTTAGGGTTAAGTTTGCAGTGAGGCTGAGGTTGAGAGTGAGTGTTATGTTTAGTGTTAGGGTCAGGTTTAGGGTTAATGTTATTGTTATGGTTAGGGTTAGAGTTACAGTGAGGTTGAAGGTGAGGGAGAGGATTAGCGTTAGCGTGAGTTTTAGAGTTAGGGTTAGGGTGAGTTTGAGCTTTAGGGTTAGATTTAGGGTTAGGGGGAGGGTTAGGGTGAGGTTTAGGTTTAGGGGTAGTGTTAGGGTTAGGGTGAGGTTGAGGGTTTGGTTGAGGTTTAGGGAAAGGGTTAGGTTTAGGATTAGGGTTAGGGTGAACATGAGTGTGAGAATAAGGGTAAAGGTTAGGCTTAGGCTTAGGAATAGGCAGAGGGTGAGTGTGGGATGAGGATTAGTTTTAGGGTAATGGTTAGGTTTAGGGGTAGTTTTATTGTAAGCGTTAGGGTTAGAGTTATGGTGAGGGTGAGGTGCGGGTGAGGTTTAGGGTTAGGGTTAGGGTGGGGTTTAGTGTTAGGTTTAGGGTTAGGGTGAGGGTGAGGGTGAGGTTTAGGGTTAGATATAGCGTTAGGGTGACTGTTAGGGTGAGGGTTAAGGTTGGGTTTAGTGTTAGGGTTAGGGTGAGGATGAGGGTTAGGGTTAGGGTTAGGGTAAGGGTTAGGTTTAGGGTTAGGGTTACAGTTAGGGTTATAGTTACAGTGAGGGTGATAGTGGGGAATGAGTGTGAAGTTTACGGTTAAGTTTAGGGTTAGGCTTAATGTTAGGCTTAGGTTTGGGCTAAAGGTGATTGTGAGGTTAATGGTTATTGTGAGGGTTAGGGTTAGGGTTATGGGGAGGGTTAGGATGAGGGCTAGTGTTAGGATTAGGGTTAGGGTAATGGCTAGGGTGAGGGTGATGTTTAGGGTTAGTTTAGTGTGAGGTTTAGGGTTAGGGCTGGTGTAGGGTTAGGGTGAGGGTGAGGTTTAGGGTTAGAGTTAGGGTTAAGGTGAGGCTGAGGGTGAGGGTTTCGGTTAGGGTTAGGATTAAGATTTGGGTAAGGGTTAGGGTGAGTGTGAGTGTTAAGGTTAGGGTTAGCATTAGGCTTAGGGTTACATTGAGCGTGAGCGTGAGGGTGAGGGTTAGGGTGAGAGTTAGGGGTCAGGTTAAGTTTACAGTTAGAAGGAGGGTTATGGTTAGGTTTACGTTGAATGTGAGTGTTAGGGTTAGGTTGAGGATTAGGGTTAGGGTTAGGGTGAGGTTTAGGTTTAGGGTTAGGGTGAGGGTTAGGATGAGGATTAGAGTTAGGATTAGGGTTAGGTTGAGGGCTAGGTTTAGGGTGAGGGTTAGGGTTAGTTTTAGGGTTAGTTTTAGGGTTAGGGATAGGTTTATGGTGAGGGTTAGGATGAGGGTTAGGGTTACGTAAGGGTGAGGGTTAGGGTTTGGGTGAAGGTTAGAGTTAGGTTTAGTGTTAGCATGAGGGTGAGGGTTAGGATTAGGGTTAGGGTTAGAGTTATTGTTAGGGTTACGGTTACGGTGAGGGTGAGGGTGAGGGTGAGGGTAAGGGTTAGGGTTAGGTTGAGGTTTTCAGTGTTTGGGTTAGGGTTAGAGTTAGGGTTAGGGTGAGGTTAGGTTAGGGTTACTCTGAGGGTTAGTGTTTGGTTTAGGGTATGGGTTATGGTGAGGGTTGTGGTTAGGGTGACGGTTAGGATTAGGGTTAGGGTTATTGTTAGGGTTAGGTTTAGGTTTTGGTTTAGGGTTAGAGTTAAGATTAGGGTGAGGGTGAGGTTTAGAGTTAGAGTTATTGTAAGGGTGAGGGTTAGCTTAAGGGTTAGGGTTAGTGTTAGTGTTAGGGTTAGGGTTAAGTTTAGGTTTAGGGTGAGTTTTAGGGTTAGGGTTATGGGGAAGTTTAGGATGAGGGTTAGGGTTAGGATTAGGGCTAGGGTGAGTGCTAGGTTGAGGGTGGGGTTTAGGCTTAGGGTTAGGGTGATGTTTAGTTTTAGGGATAGGGTTAGGGATAGGGTGAGGGTGAGGTTTAGGTTTAGAGTTAGGGTAAGGGTGAGGCTGAGGCTGAGGGTTAGCGTTAGGGTTAGTGTTAGAGTTAGGGTTAGGGTGAGGGTTAGGATTAGGGTGAGGGTAAAGGTGAGGGTTTGGCTTAGGCTTAGGTTATGATTAGGATTAGGGTAAGGGTTAGGGTGAGTAGATGGTTAGGGTTAGGGTAAGGCTTGGGCTTAGGTTTAGGCTGAGAGTGAAGGTGAGGTTGAGTGTTAGGGTTAGGGTGAAAGTTAGGGTTAGGGTTAGGGTGAGACTTAGGGTTCGATTATATTTAGGGTTAGGGTGAGGGCTAGGGTGAGGGTGAGGTTAGGGTTTGTGTTAGGGTAAGGTTTAGGGTTAGGGTTAGGGTTTGAGTTAGGGTTCGGATGAGGGTTAGGGTTCCTGTGAGGGTGAGGGTTAGGGTTAGGTTGAGAGTTAGGGTTACGATTATGGTTAGGGTGAGGGTGAGTTTTAGGATTAGGGTTAGGGTTAGGGTTAGGTTTAGTGTTAGGATTAGTGTTATGGTTACTGTTAGGGTTAGAGTTATGGTGAGGGTGAGGGTGAGTGTGAGGGTGAGGGTTAGGGTTAAGGTGAGGTTTAGGGTTAAGTTTAGGATTAGGGTTAGAATGATGGGGAGGTTTAGGTATAGATTTAGGGTTAGTTGTAGGGTTAGGTCCAACGTTAATGTTAGGGTTAGTGTTAGGGTTAAGTTTAGGGTGAGGGTTAGGGTGAGGTTTAGGGATTAGGATGAGGTTTATGGTTAGGGTTAGTTTTAGGATTAATGTTAGTGTTAGGCTTAAGTTGAGGGTTTGGGTGAGGGTGAGGTTTAGGTTTAGGGTTAGGATTAGGATTAGGATTAGTGTTAGGGTGAAGGATAGGGTGAGGGTTATGGTTAGGGATAGGGTTAGGCTTAGGATTAGGCTGAGGTTGAAGTTGCGGGTGAGGGTTAGGGTTATGATGAGGGTTAGGGTCAGGATAAGTGTGAGAGTTAAGTTTCGGGTTAAGTTTAGGGTTAGGGTGAGGGTTAGGGTAAAGGTTACAGTGAGGGTAAGGTTAGGGTTAGGTTGAGGTTTAGGGTTAGGCTTAGGGTTAGTGTGAGGATGAAGGTGAGGGTTACGGTTAGTGTTAGGGTGAGGGTTAGGATGAGGGTTAGGGTTAGGATTGGGGTTAGGCTGAGGGCTAGGTTGAGGTTGAGGGTTAGAGTAAGGGTTAGGCTTAGGCTTAGGGTTAGGCTGAGCATGAGGTTGAGAGTGAGGGTTAGGGTTATGGTGATGGTTAGGTTTAAGGTTAGGGTGAGGGTTAGGATGAGGTTTAAGGTTAGGGTGAGGTTTAGGGTGAGGATGATGGTAAGGGTAAAGGTGAGGTTAAGGCTGATGTTGAGGGTTAAGATAAGGGTGAGGGTTAGGGTTAGGTTTATGGTTAGGCTTAGGGTTAGGATGAGGGTTAGATTGAGTATTAGGGTTAGGGTTGGGGTTAGTGTGAGTTATAGGGTGAGGATGAGGGTTAGGGTTATGGTGAGAGTGAGGGTTAGTGTGAGGGCTAGGGAGAGGGTGAGGGTTAGATTTAGCGTTAGGGTTAGGGTGAGGTTTAGGTTTAGGGTGAGTTTTAAGGTTAGTGTGAAATTTACTGTTAGGGTATGGGTTAGTGTTAGGGTGAGGGTAAGTGTTAGGGTGAAGGTTAATGTTAGAGTTAGGGTTATGTTTAGGGTGAGGGTTAGTGTTAGGGTTAGGGTTATTGTTAGGGTTATTGTTAGGATTAGCGTTAGGGTAACAGTTTCTGTGAGGGTGAGGCTTAGGGTTAGGGTTAGGGCGAGGTTGAGGCAGAGTTGGAGGGTAAGGTTTAGGGTTAGGTTTAGTGTTAGGGTTAGGGTGAGAGTTAGGGTGAGGATGAGTGTGAGGGTGAGGGTTAATCGTAGGGTTAGGATTAGGATTAGTGTAAGGGTTCGGGTGAGTTTGAGGGTTAGGTTTAGGGTTAGGCTTAGGCTGAGGATTCTCCTGAGAGTGACGGTGAGGTTGAGGTTTAGGGTTAGGGTGAGGGTGAGGGTTAGGATTGGTTAGGGTTAGTGTTTGGGTAAGGTTTAGAGTTAGGGTTAGGATTTCGGTTAAGGTTAGGTTGAGGGTTATTGTTACGTTATGGTGAGGTTGAGGGTTAGGGTTAGTTTGAGGGTTAGGGTTAATATTATGTTTAGGGAGAGGGTGAGTGTTAGGATTAGGTTTAGAGTTATGGTTAGGTTTAGGGTTAGGGTTAGGGTTAGTTTTAGGGTGAGGTTTAGGGTTAGGGTTAGGATTAGTGTTAGGGTGAGGGTGAAATTTAGGGTTAGATTTAGGCTTGGTTGGAGGGTTAGGTCGAGCGTTAATGTTAGAGTTAGTGTTAGGGTTAAGGTTAGGTTGAGGGTTAGGTTGAGGTTTAGGGTTAGGGTTAGGGTTAGGATTAGGCTTAGGGTGAGGTGATTGTGAGTTTTAGGGTTAGGGTTAGGCTTAGGCTGAGGGTTTAGCTGAGGGTGAGGGAGTGGGTGAGCATTAGGGTAAAGTTGATGTTTAGGGTTCGGGTTAAGGTGAGGGTTAGGATGAGGGTTAGGGTTAGGCTTAGGGTTAGGGTGAGGGCTAGGGTGATGGTGAGGGTTAGGGTAAGTGTTAGGCTTAGGCTTAGGGTTAGCCTGAGCATGAGGTTGAGGGTGAGTTTTAGGGTTGAGAATAGGGTGAGATTTAGTGTTAGGGTTAGGGTTAGAGTTAGGGTTAGGACGAGAGTGAGGTTTAGGGGTAGGGTTAGGGTCAGCGTGAGGGTTAGGGTTTGGGTGAGGGTTAGGGTGGGAGTGACGGTATGGGTAAAGGTGAGGGTTAGGCTGAGGGTGAGGGTTATGGTAAGGGTGAGGGTTAGGTATAGGATGAGCGTTAGGGTTAGGGTTAGGGTGAGGGTTAGATTGAGGATTAGTGTTAGGGTTAGTGTGAGGTTTAGGGTGAGGATGAGGGTTATGTTTAGGGTGAGGGCTAGGGTGAGGGTGAGGGTGAGGGTTAGATTGAGGACTAGTGATTGGGTTAGTGTGAGCTTTAGGGTGAGGATGAGTTTTAGGGTTAGGGTTATCATTAATGTTAGGGTTAGGCTTAAGGTGAGGGTTAGAGTGAGGTTGAGCTTTAGTGTTAGTGTTAGGATTAGGATTAGGGTTAGGGTTAGGGTGAGTTTGAGGGTTAGTGTTAGGGTTAGGGTTAGGCTTAGTGTTAGGCTGAATGTGAGGGTGAGGTTGAGGGTTACTGTGAGGGTGAGGGTTAGGGTTAGGGTTAGGGTGTGAGTTAGGGTTAGTGTTAGGTTGAGGGTTAGGGTTAGGGTTAGGTTTAGGGTGAAGGTTAGGGTGAGGGTGAGGGTTAGTGTTAGGGTGAGGGTTAGGATGAGTGTTAGGTTTAGGATTAGGTTTAGGGTGAGGGCTAGGGTGAGGGTGAGGTTTAGGGTTAGGTTTAGGGTGAGGTTTAGGTTTAGGTTTAGGGTTAGGTTTAGGGTGAGGTTCAGGTTTAGGGTTAGAGCTAAGGTTAGCGTGAGGCTGATGGTGAGGGTTAGGGTTAGGGTTAGTGTTAGAGTTAGGGTTACAATGAGGGTTCGGGTGAGGGTGAGGTTTAGGCTTAGTGTTAGGATCAGTATTAGGGTACAGGTTAGGGTAAGTGTGAGGGTTAGGTTTAGGGTTACGGTTAGCCTTATGATTAGGCTGAGGGTGCAGGTAAGTGTGAGGGTGAGGGATAGGGTTAGGGTGAGTGTTAGGGGTAAGATTAGGGTGAGTGTTAGGTTTCTTGTTAAGTTTAGGGTTAGGGTGAGTGTTAGGGTTATGGTGAGGGTTAGGGTTAGGTTGAGGGTTAGGGTTAGGATTAGGATTAGGGTGAGGGTTAGTGTTAGGGTTAGGGTGAGGGTTAGGATGAGGATTAGGGTAAGGATTAGGGTTAGGGTGAGGGCTAGGGTGAGGGTGAGTTTTAAAGTGAGGGGGTAGGGTTAGGGTAAGGGTGAGGGTTAGGGTTATGATTTGGGTTAGTGTAAGGGTGACTTTTAGAGTTAGATTTAGGGTTAGGGGGAGGGTTAGGTCAAGGTTTAGGGTTACCGTCAGTGTTAGGGTTAAGGTTATGGTGATGGTTAGGTTGAGGTTTAGGGTTAGGGTTAGGGTTCCGATTAGGGTTAGGGTGAGGGTATGTGAGGTTTAGGGTTAGGGTTAGGTTTAGGCTTAGGGTTAGGGTTATGCTGAAGGTGAGGTTGGGGTGAATATTAAGGTTAGGGTGATGGTTTGGGTTAGGATTAGGGTGAGGGTTAGGATGAGGGATAGGGTTAGGATTTGGTTTAGTGTCAGGGCTAGGGTGAGGGTGAGGTTTAGAGTAAGGTACAGGATTAGGCTTCGGATTAGGCTGAGCATGAGGTTGAGGGTGAGGGTTAGGGTTATGGTGATGGTTAGGTTTAAGGTTAGGTTGAGTGTTCGGATGAGGTTTAGGGTTAGGGTGAGGATGATGGTAAGGTAAATGTGAGGTTTAGGCTGAGGGTGAGGAATAAGATAAGGGTGAGGGTTAGGGTTAGCTTTAGCATTAGGGTTAGGGTTATTGTGAGGTTTAGATTGAGGATTAGGGTTAGGATTAGGGTTAGTGTGAGGTTTAGGGTGAGGATTAGGGTAAGGGTTAGGGAGAGGGTGAGGGTTAGAATTAGGGTTAGGGTGAGGGCTACAGTGAGAGTGAGGGTTAGAGTTAGGGTTATGGTGAGGTTTAGGATTAGGGTGAGGTTTAGGGTTATTGTGAGTTAGTGTTATGGTTAGGGTTAGTGTTAGGGTGAGGTTAAGTGTTAGGGTAAGGGTAAATGTTAGGGTGAGGATTATGGTAAGGGTGAGGGTTCAGGTTAGGTTTAGGGTGAGGTTTATTGTTGGGGTTAGGATTAGAGTTAGGGTTAGCGTGAGAGTGAGGTTTAGGTTTAGAGTTTTGGTAAGGTTGAGACTGAGGTTGAGAGTTAGGTTTAGGGTTAGTGTTAGAGTTAGGGTTAGGGTGAGGTTTAGGGTGAGGGTGAGGGTGAGGGTTAGGATTAGGATTGGAATTAGGATTAGTGTAAGGGTTCGAGTGAGTGTGAGGGTTAGGGTTAGGCTTAGGCTTAGGCTTAGGGTTAGGCTGAGAGTGAGGGTGAGGTTGAGGGATAGGGTTAGGGTGAGGGTTAGAGTTAGGTTCAGTGTGAGAGTTAGGGTTCGGTTTAAGTTTAGGGTTAGGGTGAGGGTTAGGGTAACGGTTACAGTGAGGGTGAGGGTTAGGGTTAGGTTGAGGGTTAGGGTTAGGTTTAGGGTTAGGGTGAGATGAGGGTGAGTGTTAGGGTTAGTGTTAGGGTGAGGACTAGGATGAGGGTTAGTTTAAGGATTAGGGTTAGGGTGAGGGCTAGGGTGAGGGTGAGGTTTATGGTTTGGGTTAGGCTGAGGTTTAGGGTTAGGTTTAGGCTTAGGGTTAGGGTGAGGGTGAGGTTTAGGGTTAGAGTTAGGGTTTGGGTGAGGCTGAGGGTGAGGGTTAGGTTTAGGCTTAGTGTTAGAGTTAGGGTTACGGTGAGGGTTAGTATGAGGGGGAGGGTTGGGTTTATGGTTAGGATTCAGGTAAGGGTTAGGGTGAGTGTGAGAGTTAGGGTTAGGGTTAGGGTTAGGGTTAGGGTTAGGTTGAGAGTGAGGGTGAGGTTCAGGGTTAGGGTTAGGGTGAGGGTTAAGGTTAGGGTTAGAGTGTCAGTTAGGGTTCGGTTAATTTTACGGTTAGGGTGAGGGTTAGGGTAAGGGTTACATTGAGGGTGAGGGATAGGGTTAGGTTGAGCGTTAGGGTTAGGGTTACGGTGGGGGTGATGGTGAGGGTTAGGGTTAGCTTTAAGGTGAGGCTTAAGATGAGGGTTAGGGTTAGGATTAGGGTTAGGGTGAGGGCTAGGGTGAGGGTGAGGTTTAAGGTTAGGGTCAGGGTGCGGTTTAGGGTTAGGTTTAGGATTATGGTTAGGGTGAGGGTGAGGTTTAAGGTTAGAGTTAAGGTTAGGGTGAGGCTGAGGGTGAGGGTTAGTGTTAGGTTCAGTGTTAGAGTTAGGGTTACCTTGAGGGTTAGGGTGAGGGTAAGGTTTAGCCTTAGTGTTAGAATTAGGTTTAGGGCAAGGTTTAGGGTGAGTGTGAGGGTTAGGCTTAGGGTGAGAGTTAGGGGTAGAGTTAGGGTGAGGGTTAGGGTTCGGGTTAAGTTCAGGGTTACTGTGAGGGTTAGTGTTAGGTTGAGGGTTAGGGTTAAGCTTAGGATTAGGGCGAGGGTCAGGGTTAGGTTTAGGGTTAGTAGAGGATTAAGGTTAGGATTAGGTTTAGGGTGAGGGCTAGGGTGAGGGTGCGGGTTAGGGTTAGTGTTTTGGTGAGATTTAGGGTTAGGGTTAGGGTTAGGGTGAGGGTTAGGATGACGGTTATGGTTACAGTGAGGGTGAGGTTTAGGGTGTAGGGTCAGGGTTAGGTTTAGGATTAGGGTTAGGGTGATGGTGAGTTTTAGGGTTAGATTTAGGGTTATGGGGAGGGTAAAGTCGAGGGTTAGGGTTAGGATTAGTGTTAGGGTTAAGGTTAGGGTGAGGGTTAGGTTGATGTTTAGGGTTAGGTTTAGGGTTAGTGTTCGTATTAGGAAGAGGGTTAGGGTATGTGAGGGTTAGGGTTATGGTTAGGCTTAGGGTTAGGGTTATGCTGAGGGTGAGGGTGGGGTTTAGGATTAGGGTTAGGGTGATGGTTAGGGCTAGGGTTAGGGTGAGGGTTAGGGTGAGGGTTAGGGTTAGAGTAAGGTTTAGGCTTAGGCTTAGGGTGACACTGAACTTGAGTTTGATGGTGAGGGCTAGGGTTAGTGTGATGGTTAGGGTTAAGGTTAGGTTGAGGGTTAGGATGTGGTTTTGGGTTAGGGTGAGCTTTAAGGTGAGGATGATGGTAAGGGTAATGTTGAGGTTTAGGCTGAGGTTGCGGGTTCAGATAAGGGTGAGAATTAGGGTTAGGTTTATATTTAGGGTTAGGTTGAGGGTTAGATTGAGGATTAGGGTTAGGGTTAAGGTTAGTGTGAGGTTTAGGGTGAGGATGAGGGTTAGAGTTAGGGTGAGGGTGAGGGTTAGAATTAGGGTTAGGATGAGGGCTAGGGTGAGGGTGAGGGTTAGAGTTAGGGTTAGGGTAGTTTGAGATTTAGTGTAAGGGTTAGGGTTAGTGTTAGGGTGTGGGTAAGTGTTAGGGTGAGGATTAATGTTAGGGTGAGGGTTATGGTTAGGGTGAGGGTTAGTGTTATTGTTTGGGTTAGGGTTAAGTTTACTGTGAGGGTGAAGGTTAGGGTTAGGGTTAGGGTGAGGTTTAGTGTAAGGGTTAGGGTTAGAGTTAGGGTAAGTTTGAAGCTGAGGTTGAGGGCTAGGTTTAGTATTAGTGTTTGAGTTAGGGTTAGAGTTATGGTGAGAGTTAGGGTGATGGTGAGGGTGAGTGTTAGGTTTTGGGTTAGGGTGAGGTTTAGGTTTAGGTTTAGGGTTACTGTTCGGCTGAGGGTGAGGTTTAGGGTTAGAGTTAGGGTTAGGGTAAGGGTTATGGTTAGGGTTAGTTTTAGAGTTAGGGTTACAGTGAGGGTTAGGGTGAGGGTGAGTGTTAGGCTTAGTGTTAGGGTTAGGATTAGTGTAAGGTTTCGGGTGAGTGTGAGGGTTAGGGTTAGGGTTAGGCTTAGGCTTAGGTTTAGGCTGAGAGTGAGGGTTATGGTTAGTGTGAGGGTTAGGGTTAGGTTTAGAGTGAGAGTTAAGGTTCTGTTAACTATAGGGTTAGGGTGAGGTTCAGGGTTAGGATTAGGGTGATGTTGAGGGCTAGGGTGATGGTGAGGGTTAGGGTTAGTGTGAGGGTAAGGTTTTGGGTTCGGTTTAGGTTTTCGGTTACGGTTAGGATGAGGCTTAGGGTTACAGTGAGGGTGAGGGTTAGGGTTATGTTGAGGGTTAGGGTTAAGATTATAGTTAGTGTGAGGGTGAGTTTTAGGATTATGGTTAGGGTTAGGGTTAGGTTTAGGCTTAGGATTCGTGTTATTGTTAGGGTTAGGGTTAGACTTATGGTGAGGGTGAGTGTGAGGGTTAGGGTTAGTGTTAGGGTGAGGTTTAGGGTTAGGGTTAGGATTAGGGTGAGGGTGAGGGTGAGGTTTAGGGTTAGATTTAGGGTTAAGTTGGAGGGTAAGGTCGAGCGTTAATGTTAGGTTTAGTGTTAGGGTTAAAGTTAGGGTGAGGGTTAGGTTGAGGTTTAGGGATAGGGTTAGGGTTAGGATGAGGGTTAGGTTGAGGGTGAGTGTGAGGGTTAAGGTTAGGGTTAGGCTTAGGCTTAGGGTTAGGCTGAGGGTGAGGATTAGGGTTAGGGTGATGGTTAGGGTTTGGTTTAGGCTTAGGGTTAGGATGAGGTTTATGGTTAGGCTTAGGTTTAGGGTGAGGGCTAGGGTGAGGGTGAGGGTTAGAGTAAGGGTAAGGATTAAGCTTAGGCTTAGGGTTAGGCTGAGCATGAGGTTGAGTGTGAGGGTTAGGTTTAGGGATACGGTGAGGTTTAGTGTTAGGATTAGGGTTAGAGTTAGGGTTAGGATGAGGGTGAGGTTTAGGGGTAGGGTTAGGGTCAGGGTGAGGGTTAGGGTTCGGGTGAGGGTTAGGGTGGGGGTGACGGTAAGTGTAAAGGTGAGGGTTAGGCTCAGGGTGAGGGTTATGGTAAGGGTGAGTGTTAGGTTTAGGATGAGGGTTAAGGTTAGGGTTAGGGTGAGGGTGAGGGTTAGATTGAGGATTAGTGTTAGGGTTAGTGTGAGGTTTAGGGTGAGGATGAGGTTTAAGGTTAGGGTTAGGGTTACCATTAATGTTAGGGTTAGGCTTAAGGTGAGGGTTAGGGTGAGGGTGAGCTTTAGTGTTAGTGTTAGGGTTAGGGTTAGGGTGAGTGTGAAGGTTAGTGTTAGGGTTAGGGTTAGGCTTAGTGTTAGGCTGAATGTGAGGGTGAGGTTGAGGGTTACGGTGAGGGTTAGGGTTAGGGTTAGGTTGAGGGTTAGGGTTAGGGTTAGGGTTAGAGAGAAGGTGAGGGTGAGTGTGAGGGTTAGTGTTAGGGTGAGGGTTAGGGTTAGGATTAGGGTTAGGTTGAGGGCTAGGGTGAGGGTGAGGTTTAGGTTTAGGTTTAGGGTGAGGTTTAGGGTTAGGTTTAGGGTTAGGGTTAGGGTGAGGGTCAGGTTTAGGGTTATAGTTAAGGTTAGGGTGAGGCTGAGGTTAAGGGTTAGGGTTAGTGTTAGTGTTAGAGTTAGGGTTACAGTGATGGTTCGGGTGAGGGTGAGGTTTAGGCTTAGTGTTAGGATTAGGATTAGGGGACAGGTTAGGGTAAGTGTGAGGGTTAGGGTTAGGATTAGGGTTAGCCTTATGTTTAGGCTTAGGGTGAGGGTGAGGGATAGGGTTAGGGTGAGAGTTCGGGGTAAGATTAGGGTGTGTGTTAGGGTTCGGTTTAAGTTTAGTGTTATGTTGAGGTTTAGGGTTTAGGATGAGGTTTAGGGCTAAGGTTAGGGTTAGGATTAGTGTTAGGTTTAGGCTTAAGTTGAGGGTTAGGGTGAGGGTGAGGTTTAGGGTTAGGGTTAGGATTAGGATTATGGTTAGTGTTAGGTTGAGGAATACGATGAGGGTTAGGGTTAGGGATAGGGTTAGGCTTAAGGTTAGGCTGAGGGTGAGGGTAAGGGTGAGGTTTAGGGTTAGGGTGAGTGTTAGGGTCAGGATAAGTGTGAGAGGTAGGGTTCGGTTAAGTTTAGGGTTAGGGTGAGGATTAAGTTAACAGTTACAGTGAGGGTGAGGTTTAGGGTTAGGTTGAGGGTTAGGGCTAGGTTTAGGGTAGGATGAGGGTGAAGGTTAGGGTTAGTGTTAGGGTGAGGGTTAGGATGAGAGTTAGGGTTAGGATCAGGGTTAGGGTGAGGGCTAGGTTGAGGGTGAGGTTTAAGGTTATGTTTAGGGTGAGGGTGAGGTTTAGGGTTAGAGTTAGGGTTAGGGTTAGGCTGAGGGTGAGGGTCATGGTTAGGGTTAGTGTTAGAGTTAGGGTCACGATGAGGGTTCGGGTGAGTGTGAGGGTTAGGCTTAGAGTTAGGCATAGGATTAGGGTAAGTGTTAGTGTGAGTGTGAGGGTTATGGTTAGGCTTAGGGTTAGGCTTAGGGTTAGGCTGAAGGTGAGGGTGAGGGTAATGGTTAGGGTTAGGGTTGGGGTGAGAGTTAGGGCTATGGTTAGTGTGAGAGTTAGGGTTCGGTTTAAGTTTACGTTTAGGGTGAGGGTTAGGGTTAGAGGTATTGTGAGCATGAGGTTTAGGGTTAGGTTGAGTGTTAGGGTTAGGCTTAGGATTAGGGTGATGTTTAAGTGTTAGGCTTCGGGTGATGGTTAGGATGAGGATTAGGGTTAGGGTTAGGTTTAGGGTGAGGGCTAGGGTGAGGGTGAGTGTTAGGGTTAGTGTTTGGGTGAGGTTTAGGTTTAGCGTTAGTGTTAGGGTGAGGGTTAGGATGAGGGTTAGGGTTAGAGTGAGTGTGAGGTTTAGGGTAAGTGTGATGTTTAGGGTTAGGATTTGGGTTAGTGTGAGGGTGAATTTTAGGGTTAGATTTATTGTTAGGGGGAAGTTTAGGTTGAGGGTTAGGGTTAGCGTTAGGCATAAGGTTAGGGTGAGGGTTAGGTTGAGGTTTAGGGTTAGGGTTAGGGTGAGGGTGAGGGTATGTGAGGGTTAGGGTCAGGGTTAGGGTTAGGGTTATGGTTAGGCTGAGGGTGAGGTTGGGGGTGAGGATTAGGGTTAGGGTGATGGTTAGGGCTAGGGTTAGTGTTAGGGTTAGGATGAGGGATAGGGTTAGGATTAGGGTTAGGGTGAGGGCTAGGTTGAGAGTGAGAGTTAGATAAGGGTTAGGCTTTGGCTTAGGTTTAGGCTGAGCGTGTGGTTGAGGGTGAGGTTTAGGGTTAGGGTGATGGTTATGTTTACGGTTAGGGTGATGCTTAGGGTTAGTGTGAGGGTTCATATTAGGGTTAGGGTTAGTATTAGGGTGAGGGTAAGTGTTAGGGTGAGGGTTATGGTTAGGGTGAGGTTTAGCCTTAGGTTTATTGTTTGGGTTAAGGTTAGTTTACGGTTATGGTGATGGTGACGGTTAGGGTTAGGGTTAGGGTTAGGGTGAGATTTAGGTTTAGGGTTAGAGTTAGGGTTAGGGTGAGGTTTTGGATTAGGGTTAGGCTGAGTGTTAGGGTTAGGGTTAGTGTTAGAGTTAGGGTTATAGTGAGGGTTAGGGTGAGGGTCAGGGTAAGGCTTAGTTTTAGGATTAGGATTTTGGTAAGTGTTAGCGTGAGTGTGAGGGTTAGAGTTAGGGTTAGAGTTAGGCTTAGGGTTAGGCTGAGCATGAGTTTGAGTGTGAGGGTTAGGGTTCTGGATAGAGTGAGGTTTAGTGTTAGGGTTACCTTTAGAGTTAGGGTTAGGTTGAGGGTGAGGTTTAGGGGTAGGGTTAGGGTCAGGGTGAGGGTTAGGTTTAGTGTTAGGGTGACGGTGAGGGTTAGATTGAGGATTAGTGTTTGGTTTAGTGTGAGGTTTAGTGTGAGGATGAGGGTTAGGGTTAGGGTGAGGGCTAGGGTGAGGATGAGGGTGAGGGTTAAATTGGGGATTAGTGTTAGGGTTAGTGTGAGGTTTATGGTGAGGATAAGTTTTAGGGTTAGGGTTATTGTTAGGATTAATGTGAGGGTTAGGCTTAAGGTGAGGGATAGGGTGAGGGTGAGGTTTAGCGTTAGTGTTAGGATTAGGATTAGGGTTAGGTTTAGGGTGAGTGTGAGGGTTAGGGTTAGTTTTAAGGTTAGGCTTAGTGTTAGGCTGTAGGTGAGGGTGAGGGTTAGGATTAGGGTGAGTGTTAGGTTTAGGGTGAGAGTTAGGGTTCGGTTTAATTATAGGGTTAGAGTGAGGGTTATGGTAAGGGTTACAATGAGTGTGAGGGTTAGGGTTAGGTTGAGGGTTAGGGTTAGGTTTAGGGTGAGAGTTAGGTTTCGATTTAAGTTTTGCTTAGGGTAATGGTTATGGTAAGGTTTACAGTGAGGGTGAGGGTTAGGGTTAGGTTGAGGGTTAGGCTTAGGGTTAGAATTAGGGTGAGGGTGAGGGTTAGGGTTAGTGTTAGGGTTAGGGTGACATTGATGGTTAGGGTTAGTGTTAGCCTTAGAGTTAGGGTTACATTGAAGGTTAGGGTGAGGGTGAGGGTTAGGCTCAGTGTTAGGATTAGGATTAGGGTAAGGTTTAAGGTGAGTGTGAGGGTTAGAATTAGGGTTAGGGTTAGGCTTAGTGTTAGGCTGAAGGTGAGGGTTAGGGTGAAGTTTAGGGTTAGGGTGAGTCTTAGGGTTAGGGTTAGGGTGAGAGTTAGGGTTCGGTTTAAGTTTAGGGTTAGGGTGAGGGTTAGGGTTAGGGTTACGGTAAGTGTGAGGGTTAGTGTTAGGTTGAGGTATATGGTTAGGCTTAGGATTAGGGTTAGGGTTAGGGTTAAGGTGAGGTTTAGGGATAGGGTTAATGTTATTGTTAGGGTTAGGGATAGGATGAGGGTTAGATTGAGGATTAGTGTTAGGGTTAGTGTGAGGTTTAGGGTTAGGATGAGGATTAGGGTTGGGGTGAGGGCTAGGATGAGTTTGAGGGTTAGGGTTAGGGTTAGAGTGAGTTTTAGGGTTAGGAATATGGTTAGTGTTAGTGTGAGCATTAGTGTTGCATTAGGGTTTGTGTTAGGGTGAGGGTAAATGTTAGGGTGAGGGTGAGGGATAGGGTTAGGTTAGGGTTATTGTTATTGTTATGGTTAGGGTTACTGTTACGGTGAGTGTGAAGATTAGGGTGAGGTTTAGGGTTAGGATGAGGTTTAGTTTTAGAGTTAGGGTTAGGGTGAGTGAGACTTTTAGGGTTAGAGTTAAGTATAGTGTTAGGGTTAGGGATAGGGTGAGGGTTAGTGTTAGGCTTAGGCTTAGGCTTAGGCTGAGGCCGAGCATGAGGGTGAGGGTTAGGGCTAGGGTTAGGGAGATGGTTAGGGTTTGGGTTATTGTGAGGTTCAGGATGAGGTTTAGGGTTAGGATTAGGTTTAGGGTAAGGGCTCGTGTGAGGGTTAGGGTGAGGTTTAGGGATAGGTTTAGCTTTAGGATTTGGGTTAGGTTGAGGGTGAGTGTGTGGGTTAGGGTTAGGGTTAGGGTGAGACTTAGGTTTAGGGTGAGGGTTAGTGTTAGGGTTGGGGTTAGAGTGAGGTTGAGGCTGAGGATTAGGTTTAGGTTTAAGATTAGGTTTAGGGTTTGGTTTAGGTTTAATGTTAGTGTTAGGGTTAGGTTTACCTTGAGGGTTAGGGTTAGGGGTAGGGTTAGGGATAGGCTGAGTGTGAGGGTGGGTGTGAGGATTAGGGTTAGGGTTAAGGTTAGTGTTATTGTTAGTGTTATCGTTAGGGTTAAGTGTGCAGTGAGGGTGAGGCTGAGGGTGAGGGTTATGGTTAGGGTTAGGATTAGGGTTAGGGTTAGTGTTATTGCTAGGGTTAGGGTTAGAGTTACAGTGAGGTTGAGGTTGAGGGTGAGGGTAAGGTTTAGGGTGAGGTTTAGGATTAGGGTTAGGTTTAGGGTTAGGGTGAGGGTGAGGTTTAGGGTTAGAGTTAGGGTTAGGGGGAAGGTTATGTTGAGGTTTAGGGTTAGGGTTAGTGTTAGTGTTAGGGTAAGGGTGAGGGTTAGCTTGCTGTTTAGGGATAGGGTTAGGGTTAGGGTTAGAGTTAAGGTGAGCGTGAGTACGAGGGTTAGCCTGAGGGTTAGGCTTAGGCTTAGGGTTAGGCTGTGGGTGAGGGTGGGGGTGAGGATTAGGATTAGGGTGATGTTTAGGGTTAGGGTTAGTGTTATTGTTAGGATTAGGGTTCGAGTTATGGTGAAGTTGAGGTTGCAGGTGAGGGTTAGGTTTATGGTTAGGGTGGGGTTTAGGTTTAGGGTTAGGGTTAGTGTGAAGGTGAGGGTGAGGTTTAGGGTTAGACATATGGTTAGGGGCAAGGTTAGGGTTAGGGTTAGTGTTTTTGGTTAGGGTGAGGCTGAGGTTTAGGGTTAGATATAGGACTAGGGGGAGGGTTAGGGTTAGCGTTAGAGTTAGGGCGAGGGTTATGGTAACGGTGAGGTTTAGGGTTAGGATTAGGGTTAGGGTTAGAGTTACTGTGAGGGTGAGGGTTAGGGTTACGGTTAGGGTTAGGGTTAGGGTGAGGTTTAGGGTTAGGGTTATGGTTAGGGTTAGAATTACGGTGAGGTTGAGGGTGCGGGTGAGTGTGAGATTTAGGGTTAGAGTTAGGGGTAGGGTGAGTATGAGGGTTAGGGTTAGGGTTAATGTTAGAGTTAGGGTTATGGTGAGGGTTAGGGTGAGGGTAAGGCTTAGTGTTAGAATTAGGATTAGGGTAAGTGTTAGGGTGAGTGTGAGGGTTAGGGTTAGGGTTAGTCTTAGGGTTAGGCTGAGCATGATGTTGAGGGTGAGGTTTAGGGTTAGGGATAGGGTAAGTTTTAGTGTTAGGGTTAGGGTTAGAGTTAGGCTTAGGTTGAGGGTGAGCTTTAGGGGTAGGGTTAGGGTCAGGTTGAGGTTTAGGGTTAGAATGAGGGTTAGCGTGGGGGTGACTGTACGGGTAAAGTTGAGGGTTAGGCTGAGGGTGAGGGTTATGGTAAGGGTGAGGGTTAGTTTTAGGGTGAGGGTTAGTGTTAGGATTAGGGTGAGTGTGAGGGTTAGATTGAGGATTAGTTTTAGGGTTCATGCGAGGTTTAGGGTGAGGATGAGGTTTAGGGTTAGGGTTAGGGTTAGGATTAATATTATGGTTAGGCTTAAGGTGAGTGTTAGGCTGAGGATGAGGTTTAGAGTTAGTATTGGATTAGGATTTGGTTTAGGGTTAGGGTGAGTGTGAGGGTTAGGGTTAGGGTTAGGGTTAGGCTTACTGTTAGGCTGAAGGTGAGGGTGAGGTTGCGGGTTAGGGTTAGGGTGAGTGTTAAAGTTAGGGTTAGGGTGAGAGTTAGGTTTCGGGTTAAGTTTAGGGTTAGGGTGAGGGTTAGGGTAAGGGTTAGAGTGAGGGTGAGGGTTAGGGTTAGGTTGAGGGTTAGGTTTCGTGTTAGGGTGAGGGTTAGGATGTGGGTTAGGTTTAGGATTAGGGTTAAGGGGATGGCTAGGGTGAGGGTGAGGTTTAGGGATAGGGTTAGGGTGAGGTTTTGGGTTAGGTATAGGGTGAGATTTAGGGTGAGGGTGAGGTTTAGGGTTAGTGTTAGGGTTAGGGTGAGGCTGTGGGTGAGGGTTAGGGTTAGGGTTAGTGTTAGAGCTAGGGTTTCGGTGAGGGTTAGGGTGAGGATGAGGGTAAGGCTTAGTGTTAGGATTAGGATTAGGGTAAGGGTTAGCATGAGTGTGAGGGTTAGTTTTAGGGTTAGGGTTAGGTTTAGGCTTAGGCTTCGGATGAGGGTGAGGTTAGGGTTAGGGTGAGAGTTTGGGGTAGGGTTTTTGTGAGAGTTAGGGTTCGGGTTAAATTTAGGTTTAGGGTGAGGGTTAGGGTTAGTGTTACAGTGAAGGTGAGGGTTAGGGTTAGGTTGAGGGTTAGGGTTAGGCTTAGGATTAGGGTGAGGGATAGGGTTAGGCTTAGGATGAGGATTAGGGTTAGGATTAGGCATAAGGTGAGGGCTCTGGAGAAGGTGAGATTTTGGGTTAGGGTTAGGGTTAGGTTTAGGGTTAGGGTTAGGGTTAGGGTGAGGGTTAGGATGAGGGTTAAGGTAACAGGTGAGGGTGAGAATTAGGGTTTTGGTGAGGATTAGGGTTAGGATTAGGGTTACAGTGAGGGTGAGGGTTCGATTGAGCATTAAGGTTAGGGTTACGGTTAGTGTGAAGTTTAGGGTGAGGATGAGGGTTAGGGTTAGGGTGAGGGTGAGGGTTAGAATTAGAGTTATGTTGAGTGCTAGGGTGAGGGTTAGGGATAGGTTTAGGTTTAGGATTTGGATTAGAGTGAGGTTGAGTGTGAGGGTTAGGGTTAGGGTTAGGCTTAGGGTTAGGTGAGGTTTAGTGTTAGGGTTTGGGTTAGGGTGAGGTTGAGGCTGAGGATTAGGGTTAGGTTTAGGGTTTGTTTTCGGGTTAGGGTTAGTGTTAGTGTTAGTGTTAGGGTTAGGGTTACTTTGAGGTTTAGGGTTAGGTTTAGGTTTAGGTTTAGGGTTAGGCTGAGTGTGAGGGTGCGGGTGAGGATTAGGGTTAGGGTTAGGGTTATTGTTAGTGTTATGGTTAGGGTTAGTTTTGCAGTGAGGGTAAGGCTGAGGGTGAGAGTTATGGTTAGTGTTAGGATTAGGGTTAGGGTTAGTGTTATTGTTAAGGTTAGGGTTAGAGTTACATTGAGGTTGAGGGTGACGGTTAGGTTTAGGGTTAGGTTTACGGTTAGAGTTAGGGTTAGGGTTAGGGTGAGGGTGAGGTTTAGGGTTAGAGTTAGGGTTAGGGGAGGTTTAAGGTGAGGTTTAGGGTGAGGGTGAGGGTTAGGATGAGCGTTAGAGTTAAGTTGAGGGTGAGAGTTAGGGTTATGATGAGGGTTAGGGTTTGGATTAGGGTTACAGTGAGGGTGAGGGTTATTGTTAGGGTTAGGGTTAGGGTTAGGGTTACTGTGAGGGTGAGGGTGAGGGTTAGGGTTAGGGTGAGGTTTAATCTTAGGGTTAGGTTTAGAATTTGGGTTAGGGTGAGGTTGAGGTTTAGGTTTAGAGTTAGGGTAAGGGTGAGGCTGAGGTTGAGGTTTGGTTTAGGGTTAGTGTTAGAGTTAGGGTTAGGGTGAGTGTTAGGGTGAGGGTGAGGGTGAGGGTGAGGTTTAGGCTTAGGGTTAGGATTAGGATTAGGGTAAGGGTTAGGGTGAGTGTGAGGGTTAGGGATATGGTTAGTCTTAGGCTTAGGGTTAGGCTGAGAGAGAGGGTGAGCGTTAAGTTGAGGGTTAGGTTTAGGTTTAGGGTGAGAGTTAGGGTTTGGTTAAGTTTAGTGTTAGGGTGAGGTTTAGGGTTAGGATTAGGGTAAGATTTAGGGTTAGGGTTAGGGTTTGGTTTAGGGTTAGGATGAGGGTTAGGGTTAAGATTATGGTTGGGGTGAGGGTGAGTGTAAGGATTAGGGTTAGGTTTAGGGATAGGATTAGTGTTATTGTTAGTGTTAGGGTTAGAGTTATGGTGAGGGTGAGGGTGAGTGTGAGGTTGAGGGTTAGGGTTAGATTTAAGGTTAGTTGAAGTGTTCGAGGGTCAATGTTAGGGTTAGTGTTAGGGTTAAGGTTAAGGTTAGGTTGAGGTTGAGGTTTAGGTTTAGGGTTAGGGTTAAGGTAAGGATTAGGGTTAGGGTGAGTGTGAGTGTGAGGGTTAGGGTTAGGGTTAGTCTTAGGCTTAGGGTTATGCTGAGGGTGAGGATGGGGTGAGGATTAGGGTTAGGGTGATGGTTATGGTTAGGGTTAGGGTGAGGGTTAGGGTTAGGATTCGGGTTAAAGTGAGGGCTAGGGTGAGGGTGAAGTTTAGGGTAGGGGATAAGCTTAGGCTTAGGTTTAGGCTGATCATGAGGTTTAGGCTGAGGGTTAGGATTAGAGATAGGGTGAGTTTTAGTGTTAGGGTTAGGGTTAGAGTTAGGGTTAGGGTGAGGGTGAGGTTTAGCGCTAGGGTTAGGGTCCGGGTGAGGGCTAGGGTTAGGGTGAGTGTTAGGGTGGGGGTGACGGTAATGGTATATATGAGAGTTAGGCTGAGGGTGAGGGTTATGTTAAGGGTGAGGGTTAGGTTTAGAGTGAGGGTTAAGGTTAGGGTGAGGGGGATGGTTAGGTTGAGGATTTGTGTTAGGGTTAGTGTGAGGTTTAGGGTGAGGATGAGGGTTAGGATTAGGGTGAGGGCTAGGGTGAGGGTGAGGGTGAGGGTTAGATTCAGGATTACTGTTATGGTTAGTGTGAGGTTTAGGGTGAGGATGAGATTTAGGGTTGGGGTTAGGGTTAGGATTAATGTTAGGGTTAGGGTGAAGGTGAGGGTGAGGGTGAGGGTGAGTTTTAGGGTTAGTGTTAGGATTAGAATTAGGGTAGGTTTAGGGTGAGTGTGAGGTTTAGGGTTAGTTTTAGGGTTAGGCTTAGTGTTTGGCTGAAGGTGAGGGTGCGGGAGAGGGTTATGGTTAGGGTGATTGTTAGGGTTAGGGTTTGGGTGAGAGTTAGGGTTCAGGTTAAGTTTAGGGTTAGGGTGAGGTTTAGTGTTAGGTTGAGGGTTAGGGTTAGGGTGAGGGGGAGGGTGAGGGTTGGGTTTAGTGTTAGGGTGAGGGTTAGGATGAGCGTCTGGGTTAGGATTACGGTTAGGGTGAGGGCTAGGGTGAGGGTGAGGTTTAGGTTTAGGGTTAGGGTGAGGTTTATATTTATGTTTAGGGTTAGGGTTAGGGTGAGGGTGAGGTTTAGGTTTAGAGTTAGCATTAGGGTGAGGCTGAGAGTGAGGGTCAGGTTTAGGGTTAGTGTTAGAGTTAGGGTTAAGGTGAGGGTTAGAGTGAGGTTGAGGGTAAGGCTTAGTGTTAGTATTAGATTTAGTTTAAGTGTTAGGGTGTGTGTGAGGGTTAGGGTGAGGGTTAAGCTTAGGCTTAGGGTTAAGCTTATGGTGAGGGTGAGTTTTAGGGTTCGGGTGAGAGTTAGGAGTAGGGTTAGGGTGAGAGTTAGGGATCAGGTTAAGTTTAGGGTCAGAGTGACGGTTAGGGTTAGGGTTACAGTGAAGGTGAGGGTTAGAGTTAGGTTGAGGGTTAGGGTTAGGCTTAGGATTAGGGTGAGGGTTAGTGTAAGTGTTAGGGTGAGGGTTAGGATGAGGATTAGGGTTATGATTAGGGTTCGGGTGAGGGCTAGGGTGTGGGTGAGTGTTAGGATTAGTGATTGGGTGAGTTTTTGGGTTAGGTTTAGGCTGAGGTTTAGGATATGGGTTAGGGTCACAGTGAGGGTGAGGGTTAGGGTTAGGGTGAGGTTTAGGGTTAGGATTTGGGTTAGGGTGAGGGTGAGTTTTAGGATTATATTTAGGGTTAGGGTGAGGGTTAGGTCAATGGTTAGGGTTAGGGTTAGCGTTAGGGTTAAGGTTAGGTTGAGCGTTAGGTTGAGGTTTAGGTTTAGGGTTAGGATTAGGGTTAGGGTAAGGCTATGTGAGAGTTAGGGTTAGACTTAGGCTTAGGGTTAGGGTTGTCCTGAGGGTGAGGGTGGTGGTGAGGATTAGGGTTAGGGTGAGGGTTAGTGTGAGGGTGAGTGTAAGGGTAAGGGTTAGGCTTAGGCTTAGGTTTAGGCTGAGCGTGAGGTTGAGGGTGAGGGTTAGGGTTAGGGTGATGGTTAGGTTTACGGTTAGGGTGAGGGTTAGGATGAGGTTTATTGTTAGGATGAGGATGATGGTAAGGGTAAACGAGAGATTTAGGCTGAGGGTGAGGATTAAGATAAGGGTGAGGGTTAGGATTATGGGTTTAGGGTTATGGTTATGGTTAGTGTGAGGGTTCGATTGAGCATTAGGGTTAGAGTGACGGTTAGTGTGAAGTTTAGGGTGAGGATGAGGGTTAGGGTTAGGGTGAGGGTGAGGGTTAGAATTAGGGTTAGGGTGAGGGCTAGGGTGAGGGTGAGGGTGAGGTTAAGGGTTAGGCTTAGGCTCAGGATTAGGCTGAGGGGGAGGGTGGGCTTGAGGATTAGGGTTAGGGTGATAGATAGGATTAGGGTTAGTGTTATTGTTAGGGTTAAGGTTCATGTTACGGTGAGGGTTCGAGTGAGGGTTAGGGTGAGGGTTAGGTTTAGGGTTAGTGTTAGGGTTAGGGAGAGGATGAGGTTTAGGGTTAGATATAGCGTTAGGGGAAGGGTTAGGGTTAGGGTTAGGTTTAGGGATAAGGTTAGGGTGAGGTTTAGGTTTAGGGTTAAGTTTAGGGTTAGAATTACAGTGAGGTTGAGGGTGCAGGTTAGTGTGAGGTTTAGGGTTAGGGTTAGGGTTAGGGTTAGGCTGAGTGTTAGGGTTAGGGTTAGTGTTAGAATTAGAGTTATAGTGAGGGTTAGGGTGAGGGTGAGGGTAAGGCTTAGTGTTAGGATTAGGATTAGGGTAAGGGTTATTGGGAGTGTGAGGGTTAGGGTTAGGGTTTCTGTTAAGCTTAGGGTTAGGCTGAACTTGAGGTTGAGTGTGAGTGTTAGGGTTAGGGATAGGGTGAGGTTTAATTTTAGGGTTAGGGTTAGAGTTAGGGTTAGGTTGAGGGTGAGGTTTAGGGATAGGTTTAGGGTGGGGGTGAGGGTTAGGGTTAGGGTGAGGTTTAGGATGAGGGTCAGGGTGAGGGTTAGGGTTAAGGTGAGAGTTAGGGTTCGGATTAAGTTTAGGGTTAGGGTGAGGGTTAGGTTAAGGGTTACAGTGAAGGTGAGGGTTAGGGTTAGTTTGAGGGTTAGGGTTAGGGTTATTGTTAGGGTGAGGTTTAGGATGAGGGTTAGGGTTAGGATTAGGGTCCGGGTGAGGGCTAGGGTGAGGGTGAGGTTTAGGGTTAGGGTTAGAGTGAGGTTTAGGTTTAGGTTTAGGGTTAAAGTTAGTGTTAGGGTGAGGGTTCGATTGAGGATTAGTGTAAGGGGTAGGGTTAGTGTTAGGTTTAGGGTGAGCATGAGGGTTAGGGTTAGGGTGAGTTTGAGGTTTAGAAGTCGGGTTATGGTGAGTGCTAGGGTGAGGGTGAGGGTGAGGATTAGGGTTAGGGTTAGGGTTATTGTTAGGGTGAGGGTGAGATTTAGGGTTAGAGTTAGGTTTTGGGGGAGGGTTTGGGTGAGGTTTAAGGTTAGGGTTAGCGTTAGGGTTATTGTGAGGGTGAGGGTTAGGTTGAGGTTTGGCGATAGGGTTAGGTTTAGGATTAGGGTTAGGGTGAGCATGAGTATGAAGTTTAGGGTGAGGGTTAGGCTTAGGCTTAGGGTTATGCTGAGGGTGACGGTGGGCGTGAGTATTAGGGTTAGGGTGATGGTTTGGGTTAGGTTTAGTGTTATTGTTAGCGTTAGGGTTTGAGTTACGGTGATGGTGAGGGTGGGGGTGAGGTTTAGGCTTCAGCTTAGGGTGGAGTTTAGAATTAGGGTTAGTTTTAGAATGAGGATGAGGTTTAGGGTTAGATATAGTGTTAGGGGAAGGGTTAGCGTGAGGGTTAGGGTTAGGGTTTGTGTTAGGGTTAGTGTGAGGGTGAGGGTTATGGTTAGGTGTAAGGTTAGGGTTAGGGTGAGGTTTAGGGTTAGGGTTAGAATTTCGGTGAGGGTAAGAGTGCGGGTGAGTGTGAAGTTTAGGGTTAAGAGTATAGTTAGGCTTAGGTTTATGCTTAGGGTTAGGTTGAGAGTGAGGGTGAGTGTGAGGGTTAGGGTTAGGGTGAGGGTTAGGTTTAGGGTTATGGGGAGGGTTAGGATGAGGGTTAGGGTTAGGATTAGGGTTAGGGTGAGGGCTAGGGTGAGGGTTATGTTTATGTTTAGGGTTAGGGTGAGGTTTAGGTTTAGGGTTAGTGTTAGGGTTAGGGTTAGGTTGAGGTTTAGAGTTAGACTTAGTGTTAGGGTGATGGTGAGGTTTAGGGTTAGAGTTAGGTTTAGGGTGAGGTTTAGGTAGAGGGTTAGGGATAGGGTTAGTGTTAGGGTTAGGTTTAGAGTGAGTGTTAGGGAGAAGGTTTGGGTTAGGGTTAGGGTTAGGGATAGGATTATTGTTAGGGTAAGGGTGAGTGTGTTTTTTAGGGTTAGGTTTAAGGTTAGGCTTAGGGTTAGGGTGAGGGTGAGGTTGAGTGTAGGGTTAAGTTTAGGTTGAGGGTTAGGGTTACGGTTAGGGGGAGGGTTAGGATGAGGGTTAGGTTTAGGATTAGGGTTAAGGTAAGGACTAGGGTGAGGGTGAGGTTTAGGGTGAGGTTTATCTTTAGGATTAGGGTTAGGGAAAGGGTGAGGTTGATGTTTAGGGTTGGAGTTAGGGTTAGGGTGAGGCTGAGTTTGAGGGTTAGGTTTAGGGTTAGTGTTAGGGTTAGAGTTAGGGTTAGGGTGAGGTTTAGGGTGAGGGTGAGGGTTAGGGTTAGGGTTAGGATTACGATTTGGGTTAGGGTTAGGGGGAGTGTGAGGGTTAGGGTAAGGTTTAGGGTTAGGCTTAAGGTTAGGCTGAGGGTGAGGGTGAGGGTGAGGGTTAGGGTTAGGGTGAGGGTTAGGGTTAGGGTTATGGGGAGGGTTAGGATTAGGGTTAGGGTTAGGATTAGTTTTAGGATGAGGCCTAGGGTGAGGGTTAGGTTTAGTGTTAGGTTTAGGGTGAGGTTTAGGGTTAGGGTTAGGGTTAGGGTGAGGGTGAGATTTAGGGTTAGAGTTATGGTAAGGTTGATGCTGAAGTTGAGATTTTGTGTTAAGGTTAGTTTTAGAGTTAGGGTTTGGGTGAGGGTGAGGGTTAGGCTTAGAGTTAGGATTAGGGATTGGGTAAGGTAAGGGTGAGTGTGAGGGTTAGGTTTAGGGTTAGACTTAGGCTTAGAGTTAGGCTGTGGGTGAGGGTAAGGGTGAGGATTAGGGTTAGGGTGAGGGTTAGAGTTAGGGTTGGGGTGAGAGTAAGGGTGCGTTTAAATTTGGGGTTAGCTTTAGAATTAGGGTTAGGGTGAGGGCTAGGGTGAAGGTGAGGGTTAGGGTTAGTGTTAAGGTAAGGTTTAGGTTTAGGGTTAGGGTTAGGGTGAGGGTTAGGATGGGGATTAGTGTTACTGTGAGGGTGAGGGTTAGGGTTATGGTGAGGGTTAGTGTTAGGATTAGGGTTACGGTGAGGGTGAGTGTTATTGTTAGGGTTAGGGTTACAGTTGGGTTTATGGTGAGGTTGAGGGTTAGGGTTAGGTTAAGAGTGAGTTTTAGTGTTAGGGTTAAGGTTAGAGTTATGTTTAGCGTGAGGGCGAGGTTTAGGGTTAGAGTTAGGGTAAAGGTGAGGTTGAGGTTTAGGGTTAGGGTTAGGCTTAGGTTTAGGATTAGGATTAGTTTAAGGGTTAGGGTGAGTGTCAGATTTAGGGTTAGGGTTAGGCTTAGGCTTAGGGTTAGGCTGAGAGTGAGGGTGAGGGTGAATGTTAGGATAAGGTTGAGGGTTAGGGTTAGGGTTAGGATTACGATTAGGGTTAGGGTTAGGTGGAGTGTGAGGGTTAGGGTTAGGTTTAGGGTTATGCTTAAGGTTAGGCTGAGGGTGAGGGTGAGGGTGAGGGTTAGGGTTAGGGTGAGGGTGAGGGTTAGGGTTATGGGGAGGGTTAGGATGAGGGTTAGGGTTAGGAATAGGGTTAGGGTGAAGGCTAAGGTAAGGGTGAGGTTTAGGGTTAGTGTTAGGGTAAGGTGTAGGGTTAGGGGTAGGGTTTGGGTTAGGGTTAGGATGAGGCTTAGTGTTAAGATTATGGTTAGGGTGAGTGTTAGGTTTAGGGTGAGGTTTAGGGTTAGGTTTAGGGATAAGATTAGTGTTATTTGTAGGGTTAGGGTTAGAGTTATGGTCAGGGTGAGGGTGAGGGTTAGGGATAGGGTTAGGGTGAGGTTTAGGGTTAGGTTTAGGATTAGAGTTAGGGTGAGGGTGAGGTTTAGTGATAGATTTAATGTTGGAGGGTTAGGTCGAGCGTTAATGTTAGGGTTAGTGTTAGGGTTAAGGTTATGGTTAGGGTTAGGCTGGGGTTTAGGGATAGGGTTAAGTTTAGGCTTAGGGCTAGGATTAGGTTTAGGTTGAGGGTGAGTGTGAGGGTTAGGGTTAGGCTTAGGCTTTGGGTTAGGCTGAGGGCGAGGGTGGGGGTGAGGATTAGGGTTAGGGTGATGGTTATGGTTAGGGTTAGGGTGAGGGTTAGGATGAGGTTTAGTGTTAGGCTTAGGGTTATGGTGAGGGCTAGGATGAGGGTGAAGTTTAGGGTAAGGGATAAGCTTGGGCTTAGGGTTAGGCTGAGCATGAGTTTGAGGGTTAGGGATAGGGTAAGGTTAATGTTAGGTTTAGGGTTAGAGTTAGGGTTAGGGTGAGGGTGAGGTTTAGGCGTAGGTTTGGGTTAGGGTGGGGGTGACGGTAAGGGTAAAGGTGAAAGTTAGGCTGAGGGTCAGGGTTATGACAAGGGTGAGGGTTAGGTTTAGGGTGACGTTTAGGGTTAGGGTGAGTGTGAGGGTGAGGGTTAGTTTGAGGATTAGTGTTAGGGTTAGTGTGAGGTTTAGGGTGAGGATGAGGGTTAGGGTTAGGGTGAGGGCTAGGGTGAGGGTGAGGTTGAGGGTTAGATTGAGGATTAGTGTTAGGGTTAGTGTGAGGTTTAGGTGAGGATGAGGTTTAGGGTTAGGTTTAGTGTTAGGATTAATGTTAGGGTTAGTCTTAACGTGAGGGTTAGGGTGAGGGTGAGGTTTAGGGTTAGTGTTAGGATTAGGATTAGGGTTGGGTTCAGGGTGAGTGTGAGTGTTAGTGTTAGGCTTAGTGTTAGGCTGAAGGTGAGGGTGAGTGTGAGGGTTAGTGTTAGGATGAGTGTTAGGGTTAGGGTTAGGGTGAGAGTTAGGGTTCGGGTTAAGTTTAGGGTTAGAGTGAGGTTTAGTGTAAGGTTTACAGTGAAGGTGAGGGTTAGAGTTAAGTTGAGGGTTAGGGTTAGGGTTAGGGTTATGGTTAGGGTGAGGTTTAGGGTTATGGTTAGAGTTAGGGTTAGAATTACAGTGACGGTGAGGGTGCAGGTTAGTGTGAGGTTTAGGTTTAGAGTTAGGTTTAGGGTTATGCTCAGTGTTAGGGTTAGGGTAAGTGTTAGAGTTAGGGTTATGGTGAGGGAGTAGGGTGAGGGTGAGTGTAAGGCTTAGTGTTAGGATTAGGAATAGGGTAAGTTTAGGGTGAGTGTGAGGCTTAGGTTTAGGGTTAGTGTTAGGCTTAGGGTAAGGCTGAGCATGAGGTTGAGTGTGAGGATTAGGGTTAGGGATATGGTGAGGTTTAGAGTTAGGGTTAGGGGTAGAGTTAGGGTTAGGGTTAGGATGAGGGTGAGGGTGGGGCTGAGGATTAGGTTTAGGCTTAGGGTTATTGTTAGGGTGATGGTGAGTTTTATGGTTAGAGTTAGGATTAGGGGGAGGGTTGGTGTGAGGTTTAGGGTTAGGGTTAGTGTTAGGGTTAGGGTGAGGGTTCGGGTTCGGTTGAGGTTTAGGGATAGGGTTAGGTTTAGGATTAGGATTAGGTTGAGCATGAGTATGAGGCTTAAGGTGAAGGTTAGGCTTAGGGTTAGGCTGAGGGTCAGCGTGGGGGAGAGGATTAGGGTTAGGGTGATGGTTAGGGTTAGGTTTAGTGTTATTGTTAGGATTAGGGTTTGCGTTATGGTGACGGTGAGGGTGCGGGTGAGGGTTAGCCTTAGCGTTAGGGTGGGGTTTAGTGTTAGGGTTAGGTTGAGGGTGAGGGTGAGGTTTAGGGTTAGAGTTAGGGTTAGGGGGAGGGTTAGGGTGAGGGTTAGGGTTAGGGTTAGTGTTAAGGTTAGGGTGAGGGTGAGGGTTAGGATGAGGTTTAGGGATAGGGTTAGGGTTAGGATTAGGGTTAGGTTGAGCATGTGTATGAGGGTTAGGGTGAGGGTTAGGCTTAGGCTTAGGGTTAGGCTGAGGGTGAGGTTGGGGGTGAGGATTAGGTTTAGGGTGAGGGTTAGGGTTAGGGTTAATGTTATTGTTAGGGTTAGGTTTCGAGTTACAGTGAAGGTGAGAGTGCGGGTGAGGTTTAGGGTTAGGGTTAGGGTGGGGTTTAGGGTTAGGGTTAGTGTTAGGGTTAGGGTGAGGGTGACGCTTAGAGTTAGATATAGGGTTATGGGGAGGGTTAGGGTGAGGGTTAGTGTTAGGGTTAGTGTTAGGTTTATTGTGAGGGTCTGGTTTAGGGTTAGATATAGGGTTAGGGTGAGGATTAGGGTTAGGGTTAGGGTGAGATTTAGGGTTAGGGTTAGTGTTAAGGTTAGAATTACAGTGACAGTGATGGTGCAGGTTAGTGTGAGGTTTAGGGTTAGAGTTAGGGTTAGGGTTAGGCTGAGTGTTAAGGTTAGGGTTAGTGTTAGAGTTAGGGTTATGGTGAGGGTTAGGGTGAGGGTGAGTTTAAGGCTTAGTGTTCAGATTAGGAATACCTTAAGGGTTAGGGTGAGTGTGAGGGTTAGGGTTAGGTTTAGTGTTAGGCTTAGGGTAAGCCTGAGCATGCAGTTCAGTGTGAGGGTTTGGGTTAGGGATATGGTGAGTTTTAGTGTTAGGGTTAGTGTTAAATTTAGGGTTAGGGTTAGGATGAGGGTCAGGGTGGGGCTGAGGATTTGGGTTAGGCTTAGGGTTATTGTTAGGGTGATGATGAGTTTTAGGGTTAGAGTTAGGTTTAGGAGGAGGGTTAGGGTGAGGTTTAGGGTTTGGGTTAGTGTTAGGGTTAGGGTGAGGGTTCGGGTTCGGTTGAGGTTCAGGGATAGGGTTAGGTGTAGGATTAGGGTTAGGGTGAGCATGAGTATGAGGCTTAGGGTGAGGGTTAGGCTTAGGCTTAGGGTTAGGCTGAGGGTGAGGGTGGGGGTGAGGATTAGGGTTATTGTGATGTTTATGGTTAGGGTTAGTGTTATTGTTAGGGTTAGGGTTTGAGTTTCGGTGAGGGTGAGGGTGCGGGTGAGGATTAGGTTTCGGGTTAGGTTTAGGGTTAGGGTGGGGTTTAGGTTTAGGGTTAGGGTTAGGTTTAGGATGAGGGTGAGCTTTAGCGTTAGATATAGGGTTAGGGGGAGGTTTAGGGTGAGGGTTACGGTTAGGTTTAGTGTTAGGGTTAGGGTGAGGGTGAGGGTTAGGTTGAATTTTAGGGATAGGGTTAGGTTTATGATTAGGGGTAGGGTGAGCATGAGTATGAGGCTTAGGTTGAGCGTTAGGCGTAGGCTTAGGCTTAGGCTGAGGGGGAGGCTGGGGGTGAGGATTAGGGTTAGGGTGATGGTTAGCGTTAGGGTTAGTTTTATTGTTATCGTTAGGGTTTGACTTTTGGTGACGGTGGGCGTGCGGGTGAGGGTTAGGTTTAGGGTTAGGGTGGGGTTTAGGTTTAGGGTTAGGTTTACGGTGAGGGTGAGGTTTAGGGTTAGATATAGGGTTAGGGAGAGGGTTAGGTTGAGGGTTAGGTTAGGGTTAGTGTTAATGTTAGGGTCAGGTTGAGGGTTAGGTTTAGGGTTAGGGTTAGGTTGAGGGTGAGAGTGCGGGTGAGTGTGAGGTTTAGGGTTAGGTTTATGCTTACGCTTAGGTTTATGCTTAGGGATAGGCTGAGGGTGAGGCTGAGGGTTAGGTTTAGGGTCAGGGTTAGGGTTAGGGTTATGGGGAGGGTTAGGATGAGGGTTACGGTTAGGATTAGGGTTAGGGTGAGTGCTAGGTTGAGGGTTTAGTGTTAGTGTTAGGGTGAGGTTTAGGATTAGGGTTAGGTTTAGGGTGAGGGTTAGGGTGAGGGTAATGCTTAGGGTGAGGGTGAGGATTAGGGTTAGTGTTATTGTTAGGGTTAGGGTTACAGTTATGGTGAGGGTGAGGGTTAGGTTTAGGGTTAGGATGAGGTTTAGGTTTAGGGTCAGGGTTAGAGTACGGTTTAGGGTGAGGGTGAGGTTTAGGGTTAGAGATAGTGATCGTGTTAGGTTTAGGGATAGGTTGAGGGTTAGTGTTAGGCTTAGGCTTATGCTTAGGCTTAGGCTGAGCATGAGGGTGAGTGTTAGGGTTAGGGTTAGGGTGAGGGTTAGGGTTAGGTTGTTGGTTAGGGTTAGGGTTATGGTGAGGTTTAGAGTTAGGGTTAGTGTGAGGGATAGGATGAGTATTAGGGTTAGGATTAGGGTTAGGGTGAGTGCTAGGTTGAGGGTTTAGTGTTAGTGTTAGGGTGAGGTTTAGGATTAGGGTTAGGTTTAGGGTGAGGGTTAGGGTGAGGGTTATGGTTAGGGTGAGGGTGAGGATTAGGGTTAGTGTTATTGTTAGGGTTAGGGTTACAGTTATGGTGAGGGTGAGGGTTAGGTTTAGGGTTAGGATGAGGTTTAGGTTTAGGGTCAGTGTTAGAGTACGTTTTAAGGTGAGGGTGAGGTTTAGGATGAGGTTTAGGGTTAGAGTTAGGGTTAGGGTTAGGGTGAGGGTGAGGTTTAGGTTTAGAGGTAGGGTTAGGGGGAGGGTTAGGGTGAGGTTTAGGGTTAGGGTTAGTTTTAGGGTGAGGGTGAGGTGTAGGTTGAGGTTAGGGATAGGGTTAGGGTTAGGGTTAGGATTAGGGTTACGGTGAGTGTGAGTATGAGGGTTAGCGTGAGGGTTAGGCTTAGGCTGAGGGTGGGGGTGGGGATGAGGATTAGGGTTAAGGTGATGGTTAGGGTTAGCGTTAGTGTTATTGTTAGGGTTAGGGTTCGAATTCTGGTGAATGTGAGAGTGCGGGTGAGGGTTAGGGTTAGGGTTAGGGTGGGGTTTAGAGTTAGGGTTAGGGTTAGGGTTAGGGTGAGGGTCAGGTTTAGGGTTAGATATAGGGTTAGGATGAGGGTTAGGTTGAGGGTTAGGGTTAGCGTTAGTGTTAAGGTTAGGGTGAGGGGGAGGTTTAGGGTTAGATATAGGGTTATTGGGAGGGTTAGGGTTAGGGTTAGGGTTAGGGTTAGGGTGAGGTTTAGGGTTAGGGTTAAGGTTAGGTTTAGAGTTACTGTAAGGGTGAGGGTTAGGGTTAAGGTTAGGGTTAGAGTTAGGGTGAGGTTTAGGGTTAGGGTTAGGTTTAGGGTTAGAATTACAGTGACAGTGAGGGTGCAGGTGAGTGTGAGGTTTAGGGTTAGAGTTAGGTTTAGGGTTAGGCTGAGTGTTAGGGTTAGGGTTTGTGTTAGGCTTAGGGTTAGGCTGAGCATGAGGTTGAGTGTGAGGGTTAGGGTTAGGGATAGGGTGAGGTTTAGTGTTAGGGTTAGGGTTAGAGTTATGTTTAGGTTGAGGGTGAGCTTTAGGGGTAGGGTTAGGATCAGGGTGAGGGTTAGGTTTAGGGTTAGGGTAAGGGTGAGGGTTAGACTGACGATTAGTGTTAGGGTTAGTGTGAGGTTTAGGGCAAGGATGAGGGGTAGGGTTAGGGTGAGGGCTAGGGTGAGTATGAGGGTGAGGGTTAGATTGAGGATTAGTGTTAGTGTTAGTGTGAGGTTTAGGGTGAAGATGAGGTTTAGGGTTGGGGTTAGGGTTTGGATTAATATTAGGGTTAGGCTTAAGGTGAGGGTTAGGGTGAGGGTGTGGATTAGGGTTAGTGTTAGGATTAGGGTTAGGTTTATGGTGAGTGTGAGGGTTAGAGTTAGGGTTACATTTAGTCTTAGTGTTAGGCTGAAGGTGAGGTTAGGGTTAGGGTGAGTGTTAGGGTTAGGATTAGGGTGAGAGTTAGCATTCCTGTTAAGTTTAGGGTTAGGGTGAGTGTTAGGGTTAGGGTTAGTGTTAGGGTGAGAGTTAGGATGAAGGTTAGGGTTAGGATTAGGTTTAGGGTGAGGGCTAGGGTGAGGGTGAGGTTTAGGGTTAGGATTAGGGTGAGGTTTAGGGTTAGGTTTAGGGTTAGTGTTAGGGAGAGGGTGAGGTTTAGAGTTAGAGTTAGGGTGAGTCTGAGGGTGAGGGTGAGGATTAGGGTTAGTGTTAGAATTACGGTTACGGTGAGGGTTAGGTTGAGGTTGAGTGTAAGGCTTAGTGTTCTTTTTAGGATTAGGGTAAGGATTAGGGTGAGTGTGAGAGTTAGGGTTTGGGTTAGGTTTATGCTTAGAGTTAGGCTTAGTGTGAGCCTTAGGGTTAGGGTGAGATTTAGGGGAAGGGTTAGGGTGAGAGTTAGGGTTCGGTTTAAGTTTAGTGTTATGGTGAGGGTTAAGGTTAGGGTTAGAGTTAGGTGTAGGGTTAGGGTTAGGCTTAGGGTGAGGGTGAGGTTAATGATTAGGGTTAGGGTGAGAGTTATGGGTAGGGTTAGGGTGAGAGTTAGAGTTCGGGTTAAGTTTAGGGTTAGGGTGAGGGTTAGAGTTAAGGTTACAGTGAGGGTGAGGGTTAGGGTTAGGTTGAGGGTTAGGGTTAGGCTTAGGATTAGGGTGAGGGTTAGGGTTAGTGTTAGTGTGATGGTTAGGATGACGATTAGGGTTATGATTAGGGTTCGGTTTAGGACTAGGTTGAGGGTGAGGGTTGGGATTAGTGTTTGGGTGAGGTTTAGGGTTAGGGTTAGGGTGAGGGTTAGGATATGGGTTAGGGTCACAGTGAGGTTGAGGGTTAGGGTTAGGGTGAGGGTTAGGGTTAGGATTTGGGTTAGGGTGAGGGTGAGTTTTAGGATTATATTTAGGGTTAGGGGGAGGGTTAGATCAAGGCTTAGGGTTAGGGTTAGTGTTAGGGTTAAGGTTTGGGTGAGGGTTAGGTTGAGGTTTTGGGATAGGGTTAGGTTTAGGATTACAGTAAGGATTAGGGTATGTGATTGTTAGGGTTAGGGTTAGGCTTAGGGTTATGGTTATGCTGAGGGTGAGGGTGGGGATGAGGATTAGGGTTAGGGTGATGGTTAGGGTTAGGGATAGGGTGTGGGTTAGGATGAGGGATAGGGTTAGGATTATTGTTAGGGTGAGGGCTAGTGTGAGGGTGAGGGTAAGGTTAGGGTTAGGCTTAGGCTTTGGTTTAGGCTGAGTGTGAGGTTGAGGGTGAGGTTTACTGTTAGGGTGATGGTTAGATTTAAGGTTAGGGTGAGGGTTAGGGTTAGGGTTTGGGTTAAGCTGAGGGTGAGTTTGAGGGTTAGAGCTAGGGTAAGGTTGAGGCTGAAGTTGTGGGTTAGTGTTAGGGGTAGTGTTAGAGTTAGGGTTAGGGTGAGGTTTAGTTGAGGGTGAGGGTTAGGCTTAGGGTTAAGATTAGGATTAGAGTAAGGTAAAGGTGAGTGTGAGGGTTAGGGTTAGGGTGAGGGTTAGTGTAAGGATTATTGGGAGGGTTAAGATGAGGGTTTAGGTTAGGATTAGCTTTAGGGTGAGGGCTAGGGTGAGGGTGATGTTTAGGGTTATCGTTAGGGTGAGGTTTATGGTTAGGGTTAGGGTTAGGATGAGGGTGAGTGTGAGGTTTAGGGTTAGACTTAGGGTTAAGTTGAGGCTGAGGGTAAAGGTTAGGATTAGGGTTAGGATTAGGATTTGGGTAAGCGTTAGGGTGAGTGTGAGGGGTAATTTTAGGGTTAGGGTTAGGCTAAGCATTACACTGAGGGTGAGGGAGAGGGTGAGGTTTACGGTTAGGGTGAGGGTTAGTGTTAGGGTTAGGATGAGAGTTAGATTTAAGGTTAAGTTTAGGGTTAGGGTGAGGGTTAGGGTTAGGTTGTGGTTTAGGGTTAAGGTTAGGGTTAGGGTGAGCTTTAGGGTTGGGGTTAGGGTGAGGGTTAGGATGAGGATTAGGGTTAGGATTAGGGTTAGGGTGAGGGCTAGGGTGAGGGCGGTGTTTGGGTTAGTGTTAGGGTGAGGTTTAGTGTTAGGGTTAGGTTTAGGGTGATGGTTAGGTTGAGAGTTAGGGTTAAAGTAATGGTTAGGGTTAGGATTAGGGTTAGGGTTAGAGTTAAGGTTAGGGTTAGGGTGAGGGTTAGTTTTAGGATTAGGGTTAGGGTGAGGGTGATAGTTAGGATTAGGGGTAGAGTTAGGGTTATTGTTAGGGTTAGGGTTAGGTTTATGGTGAGGGTTAAGATTAGCGTTATTGTTAGGGTTAGGGTTAGGCTGAGGGTGAGGGTGGGGGTGGGTGTGAGGATTATGATTAGGGTTAGGGTTATTGTTAGTGTTATAGTTAGGGTTAAGTTTGCAGTGAGGGTGAGGCTGAGGGTGAGGGTTATGGTTAGGGTTAGGGTTAGGGTTAAGGTTAGTGTTATTGTTAGGGTTAGGGTTAGACTTATGGTGAGGTTGAGGGTGAGGGTGAGGGTTAAGTTTATGGTGAGGTTTAGGGTTTGGGTTAGGTTTAGAGTCAGTGTTAGTGAGAGGGTTAGGTTTAGGGTTAGAGTTAGGGTTAGGGTGAGGGTTATGTTGAGGGTGAGGTTTAGGGTTAGTATTAGGGTTAGGTTTAGAGTGAGATTTAGGGGGAGGGTTTGGGTTAGGGTTAGGGTTAGGGATAGGATTAGGATTAGGGTGAGGGTGAGTGTGTGTGTTAGGGTTAGGTTTAGGGTTGGGCTGAGGGTGAGATTGAGGGTGAGGGTTAGGTTTAGCGTGAGGGTTAGGGTTAGGGTTAGTGAGAGGGTTAGGATTAGGGTTAGGGTTAGGATTAGGCTAAAGATAAGGGCAAGGGTGAGGGTTAGGTTTAGGGTTAGTGTTAGGATGAGGTTTAGGGTTAGGGTTAGGTTTAGGATTAAGTTGAGGTTGAGGTTTAGGGTTAGAGTTAGGTTTAGGGTGAGGCTAAGGGTGAGTGTTAGGTTTAGGGTTAATGTTAGGATTAGGGTTAGGTTTAGGTGAGGTTTAGGGTGAGTGTGAGGGTTAGGGTTAGGTTTAGGATTACGATTAGGGTTAGGGTTAGTGTGAGTCTGAAGTTTAGGGTTAGGTTTAGGGTTAGGGTTAGGGTGCCATGAGTATGAGGATTAGGGTGAGGGTTTGGCTTAGGCTTAGGGTTAGACTGAGGCTGAGGGTGAGCTTGCGGGTGAGGATTAGGTTTAGGGTTAGGGTGGGGTTTAGGTTTTTGGTTCCGTTTAGGGTGATTGTGAGGTTTAGGGTTAGATATTGGGTTAGGGTGAGGGTTAGGGTGAGGGTTAGTGTTAGGGATAGTGTTAGGGATAGGGTGAGGGTGAGGGTTAGGTTTAGGGTTAGGGTTCAGGTGAGGTTTAGGGTTAGGGTTAGGGTTATGGATAGAATTACGGTGAGGGTGAGCGTGCGGGTGACTGTGAGGGTTACGGTTAGGTTTAGATTTAGGCTTAGGGTTAGGCTTAGGGTTAGGCTGACTGTGAGGTTGAGGGTGAGGGTTAGGGTTAGGGTGAGGGTTAGGGTTATAGTTATGGGGAGGGTTAGGGTGAGGGTTAGGGTTAGGATTAGGGTTAGGGTGAGGGCTAGGGTCAGGGTGATGTTTAGGGTTAGGGTTAGGGTGAGGTTTAGGATTAGGATAGGGTAAGGGTGAGCGTAAGATTTAGGGTTAGACTTAGGGTTAAGGTGAGGCTTAGGGTGAGGTTTGGGATTAGGGTTAGGATTAGGATTAGGGTAAATTTTCGGGTTAGTGTTTGTGTTAAGGTTAGGGTGAGGGTTAGGTTGAGGTTTAGGGTTAGGGTTAGGGTTAGGATTAGGGTTAGGATGAGGTTGAGTGTGATTGTTAGGGTTAGGGTTAGGCTTTGGCTTAGGCTTAGGGTGAGTGTGGGGGTGAGGATTAGGGTTAGTGTGATGTTTAGGGTTAGGGTTAGGGTTAGGGTGAGGGTTAGAATGAGTGTTAGGTTTAGGGATAGGGTGAAGTTTAGTGTTAGGGTTAGGTTTAGAGTTAGGGTGAGGGTGAGGGTGAGGTTTAGGGATAGGGTTAGGGTCCGGGTGAGGGTTAGGGTTAGGTATAGTGTTATGTTTAGGGATAAGGGGAGGGTTAGGATGAGGTTTAGAGTTAGGATTAGGGTTAGGGTAAGGACTACCGTGAGGGTGAAGTTTAGGATTAGGGTTAGGGAGAGGTTTAGGGCTAGGGTTACGGTTCAGGTTAGGGTGAGGGTGAGGTTTCAGGTTAGGTTTAGGGTTAGGTTGAGGTTTAGGGTTAGGTTTAGGGTGAGGGTTAGGATGAGGATTAGGGTTAGGATTAGGGTTATGGTGAGGGCTAGGTTGAGGGTGAGGTTTAGTGTTAGTGTTAGGGTGAGGTTCAGGGTTAGGGTTAGTGTTAGGGAGAGGGTTAGGTTGGGGGTTAAGGTTACAGTAAGTGTGAGGGTTAGGGTTATGCTGAGGGTTAGTGTTAGGATTAGGGTTAAGGTGAGTGTGAGGGTTAGGATTAGGGTTAGTGTTAGGGTTATTGTTAGGGTTAGGTTTAGGGTTACAGTGAGGGCTAGGGTTAATGTTAGGGTTAGGGTTAGGGTTAGGCTGAGGGTGAGGGTGGGGGTGGGGTTGAGGATGAGGATTAGGGTTAGGGATAGGGTAATTGTAAGTGTTATGGTTAGGGTTAAGTTTGCGGTGAGGTTGAGGCTAAGGGTGAAGGTTATGTTTAGGGTTAGGGTAAGGGTTAGTGTTAATGTTATTTTTAGGGTTAGGGTTAGAGTGATGTTGAGGTTGAGGGTGAGGGTGAGGTTTAGTTTTAGGGTGAGGTGTAGGTTTTGGGTTAGGTTTAGAGTTAGGGTTAGTGTGAGGGTGAGTTTTAGGGTTAGATTTAGGGTTAGAGTGAGGTTTAAGTTGAGGGTTAGGTTTAGGGTTAGTGTTAGGGTTAGGTTTAGATTGAGAGTTAGAGGGTGTGTTTGGGTTAATGTTAGGCTTAGGGATAGGATTAGGTTTAGGATGAGGGTGAGTGTGTGTGTTAGGATTAGGTTTAGGATTAGGTTTAGGGTTAGGCTGAGAGTAAGTTTGAGGGTGAGGTTTAGGGTTAAGTTGAGGGTTAGGGTTAGGGTTAGGGGGAGGGTTAGGATGAGGGTTAGTGCTAGGTTTAGGGTTAAGGTAAGGGCTAGGGAGAGGGTGAGGTTTAAGGTTAGGGTTAGGGTGAGGTTTAGGTTTAGGTTTAGGGTTAGGGTTAGGGTGAGGGTGAGGTTTAGTGGTATGGTTAGGGTTAGAATTAGGGTTAGGGAGAAGATGAGGTTCAGGGTTAGAGTTAGGGTATGTTGAGGCTGAGGTTGAGCGTTAGGTTTAGTGTTAGTGTTAGAGATAGGGTTAGGGTGAGGGTTAGGGTGGGGTTGAGTTTGAGGGTGAGGGTTAGGCTTAGGGTTAGGATTAGGATTAGGGTAAGGGTTAGGGTGAGTGTGACGGTTAGGATTAGTGTTAGGCTTAGGCTTAGGGTTAGGCTGAGAGTGAGGGTGAGTGTGAGGGTAAGGGTTAGGGTGAAGGTTAGGGTTAGGTTTAGGGTGAGAGTCACGGTTCGGTTAAGTTTTGGGTTAGGGTGAGGATTAGGATTAGGGTTAGGGTGAGGGCTAGGGTGAAGGTGAGGGTTAGGTTTAGTTTTAGGATAAGGTTTAGAGTTAGGGTTAGGGTTTGGGTTAGGGTTAGGATGAGGGTTAGGGTTATGGTGAGGGTGAGAGTTAGGGTTAGGTTGAGGGTTAGTGTTAAGATTATGGTTAGGGTGAGGGTGAGTGTTAGGATTAGGGTTGGGTTGAGGTCTAAGTTGGGGGTGAGTTTTAGAGTTAGGGTTAGGGTTAGGGTGAGGTTTAGGATTAGGGTGAGGGTTAGGGTTAGTTTGAGGGTTACTGTTAGTGTTAGGGTTAGTGTTAGGATGAGGGTAAGTGTTAGGGTGAGGGTTAATGTTAGGGTGAGGGTTATGGTTAGGGTGAGGGTTAAGGTTAGGGTTAGGGTTATTGTTAGGGTTAGGGTTAGGGTTACGGTTAAGGTGAGGGTGAAGTTGAGGATTAGATTTAGGGTAAAGTTTAGAGTTAGGGTTAGGGTTAGAATTAGGGTTAGGGTGAGGGTGAGGTTTAGGGGTAGAGTTAGGGTTAGGGTGAGGGTTAGGGTTAGGGTGAGCGTTAGGGTTGGGTTGATGGTAAGGGTAAAGGTGAGGGTTAGGCTGAGGGTGAGGGTTACACTAAGGGTGAGGGTTAGGGTTAGGGTGAGGGTTAGGTTTATGTTTAGGGTGAGGGTGAGGGTTAGTTTGAGGATTAGTGTAAGGGTTAATGTGAGGTTTAGGATGCGGACCAGGATTAGCGTTATGGTGAGGGCTAGGGTGAGGTTGAGCGTTAGGGTTATTTTTATGGTGCAGTTTAGGGTTAGGTTGATAGTTAGGGTTAGTGTGAGCGTTAGTGTTATTGTTAGGGTTCGTGTTAGGGTGAGGGTAAATGTTAGGATGAGGGTAAGTGTTAGAGTGAGGATTATGGTTAGGGTGAGGGTTAGGAATAGGGTTAGGGTTATTGTTAGGTTTGGGGTTACTGTTACAGTGAGGGTGACGGTGAGGGTTGGGGTTAGGTTTAGGATGAGGTTTAGGTTTAGGGTTAGGATTAGAGGTAGGGTTAGGGTGAGGGTGAGGTTTAGGGTTAGAGTTTGAGATAGTGTTAGTGTTAGGGATAGGGTGAGTGTTAGGGTTAGGGTTAGGCTTAGGCTTAGGCTTAGGCTTAGGCTGAGCATGAGGGTGAGGGTTAGGTTTAGGGTGAGGGTTAGGATGAGGTTTAGGGTTAGGATTATGTTTAGGGTGAAGGCTAGGGTGAGGGTTAGGGTAAGGTTTAGGGTTAGGGATAGGGTTAGGTTTAGGATTTGAGTTAGGGTGAGGGTCAGTGTGAGGGTTAGTGTTAGGGTTAGGGTTAGGCTTATAGTTAGGGTGAGGTTTAGTGTTAGGGATTGGTTAGGGGTAGGGTGAGGCTGAGGATTAGGGTTAGGTTTCGGGTTAGGTTTAGGGTTTGGTTTAGGGTTAGGGTTAGTGTTAGGGTTAGGTTTAGGGTTAGGCTGAGGGTGAGGGTGGGTGTGAGGATTAAGGTTAGGTTTAGGTTTATTGTTAGGGTGAGGGTGAGTTTTAGGGTTAGAGTTAGGTTCAGGGGGAGTGTTAATGTGAGGTTTATGGTTAGGGTTATTGTTAAGGTTCGGGGGAGGGAGAGGGTTAGGTTGAGATTTAGGGATAGTGTTAGGTTTAGGATTAGGGTTAGGGTGCCGTGAGCATGAGGATTAGGGTGAGGGTTAGGCTTAGGCTTAGTGTTAGGCTGAGGGTGAGGGTGGCTGTGACGATTAGGGTTAGGGTGATGGTTAGGGTTAGGGTTAGGGTTATTGTTAGGGTTAGGGTTCGAGTTACGGTGAGGTTGAGTGTGGGGGTGAGGTTGAGGGTTAGGGTTAGGGTGAGGGTGAGGTTTAGGGTTAGATATTGTGTTAGGGTGAGGGTTAGTGTTAGGGATAGTGTTAGGGTTAGGGTGAGGGTGAGGGTTAGGTTTAGGGTTAGGGTTAGAATTACGGTGAGGGTGAGGGTGCGGGTGTGTGTGAGGGTTAGGGTTAGGTTTAGGGTTAGGCTTAGGGTTAGGCTTAGGGTTAGGCTGATTGTGAGTGTGAGGGTGAGGTTTAGGGTTAGGGTGAGGGGTAGGGTTATAGTTATGGGGAGGGTTAGGGTGAGGGTTAGGGTTAGTATTAGGGTTAGGGTGAGGGCTAGGGTGAGGGTGATGTTTAGGGTTAGGGTTAGGGTGAGGTTTATGGTTAGGGTTAGGGTTAGGGTGAGGGTGAGGTTTAGGGTTAGATTTAGGATTAAGGTGAGGTTTAGGATTATGGTTAGGTTTAGGATTAGGGTAAGGTTTAGTGTTAGTGTTTGTGTTAAGGTTAGGGTGAGGGTTAGGTTGAGGTTTAGGGTTAGGGTTAGGGTTAGGATTAAGATTAGGGTTAGTGTGAGGTTTAGGGTGAGGATGAGGGTTAGGGTTAGGGTGAGGTCTGGAGTGAGGGTGAGGGTGAGGGTTAGATTGAGTATTAGTTTTAGGGTTAATGTGAGGTTTAGGTTTAGAATGTGGTTTAGTGTTAAGGTTAGGGTTAGAATTATTATTAGGGTTAGGCTTAAGGTGAGGGTTAGGGTGTGGGTGAGGTTTAGGATTAGTGTTAGGATTAGGATTAGGGTTAGGGTTAGGGTGAGTGTGAGGGTTAGGTTTGGGTTAGGGTTAGAGTTAGTGTTAGGCTGAAGGTGAGGGTGAGGGAGGAGGGTTAGGGTTAGAGTGCGGGTTAGGATTAGGGTTATGATGAGGGCTAGGGTGAGGGTGAGGTTTAGGATTAGGGTTAGGGTGAGCTTTAGGTTTAGGTTTAGGTTTAGGGGTATGGTGAGGTTGAGGTTTAGGGTTAGAGTTAGGGTTATGGTGAGGCTGAGGGTGAGGATTAGGGTAAGGTTTAGGGTGAGTGTTAGTGTTAGTGTTAGGGTTAGGGTTAGGTTTAGGGTGAGGGTTAGGATGAGGATTAGGGTTAGGATTAGGGTTAGGATGAGGACTCGTGTGAGAGTGAGGGTTAGGGTTAGAATTTGGGTGAGGTTTAGGGTTAGGGTTAGAGTTAGGGTGAGGGTTAGGATGAGGACTCGTGTGAGAGTGAGGGTTAGGGTTAGAATTTGGGTGAGGTTTAGGGTTAGGGTTAGAGTTAGGGTGAGGGTTAGGATGAGGGTTAGGGTTACGGTGAGGGTGAGAGTTAGGGTTAGGGTGAGCTTTAGGGTTAGGTTTAGGGTTACGGTGAGGGAAAGGGTGAGTGTGAGGGTTAGGGTTAGGGTTAGGCTTAGGGTTAGGGTGAGGGTGAGGTTGAGGGTTTGGATTAGGGTGAGGGTGAGGGTTTTGGTTATTGTTATTGTTATGCTTAGGATTAAGTTAGTGGTGAGATTGAGGCTGAGGGTGAGGATTACAGTTAGGGTTAGGGTTATTGTTAGGGTTAGTGTTATTGTTAAGGTTAGGGTTAGAGTTATGATGAGGTTGAGAGTGCGGGTGTGGGTTACGGTTAGGGTGAGGTTTAGCGTGAAATTTAGTGTTAGGGTGAGGGTGAGTGTGAGGTTTAGGATTAGAGTTAGGGTTAGGGTGAGGGTTAGGGTGAGGTTTAGGGTTAGGGTTAGTGTTAGGGTAAGGGTGTGGGTGAGGTTTAGGTTGAAGTTTAGGGATAGGCCTAGCTTTAGGATTCGGGTTAGTGTGAGGGTGAGTGTGAGGGTTAAGCTTTGGAGTAGGTTTAGGCTGAGGATGAGGGTTGGGCTGAGGATTATGGTTAGTGTGATGGTTAGGGTTAGGTTTAGTGTTAGAGTTAGGGTTAGAATTATGGTGAGGGTGAGGGTGGGGGTGAGGGTTAGGTTTAGGTTTAGGGTGAGGGTTAGTGTAAGGGTTATGGTGAGGGTGAGGGTTAGGGTTAGGTTGAGCTTCAGTGTTAGGTTTAGGGTTAGGGTGTGGGTGAGTGTTAGGGTTACTGTGAGGTTGAGGATTAGGTTGAGGGTTAGGTTTAGGATTAGGGTTAGGGTGAGGGCTAGGGTGAGGGTGAGGTTTAGGGTTAGGTTTAGGGTGAGGTTTAGGGTTAGGGTTAGGGTTAAGGTGAGGTTTAGGGTTAGAGTTAGTGTTAGGATATGGCTGAGGGTGAGGGTTAAGGTTAGGGTTAGTGTTAGAGTTAGGGTTAGGGTGAGGGTTAGGATGAGGGTGAGGGTTAGGCTTAGGGTTAGGATTAGGATTAGGGTAAGGGTTAGGGTGAGTGTGGGGGTTAGGTTCAGGGTTAGGCTTAGGCTTAGGGTTAGGCCGAGGGTAAGGGTGAGGGTGAGTGTTAGGGTTAGGGTTAGTGTTATTGTTAGGGTTAGTGTTAGATTTACGGTGAGGGTGAGGGTTAGGTTTAGGTTTTGTGTGGGGTTAAGAGTTAGGGTTAGGGTTAGGCAGAGGGTGAGGTTTAGCATTAGATATAGTGTTAGGGGGAGGCTTCGGGTGAGGGTTAGTTTTAGATTTAGTGTTAGTGTTACTATTAGGGTTAGTGTTAGATTTGGGGTTAGGGTGAGGTTTAGGGTTAGGGTTAGTGTAAGGGTTAGGGTGAGGGTGAGGGTTAAGTTGAGGTTTAGGGATAGGTTTAGGTTTAGGATTAGGGTTAGGGTGAGGGTGAGTGTGAGTATTAGGGTGAGGGTTAGGCTTAGGGTTAGGGTTAGGCTGAGGGAGAGGTTGGGGGTGAGGACTAAGATGATGGTGATGGTTCGGGTTAGGGTTAGTGTTATTGTTAGGGTTAGGCTTAGTGTTAGGGTTAGGGTGAGGGTGAAGCTTAAGTTGAGGTTTAGGCTTAGGGTTACAGTTAGTGTTAGTGTGAGGGTTAGTGTTAGGGTTAGGGTTAGTGTTAGGGTGAGGTTAAGTGTTAGGGTGAGATCTTGGTTTAGGGTGAGGGTTGTGGTTAGGGTGAGGTTTAGGATTAGGGTTAGGGTTATTGTTAGGGTTAGGTTTAGGGTTAAGGTTACGGTGAGGTTGAGGGTTAGGTTTAGTTTTAGGGTGAGGTTTAGGGTTTAGGTAAGGTTAGAGTTAGGTTTAGGGTGAGGGTGAGGTTTAGGGTTAGAGTTAGGGTTAGGGTGAGGCTGAGGGTGAGAGTTAGGTTTAGTGATAGTGTTAGGTTTAGGGTTATGGTAAGAGTTAGGGTGAGGTTTAGGGTTCGGGTTAGGGATAGGTTTAGGCTTAGGGTGAGTGTGAGTGTGTGTGTTATGGTTAGGTTTAGAGTTAGCCTTAGGGTTAGGATGAGGGTGAGGTTGAGGGTGAGGTCTAGGGTAAGGTTCAGGGTTAGGGTTAGGTTTAGGGGGAGGGTTAGTATGAGGGTTAGAGTTAGGATTAGGGTTAGGGTAAGGGCTAGGGTGAGGGTGAGGTTTAGGGTTAGGTTTAGGGTGAGGTTTAGGGTTAGGGTTAGGGATAAGGTGAGGGTGAGGTTGAGGTTTAGGGTTAGAGTTAGGGTTAGGGTGAGGCTGAGGGTGAGGTTTAGGGTTAGGGTTAGGGTGAGGGTTAGGGTGAGGGTGTGGGTTAGGATGAGGATTAGGGTTAGGTTTAGGGTGAGTGTGGGGGTTAGGGTTAATGTTAGGGTTAGGCTTAATGTTGGGCTACGGGAGAGGGTGAGGGTGAGGTTTTGGGTTAGGGTGAGGGTTAGGGTTAGGGTCATGGCTATGGTTAGGATGAATGTTAGGTTTAGGATTAGGGTTAGGGTGAGAGCTACGGTGAAGTTGATGTTTAGGGTTAGGTTTAGGATGAGGTTTAGGATTAGGTTAGGGTAGGGTTAGGGTGAGGGTGAGGTTTAGGGTTAGAGTTAGGTTTAGAGTGAGGCTGAGTGTGAGGGTTAGGGTTAGTGTTAGTGTTAGAGTTAGGGTTAAGGTGAGGGTTTGTTGAGGGTGATGGTTAGTGTTAGTGTTGGGTTAGGCTTAGGTTTAGGCTGAGGTTGAGGGTGAGGATTAGGATTAGTGTTAGAGTGAGCGTTATCGTTAGGATTAGTGTTAGGGTGAGGGTTAGGTTTAGGGTTAGGGTGAGGTTTAGGATGAGGATTAGGGTTAGGATTAGTGTTAGGGTGAGGGCTAGGGTGAGGGTGAGAGTTAGGGTTAGTGTTAGGGTGAGGTTTAGGGTTATGGTTAGGGTGAGGGTTAGGATGAGGGTTAGGGTTACAGTAATGGTGAGGGTTAGGGTTAGGGTGAGGATTATGATTAGGATTACAGTTAGGGTGAGGATGAGGCTTAGGATTAGGGTTAGGGTTAGGGTTAGGGTTAGGATTAGTGTTATTGTTAGCGTTAGGGTTAGAGTTATGGTGAGGGTGAGGATTAAGGTTAGGGTTAGCGTGAGGTGTAGAGTTAGGTTTAGGTTTAGGGTTAGGGTTATGGTGAGGTTTAGGGTTAGAGTTAGGGTTAGGGGGAGGTTTAGGTCAAGGGTTAGGGTTAGGATTAGGATTAGGGTAAGGGTTCCTGTGAGGGTTCGGTTGAGATTTATCATTAAGTTTAGGGTGAGCTTTAGGTTTAGGGTTAGGATTAGGGTTAGGGTGAGGGTGGGGTTTTGGGTTAGAGTTATGGTTAGGGTGAGGCTTAGGGTGAGGGTTAGGTTTAGAGCTAGTTTTAGTGTTAGGGATATGGTGAGGGTTAGAGTGAGGGAGAGGGTTAGGCTTAGGGTTAGGATTAGGATTAGGTTAAGGGTTAAGGTGAGTGTGACTGTTAGGGTTAGGGTTTCGCTGAGGTTGATGGTCAGCGTGAGGGATATGTTTAGGGTGAAGGTTAGGTTTAGGGTGAGGTTTAGTGTTAGGGTTAGGGTTAGGGTGTGGGTTAGTCTTAGGGTTATGATTAGGGTGTGGGTTAGTCTTAGGGTTAGTGTGAGGGTTAGAATGAGGATTAGGGTTAGGATTAGGGTTAGGGTGATGGCTAGTGAGAGGGTGAGGGTCAGGGTTAGTGTTAGGGTGAGGTCTAGGTTTAGGGTTTAGGGTTAGGGTGAGGGTTAGGTTGAGGGTTAAGGTTACTATAAGGGTGAGGGTTAGCATTAGGGTGAGGGTTAGGGTTAGGATTAGTGTTAGGGTGAGGTTGAGTGTTAGGATTAAGGTAGGGTTAGGGTTAGGGTTTGGCTTAGTCTTAGGATTAGTTTCATTTTTTGGGTTAGGGTTAGAGTTACAGTGAGGGTGAGCGTGAGGGTAAGGGATAGGCTTAGGCTTATGCTTAGGAATAGGCTGAGCGTGAGGTTGACGGTGAGGGTTAGGGTTAGGGGGATGGTTAGGTTTATGGTAGGGTGAGGATTAGGATGTGATTTAGGGTTAGGGTGATGTTTAGGGTGATAAAGATGCTAAGGGTAAAGGTATGGTTTAGGCTGAGGGTGAGGGTTAAAGTTCGGTTTAGGGTTAGGGTAAGGGTTAGGGTTAGAGTTAGGGTGAGTATTAGATTGAGGATTAGGGTTAGGGTCAGTGTGAGGTTTAGTGTAAGGATGAGGGTTAGGGTTAGGGTGAGGGTGAGCATTAGAATTAGGGTTAGGGTGGGCGTTACGGTGAGGGTGAGGGTATGGGTTATGGTTAGGGTGAGGTTTAGTATTAGAATGAGGGTTAGGTTAGTGTGAGGGTTAGTGATAGGGTTAGGGTTAGTGTTAGAGTGAGGGTAAGTGTTATGTTGAGGGTTAGGCTTAGGGTGAGGGTTATGGTTAAGGTGAGGGTTAGGGATAGGGTTAGGGTTAATTTTAGGGTTAGGGTTAGGGTTACGGTTATGGTGAGGGTGAGGGTGTGGATTAGGCTTAGGTTTAGGGTGAGGTTTAATGTTAGGGTTAGGGATAGAGTTAGGTTTAGGGTGAGGCTGAGGATGTGGCTTAGGGTTAGGGTTAATGTTAAAGTTAGGGATAGGGTGAAGGTTAGGTTGAGGGTTAAGGTTAGGGTTAGGATTAGGGATAGGTTGAGCGTTATGTTTAGGGTTTGGGTTAGGGTGAGGGTGATGTTGAGTATTATGGTTAGGTTTAGGGTTAGGGTTAAGGTTAGAGTTAGGGTTAGGGTTAAAGTTACAGTGAGGTTTAGAGTTAGGGTCAGGCTTAGGGTTAGGCTGAGGGTGAGGGTGGGCTTGAGGATTAGGGTAGGGGTTAGGGTTAGGGTTAGGGGAAGTTTAGGATGAGCATTACGGTAAGGATTAGGGTTAGAGTGAGGGCTAGGATGAGGGTGAGATTTAGGGTTATCTTAAGATGAGGTTTAGGGTTAGGTTTAGGGTTAGGGTGAGGCTGAGGGTGAGGGTTAGGGTTAGGGTTAGTGTTAGAGTTAAGGTTAGGTTGAGGGTTAGGGTGAGGGTGAGGTTTAGGTTTAGGTTTAGGATTAGGATTAGGATTATGGTAAGGGTTAGGTTGAGTGTGAGGATTAGGGTTAGGGTTAGGGTTATGCTTAGGATTAAGCTGAGGGTGAGGTTGAGGGTGAAGGTTAGGGTTGGGTTGAGGGTAAGGGTCAGGGTTACATTGAGCGCGAGGGTTAGGTTTAGGTTGAGGGTTAGGGTGAGGGTAAGCGTTAGAGTTATTGTGAGTGTTAGGGTTAGGGGTAGGATTAGGCCTAGGGTTACACTGAGGGAGAGGGTGAGCATGAGGTTTAGGGTTAGGGTGAGGTTTAGTGGTAGAGTTAGGGTTAGGGTGAGGGCTAGGGTGAGTGTTAGGGTTAGCTTGAGGATTAGATTAGTTGTACGGTGAGGGTGAGGGCTAGACTGAGGATTAGTGTTAGGGTTATTGTGAGGTTCAGGGTGAGGATGAGGGTTAGGTTTAGGTTGAGGGTTATGTTGAGGGTGAGGGTTAGGGTTAGAGTGAGTGTGAGAATTAGGGTTAGGTTGATGGTTTGTGTTAGGTTTAGAGTTAGTATTAGGGTGAGGGTAAGTGTTAGGGTGAGGGTGAGGGTTAGGGTGAGGGTTATAGTAAGGTTGAGTGTTAGGGCTAGGGTTAGGGTTACTGTTAGTTAGGGCTACGGTTACGTGGAGGGTGAGGGTGAGGGTTAGGTTTAGGGTTTGGATGAGGATGAGGTTTAGGGTTAGGGTTAGAGTTAGGGTTAGGGTGAGGGCTAGGGTGAGGGTTAGGGTGAGGGTTAGTTTTAGGGATAGGGTTAGGATTAGGATTAGGGTTAGGGTTACAGTGAGGGTTAGGGTTAGGGTTTAGCTTAGGTTTAGGCTGAGGGTGAGCTTGGGGGTGAGGATTATGGAGAGTTTTAGGGTTAGGTTATTAATAGTGTTATGGTTAGGGTTAAGTTTGTGGTGAGGATGAGGCTGAGGGTGAGGGTTATGGTAAGTTTAGGGTTAGGGTTTGGGTTAGTGTTATTGTTAGGTTTAGAGGTAGACTTACTTTGAGTTTTTGGGTGAGGATGTGGGTTAGGGTTAGGGTTAGGTTTAGGGTGAGTCTTAGGTTTATGGTTAGGGTGAGGTTGAGGTATATGGTTAGAGTTAGGGTTAGGGGGATAGTTAGGGTGAGGTTCAGCGTTATGGTTAGTGTTAGGTTTATGGTGAGGGTGAGGTTTAGGTTGAGGTTTAGGGATATGTTTAGGTTTAGAATTAGGGTTAGGGTGAGGGTGAGTGTGAGTATTAGGGTGAGGGTTAGGTTTAGGCTTAGGGTTAGGCTGAGGGTGAGGGAGAGTTTGAGGGTTAGGGTTAGGGTGAAGGCTAGGGTTAAGGTTATGGGGAGGGCTTGTATGAGCGTTAGGGTTAGTATTAGGGTTAGGGTGAAGGCTAGGGTGAGGGTGAGTTTTAGGGTTAGGGTTAGGGTGAGGTTTAGCGTTAGGTTTAGTGTTAGGGTTAGGGTGAGGTTGAGTTTTATGGTTATATTTAGGGTTAGGGTGAGGCTGAGGGTGAGGTTGAGGGTTGGGGTTAGGGTTAGACTTAGGGTTAGGGTGAGGGTTAGGGTGTGGATGAGGGTTAGGCTTAGTGAAAGGATTAGGATTAGGGTAAGGGTTAGGGTGTGTGTGAGGATTAGGGTTAGGATGAGGTTTAGGTTTAGGGTTAGGTTTAGAGTTAGGGTTAGGGTGAGGGTGAGGTTTAGGGTTAGGGTTAGGGTTAGGGTTAGTGTTAGGTTTAGGGTTAGGGTGAGGGTTAGGCTTAGGGTTAGGCTTAGGTATAGGCTTAGGTGTAGGCTTTGGCTGATCATGAGGGTTAGGGTTAGGGTTAGGGTTAGGGTGAGGGTTAGGGTTAGGATTAGGGTGAGGGTTAGGATGAGGTTTAGGGTTAGGATTAGTGTTAGGGTGTGAGCTAGGTTGAGGCTGACTGTGAGGGTTGGGGTTAGGGATAGATTTAGGTTTACGATTAGGTTTAGGGTGAGTGTGAGTGTGAGAGTTAGGGTTAGGGTGAGGGTTAGGCTTAGGGTTAGGGTTAGGGTGAGGGTTAGGATTTTGATTATGGTGAGGGTTTGGCTGAGGATTAGTGTTAGGTTTAGGGTTAGGGTTAAGGTTAGAGTTACAGTGAAGGTTATGGTTATGGTTATGGTTAGGTTTAGGGTTAGGGTGGGGGTTAGGGTTAGGGTTGGTGTTAGGGTGAGGGTGAGGCTGAGGATAAGGTTTAGGTTTAGGATTAGGTTTTGGGTTAGGGTTAGGATTAGGTTTAGGTTTATTGTTATGGTTATGGTGAGGTTTAGGGTTAGGTTTTAGCTTAGGGTTAGGCTGAGGGTGAGGGTGGGGGTGAGGATTAGGGTTAGTGTTAGGGTTAGGGTTATTTTTAGTGTTATGGTTAGGGTTAAGTTTGCTGTGAGGGTTAGGCTAAGGGTGAGGTTTATGGTTGTTTATGGTTAGGGTTAGGGTTATTGTTAGGTTTAGAGTTAGACTTACTTTGAGGTTTTGGGTGAGGGTGAAGCTTAGGGTTAGTGTGAGGTTTAGGGTGAGGTTTAGGTTTAGGGTTAGGTTTAGGGTGAGTGTGAGGTTTAGGGTTAGAGTTAGGGTTAGGGGGACAGTTAGCGTGAGGTTTATGTTTAGGGTGAAGGTGAGTTTTAGGGTGAGGTTGATGTTTAGGTTGAGGTTTAGGGATAGTGCTAGGATTAGGATTAGGGTTACGTTGACGGTAAGTGTGAGGGTTATGGTGAGGGTTAGGTTTAGGCTTAGGGTTAGGCCGAGGGTGAGGGTGAGTTTGTGGGTTAGGGTTAGGGTGAGGGATAGGGTGAAGGTGAGTTTTAGGGTTAGTGTTAGGGTGAGGTTTAGCGTTAGGTTTAGGGTTAGGGTTAGGGTGAGATTGAGGTTTAGGGTTAGAGTTAGGGTTAGGGTGAGGCTGAGCGTGAGGGTTAGGGTTAGTGTTAGAGTTAGGGTTAGGGTGAGTGTTAGGGTGTGGGTGAGGGTTAGGCTTAGTGATAGGATTAGGATTGTGGTTATGGTTAGGCTGTGTGTGAGGATTAGGTTTAGCATGAGGTTTAGGTTTAGGGTTAGATTTAGGGTTAGGTTTAGGGTTAGGGTTAGAATGAGGGTGAGGTTTAGGGTTAGAGTTATGGTTAGTGTTAGGGTTAGGGTTAGTGTGAGGTTTAGGGATAGGGTTAGGGTTAGGGTGAGGGTGAGTCTTAGGTTGAGGTTTAGGGATAGGGCTAGGTTTAGGATTAGGGTTAGGATGAGGGTGAGTGTGAGGGTTAGGGTGAGGGTTAGGCTTAGGCTTAGGGTTCAGCTGAGGATGAGGGTGAGTGTGAGGATTAGGGTTAGGGTGATGGTTAGATTTAGGGTTAGTATTATTGTTAGGGTTAGGGTTAGAGTTATGGTGAGGGTGAGACTGGGGGTGAGGGTTAGGTTTAGGGTAAGGGTGAGGGTTAGGGTAAGGGTTATGGTGAGGGTGATGTTTTGGGTTAGTTTGAGCTTTAGTGTTAGGTTTAGGGTTAGTGTGTAGTTGAGGATTAGGCTTAGTGTGAGGGTGAGTGTTAGGATGAGGGTTAGGTTTAGGAATAGGTTTAGGGTGAGGGCTAGTTTGAGGGTGAGGTTTAGGGTTAGGTTTAGGGTGAGATATAAGATTAGGGTTAGGGTGAAGGTGAAGTTTAGGGTTAGAGTTAGGGTTTAGCTGAGGCTGAGGGTGAAGGTTAGGTTTAGGGTTAGTTTTAGAGTTAGGGTTAATTTGAGGGTTAGGATGAGGGTGAGGGTTAGTTTTAGTGTTAGGATTAGGATTAGGGTAAAGGTTAGGGTGAGTGTGAGGGTTAGGGTCAGGGTTAAGGTTAGGCTTAGGTTTAGGCTGAGGGTGAGGGTGAGGGTGAGTGTTAGCGTTTGGGTGAGGGTTAGGGTTAGGGAAGGTTAGGATGAGCATTACGGTAAGGATTAGGTTTAGAGTGAGGGCTAGGATGAGGGTGAGATTTAGGGTTAGGCTTAGGGTGAGGTTTAGGGTTAGGGTGAGGCTGAGGGTGAGGGTTAGGGTTAGTGTTAGTGTTAGAGTTAGGGTTAGGGTGAGGGTTAGGGTGAGGTTGAGGTTTAGGCTTAGGTTTAGGCTTAGGATTAAGGTAAGGGTTAGGTTGAGTGTGAGGGTTAGGGTTAGGGTTAGGGTTATGCTTAGGATTAAGCTGAGGGTGAGGTTGAGGGTGAAGGTTAGGTTTAGGTTGAGGGTAATGTTTAGGGTTACGGTGAGGGTTAGTGTGAGGGTAAGCGTTAGAGTTAGTGTGCAGGTTAGGGTTAGGGTTAGGTTTAGGCTTAGGGTTACACTGAGGGAGAGGGTGAGCAGGAGAGTTAAGGTTATGATGAGGTTTAGCGGTAGAGTTAGGGTTAGGGTGAGGGCTAGGGTGAGGGTTAGGTTTAGCGTGAGGATTAGATTTAGGGGTAGGGTGAGTGTGAGGGCTAGATTGAGGATTAGTGTTAGGGTTATTGTGAGATTCAGGGTGAGGATGAGGGTTAGGTTTAGGTTGAGGGTTAGGTTGAGTGTGAGGGTTAGGGTTAGGGTGAGTGTGAGGATTAGGGTTAGGGTGATGGTTTGTGTTAAGGTTAGAGTTAGTATTAGGGTGAGGATAAGTGGTGGGTGAGGGTGAGGGTTAGGGTGAGGGTTATAGTAAGGTTGAGTGTTAGGGCTAGGGTTAGGTGTTACTGTTAGCGTTAGGGCTACGGTTACGGTGAGGGTGAGGGTGAGGTTTAGGTTTAGGGTTAGGATGAGGTTTAGGTTTAGGGTTAGTGTTAGAGTTAGGGTTAGGATGAGCACTAGGGTGAGGGTTAGGGTGAGGGTTAGGTTCAGGGATAGGGTTAGGTTTAGGATTAGGGTGAGGGTGAGTATGAGGGTTAGGGTTAGGCTTAGGCTTAGGCTTAGGGTTAGGGTGGGGGTTAGGGTTAGTGTTTGGGTTAGGGTGAGGCTGAGGCTGAGGATTAGGGTTAGGGTTTGGGTTAGGTTTAGGGTTAGGGTTAGGGTTACAGTGAGGGTTGGGTTTACAGTGAGGGTTAGGGTTAGGTTTTGGCTTAGGGTTAGGCTGAGGGTGAGCGTTGGGGTGAGGATTAGGGTGAGTTTTACTGTTAGGGATATTGTTAGTGTTATGGTTAGGTTTAAGTTTGCGGTGAAGGTGAGGCTGAGGGTGAGGGTTATGGTTAGGTTTAGGGTTAGGGTTAGGGTTAGTGTTATTGTTATGTTTAGAGTTAGAGTTACTTTGAGGTTTTGGGTGAGGGTGAGGGTTAGGGTTAGGGTTAGGTTTAGGGTGAGTCTTAGGTTTATGGTTAGGGTAAGGGTGAGGTTTAGCGTTAGAGTTAGGGTTAGGGGGATAGTTAGGGTGAGGTTCAGCGTTATGGTTAGTGTTAGGTTTATGGTGAGGGTGAGGTTTAGGTTGAGGTTTAGGGATAGGGTTATGTTTAGGATTAGGGTTAGGTGAGGGTGAGTGTGAGTGTTAGGGTGAGGGTTAGGTTTAGGCTTAGGGTTAGGCTGAGGGTGAGGGAGAGGTTGAGAGTTAGGGATAGGGTGAGGGCTACGGTTAAGGTTATGGGGAGGGCTTGCATGAGCTTTAGGGTTAGTATTAGGGTTAATGTGAAGGCTAGGGTGAGGGTGAGTTTTAGGGTTAGGGTTAGTATGAGGTTTAGCATTAGGTTTAGGTTTAGGGTTAGGGTAAGGTTGAGGTTTATGGTTATATTTAGGGTGAGGGTGAAGGTTAGGGTTAGGGTTAGGGTTAGAGTTAGGGTTAGGGTGAGGGTTAGGGTGTGGATGAGGGTTAGGCTTAGTGAAAGGATTAGGATTAGGGTAAGGGTTAGGATGTGTGTGAGGTTTAGGGTTAAGATGAGGTTTAGGTTTAGGGTTAGGGTTAGAGTTAGTGTTAGGATGAGGATGAGGTTTAGAGTTAGGGTTAGGGTTAGTGTTAGGTTTAGGGTTAGTGTAAGGGTTAGGCTTGGGTTTAGGCTTAAGTGTAGGCTTTGGCTGAGCATGAGTGTGAGGGTTAGGGTTAGGTATAGGATGAGGTTTAGGGTTAGGATTAGGGTTAGGGTGAGGGCTAGGTTGAGGCTGACTGTGAAGGTTGGGGTTAGGGATAGATTTAGGTTTACGATTAGGTTTAGGGTGAGTGTGAGTGTGAGAGTTAAGGTTAGGTTTAGGGTTAGGCTTAGAGTTAGGGTGAGGGTTAGGGTTAGGATTTTGGTTATGGTGAGGGTGAGGCTGAGGATTAGTGTTAGGTTTAGGGTTAGGGTTAGGGTTAGAGTTACAGTGAAGGTTATGGTTATGGTTATGGTTATGGTTAGGTTTAGGGTTAGGGTGGGGGTTAGGGTTAGGGTTTGTGTTAGGGTGAGCGTGAGGCTGAGGATTAGGGTTAGGTTTGGGTTTAGGGTTTGGGTTAGGTTTAGGGTTGCTTTAGGTTTATGGTTATGGTTATGGTGAGGTTTAGAGTTAGGGTTTTTCTTAGGGTTAGGCTGAGGTTGAGGGTGGGTGTGAGGATTAGGGTTAGTGTTTGGGTTAGGGTTATTTTTAGTGTTATGGTTAGGGTTAAGTTTGCTGTGAGGGTGAGGCTGATGGTGAGGGTTAGGGTTAGGGTTAGGGTTAGGGTTAGGTTATTGTTAGGTTTAGAGTTAGACTTACTTTGAGGTTTTGGGAGAGAGTGAAGGTTAGGGTTAGTGTTAGGTTTAGGGTGAGGTTTAGGTTTAGGGTTAGGGTTAGGGTGAGGGTGAGGTTTAGGTTTAGAGTTTGGGTTAGGGGGACAGTTAGCGTGAGGTTTAGGGTTAGGGTTAGTGTTAGGTTTAGAGTGAAGGTGAGGTTTAGGTTGAGGTTTAGGGATAGTGCTAGGTTTAGGATTAGGGTTACGTTGAAGGTGAGTGTGAGGGTTAGGGTGAGGGTTAGGTTTATTTGGAGGGTTTGGATGAGAGTTAGGGTTAGGATTAGGGTTAGGGTGAGGGCTAGGGTGAGGGTGAGTTTTAGGTTTAGTGTTAGGGTGAGGTTTAGCGTTAAGTTTACGGTTAGGGTTAGGGTGAGGTTGAGGTTTAGGGTTAGAGTTAGGGTTAGGGTGAGGCTGAGGGTGAGGGTTAGGGTTAGTGTTAGAGTTAGGGTTAGGGTGAGTGTTAGGGTGTGGGTGAGGGTTAGGCTTAATGATAGGATTAGGATTGTGGTAACGGTTAGGCTCTGTGTGAGGATTAGGTTTAAGATGAGGTTTAGGTTTAGGGTTAGGGTTAGAATGAGGGTGAGGTTGAGGGTTAGACTTAGGGTTAGTGTTAGGGTTAGGGTTAGTGTGAGGTTTAGGGTTAGGGTTTGGGTTAGGTTGAGGGTGAGTTTTAGGTTGAGGTTTAGGGATAGGGCTAAGTTTAGGATTAGGGTTAAGGTGAGGGTTGGCGTAAGAGTTAGAGGGAGGGTTAGGATGAAGGTTAGGGTTAGGATGAGGGTGAGGGTGAGGGTGAGGATTAGGGTTAGGGTGATGGTTAGGGTTAGGTTTAGGGTGAATTTTAGGATCAGGGTTAGGGTTAGGGTGAGGATTAGGGTGAGTGTGACCGTAAGAGTAAAGGTGAGGGTTAGGCTGAGGGTGAGTGTTCCACTAAGAGTGAGGGTTACATTTAGGGTGAGGGTTAGAGTAAGAGTTAGGGTGAGGGTAGGGTGAGGGTGAGGGTTAGATTGAGGCTTAGGGTTAGTATGAGGTTTAGGGTGAGGATTAAGGTTAGTGTTAGGGCGAATGTTTGGGTTTAGGTTGAGAGTTAGGGTTACTGTGAGGGTTAGTATTAGAGTTAGGGTTAGGGTAAGGTTGAGGGTAAGTGTTAGGGTGAGGGTTAGGGTTAGGGTGAGTGTTATGGTTAGAGTGAGGGTTAGGGTTAGGTTTAGGATTATTGTTAGGTTTAGGTTTAGTGTTACAGTGAGAGTGAGGGTGAGGGTTAGAGTTAGGGTGAGGTTTAGGTTTAGGGTTAAGGTTTGAGTTAGGGTTAGTGTGAGGGTGAGGTTTAGGTTTAGGTTTAGTTTTAGGGTTAGGGCTAGGGTGAGGGTAAGGTTCAGGGTTAGGGTTAGGGTGAAGTTTAGTGTTAGGATTAGGGTGAGTGTCAGGGTGAGTTTGAGGTTTAGGGTTAGATAGGGTTAGGATGAGGGTTAGGGTAAGTGTAAGTGTTAGGATTAGGGTTAGGGTGAGGGTTAGGGTGAGGTTGTGTGTTAGGGTTAGGGTTAGGATTAGGATTAGGGTTAGTGAGACAGTGAATGTGAGGGTTAGGGTTAGGGTTAGGCATTGGGATAGGCTGAGGGTGAGGTTGAGGTTGAGGGTGAGGGTTAGGGTTAGGGTGATAGTTAGGTTTCGGGTTAAGTTTAGGGTTAGGGTAAGATTTAGTTTGAGGGTGTCGGTAAGTTTAAAGGTGAGAGTTATGCTGAGGATGAGGGTTACGGTAATGGTGAGGGTTAGGGTTAGGGTGAGTGTTAGGTTAAGGGCTAGGGTTAGAGTTAGGGTGAGGGTAAGGGTTAGAATGAGGATTAGGGTTAGGGTGAGGGTGAGGTTTAGGGTGAGGATGAGGGTTAGGGTTAGAGGTTTAGGGTTAGATTTAGGTTTAGGGTGAGGGTTAGGGTTAGGGTTAGGGTTTGGGTGAGGGTGAGGGTTAGAATTAGGGTGAGGGTTAGGTTTAGTGTGAGGTATATTGTTAAGGTTAGTGTTAGGGTGAGGGTAAGTGTTATGGTGAGGGTTAGGTTTAGGGTGAGGTTTAGGGTTAGGTTTACGCTGAGGGTGAGGGTGAGGGTGAGGATTAGGGTTAGGGTTAGGGTGAGATTTTGGGTTAGGGTTAGGGTTAGAGTTAGGGTTAGGGTGAAGTTGAGGTTTAGGTTTAGAGTTAGGGTTAGGGTAAGGGTGAGGGTGTGGTTTAGGGTTAGGGTTAGTGTTAGGGTTAGGGTTAGGGTGAGCTTTAGTGTGAGGGTTAGGGTTGGGTTTAGGATTAGGGTTAGGGTGAGGGTGAGTGTGAGGGTTAGGGTTAGGGCTAGGGCTAGGTTTAGGGTTAGGCTGAGGGAGAGGTTGAGGGTGAGAGTTAGGGTTAGGGTTAGAATTAGCCTTAGGGAGAGGTTTAGGGTTAGGGTTAAGGTTAGGGTTCTGGTAAGGTTGAGGTTTAGAGTTAGCATGATGGTTAGGGTGAGAAGTAGGATTAGGGTTAGGTTGAGGGTTAGGGTGAGGCTTAGGTTGAGGGTTTGGGTTTGGGTTAGGGTTAGGGTGAGCATGAGGTTTAGGTTGAGGTTTAGGTTAGGCTTAGTTTTAGGATTAGGGTGAGGTTAAGCATTAGGGTGTTGATTAGGTTTAAGGTTAGGGTGAGGGTTAAGATGAGGTTTAGGGTTAAAATGAAGGTGAGGGTTAGGGTTAAGGTGAGGGTTCATGTTAGGTTTAGGATTAGAGTGAGGGTGATGTTTAGGATTAATGTTAATGTTATTTTAAGTGTTATGGTTAGGGTTACATTTGCAGTGAGGGTGAGGTTGAGGGTGAAGGTTAGGGTTAGGGTTAGGGTTAGTTTTAGGTTTAGGATTAGTGTTAATGTTAGGGTTAGGTTTAGAGTTATGGTTTGGGTGAGGGTGAGGGTGAGGGTTAGGGTGAGGGTTAGGGTGACGTTTAGGTTTAGGGTTAGGATTAGGGATTGGGTGAGTGTGAGGTTTAGGGTTAGAGTTAGGATGAGGGGGAGGTTGAGGTGTAGGTTTAGGGTTAGCGTTAATGTGAGGTTTAGGGTTAGGGTTAGGGTGAGGGTGAGGGTTAGGTTGAGGGTTAGGGTTTGGGTTAGGGTAGGTTATAGGTTAGGGTGAGGGCTAGGGTTAGGGTTAGGATGAGGGTTAAGATGAGAGTTAGGGTTTCAGTGAGGGTGAGGGTTAAGTTTCGGGTGAGAGTTAGGGTTAGAATTAGGATTCGGGTGAGGGTGATGGTTAGGATTAGGGTTAGGGTTATTGTAAGTGTTATGGTTAGGGTTACATTTGCATATAGAGTGAGGCTGAGGGTGAAGGTTAGGTTTAGGGTTAGTTTTAGGGTTAGCATTAGTGTTAATAATAGGTTTAGGGTTACAGTTGGGGTTTGGGTGAGGGTGAGGGTGAGGGTTAGGGTTAGGTTTAGGTTAAGGGTGAAGGTTAGGGTGAGGGTTAGAGTTAGGGTTAATGTTAGGGTTAGCGTTAGGTTTAGGGTGAGGGTTAGGTTGAGGTTAAGCATTAGGATTAGGGTTAGGGTTAGGATTAGGGTTAGTGTGAGGGTGAGTATAGGGTTAGGGTTAAGATTAGGCTTAGGCTTAGGGTTAGGCTGAGGGTGAGGGTGGGGGTGAGAATTAGGCTTAGGGTGATGGTTAGCCATAGGGTGAGGGTGAGGGTTAGGATGAGGGTTAGGGTTAGGATACGGGTTAGGGTGAGTGCTAGGGTGAGGGTGAGGGATAGGGTTAGGGTTAGGCTTAGGCATAGGCTTTAGGCTGATGGCGATGGTGAGTGTGAGTGTTAGAGTTATGGTGATGGATAGGGTTAGAGTTAGGGTGAGTGTTAGGATGACGGTTCAGGTTAGGGTGAGGGTCAGTATTGAGCATTGGGTTGATAGTAACGTTTAGGCTTAGGTTGAGGGTGAGGGTTAATGTAAGGGTGAGGGTTAGGGTTAGGGTGAATTTTAGGGTAAGGGTTAGGGTTTGGGTTAGATTGAGGATTAGGGTTAGGGTTAGTGTGAGGTTTAGGGTGAGCATGAGGTTTAGGGTGAGGGTTATGGTAAGAATTAGGGTTAGGGTGAGGGCTGGCGTGAGGGTGAGGGTTAGGGTTAGGGTTAAGTTTAGGGTGAGGGTTAGGGTGAGGGGTAGGGTTAGGTTTAGGTTGAGGGTTAGGTTCAGTGTGAGGGTTACGGTTAGGGTAACGGTTTGGGTGAGGGTGAGGTTTAGGGTTAGGAAAAGTGATAGGGTTAGTGTTACACTGAGGGTGAGGGTGAGTGTGAGGGTGAAGGTTAGGGTTAGGGTGAGGGCTAGGGTGAGGATTAGGGTAAGGGTGAGGGTTAGGGTGAGGGTGATGGTAAGGGTAAAGTTGAGGGTTAGGCTGAGCGTGATTGTTAAGATAAGGGTGAGGGTTAGTGTTAGGGTGAGGGTTTGGTTAAGGGTTCGGGTTAGGTTTAGGGTGAGGGTTAGATTGAGGATTATGGTTAGGGTTAGTTTGAGGTTTATGTTGAGGATGAGGGTAAGGGTTAGGTTGATGGTTAGGGTTAGAATGAGGGTTAAGGTGAGGGCTAGGGTGAGGGTGAGGTTTAGGTTTAGGGTTATTGTTAGGGTGAGGTTTAGGGTTATGGTGAGGGCTATGGTTAGTGTGAGGGTTAGTGTTAGAGGTATTGTTAGTGTTAGGCTGTGGGTAAGTGTTAGGGTGAGGGTTAGGGTTAGGGTGAGGGTTAGGGTTAGGGTAGGGTGAGGTTGCGGGTGAGAGTGAGGGTTAGGGTGAGGATTAGGGTGAGTTTTAGGGTTAAGGTGAGGGTTAGGGTTAGGGTTATGGTGTGGGTGATGGTGAGGGTGAGAGTTAAGTTTAGAGTTATGGTGAGGTTTCGGATAAGTGTGACATTTAGGGTGAGGATGAAGTTAAGGGTTAGGGTGAGGGTTAGGGTGAGGGTGAGGGATAGGGTTAGGGTTTGGGTTAGGGTGACCGTTAAAGTTAGGGTTTTGCTTAGGGTTAGGGATAGGGTGAGTGTGTGGGTGAGAGTGAGGGTTAGCCTGAGGGTTATGGTGAGGGTTAGAGTTAGGGTTAAGGTGAGGGTTAGGGTAAGGGGTAGGGTTACGGTTAGGGTGAGAGTTAGGTTTAGTGTGAGAGTTTGGGTTAGGGTTAGGGTTAGGGGTAGGGTTAGCGTTAGGGTTAGGTTTAGGGTTAGGGTTAGGGAGAGCGTTAGGTTGAGGGACAGTTTCAGGTGTATGGTGAGGGTTAGGTTGAGGGTTAGTGTTTTGGTTAAATTTAGTGTGAAGGTTAGGGTGAGGCTGAGGATAAGGGTAAGGGTGAGGGTGAGGGTGAAGGTTAGGGTGAGGTTTAGGGTTAGTGTTAGGGTGAGGGGCAGGTTTAGTGTGAGGGTCAGGGTTAGGGTGAGGGTTAGGGTGTGGGTGAGTATTAGGGTTAGGGTAAGTGTTAGGGTGAAGGTAAGGGTTAGGGAGAGCATTAGGGTGAGGGACATTTTCAGTGTTAGAGATAGGGGTATGTTGAGGGTTAAGTTGCGTGTTAGGGTTTGGGTTAAAGTTAGGGTGAGGATGAGGTTGAAGGTTAGGGTTAGGATTAGGTTGAGGGTGAGTGTTAGGTGGAGGGTGAGGGTGAGGGTTCGGTTGAGGGTTTGGGTTAGGTTTAGGTTTAGGTTGAGGGTGAGGGTGAGGGTTAGGGTGAGGGCTAGGGTTAGGATTAGGGTTAGGGTGAGGGTGAGGGAGAGGGTTATATTTAGAATTAGGGTTAGGTTGACGATGAGGGTGATCGTTAGGGTTAGGGTTGGGTTAGGTTTTTTGTTATGGTTAGGGTTAGGGTGAGGTTGAGGGTGAGGGTGAGGTTTAAGATTGGGGTTAGGTTTAGTGTGAGGGTGAGGGTGAGCGTTAGGGTTAGGATTAGGGTTAGTGTTAGGGTTAGTCTGAGGGTGAGGGTGAGGTTGAGGATGAGGGGTACGGTTAGGTTTAGGGTTAGGTTTAAGATGAGGGTTAGGGTTAGTATGAGGGTTAGGTTTAGGGTTAAGGTGAGGTTAAGGGTTAGGTTGAGGGTTAGGCTGAGTGTTAGGGTGAAGGTAAGGGTTAGGGTGAGGGTTAGTTTTAGGGTTAGGGTTAGAGTCAGGATTAGGGTTAGGGTGGAGGTTAGGGTTAGTGGTAGGGTTAGGTTGAGAGTAAGAGTGAGGGTTAGTGTTAGGATTTGTGTTCGGGTTAGGGTGAGGTGGGGGTGAGGGTGAGGGTGTGGGGTAGTGTGAGGCTTAAGATTAGGGTTAGGGTGAGGGTTAGGGCGAAGGTAAGTGTTAGGGTGAGGGTTAGGGTTAGGGTGAGTTTTAGGGTGAGGTTGAGGGTTAGGGTTAGGTTTAGGGTTACGGTGAGGGCTAGGGTGCGAGTGATAGTTAGGGTTAGCTTTAGGCTTAGGGTGAGGGTTATGGTTAGGGTGAGCGTTAGGTTTAGTGTGAGGATTATTGTTAGGGTTAAGGTGAGTGTTAGGGTGAGCTTAAGGGATAGGGTGAGCGTTAGGGTTAGGGTGAGGGTTAGGGTAGGTTAGGGTTAGTGTCAGGATTAGGGTTAGGGTGGAGGTTAGGGTTAGGTTGAGGGTTAGGGTGAGGGATAGGGTTAGGTGTAGGGTTAGGTTTAGAGTGCAGGTGAGGTTTAGTGTTAGGATTAGAGTTAGGTTTATGCTGAGGGTGTTGGCAAGGGTGAGGGTTAGGGTAAGGGTGAGGGTGAGGCTTAGGGTTAGGGTGATTATTAGGGTTAGGATCATGTTTAGGGTGAGGGTGTGGGTTAGGTGGAGGGTGAGGTTGAGGGTTCGGTTGAGGGCTTGGGTTACGTTTAGGGTGAGAGTGAGGGGGATGGTGAGGGTTAGAGTTAGGGTTAGGGTTAGGCTTAGGGTTAGGGTGAGGGTGAGGGAGAGGGTTACGTTTAGGATTAGGAATAGGGTTAGGGTTAAGCTTAGGGTGAGGATGAGGGTGTGGGTTAGGGTGAGGTTAGGGTTAGGGTTAAGGTTATTGTTAGGGTTAAGTTTAGGGTGAGGTTGAGGATGACGGTGAGGGTGAGGGTTAAGATTAGGGTTAGGTTTAGGGGGAGGGGGAGGGTGACAGTTTAGGTTAGGATTAGGGTTAGGGTTAGGCTGAGGGTGAGGGTGAGGGTGAAGGTTAGGATGAGGGGTACGGTTAGGTTTAGGGTTTGGTTTAGGATGAGGGTTAGGGTTACTGTGAGGGTTAGGTTTAGGGTTAGGGTGAGGGTAAGGGTTATGTTGAGGGTTAGGGTGAGGGTTAGGGTTAGGGTTAGCGTTAGAGTCAGGATTAGGGTTAGGGTGGAGTTTAGGGTTAGGGTGAGTGTTAGCGTTGGGGTAAGGTTAGGTTGAGAGTGAGGGTGAGGGTTAGTGTTAGGTTGAGGGTAAGGGTTAGGGTTAGGGTGAGGGTGAGGTTTAGGTTTACCGTTTGCGTTATAGTGAGGGTTAGGTTGAGGGTTAGGGTTTGGGTTAGTGTTAGGTTGGGGGTGAGGGTTAGGGTGAGGTTTAGGGTTAGGGTTAGTGATAGGGTGAGAGTTAGGGTGACAATAAGGTTTAGCGTGAGTGTTAGGGTTAGGGTGAGGTTGAGGGTGAGGTTGAGGGTTAGGGTTAGGGTGAGGGTTAGGGTGACATTAAGGGTAAGGGTGATGGTGAGGATTAGACTGAGGGTGAGGTTTACTGTAAGGGTGAGGATTGGGTGAGGGTGAGGGTTAGGGTGAGGGTTAAGGTTAGGATTAGGCCGAGGGTGAGGGCAAGGGTTAGGGTGAGGGTGAGGGTGAGGGTGAGGTTTAGCGTTAGGGTTAGTGTTACAGTTAGGGTGAGGGCTAGAGTGAGGCGTAGGGATAGAGTTCGAGTGATGGTTAGGTTTAGTAAGAGCATTAGGGTTACAGTTAGGATTAGGATTAGTGTGAGGGTAAGGGTTAGGGTGATGGTTAGGGTGAGAGTGAGGGTTAGGGTTACCGTGAGTGTTACGGTGAGGGTTAGGGTTAGGGTTAGGGTTAGGGTGAGGGTTAGGGTTAGGGTTAGTGTTAGGGTGAGGGTTCGGGTTACGGTGAGGGTCAGAATGAGCATTGGGGTGATAGTAACGTTTAGGGTTAGGTTGAGGGTGAGGGTTACGGTAAGGGTGAGGTTTAGGGTTAGGGTGAAGTTTAGGGTAAGGGTTAGGGTTAGGGTTAGATTGAGGATTAGGGTTAGGGTTAGTGTGCGGTTTAGGGTGAGCATGAGGGTTAGGGTGAGGGTTAGGGTAAGAATTAGGGTTAGGTTGAGGGCTGGCGTGAGGGTGAGGGTTAGGGTTAGGGTTAAGTTTAGGGTGAGGGTTAGGGTTACAGTGGAGGTTAGGGTTCGGGTGAGAATTAGGGTTAGGGGTAGGTTTAAGTTTAGAGTGAGGGTGAGGTTTAAGGTTAGGATTGGAGTTAGGATTAGGCTGAGGTTTAGGGTGAGGGTGAGGGTTAGGGTTAGGGTGGAGGTTAGGGTTAGGGTGAGGGTAAGAGTTTGGGTTAGAGTATTGGTGAGGGTGAGGGTGAAGGTGAGGTTTAGAGTTAGGGTTAGGGATATTGTGAGGGCTAGGGTGAGGGTTAGGGTTAAGGTGAAGGTGAGGGTGAGGGTTTCGTTTAGGTAAGGGTTATGGTTAAGGTGAGGATTAGGTGAGGGTGAGGGTTAGGGTGAGGGTTACCTTTAGGGTCAGGTTTAGGGTTAGGGTTAGGGTGAGTGTTTGGGTTAGGGTGATGTGTAGGGTGATGTTGAGGGTGAGAGTGTGGAAGAGAGTTAGGGTTAGCGTGCGGGTTAGCCTGACAGTGAGAGTTAGGGTGAGGGTGAGGATTAGGGTTACGTTTAGGGTGAAAGTTAGGTTTAGGGTTAGGGTTAGAGATAGGGTGAGGGGTAGGTTTTGGGTTAGTGTTAGCGTTAGGGTTAGGCTGAGGATAAGGTAAGTGTGAGGGTTAGGGTTAGGGTGAGGGTTAGGGTTAGTGTGAGTGTTGCGGTTAGGGTTAGCGTTAGGGTAAGGGTTAGTATGAGGTTTGAGGTGAGGGTGAGGGTTAGGGTTAGGGTGAGAGTAAGGGTTGGGGTGAGGGTTAGGGTGAGGGTGAGGTTTAGGCTTAGGGTTAGGGTTATGGTGAGGGTTAGTTTGAGGGTTAGGGTTTGGGTTAGGGTTAGGGTGAGTGTGAGGGTTAGGGTGAGGTTTTGGGTTACAGTAAGGGTTAGGGTGAGGGTTAGAGTGAGGGTATGGTTTAGGGTGAGGTTTAGGGTTAGGGTGAGAATTAGGGTTAGGGTTAGGGTGAGGGCTAAGTTGAGGTTGAGTTTTAGGGTGAGGGTTATGGTGAGGGTGAGGGATTGTGTTAGGTAAGGATTACGTATAGGTTTAGGGTTAGGGTGAGGGTTAGGTTTAGGGTGAGGGTTAGCTTGAGGCATACGGTTTGGGTTAGGGTGAGGATTAGGGTTAGTGTGAGGGTAAGGGTGATGGTGAGGATTAGAGTGAGGGTGAGAGTTACTGTAAGGGTGAGGATTGGGTGAGGGTGAGGGTTAGGGTGAGGGTTAGGGTTAGGATTAGGCCGAGGGTGAGGGCAAGGGTTAGGGTTAGGGTTAGGGTTAGGGTGAGGTTTAGCGTTAGGGTTAGTGTTACAGTTAGGGTGAGGGCTAGAGTGAGGGGTAGCGATAGATTTCTAGTGCTGGTTAGGTTTAGTAAGAGCATTAGGGTTACAGATAGGGTTAGGATTATTGTCAGGGTAAGGGTTAGGGTGAAGTTTAGGGTGAGAGTGAGGGTTAGGGTTACCGTGACGGTTAGGGTTAGGGTTAGTGTTAGGGTGAGGGTTAAGGTTAGGTTAAGGTTTATGGTGAGGGTTATGGTTAGGGTGAGGTTGAGTGTTAGGGTTAGTGATAGGGTTACGGTGAGGGCTAGGGTGAGAGTTAGAGTTAGTGTTAGGGTGAGGGTTAAGGTTAGGGTGATATTTAGGTTTTGTGTGAGGGTTAGTGTTAGGGTTAGGGTGAGTGTTAGGGTGAGGGTAAGGATTAGGGTGAGGGTTAGGGTCAGGGTGAGGTTTAGGTTTAGGATTATGGTTAGTGTCAGGGTTAGGGTTACAGTGGAGGTTAGGGTTCGGGTGAGAGTGAGGGTTAGGTGTAGGGTTAGGCTTAGAGTGAGGGTGAGGTTTAAGGTGAGGATTGGAGTTAGGGTTAGGCTGAGGGTGAGGGTGAGGGTGAGGTTTAGGGTTAGGGTGGAGGTTAGGGTTAGGGTGAGGGCTAGAGTTTGGGTTAGAGTATTGGTGAGGGTGAGGGTGAAGGTGAGGTTTAGGGTTAGGGTTAGGGATATTGTGAGGGCTAGGATGAGGGTGAGGGTTAAGGTGAAGGTGAGGGAGAGGGTTTCGTTTTGGTAAGGGTTATGGTTAAGGTTAGGATTAGGTGAGGGTGAGGGTTAGGGTGAGGGTTACCTTTAGGGGGAGGTTTAGGGTTAGGGTTAGGGTGAGTGTTAGGGTTAGGGTGATGTGTAGGGTGATTTTGAGGGTGAGGGTGTGGAAGAGATTTAGGGTTAGCGTGAGGGTTAGCCTGACAGTGAGAGTTACGGTGAGGGTGAGGATTAGGGTTACGTTTATGGTGAAAGTTAGGTTTAGGGTTAGGGTTAGAGATAGGGTGAGGGCTAAGTTGAGGGTGAGTGTTAGGGTGAAGGTTATGGTGAAGGTGAGGGTTTGTGTTAGGTAAGGATTACGGTTAGGTTTAGGGTTAGGTTGAGGGTTAGGTTTAGGATGAGGGTTAGCTTGAGGGGTACAGTTAGGGTTAGGGTGAGAATTAGGGTTAGTGTTAGGGTTAGTGTTGGGTTAGGGTTAGGGTGAGGGTTAGGGTGAGCCTAAGGGTTAGGGTGAGGGTGAGGGTTAGGTTTAGGGTGAGGGTTAGGGTTAGGTTGAGAGTGAGAGTTAGGGTGAGGGTAAGGGTTAGGGTGAGGGTTAGGTTGAGTGTAAGGGTTAGAATTAGCATTAGGGTTACGGAGAGGGTTAGGGTTCAGCTGAGGGTGAGGGTTAGGGTTAGGGTGAGGGTTAAGTTTAAGGCGAGGTTTAGTGTTAGGGTTAGGGTTTGGGTGAGGGTGAGGGTGATGATGAGGGTTAGGGTTAGGGTGAGTGTGAGGGCTAGGGTTAGGGTGAGGGTTAGGGTTAGGCTTAGGGTGAGGTTTAAGGTTAGGTTTAGGGTGAGGGTTAGGGTGAGGGTGAGGGTTTGTGTTAGGTAAGGATTTAGGGTTAGGGTTAGGGTTAGGGTTATGTTTAGGGTTAGGTTGAGGGTTAGGTTTAGGATGTGGGTTAGCTTGAGGGGTACAGTTAGGGTTAGGGTGAGAATTAGGGTTAGTGTGAGGGTTAGTGTTGGGTTAGGGTTAGGGTGAGGGTTAGGGTGAGCCTAAGGTTTAGGGTGAGGGTGAGGGTTAGGATTAGGGTTAGGTTGAGAGTGAGAGTTAGGGTGAGGGTAAGGGTTAGGATGAGGGTTAGGTTGAGTGTAAGGGTTAGAATTAGCATTAGGGTTAGGGAGAGGGTTAGGGTGAGGGTTAGGGTTCAGCTGAGGTTAGGGTGAGGGTTAAGTTTAAGGCGAGGTTTAGTGTTAGGGTTAGGGTTAGGGTGAGGGTGAGGGTGATGGTGAGGGTTAGGGTTAGGGTGAGTGTGAGGGCTAGGGTTAGGGTGAGGGTTATGGTTAGGCTCAAGGTGAGGTTTAAGGTTAGGTTTAGGGTGAGGGTTAGGGTGAGAGGTAGGGTTAGGGTTGGGTTAGTGTGAGGGCTAGGGTGAAAGTAAGGGTTAGGGTGTGGGGGAGGGTTAGGGTTACGGTGATGGTTTGGGTTAGGTTTAGGCTGAGTGTTAGGTTGAGGGTTTGTGTTAGGTCTAGGCTTAGGGTGCAGGTTAGGGTTAGGTTTAGGGTTACGGTTCGGTGAGTTGTAGGGTTAGGGTTAGGGTTAGTGTGAGGGTTAATGTGAGGGTGAGTGTAGGGTTAGCATTAGGGTTAGGGTGAGGGTGAGGTTTAGGATTAGGTTTAGGGTGAGAGCTAGGGTGAGGGTGAGGGTTAGGGTTAGGGATAGAGTGAGGATTAAAGGTTAGGGTTAGGGTTAGGGTGAGGGTTAGGGTTAGGGTGAGGGTTATGGTTAGCATTAGGGTTAGGGTTAGTATTAGCCTGAGGGTTAGGGTTAGATTTAGGTTTAGGTTGAGGGTGAGGGTGAGGTTTAACCTTAGAGTTAGGGTGAGGGTTAAGTTTAGGATGAGGGTTAGGGTTATTGTTAGGGTTAGGGTGAGGGTGAGGCTTAGGTTTAGGGTGAGGTTTAGGTTTAGGTTGATGGTTAGGTTAGTGTGAGGGTTAGTGTTGGGGTTAGGGTTAGTGTTAGGTTGAGGGTAAGTGTTAGTGTGCGGTTAAGGATTAGGGTGAGGTTTAGGGTTAGGGTTAAGTTTAGGATTAGGGTGAGGGTGATGTTTAGGGTTAGAGTTAAGGTTAGTTTGAGGGTCAGGGTAAGGTTTAGTGTTAGGATTTGGGTTAGGGTGAGGTTTAGGGTGGAGGTGAGGGTTAGGGTTAGGTTTAGGATTAGGATTACGATTAGGGTTAGGGTGAGGGTGAGTGTGAGGGTTAGGTTTAGGGTTAGGATTAGACTTAGGTTGAGGGTGTGGGTGAGGGTTAGGGTGAGGTTTAGGCTTAGGCTTAGAGATAGAGTATGGGCTAGGGTGAGGGTGAGGGTTTGGGTTAGGGTTAGGGTATGGGTTAGGGTGAGGGTTAGGGTTAGGGTTATTGTTGGGGTTAGGGTTGGGGTTAGGTATAGGCTTAGTGTTAGGTGGATGGTGAGGGTGAGGGTGAGGGTTAGGGTTAGTGTGAGGGTTAGGGTTAGAGTGAGAGTTAGGGTAAGGGTTAGGGTTAGGGTTAGCCTGAGGTTAAGGGTTAGGTTGAGATTTAGTGTGAGGGTGAGGGTTAGGGTTAGGGTTAGGGTGAGGGTGAGGTTAAGGGTTAGGGTGAGATTTAGTGTGAGGCTGAGGTATAGGGTTAGGCTAAGGGTGAGGGCTAGGGTGAGGTTTAGGTTTAGGTTTAGGGTGAGGTTTAGAGTGTGGTTTAGGGTTAGGTTTAGTGTGAGCGTTAGGGTAAGGGTAATTGTTCGGGTGAGGGTTAGGGTGAGGATGAGTGATAGGGTTACTGTTAGGGGTAGGGTGAGGGTTAGAGTTAGGGTTTAGCGTTAGTGTGAGGGTTTTGTTTAGTGTTAGGGTTACGGTTATGGTGAGGTTTAGGGTGGGGGTGAGGGTTAGGGTTAGGATTAGTATTAGGGTTAACGTGAGGGTGAATGTGAGGGTTTGGGTTAGGGTTAATGCTAGGATTAGACTTAGGGTGAGGGTGAGGGTGAGGGCAAGGGTTAGGTTTAGGGTGAGGTTTAGGGTTAGGGTTATGGTGAGGGTTCGGGTGAGGGTGAGTGTGAGGGTGAGGGTGAGGGTTAGGGTGTTGATGATGGTTAGTGTTAGCGTGAGGTTTAAGGTGACGGTGACGGTTTGGGTGAGGGTGATGGTTAGAGTTAGTGTGAGTATTAGGTTTAGGGTTAGGATTAAGGTTATGGTGAGGGTAAGGGTTAGGGTTAGGTTTAGAGTGAGGGTCAGGTTTAGGGTTAGCTTTAGGGTTACGCTGAGGTATAGGGTTTGGGTTAGGGTTAGGGTTAGGGTGAGGTTGAGGGTTAGATTTAGGGTTTAATTGAGGTTTAGGGTTAGGGTGAGGGTTAGGGATAGGGTTAGGGTTAGGGTGAGGGTTATTGTTAGGGTTCGGGTTTGAGTTAGGTTGAGTATGAGGGTGAGGGTTAGTGTTAGGATTATGGTTAGGGTTGGTGTTAGGCAGAGGGTGAGGGTGAGGGTGAGGGTTAGGTTTAGTGTTAGGGTTAGGGTGAGTGGTAGGGTTAGGGATAGGGTGAGGTTTAGGGTTAGGGTGAGTGTTTGGGTTAGTTTGAGTGTTAGGGTGAAGGTGTGTTTGAGTTTGAGGGTTAAGGTTAGTGTGATGGTGACGGTGAGGTTTAGGGTTAGGATTCTGGTTAGGATTTGGTTGAGGGTGAGGGTTGGGGTTAGGGTTAGTGTGAGGGTGAGGGTGGGTGTTAGGGTTAGGGTTAGGTTTAGGATTAGGTTTAGGTTTAGGTTAAGGGTAAGGTTTAGGGTGAGTGTTAGGTTTAGGGTTAGGGTGAGGGTTAGGGTGAGGGTTAGGGTTAGGGTTAGGGTTAGGGTCAGGTGTAGGTTGAGGGTTAGGATTAGGGTAAGGACTAGGTTTAGGCTGAGGGTGAGGGTGAGGTTGATGGTGAGGGTTAGGGTTAGAGTGAGGGTTAGTGTGAGGGTGAGGGGGAAGGGGAGAATTTGGTTTAGGGTTAGAGTTAGGTTCAGGGTGAGGGTTAGGATTAGGGGTAGCAGTAGGTTTAGGCTGAGGGTGAGGGTGAGGTTGAGGGTGAGGGTTAGGGTTAGGGTGAGGCTAAGGGTTAGGGTTAGGGTGAGGGTTAGCGTTAGGGTGATTTTTAGGGTGCCGCTGAGAGTTAGGGTGAGGGTGAGTTTGAGTGTGAGGTTTAGGGTGAGTGTGAGGGTGAGTGTGAGTTTGACGATTAGGATTAGGTTTAGGATGATTGTAAGGGTTATCTTTAGGATTATGGTTAGTGTAAGGCTTAGGCTGAGGGTGAGGGTGAGGGTGAGGGTTAGGGTTAGGGTTAGGTTGAGGGTTAGGGTTAGTGTGAGGGTTAGAGCGAGGGTGAGGTTCACGTTCAGGTAGAGGTTGAGAGTGACATTGAAGGTGAGGGTTAGGGTTAGGGTTATGGTTAGGTTGAGGGTGAGGGTGAGGGTTAGGGTTAGGGTTAGTGTTATTTTTATGGTTAAGGTTAGGGATAGTAATAAGGTGAGAGTGAGGGTGAGGGTTAGCATGAGGGTGATGGTTACGGTTATGGTTATGGTGAGGGTGAGGGTGAGACTTAGGGTTAGGATTAGGGTTAGGGTTAGGGTTAGGATGAGGGTTGGGCTGAGGGTTAGAGTTAGGGTTAGTGTGAGGTTTAGGTTTAGGGTTATGGTTAGGGTGAGGGCAAGGGTTATGGTGAGGGTTAGGTTGAGTTTGAGGGTTAGGGTTAGGGAGACGGTTAGGGTGAGATTTAGGGTTAATGTTAGGGTTAAGGTTAGGGTTAGTCTAATGGTTATAGTGAGAGTTACTGTGAGGGTGAGGGTTTGGGTTAGGGTGAGGGTAAGTGTTAGGGTGAGGGTTAGTGTGAGGGTTTGGGTTCGGGTTAGCATTAGGGTTAGGTTCAGGGTGAAGGTTAGGTTGAGGTTTAGTGTCATTGTTCGGGATAGGGTGAATATTAGGGTTAGTGTGAGGGTGAGGGTCTGGATTAGGGTTAGGTTTAGATTTAGGGTGAGGGTGAGGGTGAGGGTTAGAATTAGTATTAGGGTTAGGGTTAGAGTTAGGTCACATTGACTGTGAGGGTTAGGGTTTGGGTTTGAATTAGGCTCAGGTTGATCGTGAGGGTTAGGGTTAGGATTAGGGTTAGGGTTATGGTTAGGTTTAGGATGAGGGTGAGGGTGAGGCTTATGGTTAGGTTTAGGGTGAAGTTTAGGTTTAGGGTGAGGGCTATGGTGAGGTTGAGTGATAGGGTGAGTGTGAGGGTGAGGTTGAGGGTTTCTATTAGGTAATGGTTAGGGTTAGGGTTAGGGTGAGAATTAGGTTGAGGGTGAGGTTTAGGTTGAAGGTTAGAGTTAGGGTGAGGATTAGGGTGAGGCTGAGTGTTAGGGTGAGGGTTAGTGTTATGGCGAGGATTAGGATTAGGGTTATGTTGATGCTGATGGTTAGGTATACAGTAAGGTATAGGGTTACGGTGAGGGTTAGGGTTAGGGTTAGGGTTAGGGTGAGGGTGAGGTTGAGGGTTAGGTTAGGGTGAGGTTTAGGGTTAGGGTTAGGGTTAGTGTAAGGGTTAGAGTTAGGGTGAAGGTTAGGATTAGGGTTAGGGTGAGGTTTATGGTGAGGGTTTTGTTTAGAGTTAGGGTGAGTGTGAGGTTTAAGGTTAGGGTGAGTTTTAGGTTTAGGGTGAGGGCTACAGTGAGGGTGAGGTTTAGGGTGAGTGCAAGGGTGAGGGTTTCAGTTAGGTAATGATTAAGGTTAGGGTTGGGGTGAGGATTAGGGTAGGGTGAGGTTTAGGTTGAGGGTTAGGGTTAAGGTGAGGGTTAGGGTGAGGCTGAGGGTTAAGGTTTGGGTTCGGGTTCGGGTGAGGGTGATGGTGAAGGTGAGGTTGTGGATTAGGGTTAGGTTTAGGCTGAGGGTTAGGGTGACTTTCAAGGTTAGGGTGAGGGTGAGGGTTAGGATTAGGGTTAGGGTGAGGGTTAGGTTTAGGGTGAGGTTTTGGGTGATGGGTTGGGTTAGGGTTAGGGAGAGGGTTAGGGTTAGGGTGAGAGTTAGGTTTAGTTTGAGGGTTAGGTTGAAGTTGAGTTTGAAGTTGAGGGTTAGGGTGAGGGTGATGGTGACGGTGAGATTTAGGGTTAGGATTCGGGTTAGGGTTAGGGTGAGGTTTAGGGTTAGGGTTTGGGTTAGGTGAGGGTAGGTTGAGGATGAGGGTTAGGGTTAGGGTTAGGATTAGGGTTAGACTTAAGGTAAGGATTAGGGTTAGGGTGAGTGTTAGGTTTGGGGTTAGGTTGAGGGTTAGGGTTTGGTTTAGGTTTAGGGTGAGGGTTAGGGTAAGGATTAGCGTGAGAGTGAGGGTTAGAGTGAGGGTAGGGTTAAGGATAGGGTAAGGGTTAGGGTAAGGTTGAGGGTTAGTTTTAGGTTTAGTGTTAGGGTGAGGGTGATGCTGAGGGTTAGGGTTAGGGTTAGTGTGAGGATAAGGGTTAGGGTGAGGATTAAGTTGAGGGTGAGGGTTAGGGTTAGCATAAGGTTTAGGGTGAGAGATAGGGTTAGGCTTAGGGTTAGGTAAGGGTTAGGGTTAGGGTTAGGTAAGGGTTAGGGTTAGGGTAAGGGTTAGGGTTAGGCTTAGTGTTAGGGTGAGGGTTAGGCTTAGGGTTAGGTTTAGGGTGATGGTTAGGTTTATGGTGATGTTTAGGGTGACAGTGAGGGTTAGAGTGAGGGTGAGGTTGAGCGTGAGGATTATGGTTAGGGTGAGGGTGAGTGGGAGGGTGACGGTGAGGGTTAGGTTTACAGTTAGGTTTAGGGTGAGGGTAAGAGTTAGGGTTAGGGTAAGGGTTAGGCTGAGGGTGAGGGTGACTGTGAGGTTGAGGTTGAGGGTTTCGGTTAGGTAAGGGTTAGGGTTAGGGTTAGGGTGAGGGTGAGGTTAAGGGTAAGGTTTATTAGGGTCAGGGTTAGGGTGAGGGTGAGGGTTAGGTTTAGTATTAGGGTTAGGGTTAGGGTAAAGTTGTATGTTAGGTTTAGGGTTAGGGTTAGGATGCACATTAGGGCTAGGGTGAGAGTGAGGGTGAGGGTGAGGGTTATGGTTAGGATTAGGTTTAGGTTTAGGGTGAGGCTGAGGGTGAGGCTGAGGGTGAGGGTTAAGATTAGGGTTAGGTTTAGGGTGTGAGCTAGGGTGAGGGTGATATTTTTGGTTAGAAAAGGTTCAGGGTTAGGTTTAGGGTGAGGATTGGAGTGAGGGTGAGGTTTAAGGTGAGGTTTACGGTTAGGGTGAGGGTTAGGGTTAGGGTGACGGTTAAGGTTATGGTGATATTTAGGGTGAGGGTGAAGGTGAGAGTGAGGGTTCGGGTGAGGGTTAGGGTTCGGGTGAGGGTTAGGGTTAGGGTTAGGGTTAGGATTAGGGTGAGGGTGAGGGTGAGGGTAGGGATTAGGATGACAGTTAGCTTGAGGGTGAGGTTTATGGTTAGGTTTAGGGGTATGGTGAGGGTCAGGGTGAGGGTTAGTTTTAGGGTTAGGTTGAGGGTTAGGGTGAAGGTTAGGGTTAGGGTTAGTGTTTGGGTTAGTGTTAGGGAGAGGGTGAGGCTGAGGGTTAGGGTAAGAATGAGGGTTAGGGTTAGTGTGAGGGTGAGGGTTAGGTTTAGGGTGAGGATTATGTTTAGGGTGAGGGTGAGCGTTATGTTTAGGACTAGGGTTAGGTTTAGGCTTAAGGTGAGGGTGAGGTTGAGCGTGAGGGTTAGGGTTAGGGCTAGGTTTAGGGTGAGGGTTAGGTTTAGGGTGAGGGTTAGTGTTAGTGTTAGGGATAGGGTTAGGATGAGCGTTAGGCTGAGGGTTAGGTTTAGGGTTAGTGTGAGGGTTAGGGTTAAGTTTAGGTTTAGAGTTAGTGTTTGGTTAGGGTGAAGGTTAGTTATAGGTTTAGGGTTAGGATAAGATTGAGGCTGCGGGTTAGGTTTAGGGTTAGTGTGAGGGTTATGTTTAGCGTTAGGGTTAGGGTGTGGGCTACGGTAAGGGTGAGGGTTAGGTTCAGGGTTGAGTTTAGGTAATGGTTAAGGTTAGGTTAGGGTGAGGATTAGGGTGAGTTTGAGGTTTAAGATGAGTGTTAGGGTTATGGTGACCGTTAAGGTTACGATTAGGGTGAGGGTTAGTGTAAGGGTGATGTTTAGGGTGAGGGTGAGGGTGAAGGTTCGGCTGAGGGGGAGGGTTAAGTTTAGGGTTAGCTTGAGGGTTAGGGTTAGGGTTGGGTTAGGGTTAGAGTTAGGGTGAGCGTGAGGGTTAGGGTGAGGGGTAGGGATAGGTTTAGGGTGAGGGTTTGGGTTAGTGTGAAGGTTAGGGTTAGGTGAAGGTGAGGGTAAGGGTTAGGGTGAGGGTTAGGGTGAGGTTTAGTGTTAGTGTGAGGGTTAGGGTTATTGTTAGGCTTAGGGTGCGGGTGAGGGTGAGGGTGAGGATTAGGGTTAGGGTAGGGTTAGGTTTATGCTGAGGTTGAGGGTGAGGGTGAGGTTGATGTTTAGTGTTAGGGTTAGGGTGAGGGTGAGGGCTTGTGTGAGGGTGAGGGTTAGTGTGAGGTTGAGTGTGAGGGTTTCGTTTATGTCAGGGTTAGGGTTAGGGTGAGGATTAAGGTGAGGTTGATGGTGAGTGTCGTTTACATCAGGGTTAGGGTTAAGCTGAGTTTAGGTTTAGGGTGAGGGTTAGGGTTAGGGTTAGGGTGTGGATTAAGTTTAGGGTGACATTTAGGGTGAGGGTGAGGGTTAGGGTGACAGGGTGAGGTTTAGGATTAGTGTTAGGATTAGGGTTCAGGTGAGGGTGAGGATTAGGGTTAGAGTTAGAGTTATGGGGAGGCTTAAATTGAGGGTCAGGTTTAGGGTTAGTGTTAGGGTTAGGGTAAGTCTGAGGATTATGTGGAGTTATAGAGTTAGGGTTAGGGTTAGGGTTAGGATGAGCTTTAGGCTGAGGGTTAGGGTTACAGTTAGTCTGAGGGTTAGGGTTAGTTTAGGGTTAGGGTTAGGTTTTGGTTAGCGTGAAGGTTAGTTTTAGGTTTAGGGTTCGGATAAGGTTTAGGCAGAGGGTTAGGGTTAGGGTTAGTGTTAGGGATAGGTTTAGGGTTAGGATTAGGGTGTGGACTATGGTGAGGGTGAGGATTAGGTTGAAGGTTAGGATTAGGGTTAGGGTTAGGGTCAGGGGTAGGTTGAGGGTTAGGATTAGTTTAAGGACTAGGGTTAGGCTGAGGGGGAGGGGGAGGTTGAGGGTGAGCGTTAGGGTTAGAGTGATGGTTAGAGTGAGGGTGAGGGGGAAGGGGAGAGTTTGGTTTAGGCTTAGAGTTAGGTTGAGGGTGAGGGTTAGGATTAAGGTTAACCCTAAGTTTAGGCTGAGGGTCAGGGTGAGGTTGAAGGTGAGGTTTAGGGTTAGGGTGAGGGTTAGGTTTAGGGTTAGGTTTTAGGTGAGGGTTAGGGTTAGGGTTAGGGTTAGGTTTAGGGTTAAGGTTTGGTTAGGGTGAAGGTTAGTTTTAGGTTTAGGGTTAGGATAAGGTTTAGGCTGAGATTTAGGGTTATGGTTAGTGTGAGGGTTAGGGTTAGGGTTAGTGTTAGGGTTAGCTTTAGGCTGAGGTTGAGGGTGAGGGTGAGGGTGAGATTGAGGGTTAGAGTTACAGTTACGGTGAGGGAGAGGGCTAGGGTGAGGGTGAGGGTTAGTGTGAGGGTGAGGGTATCGTTTACGTCAGGGTTAGGGTTAAGATGAGGTTAGGGTTATTGTAAGGGTTAGAGTTAGGGTTAGGGTGAGGTTGAATGTTAGGGTTAGGGTTAGGATTAGGTTGAGGGCTAGGGTGAGGGTGAGGGTTAGTGTGAGGGTGAGGGTTAAGATTATTTTTGGGTTAGGTTTAGGATGAGGATTAGGTTGAGGGTGAGGGTTAAGCTGAGGTTAAGGTTAGGGTGAGGGTTTGTGTTCGGTGAGGGTGAGGGTGAGGATGAGGGTTAGTGTGAGTTTAAGGTTGAGGGTTTCTTTTAGCCAAGGGTTAGGCTTACGGGGAGGAATAGGGTGAGATTGAGGATTAGGTTTTGGGTTAGGGTTAGGGTGAGGGTTAGAGCTAGGGTTATGGTGATGGTTAGGGTTTGGGTGATGTTTAGCGTGAGGGTGAGGGTTAAGGTGAGGGTGAGGGTTAGGGTGTGGGTGAGGATTAGGGTTAGGTTGAGTGTTAGTGTTAGGTTAAGGGTGAGTGTGAGGGTGAGGGTTAGGGTTATCGTTAGGGTTAGGTTGAGGGTTTGGATTAGGGTTAGGGTTAGTGTGAGGGTTAGAGTGAAGGGTAGCGTTAGGTTTAGGGTGAGGGTTAGGGTGACGGTGAGGCTTAGGGTGAGGGTGTGTGTGAGGGTAAGGGTTAGGTGTAGGGTTAGGGTGAGTTTAAGTGTGAGGCTTAGGTTTAGGAATAGGGTTAGGTTTAGGGTTAGGGTGAGTTTAAGGGGGTGTATGAGGCTTAGGTTTAGCGTGAGGATTAGGGTTATAGTTAGGTTTATGGTGAGGGTAAAGTTAGGGTGAGTTTCAGTGTGAATGCTAGGGTTAGGGTTAGGGTGAGGGTGAGGTATAGGGTTTGGGTTAGGCTTAGAGTGAGGGTTAGGGATAGGTTTAGGCTTTGGGTGAGGGTGAGGGTGAGGTTTAGGATTAGGTTTAGGGTTAGAGTTAGGGTGAGGGTGAGGGTTAGGGTTAGTATTAGAGTTAGCCTGAGGGTGAGTGGGAGGGTTAGGGATAGGGTGAGTTTTATGGGTAGGGTTACGGTTAGGGTGACGGGTAGGGTTACGGTTAGGGTTAGGATGAGCGTTAGGCTGAGGGTTAGGTTTAGGGTTAGTGTGAGAGTTAGGTTTAGGCTTTGGGTGAGGGTTAGGGTTAGGTTTAGGGATAGGATAAGGGTTAGGTTGAGGGTTAGGTTTAGGGTTAGTTTGAGGGTTAGGTTTAGGGTTAGGGTTAGGGTCAGGGTAAAGGTTAGGGTGAGGGTTAGGGTGAGGGTGAGGGTAAAGGTTAGGGTGAGGGTTAGGGCAAGGGTGAGGGTTAGGGTTAGGGTGAGCGTTAGGTTGCAGGTTAGGCTGAGGTTTAGGGTGAGGGTAAGGGTTTGGGTGATGGTAAGTTTGTGAGTGAGGGATAGGATTATGTTGTGTGTAAGGGTTAGGGTGAGGGTTACGGTGAGGGTTAGGGTTAGGTTGGGGGTTAGGGTTAGAGTTAGGTTGAGGGTTAGGGTTAGGGTGATGTTTATTGTGAGAGTATGGTTTAGGGTGAGGGTGAGTATTCGGCTGAGCGTGAGGGTTAGGATGAGGGTGAGGCTTAGGGTTACAGTTTGGGTTAGGGAGAGGGGTAGTGTGAGCATTAGGGTTAGGATTAGGGTTAGAGCGAGGATGAGGGTGAGGGTTAGGGTGTGGGTAAGTGTTATGGTTAGGGTTAGGGTTAGTGCTAAGGTGAGGATGAGGGTTAGTGTGAGGGTGAGGGTTACATTTACGTTAGGGTTAGGGTTAGGGTGAGGATTAGGTTGAGGGTGAGGGTTAAGCTGAGCTTAGGGTTAGAATGAGGGTTTGTGTTCGGTGAGGGTGTGGGTGAGGGTGAGGGTTAGTGTTAAGGTTAGGTTTAGGTTGAGGGTTATTGTGAGGGTTAGGATTAGGAATAGGTTTAGGGTTACGGTGAGTGTGAGGGTCAGTGTGAGGGTGAAGGTTAGGGTTAGGTTTAGGGTTATGTTTAGGGTGAGGGTTATGGCTAGTGTGAGGGTTATGATTAGGGTTAGGGTTAGGGTGAGGGTGAGGGTAACGGTTAGGGTAAGGGTTAGGGTGAATGTGAGGATTAGGGTTCGGGTTAGGGTTAGTGTTTGGGTGAGGGCTAGGGTCAGGGTGAGGGTTAGTGTGAGGGTTAGGTTGAGGGTTTCTTTTCGGTCAGGGTTAGGGTTATGGTGAGGATTAGCATGAGGGTGAGTGTTAGTGTTAGGGTGATGTTTAGGGTGCGGATGAGGGTGAGGGTGAGGGTGAGGGTGAAGGTTCAGGTGAGGGTGAAGTTTAGGTGTGGTTGAGGATTAGGGTTAAGGTTAGGGATATTGTGAGGGTAAGGTATAGTGTGAGGTTTATTGTGAGGATGAGGGTTATGGTTAGTGTTAGGGTTAGGGTGAAGTTTAGGTTGAGGGTTAGGTTTTGGTTTAGGGTTAGGGTGAGGGTGAGATATAGGGTGAGTTTTAGTGTTAGGGTGAGGGTTAGGTTTAGGGTTAGAGTTAGGGTGAGGGTGAGGGTTAGGATTAGGGTAAGGATTACGGTTAGGCTGAGGGTGAGGGTGACTGTAAGAGTGAGGGTTAGGGTTAGTGTGAGGGTTAGGTTTAGGGTGAGGGCTAGGGTTAGGGTGAGGGTGAGGGTGAGGATTAGGGTGAGGGTGAGGGTGTGGGTAAATGTTAGGGTGAGGGTTAGGGCGTGGGTGAGGGTTGGGCTTAGGGTGAGGGTAAGGGTTATAGTGAGGTTAAGGGTAAGGTTGTGGGTTAGGGTGAGGGTGAGGGTTAAGATTAGCATTAGGGTTAGGGTGAGGGTGAGGGTTAGGGTGAGGGTTAGGGTTAAGGTTAAGGATAGTGTGAGGATTATGGTTAGTGTAAGGTTTAGGTTTAATGTGAAGTTTATATTTAGGGTTAGGTTTAGGATTAGTGTTAGGGTGTGGGTTAGGTTTAGGGTGAGGGTTATGGTTAAAGTAAGGTGAGGGTGAGGGTTAGGGTTACGGTTAGATTTAAGGTGAGCGTCAGGGTGAGGCTTATTTTTAGTTTGAGGTTTAGGTTTAGGGTGAGTGTTAGGGTTCCGGTGAGCATTAGCGTGATGGTGAGGGTTAGGGTGAGGGTGAGGGTTAGGTTTAGATTTAGGGTTAGGGTGAGTGTTAGGGTTAGGGTTAAGGTGAGATTTAGGTTGAGGTGGAGGGATATGGTTAGGTTGAGGGTTAGGATTAGTGTGAAGTTTAGGGTTAGGGTTAGGTTTAGTGTGAGGATACTGTTTATGGTGAGGGTTAGTTTGAGGGTGAGGGTTAGGGTGAGCGTTAGGGTTAGGTTCAGTGTGAGGATTAGGGTTAAGGTGATGCTTAGGGTGAGGTTGAGGGTTAGTGTTAGGGGGAAGGGGAGTTTGAGGGAGAGGGTTAGGGTGAGGGTGCAGGTGAGGTTAGTTTAGGATTCGGGTTAGAGTTAGGGTTAGGCTGAGTGTGACGGGGGAAGTGAGGGTGAGGGTTAGGGTTAAGGCTAGGGTGAGGGTTAGGGTTAGTGTGAGCGTTAATGTGATGGTGAGGTTCAGCATGAGGGTAATGTTTAGAATGAGGGTGAGGGCGAGGTTGAGGGTTAGGGTTAGGATGAGTTTTAGGGTTAGGGTTAGGGTTAGAGTTATTATTAGGGTTAGAGTAAGCCTGAGAGAGAAGGGGAGGTCGAGGGTGAGGGTGAGGGTTAAGGTTAGGGTTAGGGTGAGGACATGGGTGAGGGTGAGGGTTAGGCTGAGTGTGAGGGTGAGAGTATCTGTTAGGTAAAAGTTACGGTTAGGGTGAGGATTAGGGCGAGGGTGAGGATTAAGCTGAGGTTAGGTTCAGAGTGAGGGTTAGGGTTAGGTTGAAGGTGAGGATTAGGGTTAAGGTGATGTTTAGGGTGAGGGTGAGGGTTAGGTTGAGGGAGAGGGTGAGGGTGATGGTTAGGGTTAGGGTTAGGGTTAGGTTTAGTTTGACGGTGAGTGTTAGGATTAGGAATAGGATTAGGGTGAGGGTCAGGGTGAGGGGGAAGGTTAGGGTCAGTGTTATGGTTAGGGTTAGAGTGAGGGTTACGGTTAGTGTGAGGGTTATGGTTAGGGTTAGGGTAAGGGAAAGGGTTAGGCTGAGGGTTAGGGTGAGTGTGAGCGTTTGGATTAGGGTTTGTGTTAGGGTTAGGGTGAGGGTTAGGGTTTGGGTGATGTTTAGAGTGAGGGTGAGGGTTAGGGTGAGTATGAGGGTTTGGGTTCAGGTGATTGTTAGGTTGTGGGTGAGCATTAGGTTTAGGGTGAGGGATAGCGTTAGGGGTAGGTTTACGGTTAGGTTGAGGGTTAGGGTAAGCATTAGGATTAGGGTAAGTGGTAGGGAGAGGGGTAGGTTTAGGTTTAGGGTGAGGTTTAGAGTGAGGGTGAGGGTTAGGTTGAGGGTCTGGGTGAGGGTTAGGGTTAGGTTTTGGGTTAGAGTTAGGGTGAGTTTGAGGGTGAAGGTTAGGTTTAGGATTAGGGTGAGGGTTAAGGTTATGTTGAGGCTTAGGGACAATGTTAGGGTTAGGGTAACTGTGAGGGTGAGTGTTAGGGTTAGGTTTAGGGTTACAGTTATGGTGAGGGTGAGGGTTAGGATTAGGGTGAGGGTTAGGATGAGGGTTAGGCTGAAGGTTAGGATTAGGTTAGGGTGAGGTTTAGGGCTACGTTTAGGGATAGGATAAGGGTTAGGCTGAGGGTTAGGGTTAGGGTTACCGTGAGCGTTAGGTTTAGTGGTAGGCTAAGGGTTAAGGTGAGGGTAAATGTTAGGGTGAGAGTTAGGGTGAGGGTGAGTTTTAGGGTTAGGGTGAGGGTTAGGGTCAAGTTTAAGTTTAGGTTTAGGGTTAGGGTGAGGGTAAGGGTTTGGGTAAGTCTTAGGGTGAAGTTGAGGTTGAGGGTGAGTGTTAGCATCAAGGTTAGGTTTAGGTTTAGGGTTTGGGTGAGGTTTAGGGTTGGGGTAAGTGTTAGGGTGAGGTTTAGGGTCAGGGTGAGGGTTAGGGTTAAGGTGAGGGTAAGTGTTAAGGTGAGGTTTAGGGTGAGGCTGAGGGTTAGGGTTAGCATTAGGGTGAGGGTGAGGGTGAGGGTTACGGTGAATTTTGGGTCAAGATTAACGATAGGGTGAGGATTAGGGTTAGGGTTAGTTTGAGAGTGAGGTTTAGGGTGAGGGGTAACATTAGAGTTTGGGTGAGGGTTAGGTTTAGTGTGAGGGTTAGGGTTAGGGTTAGGGTGACAGTAAGGGTTAGGGTGAGGGTTAGGGTGAGTGTGAGGTAGGGTGAGGGTTAGGGTTAGGGATAGGTTTAGGGTTGGGGTGAGGGTTAAGTTTAGGGTTAGGATTAGAGTTAAGTTGAGGGTAAGGCTTAGGGTGAGGTTTAGGGTGAGGTAGAGTGTTAGGGTTAGGGCGAGTGTGAGGGTGAGGGTGAGGGTTAGTGTTAGGATGAGGGTTAGGGTTAGGGTTAGGGTGAGGGTCAGGGTGAGGGTGAGGGTTAGTGTTAGGATGAGGGTTAGGGTTAGGGTGATGGTTAGGGTTAGGGTTAGGGTGAGTGTTAGCTTTAGGGTTATGTTTAGTGTGAGGGTGTGTGTTAGGGTGAGGGTGAGTGTTAGTGTGAGAGTTAGAGTTAGGGTTAGGTTTAGGGATAGGTTTAGGGTGAGGGTAAGGTTTAGGGTGAGGGTTAGCATGAGGATGAGGGTTAAGGTTAGCGTGAGGGTTAGGGTTAGGGTTAGGGTTAGGATGAGGTTTAGGTTCAGGGTTAGGGTTAGGTTTAGGGTTAGTGTGAGGTTTCCGGTTAGGGTGAGGGTTGGGGTTAGGTTTAGGTTTAGTATAAAGGATAGGGTGAGGGTTAGGTTTACAGTTAGTGTGAGTGTTAGGTTTAGGGTTCGGTTTTGGGTTATGTTGAGGGTAAAGTTTAGGGTGAGGGTTAGGGTGAGGCTGAGGGTTAGTGTTAGTGTGAAGTTTAGGTTGAGGGTTAGGATTAGATTTACGGTTAGGTAAAGCTGAGGGTGAAGGGGAGGTTGAGGGGGAGGTTTAGGGTTAAGGTGAGGGATAGGTTGAGGATTTGGGTTACGGTTAGATTTAGGGTGAGGGTTAGGCTGAGTGGTAGGGTTAGGTTTAGGTTGAGGCTTAGGTTTAGTGTGAGGTTTAGGGTTAGGGGTAGGGTGAGGGTTAGGTTTAGTGTGTTGGTTAGGTTTAGGGTTAGGGTGAGGTTTAGGTTAATGTGAGGGTTACGGTTAGGGTTAGGGTGAAGGTAAATTTTAGGGTGAGGTTTAGGGTGAGGGTGAGGTTTAGGGTTAGCATTAGGTTTAGGTTTAAGGTTAGGATGAGGGTTAGGGTTAGGGTGAGGGTGAGGGTGAGGGTGAGACTTAGGTTTAGGATTATTGTTAGGGTTAGGGTTCGGGTTCTGGTTAGGTGTAGTGTGAGGGTTAGGGTCAGGGTAAGTGTTAGGGTGAGGGTTAGTGTTATGGTTAGGTTTAGTGTGATGGTCAGGGTGAGGGTTAGGGTTAGTTTGAGGGTTAGCGTTAGGGTGAAGTTTAGGGTTAGGGGTAGGGTGAGAGTTAGGGTTAGGGTTAGTGTTAGGGTTAGAGTGAGGGTTATGGTCAGGGTTAAGTGGAGGATTACGGTGAGGGTTATGGTTAGGGTAAGTGTTAGGGTTAGGGTTAGGCTGAGGGTGAGGGTGAAAGTGAGTGTGAGGGTTAGGGTTAGGGTTAGGGTGAGGGGTAATGTGAGGGGTAGGGTTAGGGTTAGGTTGAGGTTTAGGGTTAGGTTATCGTTAGGGTTAGGGTGAGGGTTATGGTGAGAGTTAGGGTTACGGTTTGGGTTAGGGTTTGGGTTAGGGTGAGACTTAGTGTTAGGGTGAGGGTGATCGTGTGGATTAGCGTTAGAGTTAGGTTTAGCGTGAGGGTGGGATTGAAGGTTAGGGATTGGATTAGAGTTAAGGTTAGTATAATGCTGAGGGGGAAGGGGAGGTTGAGGGTGAGGATTAGGGTGAGGTTTAGGGTCAGGGTGAGGGTGAGGGTTTCGGTTAGGTAAGTGTTAGTGTGAGGATTAGGATGAGGGTGGGGGTTATGCTGAGGTTAGGTTTAGGGTGAGGGTTTGGGTTAGGGTTAGGGTGAGGGTTAGGTTGAGGGTGATGGTTAGGGTGATGGTGAGGGTTAGGATAAGTGTGAGGGTTAGGGTTAGGGTTAGGGTTAGGGTGAGGGTTAGGGTGAGTGGTAGGTTTAGGGTTAGGGTTAGTTTGCGGTTATTCTGAGGATAAGGCTTAGGGTGAGCTTTAGGTTGAGGGTGAGGGTTAGGATTAGGGTAAGGGTAAGGGTTAGGTTGAGGGATAGGGTGAAAGTGAGGGTTAGGGTTAGCATTAGAGTTAGGGTGAGGGTGAGGGTTATGTTGAGGTGTAGTGTGAGGGTTAGGGTTCGGATGAGGGTTAGGGATAGGGTTAGGGTGAGGATGAGGGTGAGTGTTAGGGTTAGGTTTAGGGTAAGTGTGAGTTTGAAAGTTAGGATTAGGAATAGGGTTAGGGTTAGGGTTAGGCTGAGGGTGAGGGTCAGGGTGAGGGTGAAGGTTAGGGTTAGGGTTAGGATGAGGGTAAGTGTTAGGGTGAAGGTTAGGGTTAGAATCAGGGTTAGGGTGAGGGTTAGGATTTGGGTGATGTTTAGGGTGAGGGTGAGGGTTAGGGTGGGGATGAGGGTTTGGATGGGGGTGAGGGTTCGTGTGATGGTTCCAGTTAGGGTGTGGGTGATGATTAGGTTTAGGGTGAGGGTTAGCATTATGTTTAGGGTTAGTTTGACGGTGAGGGTGAGGGGTAGGGTTAAGGTTAGGTTGAGTGTTAGGGTTATGGTTAGGGTTAGGGTGATGGTTAGGGAGCGGGGTAATGTTAGGTTTAGGGTGAGGTTTAGGGTGAGTGTGAGGATTAGGGTTAGGTTGAGGGTTAGGGTTAGGGTTAGGGTTTGGTTGAGGATGAGGTATAGGGTGAGGTTTAGGGTTAGGGTGAGGGTTATGGATAGTGTTAGGTTAGGGTTAGGGTGAGTGTTAGGTTTAGGTTTAGATATAGAGTTAGGGTGAGGGTGACGGTGAGGGTTAGGATTAGGTTTAGGGTTAGGGTTAGTGTGAGGGTTAGGTTTAGGTTTAGGGTTAGTGTGAGGGTTAGGGTTTGGTTGATGTTTAGGGTGAGGGTGAGGTTTAGGGTGAGTATGAGAGTTTGGGTGTGGTTGTGGGTTCAGGTGAGTTTTCGGGTTAGGGTGTGGGTTGAGGATTAGGGTTAGGGTGAGGGCTATCATTAGTTTTAGGTCTAGTGTGAGGGTGAGGGTGAGGGGTAGGGTTAGGTTGAGGGTTAGGTTTAGGTTTAAGCTGAGGTGAAGGTCATCGTGAGGGTGAAGGTTAGGGTTAGGTTTGTAGTTAGGCTGAGGTTTAAGGTTAGTGTGAGGGTTATGGTTATGGTTATGGTTAGGGTTATGGTGACGGTAAGGGTTAGGGTGAGGGGTAGGGTTAGGGTGAGTGGTAAGGTTAGGGTTAGGGTTAGGGTGAGGGTTTGGGTTTGGGTGATGTTTAGGGTGAGGGTGAGGTTTAGTTTGAGGATGAGAGTTTGGGGGTGGGTGTGGGTTCAGGTGAGATTTCGGGTTAGGGTGTGGATGAGGATTAGGTTTAGGGTGAGCTTTAGGGAGAGGGTGAGGGTTAGCGTTACAGTGAGGGTTCGGGTGAGGTTTAGAGGTAGGGTTATATTTAGGGTTAGCGTGAGGTTTATGATGAAGGTTAGGTTTAGGTTTAGGGTTAGGGTTAGGGTTATGGTGTGGATAACTGTCAGAGTGAGGTTTACGGTGAGGGTGAGGGTTAGGAGGAGGAGGAGTGTTAGTGTTAGAATTAGGGTTAGGTTGAGGTTGAGTGTTAGGGTGATGTTAGGGTTAAGTTTAGGGATAGGGTGAGGATTAGTGTTAGGATTAGGCATAGGGTGAGGGTTATGCTGAGTGTTAGGGTTAGATTTAGTGTGAGGGTTAGGTTTAGTGTGAGGATTAGGGTTAGGGTTAGGGTTAGGGTGAGGTTTAGGTTTAGTGTGAGGGTTAGGGTTAGTGTTAGGGTGAGGGTGAGGGTTAGGGTGATGTTTAGGGTGAGGGTGAGGTTTAGGATTAGCATTAGGTTTAGGTTTAAGGTTAGGATGAGGGTTAGGGTTAGAGTGAGGGTGAGGCTTAGGTTTAGGATGAGGGTTAGGGATAGGGTGAGGTTCAGGTTAGGTTTAGGGTTAAGGTTAGGGTCAGGGTAAGTGTTAGGGTGAGGGTTAGAGTTATGGTTAGGTTTAGTGTGAGGGTCAGGATGAGGGTTAGGGTTAGGTTGAGGATTAGGGTTAGGGTGAGGTTTAGGTTTAGGGTTAGGGTGAGAGTTAGGGTTAGGGTTAGTGTTAGGGTGAGGGTGAGGGTTATGGTCAGGGTAGGTGGAGGATTAAGTTTAGGGTTAGGGTTAGGTAAGTGTTAGGGTTAGGGTTAGGCTGAGGGTGAGGGTGAAACTGAGGTTTACGGTTAGGGTTAGGATTAGGGTGAGGGGTAGAGTGAGGGGTAGGGTTAGGGTTAGGGTGAGGTTTAGGGTTAGTGTGACGGGTAGGGTTAGGGTTAGTGTGAGGATAAGGGTTAGGTTGAGGGTTAGGTTGAGGGTGTGGTTTAGGGTTATCGTTAGGTTTAGGGTGAGTGTTAGGGTGAGGGTTAGGGTTCAGGTTAGTGTTAGGATTCAGGTCAGGGTGAGGGTTAGGGTTAGGGTGATGTTTAGGGTGAGGTTGAGGGATAGGGTGAGGTTGAGGATTAGGGTTAGTGTTAAGGTTAGGGTGAGGGTTAGGGTGAGTGTTAAGGTTAGGTTTAGGGTTAGGTTGAGGGTGAGGTATAGGGTGAGGGTTAGGCTTAGGGTGAGGGTTAGGGATAATGTTAGGTTAGGGTGAGGGTGAGGGTCAGTGTTAGGTTTAGGTTTACGTTTAGATTTAGGGTGAGGGTGAGGATGAGGGTTAGGATTAGTGTTAGGGTTAGGGTTAGGATGAGGGTTAGGCTGAGGGTTAGGTTTAGGTTTAGTGTGAGGGTTAGGGTTAGTGTTAGGGATAGATTTAGGCTTATCATAAGGTTTAGGCTGAAGGATAGGGTTAGGGTTAGTTTGAGCATTAGGTTTAGGGATAGGTTAAGTGTTACGGTGAAGGTAAGGTTACGGTGAGGTTTAGGGTGAGGGTGAGGGTTAGGATTAGGGTGAGCGTTGTGGTGAAGTTTTAGGGTGAAGTTTTGGGTTAGGTTCAGGGTGAGGGTGAGGGTGTGGGTAAGTTTTAGGGTGAGGGTTGTGTTGAGGGTGAGTTTTTGGTTTAGGGTGAGGGTAAGGGTTAGCATGAGTGTTAGGGTCAGGGTGAGGGTTAGGGTTAGCATTAGGTTTAGGGTGAGGGTTAGGGTGAGTTTTTGCCTTAAGGTTAATGATAGGGTGAAGATTAGGGTTAGGTTTGTGGTGAGCGTTAGGCTGAGGGGAAGGGTTAGTTAGGTTTAGGGTGAGTGTTAGGTTTATTGTGAGGGTTAGGATTAGGGTTAGCGTGACGGTAAGGGTTAGGGTGAAGGTTACGGTGAGTATGAAGTTTAGGGTTAGCATTAGTTTTAGAGTTAGGGTTAGGATGAGTGTTAGTGTTAGGTTTAGAGTTAGGGTTAAGGTGAGGGTGAGGATTCGGGTGAAGGTGATTTTTTCATTCAGGTAAGGGTTAGGGATAGGGTTAGGGTGAGGTATAGGGTGAGGGTGTGGGTTGTCGTTAGGGTTAGATTTAGGGTGAGGGTGAGGTGAAGGTTAGTGTTAGGATGAAGGTTAGGGTGAGGGTGAGGGTGAGGGTGAGGGTGAGAGTTAGGGTTAGGGTTATGGTGAGGGTTAGGGTTGGGTGATGTTTAGTGTGAGGGTAAAGGTTAGGGTGAGGGTGAGTGTTCTGTTGAGAATTAGGGTTAGGGTTAGGGTTAGGGATTGCGTTAATATGAGGGTAGGGGTTAGGGTGAGGGTTACGGTGAGGGTGAGGTTTATGGTTAGGTTGAGTGTTAGGTTTAGGGTTAGGGTTATGGTGAGGGTGAGGGTTAGGGTGAGCAGTAGGTTTAGGGTTAAGTTTAGTTTGCAGGTTAGGTTAAGAGTAAGGGTTAGGGTGAGGTTAAGGGTTGAGGGTGAGTTTTAGGTTTAGGGTGAGGGTAAGGGTTAGGGTGAGGGTTTGATTTAGGGTTAGGGTTAAGGTGAGGGCTAGGGTGAGGGTGAGGGTTAGGGTTAGTGTTAGGGTGAGTTTTAGGGTTAGGGTTAGGGTTAGGGTGAGGGTTAGGATGAGGGTTAGGGTTATGGTGAGGGTTAGGGTTAGGATTAGGGTGAGGGTTAGGGTTAGGATAAGGGTTAGGGTGAGGGTGAGTGTTAGGGTTAGGGTAGGGTTAGGATTATTGTTAGTGTTATGGTTATGGTTACGTTTGCAGTGAGGGTTAGGGTTAGGGTTAGGGTTAGGGCTAGGGTGAGGTTTAGGTTTAGGTTGATTGTTAGGGTGAGGGTGAGGGTGAGAGTTAGGATTAGGAATAGAGTTAGTGTTAGGGTTAGGCTGAGGTGAAGGTCATTGTGAGGGTCGAGGTTAGGGTTAGGGTTAAAGTTAGATTCAGGGTTAAGGTTAGTGCGAGGATGAGGGTGAGGGTTAGGGTGAGGTTGAGAGTTAGTTTTAGGGTGAGGGTTAGGATTAGGATGAGTGTTATGGTTAGGGTGAGTATGAGGGTTAGGGTTAGGTTGAGGATTAGGGTTAGGGTGAGGTTTAGGGTTAGGGTTAATGTGAGAGTTAGGGTTAGGGTGATGTTTATTGTGAGGGTGAGGGTGAGTGTTCGGTTCAGGATGAGGGTTCTGTTGAGGGTGAGAGTTAGGGTGTGGTTGAGGGTTAGGGTTACGGTGAGAGTTAGGTTGAGGTGTTGGGATAGGGATAGGTTAGGGTTTGTGTGAGGGTAAGGGTTAGGGTGAGAGTGAGGGTGAGGGTGCCAGTGAGGGTGAGGGTGAGAGTGAGGGTTATAGTTAGGGTTATGGTGGGGTTGAGGGTTAGGGTTAGGATGAGGGTTCAGGTTAGTGTGAGGGTTAGTGTGATGTTGAGGTTCAGGGTGAGGGTGAGTGTTAGAATGAGGTTTAGGTGAGGGTTAGGGTTAGGATTAGGATTAGGTTGAGTTTTAGGGTTAGGGTTAGTGTTAGGGTTATGGTTATTGTTATGGTTAGGGTTAGGGAGAGGTTGAGTGTGATGCTGAGGTTTAGCGTTAGGGTTAGGGTTAGGGTTAGGGTGAGCGTGGGATTGAAGGTTAGGGTTAGGATTAGGGTTAGGGTTAGGGTAATGCTGAGGTTGAAGGGGAGGTTGAGGGTGAGGGTTAGGGTTAGGGTTAGGGTTTGGCTGAGGGCTAGGCTGAGGGTGAGGTTGAGGGTGAGGGTTTCGGTTAGGTAAGTGTTAGGGTTAGGGTGAGGATTCGGGTGAGAGTGAGTGTTAAGCTGAGTTTATGTTTAGGTTGAGGGTTAGGGTTAGGGTGACGGTTAGCATTAGGTTTATGGTTAGTTTGAGGGTGAGGGTGAGGGTGAGGGGTAGGATTAGCGTTAGGTTAAGGGTTAGGTTTAGGGTTAGCGTTAGGGTTATGGTTAGGGATAGTGGTAATGTTAGTGTTAGGGTCAGGTTTAGGTATGTGTGCCGGTTAGGGTTAGGTTTAGGGTTAGGTTGAGGGTTAAGGTTTAGGGTTAGGGTTAGGGTGTGGGTTAATGTTAGAGTTAGGGTTAGGGCTAGTTTGAGGGTGAGGGCTAGGTTTAGGAATAGGGTTAAGGTTAGGGTGAGGGTTAGTGTTAGTGTGGGATTAGGGTGATGGTTAGGGAGAGGGGTAATATAAGGTTTAGGGTGAGGTTTACGTGAGTGTGAGGGTTAGGGTTAGTGTTATGGTTAGGGTGATGGTTAGGTAGAGGGTTAATGTTAGGGTTAACCTTAGGTTTAGGTGAGTTTGAGTGTTAGCGTTAGGGTTAGGGTTAGGTTGAGGGTTAGGGTTAGTGTTATGGTTAGGGTGATGGTTAGGTAGAGGGGTAATGTTAGGGTTAGGGTGAGGTTTAGGTGAGTGTGAGGGTTCGGGTGAGGGTGAGGGTTAGTGAGTGGGTGAGGGTTAGGGTTTGGGTGAGGATTAGGTTTAGGCTTAGGGTTAAGTTTATGGTGAGGGAAAGGGTTAAGGTGAGGTTTAGTGTGAGGATGAGGGTTAGGATTAGTGTTAAGTTTAGGGTGAGGGTTAGAGTGAGGGTTAGGGTTAGGGTTACTATGAGGGTGACATATAGGGTTAGGGTTAGTGTTAGGATGAGGGTTAGGAATAGTGTTAGGTTAAGGTGAGGGTGAGGGTAAGTGTTTTGTTGAGGGTGAGGGTGAGGGTGAGGGTGTGGGTTAGTGTGTGGGTGAGTGTTAGAGTTATGGTGAGGATTAGGTTTAGACTGAGGGTTAAGGTTATGGTCAGGGTAAGGGTTATGCTTTGGTTTAGTGTGAGGGTGAAGGTTAGGGTTAGCGTTAGGGTTAGGGTGAGTGTTAGGGTTAGGGTTAGGGTGAGGGTGAGATATAGGGTGATGGTTAGGGTTAGGGTGATGGTTAGGGTTAGGGTGAGGTTTAGGGATAGTTTTAGGTTAAGGTGAGGATGAGGTTGAGTGTTAGGTTTAGGTTTAGGTTTAGAGTTAGGGTGAGGGTGAGGGTGAAGTTAGGATTAGGGTTAGGTTTAGGGTTAGGATGAGGGTTAGGCTGAGGGTTAGGTTTAGGTTTAGTGTGAGGGTTAGGGTTAGGGCTAGGTTTAGGGGTATGGTGAAGGTTAGGGTTAGATTTAGGGTTAGCATAAGTTTTAGGCTGAGGGTTAGGCTTAGGTTAGTGTGAGGGTTAGGTGTAGGGTAAGGGTAAGGGTTAGGGTGAGGGTAACGGTTAGGGTGAGGGTTAGGGTGAGAGTGAGGGTTAGGGTAAGGGTGAGCGTTAGGGTGAAGTATAGGTTTAGGTTTAGTGTTAGGGTGAGGGTGAGGGTGTGGGCAAGTGTTAGGGTGAGGGTTAGTGTGAGGGTGAGTTTTAGATTTAGGGTTAGGTATAGGGTGAGTGTTAGGCTGAGGGGAAGGTTTAGGGTTAGTGTGAGGGTTAGGGTTAGGGTTAGGGTGACTGTAAGGGATAGGGTTCGGGTTAGGGTGAGTGTGAGGTTTAGGGTTAGCATTAGGTTTAGAGTTAGGGTTAGGATGTGTGTTAGGGTTAGGATTAGGTTTAGGGTTAGGGTGTGGGTGAGGCTTAGGTTTAGGTTTAGGGTGAGGGTTCGTTTTAGGGTGAGGGCTAGGGTGAGGGTGAGGATTAGGGTGAGGGTGAGTGTGAGGGTGAGGTTTTCGGTTAGGTAAGGGTTAGGGTTAGGGTTTGGGTGAGGTTTAGGGTGAGGGTGTGAGTTGGGGTTAGGGTAAGGTTTAGGGTCATGGTGAGGGTTAGGGTGAGGTTGAGGGTTAGGGTTAGGGTTTGGGTGAGTGTTAGGGTTAGGGTGATGTTTTGTGTGAGGGCGAGGTTTAGCGTGAGGGTGAGTGTTCTTTTGAGAATAAGGGTTAGGTTTAGGGTGAGAGATAGGGTTATTGTGAGGGTAAAGGTTAGGGTGAGGATTAGGGTTTTGGTGAGTGTGAAGGTTAGGGTGTGCCGTCGGTTTAGGGTTAGGGTTAGTTTGCGGATTAGGGTGAGGGTAAGGGTTAGGGTGAGATTTAGGGTGAGGGTGATGGTTAGGGTTATGGTGCGGGTAAGGATTACGGTGAGGGTTAGGGTGAGGGTTTGGGTTAGGGTTAGGGATAGGGTAAGGATTAAGGTTAGTGTGAGGGTTATGGTGAGGTTTAGGATTAGGGTAAGTGTTAGGATAAGGGTTAGTGTGAGGGTTTGAGTGATGGTGAGGTGTTGGGTTAGTGTTAGGGATAGGGAGGCCATTAGGGTGAGGGTTAAGTTTAGGGTGAGGGTTAGGGTTAGGTTTAGGGTGAGGGTTATGGTTATGGTGATGTTTTTGGTCAGGGTGAGTGTTAAGGTGAGGGTGAGTGTTAGGTTTAGTGTTAGGGTTAGGGTGACGGTGAAGTTGAGGGTGAGTGTTAGGTTTAGGATTAGGGTTAGGGTTAGCGTTAGGGTCAGTGTTAGGGTGAGGATAAGGGTTCCGGTGAAGGTGAGGATTAGGGTGTGTGCGAGGGTTAGGGTTAGGGTGAGGATTAGGGTTAGGGTTAGGGTTAAGGTTATGGTGAGTTTAAGGGTTAGGGTGAGATTTAGGGTGAAGTTAAGGGTTAGGGTTATCATTAGAGTTAGGATGAGGGTTTCGATTAGGGTTAGGTTTAGGGTGAGGTTGAGGGTGAGGGTGAGGGTTAGGATTTGTGTTAGTGTGAGGGTTAGGGTTAGTGTGAGGGTGAGGGTGAGGGTGAGGTTTAGGGATATGGTAAGTGTTAGGATGAGGTCTAGGGTTAGTTTTAGCATTAGGGTTAGGGTTAGGGTGAGGATAACAGTGAGGGTTAGGGTTAGGTTCAGGGTTATAGTTAGGGTAAGGGCTAGCGTTAGCATGATGTTGATTGTGAGGGTGAGGTTTAGGGTGAGGGTGAGTGTTAGGGTGAGGGTGAGGGTTCGGTTGAGGGGGAGGATTAGGGTGGGGTTGAGGGTTAGGGTTAGAGTGAGGGTTAGGGTGACTGTGATGGTTAGGGTGAGGGTTAGTGTTAGTGTTAGGGTTAGTGTGATAGTGAGGGTGAGGGTAAGGGTGAGGGTTAGGTTGAGGGTGAGTGTGAGGTTTAGGGTAAGGATTAGGGTTAGTGTGAGTTTTAGGGTTAGGGTTAGGTTGAGGGAGAAGGTTAGGGTTAGGGTTAGAGTTATTTTTAGGGTAAGAGTTAAGGTTAGGGTGAGTGTGAGAGTGAGGTTTAGCGTTAGGGATAGTGTTATGGTTCGGGTGAGGTTGGGGATGAGGGTTAGGGTTAGGATTAGTGTTACGTTTAGGGTTCGGTTGAATGGAGGCAGAAATTTAGGGTGAGGGTTTGGGATAGGGATAGGGTGAGGCTTAGGCTGAGGGTGAGTGTTAGGGTTATCTTAGTGATAGGGTGAGGGTTAGGGTGAGGGTAAGGGTTTTGGCGAGGTTTAGGGTGAGGGTTAGGGTTAGGGCGAGGTTTAGGGTGAGGTTGAAGGTTAATGTTAGCATTAGGCTTAGGGTGAGCATGAGCTTTCGCGTGAGGGTTAGGGTTTGTGTTAGGGATAGGTGATGATTAGGGTTAGGGTTAGGGTGAGGGTGAGGTTTAGGATGTGGGATAGGGTTAGGGTTAGGGTTAGGGTGAGGGTGAGGGTTAGGCTGAGCGTTAGGGTGAGGGTAAGGATTTCAGTTAGGAAAGGCTTAGAGTTACGGTTAGGGTGAGGATTAGGTTGAGGGTGAGGTTTAAGGGGAGGATTAGGGTTAGGTTGAGGATTAGTGTTAGGATTAGGGTGAGGGTGAGGATTAAGGTTAGGGTTAGGGTTAGGGTTATGTGAGGGAAAGGGTTAGGGTGAGGTTTAGGGTGAGGGTGAGGGTTAGGGTTAGTGTTAGGGTTAGGGTGAGGGTTAGGGCGAGGGTTTGTGTTAGGGGGAGGGTTACGGTTAGGGTTAGGCTTGGGGTGAGGGTAAGGGTTAGGGTTAGGCTTGGGGTGAAAGTTAGGGTTAGGGTGAGGGTTAGGGTGAGAGTGAGGATTAGGATTAGTGTTAGGGTGAGGGTGAGGATGAAGGTGAGGGTTTCCGTTAGGAAAGCCTTAGGGTTAGGGTTAGTCTGAGGGTGAGGATTAGGGTGAGGGTGAGGTTTAAGGTGAGATTTAGGGTTAGGGTGAGGATTACAGTTAGGTTTAGGGTGAGGGTTAGGATTAGGGTGATGTTTAGGGTGAGGGTGAGGGTTAGGGTGAGGGTGACGGTGAGGGTGAGGGTGTAGGTGAGTATTAGGGTTAGGGTGGGGGTTAGGGTGACAGTGACATTGAGGGTTAGTGGGAATGTGAGGGTTACGGATAGGGCTAGGGTGAGGGTTAGTGTTAGGGTTAATGTGAGGGGTAGGGTGAGGGGTAGCATTAGGGTTAGTGTGAGTGTTAGGGTTAATGTGAGGATTAGGTTTAGGGTTAGGGTTAGTGTGAGGATAAGGGTTAGGATGAGGGTTAGGGTGAGAGTGAGAGTTAGGGTTAGCTTTAGGGTTAGCATGAGGGTTAGGGTGAGGTTTAAGGTGAGGGTTTGGGTTAGTATGAGGGTTAGGTTTAGAGTTAGGTTTAGGGTGAGGATTAGGATTCGGGTGAGGTTTAGGGTAGGGTTAGGGTGATGGTTCGGGTTAGGGAGAGGGTGAGTTTTAGGGTGAGAGTGACGGTTAGGGTTAGGGTGAGGGTTAAGGTGACGGTGAGGGTTAGGGTGAGTTTCAGGGTTAGGGATATGGTGAGGATTAGTGTTAGGGATAGGGTGAGGGTAAGTTTTAGGGTGAGGGTTAGGGTGAGGTTTAGGTTTAGATTTAGGAATAGGGTGAGGGTTAGGGTGAGGTTTAGTGTTAGTGTTAGGGTTAGGGTTAGGGTGAGTGTTATGGTTAGGGTAAGGGTTAGAGTGAGGTTTAGGGTGATGGTGAGGGTTACGGATAGTATTAGGGTTAAGGTTAGGTTTAGGGTGAGGGTTAGGATTAGGTTTACTGTGACGGTGAGTGTTAGGGTTAGCATTAGGGTTAGGGTTAAGCTGAGGGGGAGGATTAGGGTTAGTGTTAGGGTGAGGGCTAGGGTTAGGGTTAGGGTAAGGTTTAGGTTTAGGGTGAGGGTGAGGGTGAGGTTTAGGTGTAGGATTAGGCTTAGGTGTAGGTTTACACTTGGGGTGAGGGTGAGGGTGAGTGTCAGAGTTAGGTTTAGGGTGAGGGTTAGGGTTATGGTTAGGATTAGGGTGAGGGTGAGTGTTAGGGTGAGGGTGATGGTAAGGGTGAGGGTGAGGCTGAGGTTGAGGTTGAAAGTGAGGTTTTGGGTGAGGATTAGGGTTAGGGTTAAGGTTAGGGTGAGGGTTAGGGTTAGGATGAGGATTAGTTTTAGGATTAGGTTTAGGGTTAGCATGAGGGTTAGGGATAGGGTTAGGTTTAGGTTGAGGGTTTTGGTTAGGTTTAGAGTTAGGGTGAGGGTGAGGGTGAGGGTTACGGTTTGGATTAGGGTTAGGGTTAGGGTTATACTGAGGGCGAGGTTGAGTGTGAGTGTGAGGGTTAGGGTTAATATGAGGGTTACCTTTATTGTTAGCGTTAAGGTTAGAGTGAGGGGTAGGGTTAGGGCTAGGGTTAGGATGAGGGTTAGGCTGAGTGTTAGTGTTCGTGTGAGGGTAAGGGTTAGGGTGATTGTTAGCGTGAGAGTGAGGTTTAGGGTTAGGCTTAGGGTTAGGGTGAGGGTTAGGGTGAGGGTAAGTGTTAGGGTGAGGTTTAGGGTGAGTGTGAGTGTGAGGGTTAGGGTTAGGGTTAGGCTTAGACTTAGGGTTAGGCTGAGGGTGAGGGTGGGGGTGAGGATTAGGGTTAGGATGATGATTAGGTTTAGGGTTAGTGTTATTGTTAGGGTAAGGTTAGATTTTCGTTGATGGTGAGGGTTAGGGTTAGGGTTAGGGTGAGGTTTAGGGTTAGGGTTAGAGTTAGGGTGAGGTTTAGGGTGAGATTTAGGTTTAGGGTTAGGGTTAGTGTTAGGGTTAGATTTAGGGTTAGGCTGAGGTTGAGGGTGGGGTTGAGAATTAGGGTTAGGTTTAGGGTTAGGGTTAAAGTTAGGGTTAGGGTTAGGGTTATTGTTAGTGTTATGGTTAGGGTTTAGTTTCTGATGAGGGTGAGTTTTATGGTTAGGGTTAGGTTTAGGGTTAGGGTTAGAGTTAGTGTTTTTGTTAGGGTTAGGGTTAGAGTTAAGTTGAGGTTGAGGGTGAGGGTTAGGTTTAGGGTGGGATTTATGGTGAGGTTTAGGGTTAAGTTGAGGGTGAGGTTTAGGTTTAGAGTTAGGTTTAGGGAGAGGGTTAGGTGAGGGTTAGGTTTAGGTTGAGGTTTAGGGATAGGCTTAGGGTTAGGATTAGGGTTAGGCTAAGCATGAGTGTGAGGTTTAGGTTTAGGGTTAGGCTTAGGCTTAGGGTTAGGCTGAGGGTAAAGGTAGGTGTGAGGGTTAGGGCTATGGTTAGGGTGAGGATTAGTGTTAGGGTGAATTTAGAATTTGGATTAGGCTTAAGGTGAAGGTGAGGGTTAGGTTTATGGTGAGGGTTAGGGTTAGGATTAGGGTTAGGGTGAGTGTGAGGTTTAGGATTAGGTTTAGGGTTAGGGTTATTGTTAGTGTTATGGTTAAGGTTACCTTTGCTGTGAGGGTAACGCTGAGGGTGAGGTTTAGGTTTAGGATTAGCGTTAGGGTTAGGGTTAGGTTTAGAGTTAGGATTAGTGTTATTGTTAAGTGTAGGCTTAGAGCTATGGTGAGGGTGAGGGTGAGGGTGAGGGTTAGGTTTAGGGTTAGGGTGAGGGTTTGGATGAGGGTCAGGGTTAGGATTAGGGTTAGGGTGAGGGCTAGGGTGAGGGTTAGGGTTAGGGTTAGGGTTAGGGTTACGGTTAGCTTTAAGGTTAGCATGAGGTTTAGAGATAGGGTGAGGGTTAGGGTGAGCGTGGTATAAGGGTAAAGTTGAGGGTTAGGCTGAGAGTGAGGGTTAAGATAAGGGTGAGGGTTAGGGTTAGGGTGAAGGTTACGGTAAGGTTGAGGGTTAGGGGTTAAGGTGAGGGTGAGGGTTAGATTGAGGATTAGGGTTATTTTGAGGGATATGGTTAGAGTGAGGGTTAAGTTTATGGTTAGGGTTATTGTTAGGGTTAATGTTAGGGTTAAGGTTACGGTGAGGGTGAGGGTGAGTGTTAGGGTTAGGGTGAGGTAAAGGTTTAGGGTTAGGTTTAGAGTTAGGCTTAGGTTGAGGGTGAGGTTTAGGGTTAGAGTTAGTGTTCGTTTTAGGGTTAGGGTTAGGGTGAGGCATAGGGTGATGGTTAGAGTTCGGGTTAGGCCTATTCTTAGGCTTAGGCTTAGGCCGAGCTTGAGGGTGAGGGTTAGGGTTAGGGTTAGGGTGAGTTTTAGGGTTAGGTTTAGGGTGAGGGTTAGGATGAGGTTTAGTGTTAGGGTTATGTTTAGGTTTAGAGTTAGGTTTAGGATTAGGGTTGGGGTTAGGGTGAGGGATAAGGATAGGGTTTGGGTTAGGGTGAGGGTGAGGGTGAGGATTATAGATAGGGATAGTGTTAGGGTTAGGGTTAGGTTTAGGGTTTCGATTAGGGTTTGGGTTAGCGTTACAGTGAGGGTTGGGTTAGGGTTAGGGTTATTGTTAGTGTTATGGTTAGGGTTAAGTTTGCGGTGAGGGTGAGGCTTACGGTTAGTGTTAGGGTTAGGGTTAGGGTAAGGGTTAGCGTTATTGTTAGGTTTAGGGTTAGAGTTACAGTGACGGTGAGAGTGAGGTTGAGGGTGTGGGTTAAGGTGAGGTTTAGGGTTAGGGTTAGAGTTAGGGTTAGGGTGAGGGTGAGATTTAAGTGTACGGTTAGGGTTAGTGTTAGGGTAGGCTTAGGCTTAGGCTGAGGTTGAGGGTGGGGGTATGAATTAGGGTTAGGCTTAGGGTTAAAATTAGGGTTACGGTTAGGGTTATTGTTAGTGTTATGGTTACAGTTAAGTTTGCGTTGAGGCTGAGGTTTATGGTTAGGGTTAGGTTTAGAGTTAGGGTTAGGGTTAGTGTTATTGTTAGGGTTAGGTTTAGAGTTAAGTTGAGGGTGAGGGTGAGGGTGAGGGTTAGGGTTAGGGTGAGGTTTATGGTGAGGTTTAGGGTTAGGGTTTGTTTGAGTGTGAGTTTTAGGTTTAGAGTTAGGTTTAGGGGGAGGTTTAGGATGAGGGTTAGGGTTAGGTTGAGGTTTAGGGATAGGCTTAGGTTTTGGATTAGGGTTAGGGTAAGGGTGAGTGTGAGGGTTAGCGTTAGGGTTAGGTTTAGGCTTAGGGTTAGGCTGAGGGTGAAGGTAGGTGTGAGGGTTAGGGTTATGGTGAGGATGAGGATTAGTGTTAGGGTGAGTTTTAGAATTTGGATTAGGCTTAAGGTGAGGGTGAGGGTTAGGGTTAGAGTGAGGGTTAGGGTTAGGATTAGGGTTAGGGTGAGGGTGAGGGTTAGGATTGGGTTTAGGGTTAGGGTTATTGTTAGTGTTATGGTTAAGATTCCCTTTGCTGTGAGGGTGAGGCTGAGGGTGAGGGTTAGGTTTAGGATTAGCTTTAGGGTTAGGTTTAGAGATAGGATTAGTGTTATTGTTAAGGTTAGGATTAGAGTTATGGTGAGAGTGAGGGTGAGGGTGAGGGTGAGGGTGAGTGTTAGGGTTAGGGTGAGGGTTTGGATGAGGGTTAAGGTTAGGGTTAGGGTGAGGGCTAGGGTGAGGGTGGGGGTTAGGGTTAGGGTTAGTTTTAGGCTTAGGCTAAAGGTGAGGTTGAGGGTGAGGTTTAGGGTTAGGGTGATGTTTAAGGTTACGGTTAGGTTGAAGGTTAGCATGAGGTTTAGGGATAGGGTGAGAGTTAGGGTGAGTGTGATGGTAAGGGTAAAGTTGAGGGTTAGGCTGAGGGTGAGGGTTAAGTTAAGTTTGAGGTTTAGGGTTAGGGTGAGGGTTAGGGTAAGGTTGAAGGTTAGGGGTTAAGGAGAGGGTGAGGGTTAGATTGAGGATTAGGGTTAGGTTTAGTGTGAAGTTTAGGGTGAGGATGAGGGTTAGGCTTAGGGTTAGGGTTAGGGTTAGGGATTGGTTTAATGTGAGGGTGATGGTCAGGATTAGGGTTAGGGTTAGGGTTAGTGATAGGATTACGTTTAGGGTTATACTGAGGGTTAGGGTTAGGCTTAGGCTTAGGTGTAGTGTTAGCCTGAAGTTGAGGGTGGTGTGAGGATTAGGTTTAGGGTGATGGTTAGGTTTAGGGTTAGGGTTAGATTTATGGTGAGGGTGAGGGTGCGGTTGAGGGTTAGGGTTAGGGTGAGGTTTAGGGTTTGGGTTAGGCTGAAGGTGAGGGTGGGGTGAGGATTAGGGTTAGGGTGATGGTTAGGTTTAGGGTTAGGTTTAGAATTATGGTGAGGGTGCGGTTGAGGGTTAGGGTTAGTGTTAGGGTTAGGGTGAGGTTTAGGGTGAGGTTGAGTTTTAGGGTTAGATTTATGGTTAGTTTTAGGGTTAGGCTTAGGGTTAGGGTTAGGGTTATTGTTAGTATTATGGTTAGGGTTTAGTTTGCAGTGAGGGTGAGGTTTATGGTTAGGGTTAGATTTAGGGTTAGGGTTAGTGTTAGTGTTATTGTTAGGGTTAGGGTTAGAGTTATTGTGAGGGTGAGGTTGTGGGTGAGGATTAGGGTGAGGGTGAGGTTTAGGGTGAGGTTTAGTGTTAGGGTTAGGTTGAGGGTGAGGTTTAGGGTTAGTGTTAGTCTTAGGCTGAGTGTGAGGTTTTGGTTTCGGTTTAGGGATAGGGTTAGGGTTAGGATTATTTAAGGTGAGGGTGAGTGTCAGGGTTAGGGTTAGGGTTATCCTTAGGCTTAGGGTTAGGCTGAGGGTGAGGGTGGGGATGAGGGTTAGTGTTACAGTCAGGGTGAGATTTAGGGTTAGAGTGAGGGTTTGGATGAGGTTCAGGGTTAGGGTTAGGGTTTGGTTTAGGGTGAGAGTGATTGTGAGGATTAGGGTTATGGTTAGCCTTAGGTTACAGTTAGGTTTATGGTGAGGTTTAGGGGTAGGGTTAGGCTTAGGCTTAGGCTTAGGGTTAGGCTGATGCTGAGTGTGGGGATGAGGCTTATGTTTAGAGTGTTGGTTAGGGTTACGTTTACGTTGAGGGTTAGGATGAGGGTAATGGTTTGGATTAGGGTTACTGTGAGGGCTAAGGTGAGGGTGAGGGTTAGGGTTTGGCTTAGGATTAAGGTTAGGCTGAGGCTGAGGGTGAGGGTGAGGGTGAGGGTTAGGGTGATGGTTAGGGTTACGGTTAGGGTGAGGGTTAAGATGAGGGTTAGGGTTAGGGTGAGGGTTAGGGTGAGTGTGAGGGTTAGTGTGAGCGTGAGGGTGAGGTTGAGGGTGAGGGTGAAAGTTAGGGTTTAGGTGAGGGTAAGGTTTATGGTTAGGGTTAATGTTAGGGTGAATGTTAGGGTTAGGGTTAGGATGAGGGTTAGACTGATAATTTAGGGTTAGGGTGAGGGAAAGGTTTAGAGTGATGTTAAGGGTTAAGGTGAGGATTAATTTTTGGATTAGGGTTATGGTTAGGGTGAAGGTTAGGGATAGGTTTACGATTTCGGTGAGGTTTTTGGTTAGCATTAGGTTTAGCGTTAGGGTGAGGGGTAGGGTTAGTTTTGGATTAGGGTTAGGGTTAGGTTTATGTTGAGGGTGAGGTTGAACGTGACAGATAGGGTTAGGGTTAATGTGAAGGTTAGGGTTAGGGTTAGGGTTAGGATGAGGGTTAGCCTGAGGGTTAGGTTTAGCGTGAGGGTTAGGGTTAGGGTTAATGTGAGGGTTAGGGTTAGGATTAGCATTAAGCTTAGAGCGAGGGTTAGGGTTAGGGGTAGGTTTAGGATGAGGGTTAGGCTGAGTGTTAGGTTTAGGGTTCGGGTGAGGGTAAGGGTTAGGGTGAGGTTTAGGGTGAAGTTGAGGGTTAGGTTTAGGCTTATGTTTACGGTGAGGTTTAGGGTGAGAGTTAGGGTGAGGGTTAGGAACAGGGTTAGGGTTAGGTGAGGGTTAGGGATAGGGTTGTGTTTAGGGTGAAGTTCAGGGTTAGGTTTAGGGTTAGAGTTACGGTGAGGGTGAGGGTGAGGGTTAGGGTTAAGGTTAGGCTTAGACTTATGTTTACGCTGAGGCTGTGGGTGAAGGTGAGGTTTAAGGTTAGGGTTAGGGTAATGGTTGGGGTTACTGTTAGGGTGAGGGTGAGGATGAGGATTAGGGTTTGGGTGAGGGTGACGGTAATCATAAAGGTGAGTTTTCGGCTTAGGGTGAGGGTTATGGTAAGGGTGATGGTTAGGATTAGGGTAAAGGTGAGGGTTAGATTGAGGATTAGTGTTAGGGTTAGTGTGAAATTTAGGGTGAGGATGAGGGTTAGGGGTAGGTTGCGGCCTAGGTTGAGGGTGAGGGTTAGGATTATGGTGAGATTTAGGGTTAGGGTGATGGTTAGGGTTAGTGTGAGGGTTAGTGTTAGGGATAGGGTTAGTGTTAGGGTGAGGGTAAGTGTTAAGGTGAGGGTTAAGGTTAGGGTGAAGGTTATGGTTAGGATGGTTAGGGTTAGGGTTGGGGTTATTGTTATGGTTAGGGTTAGGGTTACGTTTACAGTGAGGTTGAGGGTGAGGCTGAGGGTTAGGGTTAGGATGAGGTTTAGGTTTAGGGTAAGGGTTAGAGTTAGGGTTAGGGTGAGGGTGAGGTATAGGATTAGAATTAGGGTTAGCGTTAGTGTTAGGGTTAGGGTGAGGGTTAGGGTTAGGGTTAGGCTTAGGCTTTGGCTTAGGCCGAGCATGAGTGTGAGGGTTAGGGTTAGGGTTACAGTGGGGTTTAGGGTTAGGCTTAAGGTGAAAGTGAGGGTGAGGATGAGGGTTAGATATAGGGTTAGGGGAAGGTTTAGGTTGAGGGTTAGGGTTAGGGTTAGTGTTATGGTTAGGGTGAAGGTGAGCATTAGGGTGAGGGTTTGGGTTAGGGTGAATGTTATGGTTAGGGTGAGGGTTAGGAGTAGGGTTAGGGTTAGGGTTAGGGTCAGGGTTAGTGTTAGGTTAGGGTGAAGGTGAGGGTTAGGTTTAGGGTTACAGTTACTGTGAGGGTGCAGATGAAGTTTAGGTTTAGGTTTAGGGTGAGGTTTAGGGTTTTGTTTAGGGTTAGACTTAGGGTTAGGGTCAGGGTGAGGTTTAGGGTTAGAGTTATTGTTAAGGTGAGGTTTGATGTGAGGGTTATTGTTAGGGTTAGTGTTTGGGTTAGGGTTAGGGTGAGGGTAAGGGTGAGGGTTAGGGTTAGGGATAGGGTTAGGTTGAGGATTAGGGTTTGGGTGAGGGTGAGTGTGAGGGTTAGGGTTAGGGTTAGCGTTAGGCTTAGGGTTAGGATGAGAGTGAGGGTGAGGGTTAGGGTTAGGGTGAGGGTTAGGGTTAGGGTTAGGGTGAGAGTTAGGATGAGGTTTAGGGTTAGGATTAGGGTTAGGGAGAGGGCTAGGGTGAGGGTGAGGGTTAGGGTTAGGTTTAGGCTTAGGCTTAGGGTTAGGCTGAGACTGAGGGTGAGGGTGAGGGTTAGGGTTAGGGTGATGGTTGGGGTTACCCTTATAGTCAGGGTTAGGATGAGGATTAGTGTTAGGGTGAGGGTTAGGGTGAGGGTGACTGTAAGGGTAAAGTTGAGGTTTTAGCTGAGTGTGAGGGTTATGGTAAGGGTGAGGGTTAGGGTAAGGTTGAGGGTGCTGGTAAGATTGAGAATTAGTGTTAGGGCGAGTTTGAGGTTTAGGGAGAGGATGAGGGTTAGGGTTAAGTTGAGGGTAGGTTGACGGTGAGGGTTAGGGTTAGGGTGAGGTTTAGAGTTAGAGTGATGGTTAGGGTTAGTGTGAGGGTTAATATTAGGGTAAGGGTTAGTGTTAGGGTGAGGGTAAGTGTTAGGGTGAGGGTTAGGGATAGGGTGAAGGTTTTGGTTGGGATGAGGGTTAGGGTTAGGTTTAGAGTTTTTTTAGTGCTGGGGTTAGGGTTAGGGTGAGTTTTAGGGTTAAGGTTAGGGTGAGGGTGAGGTTGAGGGTTTGGGTTAGGGTTAGGGTTACAGTGAGGGTGAGGTTTAGGGTTAGGGTTAGGATTAGTGTTATTGTTAGGGTTAGGATTAGTGTTATGGTGAGTGTGAGGGTGAGGTTTATGGTTAGGGTGAGGTTTGGGTTAGGGTTAGGGTTAGGGTGAGGTTGAGGGTGAGGTTTAGTTTTAGTGTTAGTGTTAGTGTGAGGGTTAGGGTGAGGGTTAGGGTTGGGTTTAGTGTTAGGTTTAGTGTGTGGGTTAGGATGAGGGTGAGGGTTAGGCTTAGGGTTAGGATTAGCATTAGGGTTAGTGTTAGGGTGAGGGTTTAGGTTAGGCTTAGGGTTAGGTTTAGGCTAATTGTTAATCTGAGGGTGAGGATAAGGGTGAGGTTTAGGGTTAGGGTGAGGGTTAGGTTTAGGGTTAGGGTGAGGGTTAGGATGAGGGATAAGGTTACGATTAGTGTTAGGGTGAGGTTTAGGGTAAGGGTTAGGGTTAGGGTGAGGGATAGGGTGAGGTTTAGGGTTAGGTTTAGTGTTAGGGTTATTGTTAGGGTCAGCATTAGGGTTAGGATGAGGGTTAAGTTTAGGGTTAGGATTAGGATTAGGGTCAGTGTGAGGGTGAGTGTGAGGGTTAGGGTTAGGGTTTTGCTTAGGGATAGCCTGAGGGTGAGGGTGAGGGTGAGGGTTAGGTTTAGGGTGAGGGTGAGGTTTAGGGTTATTATTAGCGTTAGGGTGAGGGTTATTGTGAGGGTTAGTGTTAGGTTTAGGGTTAGTGTGAGGGTTAGGGTTAGGGTTAGTGTTAGGGTTAGGGTTAGGGTGAGGGTTAGGGTTAGGGTTAGGGTGAGGGTTTGGATGAGGGTTAGGTTTAGGTTAGGGTTAGGGTGAGGGCTAGCATGAGGGTGAGGTTTCGGGTTAGGTTTAGGGTGAGGTTTAGGGTTAGGGTTAGGTTTAGGGATAGGGTGATGTTTCGGCTTAGGGTTATGGTGAGGGTGAGGGTTAGGGTTAGGTTGAGAGTTAGGATTACGGCTAGGTTTAGGGCGAGGTTTAGTGTTAGGGTTAGGGTGAGTGTTTACATGAGAGTTCGGGTTAGGATTAAGTTTAGGATGAGGGATAGGGTTAGGATGAGGGTTAGGGTTAGGGTGAGGTTTAAGGTTCAGATTAGGTTTAGGTTAGGGTGCGGGTTATTGTTAGGGTTACAGTGAGGGTCAGGGTTAGGGTTATGTTGAGGGTTAGAATTAGGTGTAGGGTTAGGTTGACGGTTAGGGTTAGGGTTAGGGTGAGTGTTTGGATGAGGGTTAAGGTTGCAATTAATGTTAGGGTGAGGGCAATGGTGAGGGTGAGGCTTAGGGTTAGGGTTAGGGTGAGGTTTAGTTTTAGGGTTAGGGTGAGGGTTAGGGTGAGGCCTATTGTGAGGGTGAGTGTTAGGGTTAGGTTTAGGGTGAGGGTTAGGTTGAAGCTTAGGTTTAGGGTTAGTTTTAGGATTAAATTTAGGGTGAGGGTGACTGTGAGCGTTAGGGTTAGGGTTAAGCTTAGGCTTTGGGTTAGGCTGAGGGTGAGTGTGGGGATGAGGATTAGGTTTAGAATAATGGTTCAGGATATGGTTAGCTTGAGGGTTAGTCTGAGGGTTAGGGTTAGGATTAGGTTTAGGGTGAGGGCTAGGGTGAGTGTGAGGTTTAGGGTTAGGTTTAGGCTTAGGCTTAGGGTTAGGCTGAGGCTGAAGGTGACGGTGAGGTTTAGGGTTAGGGTGATGGTAAGGGTTATAGTTAGGGTGAGGGTTAGGATGAGGGTTAGGTTTAGGGTGAGGGTTAGGATGTGGGTGACAGTAAGAGAAAAGGTGAGGGTTAGGCTGAGGGTTCGGGTTAGATTGAGGATTAGTGTTAGTGTAACGGTGAGGTTTAGGGTTAGGATGAGGGTTAGAGATAGGGTGAGGGCTAGGGTGAAGTTGAGGGTTAGGGTTAGGGTTACGGTGAGGTTTAGGTTTGGGGTGAGGTTTAGGATTAGTTTTAGGGTTACGGATAGTGTGAGGGTGAGGTTTAGGTTTAGAGTTAGGTTTAGGGTGAGGGTTAGGGTTAGAGTTAGTGTTCTGGTGATGTTTACTTTGGGGGTGAGGGTTGGTGTTAGGGTTAGGTTTAGGATTAACGTTAAGGTGAGGGTGAGTGTTAGGGTTAGGGTTAGGATTAGAGTTAGGGTGAGGGTGAGGGTGAGGGTTAAGGTTAGGGTGAGTGTTGGGGTTAGGGTTAGAGTGAGGGTTATGGTGAGGGTTAGGCTTAAGCTTATGGTTTGGGTTTGGGCTAGGGTGAGGGTGAGGGTTAGGGTTAGGGTTTGGGTGAGTGTTAGGGTGAGGGTTAGGTTTAGTGTTAGGGTTAGGGTTAGGGTTAGAGTTAGTCTTAATGGTAAGCTGAGGCTGAGGGTGAGGGTGAGGGTTAGGGTTAGGGTGATGGTTGGGATTAGCGTTAAGGTGAGTGTTCAGATGAGGTTTATGTTTAGGATTAGGGTTAGGGTAGAGTGAGTGTGAAGTTTAGGGTTAGGGTTAGCCTTAGGCTTAGGGTTAGGGTGAGGTTTCGGGTTAGGGTTTGGTTTAGGGTGAGGGTGAAGCTGAGGTTTAGGTTTAGGGTTAGGGTTAGGTTTAGGTTTAGGGTTAGGTATGGGGTTAGGGTTAGGGTTTCGGTGAGGGTTAGTCTTAGGGTTAGGGTTAGGCTTAGAGTTAGGATGAGGATGAGGGTGGGGCTGAGGATTAGTGTTAGTGTTAGGGTTAGGGTTATTGTTAGTGTTATGGTTAGGGTTAAGTTTGCAGTGAGGGTGAGGCTGAGGGTGGGGTGAGGAATAGGTTTAGGGTGATGGTTAGGGTTAGGGTTAGTGTTATTGTTAGGGTTAGGGTTAGAGTTACTGTGAGGTTGAGATTGCAGGTGATTGTTAGGGTTAGAGTTAGGGTGGGGTTTAGGTTAGGTTTAGGGTTAGGGTGAGGGTGAGGTTTACGGTTAGATATAGGGTTAGGGGGAGGCTGAGGGTGAGGGTTAGGGTTAGTGTTAGAATGAGGGTTAGGATTTGGGTTAGGTTTGGATTCGGATTAGGGTGAGGGCTAGGGTGAGTGTGAGGTTTAGGTTTAGGGTTAGGCTGAGGTTTAGAGTTAGGGTTAGGGTTAGGGTTAGAGGGAGGGGGAGGTTTAGGCTTAGAGTTAGGGTTAGGGGGTAGCTGAGGGTGAGGGTTAGGGTTAGGGTTAGTGTTAGCGTTAGGGTTAGGGTGAGGGTAAGTGTTAGGGTGAGGGTTAGGGTTAGGGTGAAGGATATGTTTAAGATGAGGGATAGGGTTAGGGTTAGTGTTATTGTAAGGGTTAGGTTAGGGTTATGGTTACAGTGAGGGTGAGGGTGAGAGTTAGGATTAGTGTTAGAGTCAGTTTTAGTTTTAGGGTTAGGATTTAAGTTAGGGTTAGGTTTAGGTTTAGGGTTAGGGTGAGGGTTAGGGTTATTGTTAGTGTTATGGTTTGGGTTAAGTTTGCGGTGAGGGTGAGGCTGACAGTGAGGGTTATGATTATGGTTAGGGTTAGGTTTAGTGTTAGGGTTAGGGTTAGGGTGAGGTTGAGGTTTAGGTTTAGGGTTAGGGTTAGGGTTAGGGTTAGGGTTAGGATTAGTGTTAGGGTGAGGGTTAGTGTTAGGGTGAGGGATAGGGTGAGTGTGAGGTTTAGGTTTAGGGTTAGGCTTAGGATTGGGGTTAGGCCGAGGCTAAAGCTGAGGATGAGGGTTAGGGTTGGGGTGATGTTTAGGGTTACGGTTAGGGTGAGGGTTAGGATGAGTGTTAGCTTTACGGTGAGGGTTTGAATGAGGGTGACACTAAGAGTAAAAGTGAGGTTTACGCTGAGGGTGAGGGTTTCGGTAAGGGTGAGGGTTCACATTAGTGTTAGGGTGAGGGTGAGTGTTAGATTAAGGATTAGTGTTAGGATTAGTGTGAGGTTTTGGGTGAGGATGATTAGGGTTAGTGTGATGGTTACGGTGAAGTTGATGGTTAGGATTAGGGTTATGGGGAGGTTTAGGGTTAGGGTTAGGTTTAGGATTAGGGTGAGGGTTAGGGTTAGGTTTAGGGTGAGTGTGAGGGTTAGATTAGAGTTAGGGTTAGGGTTATTGTTAGTGTTATGGTTAGGGTTAAGTTTACAGTGAGGGTGGCGCTGAGGTTGAGAGTCAGGGTTAGGGTAAGGGTGAATTTTAGGGTTAGGGTTAGTGTTAGGGTTAGGGTGAGGGTTTGGGTTAAGGTTAGGTTTACGATGAGGGTGGGGGTTAGGGTTAGGGTTAGGATTAGTGTTATTGTTAGGGTTAGGATTAGAGTTATGTTGAGGGTGAGGGTGAGGTTGTGCATTAGGGTTAGGGTGAGGTTTAGGGTTAGGGTTAGGGTTAGGGTTAGGGTGAGGTTGAGGGTGAAGTTTAGGGTTAGAATTAGGTTTAGGGTGAGGTTTAGGGTGAGGGTTAGGGTGAGGGTTAGGGTTAGTGTTAGGGTTAGGGTGAGGTTTAGGATGAGGGTGAGGGTTAGGGTTAGGATTAGGATTAGCATTAGGGTTAGTGTTAGGGTTAGTGGGTTAGGCTTAGGGTTAGGGTTAGGATAAGGGTTAATCTGAGGGTGAGTGTAAGGGTAAAGGTTAGGTTTAGTTTTTGGGTTATGGGTAGTGTTAAGGTGAGAGTTAAGGTTCAGGTTAAGTTTAGGGTTTAGTTGAGGTTTACGGTTCAGGTTACAGTGAGGGTGCGGGTAAGGGTTATTTTGAGGGTTAGGACTAGGGTGAGGGTTAGGGTTTGGGTTAGGCTGAGTGTTAGGATGAGGATTAGGTTTAGGATTAGCTTTAGGGTGTGGGCTATGGTGAGGGTGAGCATTAGGTTTATTGTTAGGGTGAGGTTTAGGTTTAGGGTTAGGTTTAGGGTGAGGGTTAGGATGAGGTTTAGGGTTATTGTTAGTGTTATGGTTATGGTTATGTTTGCAGTGAGGGTGAGGCTGAGGGTGAGGGTTGGATATAGGATTAGGGTTAGGGTTAGGATTAGGGTTAGGATTTGTGTTATTGTTAGGGTTAGGGTTAGAGTTACATTGAGGGTGAGGGTGAGGTTAAGGGTGAGGGTTAGGGTTAGGGTGAGGTTAAGGGTTAGGTTTAGGATTAGGGTTAGGTTGAGTGTGAGGTTTAGGGTTAGAGTTAGGCTTAGGGGGAGGGTTAGGGTTAGTGTTAGGTTAGGGTTAGGGGGAGGTTTAGGTTGAGGTTTAGGGTTAGGGTTAGAGTTAGGATTAGGGTTAGTTTTATTGTTAGGGTTATGGTTAGAGTTAAATTTAGGTGGAGGGTGAGGCTGAGGGTGAGTTTGGGTGTGAGGATTAGGTTTCGGGAGATGGTTAGGGTTAGGGTTAGGTTGAGGGTTAGGATGAGGGTTTGGATAAGGATAAGTGTTAGGGTGAGGGCTAGGGTGAGGTTGAGGGTTAGAGTTAGATTTATGCTTAGGCTTAGAGTTAGTCTGATTGTCAGGTTGGGGGTGAGTGTTAGGGTTAGGGTGATGGTTAGGGTTACGGTTAGGGTGAGGGTTAGGATGAGGGTTAGGGTTAGGGTGAGGGTTAGGGTGAGGGTGATGGTACCGTAAAGGTGAGGGTTAGTCTGAGCGTGAGAATTATGATAAGGGTAAGGGCTGGGGTTAAGGCGAGGGTTAGGGTAAGGGTTAAAGTTAGGGTTAGGGTGAGGGTGAGGGTTAAATTGAGAATTAGGGTTAGGGTTTGTTTGAGGTTTAGGGTGAGGGCTAGCCTGAGGTTGTGGGTTAGGGTTAGGTTTAGGGTGAAGTTTAGGGTTAGGTTAAGGGTTAAGATTAGTGTGAGGGTTAGTGTTAGGGTTAGGGTTAGTGTAAGGGTTAGGGTAAGTGTTAGGGTGAGGGTTAGAGTTAGGGTTAGGGTTATTGTTAGGGTTAGGGTTACCCTTACAGTGAGGGTGAGGGTTAGGCTTAGGTTTAGGGTGAGGTTTAGGGTTAGGGTTATGGTGAGAGTTTGGGTTAGGTTTAGGATTAGGGTTAGGGTGAAGGCTAGGGTGAGGGTTAGGGTTGGGGTTAGGGTTAGGATTAGAGTTAGGGTGAGGGTGAGTGTGTGGGTTAGGGTTAGGTTTAGGGTTAGCCTTAGGGTTAGTCTAAGTATGAGGTTGAGTGTGAGGGTTAGGGTTAGGGTGAGGGTTAGGGTTAGGGGATAGGGTGAGGTTGAGTGTGTTGGTTAGTGTTAGGTTTAGGATTAGGCTTAGGCTTCGGCTAAGGATGAGGTTAAGGGTGAGGGTTAGGGTTAGGGTGAGGGTTAGGTTTAGGGTTAGGGTGAGGTTTAGGATGAGTGTTAAGGTTTGGATTAGGGTTAGGGTGAGGGCTAGGGTGAGGGTGAGGTTTAGGGTTAGGTTCAGTGTTAGGGTGGGGGTGAGGTTCAGGGTTAGAGTTAGGGTTAGGTGGAGGGATAAGGTGAGGTTTAGGGTTAGGGTTAGTGTTAGTGTTAGGGTTAGGGTGAGGGTTAGATTTAGGATGAGGGTTAGGTTTAGGTTTAGGATTAGGTTTAGGGTGAGGGTGAGTCTGAGGGTTAGGGTTAGGGCTAGGCTTAGGGAAAGGCTGAGGGTGAGGGTGAGTGTCAGGTTTAGGGTTAGGGTGAGGGTGAGTTTTAGGGTTAGAGTTAGCGTTAGGTTGACGGTTAGTGTGACGGTTAGAATTAGGGTTAGTGTTAGGGTTAGGGTTAGGGTGAGGTTTAGGGTGAGGGTTAGGGTTAGTGATATGGTTAGGTTTAGGATTAGCATTTGGGTAAGGGTGCGTGTGAGGGTTAGGGTTAGGGTTAGGGTGAGGTTTAGTGTTAGGGTTAGGGTTAGGGATAGGATGAGGTTTCACTTTAGGTTTATGGTGAGTGTGAGGTTTAGGTTTAGGTTGAGGGTTAGGGTTAGGTTGAGGGTAAGGGTTAGAATGACGATTAGTGTTCGGGTTAGTGTGAGGTTTATGGTGAGGATGATGGTTACGGTTAGGTTGCGGTCTAGTTTGAGGGTGAGGGTTAGGGTTAGGGTGAGGTTTAGGGTTAGGGTTCGAGTAAGGTTTAGTATTAGTGTGAGGGTTAGGGTTAGGGTTATGGTAAGGTTCAGGATTACAGTTAGGTTGAGGGTTAGAATTAGGTTTAGTGTTAGGTTAAGGGTTAGGATTAGCGTTAGGGTGAGTGCTTGGATGAGTTTTAGGGTTGCAATTAGGGTTAGGGTGAGGGCAAGTGTGAGGGTGAGGGTTAGTGTTAGGCCTAGGGTTAGGTTTAGGTTTAGGGTTAGGGGTAGAGTTAGGGTGAGTGTTAGGGTTCGGGTTCCGGTGAGGGTTCTGGTTAAGTTTGAGGTGGGGTTAGGGTGAGCCCTAAGGTGAAGGTGAGGGTTAGGTTTAGGGTTAGGGTGAGCATTAGGTTGAGGTTTAGTTTTAGGGTTAGGGTTAGGATTAAGGTTAGGGTGAGTGTGAGTGTGAGGGTTAGGGTTAGGGTTAGGCTTCGGCATTGGGTTAGGCTGAGGGTGAGTGTGGGGATGAGGATTAGGTTTAGAGTGATGGTTCATGTTATGGTTAGCTTGAGGGTTAGGATGATGGTTAGGGTTAGGATTAGGGTTAGTGTGAGGGCTAGGGTAAGTGTGAGGTTTAGGGTTACGTTTAGGCTTAGGCTTAGGGTTAGGCTGAGGCTGAAGGTGAGGGTGAGGTTAGGGTTAAGTTGATGGTTAGGGTTAAGGTTAGAGTGATTGTTAGGATGAGGGTTACGTTTAGGGTTACATTGAGGGTTAGGATTAGGGTTATGGATAGGGTTACAGTTAGGATGAGGGTTTGGCTGAGGATTAGGTTTAGGGTGAGGGTTAGGATGAGTGTGACAGTAAGAGAAATCGGAGGGTTATGCTGAGGGTGAGGGTTATGGTAAGGGTGAGTGTTCGGGTTAGGGTTAGGGTGAGGTTGAGGGTTAGAATGAGGATTAATGTTAGCGTTAGTGAGAGGTTAAGGGTTAGGATGAGGGTTAGAGTTAGGGTGAGGCTTAGGGTGACATTGAGTGTTAGGGTTAGGGTTAGGATGAGGTTTTGGTTTACGGTGATGGTTAGCGTTAGTGTGAAGGTTAATGTTAGGGTTAGTGTTAGTATTAAGGTGAGGGTAAGTGTTAGGGTAAGGTTTAGGTTTAGGCTGAGGTTTAGGATTAGGGTTAGGGTTACGGTTAGGGTGAGGGTGAGGTTTAGGGTTAGAGTTAGGTTTAGGGTGAGGGTTAGGGTTAGGGTTAGGTTTAGTGTTAGGGTTAGGGTTAGGATTAGAGTTAAGATGAGGGTGAGGTTGAGGGTTACCGTTAGGGTCAGTGTTGGGGTTAGGTTTAGAGTGAGGGTTAGGGTGAGGGTTAGGCATAGGGTTAGGGTTTGGGTATGGGCTAGGGTGAGGGTGAGAGTTAGGGTCAGAGTTAGGGTGAGCGTTAGGGTGATGGTTAGGGTTATTGTGAGGGTTAGTGTAAAGGTTAGGGTTAGTGATAGGGTGAGGGTAAGTGTTAGGGCAAGGGTTAGGGTTAAGGTGAAGGTTATCTTTAGGATGAGGGTTAGGGTTAGGTTTAGGGTTATTGTTAGGGTTATGGTTACGGTGAGCGTGAGGTTGAGGGTGAGGGTTAGGGCTAGGATGAGGTTTAGGTTTCTGGTTAGGATTAGAGTTAGGGTTAGGGTGGGTGTGAGGTTTAGGGTTGGAGTTAGGGTTAGTGTTAGTGTTGGGGTTAAGGTGAGGATTAGAGTTAGTGTTAGGCTTAGGCTTAGGCTTAGGCTTAGGACGAGCATGACAGTGAGGGTTAGGGTTATGGTTAGGGTGGGGTTTAGGGTTAGGGTTAGGTTGAGGGTGAGGGTGAAGTTGAGGGTTAGTTATAGAGTTAGAGGGAGGGTTAGGGGGAGGGTTACGATTAGGGTTAGAATTAGGGTTATGGTGAGGTTGAGGGTTAGGTTGAGGTCTAGGGTTAGGGTTAGTGTTAGCGTTAGTGTGAGCGTTAGGCTTAGGATTAGGTTTAGTGTTAGGGTGAGGGTAAGTGTTAGGGTGATGGTTTGGGTTAGAGTGAGGGTTATGGTTAAAGTGAGGGTTGGTAATAGGGTTAGGGTTATTGTTAGCGTTAGGTTTAGTGTTACCGTTACTGTGAGGGTGAGCATGAGGGTTAGGGTTAGTGTTAGGGTGAGGTTTAGGGTTTGGCTTAGGGTTAGAGTTAGGGTTAGGGTGAGGGTTAGCTTGAGGGTTAGGGTTGGTGTTCGTGTTAAGTTTAGGGTTAGGGGGAGAGTTAGGGGGAGGGTTAGGTTTAGGGTTAGGATTAGTGTTAGGGTGAGGCTGAGTGTGTGTGTTAGGGATAGGTTCAGGGTTAGGCTTAGGGTTAGGCTAAATGTGAGGGTGAGGGTGAGGGTTAGGGTTAGGATGAGGGTTAGAGTTAGAGTTAGGGTGAGGTTTAGTGTTAGGGTTAGGGTTAGAGTTAGGGTTAGGCTGAGGGTGAGGTTTAGGTTTAGAGTTAAGGTTAGGGTGAGGGTTAGGGATAGGATTAGGTTTAGGGTGAGGATGAGGGTGGGGGTTAGGATTAGGATTAGGGTTTGGGTTAGGGTTATTGTTAGTGGTATGGTTAGGGTTAAGTTTGAGGTGAGGGTGAGGCTCAGGGTGGGGTGAGGATTAGGGTTATGGTGATTGTTAGGGTTAGGGTTAGTGTTATTGTTAGGGTTAGGGTTAGAGTTACGGTGAGGTTGAGGGTGCGGGTGAGGGTTAGGGTTAGGATTAGGGTGAGGTTTATGGTTAGATATAGGGTTGGGGGAGGGGGAGGGGGAGGTTTAGGGTTAGGGTTAGTGTTAATGTTAAGGTGAGGGTGAGGTTAAGGTTGAGGTTTAGGGTTAGGGTTCGGTTTAATGTGAGGGTTAATTTTAGGGTTAGTGTTAGTGTTAGTGTGAGGGTAAGTGTTAGGGTGAGGGTTAAGGTTAGTGTGAAGGATATGGTATGGATGAGGCATAGGGTTAGGGTTAAGGTTATTGTAAGGGTTAAGGTTAGTGTTATGGTTACTGTGAGGGTATGGGTGAGGGTTAGTATTAGGGTTATGGTTAGGTTTAGATTTAGGGTTAGGGTTAGGTTTAGGGTTAGGGTTAGGGTTAGGGTGAGGGTTTGAGTTATTGTTAGTATTATGGTTTGGGTTAAGTTTGCGGTGAGGGTGAGGCTGAGGGTGAGGGTTATGGTTAGGGTTAGGGTTAGGGTGAGGTTTAGGGTGAGGGTGAGGGTGAGGGTTAAAGCTAGGATTAGTTCTAGGGTTAAGGTGAGGGTGAGTGTGAGGGTTACAGTTAGGGTTAGGGTTAGGATTAGAGTTAGAATGAGGGTGATGTAGAAGGTTAGGGTTAGGGTGAGGGTTGGGGTTAGGGTTATAGTGAGAGTTAGGGTGAGGGTTATACTTAGGCTTAGGTTTAGGGTGTGGGCTAGGGTGAGGTTGAGGGTTAGGGTGAGGGTTGGGGTGAGGTTTAGCATTAGGGTTAGTGTTATGGTTAGGGTTGGAGTTAGGGTTAGGCTTAGTGTTAAGCGGAGGGTGAGGGTGAGGTTGAGGGTTAGGGTTAGGTGCGGGTGAGGTTTAGGGTTAAATTTAGCATTAGGTTGAGGGCTAGTGTAATGGTTAGCCTTTTAGGTTTGGGGTGAGGGTTAGGATGAGGTTTAGGGTTATAATTAGGGTTAGGGTGAAGGCTAGAGTGAGGGTGAGGCTTATTGTTAGCGTTAGGGTGAGGTTTAGGGTTAAGGTTAGTGTTAGAATTATGGTGAGTGCAAGGGTTAGGGTTAGGTTTAGGGTTAGGGTTATTGTTAGGGTTAGGGTTAGAGTTAAGTTGAGGGTAAGGGTGAGGGTGAGGATTAGGTTTAGGGTTAGGGTGAAGTTTAGGTTTAGGGTTAGGGTTAGTGTGAAGGTTAAGGTTAGGGTCAGGGTGAGGTTTAGGATGAGGTTTAGGGTTAGGATTTGGGTTAGGTTGAGGGCTAGGGTGAGGGTTTGGGTTGGGGATAGGGTTATGTTTACGATTAGGGTTAGGGTGAGGGTGAGTGTGAGGGTTAGGGTTAGGGTTAGTCTTAGGGTTACGGTGAGGGTTAGGGTTATTGTTTGGGTTAAGGTGATGGTGAGGGTGAGGTTTAGGGTTAGGGTTAGTGTTAGGTTTGGGGTTAGGGTTAGGGTTTCGGTTAGGGTTAGGGTTATGGTTAGGGTTTGGGATACGGTGAGGGTTAGGGTTAGGGTTATTCTTAGGGTTAGGCTGAGGTTGAGGTTGGGAGTGAGGATAAGGCAAGGTTTAGGGTTCGAGTTAGGTTTAGAGTTATGGTTAGGGTTATTGTTAGTGTTATGGTTAGGGTTAATTTTGCGGTGAGGGTGAGGCTGAGGGTGAGGTTTATGGTTAGGATTAAGGTTAGGGTTAGGATTAGGGTTAATCTTATTGTTAGGTTTTGGGTTAGAGTTACAGTGAGGTTGAGGGTGATGTTGTGGGTGAGGGTTAGGGTGAAGTTTATGGTGAGGGTTAGGGTTAGTGTGAGGGTAAGTTTTAGGGTTAGAATTAGGTATAGGTGGACGTTTAGGGTGAGGGTTAGGGTTAGCTTTATTGTTAGGGTTAGGGTGAGGCTGAGGTTTATGTTGATGTTTTGGGATATGGTTAGAGTAGAATTAGGGTTAGCGTGAGGGTGAGTTTGAGGGTTAGGTTTAGGGTAAGGCTTAGGCTAAGGGTAAGGCTGAGGGTGAGTTTGGGGGTTAGGATAAGGGGTTATGGTGATGGTTAGGGTTAGGGTTAGTGTTATTCTTAGGGTTAGGGTTAGAGTTACGGTGAGGGTGAGGGTGCGGGTGAGGGTTAGGGTAAGGTTGAGGTTTAGGGTTCGGGTTAGGGTTGGGGTTAGGGTGAGGGTGAGGGTGAGGTTTAGGATTAGTGTTAGGGCTAGGGTTATGGTGAGGTTTAGGGTTAGGGTTAGGGTTATTGTTAGGGTAAGGTTTATGTTTACGGTTACATTGAGTGTGTGGGTTAGGGTTAGGGTTACGGTGAGGATTAGGGTTTGGGTTAGGGTTAGAGTTAGGGTTAGTGTGAGGGTGAGGTTTAGGGTTAGAGTCAGGGTTAGGATGAGGGTTAGGATGAGGTTTAGGGTTAGTGTTAGTGTTAGGGTTAGGGTTAGGGTGAGAGTTAGGGGTAGGGATAGTGTTAGGGATAGGGTTAGGATTAGGGTTAGGGTGAGGGTGACTGTGTGGGTTAGGGTTAGGTTTAGGGTTAGGGTTAGGGTTAAGGTTAGGGTGAGTGTGAGTTTTAGGGTTAGGGTTAGGCTTTGGCTTAAGATTAGGCTGAGGGTGAGGGTGAGGGTGAGGGTTAGGTTTAGGGTGAGGTTTAGGGTGAGAGTTAGGTTTCAGGTTAAGTTTAGTTTTAGGGTGAGGTTTAGGGTAAGGGTTACTCTGAGGATGAGGGTTAGTGTCAGGGTTAGGCTTAGGCCTAGGTTGGGGATGAGTATTAGGTTTAGAGTGATGGTTCTGTTTATGTTTAGGTTGAGGGTTAGGATGTGGGTTAGGGTTAGGATTAGGGTTCGGGTGAGTTCTAGGGTGAGTGTGAGGTTTAGGTTGAGTTTAGGCTTAGGTTTAGGATTAGCCTGAGGCTGAAGGTGAGGGTGAGGGTTAGGGTTAGGGTGATGTTAAGGGTTACGGTTAGGGTGAGGGTTAGGATGAGGGTTAGGTTTAGGGTGAGGGTTAGGATGAGGGTGATAGTAAGAGTAAAGGTAAGGGTTAGAGAGAGTGTGAGCGTTAGGGTTACGATTAGGGTTAGGTTTAAGGTTAGAGTGAGTGTGAGGGTTAGGGTTAGGCTTAGGCTTAGGTTTAGGCTGAGGGTGAGGGTGAGGGTGTGGGTTAGGTTTAGGGAGAGGGTTAGGGTTAGGTTTAGGGTGAGAGTTAGGTTTTGGGTTAAGTTTAGGGTTAGGGTTAGGGTTAGGGTGAGGGTTAGGTTGAGGTTTAGGTTTAGGGTTAAGGTTAGGATTAGAATTAGGGTTCTGGTGAGGGTGAGTGTGAGGGTTAGGGTTAGGGTTCGGCTTAGGTTTAGGATTAGGCTGAGGGTGAGTGTGGGGATGAGGATTAGGTTTAGAGTTATGGTTCATATTATGGTTAGGTTGAGGTTTAGGATGAGGGTTAGGGTTAGGATTAGGGTTAGGGTGAGGGCTAGGGTGAGTGTGAGGTTTAGGGTTAGGGTTAGGCTTAGGCTTAGGGCTAGGCTGAGGCTGAAGGTGAGGGTGAGGGTTAGGGGTAGGGTGATGTTTAGGGTTACGGTTAGGGTGAGGGTTAGGATGAGGGTGAGTGTTAGGATGAGGGTGACAGTAAGAGTAAAGGTGAGAGTTATGCTGAGGGTGAGGGTTATGGTAAGGGTGAGGGTTCGGGTATGGTTTAGAGTGAGGGTGAGGGTTAGATTGAGGATTAGTGTTAGGGTTAGTGGGAGGTTTAGGGTGAGAATGATTAGGGTTAGGGTGAGAGCTAGGGTGAGGGTTAGGGTTTGGGTTAGGGTGAGATTTAGGGTTAGGGTTAGGTTTAGGGTTAGGGTGAGGTTTAGTGTTAGGGTTACAATGAGGGTGATTTAAGTTTACGGTGAAGGTGAGGCTGAGGGTGATGTTTAGGGTTAGGGTTAGGGTGAGGATTAGGGTGAGCGTTAGATTTAGGGTTAGGGTTTGGATTAGTATTATTGTTAGGGTTAGGATTAGAGTTATGCTGAGGGTGAGGGTGAAGGTGAGGTTTAGGGTTAGGGTGAGATTTAGGTTTAGGGTTAAGTTTAGGGTGAGGGTGAGGGTGAGGTTTAGGGTTAGAGTTAGGGTTAGGGTGAGGGTCAGGGTGAGGGTTAGGGTTAGGATTAGTGTTAGGGTTAGGGTGAGGGTTAAGATGAGGGTGAGGGTTAGGGTTAGGGTTAGGATTAGTATTAGGTTTAGTTTTAAGGTGAGTGTGTTAGTCTTAGGTTTAGGGTTAGGCTAAGGGTTAAGCTGAGGGTGAGAGTAAGGGTGAGGGTTAGGGTTCGGGTTAGGGTTAGCGTTAGGGTGAGAATTAGCGTTCGGGTTAATTTTAGTTTTTGGGTGAGGTTTATAATTCAGGTTACAGTGAGGGTGGGGGTTAGGGTTAGTTTGACGGTTAGGGTGAGGATTAGGGTTAGGGTGATGGTTAGAGTGAGGGTTAGGGTGAGTGTTAAGATGAGGATTAGGGTTAGTATTAGGGTTAGGGTGAGGGGTAGGGTGAGGGTGAGGGTTAGGGTTAGTTTTAGGGTGAGTTTAGGGTTAGGGTTAGGGTTAAGGTGAGGGATAGGATGAGGGTTAGGATTATGGTGAAGGTTAGGGTTAGGGTGAGGGTTAGGGTTAGGATAAGGGTTAGGGTGCGGGTGAGTGTTAGGGTTAGGTTTAGGGTTACGATTATTTTTAGTGTTATGATTATGGTTACGTTTGCAGTGAGGGTGAGGCTGAGGGTGAGGGTTAGATATATGATTAGGTTTATTGTTAGGTTTAGGGTTAGGATTAGTGTTATTGTTAGGGTTAGTGTTAGAGTTACGGTGAGGGTGAGGGTGAGGGTTAGGGTGAGGTTGGGTGTGAGGATTTCGGTTGGAGTGATGGTTAGTGTTAGGGTTAGGGTGAGGGTTAGGAGGAGGGTTAGGTTTAGGATTAGGGTTAGGGTGAGGGCTAGGGTGTGGTTGAGGGTTAGGGTTAGGTTTAGGCTTAGGGTTAGTCCGAGGGTGAGGTTGAGGGTAAGGGTTCGGGTTAGGATGATGGTTAGGGTTACGGTTAGTGTGAGGGTTAGGATGAGGGTTAGGGTCAGGGTGAGGGTTAGGGTCAAGTGAGGGTACCATAAAGGTGAGGGTTAGGCTGAGGGTGAGGGTTAAGGTAAGGATAAGGGTTAGGGTTAGGGTTAGGGTTACACTTAGGGTTAGGGTGAGGGTGAGGGTTAGATTAAGAATTAGGGTTAGGGTTAGTGTGAGGTTTATGGTGAGGGTTAGGATTAGGGTGAGGGTTAGGGTGACAATTAGGGTTATGGTGAGGGTGTGGGTTAGGTTTAGGGTTAGGGTGAGTTTTCGGGTTAGGTTAAGTTTTAAGATTATTGTGAGGGTTAGTGTTAGGGTTAGGCTTAGTGTAAGGGAGAGGGTAAGTGTTAGGGTGAGTGTTAGGGTTAGGGTGAGTGTTATGGTTAGGGTGAGGGTTAGAGTTAGGGTTAGGGTTATTGTTAGGGTTATGGTTAGGGTTACCCTTACAGTGAGCGTGAGGGTTAGGGTTAGGTTTAGGGTGAGATTTAGGGTTAGGCTTATGGTTAGTGTTTGGTTTAGGGTTAGGATTAGGGTTAGGGTGAAGGCTAGGGTGAGGGTGAGGGTTAGGGATGGGGTTAGTGTTGGGAATAGTGTTAGGTTGAGGGTGAGTGTGTGGTTTATGTTAGGGTTGGAGTTAGGGTTAGGCTTAGTGTTAGGCGGAGGGTGAGGGTGAGGGTGAGGGTTAGTGTTAAGTGAGGGTGAGGTTTAGGGTTATATTTAGGCTTTTAGGGTTAGAGTGAAGGTTAGGATGAGGTTTACGGTTAGGATTAGTGTTAGGTTGAGGGCTAGAGTGAGGGTGAAGTTTATGGTTAGCATTAGGATGAGGTTTAGTGTTACGGTTAGGGTTAGAGTACGGTGAGTGTGAGGATTAGGGTTAGGTTTAGGGTTAGGGTTATTGTTAGGCTTAGGGTTAGAGTTAAGTTGGGGGTAAGGGTGAGGGTGAGGATTAGGTTTAGGGTTAGGGTGAGGTTTAGGATGAGGTTTAGGGTTAGGATTAGGGTTTGTTTGAGGGCTAGGGTGAGGATTAGGGTGAGGGTTAGGGACAGTGTTAGGTTTAGGATTGGGGTTAGGGTGAGGTTTAGGGTTTGGGTTAGGGTTAGAGTTAGGATTAGGGTGAGGGTGAGGTTTAGGGTTAGAGTCAGGGTTAGGGTGAGGGTTAGGTTGAGATTTAGGTTAGGAATAGTGTTAGGGTTAGGGTAAGGGTGAGAGTTAGGGGGAGAGATAGTGTAAGGGTTAGGGTTAGGATTAGGGTTAGGGTGAGGGTAAGTGTGTGGGTTAACGTTAATTTTAGGTTCAGGCTTAAGGTTAGGCTGAGGGTGAGTGTTTGTGTTAGCGTCAGGTTTAGGGTTAGGCTTAGGGTTAGGCTGAGGGTGAGGTTGAGGGTGAGAAAGTTAGCCTTAGGGTGAGGGTTAGTCATAGGGTTAGGAGGAGGGTTAGGTTGAGTTTTAGGGTTAGGATTAGGGTTTGGGTGAGCACTAGGGTGAGGGTGAACGTTAGGGTTAGGGTGAGCGTGAGGTTTAGGGTTAGGGTTAGGGTGAGGCTGAGGGTGTGCGTTAGGGCTAGGGTTAATGTTAGTGTTAGGGTTAAGGTGAGGGTTAGGGTGAGCATGAGGGTTAGGGTTAGGTTTAGGGTTAGGATTAGGGCAAACGTGAGGGTGAGTATGTGTGTTAGGGTTAGGTTTAGGGTTAGGCTTAGGGTTAGGCTGAGGGTGAGGTTGAGGGTGAGGGTTAGCATTAGGGTGAGGGTTAGGTTTAGGGTTAGGGGAAGGGTTAGGATGAGGGTTAGGGTTAGGATTAGGGTTAGGGTGAGGGCTAGGGTGAGAGTGAGCTTTAGGGCTAGGGTTAGGATGAGTTTAGGTTTAGGGTGAGGGTTAGGATGAGGGTGAGGTTCAGGGTTACTGTTACGGTTAGGATGAGATTGAGGTGAGGAATAGGGTTATGGTTAGTGTTAGGGTTAGGGTTAAGGTGAGGGTTAGGGTGAGGGTCAGGGTTAGGGTTAGGGTTAGGATTAGGATAAAGTTTAGGTTTAGGGTGAGGTTTAGTGTTATGATTAGGGTTATGGTTTTGGTGATGGTTAGGGTGATGGTAATGTTTAGGGTTAGGGTTAGGCTTAGGCTTAGGGTTAGGCTGAGGGTGAGGGTGAGGGTTCAGGTTAGGGTGAAGGTTAGGGTTAGGGTTAAGGTGAGAGTTAGGGTTTGGGTTAAGTTTAGGGTTAGAGTGATTTTTAGGGTAAGGGTTTTGGTGACAGTGACGGTTAGGGTTAGGTTGAGGGTTAGGGTGAGGGTTAGGATAAGTGTTAGCATTAGGATTAGGGTTAGGGTGAGGGCTAGGGCTAGGGTGAGGTGTAGGTGTAGGGTTAGGGTGAGGTTTAGGGTTAGGGTTAGGGTTAGGGGGAGTGGGAGGTTTAGGGTTAGAGTTAGGGTTAGGGGGTGGCTGAATGTGAGGGTTAGGGGTAAGGTTAGTGTTAGGGTTATGGTGAGGGTTAGGGTGAGGGTGAATTTTAGGCTTAGGGTTAGAATTAGGATTAGGGTAAGGATTAGGGTGAATGTAAGGGTTAGGGTTAGGGTTAGGATGAGGGTATGTGTTAGGGTGAAGGTTAGGTTTAGGGTGAAGGATTTGGTTAGGATGAGGGATAGGTTTAGGGTTAGGGTTATTGTAAGGGTTAGGGTTAGGGTTATGGTTACTTTGAGGGTGTGGCTGAGGGTTAAGATTAGGGTTAGTTTTAGGTTTAGGTTTAGGTTTAGGATTAGGGTTAAGGTTAGGGTTAGGTTTAGGGTTAGGGTTAGGGTTACGGTGAGGGTTAGGGTTATTGTTAGTGTTATGGTTTGGGTTAATTTTGCGGTGAGGGTTAGGCTGAGGGTCAGGGTTATGCTTAGGGTTAGGGTTAGGGTTACTGTTAGTGTTAGGGTTAGGGTGAGGTTTAGGGTGAGGGTGAGGGTTAGGGATAAGTTTAGGATTAGGTCTAGGGTTAAGGTGAGGGTGAGTGTGAGGGTTAGGGTTAGAGTTAGGGTTAGGATTAGAGTTAGGGTCAGGGTGAGGGTTAGGATTAGGGTGAGGCTTGGGGTTAGGGTTAGAGTGAGAGTTAGGGTGAGGCTTAGGCTTAGGCTTAGGTTTAGGGTGTGGGCTAGGGTGAGGTTGAGGGTTAGGATGAGGGTTAGGGTTAGGGTTAGTGTTAGGGTTAGGGTTGGAGTTAGGGTTAGGCTTAGTGTTAGGCAGAGGATGAGGGTGAGGGTGAGGATTAGGGTTAGGTGAGGGGGAGGTTTAGGTTTAGATTTAGTGTTAGATGGAGGGCTAGTGTGAGGGTTAGGGTTTTAGGGTTAGGGTGAGGGTTAGGATGAAGTTTAGGGTTATGATAAGGGTTAGTATTAGGGTTAGGGTAAGGGCTAGAGTGAGGGTGAGGCTTATGGTTAGCGTTAGGGTCTGCTTTAGTGTTAGGGTTAGGGTTAGAGTTACTGTGAGTGTGAGGGTTATGGTTAGGTTTAGGGTTAGGGCTTTTGTTAGGGTTAGGTTTAGAGTTTAATTGAGGGTAAGGGTTAGGGTTAGGTTTAGGGTTTGGGTTAGAGTTAAGTTGAGGGTAAGGTTGAGGGTGAGGTTTAGGTTTAGGGTTAGGGTGAGGGTTAGGATGAGGGTTAGGGTTATTGTTACTGTTATGGTGTGGGTTAAGTTTGCGGTGATGGTGAGGCTGAAGGTGAGGGTTATGGTTTTGGTTAGGGTTAGGGTTAGTGTTAGGGTTAGGGTTAGGGTGAGGTTTAGGGTTTGGGTTAGGGTTAGCCTTAGGGGTAGGCTGAGGGTGAGGTTGAGGGTTAGAAAGTTAGGGTTAGGGTGAGGGTTAGTCATAAGTTTAGGTGGAGGTTTAGAATGAGTTTTAGGGTTAGGATTAGGGTTTGGGTGAGGGCTAGGGTGAGGGTGAGTGTTATGGTTCGGGTGAGGGTGAGGTTTAGGTTGAGGTTTAGATTGAGGGTTAGGGTGAGTGTTAGGGTTAGCGTTAGGGTGAGGGTGAGGTTTAGGGTTAGAGTTAGGGTTAGGGTGAGGCTGATTGTGAGGGCTAGGGTTAGGGTTAGTGTTAGAGGTAGGGATAGGTTGAGGGTTAGGGTGTGGGTGAGGGTTAGGCTTAGGGTTAGGATTAGGTTTAGGGTAAGGTTTAGGGTGAGTGTGAGGTTTAGGGTTAGGGTTAGGGTTAGGTTTAGGGTAGGATGAGGGTGAGGGTGAGGGTTAGGGTTAGGGTGAGTGTTAGGGTTAGGGTTAAGGTGAGAGTTAGGGTTCAGGTTAAGTTTAGGGTTAGGATGAGGGTTAGTGTTAGGGTTAGTGTTAGGGTGAGGGTTAGGGTTAGGGTTAGGGTGAGGGTGAGGGCTAGGATGAGGATTAGGGTTAGGATTAGGGTTAGGATGAGGGCTATGATGAGGGGGAGGTTTAGGGTTAGTGTTAGCATGAGGTTTAGGTTTAGGGTTAGAGTGAGTGTTAGGATGAGGGTTAGGGTTACAGTGAGGGTGAGGGTTAGCATTAGGTTTAGGGTTAGGATTAGGGTAAGGGTTAGGGTGAGTGTTTGTATTAAGGTTAGGTTTAGGGTTATATTTAGGGTTAGGATTATTGTTATTTTTATTGTTAGGGTTAGAATTAAGGTGTGGGTGAGGGAGAGGGTGAGGGTGTGGGTTATGGTGAGGTTTAGGGTTAGGGTTAAGATTAGGGTTACAGTGAGGGTGAGGTTTAGGGTTAGATTTAGGGTTAGGGGGAGGGTTAGATAGAGGATTAGGTTTAGGGTTAGTGTTAGGGTTAAGGTTAGGGTGAGGGTTAGCTTGAGGTTTAGATTTAGGGTTAGGGTTAGGATTAGGGTTAGGGTGAGCATGAGTGTGAGGGTTAGGGTTAGGTTTAGGCTGAGGGTGAGGCTGGGGGTGAGGATTAGGGTTAGGCTAATGGTTAGCATTAGGGTGATGGTGAAGGTTAGTTTGAGGGTTAGAGTTAGGATTAGGGTTACGGTGAGTGCTAGGGTGAGGTTGAGGGTTAGGGTAAGGCTTAGGCTTAGGCTTAGGCTTAGGCTGAGTTTGAGGTTGAGGTTGATGGTTAGGGTTAGGGTGATGGTTAGGATTACGATTAGGGTGTTGGTTAGGATGAAGTTTCGGTTTATGGTGAGGGTTAGGGTGAGGAGGATGGTAAGGGTAAACGTGAGGGTGAGGGTTAAGATAAAGGTGAGGGTTAGGTTCAGGTTTAGGGTTAGGGTAAGGGTGAGGTTTAGGGTTAGGGTGTGGTTTAGATTGAGAATTAAGGTTACGGTTAGTGTAAGGTTTCGGGTGAGAATGAGGGTTAGGGTTAGGGTGAGGGTGAGGGTTAGAACTAGGGTTAAGGTGAGGGCTAGGGTGAGGGTGAGGGTTATTGTTATGCTTAGTGTTAGTGTTAGGGTGAGTGGATGTGTTAGAGTGAGGGTTAGGGTTACGGTGAGGGTTATGGTTAGGGTTAGGGTTAGGGTTTTTGTTAGGGTTTTTGTTAGGGTTAGGGTTACGGTTACGGTTACGTTGAAAGTGAGGATGAGGTTTAGGGTTAGTTATAGTGGTAGGGTTATGGTAAGGGTTACGTTGAGGGTTGGGTTTAGGGTTAGTGTTAGTTTTAGTTTTAGGGTGAGAGTTAGGGGGAGGCTGAGGGTTAGGGTTAGGGTTAGGGTTAGGATTAGTGTTAGGGTGAGGGTGAGTGTGTGTGTTAGGGTTAGATTTAGGGTTAGGCTTAGGGTTAGCCTGAGTGTGCGGTTCAGGTTGAGGCTAAGGGTTAATGTGAGGGTTAGGTTTAGGGTTAGGTTGAGGGTTTGGATGAGGGTTAGGGTTACAATGAGGGTGAGGTTTAGGGTTAGTGTGAGGGTTAGGGTTAGGATTAGGGTTAGGTTGAGGGTAGGTTTTAGGATTAGGGTTAGGTTTAGGGTTAGGTTTAGGGTTAGGGTTTGGTTTAGGGTTAGGATTAGTGTTATTGTTAGGGTTAGGATTAGAGTTACTGTGAGGGTGAGGGTGAGGGTGATCGTTAGGGTAATGTTTAGGGTGAGGTTTTGGGTTAGGGTTAGGATTAGGGCTAGGGTAAGTTTAGGTTTATGGTTAGACTTAGGGTTAGGGGAAGGGTTAGGATGAGTGTTAGGGTTAGGGTTAATGTTAGGGTTAAGGTTAAGGTGAGGGTTAGGTTGAGGTTTAGGGTTAGGGTTAGGGTGAGGATTAGGGTTAGGGTTAGGTTAGGGTGAGGGTTGGGTTTAGGGTTAGAGTTAGGGTTAGGGTGAGGCTGAGCGTGAGGGTTAGGGTTAGGGTTAGTGTTAGAGTTAGGGATAGGGTGAGGATTAGGGTGAGGGTGAGGGATAGGCTTAGGGTTAGGATTTGGTTTAGGATAAAGATTAGGGTGAGGGTTAGGGTTAGGGATAGGGTTAGGTTTAGGATTAGGGTTAGGGTGAGTGTGAGTGTGAGGGTTAGGTTTAGGGTTAGTGTTAGGTTTTGGGTTAGGGTTAGTGTTAGTGTTAAGGTGAGGGTTAGGGTTAGGTTTATGTTTAGGATTAGGCTTAGGTTTAGGCTGAGGGTGACAGTGGGGGTGAGGATTAGGTTTAGGGTTATGGTTAGGGGTAGGGATAAGGTTATTGTTAGTGTTATGGTTATGGTTAAGTTTGTGGTGAGGGTGATGCTGAGGGCGAGGGTTATGGTTAGGTTTAAGGTTAGGGTTAGGATTACGGTTAGGCTTAGGCTTAGGCTGAGGGAAATGGTGGGGGTGAGGATTAGATTTAGGGTTAGGGTTATTTTTAGTGTTATGGTTAGGGTTAAGTTTGCGGTGAGGGTGAGGCTGATGGTGAGGGTTATGTTTAGGGTAAGGGTTAAATTTAGGCTTAGTGTTATTGTTAGGGTAAGGGTTAGAGTTATGGTGAGTTTGAGGGTGAGGGTGAGGGTTAGGGTTAGTGTGAGGTATAGGGTGAGGTTTAGGGTTAGTGTTAGTGTTAGGGTGAGGGTGAGGTTTAGGGTTAAACTTAGGTTTAGGAGGAATGTTAGGGTGAGGTTTAGGGTAGGCTTGGTGTTAGGGTTAGAGTGAGGGAAAGGGTTAGGTTCATGTTTAGGGATAGGGTTAGGTTTAGGAGTAGGCTTAGGGTGAGGGTGAGTGTGAGGGTTAGGGTGAGGGTTAGGTTTAGGGTTATGGTGAGGGTTTGGATGAGGGTTAGGGTTAGTGTAAGGGTGAGGTTTAGGGTTAGTGTGAGGGTTAGTGTTAGGATTAGGGTTAGTGTGAGGTAGGTGTTAGGATTAGGGTTATGGTTAGTGTTAGGGTTAGGTTAAGTGTTAGGATTAGTGTTATTGTTAGGGTTAGGATTAGAGTTACTGTGAGGTTGAGGCTGAGGGTGAGCGTTAGGGTTAGGTTTAGGGTGAGGTTTAGGATTAGGGTTAAGATTAGTGTTAGGGTAAGGCTGAGGTTTATGGTTAGACTTAGGTTTAGGGGGAGGGTTAGGTTGAGGGTTAGGGTTAGGGTTACTGTTAGGGTTAGGGTTAAGGTGAGGGTTAGGTTGAGGTTTAGGGTTCGGGTTAGGGTGAGGTTTAGGGTTAGGGTAATAGTTAGGGTGAGGGTGTGGTTTAGGGTAAGAGTTAGGCTGAGGGTGAGGGTTAGGGTTACGGTTAGTGCTAGAGTTAGGGATAGGGTGAGGGTTAGGGTGAGGGTGAGGGTTAGGGTGAGGGTTAGGTTTAGGGTTTTGATGAGGGTTTGGATGAGGGTTAGGGTTAGAGTGAGGGTGAGGTTTAGGGTTAGTGTGAGGGTTAGGGTTAGGATTAGGGTTAGGGTGAGGTAGGTGTTAGGATTAGGGTTATGGTTAGTGTTAGGGTTAGGTTAAGGGTTAGGATTAGTGTTATTGTTAGGGTTAGGATTAGAGTTACTGTGAGGGTGAGGCTGAGGGTGAGCGTTAGGGTTAGGTTTAGGGTGAGGTTTAGGATTAGGGTTAGGATTCGTGTTTGGGTAAGGCTGAGGTTTATGGTTAGACTTAGGTTTAGGGGGAGGGTTAGGTTGAGGGTTAGGTTTAGGGTTACTGTTAGGGTTAGGTTTAATGTGAGGTTTAGGTTGAGGTTTAGGGTTCGGGTTAGGGTGAGGTTTAGGTTTAGGGTGATAGTTAGGGTGAGGGTGTGGTTTAGGGTAAGAGTTAGGCTGAGGGTGAGGGTTAGGGTTACGGTTAGTGTTAGAGTTAGGGATAGGGTGAGGGTTAGGGTGAGGGTGAGGGTTAGGCTTACGGTTAGGATTAGGTTTAGGATAAGGGTAAGGGTGAGGGTTAGGGAGAGGGTTTGGGTTAGGGTGAGGGTGAGTGTGAGGATTAGGGTTAGGGTTAGGGTTAGGGTGAGGGTGAGGGTTAGGGTTTGGGTTAGGGTGAGGTTGAGGCTGAGGATTATTGTTATGTTTAGGGTTATGGTTATGTTTAGGGTTAGGGTTAGGTTTATTGATAGTGTTACGGTGAGGTTTAGGGTTAGTTTTAGGGTTTGGATTAGGCTTAGGTTTAGGCTGACGATGAGAGTGGTGGTGAAGATTAGGATTAGGGTTAGGGTTAGGGATAGGGTTATTGTTATTGTTATGGTTAGGATTAAGTTTGTGCTGCGGGTGACCCTGAGGGTAAGGGTTATGGTTAGGGTTAAGGTTAGGGTTAGGATTAGGGATAGGCTTAGGGTTAGACTGAGGGTGATGGTGGAGGAGAGGATGAGGGTTAGGGTTAGGGTTATTGTTAGTGTTATGGTTAGGGTTAAGTTTGCTGTGAGCGTGAGGCTGAGGGTGAGGGTTATGTTTAGGGTTAGGGTTAAGTTTAGGGTTAGTGTTATTGTTAGGGAAAGGTTTAGATTTATGGTGAGATTGAGGCTGAGGGTGAGGGTTAGGGTTAGGGTGAGGTGTAGGGTGAGATTTAGGGTTAGGGTTAGGGATAGTGTGAGGGTGAGGTTTAGGGTTAGACTTAGGGTTAGGGGGAGGGTTAGGGTGAGGTTTAGGGCTAGGGTTAGTGTTAGGGTTAGGGTGAAGGAAAGGGTTAGTTTGAGGTTTAGTGATAGGGTTAGGCTTAGGGTGAGGGTGAGTGTGACGGTTAGGGAGAGGGTTAGGCTTAGGCTTAGGGTTAGGCTGAAGCTGAGGGTGGGGGTTAGGATTACGGTTAGGGTGACGGTTAGGTTTAGGGTTAGGTTGAGGGTTAGGATGAGAGTTAGTGTTAGGATTGGGATTTGGGTGACGGCTAGGGTGAGGGTCAGGGTTAGGTAAGGCTTAGGCTTAGGCTTAGGGTTAGGATGAGTGTGAGGTTGAGGGTGAGGGTTAGGTTTAGGGTTATGATTAGGTTTATGGTTAGGGTGAGGGTTAGGACGAGGTTTAGTGTTAGGTTGAGGGTTAGGTTGAGGATGATGGTAAAGGTAAAGGTGAGGTTTGGGCAGAGTGTGAGGGTTTCGTTAAGGGAGAGGTATAGGGTTAGGTTTAGGGTTAGAATAAGGGTTAGGGTTAGGGTAAGGGTTAAATTGAGGATTAGGTTTAGGGTTAGTGTGAGGTTTAGGGTGACGATGAGGGTTAGGGTTAGGGTGAGGGTGAGGGTTAGAATTAGGGTTTGGGAGAGGGCTATGCTGAGGGTGAGGGTGAGGGTTAGGGTTTTGGTTAGGCTGAGGTTTAGGGTTTGGATTAGGGTTAGAGTTAGGTTTACGGTTAATTGTGAGGCTTAGGGTTAGAGTTAGAGTTAGGGTTATGGTTGGGGTTAGAGATAGGGTGAGGTTTAGGATTAGGATGAGGGTTAGGGTTAGTGTGAGGGTGAGTGTCAGTGTTAGGGTTAGTGTTAGGGTGAGGATAAGCGTTATGGTGAGGCTTAGGGTTAGGTTTAGGATTTTGGTTAGGGTGAGGGTTAGGGTTAGGGTTAGGGTTAGGGTGAGGTTGAGGTTTAGGGTTAGATATAGGGTTAGAGGGAGGGTTAGGGTGAGGGTTAGTGTTAGTGTTAGTGTGAGGGTGAGGTTTAGGTTGAGGTTTAGGGTTAGGTTTAGGGTTAGGGTTAGTGTGACGGATAGTGTTAGGGTGAGGGTAAGTGTTAGTGTGAGGGTTAGGGTTAGGGTGAGTGTTATGGTTAGGATGAGGGTTAGTATTAGGGTTAGTGTTATTGTTAGGGTTAGGTTTAGGGTAATGGTTACAGTGAGGGTGACGGTTAGGGTTAGGGATAGGGTGAGGTTTAGGGTTAGGGTTAGGCTAAGGGTAAGGGTTTGGATGAGGGTTAGTGTTACGGTGAGGGTGAGGGTTAGGGTTCGGGTGAGGGTTAGGTTTAGGATTAGGGTTAGGGTGAGGGTGAGTTTTAGGATTAGGGTTAGGGTAAGGTTTAGGTTTAGGTTTAGGGTTAGGATTAGTGTTATTGTTAAGGTTGTGGTTAGATTCATGCTGAGGGTAAGGTTGAGGGTGAGGGATAGGGTGAGGTTTAGGGTATGGATTAGGGTTAGGGTTAGGATTAGGGTTAGGGTGACGGTGAGGTTTAAGGTTAGATTTAGAGTTAAGGGGAGGGTTAGTTCGTGGGTTAGTGTTAGTGTTAGTGTTAGGGTTAAAGTTAGGGTGAGGGTTAGATTGAGGTTAAGATTTAGGGTTAGGATGAGGGTTAGGGTGAGGGTGACTGTGAGGGTTAGAGTTAGGGTTAGGTTGAGGCTGATTTTGAGGTTTAGGGTTAGAGTTCTTGTTAGAGTTAGTGTTATGATGAGGGTTAGGGTGAGTGTGAGGGTTAGGCTTAGGGTTAGGATTGAGATTAGGATAAGGGTTAGGGTTATTGTGAGGGTTAGGGTTAGGCTTAGGGTTAGGGTGAGGGTGAGGGTGAGGGTTAGGGTGAGGGTTAGGGTTAGGGTTAGGGTGAGAGTTAGGGTTCGGGTGAAGTTTAGAGCTTGGATGCAGGTTAGGGTTAGGGTTATGGTGAGTGTGAGGGCTAGGGTTAGATTGAAGGTTAGGGTTAGGTTTAGGGTTAGGGTGTGGGTTTGTGTTAGGTTTAGTGTGAGGGTTAGCGTTAGGGTGAGGGTTTGGATGAGGGTTAAGTTTATGGTGAGGGTGAGGGTTAGGGTTATGTTTAGGATTAGTTTTAGGGTGAGGGTGTGTGTTAGGATTAGGGTAATGGTTAGGGTTAGGGTTAGGTTTAGGATTAGGATTAGTGTTATTGTTAGGGTTAGAGTTGGAGTTCAAGTGAGGGTGAGGGTGAGGGTTAGGGTGAGTTTTGGTTAGGGGTAGGATTAGGGTTAGGGTGAGGGTGAGGTTTATGGTTAGATTTAGGGTTAGGGGGAGGGTTAGTTCGTGGGTTAGGTTTAGTGTTAGGGTTAAGGTTAGGGTGATGGTTAGGTTGAGGTTAAGGTTTAGGTTTAGGGTTAGGTTTATGATTAGGGTTAGGGTGAGGATGAGTGTATGTGTTAGGCTTAGGGTTAGGCCTCGGCTTAGGTTTAGGCTGAGGGTGAGTGTGGGAGTGAGGATTAGGGTTAGGGTGATGGTTAGGTTTAAGGTTAGTGTGACGGTAAAGATGAGGGTTAGGGTTAGGATTAGGGTTAGGGTGAGGATGAGTGTATGTGTTAGGCTTAGGGTTAGGCCTCGGCTTAGGTTTAGGCTGAGGGTGAGTGTGGGAGTGAGGATTAGGGTTAGGGTGATGGTTAGGTTTAAGGTTAGTGTGACGGTAAAGATGAGGGTTAGGGTTAGGATTAGGGTTAGGGTGAGGGCTAGGGAGAGGGTGAGGGTTAGGGTAAGGGTTAGGCTTAGGCTTAGGGTTAGGTTGAGTTTGAGGTTGAGGGTGAGGATTAGGGTTAGGGTGATGTTTAAGTTTATGGTTAGGGTGAGGGTTAGGATAAGGTTTAGGGTTAGGGGGAGGTTTAGGGTCAGGATGATCGTAAGGGTAAAGGTGAGGTTTAGGCTGAGGGTGAGGGTTAAGATAAGGTTGTGGGTTAGGGTTAAGTTTAGGGTTAGGGGAAGGGTTAGGGTTAGGGTTAGGGTGAGGGCTAGATTGAGGTTTAGGGTTAGGGTTAGTGTGAGGTTTAGGGTGAGGATGAGGGTTAGGGTTAGGGTGAGGGTGAGGGTTAGAATTAGGTTTAGGGTGAGGGCTAGGGTGAGGGTGAGGTTTTGGGTTAGGGTGTGGTTTAGGATTAGGTTGAGGGTTAGCGTTAGTGTGAGGGTTAGTGTTAGGGTTAGTTTTAGTGTTAGGGTGAGAGTGTTAGGGTGAGGGATAGGGTTAGGGTTTGGTTTATGGTTAGGGTGAGGGTTATGGTTAGGTTTGTTGTTAGGGTTAGGGTTACTTTTTCAATGAGCGTGACAGATAGTGTTAGGGGGAGGGGGAGGCTTATTATTAGAGTTAGGGTTAGGCTGAGGCTGAGGGTGAGGGTTAGGTTTATGGTTAGTGTTAGGTTTAGGGTTAGTGTGAGGGTTAGGGTTAGGCTTAGGCTTCGGCTTAGGCTTAGCCTTAGGCTGAGCATGAGGGTGAGGGTTAGGGTTAGGGTGAGGGTTAGAATAAGTTTTAGGGTTAGGATTAGTTTTAGGGTGAGGGCTAGGCTGAGGGTTAATGTGAGTGTTAGGTTTAGGGATAGGGTTAGGTTTAGGATTAGAGTTAGGGTGAGGGTGAGTGTGATGGTTAGGGTTAGGGTTAGTCTTAGGGTTAGGGTGAGGGTAAGGGTTAGGGTTTGTGTTAGGGTGAGGGTGAGGCTGAGGATTAGGGTTTGGTTCAGATTTTGGGTTAGGGTTAGGGTTAGGTTTAAGGTGATGGTTAGGGTTAGGGTTAGCCTTAGGATTAGTGTTAGGCTGAGGGTGAGGGTGTGGTTTAGGGTTAGGTTTGGGTTAAGGTGAGGGTGAGGCTGTGGATTAGGTTTACGTTTAGGGTTAGGGTTAGGGTTATGTTTAGGCTTAGGGTTTGGGTTAGCGTGAGGTTTAGGTTTAGATATAGGGTTAGGCGGAGGGTTAGGGCAAGGGTTAGGAATAGGGTTATTGTTAGGGTTAGGGTGAGGGTGAGGGTTAGGTTGAGGTTTAGTTTTGGGGTTAGGGTTAGGGTTAGTGTGAGGGTTAGTGTTAGCGTTAGGGTTAGTGTTAGGGTGAGGGTAAGTGTTAGGGTGAGGGTTTTGTTTAGGGTGAGGGTTATGATTAGGGTGAGGGTTAGGATTAGCTTTAGGGTTATTGTTAGGGTTAGGTTTAGGGTTACAGTTACAATGAGGGTGAGTGTGAGGGTTAGCGTTAAGTTTAGGGTGATGTTTAGTGTTTGGGTTAGGGTTAGAGTGAGGGTTAGAGTGAGGGTGAGGTTTAGGGATAGAGTTAGGGTTAGGGTGAGGGTTAGATTGAGGTTTAATGTTAGGGTTAGTGTTATTGTTACGGTTAGGGTGACAGTTGGGGGGGTTATTGTTAGCGTTAGCGTTAGGGTTACGGTGTGGGTGACGTTTAGTGTTAGAATTAAGGTTAGGGTGAGGCTGAGTGTGAGGGTTAGCTTTACGGTTAGTGTTAGGGTTAGGGTGAGGGTGAGGGTTAGGGCTAGGGTTAAGATTAGGATTAGGTTTAGGTTTAGGGTTAGAGTGAGTGTGATGGTTAGGGTTAGGGTTTGGGTTAGCCTTATGTTTAGGCTGAGGGTGAGGGTGAGGGTTAGGTTTAGGGTGAGGGTTAGAGTTAGGGTTAGGGTAAGGTTTAGTGTTAGGTTTAGGGTTAGGATGATGGTGAGGTTTAGGGGTAGAGTTAGGATTAGGGTGAGGTTGAGTGTGAGTGTTAGGGTTAGGGTTAATGTTAGGCTTAGGTTTAGGCTGAGGGTGAGGGTGAGTTTTAGGGTTAAGTTTAAGATGAGGTTTAGGTTTAGGGTTAAGTTTAGAATTTGTGTTATGGTGAGATTAATTGTAGGGTTAGAGTTAGGGTCAGTGTTATGGTTAGGGTTAGGGTGAGTGTTAGGGTTAGGCTTAGGCTTAGGCATAGTCCGAACATGAGGGTGAAGGTTAGGGTTAGGGTTAGGGTGATGGTTCGGTTTAGGGTTAGTGTTATTGATAGTGTTAGGGTTAGAGTTTCGGTGAGGGTGAGGGTGAGGGTGCGGGTGAGGTTTAGGGTTAGGGTTAGGGTGGGGTTTACGGGTAGTGTTAAGGTTACGGTTAGGGTGAGGGTTATGGTTAGGATTATGGTTAGGGTGAGGGCTAGGGTGAGGGTGAGGGTTAGGGTTAGGTTTAGGCTTAGGCTTAGGGTTAGTCTGAGGGTGAGGTTGAGGGTGAGGGATAGGGTTAGGGTAATGGTTAGGGTTACGGTTAGGGTGAGGGTAAGGATGAGGGTTAGTGTTAGGGTGAGGTTTAGAGTGAGGGTGATGGTAAGCTTAAAGGTGAGGATTAGGCTGAGACTAGGGTTAAGATAAGGGTGAGGATAAGTGTTAGGGTGAGGGTTAGGGTTAGGGTGAGTTTTATGGTTAGGGTGAGGGTTAGAGTTAGGGTTACGGTTTTTGTTAGGGTTAGGATTAGAGTTACCCTTACAGTGAGGGTGAGTGTAAGGGTTAGGTTTAGGGTGAGGTTATGGTTAGGTTTATGGTTAGAATTTGGGTTGGGTTTAAAGTTAGGGTTAGGGTGAAGGCTAGGGTGAGGATGAGGGTTAGGGTTAGGGTTAGATTTAGGGCTAGAATTAGCTTTAGGGTAAGGGTGAGTGTGTGGGTTAGGGTTAGGGTTAGGGTTAGGCTTAGGGTTAGACTAAGGGTGAGGTTAGGGGTGACTGTTAGGGCTAGGGTGAGGGTTAGGTTTAGGGTTAGGGTGAGGGGTAGGATGAGGATTAAGGTTAGGATTAGGGTTAGGGTGAAGACTAGGGTGAGGGTGAGGTTGAGGGTCAGGGTTAGGGTTACCATGAGTGTCAGGTTTAGGGTTAGAGTTAGGGTTAGGGTGAGGGATAGGGTGAGGTTTAGGGTTAGGATTAGTGTTAGGGTTAGGGTGAGGGTGAGGGCTAGTTTTAGGATGAGGGTTAGGTTTAGGTTAAGGGTTAGGGTTAGGGTTACGGTGGGGTCGGGGTTAGGGTTAGTTTGAGGGTTAGAATTAGGTTTAGGGTTAGGTTGAGGGTTAGGGATAGGATTAGGGTGAGGCTTTGGATGGGGTTTAAGGTTACAATTAGTTTTAGGGTGAGTCCTAGGGTGAGGGTGAGGGTTATTGTTAGGGTTAGGGTGAGGTTTAGGGTTAGGTTTAGGGTTAGGTTTACAGTGATGGTGAGGGTTAGGGTTAGGGTTAGAGTTACAGTGAGGGTGAGGGTAAGGATCAGGGTTAGTGTGAGGTTTAGCGTTAGGGTTATGGTTAGGGTGAGGGTGAGGTTTAGGGTTAGAGTTAGGGTTAGGGTTAGGGTTAGGGTTATCGTGAGTGTTAGATTGAGGTTTAATGTTAGGGTTTGGGTTATGTTTAGGATTGGGTTTACGTTGAGGGTGAGTGTGAGGGTTAGGGTGAGGTTGAGGGTTATGGTTAGGGTTACAGTGAGGGTTAGGGTTAGGGTAAGGGTGAGAGTTAGGGTTAGGGTCAGGGTGAAGGTGAGGGTTAGTATTAGGGTTAGGTTTAGAGTTACAGTGAGGGTGAGGGTGAGGGTGAGGGTAAGGATCAGGGTTAGGGTGAGGTTTAGGGTTAGGGTTATGTTTAGGGTGAGGGTGAGGTTTAGGGTTAGAGTTAGGGTTAGGGGAGGGTAAGGGTGAGGGTTAGGGTTAGGGTTAGTGTTAGGCTGAGAGTTAGATTGAGGTTTAATATTAGGGTTAGGGTTACGTTTAGGATTAGGTTTACGGTGAGGGTGAGTGTGAGGGTTAGGGTTAGGGTTCAGCTTAGGCTTAGGGTTAGGCTGAGGATATGGTTGGGGATGAGGATTAGGTTTAGAATGATGGTTAGGTTTATGGTGAGGTTAAGGGTTAGGATGAGGGTTAGGGTGAGGGCTTGGGTGAGGGTGAGTGTTAGGTTTAGGTTTAGGCTTAGGCTTAGGTTTAGGCTGAGGCTGAGGGTGAGGGTGAGGGTAGGGTTAGGGTGATGGTTGGGATTCCCGTTAGGGTGAGGGTTAGGATGAGGATTAGGGTTAGGGTGAGGGTTAGTGTGAGGGTGACGGTAAGGTTAAAAGTTATCGTTAGGCTGAGGGTGAGGGTTATGGTAAGTGTGTGGGTTAGGGTTAGGGTGAGGTTGAGGGTTAGGGTTAGCACGATGGTTAGGGTTAGTGTGAGGGTTAGTGTTAAGGTGAGTGTTAGTGTTAGGTTGAGGGTAAGTGTTAGGGTGAGGGTTAATGTTAGGGTGAAAGTTATTCTTAGGATGAGGATTAGGGTTAGGGTTAGGGTTATTGTTAGGTTAGGGTTAGGGTTACGGTTAAGTTGAGGGTGAGGGTGAGTTTGAGGTTTAGGGTTAGGATGAGGTTCAGGTTTAGGGTTAGGGTTAGAGTTAGGGTTAGGGTGATGGTTAGGGTTTGAGTTAGGTTTAGTGTTATTGTTGGGGTTAGGGTGATGTTTAGGATTAGTGTTAGGATTAGGCTTAGGCTTAGGCTTAGGCTGAGCATGAGGGTGAGGGTTAGGGTTAGGGTTAGGGTGGGGTTTAGGGTTAGGGTTAGGGTGAGGGTGAGGTTGAATGTTAGATATAGGGTTAGGGGGAGGGTTAGGGGGAGGGTTAGGGTTAGTGTTAGAGTGAGGGTAAGTGTTAGGGTGAGGGTTAGGAATAGGGTTAAGGTTATTTTTAGGGTTAGGTTTAGGGTTACGGTTACCTTGAGGGTGAGGATGAGGGTTAGGGTTAGGGTTAGGGTGAGGTTTAGGGTTTGGGTTAGTGTTAGAGTTAGGTTTAGGGTGAGGGTGTGGTTTAGGTTAGAGTTAGGGTTAGGGTAATGGTTAGGGTGAGGGTTAGGGTTAGTGTTCCTTTTTAGGTTAGGGTTAGTGTGAGAGTTAAGGGGAGGGTTAGAGTTAGGGTTACGATTAGGAATAGAGTTACGGTGAGGATGAGGGTTATGTTTAAGGTGAGTATTTGGATTAGGGTTAGAGTGAGGGTTAGGGTGAGGGTTAGGCTTAGGCTTAGGCTTTGGTTATGGGCTATGGTGAGGGTGAGGGTTAGGGTTAGGGTTAGGGTGAGGGTTAGGTTGAGGGTTTGTCTTAGTGTTAGGGTGGGGATTGGGGTTAGGTTTAAGTTTAATATTAGGTAGAGGGTGAGGTGACTGTGAGGTTAGGGTTACGGTGAGGGTGAGGTTAAGGGTTAGAGTTAGCGTTAGGGTGAGGGTTAGTGTGAGGGTTAGTGTTAGGGTAAGTATTACAGTTAGGGTTAGGGTGAGGGTGAGTGTGAGGGTCAGTGTTAGTCTTAGGCTTAGGCTTAAGCTTAGGCCGAGCATGAGGGTGAGGGTCAGGTTTAGGGTTAGCATTCGGGTTACGGTGACGGTTAGAGTGAATGTGACGGTTAAGTTAGCGTTAGGGTGAGGTTTAGGGTTAGGGTTAGGGTTATGGTGTGGGTGAGAGTTAGGGTTAGGGTTAGGGTTAGGGTGAGGGTGAGGGTTAGGATTAGTGAAAGGGTTAGAGTTACAGTGAGGGTGAAGATGAGGGTGAAGGTTAGGATCAGGGTTAGGGTGAGGTTAAGGGATAGGGTTATGGTTAGGGTGAGGGTGTTGTTTAGGGTTAGATTTATGGTTAGGGGGTGGGTTAGGGTGAGGGTTAGGTTTAGGGTTAGTGTTAGGGTTAGGGTTAGGGTGAGGGTCAGGTTGAGTTATAATGCTAGGATTAGTGTTAGGTTTAGGATTAGGTTTACGGTGAGGGTGAGTGTGAGGGTTAGGGTTAGGGTTCGGCTTAGGCTTAGGGTTAGGCTGAGGGTATGGGTGGATGGGTGGGGATGAGGATTAGGTTTAGAAAGATGGTTAGGGTTATGGTTAGATTAAGGGTTCGGATGAGGGTTAGGGTTAGGATTAGGGTTAGGGTGAGTGTGAGTGTTTGTGTTAGGGTTAGGCTTAGGCTTAGGGTTAGGTTGAGGCTGAGGTTGAGGGTGAGGGTTAGGATTAGGGTGATGGTTGGGGTTACCGTTAGGGTGAGGGTTAGGATGAGGATTAGGGTTAGGCTGAGGGTTAGGTTGAGGCTGAAGGTAAGGGTAAAGGATGAGGGTTAGGCTGAGGGTGAGAGTTAGGGTAAGGGTGAGGGTTAGGGTTAGGGTGAGAGTGAGGGTTAGATTGAGGATTAGTGTTAGGGTTAGTGTGAGGTTTAGGGTGAGGATAAGGGTTAGCGTTAGGTTGAGGGCTAGTTTGAGCGTGAGGGTTAGGGTTAGTGTGAGAGTTAGTGTTAGGGTCAGGGTTTGTGTTAAGATGAGGGTAAGTGTTAGGGTGAGGGTTAGGTTTAGGGTGAAATTTATGGTTAGGATGAGGGTTAGGGTTAGGGTTAGGGTTATTGTTAGGTTTAGGGTGACGGTTACGGTTACGGTGAGGATGTGGTTGAGGTTGAGGGTTAGGGTTAGATAGAGGCTTAGGGTTAGAGGTTAGGGTTAGAGTTAGGTTTAGGGTGACGGTGAGGTTTAGAGTTAGTGTTTGTGTTAGTGTTGGGGTTATGGTGAGGGTTAGGGTTAGTCTTAAGATTAGGCTTAGGTTTAGGCTGAGCATGAGGGTGAGGGTTAGGGTCAGGGTTAGGGTGGGGTTTAGGGTTAGGTTTAGGGTGAGGGTGAGGTTGAGTTTGAGGGTTAGGTATAGGTTGAAGGGGAGGGTTAGGGTGAGGGTTATGTTTAGGGTTATTGTTAGGGTTAGGGTTAGTTTTAGGTCTTCGATTAGTGTGAGGGTTAGTGTTAGGTTTAGGGTTACAGTTAGGGTGAGGGTAAGTGATAGGGTGATGGTTTGGGTTAGGGTGAGGGTTATGGTTAGGGTGAGGGTTTGGAATAGGGTTAGGGTTACTGTTAGGGTTAGGGTTAGGGTTAGGGTTAAGGTGAGGGTGAGGATGAGGGTTAAGGTTAGGGTAAGGGTGAGGGTTAGGGTTAGTGTAAGTGTGAGGATTAGGATGAGGGTGAGGTTTAGGGTTAGGTTTAGTGTGAGGTTTAGGTTTAGGGTGAGGGTAAGTGTGTGTTAGGGATAGGTTTAGGGTTAGGCTTAGGGTTAGGCTGAGGGTGGGGGTGAGGTTGAGGGTTAGGGTTAGGGTGATGGTTAGGGTTATCATAGGGGAGGTTTAGGGTTAGTGTTAGGGTTAGAGTTAGGGTTAGGGTGAGGTTGAGGTTTAGGAGTAGGTTTAGGGTTAGGGTGAGGTTTAGGGTTAGGATTAGGGTTAGGGTGAGGGCTAGGGTGAGGGTTACGGTGAGGGTTAGGTTTAGGGGTACTGTTAAGTTTACGGGTAGGGTTAGGGTTAGGGTGAGGGTTAGGGTGAGGGTTCGGGTGAGTGTGATGGTAAGCCTAAAGGTGAGGATTAGGCTGAGGCTGAGGGTTAAGATAAGGGTGAATGTAAGTGTTAGGGTGAGGGTTAGGGTTAGGGTGAGTGTTATGGTTAGGGTGAGGGTTAGATTTAGGGTTACGGTTATTGTTAGGGTTAGGGTTAGGTTTACCCTTACAATGAGGGTGAGGGATAGGGTTAGGTTTAGGGTGAGGTTTAGGGTTAGGTTTATGGTTAGAGTTTGGGTTAGGGTTAGGATTAGGGTTAGGGTGAAGGCTAGGGTGAGGGTGAGGGTTAGGGTTAGGGTTAGGGTTTGGGTTAGGATTAGGGTTAGGGTGAGGGTGAGTGTGTGGGTTCGGGTTAGGTTTAGGGTTAGGCTTAGGCTTAGGCTAAGGGTGAGGTTTAGGGTTAAGGTGAGGGTTAGGTTTAGGGTTAGATTGAGGGTGAGTGTGTTGGTTAGGGTTAGGTTTAGGATTAGGCTTAGGGTTAGACTAAGTGTGAGGTTAAGGGTGAGGGTTAGGTTAGGGTGAGGGTTAGGTTTAGGTTTAGGGTGAGGGTTAGGATGAGGGTTAAGGTTAGGATTAGGGTTAGGTTGAAGGCTAGGGTAACGGTGATGTTTAGGGTTAGGGTTACGGTTAAGGTGAGGGTCAGGATTAGGGTTAGAATTATGGTTAGGTTGAGGGATAGGGTGAGGTTTAGGGTTAGGATTAATGTTAGGGTTAGGGTGACGGTGAGGGTTAGGGTTAGGATGTGTGTTAGGTTTAGGGTGAGTGTTAGGGTTAGGGTTACGTTGGTGTCTGGGTTAGTGTTAGGTTGAGGGTTAGAATTAGGTTTAGGGTTAGATTGAGGGTTAGGTTTAGGGTTAGGGTGAGGTTTAGGGTTAGATATAGGGTTAGGGGAGGGTTAAGGTAAGGGTTAGGAATAGGGTTAGTGTTAGGGATTGGGTGAGGGTGAGGGTTAGGTTGAGGTTTATGGTTAGGGTTAGTGTGAGGGTTAGTGTTAGGGTGAGGGTAAGTGTTAGGGTGAGGGTTTGGGTTAGGGTGAGGGTTATGGTTAGGGTGAGGGTTAGCATTAGCTTTAGGGTTATTGTTAGGGTTAGGTTTAGGGTTATGGTTATTGTGAGGGTGAGTGTGAGGGCTAGGGCTAAGGTTAGGATGAGATTTAGTGTTTGGATTAGGGTTAGAGTTGGCGTTAGGTTGAGTCTGAGATCTAGCGTTAGGGTTAGGGTTAGTGTAAGAGTTATGGTTAGGGTTCGGGTTAGGGTGAGGGTAAGTGTTAAGGTGAGGGTTAGTTTTAGGGTGAAGGATATGGTTAGGATGAGGGTTAGGGTTAGGGTTATTGTTATTGTAAGGTTTAGGGCTAGGGTTATGGTTACGGTGACGGTGAGGGTTAGGATTAGGGTTAAGGTGAGGTTGAGGTTTAGGTTTAGGGTTAGATTTAGGGTTAGGGTGAGGGTTAGGATGAGTGTTAGGGTTAGGGTTAGGGTGAGAGTTAGGTGGAGGTTAAGGATTAGGGATAGGGTTAGGATTAGTGTTAGGGTGAGGGTGAGTGTGTATGCTAGGGTTAATTTTAGGGTTAGGCTTAGGGTTAGGCTGAGGGTGAGGGTGAGGGTTAGGGTTAAGATGAGGGTTAGGTTTAGGTTTAGGTGGAGGGTTAGGATGAGGGTTAGGATTAGGATTAGGGTTAGGTTGAGGGCTATGGTGAGGGTGAGGGTGAGGTTTAGGGTTAGGGTTAGGATGAGGTTTAGGGTTAGGGTTAGGGTGAGGGTAAGATTTAGGTTTAGATTTTGTTTTAGGTTGAGGCTGAGGGTGAGTGTTATGGTTAGGGTTTGTGTTAGGGTTAGGGTTAAGGTGAGGGTTAGGCTGAGGGTGAGGGTTAGGGTTAGGGTTAGGATTAGGATTAGGGTAATATGGTGAGTGTGAGGGTTTTGGTTAGGGTTAGTTTTAGGCTTAGGGTTAGGCTGAGTGTGAGGGTGAGGATGAGGGTTAGGATAAGGGTGAGGGTTAGGGTTAGGGTTACGGTTAGGGTGAGAGTTTGGTTTCAGGGTAAGTTTAGGGTTAGGATGAGAGTTAGGGTAACAGTTACGGTCAGCGTGAGGGTTAGGGTTAGGTGGATGGTTAGGGTTAGTGTGAGGGTTAGGGTGAGGTTAGGATGAGGATTTGGGTTAGGATTAGGGTTAGGGTGAGGGCTAGGGTGAGGATGAGGTTTAGTGTTAGTTTTAGTGTGAGGTTTAGGTTTAGAGTTAGGGTTAGGGTGAGGTTTTGGATGAGGGTTAGGGTAATGATGAGGGTCAGGTTTAGGGTGAGGGTGAAGTTTAGGGCTAGGTTTAGGGTTAGGTTGAGGGTGAGTGTTAGGATTAGGGTTAGGGTTAGGTTTAGGATAAGGTTTAGGGTTACCATTAGTGTTATTGTTAAGTTTATGGTTAGAGTTACGGTGAGGGTGAGGGTCAGGGTCAGGGTGAGGTTTAGAGTTAGGGTGAGGTTTAGGGTTAGGGTTAGGGTGAGGGTGAGGTTTAGGGTTAGATTTAGGGTTGGGGTGGGTTAGTTCGTGGGTTAGTGTTAGTGTTAAGGTAAAGGTTAGGTTGAGGTAAAGGTTTAGGGTTAGTATTGGTTAGGGTGAGGGTGAGTGTGAGGTTTAGTGTTAGGGTTAGGCTTAGGCTTAGGCTGAGGCTCAGGGTGAGGGTGGGGCTGAGGATTAGGGTTAAGTTGATGGTTAGGGTTTGGGCTAGGGTGAGGGTTAGGGTTTGGGTTAGTGTTAGAGTTAGGTTTAGGGTGAGGTTGAGGTTTATGGTTAGAGTTACGGTTAGGGTGAGTGTTATGTTGAGGGTTAGGGTTATTGTTATTTTTAGGGTTATGTTTAGGGTGAGATTTAGGGGGAGGGTTAGGTTAGGAATAGTGTTAGGATTAGGGTTACAGTGAGGGTGAGTGTGTATGTTTGGTTTAGGTTTAGGTTTAGGCTTAAGTTTAGGCTGAGGTTGAGGTTGAGGGTGAGGGTTAGGGTTAGGTGACGGTTAAGGGGAGGGGGAGGTTTAGGGTTAGAAGTTGGGGTTAGGGTGAGGGTGAGCGTGAGGTTTAGGGTTAGTGTTAGAATTAGGGTTAAGGTGAGGGTTAGGGTGAGTGTCCTATTCCGTGTTAGGTTTAGGATTAGGATTAGGCTTAGGGTGAGTGTGAGGATTAGGTTTAGGGTTAGGCTTAGGCTTAAGCTTAGGCTGAGGGTGAAGGTGAGGGTGAGGGTTAGGGTTAGGGTGAGGGTTAGGGTTAGGGTTAGGGTGTGAGTTAGGGTTCAGGTTAAGTTTAGGGTTAGTGTGAGGGTTAGGGTAAGGGTTATGGTGAGGTTTAGATTTAGGGTTCGGTTGAACGTTAGGGTTAGTTTTAGGGTTAGGGTGATGATGAGGGTTAGGTTTAGGATTAGGTTAGGGTGAGGGTGTGTGCTAAGATCAGGATTAGGGATGTGGTTAGGGTTAGGTTTATGGTTAGGATTAGTGTTATTGTTAGGGTTAGAATTAGAGTTAAGGTGAGGTTGATGTTCAGGGTTAGGTTTAGGTTGAGGTTGAGTTTTAGGTTTAGGGGTAGGATTAGGGTTAGGGTGAGGGTGAGGTTTATGGTTAGATTTAGGGTTAGGGGGAGGGTTAGTTCTTAGATTAAGGTTAGGGTTAGTGTTAGGGTTAAGGTTAGGGTGAGGATTAGGTTGAGGTTAAGAGATAGGGGTAGGGGTAGGTTTAGGATTAGGGTTAGGGTTGGGGTGAGTGTGAGGGTTAGGGTTAGGGTTAGGATTATGCTTAGGGTTAGGCTGAGGGTGAGGGTGAGGGTGAGGGTTAGGGTTAGGTTTAGGGTGAGGTTTAGTGTTAGGTTTAGGATTAGGTTCAGGGTGAGTTTTAGGGTTAGAGTTAGGTTTAGGGTAAGGGTGAGTGTGAGGGTTAGGTTTAGGGTTAATGTTCGGCTTAAGTTTAGGCTGAGGGTGAGGGTGAGTGTTAGGGTTAGGGTAAGGATGAGTTTTAGGGTTAGGGTTAGGGTTAGAATTAGTGTTAGGGTGAGAGTGAAGTTTAGGGATAGAGTTAGGGTTAGTGTTAGGTTTAGGGCTAGGGTGAGGGTTAGGGTTAGGCTTAGGCTTAGTCCGAGCATGAGGGTGAGGGTTAGGGTTAGGTTTATGGTTATGGTTTGTGTTAGGGTTAGTGTTATTGATAGGTTTAGGGTTAGAGTTACCGTGAGCGTGTGGGTGCGGGTCACAGTTAGTGTTAGGGTTAGGGTGGGGTTTACAGGAAGGGTTAGGGTGAGGGTTAGGGTGAGGGTTCGGGTGAGTGTGATGGTAAGCCTAAAGGTGAGGTTTAGGCTGAGGCTGAGGGTTAAGATAAGGGTGAGTGTGTTAGGTTGAGGGTTATGGTTAGGGTGAGTGTTATGGTTAGGGTAAAGGTTAGAGTTAGGGTTACGATTATTGTTAAGGGTTAGGGTGAGGTTTAGGGTTAGAGTTAGGGTTAGGGGGAGGGTTAGGGTGAGCGTTAGAGTTAGGGTTAGTATTAGGGTTAGGGTTAGGGTGAGTGTTAGATTGAGGTTTAATGTTAGGTTTTGGTTTATGTTTAGGATTAGGTTTACTGTGAGGGTGAGTGTGAGGGTTAGGGTGAGGGTGAGGGTTAGATTGAGGATTAGTGTTAGGTTTAGTGTGAGCTTTAGGGTGAGGATGAGGGTTAGGGTTAGGTTGTGGGCTATGTTGAGGGTGAGGGTTAGGATTAGGGTGAGGTTTAGGGTTAGGGTTATGCTTAGGGTTAGTGCTAGGGGGAAGGTTATTGTTAGGATGAGGGTAAGTGTTAGGGTGAGGGTTAGGTTTAGGGTGAAGGTTATGGTTAGGATGAGGGTTAGGGTTCGGGTTCGCGTTATTTTTAGGGTTAGGGTTAGGGTTACGATTACGGTGAGGGTGAGAGTGAGGGTTAGTTTTAGGATGAGGTTTAGGTTTAGAGTTAGGGTTAGTGTAAGGGTTAGGGTGAGGGTGAGGTTTAAGGTTGGAGTTAGGTTTAGTGTTATTGTTGGGGTTAGGGTGAGTTTTAGGGTTAGTGTTAGACTTAGGCTTAGGCTTAGGCTTAGGCTGAGCATGAGAGTGAGGGTTAAGGTCAGGGTTAGTGTGCGGTATAGGGTTAGGGTTAGGGTGAGTGTGAGGTTGAGTGTTAGATATAGGGTTAAGGGGAGGGTTATTGTGTTGGTTAGGGTTAGTGTTAGGGTGAGGGTAAGTGTTAGGGAGAGGGTTAGGAATAGGGTTAAGGTTTTTCTTAGGGTTAGGTTTAGGGTTATGGTTACGGTGAGGGTGAGGATGAGGGTTAGGGTTAGGGTTGGGGTGAGGTTTAGGGTTTGGGTTAGTGTTAGAGTTAAGTTTAGGGTGAGGGTGAGGTTTAGGTTAGAGTTAGGGTTAGGGTGAGGGTTAGGTTGAGGGTTAGGGTTAGTGTTTGTGTTAAGGTTAGGGTTAGGGTGAGATTTCAGGGGAGGGTTAGGGTTAGGGTTAGGGTTAGGATTAGAGTAAGGGTGAGGGTGAGGTTTATGTTTAAGGTGAGTGTTGGGGTTAGCGTTAGAGTGAGGGTTAGCGTGTAGTTTAGGCTTAGGCTTAGGGTTTGGTTATGGGCTATGGTGAGGGTGAGGGTTAGGGTTAGGGTGAGGGTTAGGGTGAGGGTTAGTCTTAGTGTTAGCATTAGGGTTGGGTTTAGGGTTAGGTTTAATATTAGGCAGAGGGTGAAGGGGAGGGTGAGGGTTAGGGGTAGATTTAGGGTTAGGGTGAGGTTTAGAGTTAGGAGTAGGGTTAGGGTGAGGGCTAGAGTGAGGGTGAGGTTTAGGGTTAGGGTTGGGGTGAGGTTTAGGGTTAGGGTTAGGGTTAGAGTTAAGGTTAGGGTGAGGCTGATTGTGAGGTTTAGGGTTAGGGTTAGTGTTAGATTTAGGGATAGGTTGAGGGCTAGGGTGAGGGTGAGGGTTACACTTACCCTTATGATTATTATTAGGGTAAAGGTTAGGGTGAGTGTGAAGGATAGGATTAGGGTTAGGGTTAGGGTTAGTTTGAGAGTGAGGTTGAGGTTGAGGGTTAGGGTTAGTGTGAGGTTTAGGGTTAGGGTTAGGGTGAGAGTTAGGGTTCTGGTTAAGTTTATGATTAGGGTGAGGGTTAGGGTTAGGGTTACGGTGAGCATGAGGGTTAGGGTTAGGTTGAGGGTGAGGATTAGTGTTAGGGTTAGGGGCTGGGTTAGTGTTAGTTTTAGGGTGAGGGTTAAGAGGAGAATTAGGGTTACCATTATGGTTAGGGTGAGGGCTAGGGTGAGGTTGAGGGTTAGGGTTTGTGTTAGGGTCAGCTTTAGGGTTAGGGTTAGGTTTAGTGTGAGGGTTTGGTTGAGGGTTAAGGTTAAGTTGAGGGTGAGGTTTCGGGTTAGGGTTAGGGTTAGGGTTAGGGTTATTGTTAGGGTTAGGGTTCAGGTTATGGTTATGGTTAAGGTGCGGGTGAAGGGTAGGATTAGGGTAAGGATTAGGATGAGGTTTAGGTTTAGAATTAGGGTTAGGGTGAGAATAAGGTTTAGGGTTAGATTTTGGGTTAGTGTTAGGGTTAGCGTTAGGGTGATGGTTAGGGTTAGGGTTCGGCTTAGGCTTAGGCCGAGCATGAGGGTGAGGGTTAGGGTTAGGGTGAGGGTTACAATGATGTTTAGGGTTAGGATTAGGGTTAGGGTGAGGGCTAGGGTGAGGGTTAGGGTGGGCGTTAGGGTTAGGGATAAGGTTAGGTTTAGGATTAGGGTTAGGGTGAGGGTTAGGTTTAGGGTTTTGGTTAGGGTGAGGGTGAGGCTGAGGATTATGGTTAGATTTAGGGTTAGGGTTAGGTTTAGGGTTAGGTTTAGGGTTATGGTTAGGGTTAAGGTGAGGTTTAGGGTTAGGGTTAGGGTTAGGATTAGGCTTAATGTTAGGCTGAGGTTGACAGTGGGGGTGAGGATTCGGGTTAGGTATAGGGTTAGGGTTATTGTTAGTGTTATGGTTAGGGTTAAGTTTGCTGTGAGGATGTGGCTGATGGTGAGGTTTATGGTTAGGTTTAAGGTTAAGGTTAGGGTTAGGGTGAGGCTTAGCGTTAGGCTCAGGGTGATGGTGGGGGTGAGGATTAGGGTTAGGGTTAGTGTTAGGGTTATTGTTAGTGTTATGGTTAGGGTTAAGTTTGCGGTGAGGTTGACGCTGAGGGTGACGATTATGGTTAGGGTTAGGGTTTGGGTTAGAGTTAGGGTTATTGTTAGGTATAGAGTTAGAGTTACAGTGAGGTTGAGGGTGAGTGTGAAGGATAGGGTTACAGTGAGTTTTAGAGTGATGTTTAGGGTTAGGGTTAGGGTTAGGGTGAGGGTGAGGTTAAGGGTTAGACTTAGGGTTAGGGGGAGGGTTAGGGGGAGGTTTAGGGCTAGGGTTAGTGTTAGGGTTAGTGTGAGGTTTAGGTTTAGGGTTAGGGTTACGGTGAGGGTGAAGTTTTTAGTGTTAGGCTTAGGGTTAGAGATAGGGTTAGGTTGAGGTTGAGATTTAGGGGTAGAGTTAGGATTTGGGTGAGGGTTAGGTTGAGGGTTAGGGTTAGGGTGAGGGTTAAGCTGGGGGTGACGGTAAGGGTAAAGTTGAGGGTTAGGCCTAGGGTGAGGGTTACAGTAGGGTGAGGGTTAGGTTATGGGTGGGGGTTAGGGTTAGGGTGAGGGTCAGGGTGAGGTTTAGATTGAGGATTAGTGTTAGTGTTAGTGTGAGGTTTAGGGTGAGGATGACCGTTAGGGTTAGGGTGAGGGCTAGGGTGAGGGTGAGGATTAGGTTTAGTGTTAGGGTGAGGTTAGGGTTAGTTTGAGGGTTATGGTTAGGGTCAGGGTTAGGGTTATGGTTAGTTTTAGTGTTAGTGTTAGGGTTAGGGTTAGGTTAAGGTTAGGGTTACGGTTATTGTTAGGCTTAAGGTTAGGATGAGGTTTAGGTTTAGGTTTAGGTTTAGAGTTAGGGTTAGTGTGAGGTTGAGGTTTAGGGTTAGAGTTAGGGTTAGTCTTAGGGTTAAGGTTAGGGTGAGAGTTAGGTTTAGGGTTAGGCTTAGGCTTTGGCTTTGGTTTAGTTAGGCCCAGCATGTGGATGAGGGATAGGGTTAGGGTTAGGGTGAGGGTTAAGGTTAGGGTTAGAGTGAGGATTAGGATGAGGTTTAGGATTAGGATCAGGGTTAGGCTGAGGGTTAGGGTGAGGGTTAGGATTAGGGTTAGGATTAGTGTTAGGTTTAGGATTAGGTTTAGGGTGAGAGTGAATATGAGGGTTATAATTAGGGTTAGGGTTAAGCTTAGGGTTAGCGTGAAGGTTAGGGTTAGGGTTTGGTTAGGGTGACGGTGGGCTGAGGATTAGGGTTAGGTTTAGGTTTAGGGTTAGTGTTAGTGTTAGTGTTAGGCTTAGGGTTACAGTGAGGGTTAGGCTTAGGGTTAAGGTTATTGTTAGAGTTAGTGTTAGGGTTACAGTTACAGTGAGGGTGCGGGTGAGGTTTAGCGTTAGGATTATGGTGAGATTTAGTGTTAGGGTTAGGGTTAGAGTTAGGGTTAAGGTGAGGGTGAAGTTTAGGGGTAGAGTCATGGTTAGGGTGAGGGTTAGGGTGAGGGTTAGTGTTAGGGTGAGGGTTAGCATGGGGGTGACGGTACGGGTAAACGTGAGGGTTAGGCTGAGGGTGGGGGTTATCATAAGGGTGAGGGTTAGTGTTAGGGTGAGAGTTAGGGTTAGAGGAAGGGTGAGGATGAGGGTTAGATTGAGGATTAGTGTTAATGTTAGTGTGAGGTTTAGGGTGAGGATGATTGTTAGGGTTAGGGTGAGGGCTAGGGTGGGGGTGAGGTTTAGGTTTAGGTTTAGGGTAAGGTTTACGGTTTGGGTGATGGTTAGGGTTAGTGTCAGTGTTAATCTTAGGGTTAGGGTGAGGGTTAGGATGAGGTTTATGGTTAGGATTAGGGTTAGAATGAGGGCTAGGATGAGGCTTAGGGTGAGGGTTAGGGTAAGGTATAGGGTTATGTGTAGGATTAGGGTTAAGGTGAAGGTGAGTGTGAGGGTTAGGGTTAGGGTGAGGGTGAGCGTTAGGGTTAGGGTTGCAGTGAGGGTTCGGCTTAGGGGTAGGGTTAAGCTTAGGGTTAAGCTGAGGGTGAGGGTGGGGGTGAGGATTAGGTTTCGGTTAGGGTTAGGTTTAGGGTTATTGTTAGTGTTATGGTTAGGGTTAATTTGCGGTGAGAGTGAGGCTGAGGGTGAATGTTATGGTTGGGTTAGGTTTAGTGTTAGGTTTAGTGGTAATGTTAGGTTTAGGGTTAGAGTTAAGGTGAGGTTGAGGTGAGGGTGAGGGTCAGGGTAAGGGTGAGGTTTAGGGTGAGGTTTAGGGTGAGTGTTAGGGTTAGGGTTAGGGTGAGTGTAAGGGTTAGGTTGAAGGTTAGGCTTAGGTTTAGGGTTAGGATGAGGGTGAGGGTGGGGGTGAGGATTAGGGTAAGGGTGATGGTTCGGGTTAGTGTTAGTGTTATTGTTAGGGTTAGGGTTAGAGTTCCTGTGAGGGTGAGGGTGTGGGTGAGGGTTAGGGTTAGGGTTTGGGTGGGGTTTAGTGTTAGGGTTAGGGTTAGTGTTAGTTTGAGGGTGAGGTTTAAGTTTAGATATATGGTTCAGGAGAGGGTTAGGTATAGGGTTAGTGTTAGGGTTAGTGTTAGGATTAGGTTGAGGGTGAGGGTTAGATTGAGGTTTAGAGTTAGGTTTAGGGTTAGTGTGATGGTTAGTGTTAGGGTTAGGATTAGTATTAGGGTCAGGGTAAGTGTTAGGGTGAGGGTTTGGGTTAGTGTGAAGTTTATGTTTAGGTTTAGGGTGAGGTTTAGGTTTTGGGTTAGAGTTAGGTTTAGGGTGAGTGGTAGGTTGAGGGTTAGGGTTAGGGTTAATGTTAGGGTTAGGGTTATGGTGAGAGTCAGGGGGAGGTTTAGGGTTAGGGTTAGGGTTCGATTAGTGTTAGGGTGAGAGTGAGTGTGTGTGTTACGGTTAGGTTTAGGGTTAGGCTTAGTTTTAAGCTCAGGGTGAGGTTGAGGATGAGGATTAGGGTTAGGGTGAGGGTTAGGCTTCGGGTTAAGTTTAGGGTTAGGGTAAAGGTTATGGTGAGGGTGAGGGTTAGGGTTAGGTTGAAGGTTATGGTTAGCGTGAGGGTGAGGGTGAGGGTTAGCGTTAGGGTTAACGTGAGAGTTAGGATGAGGGTTAGTTTTAGGATTAGGGTTAGAGTGAGGGCTATTGTGTGTGTGAGGTTTAGGGTAAGGGTTAGGGTGAGGTTTAGGGTTACGGTAAGGGTTAGGGTTAGGGTGAGGGTGAGGTTTAGGGTTAGAGTTAGTGTTAGGGTGAGGCTGAGGGTGAGGATTAGAGTTAGGTTAGTTTTAGATTTAGGGTTAGGATTAAGGTTAGGGTTAGGCTTAGGGTAAGGCTTAGGGTTAGGATTAGGATAAGGGTAAGGTTTCAGGTAAGTCTGAGGGTTTGGGTTAGGTTTAGGGTTAGGCTTTGGGTTAGGCTGAGGGTGAGGGTGAGGGTGAGAGTTAGGGTTAGGGTGAGGTTCAGGGTTAGGGTTAGAGTGAGTGTTAGGGTTAGGTTGAGGGTTAGGCGTAGGGTTGTGGTGAGGGTTAGGGTTAGGGTTAGGGTGATGGTTAAGATGAGGATTAGCGTTAGGATTAGAGTTAAGGTGAGGGCTAGGTTGAGGGTGAGGGTTAGGTTTAGGGTTAGGGTGAGGTTTAGAGTTAGGTTTAGGGATACCGTGAGGGTTAGGATGAGGGTTAGGTTTACGGTGACATGAGGGTTAGGGTTAGGGTGGGGCTTAGGCTTAGGGTTAGGCTGAGGGTGAGGGTGGGGTGAGGATTAGGGTTAGTGTGTTGGTTAGGATTAGGGTTAGGATGAGGGCTAGTGTGATGATGAGGGTTAGGGTAAGGCTTAGGATTAGGCTTAGGTTTAGGCTGAGTGTGCGATTGAGGGTGAGGCTTAGGGTTAGGGTGATGTTTAGGTTTAAGTTTAGGGTGAGGGTTAGGATGAGTTTTAGTGTTAGGGTGAGCATAAGGGTGAGGATGATTGTAAGGGTAAATGTGAAGTTTAAGCTGAGGGTTAGGGTTAAGATAAGGCTGAGGGTTAGGGTTAGGTTTAGAGTTAGGGTAAGGTTTAGGGTTAGGGTTAGGGTGAGGGTTAGATTGAGTATTAGGGTTAGGGTTAGTGTGAGGTTTAGGGTGAGCATGAGGGTCTGGTTTAGGTTGAGGGTAAGGGTTAGAATTAGGTTTAGGGTGAGGGCTAGGGTGCGGGTGAGGGTTAGGGTTAGGGTGAGGTTTAGGAGTAGGGTGAATGTTAGGGTTAGTTTGAGGCTTAGTGTTAGGGTTAGGGTTAGTGTTAGTGTGAGTGTAAGTTCTAGGGTGAGGATTACCGTTAGGGTGAGGGTTATGGTTAGGGTGAGGGTTAGGGTTAGGGTTAATGTAATTGTTAGAGTTATGGTTAGGTTTAAGGTTACGGTGAGAGTGAGGGTGATGGTTAGGTTTAGGGTTAGGGTGAGGTTTAGTGTTAGGGTTAGGGTTAGAGTTAGGGGTAGGTGAGGGTGAGGTTTAGGGGTAGATTTAGGGTTAGGGTGAGGGATAAGGTGAGGGTGAAGTTTATGGTTAGTGTAGGGTTAGGGTTAGTGTTAGGGTGAAGGTAAGAGTTAGGGTGAGGGTTAGGGTGAGGTTTAGGGTGAGGGTTAGGCTTATGGATAGTGTTAGGTTTAGGATTAGGGTTAGGGTGAGGGTGAGTGTGAGGTTTAGTGTTAGGGTTAAGCTTAGGGATAGGGATAGGGTTTCATTGAGGGTGAGGGTGAGGCTAAGGATTAGGGTTAGGTTGAGGGTTAGGGTTAGGATTATGGTGATGGTTAGAGTTAGGGTTAGGCTTAGGCTGAGGGTGAGGGTGATGGTGGGGGTGCAGAATAGGGTTAGGGTTAGGGTTAGGTTTATTGTTAGTGTTATGGTTAGGGTTAAGTTTGCTGTGAAGTTGAAGCTGAGGGTGAGGTTTATGTTTAGGGTTAGGGTTAGGGTTAGTGATATTGTTAGGGTTAGGGTTAGCGTTCCGATGAGGTTGAGAGGGAGGGGAGGTTTAGGGTTAGGGGGAGGGTTAGGGTGAGATTTAGGGTTAGAGTTAGTGTTAGGGTTAGGGTGAGGGTGAGGGTTAGGTTGAGGTTTAGGGATAGGGTTAGGTTTAGGGTTAGGGTTAGGGTGAGGATGAGTATGTGGGTTAGGATGAGGGATAGGCTTAGGCTTAGGGTAAGGATGAGGTTGAGTGTGGGGGTGAAGATTAGGGTTAGGGTGATGGTTCGGGTTAGGCTTAGTGGTATTGTTAGGGTTAGGATTAGAGTTCCGGTGATGGGGAGGGTGCGGGTGAGGGTTAGGTTTAGGTTTAGTGTGGGGTTTACGGTAAGGGTTAGGGTAAGGGTTTGGGTGAGGGTGAGATTTAGGGTGAGATATTGGTTTAGGGGGGGTTAGTGTTAGGGTTAGTGTTAGGGTTAGGGTGAGTGTCAGGATTAGGTTGAGGTTTTGGGTTAGGGTTAGGGTTAGTGTTAGGGTGAGGGTAAGTGTTAGAGTGAGGGTATGGGTTAGGGTGAGGGTTATGGTTCGTGTGCGGGTTAGGATTAGGGTTATGGTTTTTGTTAGGTTTAGGTTTAGGGTTAGGCTTAGGGTTAGGCTGAGGGTGATGTTGAGGGTGAGGGTTACTGTTAGGATGAGGGTTAGAGTTAGGGTTAGGGTGATAGTTAGGGTTAGTGTTAGGGTTAGGGTGAGTGTTAGGTTGAGGGTAAATGTTAGGTTGAGGCTTATGGTAAGGGTGAGGTTAGGGTTAGTGTTAGAGATACTGTTAGATTTAGGTTTAGTGTTAGAGTTAGGGTTAGGGTGAGAGTGAGGTTTAGGGTTAGAGTTAGGCTTAGTGTTAGGGTTAGGGTTAGGGTGAAGGTTAGGGTTAGGACTAGGCTTAGGCTTAGGCTTAGGCTTAGGCCGAACTTGAGGGTGAGGGTTAGGGTCAGGGTGAGGGTTAGGGTTAGGGTTAGGATTAGGGTGAGGTTAAGGATGATGTTTAGGGTTAGGATTAGGGTTAGGGTGAGGGCTAGTGTGAGGCTTAGGGTGAGGCTTAGGGTAAGGTATAGGTTGACATTTAGGATTAGGGTTAGGGTGAGGGTGAGTGTGAGGGTTAGGGTTAGGTTTAGGGTGAGGTTAGGTTTATGGTTAGGGTTATGGTTACAGTGAGGGTTAAGGTTAGGGTTAGGGTTAGGCTTAGGGTTAAGCTGAGGGGGAGGGTGGTGGTGAGGATTAGGGTTAGGGTTAGGGTTAAGGTTATTGTTAGTGTTATGGTTAGGGTTAATTTTGCGGTGATGGTGAGGCTGAGGGTGAGGGTTATGATTAGGGTTAGGGTTAAGGTTAGGCTTAGGGTTAGGCTGAGGGTGTGGTTGAAGGTGAGGGTTAGGGTTAGGGTTAGTGTTATAGTTAGATTTAGGTTTAAGGTGAGGGTTAGGGTGAGGGTTAGGGTTAGGGTTAGGGTTAGGGTGAGGTTGAGGTTTTGGGTTAGAATTAGGGTTAGGTTGAGCCTGAGGGTGAGGGTCAGGTTTACATTTAGGCTTAGGATTAGGCTTAGGCTTAGGCCGAGCATGAGGGTGAGCTTTAGGTTTAGGGTTAGTGTTAGGGTTAGGGTTAGGTGAGTGTTACGGTGAGTGTAAAGGGTTAGTGTTAAGGTTAGGTTTTGCCTTAGGTTTAGGCTGAGGGTGAGGGTGAGGGTGAGGTTGAGTTTTAGAGTTAGTGTTAGGGTTAGGGTTAGGGTTAGGGTGAGGGTCAGGTTTACGTTTAGGCTTAGGATTAGGCTGAGGCTTAGGCCAAGCAGGAGGGTGAGGTTTAGGGTTAGGGTCAGGGTTAGGGTGGGGTTGTCGGTAAGGGTAAACGTGAGGGTTAGGCTGACGGTGAGGGTTACTGTAAAGGTGAGGGTTAGCATTAGGGTGAGGTTTAGGGTTAGGGGTAGAGTGAGGGTGAGGGTTACATTGAAGATTAGTATTAGGGTTAGGGTGAGGTTTAGGGGGAGGATGAGGGTTAGGGTTATGGTGAGGGATAGGGTGAGGGCTAGGTGTAAGGATAGGGTTAGCTTTAGGTTTAGGGTGATGGTTAGGGTTAGTGTGAGGGTCAGTGTTAGTGTTAGGGTTTGTTTGAGGGTGAGGGTAAGTGTTAGGGTGACGGTGAGGGTTAGGGTGAGGGTTATGGTGAGGGTGAGGGTGAAGGTTAGGATTAGGATTAGGATGAGGTTTAGGTTTAGGTTTAGGGTTAGAGTTAGGGTTAGGATGAGAGTGAGGTTTATGTTTAGAGTTAGGGTTAGTGTTAGGGTTAGGGTTAGAGTTAGGATTAGTGTTAGGGTTAGGGTTAGGTTTAGGGTTAGGATTAGGGTTATGTTGAGGGCTAGGGTGAGGTTGAGGTTTAGTGTTAGGTTTAGGGTGAGGTTTAATGTTAGGTTTAAGGTTAAGGTCGGTGTGATTTTGAGGTTTAGGGTTAGAGATAGGGGAAGGGTGAGGGTTAGGGTTAGGTTTAGTGTTAGGGTTAGGGTTAGGGTTAGGGTGAGGGTGAGTGTGTATGTTAGAGTTAGAGTTAGGATTAGGATTAGGGTTAGTGAGAGGGTGAGTGTGAGGGTGAGTGTTAGGGTTACGGTGAGGCTTAGGTTTATCGTTAGGGTGAGAGTTAGGGTTAGGGTTTATGGTTAGGGTGAGGGTTATTTTTAGTGCTATGATTACGGTTAAGTTTGTGGTTAAGGTGAGGCTGAGTGTGAGGGTGAGGGTTAGGTTTATTGTTAAGGTTAGGTTTAGGGTTAGGATTAGTGTTATTGTTAAAGTTAGGGTTAGAATTAGGGTGAGGGTGGGGGTGAGGGTTAGGTTTAGGGTTAGGGTGAGTTTTAGGGTTAGGGTTAGTGTTAGTGTGAGGGTTAGTGTTTGGGTTAGGGTTAGTGTTAGGTTAAGGTAAGTGTTAGGGTGAGGGTCAGGATTAGGTTGAGGGCTATGGTGAGGGTGAGGGTTAGGGTTAGGGTTAGGCTTAGGCTTAGGGTTAGACTGAGGCTGAGGTTGAGGTTGAGGGTTAGGGTTAGTGTGATGGTTAGGGTTACGGTTAGGGTGAGGGTTAGAATGTGGGTTAGGGTTAGGGTGAGGTTTAGGGTGAGGGTGACAGTAAAGGTAAAGGTGAGGGTTAGGGTTAGGGTGAGGATTAGGTTTATTGTTAGGGTGAGGGTTAGGATGAGGTTTAGGGTTAGGATTAGTGTTAGGATGAGGGCAAGGGCGAGGGTGAGGTTTAGGGTTAGCATTATGTAGAGGTTTAGGATTAGGGTTAGGTTTAGGGTTAGGGTGAGGTTTAGGGTTCGGGTTACGGTGAGGGTTAGGGTTAGGGTTAGGGTTAGGATGAGGCTTAGCGTTAGGATTAGGTTTAGGGATAGGGCGAGGGTGAGGGTGAGTGTTAGGTTTAGGCTTAGGCTTAGGCTTAGGGTTAGGCTTAGGTTGAGGGTGAAGTTGAGGGCTTGTGTTAGGGTGATGGATAGGGTTAGGGTTCGAATAAATGTTAGGATGAGTGTTAGGGTTAGGGTGAGGGTTAGGGTTAGGGTGAGAGTTAGGGTTAGTGTGAGGGTTAATGTTAGGTTTAGGGTTTGTGTTAGGGTGAGGTTAATTGTTAGGTTGAGGGTTAGGTTTTGGGTGAGTGTTATGGATAGTGTTAAGGTTAGGGCTACGGTTACGTTGAGTGTGATTGTGAGGGTTAGGGTTAGGGTGAGGTTTAGGTTTCGGGTTAGGGTTAGGTTTAGCATTAGGGTTAGGGTGAGGTTGAGGTTTTGGGTTAGAATTAGGGTTAGGGTGAGGCTGAGGGTGTGGATTAGGGTTAGGGTTAGTGTTAGGGTTAGGGTTAGGATGAGTGTTAGTGTGAGTGTGAGGTTTAGTGTTAAGGTTAGGTTGAGCCTTAGGTTTAGGCTGAGGGTGAGGGTGAGGGTGAGGTTGAGGTTTAGAGTTAGTGTTAGTGTTACGGTTAGGGTTAGGGCGAGGGTCAGGTTTACAGTTAGGCTTAGGATTAGGCTTAGGCTTAGGCCGAGCATGAGCATGAGGTTTAGGATTAGGGTGAGGGTTAGGGTGGGGGTGACGGTAAGGGTAAACGTGAGGGTTAGGCTGAGCGTGAGGGTGACTATAAGGGTGAGGGTTAGCATTAGGGTGAGCTTAAGGGTATTGGTAGAGTGAGGGTGAGGGTTAGATTGAGGATTAGTGTTAGGGTTAGGGTGAGGGTTAGGGTGGGGGTGACGGTAAGGGTACATGTTAGGGTTAGGCTGAGCGTGAGGGTTACTGTAAGGGTGAGGGTTAGCATTAGGGTGAGGTTTATGTTTAGGTGTAGAGTGAGGGTGAGGGTTAGATTGAGGAATAGTGTTAGGGTTAGGGTGAGTTTTAGGGGGAGGATGAGGGTTAGGGTTAGGGTGAGGGCTAGGGTGAGGGGTAGGGTTAAGGTTAGGTTTAGCTTTAGGGTTAGGGTGATGGTTAAGGTTAGTGTGAGGGTCAGTGTTAGTGTTAGGGTTTGGGTTAAGGTGAGGGTAAGTTTTAGGGTGAGGGTTAGGGTTAGTGTGAGGGTTACGTTGAGGGTGAGGTTAAAGGTTAGGATTAGGATTAGGATGAGGTTTAAGTTTAGGTTTAGGGTTAGAGTTAGGATTAGGGTGAGAGTGAGGTTTATGTTTAGAGTTAGGGTTAGTGTTAGGGTTCGGGTTAGGGTGAGGGTCAGGTGTACGGTTAGGCTTAGGCTTAGGCTTAGGCTTAGGGCGAGCATAAGGGTGAGGTTAGGGTTAGGGTTTGGGTGAGTGTTAGGATGAGGTTTAGGGTTAGGATTAGGGTTAGGGTGAGGGTTAGGGTTAGGATTAGGGTTAGGGTGAGGGCTAGGGTGAGGATGAGGGTTAGGGTTAGTGTGATGGTTAGGTTTATGGTTAGGGTGAGGGTTAGAATGTGGGTTAGGGTTAAGGTGAGGGTTAGGGTGAGGGTGACATTATGGGTAAAGGTGAGGGTTAGGCTTAGGTTGAGGGTTAGGATGAGGATTAGGGTTAGGGTTAGGCTATGGGTGAGGGTTAGATTGAGTATTAGTCTTAGGGTTAGTGTGAGGTTTAGGGTGAGGATGAGGGTTAGGGTTAGTGTGAGGGCTAGGGTGAGGTTGAGGTTTAGGTATAGGGTTAGTTTGAGGTTTAGGGTTAAGGTGATGGTTAGGGTTAGTGTGAAGGTTTGTGTTAGTATTAGGGTGAGTTTTAGGGTGAGGTTTAGCATTAGGGTGAGGGTTATGTTTAGGGTTACTGTTAGGGTTAGGGTTATTGTTAGGGTTAGGGTTACTGTTACGGTGAGGGTGACGGTTAGGGTTAGGGTTAGGGTGAGGTTTAGGTTTATGGTCAGGTTTAGAGTTAGGGTTAGGGAGAGGGTGAGGTTTAGGTTTAGGGTTAGGGTTAGTGGGAGGGTTAGGGTGAGGGTTAGGGTGAGTGTTAGTGTTAGGATTAGGGTTAAGGTGAGGGTGATTGTGAGGGTTAGGGTAGGCTTAGGATTAATGTTAGGCTGAGGGTGAGGGTGAGGGTGAGGGTTAGGGTTAGCTTGAGGGTTAGGGTTAGGGTTAGGTTGAGGGTTAGGGTTATTGTTAGGGTGAGGGTTAGGATGAGGTTTAGGGTTTGGATTAGGGTTAGGATGAGGGCAAGGGTGAGGGTGAGGTTTAGGGTTAGCATTATGGTGAGGTTTTGGATTAGGGTTGGGTTTAGGGTTTGGGTGAGGGTTAGGGTTAGTGTTACGGTGAGGGTGAGGGTTAGGGTTAGGTTGAGGGTTAGGGTTAGGTTTAGGGTGAGGGTTAGTGTTAGTGTTAATGTTAGAGTTAGTGTTATTATTAGGGTTAGGGTTAGAGTTACGGTGAGGTGGTGGGTAAGGGTGAGGGTTAGGGTTAGGGTGAGGTTTAGGGTGAGGTTTAAGGTTAGGGTCAGGGTTAGGGTGAGGGTGAGGTTTAGGGTTAGAATTAGGGTTAGGGGGAGGGTTAAGGTGAGGTTTAGGGTTAGGGTTAGTGTTAGGGTTAGGGTGATGGTGAGGGTTAGTTTGAGGTTTAGAGATAAGTTTAGGGTTAGGATTAGGGTTAGGTTGAGGGTGACTGTGAGGGTTAGGGTGAGGGTTAGGCTTAGGCTTAGGGTTCGGCTGATGGTGAGGGTAGAGGTGAGGATTAGGTTTAGGGTGATGGTTAGGTTTAGGGTTAGTGTTATTTTTAGGGTTAGGGTTACAATTATGTTGAAGTTGATGGTGCGGGTGAGGATTAGTTTTAGGGTTAGGGTGGTGTTTAGGGTTAAGGTTAGGGTTAGGGTGAGGGTGAGGTTTATGGTTAGATATTGGGTTAGGGGGAGAGGGAGAGTGAGGTTTAGGGCTAGGGTTAGTGTTAGGGTTAGGGTGAGGGTCAGGGTTAGTTTGAGTTTTATGGTTAGGTTTAGGGTTAGGGTTAATGTGAGGGTTAGCTTTAGGGTTAGGGTTAGTGTTAGGGTGATTGTAAGTGTTAGGTTGAGGGTTTGGGTTAGGGTGAGTATTATGGTTAGGGTGAGGGTTAGGATTAGGGTTAGGGTTATTGTTAGGGTTAGGTTTAGGGTTACAGTTACGCTGAGGGTGAGGGTGAGGGTTAGGTTTAGGGTTAGTGTGAGATTTAAGCTTTGGGTTAGGTTTAGAGTTAGGTTTAGGGTGAGGGTGAGTTTTAGGGGTAGAGTTAGGGTTAGGGTGAGGGTGAGTGTGAGGGTTAGTGTTAGTGTTAGGGTGAGGGTGAGTGTGAGGGTTAGGGTTAGGCTTAGGGTTATTGTTAGGGTTAGGGTTAGGGTGAGGGTGAGGTTTAGGTTTATAGCTAGGGTTAGGGTGAGGGTGAGGGTGAGGGTTAGGGTTAGGGTTAGTGTTGGAATTAGGGTTAGGGTGAGTGTTAGGATGAGGGTGAGGGTTAGGCTTAGGGTTAGGAGGAGGGTAAGTGTTAGGGTGAGGGTTAGGGTCAGTGTGATGGATATGGTTAGGATGAGCGTTAGCGTTAGGGTTAGGGTTATTGTTATGGTTAGGGTTAGTGTTATTGTTAGGGTAAGGTTTATATTTATGGTTAAGGTGAGGGTGAGGGTTTGGTTTATGGTTAAGGTGAGGTTTAGGGTTTGGGTTAGGGTTAGAGTTATGGTTAGGGTTAGGGTGAGGTTTAGGGTTAGAGTCAAAGTTAGGTTGAGGGTTAGGTTGAGGTTTAGGGTTAGCGTTAGTGTTAGGGTTAGGGTTAGGGTGAGATTTAGGGGGAGGGATAGGGTTAGGGTTAGGCTTAGGCTTAGGGTTAGGCTGAGGGTGAGTGTGTGTGTTAGGGTTAGATTTTGGGTTAGGTTTAGGGTTAGGCTGAGGGTGAGGTTGAGGGTGAGAATGCTATGGTTAAAGTGAGGGTTATGCTTAGGTTTAGAGGGAGGGTTAGGATGAGGTTTATGGTTAGGATTAGGGTTAAGGTGAGGGCTAGGGTGATGTTGAGGTTTAGGTTTAGGGTTAGGGTGAGGTTTAGGGTTAGGTTTAAGGTTAGGGTCAGGGTGACCTTTAGGTTTAGAGTTAGGGTTAGTGTGAGGCTGAGGGTGTGGGTTAGGTTTAGGTTTAATGTTAGGGTTAAGGTTAAGGTGAGGGTTACGGTGAGGGTGAGGGTTAGGGTTAGGTTCAGCATTAGGATTAGGGTTAGGGTTAGGGTGAGTGTGAGGGGTAGGGTTAGGGTTAGGCTTAGGCTTAGGCTGAGAGTGAGGGTGAGTGTGAAGTTTAGGGTTAGGGTGAGTGTGAGGGTTAGGGTTAGGGTGAGGGTTAAGGTTCGGATTAGAGGGAGGGTTAGGATGAGGGTTAGGGTTAGGATTAGTGTTAGGGGGAGGGCTAGGGGGAGGGTGAGGTTTATGGTGATGATTAAGGTGAGTTTTAGGGTTAGGGTTAGAGTGAGGGTGAGATTTAGGGTTAGAGTTAGGGTTAGGGTGTGGCTGAGGGTGAGGGTTAGGTTTAGGGTTAGTGTTAGGGTTAGGGTTAAGATGAGTGATAGGGTGAGGGTGAGGTTTAGGCTTAGGGTTAGTATTAGGATTAGTGTTAGAGTTAGTGTGAGTGTGAGGTTTAGTGTTTGGGTTAGGCTTAGTCTTAGGCTGAGGCTGAGAGTGAGGGTTAGGCTTAGGGTGAGTGTTAGGGATAGGGTTAGGGTGAGAGTTAGGGTTAGTGTTAAGTTTAGGGTTAGGGTGAGGGGTACGGTAAGGGTTTGTGAGGGTGATGGTTAGGGTTAGCGTTAGTGTTAGGGTGAGGATTAGGGTTAGTATTAGCGTTAGGGTGAGGGCTAGGGTGAGGATGAGGTTTAGGGTTAGGGTTATGGTGAGGTTTATGGTTAGTGTTAGGTTTAGGGTGAGATTGAGGTTTAGGGTTAGAGTTAGGTTTAGGGTGAGGCTGATTGTGAGGGTTTGGGTTAGGGTTATTTTTAGATTTAAGGTTTGGGTGAGGTTTAGGGTAAGGGTGAGTGTTAGGCTTAGAGTTAGGATTAGGATTCATGTTAGTGTTAAGCTGAGGGTGAGGGTGACAGTGAGGGTTAGGGTTAGGATGTGGTGTAGGGTTAGGATTAGGGTTAGGGTGAGAACTAGGGTGAGGGTTACTGTGAGGGTTAGGTTTAGGTTTAGGATTAGGTTTAGGTTGAGGGTGAGTGTGAGGATTAGGGTTAGGGTTAGGGTTAGGCTTAGGGTTAGGGTGAGAGTTAAGGTTAGGGTTTGGTTTAGGGTAAGGGGGATGGTTAGCTTAGGGTGAGGGTGAGGGTGAGGGTGAGGTTTAGGGTTAGGGTTAGTGTGAGTGTTAGGGTTACGGTGAGGGTTATGGTTAGGTTGAGGGTTAGGGTTAGGGTTAGGGTTAGGGTGAGGTTTAGTGTGAGGGTGAGGTTTAGTGTTAGGGTGAGGGTGAGGTTTAGGGTGAGGGTGAGGTTTAGGGTTAGGGTTCGGGTGAATTTTAGGGTTACGGTTAGTGTTAGGGTTAGGGCAATTGTGAGGTTTAGGGTTAGAGTTGGGTTAGTGTGAGGGTTAGGGTGAGGTTTAGGGTTAGTGTGAGGGTCAGTGGTAGGGTTGGGTTGAAGGTTAGCATTTGAGTGAGGGTTAGGGTTAGGTTTAGGTTTAGAGTGAGGGTTAGGGTGAGTGTTAGGGTTAGGATTAGGATTAGGGTATGTGCTAGGGTGAGTGTTAGCGTTAGGGTTAGTGTTATGTTGAGGGTTAGGGTTAGGGTTAGTGTTAGGTTTAGGGTTGGGGTTAGGGTTAGGATTAGGGTTAAGATGAAGGTGAGTGTGAGGGTTAGGGTTAGTGTTAGCCTTAGGGTTAGGCTGAGGCTGAGGGTGAGGGTGAGGGTTAGATTAAGAGTGAGGGTTAGGTTTAGGGTTAGAGTGAGGGTTAGTGTGAGTGTTAGGGTTAGGATTAGGGTTAGGGTATGTGCTAGGGTGAGGGTTTGGGTTAGGGTTAGGCTGAGCTTGAGGGTGGCGATAAGGATTAGGTTTAGAGTGATGGTTCAGGTTATCGTTAATTTGAGGGTTAGGATGATGGTTAGGGTTAGGATTAGGGTTAGGGTGAGGGCTAGGCTGAGTGTGAGGTTAAGGGATAGGTTTAGGCCTAGGCTTAGGTTAGGCTGAGGCTGAAGGTGAGGGTGAGGTTTAGGGTTATTGTGATGGATAGGGTTATGGTTAGGGTCACGTTTAGGATGAGGGTTTGGATTAAGGTGAGGGTTAGGATGAGGGTGACAGTAAGAGTAAAGTTGAGGGTTAGGCTGAGGGTGAGGGTGCCGGTTAGATTGAGGATTAGTTTTAGGGTTAGTGTGAGGTTTAGTGTGAGAGTGAGTGTTAGGGTCAGTGTGAGGGCCAGGGTGAAGTTGAGGGTTAGGGTTAGTGTTAGGGTGAGGTTTAGGTTTAAGGTGATGGTTAGCGTTAGTGTGAGGGTTAGTGTTAGTGTTAGTGTTAGGGTGAGGGTAAGTTTCAGGGTAAGGTTTAGGTTTAGGGTGACGTTTAGCATTAGGCTTAGTGTTAGGGTTAGGGTGAGGGTGAGGTTTAGGGTTAGAGTTAGGGTTAGGATGAATGTTAGCGTTAAGGTTAGGGTTAAGGTTAGGGTGAGGTTTAGGGTTTGGTTTAGGGTTAGAGTTAGGGTTAGGGTAAGGGTGAGATTTAGGGTTAGAATTAGGGTGAGGGTGAGGGTTAGGTTGAGGGTTAGGGTTAGGCTTAGTCTTAGGGTTAGGGTGAGGGTGAGAGTTAGGGGGAGGGTTAGGGTTACGGTTAGGGTTAGGGTTAGGATTAGGGTTAGGGTGAGAGTGACTGTGAGGGATAGGGTTAGTGTTAGTCTTTGGCTTAGGGTTAGGCTGAGGGTGAGGGTGGGGATAAGGATGAGGTTTAGAGTGATGCTTCAGTTTATCGTTAGTTTGAGGGTTACGATGAAGGTTACGGTTAGGATTAGGGTTAGGGTGAGGGCTAGTGTGAGTGTGAGGTTTAGGGATAGTGAGGGTGAGGGTTAGGGTTAGTGTTATGGTTAGGGTTATGGTTAGGTTGAGGTTTAGGATGAGGGTTTGGTTTAAGGTGAGGGTTAGAATGAGAGTGAAAGTAAGAGAAAAGGTGAGGGTTAGGCCGAGGGTGAGGGTTATGGTAAGGGTGAGGGTTCAGTTTAGTTTTAGGGTGAGGGTGAGGGTTAGATTGAGGATTAGTGTTAGAGTTAGTGTGAGGTTTAGAGTGAGGGTGAGGGTTAGGGTTAGGGTGAGGGCCAGGGTGAAGTTGAGGGTTAGGGTTAGGGTTAGGGTGAGGTTTAGGTTTTGCGGTATGGTTAGCGTTAGTGTGAGGGTTAGTGTTAGTGTTAGTGTTAGTGTTAGGGTGAGGGTAAGTGTTAGGGTAATGTTTAGGTTTAGGGTGATGTTTAGGATTGGGTTAGGGTTAGGGATAGGGTGAGCGTGAGGTTAAGGTTATAGTTAGGGTTAGGGTGAATGTTAGGGTTATGGTTAGGGTGAGGTTTAGGGTTTGGTTTAGGGTTAGAGTTAGGGTTAGGTTGATGGTGAGATTTAGGGTTAGAGTTAGGGTTAGGGTGAGGGTTAGGTTGAGGGTTAGGGTTAGGCTTCGTCTTAGGGTTAGGGTGAGGGTGAGAGTTAGGGGGAGGGTTAGGGTTAGGGTTAGGTTTAGGTTTAGGGTGAGGGTGAGTGTGAGGGTTAGGTTTAGGGTTAGTCTTTGGATTAGGGTTAGGCTGAGGGTGATTGTGGGGATAAGGGTTAGAGTTAGGGTTAGGGTGAATGTTAGGGTTACGGTTAGGGTTAGGTTTAGGGTGAGGTTTAGGGTTTGGTTTAGGGTTAGAGTTAGGGTTAGGGTGAGGGTGAGATTTAGGGTTAGAGTTAGGGTTAGAGTGATGGTTATGTTTAGGGTTAGGGTTAGGCTTAGTCTTAGGGTTAGGGTGAGGGTGAGAATTAGGGGGATGCTTAGTGATATGGTTAGGATTAGGGTTAGGGTAAGGGTGAGTGTGTGTGTTAGGGTTAGGTTTAGGGTTAGGCTTAGCGTTAGGCTGAGGGTGAGGTTGAAGGTGAGGGTTAGGGTTAGGGTTAATATTAGGGTTAGGGTTACGGTGAGGGTTAGGGTGAGGGTGAGGGATAGGTTTAGGGTAAGGATTAGGTTTAGGGTTAGGGTTAGGGTTAGTGTGAGGTTTAGGGTTAGGGTTAGGGTTAGGCTTAGGGTTAGGCTGAGGGTGAGGGTGAGGGTGAGGGTTAGGGTTAGGGTGAGGGTTAGGGTTAGGGTTATGGTGAGGTTTAGTTTTAGGGTTAGGGTTAGAGTTAGGGTTAGTGTTAGTGTTAGGGTTAGGGTGAGAGTTAGGGGGAGCGTTAGGGTTTGGGTTAGATTTAGGGTTAGGTTTAGCATTAGGGTTAGGGTGAGGGTGAGGTTTAGGGTTAGAATTAGGGTTAGTGTGAGACTGAGGGTGAGGGTTAGGGTTAGGGTTAGTTTTAGGTTTAGGGTTAGGGTGAGGTTTAGGGTGAGGGTGAGCGTTAGGGTTAGGGTTAGGATTAGGATTAGGGTTAGGGTTATGGTGAGTGTGAGGGTTAGTTTTAGGGTTAGGGTTAGCCTTAGGTTTATGGTGAGGGTGAGGGCTAGTGTGCGGTTTAGGTTTGAATTAGGGTTAGTGTTAGGGTTAGGGTAATGTTTAGCTTAGTGTGAGGGTCAGTGTTAGTTTTAGGTTTTGGGTTAGGATGAGGGAAAGTGTTAGGTTGAGGGTTAGGTTTAGGGTGAGGGTTACGGTGAGGGTGAGCGTGAATGTTACGGTTAGGGTAGGATGAGGTTTAGGTTTACGTTTAGGTTTAGAGTCAGGCTTAGGGTGAGAGTGAGGTTTAGGTTTAGAGTTCGGGTTAGTGTTAGGGTTAGGGTTAGGGTGAGGGTCAGGTGTACGGTTAGGCTTAGGCTTGGGCTTAGGCTTAGGCCGAGCATGAGGGTGAGGGTTAGGTTTAGGGTTATGGTGAGTGTTAGGATGAGGTTTAGGGTAAGGATTATGGTTAGGGTGAGGGCTATGGTGAGGGTTAAGTTTAGGGTGATGTTTAGAGATATGGTTAGGTTTAGGATTAGGGTTAGGTTAGAGTCAGTGTGAAGGTTAGGGTTAGGCTTAGGCTTAGGCTTAGGGTTAGGGTGAGGGTTCGGGTTAGGGTTTGGATTAGGGTGAGGGTAAAGCTTAGGATTAGTGTTAAATTTAGGTTTAGGTTTAGGTTTAGGTATAGGGTTAGGGTTAGGGTTAGGCTTACTGTGAGGGTTAGGGTTAGGGTTATAGTTAGGCTTAGGGTTAGGCTGAGGATGAGGGTGGGGGTGACGATTAGGGTTAGGCTTAGGGTTATGGTTATTGTTAGTGTTATGGTTAGGGTTAAGATTGCGGTGATGGTGAGGCTGAGGGTGAGGTTTATGGTTAGGGTTAGGGTTAGTCTAAGTGTTATGGTTAGTGTTATTATTAGGGTTATGTTTAGAGTTACTTTGAGGTGGTGTGTAAGGGTGAGGGTTAGGATTAGGGTGAGGTTTAAAGTTAGGGTTAGTGTTAGGGTGAGGGTGAGATTTAGGGTTAGAGTTAGGTTTAGGGGGATGTTAGGGTGAGGTTTAGCGTTAGGGTTAGTGTTAGGGTTAGGGTGAGGGTTAGGGTTAGGGTGAGGTTGAGGTTTAGGGTTAGAGTTAGGGTTAGGGGGAGGGTTAGGTTGAGATTTAGGGTTAGGGTTAGGGTTAGGTTTAGGGTGAGGGTTAGGTTGAGCTTTAGGCATATGGTTAAGGTTAGTTTTAAGTTTAGGGTGAGGTTGAGTGTGATGGTTAGGGTGAGGGTTAGGCTTAGGCTTAGGGTTAGTATGAGGGTGAGGGTGGAGGTGAGGATTATGTTAAAGGTGATGGTTAGGGTTAGGGTTAGGGTTACTGTTAGGGTTAGGGTTATAGATATTGTGAAGTTGAGAGTACTGGTGTGGATTAGGGTTAGGGTTAGGGTGGTGTTTAGGGTTAAGGTTAGGGTTAGGGTGATGGTGAGGTTTACGGTTAGATATAGGGTTATGGGAAGAGGGAGGGTGAGGTTTAGGCTTAGGGTTAGTGTTAGGCTTAGGGTGAGGGTGAGGGCTAGGTTGAGGTTTAGGTTTAGCGTTAGGGTTAGTGTTAGTGTGAGGGTTAGCTTTAGGGTTAGGGTTTGTGTTTGTGTGAGGGTAAGTGTTAGGGTGAGGGTTTGGGTTAGGGTGAGGGTTATGGTTAGGGTGAGGGTTAGGATTAGGGTTAGGGTTATTGTTAGGTTTAGGTTTAGGGTTACAGTTACTGTGAGGTTGAGGGTGAGGATTAGGGTTAACGTTAGGGTGAGGTTTAGGGTTTGGGTTAGGGGTAGCGTTAGGTTTAGGGTGAAGGTGAGGTTTAGGGTTAGAGTTAGGGTTAGGGTGAGAGTTAGGTTGAGGGTTAGGGTTAGGGTTAGTGTTAGGGTTAGGTTGAGGGTGTGGTGAGGGTTAGGTTTAGGGTGAGTGTTAGGGTTAGGGTTAGGTTGAGAGTTAGGATTCAGGTTTAGTTTAGAATTAGGTTGAGGGTTAGGGTAAGGGTTATGGTGAGGGTGAAGTTTTGGGTTAGGTTGAGGGTTAGGGTTAGGGTTAGGGTTAGGGTGAGGGTTAGTGTGAGGGTTAGGCTTAGGGTTAGCATTAGGATTAGGGTAAAGTTTAAGGTGAGTGTGAGAGTTAGGGATAGGGTTAGGTTGAGGGTAAGTGTTAGGGTGAGGGTGAGGGTTACGGTGAAGGATATGGTTAGGATGAGGGTTAGAGTTAGGGTTATTGTTTGGGTTAGGGTTAGGTTTATTCTTAGGGTAAGGTTTATATTTACGGTTACGGTGAGGGTGAGGGTTAGGGTTAGGGTTAGGGTTTGGGTTAGGGTTTGAGTTAGGGTTAGGGTGCGGGTGAGGTTTAGGTTTAGACTCAGGGTTAGGGTGAGGGTTAGGTTGAGGGTTAGGTTCAGGGTTAGTGTTAGGTTTAGTGTTAGGGTGAGAGTTAGGGGGAAGGTTAGGGTTAGGGTTAGGGTTAGGATGAGGTTTAGGGTGAGGGTGAGTGTGTGGGTTAGGGTTATATTTAGGGTTAGGCTTAGATTTAGGCTGAGGGTGAGTGTGTGTGTTAGGGGTAGGTTTAGGGTTAGGCTTAGGGTTAGGCTGAGGGTGAGGTTGAGGGTGAGAACGTTAGGGTTAAGGTGAGCGTTATGCTTAGGTATAGGGGGAGGGTTAGGATGAGTTTTACGGTTAGGATTACGGCTAGGGTAAGGGCTAGGGTGAGCGTGATGGTTAGGTTTAGGGTTAGGGTTGGGTTTAGGGTTAGGTTAGGGTTAGGGTCAGGGTGACGTTAATGGTTAGAGTTAGGGTTATGGTGAGGCTGTGGGTGTGGGTTAGGGTTAGGGTTAATGTTAGGTTAGGGTTAAGGTGAGGGTTTGAGTGAGGGTGAGGGTTAGGGTTAGTGTCAGCTTTAGGATTAGTGTTAGGGTTACGGTGAGTGTGATGGTTAGGGTTATGGTTAGGCTTAGGCTTAGGCTGAGGGTGAGGCTGAGGTTGAGAGTTAGGGTTAGGGAGAGGGTTAAGGTTAGGGTTAGGGGGAGGATTAGGATGAGGGTTAAGGTTAGGGGGAGCGCTAGGTTGAGGGTGAGGTTTATGGTTATGGTTAGGGTGAGGTTTAGCGTTAGGGTTAAGGTGAGGGTGAGATTTAGGGTTAGAGTTAGGGCTAGGGTGAGGCTCAGGGTGAGGGTTAGGTTTCGGGTTAGTGTTAGGGTTAGGGTTTAGGGGAGGGATAAGGTGAGGGTGAGGGTTAGGGTTAGGATTAGGATTAGGGTTAGGGTTAGGGAGAGTGTAAGTGTTAGTGTTAGTGTTAGGGTTAGGCTTAGGCTTAAGCTGAGGCTGAGGCTGAGTGTGAGGGTTACGCTTAGGGTGAGGGTTAGTGTTAGGATTAGGGTGAGAGTTAGGGTTTGGGTTAAATTTAGGGTTAGGGTGAGGGGTAGGTTAAGGGTTTTGGTGACGGTGAGGTTTAGGGTTAGGGTGAGGGTTAGGATGAGGGTTAGGGTTAGGATTAGGGTGAGGGTGAGGGCTAGGGTGAGGATGAGGATTAGGGTTAGGGTTAGGGTTAGGGTGAGGTTAAGGGTAAGGGTTAGGTTTAGGGTTAGGGTGAGAGTCATTTTTAGGGTTAGAGTTAGGGTTAGGGTGAGGCTGATTTTGAGGGTTTGGGTTAGGGTTATTGTTAGATTTAGGGTTAGGGTGAGGGTTAGGGTGATGGTGAGGGTTAGGCTTAGGGTTAGGATTAGGATTAGGGTAAGGGTTAGCGTGACTGTGAGGGTTAGGATTAGGGTTAGGGTTAGGATGAGGGGTATGGTTAGGCTTTCGGTTAGTGTTAATGTTATGGTGATTGTGAGGGTTAGGTTGAGGTTTTGGGGTAGGTTTAGGTTTAGATTTAGGGTTAGGGTAAGGGTGAGTGTGTGTGTTAGGGTTAGGTTTAGGGTTAGGCTTAGGGTTAGGCTGAGGGTGAGGTTAAGTGTGGGGGTTAGGGTTAGGGTTAGGGTTAGGGTTTGGGTTAAGTTTAGGGTTAGGGTGATGGTTAGGGATAGGGTTATGGTGAGAGTGAAGGTTAGGATTAGGTTGAGGGTTAGGGATAGGGTTAAGGTGAGGGTTAGGGTTAGGGTTAGGGTGAGGGTTATGATGAGGATTAATGTTAGGATTAGGGTGAGGGCTGGTGTGAGGGTGAGGGTTAGGGTTAAGATGAGGTTTAGAGTTAGGATTAGGGTTAGGGTGAGGTTTAGTGTTAGAGTTAGGGTTAGTGTTCAGGTTAAGGTTAGGTGAGGGTTACGGTTAGGCTTAGGCTTAGGCTTAGGCCTAGCATGAGGGTGAGTCTTAGAATTAGGTTTAGGGTGAGCGTTAGCCTTAGGGTGAGGGTTAGGTTGAGGTTTAGGGTTAGGATAAGGTTTAGGGTGAGCACTAAGTTGAGGGTTAGTGTGAGGGCTAGGGTTAGGCATAGGGTTAGTTTTAGGATTAGGTTTAGGTTGAGGGTGATTTTGAGGGTTAGGGTTTGGGTGACGCTTAGGGTTAGGGTTTGATTTAGGGTGAGGGTGAGGGTTAGGGTTAGGGTGAGGGTGTGGGTGAAGGTGAGGGTTAGGGTTAGGGTTAGGGTTAGTGTGAGTGTTAGGGTTAGGGTGAGGGTTATGGTTAGGATGAGGGTTAGTGTTAGGTTTAGGCGTAGGCTTAGTCTTAGGTTAAGGCTGAGTGTTAGGGTTAGGGTGAGTGTGATTGTTAGGGTTTGGGTTAGGTTTAAGCTTAGGGATAGGCTGAGGGAGAGGGTGAGGGTGAGGTTTAGGGTTAGGGTGAGGGTGAGGTTTAGAGTTAGAGTTTGTGTTAATGTGAGGGTTAGTGTGAGGGTTAGTGTTAGGCTTAATATTAGGTTTAGGGATAGGGTGAGTTTTAGGGTGAGGTTTAGGGTTAGGGATAGGGTTAGTTTTAGGATTAGGGTTTGGGTGAGAGTGAGTATGAGGGTTAGGGTTCGGGTTAGTGTTAGGGTTAGGCTTAGGGTTAGGCTGAGTGTGAGGTTGAGGGTTAGGATGAGGGTTAGGTTTAGGATTAGGTTTAGTGTGAGGGCTATCGTGAGGGTGAGGTTTAGGGTTAGGGTTAGGGTGAGGTTTAGGGCTCGGGTTAGGTTTAGGGTTAGGTTGAGGATTAGTGTTAGGGTTATGGTGAGGGTCAGGGTTAGGTTTAGTTTGAGGGTTAAAATTAGGTTTAGGGTTAGGATGAGGGTTAGGGTGAGGGTTAGGATGAGGTTTAGAGTTACAATTAGAGTTAGGTTGAGGGCTAGGGTGATTGTGAGTTTTAGTGTCAGGGTTAGGGTGAGGTTTAGGGTTAACTTTAGGCGTAGGTTTAGGGTGAGGGTTAAGGTTCGGGTTTGGGTGAGGGTGAAGGTTAGGTTTGGTGTGAGGGTTAGGGTGAGGACTAAGGTGAGGGTGAGGGTTAGGGTTAATGTTAGGCTTAGGGTGAGGGTTAGGTTGAGGTTTAGGTTTAGGTTTAGGGTTAGTGTTAGGATTAGGGTTTGGGTGAGGGTGAGTTTGAGCCTTAGGGTTAGGGTTAGGCTTAGGCTTAGGGTTAGGCTGAGGGTGAGTGTGGGGATGAGGATTAGGTTTAGAGTGCTGGTTTAGTTTATGGTTAGGTTTAGGGTTAGGATGAGGGTTAGGGTTAGGATTAATGTTAGGGTGAGGGCTATGGTGAGTGTCAGGTTTAGTGATTGGTTTAGGCTTAGGATTAGGGTTAGGCTGAAGCTGAAGGTGAGGGTGAGGGCTAGGTTTAGGGTGATGGTTAGGGTTACTGTTAGGCTGAGGGTTAGGGTTAGGGTTAGGTTTAGGGTAAGGGTGACAGTAAGGGTAAAGGTGAGGGCTAGAGTTAAGTTGTGGGTTAGGGTGAGGATTAGGGTTAGGGTTAGTGTGAGGGTGAGGGTTAGATTGAGTATCAGTGTTAGGGTTAGTGTGAGGTTTAGGGTGAGGATTAGGGGTAGGGTTAGGGTGAGGGCTAGGGTGAGGGTGAGGGTTAGGGATAGGGTTAGGTTGAGGTTTAGGGTAAAGGTGATGGTTAGGGTTAGGGTGAGGGTTAGTGTTCGGATTAGGGTTAGTTTTAGGGTGAGGGTAAATGTTAGGGTGAGGGTTAGGGTTAGGGTGAGAGTTATGGTTAGGTTTAGGATTAGTATTAGGGTTAGGGTTATTTTAGGGTTAGGGATAGGTTTATGGTTACGGTGAGTGGGAGGGGGAGGGTTAGGGTTAGGGTTAGGTTGAGGTTTAGGTTTTGGGTTATGATTAGAGTTAGGGTTAGGTTGAGTGTGAGGTTTAGGTTTAGATTTAGGATTACGGGGAGGGTTAGGGTGAGGGTTAGGGTTAGGGTTAGTGTTAGGATTAGGGTGAGGGTGAGTGTGAGTGTTAGGGTTAGGGTTAGGCTTAGGCATACGGTTACGCTGAGGGTAAGGTTGAAGGTGAGGGTTACGGTTAGGTTGAGGTTAGGGTTAGGGTTAGGGTGAGGGTTAGGATGAGGTTTAGAGTTAGGTTTAGGGTTAGGATCAGGGCAAGGGTGAGGGTGAGGTTTAGAGTTAGCATTATGGCGAGGTTTAAGATTAGGGTTAGGTTTAGGTTTAGGGTGAGTGTTAGGGTTAGGTTTACTGTGATGGTGAGGTTTAGGGTTAGGGTGAGATTTAGGGTTAGTTTGAGGGTGAGGGTTAGGATTAGGGTAAGGGTTATTGTTAGTGTTATGGCTAAGGTTAAGTTCACAGTGAGGGTGAGGCTGAGGTTGAGGTTTAGGGTTAGGGTTAGGGTGAGGTTTAAGGTTAGGGTTAAGGTTAGTGTTATTGTTAGAGTTATGGTTAGAGTTATGGTGAGGGTGAGGGTGAGGGTCAGGTTTAGGGTTAGGGTTAGGTTTAGGGTGAGGGTGAGATTTAGGGTTAGAGTAAGGTTTAGGGTAAGTGTTATGGTTAGGGTTAGGGTGAGGGCTAGGTTGAGGTTTAGGGTTAGGTTTAAGGTTAGGTTGAGGATTAGGGTTATGGTGAGGGTGAGTGTGAGGGTTAGGGTTAGGCTTAGGCTTAGGCTTAGGGTTAGGCTGAGAGTGAGGGTGGAGATGACGATTAGGTTTAGGGTGATGGTTAGGGTTATGGTTAGATTTAGGGTTAGGATTAGGATTAGGGTTAGGATTAGGTTTTGGGTGAGGGCTAGGGTGAGGGTGAGTGTTAGGGTTAGGTTTAGGCTTAGGGTTAGGTTTAGGCTGAGGCTGTGGGTGAGGGTGAGGTTTAGGATTACGGTGATGCTTAGAGTTACAGTCAGGGTGAGGGTTAGGATGAGGGTTAGGGTTAGGGTGAGTGTTAGAATCAGGGTGACGGTAAGGGTAAAAGTGAAGGTTAGGCTGAGAGTGAGGATTATGGTAAGGCTGAGGGTTAGGGTTAGGTTGAGGGTTGGGTTTAGTGTTAGGGTGAGGGTGAGGTTAAGATTGAGGATTAGTTTTAGGTTTAGTCTGAGGATTAGGGTGAGGATGAGGGTTAGGGTTAGGGTGAGGGCTAGGGTGAGGGTTAGGGTTAGGGTGAGGATTAGTGTTAGTGTTAGGTTTAGTGTTAGGGTGAGGGTTAGTGTCAGGTTGAGGTTTAGGTTTAGGGTGAGAGTTATGGTTAGAATGAGGGTTAGGGTTTTGTTTAGGGTTATTGTTAGGGTTAGGGTTACGGTTACAGTGAGGGTGAGGTTTAGGGTTAGGTTTAGGGTGAGGTTTATGTTTAGGGTTAGAGTTAGAGTTAGGGTTAGGGTGAGGGTGAGGTTTAGGGTTAGAGTTAGCGTTAGTGTTAGTGTTAGGGTTAGGGTGACAGTTAGTGTGAGGTGTAGGGTTAGGCTTAAGCTTAGGTTTAGGCTTAGGCTTAGGCCGAGCATGAGGGTGAGGGTTAGGGTTAGGTTGAGTGTGAGGATTAGTGTTAGGGTTAGGGTTAGGGTTAGTGTTAGGATGAGGTTTAGGGTTAGGATTAGGGTTAGGGTGAAGGCTAGGTTGAGGGTGAGTTTTAGGGTTAGGCTTAGGCTTAGGTTTAGGCTGAAGGTGAGGGTGAGGTTGAGGGTTATGGTCAGCGTGATGGTTAAAGTTACAGTTAGGCTGAGGTTTAGAATGAGGGTCAGGGTTAGGATGAGGGTTAGGGTGAGGGTGACAGTAAGGGTAAAGGTGAGGATTAGGGTTAGGGTGAAGGTTAGGGTGAGGATTAAGGTTAGGGTTAGGGTGAGTGTGAGGTTTAGATTGAGTATTAGTGTTAGGGTTAGTGTGAGGTTAGGGTGAGGATGAAGGGTAGCGTTAGGGTGAGGGCTAGGGTTAGGTTCAGAGTTAGGGATAGGGTTAGGTTGAGGTTTAGGCTTAAGGTGATGGTTAGTGTTAGTGTGAGGGTTAGTGTTAGGATTAGGGTTAGTTTTAGGTTGAAGGAAAGTGTTAGGATGAGGGTTAGTTTTATGGTGAGAGTTATGGTTAAGGTTAGGATTAGTGTTATTTTTAGGGTTAGGGTAAATATTATGGGTACAGTGAGGTTGAGGGTGAGCATCAGGGTTAGGCTTAGCCTGAGGTTTAGGTTTAGGGTTATGGTTAGAGTTAGAGTTAGGTTGAGGGTGAGGTTTAGGTTTAGAGTTAGGGTTAGTGGGAGGGTTAGGGTGTGGGTTAGGGTTAGGGTTAGGGTTAGTGTTAGGATTAGGGTTAGGGTGAGGGTGAGTGTGAGGATTAGGGTTAGCGTTAGGCTTAGGCTTAGGGTTAGGCTGAGGTTGAGGGTGAGGGTGAGGGTTAGGGTTAGGGTGAGGGTTAGGTTTAGGGTTAGGCTGAGTGTGAGGTTTAGGGTTAGGATTAGGGTTAGAGTTAGGGTTAATGTGAGGGTGAGGTTTAGTGTTAGATTTAGACTTAGGGTGAGGGTTAGTGTGAGGGTTAGGTTTAGGGTTAGTGTTAGGTTAGGGTTAGTGTTAGGTTAGTGTGAGGGTTAGGGTTAGAATTAGGGTTAGGGTTAGGATTAGGGTTAGGTTGAGGGTGAGTGTGTGGGTTAGGGTTAGGTTTAGGGTTAGGCTTATGTTTAGGCTGAGGGTGAGGTTGAGGGTAAGGGTTAGGTTTAGGTTGAGGGTTAGGATTAGGGTTAGGGTGAGAGTTAGGATGAGGGGTAGGGTTAGGATTAGGGTTAGGGCTAGTGTGAGGGTGAGGTTTAGGGTTAGGGTTAGGGTGAGGTTTAGGGTTTGGGTTAGGGTGAGGGTGAGTTTTACTGGTAGATTTAGGGTTAGGGTGAGGGTTAGGGTTAGGGTTTGTGTTAGGCTTAGGGTTATTGTGAGTGTTAGGTTTAGTTTGAGGGTTATGTTTATGGTTAGGATTAGGATTAGGGTTAGGGTGAGGGTGAGTGTGAGGATTAGGGTTAGGGTTAGGCTTAGGATTAGGCTGAGGGTGAGGGTGAGTGTTAGGGTTAGGTTGAGGTTGAGGTTTAGGTTTAGACTTAATGTTAGTGTGAGCAGTAGTGTGAGGTTTAGTGTTAGGTTTAGTGTGTGGGTGAGGTTTATGGTTAGGGTGATGCTTAGGTTTACGGTCAGGGTGAGGGTTAGGATGAGGGTTAGGGTTAGTGTGAGGTTTAGGGTGAGGGTGACAGTAAGCGTAAAGTTGAGGGTTAGGCTGAGAGTGAGGATTAGGGTAAATGTGAGGATTGGGTTAGGGTAAAGGTGAGTGTTAGGGTTAGGGTGAGGGTGTGGTTTAGGTGGAAGATTAGTTTTAGGGTTAGTATTAGGTTTAGCGTGAGGATGAGGGTTAAGGTTAGGGTGAGGGCTAGTGTAATGGTGAGGGTTAGGGTTAGCGTTAGGGTGAGTGTTAGGGTTAGCGTGATGGTTAGGGTTAGTGTGAGGGTTAGTGTTACGGTTAGGGTTAGTGTTAGGGTGACAGTAAGTGTTAGGGTGAGGGTTAGGGTTAGGGTTAGGATTATTGTTAGGGATAGGGTTAGGATGAGGGTTAGGGTTTGGTTTAGGTTTAGGGTGAGGGCTAGGGTGAGGGTGATGGTTAGGGTTAGGGTTAGGCTTAGTGTTATTCTGAGGGTGAGGGTCAAGTTGAGGGTTAGTGTTAGGGTCATGGTTTGGGTTACTGTTAGGATGAGGGTTAGGTTTAGGGTGAGGGTTAGAGTTAAGGTGACAGCAAGGGTAAAGTTGAGGGTTAGGGATAGGGTGAGGGTTTGTGTGAAGAATAGTGTTAGGGTTAGTGTGAGTTATAGGGTAAGGATGAGGGTTAGGGTTAGGGTGAGGGCTAGTGTGAGGGTGAGGGTTAGGGATAGAGTTAGATTGAGGGTTAAGGTTAAGGTGATGGTTAGGGTTAGTATGAGGGTTAGTGTTAGCATTAGGGTTAGTTTTACGGTAAGGGTAAGTGTTAGGGTGAGGGTTAGTGTTAGGTTGAGGGTTATGGTTAGTGTTAGGGTTAGTGTAATTGTTATGTTTAGGGTTATGGTTACTGTTACCGTGAGGGTGAGGGTGAGGGTTAGGGTTAGGGTGAGGTTGAGTGTGAGGATTAGGGTTAGGGTTAGCCTTAGGATTAGGCTGAGGATGAGGGTGAGGGTGAGTGTTAGGGTTAGGGTGAGGGTGAGGTTTAGGGTTAGACTCAGTGTTAGTGTGAGCATTAGTGTGAGGTTTAGTGTTAGGTTTAGGGTGTGGGTGAGGTTTAGGGTTAGGGTGATGCTTAGGTTTACGGTCAGGGTGAGGGTTAGGATGAGGTTTAAGGTTAGTGTGAGGTTTAGGGTGAAGGTGACAGTAAGGGTAAAGTTGAGGGTTACGCTGAGAGTGAGGATTAGGGTAAATGTGAGGATTGGGTTAAGGTGAAGGTGATTGTTAGGGTTAGGGTAAGGGTGTGGTTTCTGTTGAGGATTAGTTTTAGGGTTAGTGTGAGGTTTAGCGTGAGGATGAAAGTTAGGGTTAGGGTGAGGGCTAGGATGAAGGTGAGGGTTAGAATTAGGGTTAGGGTGAGTGTTAGGTTTAGCGTGATGGTTAGGGTTAGTGTGAGGGTTAGTGTTAGGGTTAGGGTAAGTGTTAGGGTGACAGTAAGTGTTAGGGTGAGGGTTAGGGTTAGAGTTAGTCTTAGTGTTAGTCTGAGGGTGAGGGTCAGGTTGAGGGTTAGTGTTAGGGTGATGGTTTGGGTTACGGTTAGGATGAGGGTTAGGATGAGGGTTAGGTTTAGGGTGAGGGTTAGGGTGAAGGTGACAGCAAGGGTAAAGTTGAGGGTTAGGGTTAGGGTGAGTGTTATGGTTAATGTTAGGGTTAGGGCTATTGTTATGGTTAGGGTTATGGTTACTGTTACGGTGAGGGTGAAGGTGAGGTTTAGGGTTAGGGTTAGGGTGAGGTTTAGGGTTAGGGTTAGGGTTAGAGTTAGAGTTTGGGTGAGGGTGCGGTTTAAGGTTTAGAGTTAGAGTTAGGGGGAGGGTTAGGGTGAGGGTTAGGGTTAGGGTTAGTGTTAGGATTACGGTTAGGGTGAGGGTGTGTGTGAGGGTTAGGGTTAGGGTTAAGCTTAGGCTTAGGGTTAGGCTGAGGGTGAGGATGAGGGTGAGGTTTAGGGTTAGGGTTACTGTGAAGTTGAGGGTTAGGGTTCGGATGAGAGTTAGGATTAGGGTTAGGGTGAGGGTGAGGGTTAGGATTAGGGTTAGGATTAGGGTTATTGTTAGTGTTATGGTTAAGGTTAAGTTTACAGTGAGGATGAGGCTGAGGGTACGGGTTAGGGTTAGGATTACGGTTAGGGTGAGGGCTTGGGTTAGGTTTAGGGTTAGGGTGAGGGTGAGGGTTAGGGTTAGGTTTAGGGTTAGTGTTATTGTTAGGGTTAGGGTTAGGGTTAGAGGGTGAGGATGAGGGTGAGGTTTAGGGTTAGGTTTAGATTTAGGGTGAGCGTGAGGTTTAGGGTTAGAGTTAGGTTTATATGGAGGGTTAGGGTGAGGGCTAGAGTTAGGGTTAGTGTTAGGGTTAGGGTTAGGGTGAGGGTTAGGTTGAGGTTTAGGGTTAGAGTTAGGGTTAGATTTAGGATTAGGGTTATGGTGAGGGTGATTGTGAGGTTTAGGGTTAGGTTAGGGTTAGGTTTAAGTTGAGGGTTAGGATGAGGGTTAGGGTTAGGATTACTCTTAGAGTGAGCGCTGGGGTGATGGTTAGTTTGAGGGTTAGTGTTAGGGTTAGGATTAAGTTTATGATTTGGGTTAGGTTGAGGGTGAGTGTGAGGTTTAGGGTAAGGGTTAGGGTTAGGTTTAGGATTAGGGTTAGGGTGAGGGCTAGGGTGAGGGTGAGGTTTAGGGTTAGGTTTAGGCTTAGGCTTAAGGCTAGGCTGAGGCTGAGGGTGAGGGTGAGGGTTAGGGTTAGGGTGATGCTTAGGGTTACAGTCAGGGTGAGGGTTAGGATGAGTGTTAGGGTTAGGGTGAGGAAAACGGTAAGGGAAAAGTTGAAGTTTAGGCTGAGAGTGAGGATAAAGTTAAGGGTGAGGGTTAGGGTTAGGTTGAGGGTTAGAGTTAGGGGTAGGGTTAGGGTGAGGTTAAGATTGAGGATTAGTTTTAGGGTTAGTTTTAGGTTTAGGCTAAGGATGAGGGTTACGGTTAGGGTGAAGGCTGGGTGAGGGTGAGGTTTAGGGTTAGGGTGAGGTTTAGTGTTAGGGTGATGTGTAGGGTTAGTGTGAGGATTAGTGTTAGGGTTAGGGTTAGTGTTAGGGTGAGGTTAAATATTAGGGTGAGGGTTAGGGTTAGGGTGATGGTTATGGTTACAATGAGGGTTAGGTTTAGTTTAGGGTTGTTGTTTGGTTTAGGGTTAAGTTTACAGTTACTGAGAGTGTGAGGGTTAGGGTTATGTTTATGGTGAGGTTTATGTTAAGGGTTAAGTTTAGAGTTAGGTTTAGGGTGAGAATGAGATTTTGGGTTAGATTTAGCGTTAGTGTTATTGTTAGGGTTAGGGTGAGGGTTAGTGTAAGGGTTAGGGTTAGGCTTAAGCTTAGGGTTAGGCTTAGGCTTAGGCCGAGAGTGAGGGTGAGGGTTAGGGTTAGGGTTAGGGTGAGGGTTAGGGTTAGGTTTAGGGTGAGTGTTAGGATGAGGTGTAGGGTTAGGTTTAGGGTTAGGGTGAGGGCTAGGGTGAGGTTGAGGGTTAAGGTTAGCGGTAGGGTGAGGTTTAGGCTTAGGGTGAGGGTGAGGGTTAGTGTGAGGGTTAGTGTTAGTGTTAGAGTTAGGGTGAGGGTAAGTTTTAGGGTGAGGGTGAGGGTGAGGGTGAGGGTTATATTTAGGGTGAGGGTTAGGTTTAGGTTTAGGTTTATTGTTAATTTTAGGTTTTGGCTTATGTTGAGGGTGAGGGTGAGGGTGAGGTTTAGGGTTAGGGTTAGGGTGAGGTTTAGGGTTAGGTTTAGTGTTAGAGTTAGGGTTAGGGTGAGCGTGAGGTTTAGGTTTAGAGCTAGGCTTAGGGTGAGGGTTAGTGTGAGTGTTAGGGTTAGAGTTAGTGTTAGGTTAGTGTTAGGGTGAGGGTTAGTGTGTGGGTTAGGGTTAGAGTTAAGGTTATGGTTAGGATTAGGGTTATGGTGAGGTTGAGTGTCTGGGTTAGGTGTAGGTTTAGGGTTAGGCTTGGGATTAGGCTGAGGGTGAGGTTGAGGGTGAGGGTTAGGGTTAAGGTGAGGGTTAGGATTAGGGTTACTGTGAGGGATAGGACGAAGGTTAGGGTTAGGATTAGGGTTAGAGTGAGGGCTAGAGTGAGGATGAGGTTTAGTGATAGGATTAGGGTTAGGTTTAGGATTAGGGTTAGGGTGAGGGTGAGGTTTATTGTTAGAGTTGGGCTTAGGTTGAAAGTTAGGATTAGGATTAGTGTTAGGGTTAGGGTTAGGGTGAGTGTTAGGCTTAGGGTGAGGGTTATGGTGATGGTTTGGATTAGGATTAGGGTAGGGTTAGGGTGAGTGTGAGGGTTAGGGTAAGGGTTAGGCTTAGGTTAGCCTGAGAGTGAGGGTGAGGGTTAAGGTTAGAGTTAGGGTGAGGGTGTGTGTGAGGGTTAGGGTTTGTGTAAGGGTTAGCCTTAGGTTTAGGCTGAGGGAGAGGGTGAGGGCGAGGGTTAGAGTTAGGGTGAGTGTTAGGGTTAGGGTTAGGGTGAGGTTTAGTTTTAGAGTTAGGGTTACAGTAAGGGTTAGGGTGAGGGTGAGTGTTAGGGTTAGTGTTAAAATTAGGGTGTGGGTGAGGTTTAGGGTTAGGGTGATGCTTAGGGTTACGGTCAGGGTGAGGGTTAGGATGTGGGTTAGGTTTAGTATGAAGGTTAGGGTGAGGGTGACAGTAAGGGTAAAGTTGAGGGTTAGGCTGAGAGTGAGGATTACGTTAAATGTAAGGTTTAGGGATAGGGTGAGGTTTAGGGTTAGGGTTAGGGTGTGGGTGTGGTTTAGATTGAGTATTAATTTTAGGGTTAGTGTGAGGTTTAGGGTGAGGATGAGGGGTTAGGGTAAGGGCTAGGGTGAGGGTGAGGTTTAGAATTACGGTTAGGGTGAGTGTGAGGATTAGGGTGAGTGATAGGGTTAGCCCTAGGTTTAGGCTGAGGGTGTGGGTGAGGGTGAGGTTTAAGGTTAGGTTGAGTGTTAGGGTTAGGGGAATGATGAGGTTTAGTGTTAGGGTTAGGGTTAGGGTGAGGGTGAGGTCTAGGGGGAGAGTTGGGCTTAGGGTGAGGGTTAGGGTTAGGGTGAGGGTTGGGGGGGGTGACGGTAAGGGTGAACTTAACGGTTAGGCTGAGGGTGAGATTTACTGTAAGGGTTAGGGTTAGGGTTAGGGTGAGGGTTAGGGTTAGGGGTAGGGTGAGGGTGAGGGTAAGATTGAGGATTAGTGTAAGGGTGAGGTTTAGGGAGAGGATGAGGGTTGGGTTAGGGTTAGGGTTATTGTTAGTGTTATGATTAGAGTTAAGTTTGCGGTGAGGGTGAGGCTGAGGGTGAGGTTTATGGTGAGGGTTAGGTTTAGGGTTAGGGTTAGGGTTAGTATTATTTTTAGGGTTAGGGTTAAATTTACAGTGAGGGTGTGGGTGAGGGTTAGGGTTAGGGTGAGTTTTACGGTGAGGTTTAGTGTTAGGGTTAGGTTGAGGGTGAGGTTTAGAGTTAGAATTAGGTTTATGGGGAGGGTTAGGGTAAGAGGAAGGGTTAGGGTTAGTGTTAGTCTTAGGGTGAGTGTGAGGGTTAGGTTGAGGTTTAGGGATAGGCTTAGGGTTAGGATTAGGGTTAGGGTGAGTGTGTTTGTGAGGGTTAGGTTTAGGCTTAGGCTTAGGGTTAGGTTGAGGGTGAAGGTAGGTGAGGGTTGAGGGTTATAGTTACGGTGAGCGTGAGGATTAAGGTTACAGTGAGGGTTAGGTTGGGTTAGGATAAAGGTGAGTGTGACGGTTAGGGTTAGGGTGAGGTTTAGGGTTAGGATTAGGATTAGGTTGAGGGTAAGTGTGAGGTTAGGGTTAGGGTTAGTGTTAGATTAGGGTTAGGGTGAGGCTTAGGATGAGGGTTAGTGTTAGGATTAAGGTTAGGGTGATGGCTAGGGAGAGGGTGAGTTTTAGGGTTAGGATTAGGGTGAGGTTTAGTGTTAGGGTTAGGGTGAGGGTGAGGTTGAGTGTTAGAGTTAGGGTTACGTTTAGGGTTAGGGTTAGTGTTAGTGTTAGGGTTAGGGTTAGGGTGAGTGATAGGTTTAGGGTGAGGGTTATGGTTATGGTCAGGATTAGGATTAGTGTTATGGTGAGGGTGAGTGTGTGGGTTAATGTTAGGTTTAGTGTTAGGCTTAGGGTTATGTTTAGGTTGAGGTTGAGGCTGAGGGTTAGGTTTAGCGTGAGTGTTTGGGTTACAGTGAGGGTTATGTTTAGCGTGACGGTTACGGTTAGGTTTAGGGTTAGGTTCAGGGCTACATTGAGGGTGAGGTTTAGGGTTAGGTTTAGGGTGAGGTTTAGGGTGAGGGTGAGGTTTAGGGTTAGGGTTAGGCTGAGGTTTAGGATTATAGTTAGGGTTAGGGTTAGGGCGAGTGTGAGGTTTAGGGTTAGAGTTAGAGTTAGGATGAGGGTTAGGGTGAGGTTTAGGGTTAGAGTTATTGTTAGGTGGAGGGTTAGTGTGAATGTTAGGTTTACGGTGAGGGCTAGGTTGAGGGTGAGGGTTAGGGTTAGGCTTAGGATTAGGCTTATGGTTAGGCTGAGGGTGAGGTTGAGGTTGAGGGTTAGGTTTAAGGTGATGGTTAAGGTTACGGTTAGGTTGAAGTTTAGCATGAGGTTTAGGGATAGGGTGAGGATTAGGGTGAGGGTGATGGTAAGGGTAAAGTTGAGGGTTAGGTTGAGGGTCAGGGTACAGATCAGGGTGAGGGTTAGTGTTAGGGTGAGGGTTAGGGTAAGTGTGAGGGTTAGGGGTAAGGGTGAGGGTGAGGGTTAGATTGAGGATTAGGGTTAGGGTTAGTGTGAGGTTTAGGGTGACGGTGTGGGTTAGCGTTAGGGTGAGGGTTAGGGTTAGAATTAGGGTTAGGATGAGGGCTACGGTGAGGGTGAAGGTCAGGGTTAGGTTAGGGTTAGGGTGAGTTTTAGGGTTAGGGTGAGGGTTAGGGTTAGTGTCAAGGTTAGTGTTAGGGTTAGGTTTAGTGTTAGGATGAGGGTTAGGGTTAGGGTGAGGGTTATAGTTAGGATGAGGGTTAGTGTTAGGGTTATTGTAATTGTTAGGATTAGGATTACATTGCGGGTGAGTGTGAGGGTTAGGGTTAGAGTTAGGGTGAAGTTTAGGTTTAGGATTAGGGGTAGAGTTAGGGTTAGGGTGAGGGTGAGGTTTAGGGTTAGAGTTAGGCTTAGGGTGAGGGTTAGTGTTAGGATTAGGGTTAGGGTTAGTGTTAAGTTAGAGTTACGGTGTGGGCTAGTGTAAGGGTTAGGGTTAGAGGGAGAGTTAGGGTTAGGCTGAGGCTGAGGTTGAAGGTGAGGGTAAGGGTTAGGTGAGGGTTAGGTTTAGGGTTAGGATGAGGGTTAGGTTGAGGATTAGGTTTAGGATTAGGGTTAGGGTGAGGGTGAGTGTGTGGGTAAGCGTTATGTTTAGAGTTAGGCTTAGGGTTAGGCTGAGGCTGAGGTTGAGGTTGAGGGTTAGGGTTAGGGTGAGGTTTAGAGTAAGGGTTGGAGATAGGGTTAGGGTGAGGGTGATGTTTATAATTAGAGTTAGGGTTAGTGTTAGGGTTGGGCTTTGGGTTAGGCTGAGTGTGAGAGTGGGGGTGAGGATTAGGGTTAGGGTTAAGGTTAGAGTTAGGGTTTTGGTTAGGGTTAGGGTTATTGTTAGTGTTATGTTTAGGGTTAAGTCTGCAGTGAGGGTGAGGCTGAGGGTGAGGTATATGGTTAGGGTTAGGGTTAGTGTTAGGGTTAGTGTTAGTGTTATTGTTAGGGTTAGAGTTACTGTGAGGTGAGCGTGAGGGTGAGGGTTAGGGTTAGGGTGAGGTTTGGGGTGACGTTTAGGGTTAGGGTTAGGTTGAGGGTGAGGTTTAGGGTTAGAGTGAGTGTTAGTGGGAGGGTTAGGGTGAGGGTTAGGTTTAGGTTTAATGTTAGTCTTAGGGTGAGGGTGAGGGTTAGGTTGAGGTTTAGGGATAGGGTTAGGGTTAGGATTAGGCTTACAATGTTGGTGAATGTGAGGGTTAGGGTTAGATTTAGGCTTAGGTTTAGGGTTAGGATTAGGATGAGGGTGAGATTTAGGGTTAGGGTGAGATTGAGGTTTATGTTTAGGGTGAGTATTAGGGTTAGTGTGAATGTTAGTGTTAGGGTTAGGTTTAGTGTTAGGGTTAGGGGGAGGGTTAGGGTGAGGTTTAGAGTAAGGTTTAGTGTTAGGGTTAGGGGGAGGGTTAGGGTTAGTTTGGGGTTTCGGGTTAGGGTTAAGTTTAGGATTAGGGTGATTGTTAGGATGAGTGTTAGGGTTAGGATTAGGGTTAGGGTGAGGACTAGGGTGAGGGTGAGTGTTTTGGTTAGGGTTAGGGTGAGATTTAGGGTTAAGGTGAGGGTTAGGGTTAGTGTGAGTGTTAGTGTTAGGTTTTGGTTTAGTGTTATGTTTAGGGGAAGGGTTAGGGTCAGGGTTAGTGTTAGGGTTAGTGATAGGGTTAGGGTTAGGGTGATGGTTAGGGTTACTGTTAGCTTGAAAATTAGGATGAAGTTTCGGGATAAGGTGAGGGTTAGGGTAAGGGTGATGGTAGGGATAAATTTGAGGGTTCGGCTGAGGGTGAGGGTTAAGGTTAGTGTGAGGGTTACAGTTGGGATGAGGGTTAGGGTAAGGGTGAGGTTTAGGGATTAGGGTGAGGGTGATAGTTAGATTGAGGATTAGGGTTAGGGTTAGTGTGTGGTTTAGGGTGAGGATGAGGGTTAGAGTTAGGTGAGGGTAAGAGTTAGAATTAGGGTAAGGGTGATGGTGAGGGTTAGGGTTAGGTTTAGGGTGAGGTTTAGGCTTAGGGTGAGGGTTAGGGTTAGTGTAAGGGTTAGTGTTAGGGTTCGGGTTACTATTAGGGTGAGGGTAAGTATTAGGGTGAGGGTTAGGGTTAGCGTGAGGGTTATAGTTAGGGTGAGGGTTAGGGTTAGTGTTAGGGGTATTAATTTTAGGTTTCGTGTTACCTTGAGGGTGAGGGTGAGGATGAGGGTTAGGTTTAGGGTTAGGGTAAGGTTTAGGATTAGGATTAGGGTGAGAGTTAGGGTTAGGGTGAGAGTGAGGTTTAGGTTTAGATTTAGGCTTAAGGTGAGGGTTAGTGTTAGGGTTAGTGTTAGGCGTGGGTTAGGGTGAGGGTTAGGGTGAGGGTTATGGTTAGGGTTAGGGTTAGGCTTAGTGGTAGGCTGAGGGTGAGGTTGAGTGTTAAGGTTGGGGTTAGGGTTAGGGTAAGGTTTAGGGTTAGGGTGAGGGTTAGGATGAGGGTTAGGTTTATGATTAGGATTGGAATGAGGGCTAGGGTGAGGGTGAGTGTGAGGGTTAAGTTAAGTGTTAGGCTTAGGTTTAGGTTGAGGGTGAGGGTTAGGTTTAGGGTGAGGGTGAGTGTGAGGGTTAGGGTTAGTGTTAGGGTTAGGGTGAGGGTTAGTGTGAGGGTTAGTCTTAAAATTATGGTGTGGGTGAGGGTTAGGGTTAGGGTGAGGCTTAGTGTTACTTTCAGGGAGAGGGTTAGCATGACGTTGAGAGTTAGTGTGAGGGTTAGGATGAGGGTGACAGTAATGGTACAGTTGAGGGTTAGGCTGAGAGTGAGGATTATGGTAAATGTGAGGGTTAGGGTTAGGGTTAGGGTAGGGGTAGGGTGAGGGTGAGGGTAAGATAGAGGATTAGTGTTAGGGTGAGGTTTAGGGTGAGGATGAGGTTTAGGGTTAGGGTTATTGTTAGTGTTATGGTTACAGTTATGTTTGCAGTGAGTGTGAGGCTGAGGGTGAGGTTTATTTTTAGGTTTAGATTCAGCGTTAGAGATAGGGTTAGTATTATTTAGAGGGATAGGTTTAGATTTACAATGAGGGTGAGGGTGAGGGTTAAGGTGAGGGTGAGGTTTACGGTGAGGTTTAGGGTTAGGTTTACGTTGAGGGTGAGGTTTAGAGTTAGAATTAGGTTGATGGGGAGGGTTAGGGTGACAGGTAGGGTTAGGGTTAGTGTTAGTCTTAGGGTGAGGGTGAGGGTTAGGTTGAGGTTTAGGGATAGTCTTAGGGTTAGGATTAGGGTTAGGGTGAGGTTGATTATAAGGGTTAAGTTTAGGCTTAGGCTTACAGTTAGGTTGAGGGTGAAGGTAGGTGTGAGGGTTATGGTTACAGTGAGGGTGAGGATTAGGGTTAGGGTGAGGTTTAGGGTTAGGGTGAGGATTAGGGTTAGGGTGAGGGTGAGGTTTAGGGTTAGAGTTAATTTTAGGGCGAGGGTTAGAGTGAGGGTTAGGGTTAGGGTTAGGGTTTTGTTTAGCTTTAGGATTAGGGTTAGGGTGAGGGTGAGTGTGAGGGTTAGGTTTAGGCTAAGGCTTAGGGTTAGGCTGAGGATGACGGTGGGGTTGAGGATGAGGGTTCGGGTGATGGTTAGGGTTAGGATTAGGGTGATGGTAAGGTTGAGGGTTAGGGTTAGGATTAGGGTTAGGGTGAAGACTAGGGTGAGGGTGAAAGTTAGTGTTAGGCTTAGGCTTAGGCTTAGCGTTAGGCTGAGGTTGAGGTTGAGGGTGAGTGTTAAGGTTAGGGTGATGGTTAGGGTTATCCTTAGGTTGAAGGTTAGCATGAGGTTTAGGGACAGGGTGAGGGTTAGAGTGAGGGTGATGGTAAGGGTAAAGCTATGGGTTAGGCTGAAGGTGAGAATTAAGATACGGGTGAGTGTTATGGTTAGGGTGAGGGTTAGTGTAAGGATGATGGTTAGGGTTTATGGTGAGTTTGAGGTTTAGATTGAGGATTAGGGTTAGGTTTCGTGTGAGGTTTAGGGTGAGGATGAGGGTTAGCGTTAGGGTGAGGGTTAGGGTTAGAATTAGGTTTCGGGTGAGGGCTAAGGGGAGGGTGAGGTTTACTGTTAGTGTTAGGGTTAGGGTGAGTTTTAGGGTTAGGATGAGGCTTAGGCTTAGTGTGAGAGTTAGTGTTAGGGTTAGGGTTAGTGTTAGGGTGAGGGTAAGTGTTAGGGTGAGGGTTAGGGTTAGGGTGAGGGTTATAGTTAGGGTGAGGATTAGGGTTAGGGTTATTGTCATTGTTAGGTTTAGCGTTACGTTGACGGTGAGGGTGAGGGTAAGGGTTAGGTTTAGGGTTAGGGTTAGGGTGAGATTTAGGGTTAGGATTCGGGTTATAATTAGGGTTAGGGTGAGTGTTAGTGTGAGGGTTAGGTTTAGGGTTAGTGTTACGTTAGGGTTAGGGTGAGGGTGAGTGTGAGGGTTAGGGTTAGGTTTAGTGTTAGGCTTAGGGTTAGGGTGAGGGTGAGTTTGAGGGTGAGGGTTAGGGTTATGATGAGGGTTAGAGTTCGGGTTAGATTGAATGTTAGGCAGAGGGTTAGGGTTAGGAATAGGGTTAGTTTGAGCGCTGGTGTGAAGGATAGTGTGAGTGTTAGGGTTACGATAGGGTTAGGTTGAGGGTGAGTGTGAGGGTTATGGGTAGGGTTAGGGTTAGGCTTAGGGTTAGGGTTAGGGTTAGGGTTTGGTTTAGGGTGAGGGTGAGGGTGATTATTAGGGTTAGAGTTAGGGTTAGGGTTAGGGTTAGGCTAAGGGTGAGGTTGGGGGTGAGGATTAGGGTTAGGTTGATGGTTAGGTTTAGGGTTAGTGTTATTGTTAGGGTTAGGGTTAGAGTTAAGGTGAAGGTGAGGGTGAGGGTGCGGGTGAGGTTTAGGGTTAGGGTTAGGTCAGGTTTATGGTTAGGGTAAGAGATAGGGTTAGGGTGAGGGTGAGGTTTACGGTTAGATTTAGGCTTAGGGTGAGGGTTACTGTTAGGGTTAGGGTTAGGATTAGTGTTAGGTTTGGGTTAGGGTGAGGGTTAGGGTGAGGGTTATGGTTAGATTTAGGGTTAGGGTTAGGATTTGGGTTAGGGTGAGGTTTAGTGTGTGGGTTAGGGTTATGTTTAGGGTTAGGCTTAGCGTTAGGCTGAGCGTGAGGTTGAGTGTGAGGGTTTGGGTTAGGCTGAGGGTTAGGATTAGGGTTAGTGTTAGGGTTAGGATGAGGGTTAGGGTTAGTATTAGGATTAGAGTGAGGGCTAGGGTGAGGGTGCCCTTTACTGTTAGGGTTAGGGTGAGGTGTCGGGTTAGGGTTAGGGTGAGCATGAGGTTTAGTGTTAGAGTTAGGGTTAGGGTGAGGTTTAGGGTTAGGGTTAGTGTTAGGGTTAGGGTTAGGTTGAAGGTTATGGTTATGGTTAGGATTAGGATTAGGGTTAGGGTGAGGGTGAGTGTGAGGATTAGGGTAAGCTTTAGGCTTAGGGTTAGGTTGAGGGTGAGGGTTAGGTTTAGAGTGTGGGTGAGTGTGAGGGTTAGGGTTAGTGTTAGGTTTAGGGTGAGGGTTAGTGTGAGGGTTAGGTTTAGGCTTAGGCTTAGGATTAGGTTGAGGGTGAAGGTAGGTGGGAGGGTTATGGTTACGGTGAGGGTGAGGATTAGGGTTAGGGTGAGGGTTAGGATTTGGGTTAGGATTAAGGTGAGGGTGAGGGTTAGGATTAGTGTGAGTGTTAGGGTTAGGATTAGGGTGAGGGTGAGGGTGAGGGTTAGGATTAGGGTTAGGGTTATTGTTAGTGTTATGGCTAAGGTTACCTTTGCAGTGATGGTGAGGCTGAGGATGAGGGTTAGGTTTAGGATTAGAGTGAGGGTTAGGTTTTGGCTTAGTATTAGTATTTTTGTTATAGTTAGGGTTAGAGTTATGGTGAGGGTGAGAGTGAGGGTGAGGGTTAGGGTTAGGGTGAGTTTAGGGTTAGGGTGAGGATTAGGGTTAAGGTGAGGGTGAGGTTTAGGGTTAGAGTGAGGGTTAGGGGGAGGGTTAGGGTGAGGGTTAGGGTTAGGGTTAGGGTTAGGTTTAGGATTAGGGTTAGGGTGAGGGTGAGTGTGAGGGTTAGGGTTAGGCTTAAGCTTAACCTTAGGGATATGCTGAGGATGAGGGTGGGGTTGAGGATTATGGTTTGGGTATTGGTTAGGGATAGGATTTGGGTGAGGGTTAGGATGAGCGTTAGGGTTATTATTAGGGTTAGGCTGGGGGCTATGGTGAGGGTGAGGGTTAGGGTTAGGTTTAGGCTTAAGTTTAGGGTTAGGCTGAGGGTGAGGTTGAGGGTGAGGGTTAAGGTTAGGGTGATGGTGAGGGTTACGGTTAGGTTGAAGTTTAGCATGAGGTTTAGGGATAGGTTGAGGGATAGAGTGAGGGTGATGGTAAGGGTAAAGTTGAGGGTTAGACTGAGGGTGAGAATTAAGATAACGGTGAGGGTTAGCGTTAGGGTGAGGGTTAGGGTAAGGGTGAGGGTGAGGGTTAGATTGAGGATTAGTGTTAGGTTCAGTGTGAGGTTTGGGGTGAGGATGAGGGTTAGGGTTAGGTTGAGGGTTAGTGTTAGGTTTAGTGTTATTGTTAGGTTAAGGATTAGATTTACGGTGAGGGTGAGGTTGAGAGTCCTGGTTAGGGTTACGTTTAGGGTGAGGTTTAGGGTTAGGTTTGGAGATAGGGTTAGGTTGAGGGTGATGTTTAGGGTTAGATTTCAGGTTAGTGTTAGGGTTGGGCTTAGGGTTAGGCTGAGGGTGAGAGTGGGGGTGAGGATTAACATTGGGTTTAGGGTTAGGGTTAGAGTTAGGGTTAGGGTTAGGTTAGGGATTAGGGTTAGGGTGAAGGTGAGGGTGAGTGTTAGAGTTAGCGTTAGGCTTAGGCTGAGGGTGAGGGTGGGGGTGAGGATTAGTTTTCGGGTGATGGTTAGGGTTAGGATTAGGGTAAGGGTTAGGATGAGGGTTAGAGTTGGGATTAGGCTTAGGGTGAGGGCTAGGGTGAGAGTGAGGTTTAGGGTTAGGGTTAGGGTGAGGTTTAGGATTAAGGTGAGGGTTAAGGTTAGTGTGAGTGTTAGTGTTAGGTTTAGGTTTAGAGTTAGGGTTAGGGGGAGGGTTAGGGTCAGGCTTAGGGTTAGGGTTAGTGTTAGGGTTATGGTTAGGGTGATTTTTAGGGTTACGGTTAGCTTGAAAGTTAAGATGAGGTTTAGGGATAGGGTGAGGGTTAGGGTAAGGGTGATGGTAAGGGTAAATTTGAGGTTTACGCTGAGGGTGAGGGTTAGGATAAGTGTGAGGGTTACGGTTAGGGTGAGGGTTAGGGTAAGGGTGAGGGTTAGGGATTAAGGTGATGCTGAGGGTTAGATTGAGGATTATGGTTAGGGTTAGTGTGTGGTTTAGGGTGAGGATGAGGGTTAGGGTTAGGTGAAGTTAAGTGTTAGAATTAGGGTTATGGTGAGGACTAGGGTGAGGGTGAGGGTTAGGTTTAGGGGTAGGGTGAGGTTTAGGCTTAGGGTGAGGGTTAGGGTTAGTGTGAGGGTTAGTGTTAGGGTTAGAGTTAGTGTTAGGGTGAGGGTAAGTGTTAGGGAGAGGGTTAGGGTGAGGGTGAGGGTTGTACTTAGGGTGAGGCTAAGGGTTAGGGTTAGGGTTATTGTTAATTTTAGGTTTAGGTTTATGTTGAGGGTGAGGTTTAGGGTTAGGTTTAGGTTGAGGTTTAGGGTTAGATTTATCTTAGGGTTAGGGTAAGTGTTATGGTTACGGTTAGGATTAGTGTTATGTTAGGGTTAGGGTTAGGGTTATGGTGTGGTTGAGTGTGTGGTTTAGGGTTAGGTTTAGGGGTAGGCTTGGGGTTAGGCTGAGGGTGAGGTTGAGGGTGATGGTTGCGGTTAGTGTGAGGGTTAGGATTATGGTTAGTGTGAGGGTTAGGATGAAGGTTAGGGTTAGGATTAGGGTTAGAGTGAGGGCTAGGGTGAGCATGAGGTTTAGTGTTAGGGTTAGGGTGAGGTTTAGGGTTAGGGTTAGTGTGAGGGTGAGGTTTAGTGTTAGAGTTCGAGTTAGGTTGAGGGTTAGGATTAGGGTTAGTGTTAGAGTTAGGGTTAGGGTGAGTGTTAGGGTTAGGGTGAGTGTTATGGTGATGGTTAGGATTAGGATTAGGGTAGGGTTAGGGTGAGTGTGAGGGTGAGGGTAAGGGTTAGGCTTAGGGTTAGCCTGAGGGTGAGGGTGAGCGTGAGGGTTAGGGTTAGGGTGAGGGTGAGTGTGAGGGTTAGGGTTAGTGTTAGGGTTAGCCTTAGGTTTAGGCTGAGGGTGATGGTGAGGGAGAGGGTTAGAGTTAGGTTGAGGGTTAGGTTATGGTTAGGGTGAGGGTTAGGGTTAGAGGTATGATGAGTTTTAGTGTTAGGGTAACGGTTAGGGTGATGGTGAGTTCTAGGGTTAGAGTTGGGCTTAGGGTGAGGGTTAGCCTGAGGGTTAGGGTTAGGGTGAGGTTTAGGGTGGGGGTGACAGTAAAGGTAAACTTTAGGGTTAGGCTGAGGGTGAGAGTTACTGTAAGGGTTTGGGTTAGGGTTAGGGTGAGGGGTAGGGGTAGGGGTAGGGTGAGGGTGAGTGTAAGATTGAGGATTAGTGTTAGGGTGAAGTTTAGGGTAAGGATGAGGGTTTGGGTTAGGGTTTTTGTTAGTGCTATGGTTATAGTTAAGTTTGCAGGGAGGGTGAGGCTGAGGGTGAGGTTTATGGTGAGGGTTAGATTTAGGTTAGGGTTAGGGTTAGTATTATTTTTAGGGTTAGGGTTAGATTTACAGTGAGGGTGAGGATGAGGGTTAGGGTTAGGGTGAGGTTTACGGTGAGGTTTAGGGTTAGGGTTACGTTGAGGGTGAGGTTTAGAGTTAGAATTAGGTTTATGGGGAGGGTTAGGGTGAGAGGTAGGTTTAGGGTTAGTGTTAGTCTTAGGGTGAGGTTGAGGGTTAGGTTGAGGTTTAGGGATAGGCTTAGGGTTAGGATTAAGGTTAGGGTGGGGTTGAGTGTGAGGGTTAGGTTTAGGATTAGGCTTAGGTTTAGGTTGAATGTGAAGGTAGGTGTGAGGGTTATGGTTATGGTGAGGGTGAGGGTTAGGGTTACGGTGAGGGTTAGGATTTGGGTTAGGATTAAGGTGAGGGTGAGGGTTAGGATTAGGGTGAGGGTTAGGGTTAGGATTAGGATTAGGGTGAGGGTGAGGATTAGAGTTAGTGTTAGTGTTAGGTTTAGGGTTAGGCTGAGGGTGAGGGTGGCGGTGAGGATTAGTGTTAGGGTGATGGTTAGAGTTAGGTTTAGTGTTATTGTTAGGGTTAGGGTTAGAGTTACGGTGAGGGTGAGGTTCTGGGTGAGGTTTAGGGTTAGTGTTAGGGTGAGGTTTAAAGTTAGGGTTGGAAATAGGGTTAGAGTTTGGGTTAGTGTTAGGGTTGGGCTTAGGGTTAGGCTGAGGGTGAGAGTGGGGGTGAGTATTAGGGATACGGTTAAGGTTAGGGTTAGAGTTAGGTTTATGGTTAGGGTTAGGGTTATTGTTAGTGTTATGTTTAGGGTTAAGTTTGCAGTGAGGGTGAGGCTGAGGGTGAGGTTTATGGTTAGGGTTAGGTTTTGGGTTAGGGTTATTGTTAGTGTTAGTGTTAGGTTTAGGGTTAGGGTTAGAGTTACGGTGAGAGTGAGTCTTAGGGTTAGGTTGAGGTTTAGGGTGCCGTTTAGGGTTAGGATTAGGTTAAGGGTGAGGTTTATGGTTAGAGTGAGGGTTAGTGGGAGGGTTAGGGTTAGGATTAGGGATAGGGTTAGGTTTAGGGTTAGGATTAGTGTTTTTGTTAAGGTTAGGGTTAGACTCATGGTTAGTGTTAGGGTGAGGGTGAGGGTTAGGGTTAGGGTAAGGGTTTGGCTTAGGGTTAGGTTAAGGGTGTGGGTTATGTTTAGGGTGAGGGCGAGTGTGAGGGTTAGGATTAGTGTTAGGGTTAGGGTGAAGGTTAGTGTGAGGGTTAGTGTTAAAGTTAGGGTGTGGTTGAGGGTTAGGTTTAGGGTCATGCTTAGGGTTACGGTCAGGGAGAGGGTTAGCATGAGGGTGAGAGTTAGTGTGAGGGTTAGGGTGAGGGTGACAGTAAGGGTAAAGTTGAGGGTTTGGCTGAGAGTGAGGATTATGGTAAATGTGAGGGTTAGGGTTAAGGTGAGGGTGAGGGTTAGGGTTAGAGGTAGGGTGAGGGTGAGTGTAAGATTGAGTATTAATGTTAGGGTGAGGTATAGGGTGAGGATGAGGGTTAGGGTTAGGGTTATTGTTTGTGTTATGGTTACAGTTAAGTTTGCAGTGAGGGTGAGGCTGAGGGTGACGTTATAGTTAGGGTTAGGTTTAGGTTTTGGGTTAGGGTTAGTATTATTTTTAGGGTTAGGGTTAGATTGACAGTGAGGATGAGGGTGAGGGTTAGGGTTAGGGTGAGGTTTAAGGTGAGGTTTAGGGTTAGTGTTAGGTTGAGCGTGAGGTTTAGAGTTAGAATTATGTTTATGGGGAGGGTTAGGGTGAGAGATAGGGTTAGGGTTAGAGTTAGTCTTAAGGTGAGGGTGAGGGTTAGGTTGAGGTTTAGGGATAGGTTTAGGGTTAGGATTAGGTTTTGGTTGAGGATAAGTGTGAGAGTTAGGTTTAGGCTTAGACTCAGGGTTAGGTTAAGGGTGAAGGTAGGTGTGAGCGTTATGGTTACGGTGAGGGTGAGGATTAGGATTAGGGTGAGGGTTAGAATTTGGGTTAGGATTAAGGTGAGGGTGAGGGTTAGGGTTAGGGTGAGTTTTAGGTTTAGGATTAGGATTAGGGTGAGGGTGAGTGTTTGGATTATGGTTAGGGTTATTGTTAGTGTTATGGTTAAGGTTACCTTTGCAGTGATGGTGAGGCTGAGGGTGAGGGTTAGGTTTAGGATTAGGGTTAGGGTTAGGTTTAGGGTTAGGATTAGTGTTTTTGTTAAGGTTAGGGTTAGAGTTATGGTGAGGGTGAGGGTGAGCGTTAGGGTTAGGGTTAGGGTGAGCTTTAGGGTTAGGGTGAGGATTAGGGTTTTGGTGAGGGTTAGGTTTAGGGTTAGAGTGAGGTTTCGGGGGAGGGTTAGGGTGATTGTTAGGGTTTGGGTTAGGGTTAGGTATAGGAGTAGGGTTAGGTTGAGGGTGAGTGTGAGTGTTAGGGTTAGGCTTAGGCTTAGGCTTAGGGTTAGGCTGAGGATGAGGGTGGGGGTGAGGATTATTGTTTGAGTGATGATTAGGGTGAGGATTAAGGTGAGGGTTAGGATGAGGGTTAGGGTGAGGATTAGGGTTAGGGTGAGGGCTAGGGTGAGGTTGAGGGTTAGGGTTAGGGTTAGGTTTAGGGTTAGACTGATAGTGACGTTGAGGGTAAGGGTTAAGTTAAGGGTAATGGTTAGGGTTAAGGTTAAGTTGAAGATTAGCATGAGGTTTAGGGATAGGGTGAGGGTTAGAGTGAGGGTGATGGTAAGGGTAAAGTTGAAGGTTAGGCTGACTGTGAGAATTAAGATAAGGGTGAGGGTTAGGGTTAGGGTAAGGCTTAGTGTAAGGGTGTGGGTTAGGGGTTATGGTGAGGGTTAGGGTTAGGTTGAGGGTTATAGTTAGGGTGAGGGTTAGGGTTAGGGTTATTGTTATTGTTAGGTTTAGAGTTAGGTTGAGGGTGAGGGTGACAGTGAGGGTTAGGTTTAGGGTTAGGATTAGGGTGAGATTTAGGGTTAGGATTAGTGTTAGAGTTAGGGTTAGGGTGAGGGTGAAGTTTAGGGTTAGAATTAGGCTTCGGTTGAGTGTTAGTGTGAGGGTTAGGGTTAGGGTAAGTGTTAGGGTGAGGGTTAGGTTTAGAGTGATAATTAGGGGTAGTATTAGGGTTAGGGTGAGGTTGAGTGTGTGGGTTAGGCTTAAGTTTAATGTTAGGCTTAGGGTTAGGCTGAGGGTGAGGTTGAGGGTGAGGGTTATGGTTAGGGTGAGGGTTAGAGTTAGGTTAGATTGAGGGTTAGGATGAGGGTTAGTGTTACGATTAGTGTTAGGTTGAGCGCTGGGGTGATGGTTAGTGTGAGGTTTAGGGTTAGGGATAGGGTTAGGTTTAAGATTAGGGTCAGGTTTTGGGTGAGGGTGAGGGTTAGGCTTAGTGTTAGGGTTAGGATTAGGGTTAGGGTTATGGTTAGGGTTTGATTTAGAGTGAGGTTGAGGGTAAGAATTAAAGTTAGTGTTAGTGTTAGGGTTAGGGTTAGGCTAAGGGTGAGGGTGGGGTGAGGATTTGGGTTAGGGTGATGGTTAGGGTTAGGGTTAGTGTTATTGTTAGGGTTAGGGTTAGAGTTAAGGTGAGGGTGAGGGTGAGGGTGCGGGTGAGTTTTAGGGTTAGGGTTAGGTGAGGTTTAGGGTTAGTGTTAGAGATAGGGTTAAGGTGAGGGTGAGGTTTAGGGTTAGAGTTCGGGTTAGTGTTAGGGTTACGCTTACCGTTAGGATGAGGTTCAAGGTGGGGGTGAGGATTAGGGTTAGCGTTAGGGTTAGTGTTAGAGTTCGGGTTAGGCTTAGGGTTAGGGTTATTGTTAGTGTTATGGTTAGGTTTAGTTTGCAGTGAGGGTGAGGCTGAGGGTGAGGTTTATGGATAGGCGTAGGTTTAGGATTAGGGTTAGTGTTAGTGTTATTTTTAGGGTTAGGGTTAGAGTTATGGTGAGGGTGAGGGTGAGGGTGAGGGTTAGGGTTAGGGTGAGGTTTAGGGTGAGGTTGAGGATTAGGGTTAGGTTGGGTCTGAGGTTTAGGGTTAGAGTGAGGGTTAGTGGGAGGGGTAGGGTGAGGTTTAGGTTTAGGGTTATTGTTAGTCTTAGGGTGAGGGTGAGGTTTAGGTTGAGGTTTAGGGTTAGGATTAGGGTTAGGGTGAGGGTGAATGTGAGCGTTAGGGTTAGGGTTAGGCTTAGGCTTAGGTTTATGATTATGGTGAGGGTGAGTCTTAGGCTTAGGATTAGGGTGAGGTTTAGGGTTAGGTTGAGGGTTAGGGTTAGTGTGAGTGTTAGTGTAGGGTTAGGTTTAGTGTTAGGGTTAGGGGGAGGGTTAGGGTCAGAGTTAGGGTTAGGGTTAGTGTGAAAGTTAGGGTTAGGGTGAGGGTTTAGTTGAGGTTTAGGGTTAGGGTTAGGGTTAGGTTTAGGATTAGGGTTAGGTTGAGGGTATTTGTGAGTGTTAGGGTTAGGTTTAGGCTTAGGCTGAGGGTGAGGATGAGGGTGAGGTTTAGTGTTAGGGTGAGGTTTAGGCTTAGGATGAGGGTTAGGGCTATTGTGAGTGTTAGTGGTAGGGTTAAGTTTAGTGTTAGGGTTAGGGGGAGGATTAGGGTCAGGGTTAAGTTTAGGGTTAGTGTTAGGATTAGGGTTAGGGTGATGGTTGGGGTTATGGTTAGCTTGAAGGTTAGGATGTTTAGGGATAGGGTGAGGGTTACGGTGAGGGTGATGGTAAGGTTGAAGTTGAGGGTTATGCTGAGGGTGAGGGTTAAGATAAGGGTGAGGGTTAGGGTTAGGGTGAGGGCTAAGGTAAGGTTGAGGGTTAGGGGTTGGGGTGAGGGTGAGGGTTAGATTGAGGATTAGGGTTAGGGTTAGTGTGAGGTTTAGGGTGATGATGAGGGTTAAGGTTAGGGTGAGGGTTACGGTTAGAATTAGGGTTAGGATGAGGGCTAGGGTGAGGGTGAGGGTTAGGGTTAGGTTGGGGTTAGAGTGAGTTTTAGGGTTAGGGTAAGGGTTAGGGTTAGTGTGAGGGTTAGTGTTATGGTTAGGGTTAGTGTTAGGGTGAGGGTAAGAGTTAGGGTGAGGGTTAGGTTTAGGTTTAGGGATATTGTTATTGTTAGGTTTATGGTTACATTGAGGGTGAGGGTGAGGGTGAGTGTTAGGGTTAGAGTTAGGGTGAGGTTTAGGTTTAGTATTACGGGTAGAGTTATGGTGAGGGTGAGGTTTTGGGTTCGAGTTAGGCTTAGGGTGAGGGTTAGTGTGAGGATTAGGGTTAGGGTTAGTGTTAGGTTAGGGTTAGAGGGAGGGTTAGGGTTAGGATTAGGGTTAGGGTGAGGTTGAGTGTTTGGGTTAGGGTTAGGTTTAGGTTTAGGATTAGTGTTTTTTTAAGGTTAGGGTTAGAGTTATGGTGAGGGTTAGGGTGAGGGTGAGGGTGAGGCTTAGGTTTAGGGTTAGGGGACGGTTTAGGGTTAGGGTGAGGATTAGGGTTAGGGTGAGGGTGAGGTTTAGGGTTAGAGTTAGGGTTAGGGGGAAGGTTAAGGTGAGGGTTAGGGTTAGGGTTAGGGTTAGGTTTAGGATTAGGGTTAGGGTGAGGGTGAGTGTGAGTGTTAGGGTAGGCTTGGGCTTAGGCTTAGGCTTAGGCTGAGGATGAGGGTGGGGGTGAGGTTTAGGGTTCGGGTGATGGTTAGGGTTAGGATTAGGGTGAGGGTTAGGATGAAGGTTAGGGTTAGGATTAGGGTTAGGGTGAGGGCTAGGGTGAGGGTGAGTATTAGGGTTAGGGTTAGGCTTAGGCTTAGGGTTAGGCTGAGGTAGAGGTTGAGGATGAGGGTTATGGTTAGGGTGATGGTTAGTGTTACCGTTAGGTTGAAGGTTAGCATGATATTTAGTGTTAAGGTGAGGGTTAGAGTGAGGGTGATGGTAAGGGTATAGTTGAGGGTTAGGCTGAGAGTGAGAATTAAAATAAGGGTGAGGGTTAGGGTTAGGGTGAGGCTTAGGGTAAGGGTGAGGGTTAGGGGTTATGCTGAGGGTGAGGGTTAGATTGAGGATTAGGGTTTGGTTTATGGTCAGGATGAGGGTTAGGGTTATGGTGAGGGTTAAGGTTAGAATTAGGTTTAGGTTGAGAGCTAGGGAGAGGGTGAGGGTTAGGGTTAGTGTTAGGGGTTAGGATGAGTTTTAGGATTAGGGTGAGGTTTAAGGTTAGTGTGAGGGTTAGTGTTAGGGTTAGGGTTAGTGTTAGGGTGAGGGTAAGTGTTAGGGTGAGGGTTAGGGTTCGGATGAGGTTTATAGTTACGGTGAGGGTTAGGGTTTGGGTTATTGTTATTGTTAGGTTTAGGGTTACATTGAGGGTGAGGGTGAGGGTGAGGGTTAGGTTTAGGATTAGGGTTAGGTTCAGATTTATGGTTAGGATTAGTGTTAGAGTTAGGGTTAGGGTGAGGGTGAGGTTTCGGTTTAGAGTTAGGCTTAGGGTGAGTGTTAGTGTGAGGGTTAGGGTTAGGGTTAGTGTTAGGTTAGGGTTAGGGTGAGGATTAGTTTGAGGGTTAGGGTTAGAGTGATAGTTAGCATTAGTATTAGGGTTATGGTGAGGGTGAGTGTTTGGGTTAGGGTTAGGTTTAGTGTTAGGCTTAGGGTTAGGCTGAGGGTGAGGTTGAGGGTGAGGATTAGGGTTAGGGTGAGGGTTAGAGTTAGGGTTAGAATGAGGGTTAGGATGAGGGTTAGGGTTAGGATGAGGGTTAGGTTGACCGCTGGTGTGAAGTTTAGTGTGAGGGATAGGGATAGGGTTAGGTTTAGGATTAGGGTTAGGTTGAGGGTGAGTGTGATGGTTAGGCTTAGGGTTAGGGTTAGGCATAGGGTTAGGGTTTGGGTTAGGGTTTGGTTTAGAGTGAGGGTGATGGTGAGGATTAGGATTAGTGTTAGGGTTAGCGTTAGGGTTAGGCTAATGGTGAGAGGGTAGGGTTGAGGATTAGGGTTAGGGTTAGGTGAGGTTTAGGGTTAGTGTTAGAGATAGGGTTAGGAAGAGGGTAAGGTTTAGGGTTAGAGTTAGGGTTATTTTTAGCGTTAGGCTTAGGTTTAGGCTGAGGGTGAGCGTGGGCGTGAGGATTAGGTTTAGGGTTAGGGTTAGGGTTAGAGTTCGGGTTAGGGTTAGGTTTAGGGTTATTGTTAGTGTTAGGGTTAGAATTAATTTTGCAGTGAGGGTGAGGCTGAGGGTGAGGTTTATGGTTAGGGTTAGGTTTAGAGTTAGGGTTAGTGTTAGTGTTGTTGTTAGGGTTAAGGTTAGAGTTACGGTTAGGGTGAAGGTGAGGGTGAAGGTTAGGGTTAGGGTGAGTTTTAGGGTGAGGTTTAGGGTTAGGATTAGGTTGTGGTTTAGTGTTATTCTTAGGGTGAGGGTGAGGATTAGCTTGAGGTTTAGGGATAGGTTTAGGGTTAGGATTAGGTTTAGGGTGAGTGTGAATGTGAGTGTTAGGGTTAGAATTAGGCTTAGGCTTAGGTTTGGGATTATGGTGAGGGTGAGTGTTAAGCTTTGGTTTAGGGTGAGGTTTAGGGTTAGGGTGAGGGTTAGTGTTAGGGTGAGGGTTAGGTTTAGTGTTAGGGTTAGGGGGAGGGTTAGGGTCAGCATTAGGGTTAGGGTTAGTATGAGGGATAGGTTGAGGTTTAGGTTTAGGGTTAGGGTTACGTTTAGGATTAGGGTTAGAGTGAGGGTGAGTGTGAGTGTTACGGTTAGGTTTAGGCTTAGGCTTAGTGTGAGGGTGAGGGTGAGGCTTAGTGTTTGGGTGATGGTTAGTGTTAGGATGAAGGTGAGGGATAGGATCAGGGTTAGGGTTAGGATTAGGTTTAGGGTGAAGGCTAGGGTGAGGTTGAGGGTTAGGTTTAGGGTTAGGGTGACGTTTAGGCTTAGGGTGAGGTTTAGGGTTAGTGTGAGTGTTAGTGTTAGGGTTAAGTTTACTGTTAGGGTTAGGGGGAGGGTTAGATTCAGGTTTAGGGTTAGGGTTAGTGTTAGAATTAGGGCTAAGGTGATGGTTAGGGTTATGGTTAGTTGAAAGTTAGGATGCTGTTTAGGGATAGGGTGAGGGTTAGGGTGTGGGTGATGGTCAGTTTAAAGTTGAGGGTTAGGCTGAGGGTGAGGGTTAAGATAAGGGTGAGGGTTACGGTTAGGGTGAGGGTTAGGGTAAGGGTGAGGGTTAGGGATTAGGGTGAGGGTGAGGGTTAGATTGAGGATTAGGGTTTGGGTTAGTGTGTGGTTTAGGGTGAACATGAGGGTTAGGGTTAGTTGAGGGTAAGGGATCGAATTAGGAATAGGGTGAGGGCTAGGGTTAGGGTGAGGGTTAGGGTTAGTGTGAGGTTTAGCGTTAGGGTTAGGGTTAGTGTTAGGGTGAGGGTAAGTGTTAGGTTGAGGGTTAGGGTTAGGGTGAGGGTTATAGTTAGGGTGAGGGTTAGTGTTAGGGTTAGGGTTTTTGTTAATTTTAGGTTTAGGGTTATGTTTATGGTGAGGGTGAGGGTCAGGGTGAGGGTTAGGGTTAGGGTTAGGGTGAGGTTTAGAGTTAGGATTAGGTTAGTGTTATGGTTAGGGTGAGGGTGAGGTGTAAGGTTAGATTTAGGCTTAGGGTGATTGTTAGGGTTAGGGTTAGTGTTAGGTTAGGGTTAGGGTGAGTGTGTGGGTTAGGGTTAGGTTTAGGTTTAGGCTAAGTGTTAGGATGAGAGTGAGGTTGAGGGTGAAGTTTAGGGTTAGGGTGAGGGTTAGGATTACGGTTAGGGTGAGATTTATGATGACGGTTAGGGTTAGGATTAGGGTTAGAGTGATGGTTAGGGTGAGGGTGAGGTTTAGGTTTAGGGTTAGGGTGAGGTTTAGTGTTAGGTTTAGGGTGAGGTTGAGTGTTAGAGTTAGGGTTAGGGTGAGGGTTAGGGATCGGGTTAGTGTTAGTGTTAGGGTTAGGGTGAGTGATAGTGTTAGGGTGATGTTATGGTTATGTTTAGGATTAGGATTAGGGTTAGGGTGAGGGTGAGTGTGTGGGTTAAGGTTAGTTTTAGTGTTAGGCTTAGGGTTAGGCAGAGGGTGAGGTTGAGGCTGAGGGTTAGGTTTAGTGTGAGTCTTTGGGTTACAGTGAGGGTTATGTTTAGGGTGACGGTTACGATTAGGTTTTGGGTTAGGTTGAGGGCTACGTTGAGTGTGAGGTTTAGGGTTAGAGTTAGGGTGAAGTTTATGGTTAGGGTGCTGTTTAGGGTTAGGGTTAGGCTGAGGTTTAGGGTTATAGTTAGGTTTAGGTTTAGAGCGAGTGTGAGGTTTAGGGTTAGAGTTAGGGTTAGGGTGAGGGTTAGGGTGAGGTTTAAGGTTAGAGTTAGGGTTATGGGGGAGGGTTAGGTTGAGGGTAAGGTTTAGGGTGAGGGCTAGTTTGAGGGTGAGGGTTAGGGTTAGTGTTAGGCTTAGGCTTATGTTTAGGCTGAGTGTGAGTTTGAGGGTGAGGGTCAGGGTTAGGGTGAGGTTAGGGTTACGGTTAGGTTGAAGGTTAGCCTGAGGTTTAGGGATAGGGTGAGGGATAGGTTGTTGGTGATGGTAAGGGTAAAGTTGAAGGTTAGGCTGAGGGTCAGGGTAAAGATAAGGGTGAGGGTTACGGTTAGGATGAGGGTTAGGGTAATGGTGAGGGTTAGGGGTTAGGGTGAGTGTGAGTGTTAGATTGAGGATTAGGGTTAGGTTTCGTGTGAGGTTTAGGGTGAGGATGATGTTAGGGTTAGGGTGAGGGTTAGGGTTAGAATTAGGGTTAGGATGAGGGCTAGGCTGAGGGTGAGGGTGAGGGTAAGGTTAGGGTTATGGTGAGTTTTAGGGTTAGGGTGAGGGTTAGGTTTAGTGTGCGGGTTAGTGTTATGGTTGGGTTAGTGGTAGGGTGAGGGTAAGTGTTAGAGTGAGGGTTAGGGTTAGGGTGAGGGTTATAGTTAGGGTGAGGGTTAGGGTTAGGGTTAGTTTTAGGGTTATTGTGATTTTTAGGTTTAGGGTTACATTCAGGGTGAGGGTGAGTGTGAGGGTTAGGGTTAGAGTTAGGGTGAGTTTTAGGTTTAGGATTAGGGGTAAAGTTAGGGTTAGGGTGAGGGTGAGGTTTAGGGTTAGAGTTAGGCTTAATGTGAGGGTTAGTGTGAGGATTAGTGTTAAGGTTAGTCTTAGGTTAGGGTTAGGGTGAGGTTTATTGTGAGGGTAAGGGTTAGAGGGACTGTTAGGGTTAGGATTAGGGTTAGGGTGAGGTTGAGTGTGTGGGTTAGGGTTAGGTTTAAAGTTCGGCTTAGGGTTAGGCTGAGGCTGAGGCTAAAGGAGAGGGATAGGGTTAGGTTAGGGTTAGGTTTAGGGTAAGGTTGAGGGTTAGGGTTAGGATTAGTGTTAGGGTGAGGGTGACTCTGTGGGTTATGGTGCAGTTTAGTGTTAGGGTTAGGGTTAGAGTTAGGGTTATGGTGAGGGTGAGGTTTAGGGGTACAGTTGGGGTTAGGGTGAGGGTTAGGGTGAGGGTTAGGGTTAGCGTGAATGTTAGGGTTGTGGTGAAGGTAAGAGTAAATGTTAGGGTTCGGCTGAGGGTGAGAGTTACTTTAAGGCTGAGGGTTATTGTTAGGGTGTGGGTTAGGTTTAGGGGTAGTGTGAGGGTGAGGTTTAGATTGAGGATTAGTGTTAGGATTAGGGTGAGGTTTAGGGTGAGGATTAGGGTTAGGGTTAGGGTTATTGTTAGTGTTATGGTTAGGGTTAAGTTTGCGATGAGGTTGAGGCTGAGGGTGAGGTTTATGGTTAGGGTTAGGTTTAGGGTTAGGGTTTGGGTTAGTGTTATTGTTAAGGTTAGGGTTGGTGTTACAGTGAGGGTGAGGTGAGTGTGAGGGTTAGGTTGAGGGTTAGGTTTAGGATTAGGTTGAGGGTGAAGATAGGTGTGAGTGTTAGGGTTATGGTGAGGGTGAGGATTAGGTTTAGGGTGAGGTTTAGGATTTGGGTTAGGATTAAGTTGAGGGTGAGGGTTAGGGTTAGGGTGAGGGTTAGCATTAGGATTAGGGTTAGGGTGAGGGTGAGGGTTAGGATTAGAGTTAGGGTTAGGGTTATTGTTAATGTTATGGTTAAGGACACCTTTGCAGTGATGGTGAGGCTGAGGGTGATGTTTAGGGTTAGGATTACGGTTAGGGTTAGGTTTAGGGTTAGGATTAGTGTTATTGTTAAGCTTATGGTTAGAGTTATGGTGAGGGTGAGGGTGAGGGTGAGGGTTCGGGTTCGGCTTAGGGTGAGGTATGGGGTTAGGGTTAGTGTGAGGTTTAGGGTGAGGATGAGAGTTAGCGTTAGGTTGAGGGCTAGGTTGAGGGTGAGGGTAAGTGTTAAGGTGAGGTTTAGGGTTAGGGTTATGGTTAGTGTTAGTGTGAGGGTTAGTGTTAGGGAGAGAGAGTGTTAGGGTGAGGGTTAGGGTTAGGGTTAGAGTTAGGATTAGGGAAAGGGTTACGGTGAGGGTTAAGGTGAGGGATAGGTGGAGGTTTAGGTTTAGGGTTGGGGTTAGGTTTAGGATTAGGGTTAGGGTGAGGGTGACTGTGAGGGTTAGGGTTAGGCTTCGGCTTAGACTTAGGGTTAGGCTGAGGGTGTGGGTGGGGGTGAGGATTAGTTTTTGGGTGATGGTTAGTGTTACGATTAGGGTGAGGGTTAGGATGAGGGTGACTGTAAGGGTAAAGGAGATTATTAGGGTTAGGGTGAGGGTTGGGGTGAGGATTATGGTAAGTGTTAAGGTGAGGTTGAGGGTTAGATTGAGGATTAGTGTTATGGTTAGTGTGTGGTTTAGGGTGAGGATGAGGGTTAGGGTTAGGGTGAGGGCTAGGGTGAGGTTGAGGGTTAGGGATAGAGTTAGGTTGAGTTAGGTTGAGGTTTAGGTTTAAGGTGATTTTTAGGGTTAGTGTGAGGGTAAGTGTTAGGATTAGTGTTACTGTTAGGGTGAGGGTAAGTGTTAGCATGAGGGTTAAGCTTAGGGTGAGGGTTATGGTTAGGTTTAGGCTTAGTGTTAAGTTTAGGGTTATTGTTAGGGTTAGGTTTAGGGTTACGGATACTGTGATGGTGAGGGTGAGGGTGAGGGTTGGGGTTAGGGTTAGTACTGGGGTTAGAGTTAGGGTGAGGGTTAGGTTGAGATTTAGGGTTAGGTTTCGGGTTAGGTTTAGGATTAGGGTTATGGTGTGGGTGAGTGTGAGGGTTAGGGTTAGGGTTAGGCTTAGGCTTAGGGTTAGGCTGAGGGTGAGGGTTGGAATGAGTATTAGCTTTAGGGTGATGGTTAGGTTTAGGGTTAGGTTTTGGGTTATGGTTAGGGTTAGGATTAGGGTTAGGGTGAGGGCTAGGGTGAGGGTGAGGGTTAGGCTGAGAGTTAGGCTGAGTCTGAGGGTGAGGGTGAGGGTTAGGGTTAGGTTGAGGTTTAGGGTTAGGGTTAGGGTGAGTTTGAGGTTAAGAATGAGGATTAGTTTTAGGGTTAGTGTAAGGTTTAGGGTGAGGATGAGGGTTAGGTTTAGGGTGAGGGCTAGGGTGACGTGAGGGTTAGGGTTAGGGTGAGGCTTAGGATGAGGTGTAGGGTTAGGATTAGGGTTAGGGTGAGCGCTAGTGTGATGGTTAGTGTGAGGGTTAGGGTTAGGGATAGGGATAGGTTTAGGATTAGGTTTAGATTGAGGGTGAATGTGAGGGTTAGGTTTAGGGTTAGGGATAGGCTTAGGGTTAGGGTGAGTGTTAGGGTTAGTGTGAATGTTAGGGTTATGGTGAGGGTTATGGTTATGGTGAGGGTTAGAGTTAGGTTTAGGGTTAGGGTTAGGGTGAGGTTTAGGGTGAGGATGAGTTTTAGGGTTAGGTTTAGGGTTAGGTTTAGGGTTATTGTTAGGGCGATGGTGAGGGTTAGGGTTAGAGTTAGGGTTAGGTGAGGGTTAGGGTTAGTTTTAGTGTTAGGGGTAGGGTTAGGATGAAAGTTAGGGTGAGGGTGAGGGTTAGGGTAAGGGTTAGGATTAGGATTAGGGTTAAGGTGAGGGTGAGTGTGAGGGTTAGTGTTAGGGTTAGGGTTAGGTTTAGGATTAGGGTTAGGGTGAGGGTGAGGGTTAGGGTTAGCGTTATGTTTAGAGTGAGGGTTAGGGTGAGGGTTATGGTGAGGGTAAGGGTTAGGATTACCGTTAGGGTATGTGCTAGGATGAGCAATAGGGTTAAGATTAGGGTTAGGGTGAGGGTTAGGGTTAGGGTTAGGGTGAGGCTTAGGATGAGGTGTAGGGTTAGGATTAGGGTTAGGGTGAGCGCTAGGGTGATGGTTAGTGTGAGGGTTAGGGTTAGGGATAGGGATAGGTTTAGGATTAGGTTTAGATTGAGGGTGAATGTGAGGGTTAGGTTTAGGTTTAGGGTTAGGCTTAGGGTTAGGGTGAGTGTTAGGGTTAGTGTGAATGTTAGGGTTAAGGTGAGGGTTATGGTTATGGTGAGGGTTAGAGTTAGGTTTAGGGTTAGGGTTAGGGTGAGGTTTAGGGTGAGGATGAGGTTTAGGGTTAGTGTTAGGGTTTGGTTTAGGGTTATGGTTAGGGTTATTGTTAGGGCGATGGTGAGGGTTAGGGTTAGAGTTAGGGTTAGTTGAGGGTTAGGGTGAGGGTTAGGGTTAGTGTTAGTGTTAGGGGTAGGGTTAGAATGAAGGTTAGGGTGAGGGTGAGGGTTAGGGTAAGGGTTAAGATTAGGATTAGGGTTAAGGTGAGGGTGAGTGTGAGGGTTAGTGTTAGGTTTAGGATTAGGGTTAGGGTGAGGATGAGGGTTAGGGTTAGGGTTATGTTTAGAATGAGCGTTAGGGTGAGGGTTATGGTGAGAGTAAGGGTTAGGATTAACGTTAGGTTATGTGCTAGGATGAGCAATAGGGTTAGGGCTAGGGTTAGGGTGAGGGTTAGGTTGAGGGTTAGGGTTAGGGTTACGGTGACTGTGAGTGTAACAGTTAGGGTTAGGGTTAGTTTTAGGCTTAGGGTTAGGCTGAGGCTGAGTGTGAGGGTTAGATTTAGGCTGAGTTTTTGGTTTAGTGTTAGAGTGAGGGTTAGGGGGAGGGTTAGGGTTAGAATTAGGGTTAGTGTATGTCCTAGGGTGAGGATTAGCCTAACACTAACGTTTAGGTTTAGGGTGAGGTTTAGCTTTAGGGTTATGATCAGGATTAGGGTTAGTGTGATGGTTTGGGTTAAGGTTAGAGTTACGGTGAGGGTGAGGTTTAAGTTTAGGTTTAGGGTTATGGTTATTGTTAGGGTTAGGGTTAGGGTTAAGGTTAAGGTAAGGGTAAGGGTTAGGGTGATGTTGACTGTTAGGATTAGGGTTAGGATTAGGTTTAGTGTTAGGGTGAGGGTGAGGTTTAGGGTTATTGTTAGGGTTAGGGTTAGGTTTAGTGTGAGTGTAAGGGTTAGGTTTAGTGCTATGGTTAGGTTTATGGTGAGGGCTAGTGTGAGGGTGAGGGTATTGTTAGGGTTAGGCTTAGGCTTACGGTTAAGCTGAGGGTGAGGGTTAGGGTTAGGCTTAGGCTTAGGGTTAGGCTGAGGTTGAGTGTGAGGATTAGGGTTAGGGTTTGGGTTAGGGTTAGGCTTAGTGCTAGGCGGAGGGTGAGGGTGAGGGTGAGGGTTATCTTTAGGGTGAGGGTGAGGATTAGGTTTAGGGTTAGCGTTACGGTGCGGGTTAGTGTGAGGGTTAGGGTTAGTGTTATGGTTACGGTGAGGGTGAGAGTGAGTGTGAGGGTTAGAGTTAGGTTTAGTGTTATTTTTTGTGTTATGGTTAGGTTTAAATTTACAGTGAGGGTGAGGATGAGGGTGAGGGTTAGGTTTAGGGTTAGGGTGAGGTTTAGGATAGGGTTAGGGTAAGGGTTAGGGTGAGGGTTTGGGTAAGGGTTACGGTTACGGTAAGGGTGAGTGTTAGGGTTAGGGTGAGGGTTAGTGTGATTGTTAGGGTTAGAGTTAGGGTGAGGGTTTGGATGAAGTTGATGGTTAGGGTCTGGATTAGCTTTAGGGTTAGGATTTGCATTAGATTTAGTGTTAGGTTGAGTACTTGGGTTAGGCTTAGGTTTAGGGTTAGGCTTAGTGTTAAGCTGAGGGTGAGGATGAGGGTGAGGTTTAGGGTTAGGGTTTGGGTTAGGTTTAGCGTTTGGGTGAGAGTTAGGGTTCGGGTTAAGTTTAGGTTTAAGGTGAGGTTTAGGGTTAGGGTTATGGTGAGGTTGAGGGTTAGGGTTAGGTTGATGGTTAGTGTTAGGATTATGGTTAGGGTGAGGGTTCCGGTTAGGATTAGGGTGAGAATTAGGATGAGGATTAACGTTAGGATTAGTGTTATTGTGAGAGCTAGAGTGAGGGTGAGGGTTAAGGTTAGTGTTAGAGTGATGTTTAGGGTTAGGGTTAGGGTTAGGATGAGGGTTAGGGTGAGGGTTAGGGTTAGGGTTAGGGTGAGGGCTAAGATGAGGGTGATGTTTAGGTTTAGGGTTAGGGTGAGGGTACGGTTTAAGGTTAGAGTTAGCGTTAGGGCTTGGGATAGGCTGAGGTTCAAGATCAGGGTTAGTGTTAGGGTTAGGTTTAGCTTGAGGGTTACTGTTAGTGTGAGGGTTAGGTTTAGGGTTAGGATTAGGATTAGGGTTAGGGTGAGGGTGAGTATGAGGGTTAGGGTTAGGTTTAGGCTTAGGGATAGGCTGAGGGTGAGGGTGAGAGTGAGGGTGAGGGTGAGGGTGAGGGTGAGGGTGAGGGTGCGGTTTAGTGTTAGAGTTAGTGTTAAGTTGAGGGTTAGTGTGAGGGTTATTATTAGGGTTAGGTTTCGGTGAGGGTTAGGTTGAGGGTTAGGGTTAGGGATAGGGTTAGGTTTAGGATTAGGTTTTGGTTGAGGGTGAGTGTGAGGGTTATGGTTAGGGTTAGGATTAGGCTTAGGTTTAGGCTGAGGGTGAGGGTGAGGGTTAGGGTTAGGGTGAGGGTTAGGTTTAGTGTTAGGGTGAGGGTTAGGATGAGAGTTAGGTTTAGGATTAGAGTTAGGGTGAAGGCTAGCATGAGAGTGAGGGTTAGGGTTAAGGTGAGGTTTAGGGTTAGGGTTCGGTTTAGGTATAGGGTGAGGGTTAGGGTTAGGGTTATGTTGAGGGTGAGGGTTAGGGTTAGGTTGAGGATTAGGATTAGGTCTAGGTTTAAGGTGAGGGTTAGGGTTAAGGTGAAGGTTAGCATTAGGGTCAGGGTTAGGATTAGGGTTAGGATGAGTGCTAGTTTGAGGCTGAGTGTTAGGGTTAGGGTTACATTGAGGTTTAGGGTGAGTGTCACGGTGAGGGTCAGGGTTAGGGTTAGGGTGAGGGTTAGACTTGGTTTAGGGTTAGGATGTGGTTTAGTTTTAGGGTTAATGTGAGGGTTAGTATGAGGGTTAGGGTTACAATTTGGGTTAGGGTGAGGGCTTGGTTGAGGGTGAGGTTTAGTGTTAGGGTTAGGGTGAGGGTTAGGATTAGGATTAGGGGTAGCGTTAGGGTACGGGTTACAGTGAGGGTGATGGTTAGGTTTGGGGTGAGGTTTAGTGTTAGGACTAAGGAGAGGGTGAAGGTTAGGGTTAGGGTTAGGGTGAGGGTTAGGTTTAGGTTTAAGTTTAGAGTTAGGGTTAGGGTTAGGATTAGGGTGAGGTTTTGTGTGAGTGTGAGGGTTAGTGTTAGAGTTAGGCTTAGGTTAGGGTTAGGCTGAGGGTGAGGGTGGGGATGAGGATTAGGTTTAGAGTGATGGTTCCGGTTTTGGTTAGGTTGAGGGATAGGATGAGGGTTAGGGTTTGGATTAGGGTTAGGGTGAGGGCTAGGTTGAGTGTGAGGTTAAGGGATAGGTTTAGGCTTAGGCTTAGGTTTAGGCTGAGGCTGAAGGTGAGGGTGAGGGTTAGGTTTAGGGTGATGGTTAGAGTTACGGTTAGGGTGAGGGTTAGGATGAGGTTTAGGATTGGGGTGAGCATTAGGATGAGGTTGACAGTAAGAGTAAAGTTGAGGGTTAGGCTGAGAGTGAGAGTTATGTTTAGGGTGAGAGTTCGGGTTAGGGTTAGGTTGAGGGTGAGGGTTAGATTGAGGTTTAGTGTTAGGGTTAGTGTGAGGTTTAGGGTGCGTATGAGGGTTAGTGATAGGGTGAGGGATAGGGTGAAGTTGAAGGTTAGGGTTATGGTTAGGGTGAAGTTTAGGTTTAGGGTGATGGTTAGCGTTAAGGTGAGTGTTAGTGTTAGGGTTAGTGTTAGTGTTAGGGTGAGGTTAAGCGTTAGGGGAAGGTTTAGGTTGAGAGTGAGGTTTAGAATTCGGGTTAGGGTTAGGGTTAGGGTGAGGATGAGGTTTAGGGTTAGTGTTAGGGTTAGGGTGATGGTTAGGGTTAGGGTTAGGGTTACTGTTAGGATTAGGGTTAGGGTGAGGTTTAGTGTGGGGGTGAGGGTTACTGTTAGGGTTAGGATTAGGATTAGGGTTAAGGTGAGGGTGAGTGTGAGGGTTAGGATTAGGGTTAGGATTAGGATTAGAGTTTGGGTGAGGGTGAGGGTGTGGGTTACAGTTAGGGTGATTGTTGGGTTTAGGGTTAGAGTGAGGGTTAGGGTCAGGGTTCGGCTTAGGCCTAGGGTTTGATTATGGCCTGTTTTGAGGGTGAGGGTTAGGGTTAGGGTGATGGTTAGGGTGGGGGTGACGTTAAGGCTAAAGGTTAGGGTTAGGCTGCGGTTGAGAGTTACTGTAAGGGTTAGGGTTATGGTTAGGGTGAGGGTTAGGGGAAGGGGTCGGGTGAGGGTGAGGGTTAGATTGAGGATTAGTGTTAGGGTTAGGGTGAACTTTAGGGTGAGGATGAGTGTTAGGGTTAGGGTTAGGGTTATTGTTAGTGTTATGGTTAGGGTTAAGTTTGCGGTGAGGGTGAGGCTGAGTGTGAGGTTTATGGTTAGGGTTAGGTTTAGGGTTAGTGTTATTGTTAGGGTTAGGGTTAGAGTTACAGTGAGTGTTAGGGTGAGGGTTAGGGTTAGAGTGAGGTTTACGGTGAGGTTTAGTGTTAGGGTTAGGTTGAGGGTGAGAGTTAAGTTTAGAATTAGGTTTAGGGTGAGGGTAAGTGTGAGGGGTAGGGTTAGGGTTAGTGATAGTCAGGGTGAGGGTGAGGGTTAGGTTGAGGTTTAGGGATAGGCTTAATGTTAGGATTAGGGTTAGGGTGAGGGTGAGTGTGAGGGTTAGGGTTAGGCTTAGGCTAAGGGTTAGGTTGAGGGTGTAGGTACGTGTGAGTGTTAGGGTTACAGTGAGAGTTAGAATTGTTGGGGTGAGGGTTAGGATTTGGTTTAGGTTTAAGGTGAGGGTGAGGGTTAGGGTTAGTGTGACGGTTAGGGTTAGGATTAGGATTAGGGTGAGGGTGAGGGATAGGATTAGGGTTTGTGTTATTGTTATTGTTATGGTTAAGGTTACCTTTGCTGTGATGGTGAGGCTGAGGGTGAGGATTAGGGTTAGGATTAGGGTTAGGGTTAGGTTTGGAGTTAGGATTAGTGTTATTGTTAAGGTTAGGGTTAGAGTTATGGTGAGGGTGAGGGTTAGGTTTAGGGTTTTGGTTAGATTTAGGGTTAGGGTGAGGATTAGTGTTAGGGTGAGGGTGAGGTTTAGGGTTAGAGTTATGGTTAGGGGGAGGGTTAGGGTGAGGTTTAGGGTTAGAGGTATGGTTAGGGGGAGGGTTAGGGTGAGGGTTAGGTTGAGGTTCAGGGTTAGGGTTAGGGTTAGGTTTAGGATTAGGTTTAGAGTGAGGGTGAGGGTGAGGGTTAAGGTTAGGCTTAGGCTTAGCGTTAGGCTGAGGGTGAGTGTGGTGGTGAGGATTAGGGTTCGGGTGATGGTTAGGTTTAGAATTAGGGTGAGGGTTAGGATGAGGTTTAGGGTTAGGATTAGGATTAGGGTGAGGGTTAGGATGAGTGTTAGGGTTAGGTTTATTGTTAGAGTGAGGGCTAGGGTGAGGGTGAGGGCTAAGGTTAGGGTTAGGTTTAGGGTGAGTTTTAAGGTTAGGGTGAGGGTTAGGGTTAGTGTGAGGGTTAGTGTTAGGGTTAGGGTTAGTGTTAGGGTGAGGGTAATTGTTAGGGTGAGGGTTAGGTTTAGGGTGAGTGTTATAGTTAGGGTGAGGTTTAGTGTTAGGGTTAGGGTTTTTGTTAATTTTAGGTTTGGGGTTATGTTGACAGTGAGGGTGAGGGTGAGGGTTAGGTTTAGGGTTAGGGTGAGTTTTTGGGTTAGGATTAGGTTAGAGTTATGGTTAGGGTGAGGGTGTGGTTTAGGGTTAGATTTAGGCTTAGGGTGAGGGTTAGTGTGAGGGTTAGGGTTAGGGTTAGTGTTAGGTTAGGGTTAGGGTGTGGGTTTGTGTGAGGGTTAGGGTTAGAGTTAGGGTTAGGTTTACTATTAAGGTTGTGGTGAGGGTGAGTGTGTGGGTTAGGGTTAGGTTTAGGGTTAGGCTTAGGGTTAGGCTGAGATTGAGTTTGAGTGTGAGGTTTCGGGTTAGAGTGAGGGTTAGGTTTAGGATTAGGGTTAGGGTGTTGGCTAGGGTTAGGGTGAGTTTTAGGGTTAGGGTTAGTTTGAGGTTTAGTGTTAGGGTTTGGGTGAGGGTGAGATTGAGTGTTAGAGTTAGGGTTAGGGTTAGAGTTAGTGTTAGGGTTAGGTTTAGGGTGAGTGATAGGGTTACGTTGAGGGTTATGGTTATGGTTAGAATTAGGATCAGGGTTAGGGTGAGTGTTAGTGTGTGGGGGAGGGTTAGGTTTAGCGTTAGGCTTAAGGTTAGGCTGAGGGTGATGTTGAGGGTGAGAGTTAGGTTTAGTGTGAGTGTTAGGCTTATGCTTAGTGTGAGGGTTACTGTTAGGTTTAGGGTTATGGTGAGGGCTACTTCGAAATTGAGGTTTAGTGTTAGGGTTAGGCTGAGGTTTTGGGTTAGGGTTAGGGTTAGGTTTAGGGCGAGTGTGAGGTTTAGGGTTAGAGTTAGGTTCAGGGTGAGGGTTAGGGTGAGGTTGAGCGTTAGTGTTAGTGTAAGGGGTAGGGTTAGGCTGAGGGTGAAGTGAGTGTGAAGGTTAGGCTTAGGGTTAGGCTTAGGTTTATTCTGAGGGTGAGGGTGAGGTTGAGAGTTAGGATTAGGGTGAGGGTGAGGTGTAGGCTTAGATTTAGTGTTAGTGTGAGGTTTAGTATGAGTGTTTGTTTTAGGGTTAGGGTGTGGGTGAGGGTTAGGGTTAGGATGATGCTTAGGGTTACGGTCAGGGTGAGGGTTATGATGAGGATTAGGGGTATGGGTAGGGTTAGGGTGAGGGCTACATTGAGGGTGAGGTTTAGGGTAAGTGTTAGGGTGAGGTTTAGGTTGAGATCGAGGTTTAGTGTTAGGGTTAGGCTCAGGTTTAGGGTTAGGATTAGGGTTAGGGTTAGGGCGAGTGTGAGGTTTAGGGTTAGATTTAGGTTTAGGGTGAGGGTTAGGGTGAAGTTTAGGGTTAGTGTTAGTGTTAGGGTAGGGTTAGGCTGAGGGTGAGGGTGAGTGTGAGGGTTAGGGTTAGGGTTAGGCTTAGGTTTAGGCTGAGCGTGAGCGTGAGGTTGAGATTAAGTGTTAGCTTAAAGGCTAGGGTTACGGTTTGGCTGAGGGTTAGTATGAGGATTAGGGTTAGGGTGTGGGTTAGGGTGAGGGTGACAGTAAGGGTCAAGTTGAGGTTTAGGCTGAGAGTGAGGATTACGGTAAATGTGAGGGTTGGGGTTAGGGTGACGGCTAGGGTGAGGTTGATGGTTCGGGATAGGGTTAGGTTGAGGTTTAGGTTTAAGGTGATGGTTAGAGTTAGTGTGAGGGTTAGTGTTAGGATTAGGGTTAGTTTAGGGTGAGGGTAAGTGTTAGGGTGAGGGTTAGTGTTAGGGTGAGGGTTCTGGTTAGGGTTAGGGTTAGTGTTAGGGTTAGGGTTATTGTTAGGGTTAGGGTTACAGTTACGGTGAGGGTTAGGGTTAGGGTTAAGGGGAGGTTTAGGGTTAGTGTTAGAGTTTGGGTTAGGCTGAGGGTGGGGTTTAGGTTTAGAGTTAAATTTAGGGTTAGGGTTAGGTTTAGGGTTAGGGTTAGGGTTAGGATTAGGGTTAGCGTGAGGGTGAGAGTGAGGGTTAGGGTTAGTGTTAGGCTTAGGCTTCGGGTTATTCTGAGGGTGAGGGTGGAGCTGAGGCTTAGGGTCAGGTTTAGGGTGTGGGTTAGGATGAGTTTTAGGGTTAGGATTAGGTTTATGATGAGGGCAAGGGTGAGGGTGAGGGTTAGGGTTAGCATTATGGTGAGGTTTAGGTTTGGGGTTAGGTTTACTGTTAGGGTGAGGTTAGGGTTAGGGTTACTGGGAGGATGAGTGTTAGGGTTATGGTGAGGGTTAGGGTTCTATTTAGGGTGAGGTTTAGGGTTAGGCTAAGGGTGAGGGATTGAGTTAGGGTTAGAGTTACAGTGAGGGTGAGGGTGAGGGTGAGGTTTAGGGTCAGGGTTAGGTTTAGGCTGAGGGTGAGGTTTAGGGTTATAATTAGGGTTAGGGGGTGGCTTAGGTTGAGGTTTAGGTTTAGGGTTAGTGTTAGGTTTAGGGTTAGAGTAAGGGTTAGGTTGAGGTTTAGGATTAGGGTTCGGGTTAGGTTTAGGATTAGGGTTATGGTGAGGGTGCGTGTGAGGGTTAGGGTTAGGTTTACGCTTAGGCTTAGGGCTAGGCTGAGAGTGAGGTTGGGGATGAGGATTAGGATTAGAATGATGGTTAGGTTGATGGTTAGTTTTAGGGTTAGTATTAGGGTTAGGGTTAGGATTAGGTTTAGGGTGAGGGCTAGGGTGAGGGTGAGGGTTAGGCTTAGGTTTAGTCTGAGTCTGAGGGTGAGGGTGAGGGTTAGGGTTATGTTGATGCTGAGGGTTACAGTCAGAGTGAGGGTTAGGATGAGGGTTAGTTTTAGGGTGAGGGTTAGTGTAAGGGTTACTGTAAGGGTAAACTTTAAGGTTAGGCTGAGAGTGAGGATTACGGTAAGGGTGAGGGTTAGGTTTAGGTTGAGGGTTAGGGTTAGGTTTAGGGTGAGGGTGAGTTTTAGATTGAGGATTAGTTTTAGGGTTAGTGTGAGGTTTAGGGTGAGGATGAGTCTTAGTGTTCGGGTGTGGGCTAGGGTTAGGGTAAGGGACAGGGTTAGGTTGAGTTTTAAGGTTAGGGAGATGGTTAGGGTTAGTGTGAAGTTTAGTGTTAGGGTTAGGGTTAGTGTAAGGGTGAGGGTAAGTGTTAGGCTGAGGGTTAGGTTTAGGGTAAGGGTTATGGTTAGAATGAGGGTTAGGGTTAGGGTTAGTGTTATTGTTAGGGTTAGGGTTTCGTTTTCGGTGAGGGTGAGGGTTATGGTTAGGTTTATGGTGAGGTTTATGTTTAGGCTTAGGATTAGAGTTAGGGTTAGGATGAGGGTGAGGTTTAAGGTTAGAGTTAGTGTTAGTGTTAGGTTTAGGGTGAGGGTGAGGGTTAGGGTTAGGGTTAGGGTGAGGCTTAGGGTTAGGATTAGGTTGAGGGTTAGGATTAGGTGTACGGTTAGGATTAGGGTTAGGGTGAGTGCTAGGGTGATGGTTAGTGTGATGATTAGGGTTAGGGATAGGGTTAGGTTTAGGATTAGTTTTTGATTGAGGGTGAGTGTGACGGAGGGTTAGGATTAGTGTTAGGGTTAGGCTTAGGGTTAGGTTGAGGGTTAGGGTTATGGTTTTGTTTAGGGTGAGGGTGATGGTTAGGGTTAGGGTTAGGGTGAGTGTGAGGGTTAGGCTTAGGGTTAGGGTGAGGGATAGGGTGAGGGTCAGGTTTAGGGTGAGGGTTAGGATGAGGGTTAGGGTTACAGTGAGGGTTATGGTTAGGATTAGGGTGAGGGTTATGTTTAGGACTAGAGTTTGGGTGAGGGTGAATTTTAGGATTAGGGTTAGGGTCAGGATTATGGTTATTGTTATGATTATGGTGACATTTGCAGTAGGGGGAGGCTGAGGGTGAGAGTTAGGGATAGGATTAGGGTTAAGTTAAGCTTTAGGGTTAGGATTAGTGTTATTGTTAGGGCTAGGGTTAGAGTTACTGTGCGGTTGAGGGTGAGGGCAAGGGTGAGGTTTAGGGTGAGGATTAGGGTTAGGTTTAGGTTGAGGGTGAGTGTGAGGGTTAGGGTTAGGGTTAGGGTTAGGCTTAGGGTTAGGGTGAGGGTTAGGGTTAGGGTTTGGTTTAGGGTGAGGGTGAGGGTTAGGGTTAGTTTTAGTGTGAAGGTTAGGGTTAGGGTTAGGGTTAGGGTTAGGGTTAGGGTTTGGGTTTGGGTTAGGGTTAGGGTTAGGGTTAGGGTTAGGGTTAGGGTTAGGGTTAGGGTTAGGGTGAGGGTGAGGGTTAGGATTAGGGTTAGGGTTAGGGTTATTTTTAGGGTTACCGTTATGGTGAGGGTGAGGGTGAGGGTGGGGGTTAGGGTTAGGTTGAGGTTTTTAGTGTTAGGGTTAGGGTTAGAGTTAGGGATAGGGTGAGGTTAGTGTTAGGGTTACTGTGAGGGTTAGTGTTTCTGTTAGGGTATGGGTTAAGGTGAGGGTTTTGGTTAGGGTGAGGGTTAGGATTAGGGTTAGGGTTATTGTTTGTGTTGGGTTTTGGGTCAAGGTAACGTTGAGAGTAAGGGTGAGCGTTAGGGTTTAAGGTTATGGTCAGGTTTAGGTTTTGGGTTAGGGTTAGAGTTAGGGTTAGGGTGAGGGTTTAGGTTTACAGTTAGAGTTAGGGTTAGGGTGAGGGTTACGTTGAGGGTTAGGGTTAGGGTTATGGTTAGTGTTAGGGTTAGGGTTAAGTTTAGGGTTAGGGTTAGGTTGAGGGTGAGGTTTAGGATTAGGATTATGGGGAGGGTTAGGATGAGGGTTAGTGTTAGGATTAGGGTTAGGGTGAGTGCTAGGTTGAGGGTGAGGTTTAGTGTTAGGGTTATGGTAATGTTTAGGTTTAGGGTTAGGGTTAGAGTTAGGGCAAGGGTGAGGTTTAGGTTTAGAGTTAGGGTAAGGTTGGGGCTGAGTTTGAGGGTTAGGGTTAATGTTTGAGTTAAGGTTAGGGTGAGGGTTAGGATTAGGGTGATTTTGAGGGTGAGGGTTAGGCTTAGGCTTAGGGTTACGATTCGGATTAGGGCAAGGGTTAGGGTGAGTGTGATGTTTATGGTTAGGGTTAGGCTTAGGCTTAGGTTTGGGCTGAGAGTGAGGGTGAGGGTGAGGGTTAAGGTTATGGTGAATGTTAAGGTTAGTGTTAGGGTGAGAGTTAAAGTTCTATTATGTTTAGGGTTAGGATGAAGGATCGGGTTAGGATTGGGTTTAGGGTGAGTGCTAGGGTGAGGGTGAGAGTTAGAGTGAGCCTTAGGCTTAGGCTTAGGGTTAGGCTAAGCATGAGGTTGACGGTGAGGGTTAGGGTTAGGGTGATGGTGAGGTTTAAGTTTAGGTTGAGGGTTAGGATGAGGTTTAGGGTTAGGGTGACAGGGTGAGGATGATGGTACGGGTAATGGTGAGGTTTAGGCTGAGGTTGAGAGTTAAGATAAGGGTGAGGGTGAAGGTTAGAATTAGGTTTAGGGTGAGGGCTAGGGTGAGGGTGAGGGTTAGAGTTAAGGTTAGGATTAGGGTGAGGTTTAGGATTACGTTGAGTGTTAGGGTTAGTGTGAGATTTAGTGTGAGGGTTAGGGTTAGTGATAGGGTGAGGGTAAGTGTTAGGGTGAGGGTTAATGTTAGGTTGAAGATTATGGTTAGGGTGAGGGTTAGGGTTAGGGTTATTGTTAGGGTTAGGGTTACGGTTCCTGTGAGGGTGAGGGATAGGGTTAGGGTTAGGGTGAGGTTTAGTGTTAGGGTTAGGGTTAGAGTTAGGGTAAGGTTGAGGGTTAGGTTTAGGGTAAATTCTAGAGTTAGGGTTACGGTGAGGGTTAGGGTGAGGGTGAGGTGTAGTCTAAGGGTTAGGATTAGTATTAGTGTAAGGGTTCGGATGAGTGTGAAGGTTAGGGTTAGGGTAAGGCTTAGGCTTAGGGTTAGGTTGAGAGTGAGGATGAGGGTGAGGGTTAGGGTTTGGGTGACGGTTAGGGTTAGGGTTAGGGTGAGATTTCAGGTTCGGTTAAGTATAGGGTTAGGGTGAGTTTGAGGGTTAGGATTAGGGTGAGGGTGAGGGCTAGGGTGAGTGTGAGGTTTAGAGTTAGTGTGAGGGTGAGGTTTAGGGTTAGGGGTAGGGTTAGGGTTAGGTTTAGGATGAGGCTGAGGTTTAGTGTTAGAGTTAGGGTTAATGTGAGGCTGAGTATGAGGGTTAGGGTTAGGGTTAATCTTGGAGTTAGCGTTAAGGTGAGGGTTAGGGTGAGGCTGAGGGTAAGGCTTAGTGTTAGGATTAGATATAGGGAAAGGTTTAGGGTGAGTTTGAGGGTTAGGATTAGGTTTAGGGTTAGGCTTAGGGTCAGGGTTACTGTGAGGGTGAGGGTGATGGTTAGGGTTAGGGTGAGAGTTAGGGGTAGGGTTAGGGTGAGATTTAGGGTTCGGGTTAAGTTTAGTGTTAGGGTGAAGGTTAGGGTTAGGGTTACAGTGAGGGTTAGGGTTAGGGTTAAGTTGAGGGTTAGGGTTAGGCTTAGGATTAGTGTGAGGGTTAGGGTTAGGGTTAGGGTGAGGGTTAGGTTGAGGATTAGGGTTAATATTAGGGTTAGGGTGAGGGCTAGGGTGAGGGTGAGAGTTAGGGTTAGGGTTAGGGTAAGGTTTAGGCTTAGGGTTAGGTTGAGAGTGAGGATGAGGGTGAGGGTTACGGTGAGGGTGAGAGTTAGGTTTAGGGTGAGGGTTAGGGTTAGGTTTAGGGTTACAGTGAGGGTGTGTGTTATTGTTAGGGTTAGGGGTAGGGTTATGGTTATGGTGAGGGTGAGGGTTAGGGTTAGGTTTAGGGTGAGGTTTAGTGTTAGGGTTAGGGTTAGCGTTAGGCTTAGGATGAGGGTGAGGTTTAGGTTTAGAGTTAGGGTAATGGTGAAGCTGAGGTTGAGGGTTGGGTTTAGGGTTAGTGTTAGAATTAGGGTTAGGGTGAGGGTTAGGGTGAGGGTGAGGATGAGAGTGAGGGTTAGGCTTAGGGTTAGGATTAGGATTAGGGTAAGTGTTAGGGTGAGTCTTAGGGTTAGGGATAGGGTGAGGTTTAATTTTAGGGTTATGGTTAGGGTTAGGATTAGGGTGAGGGTGAGGTTTAGGAGTAGGTTTAGGGTCAGTGTGAGGGGTAGGGTTAGGGTGAGTGTTAGGGTAGGGTTGACGGTAAGGGTAAAGGTGAGGGTTAGGCTGAGGGTGATCGTTATGGTAAGGGTGAGAGTTAGGTTTTGGGTGAGTGTTAGGGTAGGGTTGACGGTAAGGGTAAAGTGAGCGTTAGGCTGAGGGTGAGGGTTATGGTAAGGGTGAGAGTTAGGTTTAGGGTGAGGGTTAGGGTTAGGGTTAGGGTGAGGGTGAGTGTTAGATTGAGGATTAGTGTTAGGTTTAGTGTGAGGTTTAGGGTGAGGATGAGGTTAGGTTTAGGGTGATTGCTAGGGTGAGGTTGAGGGTAAGGGTTAGATTGAGGATTAGTGTTAGGGTTAGTGTGAGTTTGAGGGTGAGGATGAGGTTTAGGGTTAGGGTTAGGGTTACGATTAATGTTAGGGTTAGGCTTAAGGTGAGGGTTAGGGTGAAGGTGAGGTTTAGGGTTAGGGTTAGGTTTAGGCTGAGGCTTAGGTTTAGGCTGAGAGTGAGGTTGAGGTTGAGGGTTAAGGTTAAGGTGAGGGTTAGGTTTAGGGTTAGGTTGAAAGTTAGGGTTCAGTTAAGTTTAGGGTTAGGGTGAGGGTTATGGTTAGGATTAGGATTAGGGTGAGGGCTAGAGTGAGGGTGAGGTTTACGGTTAGTGTTAGGGTAAGGTTTAGGGTTAGGGTTAGGGTTTGGTTTAGGGTTAGGATGAGGGTTAGGGTTAAGATTATGGTTAGAGTGAGGGTGAGTGTTAAGATTAGGGTTAGGGTTAGGGTTAGGTTTAGGGTTAGGATTAGTGTTTTGTTAGTGTTAGGTTTAAAGTTATGGTGAGGGTGAGGGTTAGGTTTAGGGTTAGGGTGAGGTTTAGGGTTAGGTTTAGGATTAGAGTTAGGGTGAGGGTGAGGTTTAGGTTTAGATTTAGGGTTATTTGGAGGGTTAGGTCGAGCGTTAATGTTAGGTTTAGTGTTAGGGTTAAGGTTAAGTTGACGTTTAGGTTGAGGTTTAGGATTAGGGTTAGGTTAGGGTTAGGATTAGGGTGAGGGTGAGGGTGAGTGTGCGGGTTAGGGTTAGGTTTAGGCTTAGACCTTGGGTTAGGCTGATGGTGATGTTGGGGCTGAGGATTAGGGTTGGGGTGATGGTTAGGGTTAGGGTTAGGGTGAGGGTTAGTATGAGGGTTAGCTTTAGGATTAGGGTTAGGGTGAGGGCTAGGGTGAAGGTGAGATTAAGGGTAAGGTTTAATCTTAGGCTTAGGGTTAGGCTGAGCATGAGGTTGAGGGTGAGGGTTAGGGTTAGGGGTAGGGTGAGGTTTAGTGTTAGGGTTAGGGTTAGAGTTAGGTTTAGGATGAGGGTGTGGTTTAGGGTTAGAATTAGGTTCAGGGTGAGAGGTAGGGTTAGGGTGAGGGTTAGGGTGGGGGTGAAGGTAAGGGTTAAGGTGAGGGTTAGGTTGAGGGTGAGTGTTATGGTAAGGGTGAGGGTTAGGTTTTGGGTGTGGGTTAGTGTTAGGGTGAGGGTGAGGGTGAGGGTTAGATTGAGGATTAGTGTTAGGGTTAGTTTGAGGTTTAGGGTGAAGATAAGTGTTAGGGTTAGTGTGAGGGCTAGGGTGAGATTGAGGGTGAGGGTTAGATTGATGATTAGTGTTAGGGTTAGTGTGAGGTTTAGGGTGAGGATGAGGTTTAGGGTTAGGTTTGGGGTTAGGATTAATGTTAGGGTTAGGCTTAAGGTGAGGGTTAGGGTGAGGGTGAGGTTTAGGGTTAGTGTTAAGATTAGGATTTGGGTTAGAGTTAGGTTTAAAATGAGGGTGAGGTTTATTTTTAGGGTTAGGTTTAGGGTTATGGTTATGGTGAGGGTGAGGTTTAGGGTTAGGGTTAGGGTGAGGTTTAGTGTTAGTATTAAGGTTAGAGTTAGGGTTAGGGTGAGGGTGAGGTTTAGGTTTAGAGTTAGGGTAAGGGTGAGGCTGAGGTTGAGGGCTGGGTTTAGGGTTAGTGTTAGATTTAAGGTTAGGGTGAGGGTTAGGATGAATGTGAGGGTGAGGTTGAGTGTTAGGCTTAGGTTTAGGATTAGGATTAGGGTAAGGGTTAGGGTGAGTGTGAGGCTTAGGGTTAGAGTTAGGCTCAGGCTTAGTGTTAGGCTGAAGGTGAGGGTGAGGTTGAGGGTTAGGGTTAGGGTGAGCGATAGGTTTAGGATTAGGGTAAGTGTTAGGGTGAATGTGAGGGTTAGGGTTAGGCTTAGGGTGAGAGTTAGGTGTAGTGTTATGGTGAGAGTTAGGGTTCGGATTAAATTTAGGGTTAGGGTGAGCGTTAGGGTTAGAGTTACAGTAAGGGTGAAGGTTACGGCTAGGTTGAGGGTTAGGATTAGGCTTAGGATTAGGGTGAGGGTTAGGGTTAGTGTTAGGGTGAGGGTTAGGATGAGGATTAGGATTAGGATTAGGGTTCGGTGAGGGCTAGGGTAAGGGTGAGGGTTAGGGTTAGGGTTAGGCTGATGCTTAGGTTTAGGGTGAGGGTTAGTGTTTGGGTTTGGGTTAGGGTGAGGATGAGGCTGAGGAAGAGGGTTAGGGTTAGGGTGAGGGCTAGGGTGAGGGTGAGCGTGATGGTTAGATTGAGGATTAGTGTTAGGTTTAGTGTGAGCTTTAGGGTGAGGATGAGTTTTAGGGTTAGGGTTAGGGTTAGGATTAATATTTGGGTTAGACTTCAGGTGAGGGTTAGGGTGAGGGTGAGGTTTAGGGTTAGGGTTAGGCTTAGTGTTAGGCTGAAGGTGAGGGTGAGGGTGAGGTTTAGGGATAAGGTTAGTGTTATTGTTAGGGTTAAGGTGAGAGTTAGGGTTCGGGTTAAGTTTAGGGTTAGGGTGAGGGTTAGGGGAAGGGTTACAGTGAGAGTGCGGGTTTTGGTTAGGTTGAGGGTTAGTGTTAGTGTTAGGGTGAGGATTAGGATGAGGGTTAGGGTTAGGATTAGGGTTAGGGTGAGGGCTAGGGTGAGGGTGAGGTTTAGGGTTAGGGTTAGGGTGAGGTTTAGGGTTAGGTTTAGGTTTAGGGTTAGGGTGAGTGTGAGGTTTAAGGTTAGAGTTAAGGTTAGGGTGAGGCTGAGAGTGAGGGTTAGGGTTAGGGTTAGTGTTAGAGGTAGGTTTATGGTGAGGGTTGGGGTGAGGGTGAGGGGAAGGCTTAGTGTTAGGATTAGGATTAGGGTAAGTGTTAGGGTGAGTGTGAGGGTTAGGGTTAGGGTTTAGGTTTAGTCTTAGGGTTAGGCTTAGTGTGAAGGTGAGGGTGAGGGTTAGGGTTAGGGTGAGAGTTAGCAGTAGGTTTAGAGTGAGAGTTAGGGTTCGGATTAAATTTAGGGTTAGGGTGAGGGTTAGGGTTAGGTTTACAGTGAGAGTGGGTTTTAGGGTTAGGTTGAGGGTTAGGGTTAGGCTTAGGATTAGGGTGAGTGTTAGGGTTAGTGTTAGGGTGAGGGTTAGGATGAGGATTAGGGTTAGGATTAGGGTTCGGGTGAGGGCTGGGGTGAGGGTGAGAGTTAGGATTAGGGTTAGGATGAAGGTTAGGTTTAGGGTTAGGGTGAGGGTTAGTATGAGGGATGGGGTAGGATTATTGTTAGGGTGATGGCTAGGGTGAGGGTGAGGGTAAGCGTAAGGGTTAGGCTTAGGCTTAGGTTTAAGCTGAGCATGAGGTTGAGGGTGAGGGTTAGGATTATGGTGATGGTTAGGTTTATGGTTAGGGTGAGGATTATGATGAGGTTTAGGGTTAGGGTGAGGATTATTGTAAGGGTGAAGTTGAGGTTTAGGCTGAGGTTGAAGATTAAGATAAGGGTGAGGGTTCGGATTAGGTTTAGGTTTAGGTTTAGGGTTAGTGTTAGTGTGAGGGTTTGATTGAGCATTAGGGTTAGGGTTAGGGTTAGTGTGAGGTTTATGGTGAGGATGAGGGTTAGGGTTAGGTTGAGGGTGAGGGTTAGAATTAGGGTTAGTGTGAGGGCTAGGGTGAGGGTGAGGGTAAAAGTTAGGGTTAGGTTTAGGGTGAGGTTTAGGATTAGGGTGATGGTTAGGGTTAGTGTGAAGGTTAGGGTTAGGGTTAGGGTTAGTGTGAGGGTGAGGGTAAGTGTTAGGGTGAGGTTTAATGTTAGGGTGAGGGTTATGGTTAGGGTGAGTTTGAGGGTTAGGGTTCGCGTTATTGTTAGTGTTAGGGTTAGTGTTACATTTACGGTTAGGGTGAGGGTGTGGGTTAGGGTTAGTGTGAGATTTAGGATGAGGTTTAGGGTTAGGATTAGGTTTAGGGTGAGGACTAGGGTGAGGTTTAGAGTGAGGTTTAGGGATAGGTATAGTTTTAGGATTTGGTTTACGGTGATGTTGAGTGTGAGGTTTAGGGTTAGGGTTAGGGTTACCTTGAGGGTTAATGTTAGGGTTAGGGTTAGGGTTAGGGTTAGGCTGAATGTGAGGGTGGGTGTGAGGATTAGGTTTAGGTTTACGGTTAGGGTTATTTTTAGTGTTATGTTTAGGGTTAAGTTTGCAGTGAGGGTGAGGCTCAGGGTGAGGGTTATGTTTAGGGTTAGGATTAGGGTTAGGGTTAGTGTTATTGTTAGGGTTAGGTTTAGAGTTACAGTGAGGTTGATGTTGAGAGTGAGGGTTAGGTTTAGGGTGAGGTTTAGGGTTAGGGTTAGGATTCGGGTTAGGGTTCGGGTGAGGTTTATGGTTAGAGTTAGGGGGAGGGTTAGGGTGAGGTTTCGGGTAAGGGTTAGTGTTAGGGTTAGGGTGTGGGTGAGGGTTAGGCTGAGGTTTAGGGATAGGGTTAGGGTTAGGATTAGGTTTAGGGTGAGCATAAGTGTGATGGTAAGGGTGAGGCTTAGGCTTAGGCTTATGGTTAGGCTGAGGGTGAGGGTGGGGGTGAGGATTAGGGTTAGGGTGATGGTTAAGGTTAGGTTTAGTGGTATTGTTAGGGGTAGGGTTCGAGTTACAGTGAAGGTGAGGGTGCGGGTGAGGGTTAGGGTTAGGGTTAGGGTTAGGGTTAGGGTCAGTGTGAGGTTTAGGGTTAGATATAGGGTTAGGGGGAGGGTTACGGTTAGGTTTAGAGTTAGGGTCACGGTGAGGGTGAGGTTTTGGTTCAGATATAGGATTTGGTGGAGGGTTAGGGTTAGCTTAGGGTTAGGTTTATAGTTAGGGTGAGGTTTACAGTTAGGGTTAGGGTTAGGGTTAGAGTTATTGTGAGGGTGAGGCTTAGGGTTATGGTTAGGGTTAGGGTGAGGTTTAGGGTTAGGGTGAGGGTTAGATTTAGAATTACGGTGAGGGTGATGGTGCGGGTGAGTGTGAGGTTTAGGGCTAGAGTTAGGATTAGGGTGAGGATGAGGGTTAGGGTTAGGGTTAGTGTTAGATTTAGGGTTATGGTGAGGGTTAGGGTGAGGGTGAGGGTAAGGCTTAGTGTTAGAATTAGGATTAAGGTAAGGGTTAGGGTGAGTGTGTGGGTTAGGTTTAGGGTTAGGCTTAGGGTTAGTCTGAGTATGAAGTTGAGGGTGAGGGTTAGGGTTAGGGTTAGAGTTGGGGTTTGGTTGAGTGTGAGGTTTAGGGGTAGGGTTAGGGTCAGGGTGAGGGGTAGGGTAAGTGTGAGGGTTAGGGTGGGGGTGACGGCAAGGGTAAAGGTGAGGGTTAGGCTGAGGGTGAGGGTTATGGTAAGGGTGAGGGTTAGGTTTAGGGTTAGGGTTAGGGTTAGTATGAGGTTTAGGATGAGAATGAGTGTTAGGGTTAGGGTGAGGGCTAGGGTGAGGGTGAGGGTGAGGGTTAGATTGAGGATTAGTGTTAGGGTTAGTGTGAGGTTTAGGGTGAGGATGAGGTTTAGGGTTAGGTTTAGGGTTACGATTAATGTTAGGGTTAGGCTTAAGTTGAGGGTTAGGGTGAGGGTGAGGTTTAGGGTTAGTGTTAGGATTAGGGTTAGGGTTAGTGTTAGGGTGAGTGTGAGGGTTAGGATAGGGTTACGTTTAGGCTTAGTTTTAGGCTGAAATTGAGGGTGAGTGTGAGGGTTAGGATTAGGGTGAGTGTTAGGGTTAGGGTTAGGGTGAGAGTTAGGGTTCAGTTTAAGTTTAGGGTTAGGTTGAGGGTTAGGGTAAGGTTTACAGTGAGGGTGATGTTTAGGGTTAGGTTGAGAGTTAGGGTTAGGGTTAGTGTTCGGCTGAGGGTTAGGATGAGGATTAGGGTTAGGATTAAGGTTAGGGTGAGGGCTAGGGTGAGTGTGAGGTTTAGGGTTAGGGGTAGGGTGAGGGTGAGTTTTAGGGTAAGAGTTAGGCTTTGGGTGAGGCTGAGGGTGAGCATTAGGGTTAGGGTTAGGGTTAGAGTTAGGGTTACAGTGAGGGTTAAGCTGAGGGTGAGGGTAAGGCTTAGTGTTAGGGTTAGGATTAGGGTGTTAGGGTGAGTGTGAGGGTTAGGGTTAGGCATAGGGCTAGGCTGTGGGTAAGGGTGGGGGTGAGGATTAAGGTTAGGCTGATGGTTAGGGTTAGGGTGAGTGTTAGGATGAGGGTTAGGATTAGGATTAGGCTTAGGGTGAGGGCTAGGGTAAGGGTGAGGTTTAGGGTAAAGGTTAGGCTTAGGCTTAGGTTTAGTCTGAGCATGAGGTTGAGGGTGAGTATTAGGCTTAGTGAGGGTGAGGGTGAGGGTTAGGGTTATGATGAGTTTTAGGGTTAGGGATAGGGTGAGGTATAGTGCTAGGGTTAGGTTTAGAGTTAGGGTTAGGTTGAGGGTGATGTTTAGGGGTAGGGTTAGTGTCAGGGTGAGGGGTAGGGTTAGGTTGAGGTTTAGGGTGGGGGTGATGGTAAGGGTAAAGGTGAGGGTTAGGATGAGTTTGAGGGTTATGGTAAGGGTGAGGGTTATGTTTAGGCTGAGGGTTAGGGTTAGGGTTAAGTTGAGTGTGAGGGTTAGTTTGAGCATTAGTTTTAGGGTTAGTGTGAGATTTAGGGTGAGGATGAATGTTAGGGTAGGGTGAGGGCTAAGGTGAAGGTGAGGGTAAGGGGTAGATTGAGGATTAGTGTTAGGGTTAGTGTGAGGTTTAGGGTGAGGTTGAGGTTTAGGGTTAGGATTAGGGTTAGGATTAATGTTAGGGTTAGGCTTAAGGTGAGGGTTAGTGTGAGGCTGAGGTTTAGGGTTAGTGCTAGGATTAGGATTAGGGTTAGGGTTAGGGTGAAGGTGAGGATTACGGTTAGGGTTAGTGTAAGGCTTAATGTTAGGCTGAAGCTGAGGGTGAGGGTGAGGGTTAGATTGAGGATTAGTTCTAGGGTTAGTGTGAGGTTTAGTGTGAGGATGAGTTTTAGGCTTAGGGTTAGTGTTAGGATTAATGTTAGGGTTAGGTTTAAAGTGAGGTTTAGGGTGAGGGTGAGATTTATAGTTAGTGTTAGGATTAGGATTAGGGGTAGGGTTAGGGTACGTGTGAGGGTTAGGGTTAGGGTTAGGCTTAGTGTTACGCTGAAGGTGAGGGTGAGCGTGAGGGTTAGGGTTATGGTGAGTTTTAGGGTTAGGGTTAGGGTGAGAGTTAGTGTTCGGGTTAAGTTTAGGGTTAGGGTGAGGGTTAGGATAAGGGTTACAGTGAGGGTGACGATTAGGGTTAGGTCGAGGGTTAGGGTTAGGGTTAGTGTTAGGGAGAGGGTTAGGATGAAGGTTAGCGTTAGGATTAGGGTTAGGGTGAGGGCTAGGGTGAGGGTGAGGTTAGGGTTAGGGGTAGTTTGAGGTTTAGGGTTAGGTTTAGATTTAGGATTAGGGTGAGGCTGAGGTTTGGGGTTAGATTTAGGGTTAGGGTGAGACTGAGGGTGAGGGTTAGGGTTAGGGTTAATCTTAGAGTTAGCGTTACGGTGAGGGTTAGGGTGAGGGTGAGGGTAAGGCTTAGTGTTAGATTAGGATTACGGAAAGGGTTAGGGTTAGTGTGAGTGTTAGGATACAGGTTAAGGTTAGGCTTAGGGTTAGTCTTAGGGTGAGGGTGCGGGTGATGTTTAGGGTTAGAGTGAGAGTTAGGTGTAGGGTTAGGGTATGAGTTAGGGTTTGGGTTAAGTTTATGGTTAGGGTGAAGGTTAGGGTTAGGGTTACAGTGAGGGTGAGGGTTAGGGTTAAGTTGAGGGTTTGGGTTGGGCTTAAGATTAGGGTGAGTGTTAGGGTTAGGGTTAGGGTGAGGGTTAGGATGAGGATTAGGGTTAGGATCAGGGTTAAGGTGAGGGCTAGGGTGAGGGTGAGAGTTAGGGTTAGGGTTAGGGTGAGGTTTAGGGTTAGATTTAGCGTGAGGTTTAGGGTGAGGGTTAGGGTTACGGTGAGGGTGAGGGTTAGGGTTAGGGTGAGGGTTAGGGTTAGGATTAGGGTTACGGTGAGGCTGAAGGTTATTGTTAGGGTTAGGGTGAGATTTATGATTACAGTGTGGGTGAGGGTTAGGGTTAGGGTTAGGGCGAGGTTTAGTGTTAGAGTTAGGGTTAGGGTGAGGGTGAGGTTTAAGTTTAGATTTAGGGTAAGGGTGAGGCTGAGGTTGAGTGTTGGGTTTAGGGTTAGTGTTAGAGTTAGGTTTAGAGTGAGGGTTAGGGTGGGGGTGAGGGTGAGGGTTAGGCATAAGTTTAGGATTAGGATTAGTGTAAGTGTTAGGGTGAGTGTGAGGGTTAGGCTTAGGCTTAGGCTTAGGCTTAGGGTTAGGCTGAGAGTGATGGTGAGGGTGAGGGTTAGGGTTAAGTTGAGGGTTAGGGTTAGGGTTAGGGTGAGTGTTAGGTTTCGCTTAAGTTTAGGGTTAGGGTTAGGGTTATGGTAAGGGTGAGGGCTAGGGTGAGGGTGAGGTTCAGGGTTAGTGTTAGGGTAAAGTTTAGGGTTAGGGTTAGGGTTTGGGTTAGGGATTAGGATGAGGGTTAGGGTTAAGATTATGGTTACGGTGAGGGTGAATATTAGGATTAGGGTTAGGGTTAGGGTTATGTTCAGGGTTAGGATTAGTGTTATTGTTAGGGTTAGAGTTAGATTTATGGTGAGGATGAGGGTGAGGGTGAGGGTGAGCGTTAGGGTTAGCTTTAGGGTGAGGTTTAGGGTTAGGGATAGCATTAGAGTTAGGGTGAGGGTTATGTTTAGGGTTCGATTTAGGGTTAGTTGGAGGGTTAGGTGGAGCGTTAATTTTAGGGTTAGGGTTAGGGTTAAGGTTAAGGTGAGGTTTAGGTTGATGTTTAGGTTAGGTTTAGGGTTAGGATTAGAGTTAGGGTGAGGGTGAGGGTGAGGTTTAGGGTTAAGGTTAGGCTTAGGCTTAGGTTTAGGCTGAGGGTGAGGGTGGGGGTGAGGATTAGGGTTAGGTTGATGGTTAGGCTTAGGGTTAGGGTGAGGGTTAGGATGAGGGTTAGGGTGGGGGTGAGGATTAGGTTTAGGTTGATGGTTAGGTTTAGGGTTAGGGTGAGGGTTAGGATGAGGTTTAGCGTTAGGATTAGGATTAGGGTGAGGGCTAGGGTGAGGGTGAGGGTTAGGGAAAGGTTTAGGCTTAGGCTTAGGGTTAGGTTGAGCATGAGGTTGAGGGTGAGGGTTGGGGTTAGGGATAGGGTGAGGTTTAGTGTTAGGGGTAGGGTTAGATTTAGGGTTAGGGTGAGGGTGAGGTTTAGGGGTTGGATTAGGGTCAGGGTGAGGTGTAGGGTTAGGGTGAGGGTAAGTGTGGGGGTGACGGTAAGGGTAAAGGTGAGGTTTAGGCTGAGGGTGAGGGTTATGATAAGGGTGAGGGTTTGTTTAAGGGTGACGGTTAGTGTTAGGTTTAGGATGAGGGTGAAGGTTAGATTCAGGATTAGTGTTAGGATTACTGTGAGGTTTAGGGTGAGGATGAGGGTTAGGGTTAGGGTGAGGGCTAGGTTGAGATTGAGGGTGAGGGTTAGATGGAGGATTAGTGTTAGGGTTAGTGTGAGGTTTAGGGTGAGGTTAAGATTAAGGTTTAGGTTTAGGGTTAGTTTTAATGTTAGGGTTAGGCATTAGGTGAGGGTTAAGGTAAGGGTGAGGTTTAGGGTTAGTGTTAGGACTAGGATTAGAGTTAGGGTTAGGGTGAGTGTGAGGGTTAGGGTTAGGCTTAGTGTTAGGCTGAAGGTGAGGGTGAGGTTGAGGTTTATGGTTTGGGTGAGTGTTAGGGTTAGGGTTAGGGTGATAGTTAGGGTAAGGGTTACAGTGAGGGTGAGGGTTAGGGTGATGCTTAGGGTAAGGGTTACAGTGAGGGTGAGGGTTAGGGTTAGTTTGAGGGTTAGGGTTAGCGTTAGTGTTAGTCTTAAGGTGAGGGTGAGGGTGATGGTTAGTGTTAGTGTTAGGGTGAGGGTTAGGATGAGGTTTAGGGTTAGGATTAGGGTTAGGGTGAGGGCTAGGTTGAGGGTGAGGTTTAGGGTTAGGGTTAGGGTGAGATTTTTGGTTAGGTTTATGGTTAGGGTTAGGGTGAGGCTGAGGGTTAGGGTGATGGTTAGGGTTAGTGTTAGAGAGGGTTACAGTGAGGATTAGTGTGAGGGTGAGAGGAAGGTTTTGTGTTAGGATTAGGATTAGGGTAAGTGTTGGGGTGAGTGTGAGGTTTAGGGTTAGGATTAGGTTTAGGCTTAGGTTTACGCTTAGGGTGAGGGTGAGGGTGAAGGTTAGGGTTAGGGTGAGAGTTAGGAGTAGGTTTAGGGTGAGAGTTTGGGTTCAGGTTAAGTTTAGGTTTAGGGTGAAGGTTAGGTTTAGGGTTACAGTGAGGGTTAGGGTTAGGCTTAGGATTAGGATGAGGGTTAAGGTTAGTGTTAGGGTCAGGGTTAGGGTTAGGATTAGGGTTCGGCTGAGGGCTAGGTTGAGGGTGAGGTTTGGGATTAGTGTTTTGGTGAGGTTTAGGGTTAGGGTTAGGGTGAGGGTTAGGACATGGGTTAGGGTTACATTGAGCATGAGTGTTAGGGTTAGGGTGGGGTTTAGTGTTAGTATTTGGGTTAGGGTGAGGGTGAGTTTTAGGATTATATTTAGGTTTAGGGGGAGGATTAGGTCAAGTGTTAGGGTTAGGGTTATTATTAGGGTTAAGGTTAGGGTGAGGGTTAGGTTGAGGTTTAGGGTTAGGGTTAGGGTTAGGATTAGGATTAGCGATAGTGTATGTGAGGGTTAGGGTTAGGCTTAGGCTTACGGTTAGGGTTATGCTGAGGGTGAGGGTGGGTGTGAGTGTTAGGGTTAGGGTGATGGTTAGCGTTAGCGTTAGGGTGAGGATTATAATGAGGGATAGGGTTAGGATTATTGTTAGGGGGAGGGCTAAGATGAGGGCGTGGGTAAGGATAAGGGTTAGGCTTAGGCTTAGGTTTCGGCTGAGCATGAGGTTGAGGGTGAGGGTTAGGGTTAGGGTGATGGTTAGGTTTACGGTTAGGGTGAGGGTTAGGATGAGGTTTAGGGTTAGGGTGAGTATGATGGTAAGGGTAAAGCTGAGGTTTAGGCTGAGGGTGAGGATTAAGTTAAAGGTGAGGGTTAGCATTAGATTTAGGATTAGGATTAGGGTTAGGGTGAGGTTTTGATTGAACATTAGGGTTAGGTTTAGGGTTAGTGTGAGGTTTAGGGTGAGGATGAGGGTTAGGGTTAGGATGAGGGTGAGGGTTAGAATTAGGGGTAGGGTGAAGGCTAGGGTGAGGGTGAGGGTTAGAGATAGGGTTAGGGTTAGGTGAGGTTTAGGATTAGGGTGAGGGTTAGGGTTAGTGTGAGGGTTAGGGTTGGGTTAGGGTTAGTGTTAGGTGAGGGTAAGTGTTAGGGTGAGGGTTAATGTTAGGGTGAGGGTTATGGTTAGGGTGAGGTTTAGAGTTAGGTTTAGGTTTATTGTTAGGGTTAGTGTTAGGGTTACGTTTACGGTGAGGGTGAGGGTGAGGGTTAGGCTTAGGGTTAAGGTGAGATTTAGTGTTTGGTTTAAGGTTAGAGTTAGGATTAGGGTGAGGGTGAGGTTTAGGGGTAGAGTTAGGGCGAGGGTGAATGTTAGGGTTAGGGTGGGTTTTAGCGTGGGGGTGATGGTAAGGGTAAAGTTGAGGGTTAGGCTGAGGGTGAGGGTTACGTTAAGAGTGAGGGTTAGGGTTAGGGTGAGGATTAGGTTTAGGGTCAGGTTGAGGGTGAGGGTTAGATTGAGGATTAGTGTTAGGGTTAGTGTGAGGTTTAGGGTGAGGATGAGGATTAGGTTTAGGGTGAGGTCTAGGGTGAGGGTGAGGGATAGGGTTAGTGTTAGGGTAAGGTTTAGGGTTAGGGTGATGGTTAGAGTTAGTGTGAGCATTAGTGTTACGTTAGGGTTAGTGTTAGGGTGAGGGTAAATGTTAGAGTGATGGTGAGGGTTAGGGTGAGGGTAATGGTTGAGGTGAGGTTTAGGGTTTGGGTTATTGTTAGGGTAAGGGTTAGGGTTACTGTTACAGTGAGAGTTAGGGTTAGGTTTAGGATGAGGTTTAGGTTTAGGGTTAGGGTTAGAGTTAGGGTTAAGGTGAGGGTGAGGTTTAGGGTTAGAGTTAGGGATAGTGTTAGGGTTATGGATAGGATGAGGGTTAGGGTTAGGGTTAGGCTTAGGCTTAGGCTGAGGCCGAGCATGAGGGTCAGGGTTAGGGTTAGGTTTAGGGTGAGGGTTAGGGTTAGGGTGAGTTTTAGTATGAGGTTTAGGGTTAGGATTAGGTTTAGGGTGAGGACTAGGGTGATGGTTAGGGTGAGGTTTAGGGATAGGTTTAGGTTTAGGATTTGGGTTAGGGTTAGTGTTAGGTGAGGGTAAGTGTTAGGGTGAGGGTTAATGTTAGGGTGAGGGTTATGGTTAGGGTGAGGTTTAGAGTTAGGTTTAGGTTTATTGTTAGGGTTAGTGTTAGGGTTACGTTTACGGTGAGGGTGAGGGTGAGGGTTAGGCTTAGGGTTAAGGTGAGATTTAGTGTTTGGTTTAAGGTTAGAGTTAGGATTAGGGTGAGGGTGAGGTTTAGGGGTAGAGTTAGGGCGAGGGTGAATGTTAGGGTTAGGGTGGGTTTTAGCGTGGGGGTGATGGTAAGGGTAAAGTTGAGGGTTAGGCTGAGGGTGAGGGTTACGTTAAGAGTGAGGGTTAGGGTTAGGGTGAGGGTTAGGTTTAGGGTCAGGTTGAGGGTGAGGGTTAGATTGAGGATTAGTGTTAGGGTTAGTGTGAGGTTTAGGGTGAGGATGAGGATTAGGTTTAGGGTGAGGTCTAGGGTGAGGGTGAGGGATAGGGTTAGTGTTAGGGTAAGGTTTAGGGTTAGGGTGATGGTTAGAGTTAGTGTGAGCATTAGTGTTACGTTAGGGTTAGTGTTAGGGTGAGGGTAAATGTTAGAGTGATGGTGAGGGTTAGGGTGAGGGTAATGGTTGAGGTGAGGTTTAGGGTTAGGGTTATTGTTAGGGTAAGGGTTAGGGTTACTGTTACAGTGAGAGTTAGGGTTAGGTTTAGGATGAGGTTTAGGTTTAGGGTTAGGGTTAGAGTTAGGGTTAGGGTGAGGGTGAGGTTTAGGGTTAGAGTTAGGGATAGTGTTAGGGTTATGGATAGGATGAGGGTTAGGGTTAGGGTTAGGCTTAGGCTTAGGCTGAGGCCGAGCATGAGGGTCAGGGTTAGGGTTAGGTTTAGGGTGAGGGTTAGGGTTAGGGTGAGTTTTAGTATGAGGTTTAGGGTTAGGATTAGGTTTAGGGTGAGGACTAGGGTGATGGTTAGGGTGAGGTTTAGGGATAGGTTTAGGTTTAGGATTTGGGTTAGGGTGAGGGTGAGTGTTAGTGTTAGGGTTAGGGTTAGGGTGAGGCTTAGGGTTAGGGTGAGGGATATTGTTAGGGTTTGGATTAGGGTTAGGGTGAGGCTGAGGATTAGGGTTAGGTTTAGGTTTAGGTTTAGTGTTTAAATTAGGTTTAGGATTAGTGTTAGTGTTAATGTTATGGTTAGGGTTACCTTGAGGGTTAGGGTTAGGGTTAGGGTTAGGGTTACGCTAAGGATGAGGTGGGAGTGAGGATTAGGGTTAGGGTTAGGGTTAGGGTTATTGTTAGTGTTATGGTTAGTGTTAAGTTTGGGGTGAGGGTGAGGCTGAGGGTGAGGGTTATGTTTAGGTTTAGGATTAGGTTTAGGGTTAGTGTTATTGTTAGTGTTAGGGTTAGAGTTACAGTGAGGTTAAGGTTGAGGGTCAGGGTTAGGTTTAGGGTGAAGTTTAGGATTATAGTTAGGGTTAGGGTTAGGGTGAGGGTGAGGGTGTGGTTTAGGGTTAGAGTTAGTTTAGGGGGAGGGTTAGGGTGACGTTTAGGGTTAGGGTTAGTGTTAGGGTTAGGGTGAGTGTGAGGGTTAGGTTGAGGTTTAGGGATAGGTTTAGGGTTAGGATTAGAGTTAGGGTGAGCATGAGTATGAGTGTTAGGGTGAGGCTTAGGCTTAGGATTAGGCTGCGGGTGAGGGTGGGGGTGAGGATTAGGGTGAGGGTGATGGTTGGAGTTAGGGTTAGTGTTATTGTTAGGGTTAGGGTTCGAGTTTCAGTGAAGGTGTGAGTGCTGGTGTGGGTTAGTTTTAGGGTTAGTGTTAGGCTTAGTGTTAGGCTGAGCATAAAGTTGAGTGTGAGGATTATTGTTAGGGATAGGGTGAGGTTTAGTGTTATGGTTAGGGTTAGAGTTAGGGTTAGGTTGAGGGTGAGGTTTAAGGGTAGGCTTAGATTCAGGGTGAGGGTTAGGGTTAGGGTTAGGGTGAGGGTTAGATTGAGGATTAGTGTTAGGGTTAGTGTGAGGTTTAGGATGAGGATGAGGTTTAGGGTTAGGGTTAGGTTTAGGATTAATGTTAGGATTAGGTTTAAGGTGAGGGTTAGGGTGAGGGGGAGGTTTAGGGTTAGAGTTATGGTTAGGATTAGGGTTAGGTTTAGTGTGAGTGTGAGGGTTAGATTTAGGGTTATGGTGAGGGTTAGTGTTAGGCTGAAGGTGAGGGTGAGGGTTAGGGTAAGGGTGAGTGTTAGGGTTAGGTTTAGGGTGAGGGTTAGTGTTCGGGTTAAGTTCAGTGTGAGGATGAGGGTTAGGTTAGGTTGAGGGTTAGGGTGAGGTTTAGGGTTAGGATTAGGGTGAGGTTTAGGGTTAGGTTTAGGGTTAGGGTTAGCGTTATGGTGAGGGTTCGATTGAGGTTTAGGTTTCTGGTTAGGGTTTGTGTTACGTTTAGTGTGAAGATGAAGGTTAGGGTTAGGGTGAGGATGAGGGTTAGAATTAGGGTTAGAGTGAGGGCTAGGGTGAGGGTTAGGATTAGGGTGAGGCTGGGGGTGAGGATTAGGGTTCGGGTTATTGTTAGGGTGAGGGTGAGTTTTAGGGTTAGAGTTAGGTTTTGGGGGAGGGTTAGGGTGAGGTTTAAGGTTAGGGTTAGTGTCAGTGTTAGGGTCAGGGTGAGGGTTAGTTTGAGGTTTAGGGATAGGTTTACGGTTAGGATTAGAGTTAGGGTGAACATGAGTATGAGGGTTAGGGTGAGGCTTAAGCTTAGGGTTAGGCTGAGGGTGATGGTGGTTGTGAGGATTAGGGTTAAGGTGATTGTTAGGTTTAGGGTTAGTGTTATTGTTAGGGTTAGGGTGTGAGTTTCGGTGAGGGTGAGGGTTCGGGTGAGAGTTAGTTTTAGGGTTAGGGTGGGATTTAGGGTTAGGGTTAGGTTTAGGGTGAGGGTGAGGTTTAGTGTTAGATATAGGGTTAGGGGTAGGGTTAGGGTGAGGGTAAGGGTTAGGGTTAGTGTTAGGGTGAGGGTGAGGTTTAGGGTTAGACTTAGGGTTAAGGTGAGGCTTAGGGTGAGGTTTATGATTAGGGTTAGGATTAGGATTACTGTAAGGATTAGGTTGAGTGTGAGTGTTAGGGTTTTGGTTAGGATTAGGCTTAGGGATACACTGAGGGTGAGGGTGAGTGTTAGGTTTAGGGTGAGGGTTAGGTTTAGGGTTAGGGTGAGAGTTAGGGTTCAGGTTAATTTTTGGGTTAGGGTGAAGGTTGGGGTTACATTGAGGGTGAGGTTTAGGGTTAGGTTGTTGGTTAGGGTTAGGGTTAGGATGAGGTTTAAATTTAGGGTTAGTGTGAGGCTTAGGATGAGTATTAGGGTTAGGATTGGGGTTAGGGTGAGGGCTAGTGTGAGTGTTAGGGTTACATTAAGGGTGAGAGTTAGGGTTAGGGTGAGGGTTAGTGTTAGGATTAGGGTTAGGTTGAGGGTGAGGGTTCGGATTAGAGTTAGGGTTAAGGTTATTATTAGAGTTAGGGTTAGGGTTACAGTGAGGTTGAAGGTGAGGGTTAGGGTTACGGTTATGTTGAGGTTTAGGGTTAGAGTTAGTGTTAGGGTGAGGGTGAAGTTTAGGGTTAGAGCTAGGTTTAGGGTGAGGGTTAGGTTTAGGTTTAGTGTTAGGGTTAGTGTTAGGGGAAGGGTATGGGTTAGGGTTAGGGTTATGGATAGGATTATTGTTAGGGTGAGGGTGAGTGTGTGTTTTAGGGTTAAGTTTAGGGTTAGGCTTAGGGTGAGGCTGAGGGTGAGGTTGAGGGTGAGGTTTAGGGTTAGGGTGAGGGTTAGGGTTAGGTTTAGTGGCAGGGTTAAGATGAGTGTCAGGTTTAGGATTAGGGTTAAGGTAAGGGCTAGGGTGAGGATGAGGTTTAGGGTTAGGTTTAGGCTTAGGTTTAGCTTTAGGGTTAGGGTGAGGGATAGGGTGAGGGTTAGGTTTAGGGTTTGAGTTAGGGTTAGAGTCAGGGTTAGGGTGAGGGTTAGGGTCAGGGTTAGGGTGAGGGTGAGGGTTAGAATTATGGTTAGGATTACGTTTAGTGTTAGGGTGAGTGTGAGGGTTAGGTTTAAGTTTAGGTTTAGGCTTAAGGTTAGGCTGAGGGTGAGGGTGAGGGTTAGGGTTAGGGTGAGGGTTAGGGTTATGGTTATGGGGATGTTTAGGATGAGGTTTAGGGTTAAGATTAGGGTTAGGGTGAGGGTGAGGTTTAGGGTTAGGGTTAAGGTGAGGTTTAGGGTTAGGGTTAGGGTGAGGGTGAGGGTGAGGTTTAGTGTTAGATTTATGGTAAGGTTGAGGCTGAAGTTCAGGGTTAGTGTTAGGGTTAGTGTTACAGTTAGAATTAGGGTGAGGGTTAGGGTGAGGGTGAGGATTAGGCCTAGAGTTCGGATTAGGATTAGGGTAAGTTAAGGATGAGTGTAAAGGTTAGGTTTAGGGTTAGGCTTAGGCTTAGGGTTAGGCTGAGAGTGAGGGTCAGGGTGAGGGTTATGGTTAGAGTTAGGGTTAGGTTTAGGGTTAGGGTGAGAGAAAAGGATCGGTTAAATTTAGGGTTAGTGTGAGGATTAGCATTAGGGTGAGGGCTAGGGTGTGGGTGAGGGTTACGTTTAGAGTTACGGTAAGGTTTAGGTTTAGTATTAGGGTTAGGGTGAGGGTTGGGATGGGGGTTAGTGTTACGGTGAGGGTGAGGGTTAGGGTTAGGGTGACGGTTAGGGTTAGAATTAGTGTTATGGTGAGGGTGAGTTTTATTGTTAGGGTTAGGGTTAGGGTTGGGGTTACAGTGAGATTGAGGTTTAGGGTTAGGGTAAGGGTGAGGTTTAGTGTTAGGGTTAGGGTTAGAGTTAGGTTTAGGGTGAGGGTGAGGTTTAGGGTTAGAGTTAGGGTAAGGGTGAGGCTGAGGTTGAGGGTTAGAGTTAGGGTAAGGGTGAGGCTGAGGTTGAGGGTTAGGTTTAGGCTTAACGATAGGTTTAGGATTAGGGTAAGGGTTAGAGTGAGTGTGAGGTTTAGGTTTAGGTTCAGGTTTAGACTTAGGCTTAGGGTTAGGCTGAGATTCATGGTAAGGGTGAGGGTTAGGGTTAGATTGAGGGTTAATGTTAGGGTTAGGGTGAGAGTGAGGGTTCTGTTAAAGTTAGGGTTAGGGTGAGGGATAAGGTAAGGATTAGTGTTAGGGTGAGGGCCAGGGTGGGGGTGAGGATTAGGGTTAGTGTTAGGGTAATGTTTAGGGTTAGGGGTAGGTTTTGCATTAGGGTTAGGATGAGGGTTAGGGTTAAGATTATGGTTAGGGTGAGGGTGATTGTTAGGATTAGGGTTAGGGTTAGGGTTAGGTTTAGGGTTAGGATTCGTGTTATTGTTAGAGTTAGGGTTAGAGTAATGGTGAGTGTGAGGGTGAGGGTGAGGGTGAGGTTTAGGGTTAGGTTTAGGGTTAGTTTTAGTATTAACGTTAGGGTGAGGTGAGGTTTAGGTTTATATTTAGAGTTACTTGGAGCATTAGGTCGAGCGTTAATGTTAGGGTTAGTGTTAGGGTTAAGGTTATGGTGAGGGTTAGGTTGAGGTTTAGGGATAGGGTTAGGGTTAGGATTAGGGTTAGGCTGAGGGTCAGTGTGAGGTTTAGGGTTAGGGTTAGGCTTAGGCATTGTGTTAGGCTGAGGGTGAGGGTGGGGGTGAGTATTAGGGTTAGGGTGATGGTTAGGGTTAGGTTAGGGTGAGTGTTAGGATGAGGGATTGGGTTAGCATTAGGGTTAGGTTGAGGGCTAGGTTGAGGGTGAGGGTTAGGTTAATGGTTAGGCTTAGGCTTAGGGTTAGGGTGAGCATGAGGTTGAGGGTGAGGGTTAGGGTTAGGGATAGCATGAGGTTTAGTGTTAGGGTTAGGGTTAGAATTAGGGTTAGTGTGAGGTTGAGGTTTAGGTGTAGGGTTATGGTCAGGGTGAGGGGTAGGGTTAGGGTGAGGGTTAGGGTGGGGGTGACGGTAAGTCTAAAGGTGAGGGTTAGGCTGAGGATGAGGGTTATGGTAAGGGTGAGGGTTACGTTTAGGGTGATGTTTAGGGTTAGGGTTAGGGTGAGGGTGAGGGTTAGATTGAGGATTAGTGTTAGGTTTAGTGTGAGGTTTAGGGTGAGGATGAGTGTTAGTGTTAGGGTGAGGGCTAGGGTGAAGGTGAGGGTGAGGATTAGATTGAGGATTAGTGTGAGGGTTAGTGTGAGATTTTGGGTGAGGATGAGGTTTAGGGTTAGGGTTAGGTTTAGGATTAATGTTAGGGTTAGGCTTAAGGTGAGGGTTAAGGTGAGGGTGAGGTTTAGGGTTAGTGTTAGGATTAGGATTAGCATTATGGTTAGGGTGAGTGTGAGGGTTAGGCATAGGGTTAGGCTTAGGCTTAGTGTTAGGCTGAAGGTGAGGGTAAGTTTGAAGGTTAGGGTTAGGGTGAGAGTTTGGTTTCAGTTTAAGTTTAGGGTTAGGGTGAGGGTGAGGGTAAGGGTTAAATTGAGGGTGAAGGTTAGGGTTAGGTTGAGGGTTAGGGTTAGGGTTAGGGTTAGGTTGAGTGTTAGGTTTAGGGTTAGATTTAGGGTGAGGTTGAGGGTGAGGGTTAGGGTTAGTGTTAGGGTGAGGGTTAGGATGAGGGTTAGGGTTAGGATTAGGTTTAGGGTGAGGGTTAGGGTGAGGATGAGGTTTAGGTTTAGGGTTAGGGTGAGGTTTTGGGTTAGGTTTAGGGTTAGGGTTAGGGTGAGGGTGAGGATTAGGCTTAGACTTAGGGTTAAGGTGAGGCTGAGGGTGAAGTTTAGGATTAGGATTAGGATTAGGGTTTGGGTAAGTATTAGAGTGTGTGTGAGGGTTAAAGATAGGGTTAGGCTTAGGCTAAGCATTACACTGAGGGTGAGGGATAGGGTGAGCTTTAGGGTTAGGCTGAGGGTTAGGGCTAGCTTTAGGGTTAGAGTTAGGGTTCAGGTTAATTTTAGGGTTAGTGTGAGGGTTAGGGTGAGGGTTAGGATGAGGATTAGAGTTAAGATTTGGGTTAGGTTGAGGACTAGGGTGAGGGTGAGGTTTAGGGTTAGTGTTAGGGTGAGGTTTAGGTTTAGGGTTAGAGTGATGGTTAGGGTGAGGTTTAGGGTTACAGTAAGGGTGAGGGTTAGGGTGAGGGTGAGGGTTAGGATTAGGGGTAGGGTTAGGGTTATTGTTAGGGTTAGGGTTAGGGTTACAGTGAGGGCTAGGGTTAAGGTTAGGGTTAGGCTTAGGCTGATGGTGAGGTTGGGGGTGGTGGTGAGGATTAGGATTAGGGTTAGGGTTAGGGTTATTGTGAGTGTTATGGTTAGGGATAAGTTTGCGGTGAGGGTGAGGCTGAGGGTGAGGGTTATGGTTATGGTTATTGTTAGGCTTAGTGTTATTGTTAGGGTTAGGGTTATAGTTACGGTGAGATTGAGGGTGAGGGTGAGGGTTAGGTTTAAGGTGAGGGTTAGGGTTTGGGTTAGGGTTAGAGTTAGTGTTAGTGTGAGGGTGAAGTTTAGGATTAGAATTAAGCTTAGGGTGAGGGTTAGGGTTGGTGTTAGGGTTAGCTTTAGAGTGAGAGTTAGCGGGAGGGTTTGGGTTAGGGTTAGGGTTAGGGATAGGATTAGGGATAGGTCGAGGGTGAGTTTGTGTGTTAGGGTTAGGTTTAGGTTTAGGTTTAAGGATATGCTGAGGTTGATGTTGAGGGTGACGGTTAGGGTTAAGTTGAGTGTTAGGGTTAGGGTTAGGGGGAGGGTTAGGATGAGGGTTAGGGTTAGGATTAGGGTTAAGGTAAGGGCTAGGGTGAGGGTGAGGTTTAGGGTTAGGTTTCGGTTGAGGTTTAGGGTTAGGGTTAGGGTTAGAGTTAGGGTGAGGGTGAATATTAGGGTTACAGTTATGTTAAGGGTGAGGCTGAGGGTGAGGGTTAGGTTTAGGGTTAGTGTTAGTGTTAGGGTTAGGGTTAGTTGAGGGTTAGAGTGAGGGTGAGCTTTAGGGTTGGGGTTAGGATTAAGATTAGGTTTAGGGTTAGGGTGAGTCTGAGGGTTAGGGTTAGGTTTAGGGTTAGGATTAAGTTTAGGCTGAGAGTGAGGGTTAGGTTGAGGGTTAGGGTTAGGGTGAGAGTTAGGTTTAGGTTTATGGGGAGGTTTAGGATGAATGTTAGGGTTAAGATTAGTGTTAGGGTGAGGGCTAGGGTGAGGGTGAGGTTTAGTGTTAGGGATACGGTGAGGTTGAAGGTTAGGGTTAGGGTTAGGTTTAGGGTGAGCTTGAGGTTTAGGGTTATAGTTAGGGTAAGGTTGAGGCTGAGGGTGAGGGTTAGGTTTAGGGTTAGTGTTAGAGTTAGGGTTAAGGTGAGGGTTAGGATGAGGGTGAGGGTTAGGCTTAGGGTTAGGATTAAGATTAGGGTAAGTGTTAGGCTGAGTGTGAGGGTTAGAGTTAGGGTTAGGCTTAGGCTTAGGGTTAGGCTGAGAGTGAGGGTGAGTGTGAGGGTTAGGGTTAGGTTTAGGGTGAGAGTTAGGTTTCGATTAATTTTAGGGTTAGGTTGAGGGTTAGGGTTAGGATTAGTATTAGGGTGAGTGCTAGGGTGAGCGTGACGTTTAGGGTTAGGGTTAGGGTGAGGTTTAGAGTTAGGATTAGGGTTTGGGTTAGGGTTAGGATGAGGGTTAGGGTTACGGTGAGGGTGAGGGTTAGGGTTAGGTTGAGGGTTAGGGTTACGATTATGGTTAGGGTGATGGTGAGTCTTAGGATTAGGGTTAGGGTGAGGGCTAGGGTGAGGGTGTGTGTTAGAGTTAGTGTTAGGTTTAGGGTGGGGTTTAGGATTAGAGTGAGTGTTAGGGTTAGTGCGAGGGTTAGTGTTAGGTTTAGGGTTAGTGTTAGGATGAGTGTAAGTGTTAGGGTGAGGGTTAATGTTAGGGTGAGGATTATTGTTAGGGTAAGGGTTAGGGTTACGGTTACGGTTATTGTTAGGGTTAGGGTTAGGGTTACGATTACGGTGAGGGTGAGGGTTAGGTTTAAGTTTAGGGTGAGGTTTAGTGTTAGGGTTAGGATTAGAGTTAGGGTTAGGGTGAGGGTGAGGTTTATGGTTAGAGTTAGGGTTAGGGTGATGGTTAGGGTTAGGGTTAGTGTTATTGTTAGGGTTAAGGTACGAGTTATGGTGAAGGTGAGGGTGCAGTTGAGGGTTAGGGTTAGGGTTAGGGTGGGGTTAAGGGTTAGGGTTAGGATTAGGGTGAGGGTGAGGTTTAGGGTTAGATATAGGGTTAGGGGGAGGCTTAGGGGGAGGGTTATTGTTAGGGTTAGTGTTAGGGATAGAGTGAGGGTGAGGGTTAGGTTTAGGGTTAGGGTTAGGGTTAGGGTTAGAATTATTGAGAGGGTGAGGGTTCGGGTGAGTGTGAGGGAAAGATTTAAGTTTAGGGTTAGGCTTAGGGTTAGGCTGACGGGAGGGTGATGGTGCGGGTTAGGGTTAGGGTGAGGGTTAGGGTTAGGGTTATGGGGAGGGTTAGGATGAGAGTTAGGTTTAGGATTAGGGTTAGGGTGATGGCTAGTGTGAGGGTGATTGTTAGGTTTAGGGTTAGGGTTAAGGTGAGGCTTAGGGTGAGGTTTAGGATTAGGGTTAGGATTAGGATTAGAGATTTTGGGTTACTGTTAGGGTTAAGGTTAGGGTGAGGGTTAGGTTGAGGTTTAGGGTTAGGATTAGTTTTAGGGTTAGGATTAGGGTTAGGGTTAGGTTTAGTGTTAAGGGTTAGGGTTAAGGTTAGCCTTAGGCTTAGGGTTAGGCTGAGGGTGCGGGTGGGGGTGAGGATTAGGGTTAGGGTGATGGTTAGGGTTAGGGTTAGGTTGAGGGTTAGCATTAGGATTAGGGTTAGGGTGAGGGCTAGGGTGAGGATGAGGGTTATTGTAAGGGTTACTCTTAGTCTTAGGGTTATGCTTAGCATGAGGTTGAGGGTGAGGGTTAGGGTTAGGGTGAGGGTTATGGTTAGGGTGAGGGTTAGGGTTATTGTTACGGTTATTGTTAGGGTTAGGGTTAGGGTTACGATTACAGTGTGGGTGAGGGTGAGGGTTAGGGTTAGGTTTAGGGTGAGGTTTAGTGTTAGGGTTAGGGTTAGAGTTAGGGTCAGGGTGAGAGTGAGGTTTAAGGGTAGGATTAGGGTCAGGGTGAGGGGTAGGGTTAGGGTGAGTTTTAGCGTGGGGGTGACGGTAAGGATAAAGGTGAGGGTTAGGCTGAATGTGAGGGTTATGGTAAGGGTGAGGGTTAGGTTTGGGGTGATGTTTCGGGTTAGGGTTAGGGTGAAGGTGAGGGTTAGATTGAGGATTAGTGTTAGGGTTAGTGTGAGGTTTAGGGTGATGATGAGGTTTAGGGTTAGGGTTAGTGTTAGGCTTAATGTTAGGGTTAGGCTTAAGGTGAGGGTTAGGTGAGGGTGAGGTTTAGGGTTAGTGTTAGGATTAGGATTAGGGTTATGGTGAGGGTTAGTGTGAGGTTTAGGGTTAAGGTTAGGGTTAGGCCTAGTTTTAGGCTGAAAGTGAGAGTGAGGGAGGAGGATTAGGGTTTGGGTGAGGGTTAGGGTTAGAGTTAGGGTGAGAGTTAAGGTTCGGGTTAAGTTTCGGGTTAGGGTGAGGGTTAGAGTAAGGGTTACAGTGAGGGTGAGGGTTAGGGTTAGCTTGAGGGTTAGGATTAGGGTTAGGGTGAGGGCTGTGGTGAGGGTGAGGTTTACGGTTACGGTTAAGTTGAGGTTTATGTTTAGGTTTAAGGGTAAGGTTAGGGTAAGAGTGAGGGTGATATTTAGGGATAGAGTTAGGGTTAGGGTGAGGTTTAGGTTGAGGGTTAGGTTTAGGGTTAGTGTTAGATTAAGGTTTAGGTTTAGGGTTATGGTTAGGGTGAGGGTTAGCTTGAGGGTTAGGGTTACGGTGAGGGTGAGGGTTAGGGTTAGGGTGAGGGTTAGGTTTAGATTTAGGGTTAGGGTGAGGGGGAGTGTTAGGAATAGGGTTAGGGTGAGAGTTAGGCTTAGGTTTCGGTTGAGGGTGAGGGTGAGGGTTAGGGTTAAATTTAGGGTGAGGGTTAGGATGAGGATTAGGGTTAGGATTAGGGTTAGGGTGAGGGTGAGTGTTAGGGTTAGTGTTGGGGTGAGGTTTAGGGTTAGGGTTAGGGTGAGGGTTAGGATGAGGGTTAGAGTTATGGTGAGTGTGAGTTTTAGGGTTAGGGTTAGGGTTAGGGTTAGGATTAGTGTTACGGTGAGGGTGAGGTTTATTGTTAGGGTTAGGCTTAGGGTTAAGGTTAAGGTGAGGGTGAGGGTTAGGTTTAGGGTCAATTTGAGGTTTAGTGTTAGGGTTAGGGTTAGAGTTATGGTTAGTGTTCGGGTGAGGTTTAGGATTAAAGTTAGGGTAAGTGTGAGGCTTAGATTGAGGTTTATGTTTAGGGTTAGTGTTAGAGTTAGGTTTAGGGTGAGGGTTAGGGTGAGGGTGAGGCTTAGGCTTAGGTTTAGGTTTAAGATTAGGGTAAGGGTTATGGTGAGTGTGAGAGTTAAGTTTAGGATTAGGCTGAGAGTGAGGGTGAGGGTGAATGTTAGGGTTTTGGTGAGGGTTAGGGTTAGTGTTAGCGTGAGAGTTAGGGTTTGCTTAAGTTTAGGGTTAGGGTGAGGGTTATGGTTAAAATTAGGATTAGGGTGAGGGTTAGGGTTAGGGTTTGGGTGAGGGTGAGTGTTAGGGTTAGGCTTAGAGTGTGGTTTAGTATTAGGGTGAGGGTTAGGGTTAGTGTGAGTGTTAGGGTTAGGGTTAGGGTTAGGGTTTGGGTTAAGGTTAGGGTTAGGGTTAGGGTTAGGTTTAGTTTTAGGGTTAGATTTAGGGTAGGATTAAGGTTAGGGTTAGAGTTATTTTTAGTTTTAGGTTTAGGATGAGGTTTAGGTTTAGGGTTAGGGTTAGAGTTAGGGTTTGGATGAGGGTGAAGTTTAGGTTTAGAGTTAGAGTTAGTGTTAAGTTTAGGGTTAGGCCGAAGCTTAGGGTTAGGGTTAGGGTTAGACTTTGGCTTAGGCATTGGCCCAGCATGTGGGTGAGCGATAGGTTTAGGTTTAGGGTGAGGGTTAAGGTTAGGGTTAGGCTGAGGGTTAGGATGAGATTTACGGTTAGGAATAGGGTTAGGGTAGGGGCTAGGTTGAGGGTTAGGGTAAGGGTTAAGGTTAGGGATAGGGTTAGGTTTAGGATAAGGTTTAGGATGAGGGTGAGTGTGAGGATTAGGGTTAGGGTTAGGCTTAGGGTTAGGGTGAGGTTTAGGGTTAGGGTTTGGTTAGGGTGAGGGTGAGGCTGAGGATTAGTTTTAGGTTTCGGGATAGGTTTAGGGTTAGGGTTAGTGTTAGTGTAAGGGTTAGGCTTACAATGAGGTTTAGGGTTATGGATAGGGTTATGGTTAGGTTTAGGGTTAGTGTTATTGTTAGGGTTAGAGTTACGGTGAAGTTGAGGGTGAGGGTGAGGGTTAGGGTTAGTGTGAGGTTTAGGGTTAGGGTTAACGTTAGGGTGAGGGTGAGGGTGAGGTTTAGGTTTAGAGTTAGGGTTAGGTTTTGGGTTAGGGTGAGGATTAGATTGAGGATTAGGGTTATGGTTAGTGTGAGGTTTAGGTTGAGGATGAGGGTTAGGGTTAGGGTGAGGGTTAGGGTTAGAATTAGTGTTAGGGTGAGGGCTTGGGTGAGGGTGAGTGTTAGGGTTAGGTTTAGGGTGTGGTTTAGTATTAGGGTGAGGGTCAGGGTGAGTGTTAGGATGAGGGTTAGGTTTATTGTAAGGGTGACGTTTAGCATTAGGGTGAGGGTTGGGTTAGGATTAGGGTTAGGGTCAGGGTGAGGGTGAGTGTGAGGATTAGGGTAGGGTTAGGGTTAGGGTTAGGTTTAGGCTTAGGATTAGTTTTATTGTTTGGGTTAGGGTTAGAGTTACAGTGAGGGTGAGGGTTAGGCTTAGGCTTAGGCTTATGCTTAGGGATAGGCTGAGCTTGAGGTTGAGGGTGAGGGCTAGGTTTAGGGGGATGGTTAGGTTTATGGTTAGGGTGAGGTTTAGGATGAAGTTTAGGGTTAGCGTGAGGTTTAGGGTGAGGAAGATGCTAAGGGTAAAGGTATGGTTTAGGCTGAGGGTGAAGGTTAAGATAAGGGTGAGGGTTAAAGTTCAGTTTAGGGTTATGGTAAGGGTTAGGGTTAGAGGTAGGGTGAGTGTTAGATTGAGGATTACGGTTAGGGTCAGTGTGAAGTTTAGTGTGAGGATGAGGGTTAGGTTTAGGGTGAGGGTGAGGGTTAGGATAAGGTTTAGGGTTAGGGTGAGATTTAGGGTGAGGAAGATGCTAAGTGTAAAGTATGGTTTAGGCTGAGGGTGAAGGTTAAGATAAGGATGAGGGTTAAAGTTCAGTTTAGGGTTAGGGTAAGGGTTAGGGTTAGAGGTAGGGTGAGGGTTAGATTGAGGATTAGGGTTACGGTCAGTGTGAGGTTTAGTGTGAGGATGAGGGTTAGGTTTATTGTGAGGGTGAGGGTTAGAATCAGGGTTAGGGTGAGGGCTACGGTGAGGGTGAGGGTTTGGGTTAGGGTTTGGGTGAGGTTTAGGATTAGGTTGAGGGTTAGGTTTAGTGTGAGGGTTAGTGTTAGGGTTAGGGTTAGTGTTAGAGTGAGGGTAAGTGTTATGGTGAGGGTTAGCCTTAGGGTGAGGGTTATGGTTAGGGTGAGGAAAAGGGATAGGGTTAGGGTTATTTTTAGGGTTAGGGTTAGGGTTACGGTTACGGTGAGGGTGAGGGTGAGGGTTAGGTTTAGGCTTAGGCTTAGGGTGAGGTTTAGTGTTAGGGTTAGGCATAGAGTTAGGGTTAGGGTGAGGCTGAGGGTGAGGGTTAGGGTTAGGGTTAATGTTAGAGTTAGGGATAGGGTGAGGTTTAGTTTTAGGGTTAAGTTAGGCTTAGGATTAGGGTTAGGGTGAGGGTTAGTGTGAGGGTTATGGTTATGTTAGGTTTAGGCTTAGGGTTAGGGTGAGGATTAGGTTTAGGGTTTGGGTTAGGGTGAGGGTGATGCTGAGGATTAGGGTTAGGTTTAGGTTTAGGTTTAGGGTTAGGGTTAGCGTTAGGGATACGGTTAGGTTTACGGTGAGGGTTAGGGTTAGTGTTAGGGACAGGGTTAGGCTTAGGGTTAGGTTGAGTGTGAGGGTGTGGTTGAGGATTAGGGTGGGGGTTAGGGTTAGGTTTAGGGGAGGGTTAGGATGAGCATTACGGTAAGGATTAGGGTTAGGTTGAGGGCTAGGATGAGCGTGAGATTTAGGGTTAGGCTTAGGGTTAGAGTTAGGGTGAGGGTGAGGTTTAGGGTTAGAGTTAGGGTTAGGGTGAGGCTGAGGATGAGGGTTAGGTTTAGTGTTAGAGTTAGGGTTAGGGTGAGTGTTAGGGTGAGGGTGAGGGTTAGGGTTAGGGTTGGGCTTAAGCTTAGGGTTAAGCTGAGGGTGCGTGTGATGGTGAAGGTTAGGGTCAGGGTGAGGGTAAGTGTTAGGGTTACAGTGAGCGTGAGGGCTAGGGTTAGGTTGAGGGTTAGGGTGAGGGTAAGGGTTAGAGTTAGTGTGAGTGTTAGGGTTAGGGTTATGCTTAGGGTTATACTGAGGGAGAGGGTGAGCGTGAGGGAGAGGGTTAGGGTGAGGTTTAGGTTTAGAGTTAGGGTTAGGGTGAGGGTTAGGTTTAGGGGTAGGGTGAGGGTGTGGGTTAGATTGAGGATTAATGTTAGAGTTATTGTGAGGTTTAGGGTGAGGATGAGGGTTAGGTTTATAGGTTTATTGTGAGTGTTAGGTTGAGGGTGAGGGTTAGGGTTAGGGTTAGGGTGAGGATTAGGTTTAGGGTGATGGTTAGGGATAGTGTGAGTGTTAGTGCTAGGGTTATTGTTAGTGTTAGGGTGAGGATAAGTGTTAGGGTGAGGGTTAGTGTTAGGGTGGGGGTTATGGTAAGGGTGAGGGTTAGGTGTAGATTTAGGGTTACTGTTAGGGTTAAGGCTACGGTTACGGTGAGTGTGAGGGTGAGGGTTAAGTTTAGTTTTAGGAAGAGTTTTAGGTTTAGGGTTTGAGTTAGATTTAGGTTTAGGGTGAGGGCTAGGTTATGGCTTAGGGTGAGGGTTATTGTTAGGGATAGGGTTAGGTTTCGGATTAAGTTTACGGTGACGGTGAGTGTGAGGGTTAGGGTTGGGTTAGGGTTAGGGATAGGGTTAGGATTATTGTTAGTGTTATGGTTAGGGTTACGTTTACGGTGTGGGTGAGGCTGAGAGTGAGGTTTATGGTTAGGGTTAGGGTTAGAGTTAGTGTTATTGTTAGGTTTAGCGTTAGAGTTACTTTGAAGTTTTAGGTGAGGGTGAGGGTTAGGGTTAGGGTGAGGTTTAGGGTGAGGTTTAGGGTTAGGATTAGAGTTAGTGTGAGGGGGAGGATTAGTGTTAGAGGTAGGGTTAGGGGGACAGTTAGGATGAGGTTCAGGGTTAGGGTTAGGGTTCGGTTTAGGGTGAGGAGGAGGTTTAGGTTGAGGTTTAGGGATAGGGTTAGGTTTAGTATTAGGGTTAGGGAGAGGTTGAATGTGAGGGTTAGCGTGAGGGTTAGGTTTAGGCTTAGGGTTAGGCTGAGGGTGAGGGAAATTTTGAGGGTTAGGGTTAGGGCCAGGTTTAGGGTTATGGGGAGGGTTTGGATGAGCGTTAGGGTTAGGATTAGGTTTAGGGTGAGGGCTAGGGTTAGGATTAGGGTTAGGGTGAGGGCTAGGGTGAGGGTGAGTTTTAGGGTTTGGGTTAGGGTGAGGTTTAGCGTTAGGTTTAGGGTTAGGGTTAGGGTGAGGCTGAGGTTTAGGGTTAGAGTTAGGGTTAGTGTTAGAGTTAGGGTTAGGGTGAGGTTTAGGGTGTGGGTGAGGGTTAGCCTTAGTGAAAGCATTAGGATTAGGGTAAGGGTTAGTGTGTGTGTGAGGGTTAGGTTTAGGATGACGTTTAGGGTCAGGGTTAGGTTTAGAGTTAGGTTTAGGGTGAGGGTGAGGTTTAGGGTTAGAGTTAGGTTTAGGGTTAGGGTTAGGGTTTGGCTTAGGGTTAGGCTGAGGGTCGAGGTGAGGATTAGAGTTAGTGTTACCGTTAGGGTTATTGTTAGTGTTATGGTCAGAGTTAAGTTTGCGGTGAGGGTGAGGCTGAGGGTGAGGGTTATGTTTAGGGTTAGGGTTAGGGTTAGGGTTATGTTATTTTTAGGTTTAGAGTTAGAGTTACTTTGAGGTTTTGGGTGAGGGTGAGGGTTAGGGTTAGGGTAAGGTTTAGGTTTCAGGTTAGGGTTAGGGTGAGGGTGAGGTTTAGGGTTAGAGTTAGGGTTAGGGGGAAGGTTAGGGTGAGTTTCAGGGTTAGGGTTAGTGTTAGTTTTAAGGTGAGGGTGAGGTTTAGGTTGAGGTTTAGGGATAGGGTTACGTTTAGGATTAGGGTTAGGTTGAGGGTGATTGTGAGGGTTAGGGTGAGGTTTAGGTTTAGGTTTAGGTTTGGGCTGAGGGTGAGTGTGAGTTCGAGGTTTAGGGTTAGTGTGAGGGCTAGTGTTAGGGTTATGTGGAGGGTTTGGATGATTGTTAGGGTTAGGATTAGGGTTAGGATCAGGACTAGGGTGAGGGTGAGTTTTAGGGTTAGGGTTAGGGTGAGGTTTAGCGTTAGGTTTAGGGTTAGGGTTAGGGTGAGGTTGAGGTTTAGGGTTAGGGTGAGGCTGAGGGTGAGGGTTAGGGTTAGGGTTAGTGTTAGGGTTAGGGTGAGGTTTAGCGTTATGTTTAGGGTTAGGGTTAGGGTGAGGTTGAGGTTTAGGGTTAGGGTGAGGATGAGGGTGAGAGTTAGGGTTAGGGTTAGTGTTAGAGTTAGGGTTAGGGTGAGGTTTAGGTGTAGAGTTAAGGTTAGGGTGAGGGTTAGGGTGAGGTTTAGGGTTAGGGTGAGGGTTAGGTTTAGGGGTAGGGTGAGGGTGAGGGTTAGATTGAGGATTAGTGTTATGGTTATTGTGAGGTTTAGGGTGAGTATGACGGTTAGGTTTAGGGTGAGGGTTAGGTTGAGGGTGAGAGATAGGGTTAGGGTTAGGGTGAGGATAAGGTTTAGAGTGATGGTTAGGGATAGTGTGAGGGTTAGTCTTAGGGTTAGAGTTAGTGTTAGGGTGAGGTTAAGTGTTAGGTTGAGGGTTAGGGTTAGGGTGAGGCTTATGGTAACTGTGAGGAATAGGGCTAGAGTTAGGGTTACTGTTAGGGTTAGGGCTACGGTTACGGTGAGGGTGAGGGTGAGGCTTATGTTTAGCTTTAGGATGTGGTTTAGGTTTAGGGTTAGGGTTAGATTTAGGATTTTGGTGTGGGCTAGGTTGAGGCTTAGGGTGAGGGTTAGTTTTAGGGATAAGTTTAGGTTTAGTATTAGGTTTAGGGTGAGGGTGAGTGTGATGGTTAGGGTTAGGCTTAGGGTTAGGCTGGGGGTTAGGGTAAGGGTTTGAGTTAGGGTAAGGGTGAGGCTGAGGATTAGGGTTAGGTTTAGGGTTAGGGTGAGGGTTAGGGTGAGGGTGAGGTTTAGGCTTAGGGTTAGGATTAGGATTAGGGTAAGGTTTAGGGTGAGTGTGAGTGTTAGGGTTAAGCTTAGGCTTAGGTTTAAGCTGAGGGTGAGGGTGAGGGTGAGGGTTAGGGTTAGGGTGAGGGTAAGGCTTAGAGTTAGTGTGAGGGTTAGGATTAGGGTTAGGGTTAGGCTTAGGGTTACAGTGATGGAGAGGGTGTGCCTGAGGGTTAGGGTTAGGGTGAGGTTTATGCGTAGAGTTAGGGTTAGGGTGAGGGTTAGGGTGAGGGTTAGGGTTAAGGTGAGGGTTAGGTTTAGGGGTAGGGTGAGGGTGAGGGTTAGATTGAGGATTAGTCTTAGGGTTATTTTGAGGTTTAGGGTGAGGATGAGGGTTAGGTTTAGGGTGAGGGTTAGGTTGAGGGTGAGGATTAGTGTTAGGGTTAGTTTGAGGATTACGGTTAGGGTGATGGTTAGGGATAGTGTGAAGGTTAGTGTTAGGGTTAGAGTTAGTGTTAGGGTGAGGGTAAGTGTTAGGGTGAGCGTTAGGGTTAGGGTGAGGGTTATGGTAAGGGTGAGGGTTAGGGCTAGGGTTAGGGTTACTGTTAGGGTTAAGGCTACGGTTTTGGTGAGGGTGAGTGTGAGGGTTAGGTTTATGGTTAGGATGAGGTTTAGGTTTAGTGTTAGGTTTAGATTTAGGGTTAGGGTGAGGGCTAGGTTGAGGCTTAGGGTGAGGGTTAGGGTTAGGGTTTGGGTTAGGTTTAGGATTAGGTTTAGGGTGAGGGTGAGTGTGAGGGTTAGTTTTAGGTTTAGGGTTAGGCTTAGGGTTAGTGTGTGGGTTAGGGTTAGGGTGAGGTTGAGGCTGAGGATTAGGGTTAGGTTTAGGGTTAAGGTTTGGGATAGGTTTAGGGTTAGGGTTAGGTTTAAGGTTAGGGTTACAGTGAGGGTTAGCTTTAGGGTTAGGGTTACGGTTTGGCTTAGGATTAGGCTGAGGGTGAGGGTGGGGGTGAGGATTAGGGTTAGTGTTAGGGTTAGGGTTATTGTTAGTGTTATGGTTAGGGTTAAGTTTTCGGTGAGGGTGAGGGTTATGGTTAGGATTAGGTTTAGGGTTAGTGTTATTTTTAGGGTTAGGGTTAGAGTTACTTTGAGGTTTTGGGTGAGTGTGAGTTTTAGGGTTAGGGTGAGGTTTAGGGTGAGGTTTAGGGTTAGGGTTAGGATTAGGGTGAGGGTGAGGTTTAGGGTTAGAGTTAGGGTTAGGGGGAGGGTTAGGGTGAGGTTCAGGTTTAGGGTTATTGTTAGGTTTAGGGTGAGGCTGAGGTTTAGGTTGAGGTTTAGGGATAGGGTTAGGTTTAGGATTAGGGTTAGGGTGAGGTTGAGTGTGAGGGTTAGGGTGTGGGTTAGGTTTAGGCTTAGGGTTAGGCTGAGGATGAGGGAGACTTTGAGGGTTAGGGATAGGGTTAGGGATAGGGTAGGTTTAGGGTTATTGGGAGGGTTTGGATGAGCGTTAGGGTTAGGATTAGGGTTAGTGTGAGGGCTAGTGTGAGGGTGAGTTTTAGGATTAGGCTTAGGGTGAGGTTTGGCGTTAGGTTTAATGTTAGGGTTAGGGTGAGGTTTAGGTTTAGGGTTAGAGTTAGGGTTAGGGTGAGGCTGAGGGTGAGGATTAGGGTTAGGGTTAGTGTTAGAGTTAGGGTTAGGGTGTGGGTGAGTGTTGAGCTTAGTGAACGGATTAGGATTAGGGTAAGGGTTAGGGTGTGTGTGAGGGTTAAGGTTAGGATGAGGTTTAGGTTCACTGTTAGGTTTAGAGTTAGGGTTAGGGAAAGGGTGAGGTTTAGGGTTAGAGTTAAGTTTAGTGTTAGGGTAAGGGTTAGGTTGAGGGTTAGGGTTAGGTTTAGGATTAGGTTTAGGTTTAGGAGTAAGCTTTGGCTGAGCATGAGGGAGAGGGTTAGGTTTAGGGTTAGGGTGAGGGTTAGGTTTAGGGTTAGGGTGAGGGTAAGGATAAGGTTTAGGTTTAGGATTAGGGTTAGGGTGAGGGCTAGGTTGAGGCTGACTGTGAGGGTTGGGGTTAGGGATAGGGTTAGGTTTATGTTTAGGGTTAGGGTGAGGGTGAGTGTGAGGGTTAGGGTTAGGGTTAGGCTTAGGGTTAGGGTGAGGGTTAGGGTTAGGTTTTGGTTTAGGGTGAGGTTGAGCCTGAGGATTAGGGTTAGGTTTAAGGTTAGGGTTAGGGTTAGTTTTAGAGTTACAGTGAGGGTTATGGTTATGGTTAGGTTTAGGCTTAGGTTTAGGGTTAGGTTGGGGGTTAGGGTTAGGTTTTGGTTTAGGGTGAGAGTGAGGCTGAGGATTAGATTTAGGTTTAGGGTTTGGCTTAGGTTTAGGTTTAGGATTAGGTTTAGGGTTAGGGTTATGGTGAATGTTAGTTTTAGAGTTACGGTTAGGGTTTGGCTTAGGGTTAGGCTGAGGGTGAGGGTGGGGGTGAGGATTAAGGTTAATGTTAGGGTTAGGGTTATTTTTAGTATTATGGTTAGAGTTAAGTTTGTGGTGAGGATGAGGCTGAGGGTGAGGGTTATGGTTATGGTTAGGGTTAGTGTTATTGTTAGGTTTAGAGTTAGAGTTACTTTGAGGTTTTGGGTGAGGGTGAGGGTTAGGGTTAGGGATAGGTTTAGGTATAGGATTAGGGGTAGGGAGAGGGTGAGTGTATGGGTTAGGTTTAGGGTTAGGGTCAGGATTAGGGTTAGGGTGAGGGTTCGGTTTAGTGTTTGGGGTAGGGTGAGGATGAGGCTGAGGCTTAGGGTTAGGTTTAGTGTTAGGGTTAGGGTTAGGGTTAGAGTTACAGTGAGGGTTATGGTTAGGGTTAGGGTTAGGGTTAGGGTTAGGGTTAGGGTGAGAGTGGGTGTGTGTATTAGGGTTAGGGTTAGGATTAGGGTTATTGTTTGTGGTATGGTTAGAGTAAAGTTAGTGGTGAGGGTTAGGCTGAGGTTGCGGTTTATGGTTATGTTTAGGGTTGGGGTTAGTGTTATTGTTATAGTTAGGGTTAGAGTTACGGTGAGGTTGAGGATGGGGGTGAGGGTTATGGTTAGGTTGAGGTTTAGGGAGAGGTTTAGCGTTAGGGTTAGGGTTAGGGTGAGGGTCAGTGTGACGTTTAGGGTTAGAGTTAGCGTTAAGGGGAGGGTTAGGATGAGGATTAGGGTTAGGATTAGTGTTAGGGTTAGGGTGAGTGTGAAGTTTAGGTTGAGGTTTAGGGATAGGGCTAGGTTTAGGATTAGGGTTAGGGTGAGGGTGAGTGTGGGGGTGAGCATTAGGGTTAGGGTGATGGTTGAGTTAGGGTTAGTGTTATTGTTAGGGTTAGGGTTAGATTTACGGTGAGGGTGAGGGTGCGGATGAGGGTTAAGTTTAGGGTTATAATGGGGTTTAGTGTTAGGGTTAGGGTTAGAGTGAGGGTGAGGTTTAGGGTTAGATATACGGATAGGGGGAGGGTAGGGTGAGGGTGAGTGTGATGGTTAGGGTTAGGGTTACGTTTAGGTTTGGGGTTATGCTGAGGTTTAGGGTTAGTGTGAGAGTTAGGATTCGGATTAAGTTTATGGTTAGGGTGAGTGATAGGGTTAGGGTTAGGGGGAGGGTGAGAGTTAGGCTTAGGGTTAGGGTTAGGTTGAGGGTGAAGTTTAGGGTTAGAGTTAGGGTTATGGAGAGGTTAAGGGTTAGGGTTAGTGTTAGGTTTAGGGTGAGGGTGAGGTTTAGGTTGAGGTTTAGTGATAGGGTTAGGTTTAGGATTAGGGTTACTGTTAGGGTGAATGTGAGGGTTAGGGTGAAGGTTAGAGTTAGGCTGAGATTGAGGTTGAGGGTGAGGGTTAGGTTTAGGTTGAGAGCTAGGGTTAGGGTTATGGGGAGGTTTTGGATGAGCTTTAAGGTTAGGATTAGGTTTAGGGTGAGGGCTAGGTTGAGGGTGAGGTTTAGGGTTAGGTTTAAGGTGAGGGTTAGGATGAGGTTTAGGATTAGGATTAGGGTTAGGATTAGGGCTAGGGTGAGGGTTAGGGTGAGGGTTAGGTTTAGGGTTAGGGTTAGGGTTAGTATTAGGGTTAGGGTGAGGGTGAGTGTGAGGCTTAGGGTGAGGATTAGGCTTAAGGTTAGGGTGAGGGTTAAGTTTAGGGATTGGGCAAAGGTGAGTGTGAGGATGAGGATTAGGGTGAGGTTTAGGGTTAGGGTTAGGGTTAGGTTTAAGTTTAGGTTTAGGATTAGGGTTAGGCTGAGAGTGAGTGTAAGGGTTAGGTTGAGGGTTAGGCTTAGGCTTATGGTTAGGCTGAAGGTGAGGGTGGGGGTGAGGATTAGGGGTAGGGTGATGGTTCCGTTTAGGGTTAGTGTTACTTTTATCGTTAGGTTTAGAGTTACAGTGAGGGTGAGGGTGCGGGTGAGGGTTAGGGTTAGGGTGAGGTTTAGGGTTTGGGTTAGGGTTAGAGTTAGGTTTAGGGTGAAGGTGAGGTTTAGGGTTAAAATAACGGTTCGGGTGAGGGTTAGGTTGAGGTTTGGGGTTAGTGTTAGTGTTAAGATTAGGTTTACGCTGAGAGTTAGGGGGAGGGTTAGGGTTAGGATTAGAGTTAGGGTGAGGGTGAGTGTGTGTGTTAGGGTTAGGTTTAGTGTTAGGCTTAGGGTTAGGCTGAGGGTGAGGTTGAGGGTGAGGGTTAGGATTAGGGTGAGGGTTAGGGTTCTGGTTAAGTTTAGTTTTAGAGTGAGGGTTAGGGTAAGGGTTATGGTGAGGGTGAGGGTTAGGGTTAGGTTGACGGTTAGGTTTAGGTTTAGGGTAAGGGTGAGGATGAGTGTTAGGCTTATGGTGAGGGTTAGGATGAGGCTTAGTTTTAGGATTAGGGTTATGGTGAGGGCTATTGTGAGGGTGAGGTTTAGGGTTAGCGTTAGGGGTAAGGTGAGGATGAGTGTGAGGTTTAGGGTTAGGGTTAGGGTTAGGGTGAGGCTGAGGTTGAAGTTTAGGTTTAGGGTTAGTGTTACATTTATGGTTAGGGTGATGGTAAGGGTAAACCTTTGAGTTAAGCTGAGGGTGATGTTTTCGGTAAGGTTGAGGGTTAGGGTTCGGGTGAGGGTTAGTGTTAGGGTTAGTGTGATGGTGAGGGTTAGATTGAGGATTTGTGTTAGGTTTAGTGTGAGGTTTAGGGTGAGGATGAGGGTTAGGGTTAGGGTTAGGGTAAGGGTGAGGATGAGGTTTAGGATTAGATATAGGGTTAGGGTGAGGGTTAGGGTGAGGGTTAGGTTTATGGTTAGTGTTAGGATTAGGTTGAGGGTGAGGATTAGGTTGAGGTTTAGGGTTAGGGTTAGGGTTAGGGTTAGTGTGAGGGATAGTGTTAGGGATAGTCTTAGTTTTAGGGGGATGGTAATTGTTAGGGTAAGGGTATGGGTTAGGCTGAGGGTTATGGTTAGGATGACGGTTAGGATTAGGGTTAGGGTTACTGTTAGGGTTAAGTTTAGGGTCATGGTTGTGGTGAGGGTGAGGGTGAGGGTTAGGGTTAGGGTGAGGTTTAGGGTTTGGATTAGGGTTAGAGTGAGGGTGAGGTTTAGGGTTAGGGTTAGGGGTAGGGTGAGGGTCAGGTTGAGGGTTAGGGTTAGGGTTAGGTTTAGGTGAGAATTAGGGAGAGGGTTAGGATTAGGGTTAGGTTTAGGGATAGGGTTAGGGTTAGGGTGAGGGTGACAGTGGGGTTGAGTATTAGGGTTAGGGTGATGGTTTGGTTTAGGGTTAGTGTTATTCTTAGGGTTAGGGTTAGAGTTATGGTGAGGGTGAGGGTGTGGGTGAGGGTTAGGTTTAGGGTTAGGGTGGGGTTTAGGGTTAGTGTTAGGTTTAGGGTGAGGGTGAGGTTTAAGGTTAAATATAGGGTTAGGGGAATGGTTAGGGTGAGGGTTAGGGTTAGGGTAAATGTTAGGGTTAGGCTTAGGGTGAGGGTTAGATTGAGGATTAGGTTTAGGGTTACTGTGAGTTTTAGGGTGAGGTTTAGGGTTAGGCTTAGGTTTAGAGTTAGGGTGAGGATTAGGTTTAGGGTTAGAGTTAGGGTAAAGTGGAGGGTTAGGGTGAGGTTTAGGGTTAGTGTTAGTGTTAGGTTTACGGTGAGGGTGAGGGTTAGGTTGAGGTTTAGGAATAAGGTTAGGTTTAGGATTAGGGTTAGGGTGAGGGCTAGGGTGAGGGTGAGGTTTAGCTTAGGGTTAGGGTGAGGTTTAATGTTAGGGTTAGTGTTAGGGTGAGGGTGAGATTTAGAGGTAGCTTCAACTTTAGGCTGAGGTTGAGGGTTAGGGTTAGTGTTAGTGTTAGAGTTAGGGTTAGGTTGAGGGTTAGGTTGAGGTTGAGGTTTAGGCTTAGGGTTACTATTAGGATTAGGGTAAGGTTTAGGGTGAGTTTTACAGTTACGGTTAGGGTTAGGCTTAGCCTTAGGGTTAGGCTGAGGGTGAGGGTGAGGGTAAGGGTTAGAGTTAGGGTTCGGGTTAGGGTTAGGGTTTGGGTGAGAATTAGGGTTCGGTTAAGTTCAGAGTTAGGGTGAGGGTTAGGGTTAGGTTGAGGTTTAGGGTTAGGGTTCGAGTGATGGTTAGGGTTAGGGTTGGTGTGCGGGCTAGGATGAGGATTAGGGTTACGATTAGGGTAAGTGTGAGGTCTAGGATGAGGGTGAGGGTTAGGGTTAGTGTTAGGTTAAGGTTTAGGGTTAGGGTTATGGTTAGGTTGAGGATTAGGGTTACAGTGAGGGTGAGGGTTAGGGTTAGGGTGAGGGTTAGGATTAGGGTGAGGGTTAGGGTTAGGATTAGGTTTAAGGTGAGGGTGAGTGTTAGGATTAGTGTTAGGGTTATGGTTAGGTTTAGGGTTAGGATTAGTGTTATTGTTAGGGTTAGGGTTAGAGTTATCGTGATGGTTAAGTTGAGGGTGAGGGTGAGGATTAGGGTTAGCTTTAGGGTGAGGTTTAGGGTTATAGATAGGATTAGGTTTAGGGTGAGGGTGAAGTTTAGCGTTAGATTTAGGGTTAGTTGGAGGGTTAAGTTGAGGGTTAGTGTTAGTGTTAGGGTTAGGGTTAAGGGTAGGTTGAAGGTTAGGTTGAGGTTTAGGGTTATGGTTAGGGTTAGGGTTAGGATTAGGATTAGGTTGAGTGTGAGTGTGAGGGTTAGGGTTAATCTTAGGCTTAGGCTTAAGGTTAGGCTGAGGGTCAGGGTGGGGTTGAGGATTAGGCTTATGGTGATGGTTAGGGTTAGGGTTAGTGTGAGGGTTAGGATGAGGCTTAGGGTTAGGATTAGGTTTCAGGTGAAGGCTAGGGTGAGTGTGAGGGATAGGGTAAGGTTTAGGCTTAGGCTGAGCGTGAGGGTTAGGGTTAGGGTTAGTGTTAGGGTGATGGTTAGGTTTACTCTTAGGGTGAGGGTTAGGATGGGACTTAGGGTTAGGGTGAGGGTTAGGGTGAGGATGATGGTAATGGTAAATGTGAGGTTTAGGCTGAGGGTGAGGTTTAAGATAAGGGTGAAGTTTAGTTTTAGGTTTAGGGTTAGGATAAGGGTTAGGGTGAGCTTTAGATTGAGGATTAGGTTTAAGGTTAGTGTGAGCTTTAGGGTGAGGATGAGGGTTAGGTTTAGGGTGAGAGTGAGGGTTAGAATTAGGGTTAGGGTGAGTGCTAGGGTGAGGGTGAGGGTTAGGTTTAGGGTTAGGGTTAGGGTGAGGTTTAGAATTAGGGTGAGGTTTAAGGTTAGAGTGAGGGTTATTGTTAGGGTTAGGGTTAATGTAAGGGTGAGGATAAGTGTTAAGGTGAGGTTTAGGGTTCGGATGATGGTTATGTTTATGGTGAAGGTTAGGCTTAGGTTTAGGTTTATTGTTAGGGTTAGGGTTACTGTTACGGTTACGGTGAGAGTGTGAGTGAGGGTTAGGGTTAGGCTTAGGGTGAGGTTTAGTGTTAGGGTTAGAGTTAGTGTTAGCATGAGGGTGAGGTTTAGGTGTAGAGCTAGGGTTAAGGTGAGGGTTAGGGTTAGGGTTATGGTTAGTGTGCGGGTTAGGGTCGGGGTGACGTTAACGGTAAAGTTGAGGGTTAGGCTGAGGGTGAGGGTTACGGTAAGAGTGAGGGTTAGGGTTAGGGTGAGAGTTAGTGTTAGGGTTAGGGTGAGGGTTAGTGTTAGGGTTAGTGTGAGGGTGAGGGTTAGATTGAGGATTAGTATTAGGGTTAGTGTGAGGTTTAGGGTGAGGATGAGGGTTAGGGTTACGGTGAGCCTTAGTGTTATTGTTAGGTTTAGTGTTAATGTGAGGGTAAGTGTTAGGGTGAGGGTTAGGGTAAGGGCGAGTGTAATGGTTAGTGTGAGGGTTAGGGTTAGATTTAGGGATAGGGTGAGTGTGATATTTACGGTTAGAGTTAGAGTTAGTGTTAGGGTTAGGGTTAGGGTGAGGGTTAGGTATAGGGTTAGGGTTAGGCTTAGGCTTAGGCCGAGCATGAGCGTGAGGTTTAGAGTTAGGGTTAGGGTGAGGGTTAGGGTTAGGTTGAGGGTTAGGATGAGGTTTAGGGTTAGGATTAGGGTTGGGTGAGGCTAGGGTGAGGGTTAGGGTGAGTGTTAGGGTTAGGAAATGGGTTAGGTTTAGGATTAGGGTTAGGGTGAGGGTGATTGTTAGGGTTAGGGTTAGGGTTAGGGTTAGCCTGAGAGTTAGGGTGAGGGTTAGGGTGTGGGTTAGGATTAGGGTTTGGGTTAAGTTGAGGGTGAGGCTGAGCATTAGGCTTACTTTTAGGGTTAGGGTTAGGCTTAGGTTGAGGTTTTAGGTTAAATATAGTGTTAGGGCGTCGGTTTGGGTAAGGGTTAGGCATAGGGTTAGTATTACGGTTAAGGTGAGGGTGAGGGTTAGGTTGAGGTTTAGGGTTAGGGTTAAGTTTAGGGTTAGTTTGAGGGTTAGTGTTAATGTAGGGTTAGTGTTAGGGTGAGGGTAAGTGTTAGGGTGAGGGTTAGAGTTAATGTGAGGGTTGGGTGAGGGTGAGGTTTAGTGATAGAGTTAGGTTTAGGGTGAGGTTTAGGTTGAGGTTTAGGGTTAGGGTGTTAGGGTTAGGGTTAGGGTGAGAATTAGGGGGATTGTTAGGGTTAGGGTTAGGGTTAGCGTTAGCGTTAGGGTGTGGTTGAGGTTTAGTGTTAGAATTAGGGTTAGGATGAGGCTGAGGGTGAGGGTTAGTTTTAGGGTTAGGGTTAGGGCGAGGGTTAGGGTGAGGGTTAGGGTGAGGGTTAGTGTTAAGGCTAGGATTAGTATTTGGATTAGGGTTAGGGTTAGGGTGAGTGTGAGGGTTAGGGTTAGGCTTAGGGTTAAACTTAGGTTTAGGCTGAGAGTGAGGGTGAGGGTGAGGGTTAGGTTTAGCCTGAGAGTTAAGGTTAGGGTTACGGTGAGTTTTAGTTTTAGGGTTAGGGTTAGAGATAGCTTTAGGGTGAGCATGAGATTTAGGGGTAGATTTAGGGTTGGGGTTAGGGTTATTTTAGGGTTAGGTTTAGGGTTAGTTTTAGAGTTAGAGTTGCAGTTAGGGTTAGGGTGAGCGTGAGGTTTACAATTAGAGTTAGGGTTAGTGTTAGGGTTAGGGTTAGTGTGAGGGTTAGGGTTAGGATTAGGCTAAGGCTTATGCTTAGGCTAAGGCCGAGCATGAGGGTGAGGGCTAGGGTGAGTGTTATGGTGAGGGTTAGGTTTAGGCATACGGTTAGGGTTAGGATTCGGATTAGGGTGAGGGTGAGTGTGAGGTTAGGGTTAGGGTTAGGCTTAGGGATAGGGTTAGGTTTAGAATTAGGGTTAGGGTTAGGGTTATGGTGAGGGTTATGGTTAGGGTTAGGGCTAGGCTTATTGTAAGGATTATGGTTAGGGTTAAGTTTGCGGTGAGGGTGAGGCTGAGGGTTCGGGTTAGGATTAGTATTATTTTTGGGGATAGGCTTAGAGTTACAGTGAGGTTGAGTGTGAGGGTGTGGGTTAGGGTTAGGCTGACGTTTAGGTTGAGGTTTAGGGCTAGGGTTAGGGGTAGTTTGAGGGTGAGGTTTAGGGTTAGAGTTAGGGTTAGGGGGATTGTTAGGGTGAGGTTTTGGGTTAGGGTTAAGTTTAGGATTAGGGTAAGGCTGAGGGTGAGTGTGAGGATTAGCGTGAGCGTTAGTGTGAGGGTAAGTGATAGGGTGAGGATTAGGGTTAGGGTGATGGTGAGGGTGACGTTTAGGGTTAGAGTTACAGTTAGGGTGAGTGTTAGGGTGAGGTTTAGGGTTATGGTTAGTGTTACGGTTAGGGTTAGGGTGAGAGTTAGGGGGAGGGTTAGGGTTAGGGTTAGGGTTAGTATTAGGGTTAAGCTGAGGGTGAGGTTTAGGGTTAGAATTAGGGTTAGGGTTAGGCTGAGTTTGAGGGTGAAGGTTAGGGTTAGGGTTAGGGTTAGGATTAAGGTTAGGGACAGGGTGAGTGTGAGGGTTAGGATTAGGGTTAGGGTTAGCCTTAGGTTTTGGCTGAGGGTGAGGGTGCGGGTGAGGGTTAGGCTTAGGCTTAGGCTTAGGGTTAGGCTGAGCGTGAGGTTGAGGGTGAGGGTTAGGGTTAGGATTAGGGTGAGATTTAGTGTTAGGGTTAATGTGGGGGTGATGGTAAGTGTAAAGTTGAGAGTTAGGCTTAGGGTGAGGGTTAAGTGTCAGGGTTAATGTTAGGGTGAGGTTTAGGGTTAGGGTGTGGGTGAGGTTGAGGGTTAGATTGAGGATTAGTGTTAGGGTTACTGTGAGGTTTAGGGTGAGGATGAGGGTTAAGGTTTAGGGTGAGGGCTAGGGAGAGGGTGAGGTTTAGGGTTAGTGGTAGGGTGAGGTTTAGGGTTTGGGTGATGACTAGGGTTAGTGTGAGGGTTAGTGTTAGGGTTAGGGTTAGTGTTAAGGTGAGGGTAAGTGTTAGGGTGAGTGTTAGGTTTAGGGTGAGGGTTATGGTTAGGGCGAGGGTTAGGGTTAGAGTTAGGGTTATTGTTAGCGTTAGGGTTAGGGTTATGGTTACTGTGAGGGTGATGGTGAGGTTTAGGGTTATGGTTTGGATGAGGCTTAGAGATAGGGTTTGGGTTAGGGTTAGGGTCAGGTGAGGTTTAGGGTTAGAGTTAGGGTTAGGGTCAGGCTGACGGTGAGGGTTACGTTAGAATTAATGTTTGGTTTAGGCTTAAGGTGAGGGTTAGGTTGAGGGTGAGGGTTAGGGTTAGGATTAGGATTAGGATTAGGATTAAGGTTAGGTTTAGGGTGAGTGTGAATGTTAGGGTTAGGGTACGGGTTAGGCTTAGGGTTAGGCTGAGGGTGAGCGTGAGGGTGAGGGTTAGGGTTAGGGTGAGGTTTAGGGTTAGGTTTAGGGTGAGTGTGATGGTTAGGGTTAGGGTTAGGGTTAGGATTAGGGTTAGGCTTAAGTTTAGGCTGAGGGTGAGGGTGAGGGTTAGGGTTAGGGCAAGGGTTAGGATTAGGGTTATGGGGAGGGATAAGATGAGGGTTAGGGTTAGGATTAGGGTTAGGGTGAGGGCTATGATGAGGGTTAGGGTTAAGGTGAGGTTTACAGTTTGGGTTAGGGATAGGGTTATGGTGAGGGTGAGGTTTAGGGTTAGAGTTAGGGTTAAGTTGAGGCTTAGGGTCAGGTTAGATTTAGGGTAAGGATTAGGATTAGGGTAAGGGATAGGGTGAGTGTGAGGTTTAGGGTAACATTTAGGGTTAGGCTTAGGGTTACGTTGAGGGTGAGGGTGAGGCTTAGGGTTAGGGTGAGGATTAGGGTTAGGGTTAGGGTGAGAGTTAGGGTTCAGTTTAAGTTTAGGGTTAGGGTGAGTGTTAGGGTTAGGGTTATGTTTAGCGTGAGGGTGAGGGTTAGGGATCGGGTTAGGTTTAGGGTGAGGTTAGGGTTAGGATTAGTGTGAGGGTTAGTGTTAGGGTGAGGATTAGTGTTAGGGTCAGGGTAAGTGTTAGGGTGAGGGTTTGGGTTAGGGTGAGGCTGAGGGTGAGGGCGAGGCTGAGGGTTAGGGTGAGGGTGAGGGTGAGGGTTATGGTTATGGTGAGGGTTAGCATTAGTGTTAGGGTTATTGTTAGGGTTAGGTTTAGAGTTACGGTTATGGTGAGGGTGAGGGTGATGTTTAGGGTTAGGTTTAGGGTGAGGTTTAGGGATTGGGTTACTGTTAGAGTTAGGTTTAGGGTGAGGGTTAGGTTTAGATTTAGAGTTAGGGTTAGGGTGAGAGGTTGAGGTTTAGGGTTAGGGTTAGTGTTAGTGTTAGGTTTAGGGTGTGAGTTAGGGGGAGAGTTAGGGTAAGGGTTAGGGTTATTGTTAGATTTAGGGTGAGGGTGAGTGTGTGTGTTAGGGTTAGGTTTAGTGTTAGGGTTAAGGTTAGGGTGAGGGTTTGATTGAGCATTAGGTTTAAGGTTAGGGTTAGTGTGAGGTTTAGGGTGAGGATTAGGGCTAGGGGTAGGGAGATGGGGAGGTTTAGATTTAGGGTTAGTGTGAGGGCTAGGGAGAGGGTGAGGTTTAGAGTTAGGGTTAGGGTTAGGGTGAGGTTTAGGATTAGAGTGAGGGTTAGGGTTAGTGTTAGGGTTAGGGTTAGTGTTAGGGTTAGTGTTAGGGTGAGGGTAAGTGTTAGGTTGAGGGTGATGTTTAGGGTGAGGGTTATGGTTAGGGTGAGGGTTAGGGTTAGGTTTAGGGTAATTTTTAGTTTTACGGTTATGGTTACAGTGAGGGTGAGTGTGAGCGTTAAGGAAAGGGTGAGGCTGAGGTTTAGTGATAGGGTAAGTGTTAGAGTTAGGTTTAGGGTGAGGGTGAGGTTTAGGTGTAGAGTTAGGGTTAGGGAGAGGGTTGGGGTTAGGGTGAGGTTTAGGGTGCGGGTGACGGTAAGGGTAAAGGTGAGGGTTAGGCTGAGGGTGAGGGTTACGGTAAGTGTGAGGGTTACAGTTATGGTGAGGGTTAGGTTTAGGGTTAGGGTGAGGGTGAGGTTTAGATTGAGGATTAGTGTTAGGGTTAGTGTGAGGTTAGGGTGAGGATGGGTGAGGTAAATGTTAGGGTGAGGGTTATGGTTACGGTGATGGTTAGGGTTAGGGTTTGCGTTATTGTTAGGGTTAGGGTTATGTTTACGGTTAGGGTGAGGGTGAGGGTGAGGGTTAGGGTTAGGGTTAGGATGAGGTTTAGGTTTAGGGTTAGGGTTAGACTGAGGGTTAGGGTGAGGGTGAGATTTAGGGTTAGAGTTAGGGTTAAGGTTAGGGTTAGGGATATGGTTAGGGTTAGGGTTAGGTTTAGGCTTAGGCTTAGGCTTAGGCTTAGGCTGAGCATGAGGGGGAGGGTTAGGGTTCGGGTTAGGTTTCGGGTTAGGGTTAGGTTTAGTGTGAGTGTTAGGATGAGGTTTAGGGTTAGGATTAGGTTTAGGGTGAGATCTTGGGTGAGGGTTAGGGTGAGGGTTAGGGTTAGGGATAGGGTTAGGTTTAGGATTTGGGGTAGGATAAGGGTGAGGGTGAGGGTTAGGCTAAGGGTTATGGTTAGGCTTAGGGTTAGGGTGAGGGTTAGGGTTAGGGTTTGGATTAGGGTGAGGCTGAGGATTAGGTTTAGTTTTAGTGTTTGGTTTAGGGGTAGTGTTAGTGTTAGTGTTAGTGTTAGGGTTAGGGTTACAGGGAGGGTTAGAGTTAGGGTTAGGGTTAGGGTTACGGTTAGGCTGAGTGTGAGAGTGGGGGTCAGTAATAGGCGTAGGGTTAAGGTTAGGGTTAGGGTTATTTTTAGTGTTATGGTTAGGGTTAAGTTTTCAGTGAACGTGAGGCTGAGGGTGAGGGTTATGTTTAGGGATAGGTTTAAGGCTAGAGTTATTGTTAGGGACAGGGTTAGTGTTACGGTGTGGTTGAGGGTAAGGTTGAGGGTTAGGGTTAGGGTGTTTTAGGGTTAGGGTGAGGGTGAGGTTTAGGGTTAGAGTTAGGGTTTGGGGTAGGGTAAGGGTGAGATTTAGGGTTACGGTTAGTGTTTGGGTTAGGGTGAGGGTGAGGGTTAAGGTGAGATTAAGGGACAGGTTTAGGTTTAGGTTTAGGGTTGGGTGAGCGTGAGTTTGAGGCTGATGGTGAGGGTGGGGGTGAGGATTAGGGTTAGGGTGATGGTTAGGGTTAGGCTTAGTGCTATTTTTAGGGTTAGGGTTAGAGTTACGGTGAGAGTGAGGGTGCGAGTCAGGGTTAATGTTAGGGTTAGGGTGGGGTTTAGGGTTAAGGCTAGGGTTAGAGTTAGGTTGAGGGTGAGGTTCAGGGCTAGATATAGGATTAGGGGAAGGTTAGGGTGAGGGTTAGGGTTAGGGTTTGTGTTAGGGTTAGGGTGAGGGTGAGGGTTAGGATTACGGTTAGGGTTAGGGTGAGGTTTAGGGTTAGGTTTAGGGTTAGGTTTAGAGTTAGGGTGAGGGTGAGGGTGCGGGTGAGTATGAGGGTTAGGGTTAGGTTTCTGGTAAGGCTTGTGGATAGGCTTAGGGTTTGGCTGAGGGTGAGGGTGAGTATGACAGTTAGGGTTAGGGTTAGGGTTTCAGATAGGGTTATAGGGAGTGTTAGGATGAGGGTTAGGGTTAGGATTAGGGTTAGGGTGAGGGCTAGGGTGAGGGTGAGTTTAAGGGTTAGGGTTAGGGTGAGGTTTAGGTTTAGGGTTAGGGTTAGGTTTAGGGTGAGGGTGATTTTTAGGGTTAGAGTTAGGGTTAAGGTGAGGCTGAGGTTGAGGGTTAGGGTTAGGGTTAGGATTCGGATTAGGGTAAGGTTAGGGTGAGTGTGAGGGTTAGGGTTAGGTTTAGGCTTAGGTTTTCACTGATGGTGAGGGTGAGGGTGAGGGTTAGGGTTAGGGTGAGGGTTAGGGTTAGGGTTAGGGTGAGAGTTAGGGTTCAGGTTAAGTTTAGGGTTAAGTTGAGGGTTAGGGTTAGTGTTAAGTTGAGCGTGACAATTAGGGTTAGGTTGAGGGTTAGGTTTAGGGTTAGGGTTAGGGTGAGGTTTAGGGTTAGGGTTTGGGTGAGGCTTAGGATGAGGATTAGGGTTAGGATTAGAGTTAGGGTGAGGGCTCGGGTGAGGATGAGGGTTAGGTTTAGTGTTAGTGTGAGGTTTAGGTTTAGGTTTAGGGTTAGGTTGAGGGTTAGGATGAGGGTTAGGGGTAGGTTAAGTGTGAGGGTTAGGGTAAGGGTGAGGGTTAGAGTTAGGATCAGGGTTAGTGTGAGGTTGAGGATTATGATTAGGGTTAGGGTTAGTGTTATTGTTAGGGTTAGTGTTAGGTTTAAGGTTAAGGTGAAGGTGAGGGTTAGGGTTAGGATTAGGGTGAGGTTTTCAGTGTTACGCTTGGGCTTAGAGTTAGGGTTAGGGTGAGGTTATTGTTTGGGTTAGTGTGAGGGTTAGTGTTATGGTTACGGTATGGGTTACAATGAGGGTTATGGTTACAGTTAGGGTTAGGATTAGGGTTAGGGTTATTGTTATGGTTAGGTTTACTGTTACGGTTAGGGTGAGGGTGAGTGTGAGGGTTAGGCTTAGGGTTAGGGTTAGGCTTAGGGTTAGGGTGAGGGTTAGGGTTAGGATTAGGGTTAGGGTTAGGGTGAGGTTTAGGGTTTGGGTTACTTTAGAGTTAGGTTTAGGGTGAAGGTGTGGTTTTGGGTTAGATTTAGGGTTAAGGTGAGGGTTAGGGTGGGGGTTAGGGTGAGGGTTAGGATTAGGGTTAGGGTTAAGGTGGGGGTGACCATAAGGGTAAAGGTGAGGGTTAGGCCTAGGGTGAGGGTTAAGGTAAGGGTGAGGGTTAGGGTTAGGTGAGGGTTAGGGTTAGGGATAGGCTGAGGCTGAGTGTTAGATTGAGGATTAGTGTTAGGGTTAGTGTGAGATTTAAGGTGAGGGTGAGGGTTAGGTTTAGGGTTAGGGCTAGGGTGAATGTGAGGATTAGGATTAGTGATATGGTGAGGTTAGGGTTAGGGTGAGGGTTATGGTTAGGGTTAGGGTGAGTGTTTGTGTTAGGGTTAGGTTTAGGGTTAGGCTTAGGGTTAGGCTGAGGGTGAGGTTGACGGTGAGGGTTAGGGTTAGGGTGAGTGTTAGGGTTAGGGTTAGATGGGGGGTTACGATGAGGGTTAGGGTTAGGATTAGGTTTAGGTTAAGGGCTAGGGTGAGGGTGAGGTTTAGAGTGAGGTTTCGGTTGACGTTTAGGTTTAGGGTTAGGGTAAGGGTTACGGTGAGGGAGAGATTTAGGGTTAGAGTTAGGGTTAGGGTGAGATTGAGTGTGAGGGTTAGGGTTAGGCTTAGTGTTAGGGTTACTGTTGAGGTTAGGGTGAGGGTTAAGGTGAGATTGAGGGTTAGTGTTAGGGTTAGGATTAATGTTAGGGTTAGGTTTAGGGTTAGTGTTAGTTTTAGGGTTAGAGTTAGGTATAGGCTTAGGGTTAGACTGAGGTTGAGGGTGAGTGTGAGGGTTAGTGTTAGGGTTAGGGTTAGGGTGAGGTTTAGGGTTAGGGTTAGGGTTTGGTTTAGAGTTATGGTGAGGGTGAGGGTGCAGGTGAGTTTGAGGGTTAAGGTTAGGTTTCAGGTAAGGCTTGTGATTAGGCTTAGGGTTAGGCTGAGGGTGAGGGTGAGTGTGAGGGTTAGGGATAGGGTGAGGGTTTCGGATAGGGTTATAGGGAGGGTTAGGATGAGGGTTAGGGTTAGGATTAGGGTTAGGGTGAGGGCTAGGGTGAGGGTGAGGTTTAGGGTTATGGTTAGGGTGAGGTTAGGTTTAGGGTTAGGGTTAGGGTTAGGGTGAGTGTGGGGTTTAGGGTTAGAGTTAGGGATAAGGTGAGGCGGAGGTTGAGGGTTAGGGTTAGGGTTAGGATTAGGATTAAGGTAAGGGTAAGGTGAGTGTGAGGGTTAGGGTTAGGGTGAGGGTTAGGGTTAGGGTTAAGGTGAAAGTTAGGGTTCAGGTAATGTTTAGGGTTAGGGTGAGGGTTAGAGTTAGTGTTAAGTAGAGCGTGAGGATTAGGGTTAGGTTGAGTGTTAGGTTTAGGGTTAGGTTTAGGGTGAGGTTTAGGGTTTGGGTTAGGGTGAGTTTTAGGATGAGAAGTAGGGTTAGGATGAGGTATAGGTTGAGGTTGAGGGTTAGGTTTAGTGTTAGGGTGACTTTTAGTGTTAGGTTTAGGCCTTAGGGTGAGGGTTAGAATGAGGTTTAGGGTTAGAATAAGTGTGAGCGTTAGGGTTAGCTTGAGGTTTAGGTTTAGGATTAGCGTTAGTGTGGGTTTGAGGATTATGATTAGGGTTAGGTTTAGGGTTATTGTTAGGGATAGGGTTAGGGTTATGATTATGGTGAGGTCGAGGTTTAGGGTTAGGGTTAGGGTGAGGTTTTTATTATTATGGTTAGGGTTAGAGTTAGATTTAGCGTGAGGTTCGGGTTACTGTGAGGGTTATTGTTAGGGTTAAGTTTTGGGTTATGGTGAGGGTTATGGTTATGGTTATGGTTAGGGTTAGGGTTAGGATTAGGGTTGGGGTTAGGGTGAGATTTAGTAGTTTAGGGTGAGGGTGGGATTTAGGGTTAGATTTAGGGTTAGGGGGAGGGTTAGGGTGGGGGTTAGTGTTAGGGTTCAGATTAGGCTGAGGGTTAAGGTGGGGGTCATGATAAGGTTAAATGTGAGGGTTAGGCCTAGGGTGAGGGTTAGGGTTAGGGTGAGGGCTAGGGTGAGGGTGAGGATTAGGGTTAGTGTTAGGATTAGGCTGAGGGTGAGGTTGAGGTTAAGGGTTAGGGTTAGGGTGAGTGTTAGGGTTAGGGTTAGTGGGAGGGTTAGGATGAGGGTTAGGGTTAGGATTAGGGTTAGTGTAAGGGCTAGGATAAGGGTAGGTTTAGAGTTAGGGTTAGGGTCAGGTTTAGGGTTAGGGTTAGGCTAAGGGTTATGGTGAGGGTGAGGTTTAGGGTTAGAGTTAGGGTTAGGATGAGGCTGAGGGTGAGGGTTAGGGTTAGGCTTAGTGTTAGGGTTAGGGTTAGGGTGAGGGTTAAGGTGAGATTGAGGGTTAAGGTTAGGGTTAGTTTTAGGCTTAGGATTAGGCTGAGTGTGAGGGTGAAGCTGAGTGTTAGGGTTAGGTTGAGGGTTAGGGTTAGGGTTATCGGGAGGGTTAGAATGAGGGTTAGGGTTAGGATTAGGGCTAGGATGAGGGCTAGGGTGAGGGTGAGGTTTAGGGTTAGGTTTAGGTTGAGGTTTTGTGTTAGGGATAGAGTGAGTGTTAGGATGAGGGTTAGGTTTAGGATTAGGGTTAGCATTAGGGCTAGTGTGAGGTTGATGGTTAGGGTAAGCGTTAGGCTTAGGCTTAGGTTTAGGCTGAGCATGTGGTTGAGGGCGAGGATTAGCTTTAGGGTTTGGTTGAGGTTTAGTGTTAGGGTTAGGGATAGAGTTCGGGTTAGGGTGAGGGTGAGGTTTAGGGGTAGAGTTAGGGTTAGGATGAGGGTTAGGTTTAGGGTGAGGGTTAGGGTGGGGGTGATGGTAAGGGTAAATGTGAAATTTAGGCTGAGGGTGAGGGTTACGGTAAGGGTGAGGGTTAGGGTTAGGTTGAGGGTTAGGGTTAGGGTTAGGGTGAGGGTGAGGCTTAGATTGAGGATTAGTGTTAGGGTTAGTGTCGGGTTTAAGGTGAGAATGAGGCTTAGGGTTAGGGTGAGGGTAGGGTGAGTGTGAGGGTTAGGGTTAGTGTTAGGGTGAGGGTTAGTGTTAGGGTGATGGTTAGGGTTAGTGTTAGTGTGAGGTTTAGGGATGGGGTTAGGGTTAGGATTAATGTTAGGGTTAGGCTTAAGGTGAGGCTTAGGTGAGGGTGAGCGTCAGGGTTAGGGTTTGATTGGGATTTGGGTTAGGTTGAGTGTGAGGGTTAGGGTTACGGATAGGGATAGGCTTAGGTTTAGGCTGAGGGTGAGGGTGAGTGTGAGGCTTAGAGTTAGGGTGAGGGATAGGGTTAGGGTGAGAGTTAGGGTTTGGGTTAAGTTTAGGGTTAGGGTGAGGGTTAGGTTAGGGGTTACAGTGAGGGTGAGGGTTAGGTTGAGGGTTAGGGTTAGGTTTAGGGTTTGGGTGAGGGTGAGGATTAGGGTTATGGTTATTTTTAGGATGAGGTTTAGGATGAGTGTCAGGGTTAGGATTAGGGTTAGGGTGAGGGCTAGCATTAGGGTGAGGTTTAGGGTTAAGGTTAGGGTGAGGTTTAGCGTTATAGGTTAGGTTAGGGTGAGGCTGAGTGTGAGGGTTGGGTTAGGGTTAGGTTTCGGTTGATGGTGAGTGTTAGGATTATGGTTAGGGTTAGGGTTAGGGTTAGGTTTAAGGTAAGGATTAGTGTTAATGTTAGGGTTTGTGTTAGAGTTAAGGTGAGGTTGAGGGTGAGGGTGAGGGGGAGGGGTATGTTTATTGTTAGGGTGAGTGTTAGGTTTAGGGTTAGTGTTAGGGTGAGGGTTAGGATGACGGTTAGGGTTACGGTAAGGGTGAGGGTTAGGGTTAGGCTGAGGGTTAGGGTCAGGATTAGGGTTAATGTGAGGTTGAGGGTTAGGATTAGGGTTAGGGTTAGGGTTATTGTTAGGGTTAGGGTTACCGTTACAGTGAGGTTGAGGGTTAGGGTTAGAGTTAGGGTGAGCTTTTTCGTGTTAGGGTTAGGGTTAGAGATAGGATTAGGGTGAGGGTGAGGTTTAGGGGTAGAGTTAGGGTTAGGGTGAAGGTTAGTGTGAGGGTTAGGGTTAGGGTGAGGGTGAGGGTGATGGTTAGATTGATGATTAGTGTTAGGGTTAGTGTGAGTTTGAGGGTGAGGATGAGGTTTAGGCTTACGGTGAGGGCTAGGGTGAGGTTGAGGATTAGGTTTAGTGTTAGGGTTAGGGTGAGGGTTATGGTTAGGTTTTGGGCTAGGTTTAGGTTTAGGTTTAGTGTTACGGTTAGGGTTTGGTTTAGGGTAAGGTTAGGGTAAGGGTTTTTGTTAGGGTTATTATTAGGGTTAGGGTTAGGATGAGGTTTAGGTTTACATTTCGGTTTAGAGTTAGGATTAGTTTTAGACTGAGGTTTAGAGTTAGAGTTAGGGTGAGTGTTAGGGTTAGAGTTAGGGTTAACATTAGTGTTAGGGTTAGGCTTAGGATTTGGCTTAGACTTAGGCCCAGCATGTGGGTGAGGGTTAGGGTAAGGGTTAGGGTGAGGGTTAGATTGAGGATTCAGTTTAGGGTTAGTGTGAGGTTTAGGGTGAGGATAAGGGTTAGGGTTAGCGTGAGGGTGAGGGATAGAATTAGGGTTAGGGTGGTTGCTAGGGTGAGGGTGAGGTTTAGGTTTAGTTTAGGGTGAGGGCTAGGGTGAGTGTTAGGGTGAGGTTTAGTGTTAGGGATAGGGTTAGGTTTAGGATTAAGTTTAGGGTGAGGGTGAGTGTGAGGGTTAGGGTGAGGGTTAGGATTAGGCTTAGGGTTAGGGTGCGAACTAGGGGTAGGGTTTGGGTTAGGGTTACAGAGAGGGTTAGGGTTAGGGATAGGGTTAGGCTTTGGGTTAAGCTGAGGGTGAGGGTGGGGTTTGGTTTAGGTTATTGTTAGTGTTATGGTGAGGGTTAAGTTTGCAGTGAGGGTGAGGCTGAGGGTGAGGGTTATGGTTAGGGTTAGGGTTTGGGTTAATGTTATTATTAGGGTTAGGGTTAGAGTTAAGGGGAGGTTGAGGGTGAGGGTGAGGGTTAGGGTTAGGGTGAGGTTTAGGGTGAGATTTAGGTTTAGGGTTAGGTTTAGTGTTAGGGTGAGGGTGAGGTTTACGGTTTGATATAGGGTTAGGTGGAGGGTTAGGAGGAGGGTTAGTTTTAGGGTTAATGTTAGGCTTAGGGTGAGGGTGAGGGTTAGGTTGAGGTTAAGGGTTAGGGTTAGAGTGAGGTTTAGTATTAGGGTTAGGGTTAGTGTTAGGGTTAGGGTAAGTGTTAGGGTGAGCGTTTGGGTTAGGGTGAGGGTTATGTTTAGGGTGAGGGTTAGGGGTAGTGTTAGGGTTATTGTTAGGGTTAGGGTTAGGGTTATGGTTACAGTGAGGGTGACAGTGAGGGTTAGGGTTAGTGTTAGGATGAAGTTTAGTGTTATGTTAGGGTTAGAATTAGGGTTAGGGTGAGACTGAGGTTTATGTTTATAGTTAGGCTTAGTGTTAGTTTTAGGTTTAGGGTGAGGGTTAGGGTTAGGCTTAGGCTTAGGCTTAGGCCGAGCATGAGGGTGAGGGTTAGGGTTAGGGTTAGAATGAGGGTTAGGGTTAGGGTTAGGTTGAGGGTTAGGATTCGGTTTAGGGTTAGGATTAGGGTTAGGATGAGGGCTAGGGTGAGGGTTAGGGTAAGGAATAGGGTTACGTTTAGGATTAGGGTTAGGTTGAGGTTGAGGGTGAGTGTGAGGATTAGGGTTAGGGTTAGTGTTATTGTTAGGGTTAGGGTCAGAGCTACGGAGAGGTTGAGGGTGTGGGTGAGGGTTAGTTTTAGGGTTAGGGTGGGGTTTAGTGTTAGGGTTAGGGTTAGTGTTAGTGTGAAGGTGAGGTTTAGGGTTAGATATAGGGTTATGGGGACGGTTAGGGTGAGGCTTAGTGTTAGTGTTAGGGTGAGGGTGAGGGTTTGGTTAAGGTTTAGGGTTAGGGTTAGGGTTAGGGTTATTGTGAGTGTTAGTGTTAAGGTTAGGGTTAATGTTTGGGTGAGGTTAAGTTTTAGGGTGAGGGTTTGCGTTAGGGTGAGGTTATGGTTTTGGTGAGTTTTAGTATTAGTGTTAGGGTTAGGGTTAGGATGAGGGTGAGGCTTAGGGTTAAAGTTAGGGTTAGAGTGAGGCTGAGGTTGAGGATGAGTGTTAGGGTTAGGGTTATTGTTAGGGTTAGGGTTAATTTGATGGTTAGGTTGAGGGTTAGGTTTAATGTTAGGGTTAGGATTAGGATTAGGCTTAGGGTTAGAATGAGTGTGAGGTTTAGGGTTAGGGTAAGAGTTATGCTTAGGGTTAGGCTGAGGGTGAGGCTTAGGTTTAGTGTTAGGGTGAGTTTTAGGGTTAGGGTAAGGGTGAGAGTTAGGTTTCCGGTTAAGTTTAGGTTTAGGGTGAGGGTTAGGGTACGGGTTAATTTGAGGGTGAGCGTTAGGTTTAGGTTGAGCTTTAAGATTAGATTAGGGTTAGGGTTAGGATTACGGTGAGGGTGAGGTTTAGGTTTAGGGTGAGGTTAAGGGTTAGGGTTAGGGTTAGGGTGAGGGTGAGGTTTAGGATTAGAGTTAGGTTTAGGGTGAGGCTGAGGGTGAGGGTTAGTGTTAGGGTTAGTGTTGGAGTTAGGGGAGGGTGAGGGTTAGGGTTAGGATTAGTATTAGGGTTAGGTTTAGGGTTAGGATGAGGGCTGGGGTGAGGTTGAGGGGTAGGGTTAGTGTTAGGGTGAGGTTTATGGGTAGCGTTAGGGTTAGGGTGAGGGTTTGGATGAGAGTTAGGATTACAGTGAGGGTGAGGGTTAGGGTTAGTTTGAGGGTTAAGGTTAGGATTAGGGTTAGGGTGAGGGTGAGTGTTAGGATTAGGGTTAGGCTTGTGTTTAGGGTTAGGATTAGTGTTATTGTTAAGGTTAGGTTTAGATTTATGGTAAGGGTGAGGGTGAGTGTGAAGGTGAACGTTAGGGTTAGGGTTAGGGTGAGGTTTATGGTTAGGGTTAGGATTAGGTTTAGGGTGAGGGTGAGGTTTAGGGTTAGATTTAGGGTGAGGGGGAGTGTTAGTTCGAAGTTAGGGTTAGGGTTAGTGTGAAGGTTAAGGTTAGGTTGATGGTTACGTTGAGGTTTTGGGTCAGGGTTATGGTTAGGGTTAGGATTAGGGTTAGGGTGAGGGTGAGTGTGAGGGTTAGGGTTAGGCTTAGGCTTAGGCTTAGGGTTAGGCTGAGGGTGAGGGTGGGGGTGAGGATTAGGGTTAGGGTGATGGTTAGGGTTAGGTTTACTGTGAGTGTTAGAATGAGGGTTAGGATTAGGATTAGGGTTAGGGTGAGGGCTAGGGTGAGGGTGGGGATTTGGGTAAGGCTTAGGCTTAGGGTTAGGCTGAGCTTGAGTTTGAGGGTGAGGGTTTCGGTTAGGGTGAGGGTTAGTATGAGGTTTAGGGTTAGGGTGTGGGTTAGGGTGAGGGTTTGGATGAGGGTTAGGGTTACAGTGAGGTTGAGGATTAGGGTTAGGTATAGGGTTAGGGTTAGGATTAGGGTTAGGGTGAGGGTGAGTGTTAAGATTAGGGTTAGGCTTAGGTTTAGGGTTAGGTTTAGGGTTAGGATTAGTGTTATTGTTAGGGTTAGGGTTAGATTTATGTTGAGGGTGAGGGTGAAGTTTAGGGTTAGAGTTAGGGTGAGGTTTATGGTTAGTGTTAGGATTAGGGTTAGGGTGAGGGTGAGGTTTAGGGTTAGATTTAGGGTTAGGGTGTGGATTAGGGTTAGGATTAGGGTGAGAGTTTGGGTTCCGCTTAAGATTAGATTTAGGGTGAGGGTGAGGGCTAGGTCGAGGGTTAGGTTTAGGGATAGTGTGATGGTTAGAGTTATTATTAGGGTTACGGTTATGATTAGGATTAGATTTAGGATTAAGGTTAGGGTGAGGACTAGGGTGTGGTTGAAGTTTAGTGTTAGGGTTAGGGTGAGGGTTTGGATGAGCGTTAGGGTTACAGTGAGGGTGAGGATTGGGGTTAGGTTGAGGGTTAGCATTAGGATTAGGGTTAGGTTGAGGGTGAGTGTTAGGATTAGGGTTAGGCTTAGGGTTAGGTTTAGGTTTAGGGTTACGATTAGTGTTATTGTTCGGGTTAGGGTTATATTTATGGTAAGGTGAGGGTGAGGGTGAGGGTGAAGGTTAGGTTTAGGGTTAGGGTGAGGTTTATTGTTAGGATTAGGATTAGGGTTAGGGTGAGGGTGAGATTTAGGGTTAGATTTTGGGTTAGGGGGAGTGTTAGTTCGAGGGTTAGGGTTAAGTTTAGGGTTAAGGGTAGGTTGATGATTATGTTGAGGTTTTGTGATAGGATTAGGGTTAGGGTTAGGATTAGGGTTAGGGTGAGGGTGAGTGTGAGGGTTGGGGTTAGGGTTAGCCTTAGGTTTAGGCTGAGGGTGAGGACGGGGGTGAGGATTAGGGTTAGAGTGATGGTTACGTTTCGGGTTAGGTTGAGGGTTAGAATGAGGGTTAGGGTTAGGATTAAGGTTAGGGTGAGGGCTTGGGTGAGGGTGAGGATTAGGGTAAGGCTTAGCCTTAGGGTTAGGCTGATCTTGAGTTTGAGGTGAGGGTTTCTGTTAGCATGATGGTTAGGTTTACGGTTAGGGTGAGGGTTTGTATGAGGTTTAGGTTTAGTGTGATTATGATAGTAAGGGTAACGGAGAGGTTTTGCCTGAGCGTGAGTGTTAATTTAAGGGTGAGGGTTAGAGTTCGATTTAGGGTTAGGGTAAGGGTTAGTGTTAAGGTTAGGGTGAGGGTTAGATTGAGGATTCAGTTTAGGGTTAGTGTGAGGTTTAGGGTGAGGATAAGGGTTAGGGTTAGGGTGAGGGTGAGGGATAGAATTAGGGTTAGGCTTAGGTTTAGGGTTAGGATTAGTGTTATTGTTAGGGTTAGTTTTAGATTTATGGTAAGGGTGAGGGTGAGGGTGAGGGTGAAGGTTAGGGTTAGGGTTAGGGTGAGGTTTATGGTTAGGGTTAGGATTAGGTTTAGGGTGAGGGTGAGGTTTAGGGTTAGATTTAGGGTTAGGGGGAGTGTTAGTTAGAAGTTAGGGTTAGTGTTGGTGTTAAGGTTAAGGTTAGGTTGATTTTTATGTTGAGGTTTTGGGTTAGGGTTATGGTTAGGGTTCGGATTAGGGTTGGGGTGAGGGTGAGTTTGAGGGTTAGGGTTAGGCTTAGGCTTAGGCTTAGGGTTAGGCTGAGGGTGAGGGTGGGGGTGAGGATTAGGGTTAGGGTGATGGTTAGGGTTAGGTTTAGGGTGAGTGTTAGAATGAGGGTTAGGATTAGGATTAGGGTTAGGGTGAGGGCTAGGGTGAGGGTGAGTATTAGGGTAAGGCTTAGGCTTAGGGTTAGGCTGAGCTTGAGTTTGAGGGTGAGGGTTTCCGTTAGGGTGAGGGTTAGTATGAGGTTTAGGGTTAGGGTGTGGGTTAGGTGAGGGTTTGGATGACGGTTAGGGTTACAGTGAGGTTGAGGATTAGGGTTAGGTATAGGGTTAGGGTTAGGATTAGGGTTAGGGTGAGGGTGAGTGTTAGGATTAGGGTTAGGCTTAGGATTAGGGTTAGGTTTAGGGTTAGGATTAGTGTTATTGTTAGGGTTAGGGTTAGATTTATGTTGAGGGTGAGGGTGAAGTTTAGGGTTAGAGTTAGGGTGAGGTTTATGGTTAGTGTTAGGATTAGGGTTAGGGTGAGGGTGAGGTTTAGGGTTAGATTTAGGGTTAGGGTGAGGATTAGGGTTAGGATTTGGGTGAGAGTTTGGGTTCAGCTTAAGTTTAGATTTATGGTGAGGGTTAGGGTTAGGTTGAGGGTTAGGTTTAGGGACAGTGTGATGGTTAGAGTTAGGGTTAGGGTTAGGGTTAGGATTAGGATTAGAGTTAGGATTAAGGTTAGGGTGAGGACTAGGGTGTGGTTGAGGGTTTGTGTTAGGGTTAGGGTGAGGGTTTGGATGAGGGTAAGGGTTACAGTGAGGGTGAGGATTAGGGTTAGGTTGAGGGTTAGCGTTAGGATTAGTGTTAGGTTGAGGGTGAGTGTTAGGATTAGGGTTAGGCTTAGTTTAGGTTTAGGTTTAGGGTTAGGATTAGTGTTATTGTTAGGGTTAGGGTTAGATTTATGGTAAGGTGAGGGTGAGGGTGAGGGTGAAGGTTAGGGTAAGGATTAGGGTGAGGTTTATTGTTAGGATTAGGATTAGGTTTAGGGTGAGGGTGAGGTTTAGGGTTAGATTTTGGGTTAGGGGGAGTGTTAGTTCGATGGTTAGGGTTACGGTTACGGTTAAGGGTAGGTTGATGGTTATGTTGAGGTTTTGTGATAGGATTAGGGTTAGGGTTAGGATTAGGGTTAGGGTGAGGGTGAGTGTGAGGGTTAGGGTTAGGATTAGGCTTAGGCTTAGGGTTAGGCTGAGGGTGAGGGCGGGGGTGAGGATTATGGTTACAGTGATGGTTACGTTTCGGGTTAGGTTGAGGGTTAGAATGAGGGTTAGGGTTAGGATTAAGGTTAGGGTGAGGGCTTGGGTAGGGTGAGGATTAGGGTAAGGCTTAGGCTTAGGGTTAGGCTGAGCTTGAGGTTGAGGGTGAGGGTGTTGGTTAGGGTGATGGTTAGGTTTACGGTTAGGGTGAGGGTTTGTATGAGGTTTAGGGTTAGGGTGATTATGATGGTAAGGGTAAAGTTGAGGTTTTGGCTGAGCGTGAGTGTTAATTTAAGGGTGAGGGTTAGGGTTAGGTTTAGGGTTAGTGTAAGGGTTAGTGTTAGGGTTAGGGTGAGGGTTAGATTGAGGATTCAGTTTAGGGTTAGTGTGAGGTTTAGGGTGAGGATGAGGGTTAGTGTTAGGGTGAGGGTGAGGGATAGAATTAGGGTTAGGCGTAGGTTTAGGGTTAGGATTAGTGTTATTGTTATGGTTAGTTTTAGATTTATGGTAAGGGTGAGGGTGAGGGTGAGGGTGAAGGTTAGGGTTAGGGTTAGGGTGAGGTTTATGGTTAGGGTTAGGATTAAGTTTATGGTGAGGGTGAGGTTTAGGGTTAGATTTAGGGTTAGCGGGAGTGGTAGTTCGAAGTTAGGGTTAGGGTTAGTGTTAAGGTTAAGGTTAGGTTGATGGTTATGTTGAGGTTTTGGGTTAGGGTTATGGTTAGGGTTAGGATTAGGTTTAGGGTGAGTGTGAATGTGAGGGTTAGGGTTAGGCTTAGGCGTAGGGTTAGGCTGAGGGTGAGGGTGGGGGTGAGGATTAGGGTTAGGGTGATGGTTAGGGTTAGGGTTAGGTTGAGGGTTAGAATGAGGGTTAGGATTAGGATTAGGGTTAGGGTGTGGGCTAGGGTGAGGGTGAGGATTAGGGTAAGGCTTAGGCTTAGGGTTAGGCTGAGCTTGAGTTTGAGGGTGAGGGTTTCGGTTAGGGTGAGGGTTAGTATGAGGTTTAGGGTTAGGGTGTGGGTTAGGGTGAGGGTTTGGATGAGGGTTAGGGTTACAGTGAGGTTGAGGATTAGGGTTAGGTATAGGATTAGGGTTAGGATTAGGGTTAAGGTGAGGGTGAGTGTTAGGATTAGCGTTAGGCTTAGGTTTAGGGTTAGGTATAGGGTTAGGATTAGTGTTATTGTTGGGGTTAGGGTTAGATTTATGGTGAGTGTGAGGGTGACGTTTAGAGTTAGAGTTAGGGTGAGGTTTATGGTTAGTGTTAGGATTAGGGTTAGGGTGAGGGTGTGGTTTAGGGTTAGATTTAGTGTTAGGGTGAGTATTAGGGTTAGGATTTGGGTGAGAGTTTGTCTTTCGCTTAAGTTTAGGGTTAGGGTGAGGGTTAGGGTTAGGTTGAGGGTTAGGTTTAGGGATAGTGTGATGGTTAGATTTAGGGTTAGTGTTAGGGTTAGGATGAGGATTAGAGTTAGGATTAATGTTAGGGTGAGGACTAGGGTGAGGTTGAGGGTTAGTGTTAATGTTAGGTTGAGGGTTTGGATGAGTGTTAGGGTTACAGTGAGGGTGAGGATTAGGGTTAGGTTGAGGGTTAGCGTTAGGATTAGTGTTAGGTTGAGGGTGAGTGTTAGGATTAGGGTTAGGCTTAGGGTTAGGTTTAGGTTTAGGGTTAGGATTAGTGTTACTGTTAGGGTTAGGGTTAGATTTATGGTAAGGTTAGGGTAAGGGTGAGGGTGAAGGTTAGTGTTAGGGTTAGGGTGAGGTTTATGGTTAGGGTTAGGATTAGGGTTGGGGTGAGCGTGAGGTTTAGGTTTAGATTTTGGGTTAGGGGGAGTGTTAGTTCGAGGGTTAGGGTTAGGGTTAGGGTTAGGGTTAAGGTTATTTTGATGGTTATGTTGAGGTTTTGGGTTAGGATTAGGGTAAGTGTGAGGGTGAGTGTGAGTGTTAGGGTTAGGGTTAGGCTTAGGCTTAGGGTTAGGCCGAGGATGAGGGCGGGGGTAAGGATTAGGGTTACAGTGATGGTTAGGGTTAGGGTTAGGTTGAGGGTTAGAATGAGGGTTAGGGTTAGTATTAAGGTTAGGGTGAGGGCTTGGGTGAGGGTGAGGATTAGGGTAAGGCTTAGGCTTAGGGTTAGGCTGATCTTGAGGTTGAGGGTGAGATTTCGGTTAGGGTGATGTTTAGGTTTAAGGTTAGGGTGTGGGTTTGTATGATTTTTAGGGTTAGGGTGATTATGATGGTAAGGGTAAAGGAGAGATTTTGGCTGAGCATGAGTGTTAAGATAAGGGTGAGGGTGAGGGTTAGGTTTAGGGTTAACGTAAGGGTTAGTGTTAGGATTAGGGTGAGGGTTAGATTGAGGATTCAGTTTAGGGTTAGTGTGAGGTTTAGGGTTAGGATTAGGGTGAGGGTGAGGGATAGAATTAGGGTTTGGCTTAGGTTTAGGGTTAGGATTAGTGTTATTGTTAGGGTTAGGTTTAGATTTATGGTAAGTGTTAAGGTGAGGGTGAGGGTGAAGGTTAGGGTTAGGGTTAGGGTGAGGTTCATGCTTAGGGTTAGGATTAGGTTTAGGGTGAGGGTGAGGTTATGGGTTAGATTTAGGGTTGGGGGAGTGGTAGTTAGAGGTTAGGGTTAGGGTTAGTTTTAAGGTTAAGGTTAGGTTGATTTTTATGTTGAGGTTTTGGATTAGGGTTATGCTTAGGGTTAAGATTAGGGTTAGGGTGAGGGTGAGTGTGAGGGTTACGGTTAGGCTTAGGCTTAGGCTTAGGGTTAGGCTGAGGGTGAAGGTGGGGGTGAGGATTAGGGTTAGGGTGATGGTTAGGGTTAGGGTGAGGGTTAGAATGAGGGTTAGGATTAGGATTAGGGTTAGGGTGAGGGCTAGGGTGAGGGTGAGGATTAGGGTAAGGCTTAGGCTTAGGGTTAGGCTGAGTTTGAGGTTGAGGTTGAGGGTTTCGGTTAGGGGGAGGGTTAATATGAGTTATAGGGTTAGGGTGTGGGTTAGGGTGAGGGTTTGGATGAGGGTTAGGGTTACAATGAGGTTGAATGTTAGGCTTAGGTATAGGGTTAGCGTTAGGATTAGGGTTAGGGTGAGGGTGAGTGTTAGGATTAGGGTTAGGCTTAGGTTTAGGGTTAGGTTTAGGGTTAGGATTAGTGTTATTGTTAGGGTTAGGGTTAGATTTATGGTAAGGGTGAGGGTGAGGTTGAGGGTGAAGTTTAGGGTTAGAGTTAGGGTGAGGTTTATGGTTAGTGTTAGGATTAGGGTTAGGGTGAGGGTGAGGTTTAGGGTTAGATTTAGGGTTAGGGTGAGAATTAGGGTTAGGATTAGGGTGAGAGTTTGGGTTTTGCTTAAGTTTACTATTAGGGGGAGGGTTAGGGTTAGGTTGAGGGTTAGGTTTAGGTATACTGTGATGGTTAGAGTTAGGATTAGGGTTAGGGTTAGGATGAGGATTAGAGTTAGGATTAATTTTAGGGTGAGGACTAGGGTGAGGTTGAGCATTAGTGTTAGGGTTAGGGTGAGGATTTGGATGAGGGTTAGGGTTACAGTGAGGGTGAGGATTAGGGTTAGGTTGAGGGTTAGCATTAGGATTAGGGTTAGGTTGAGGGTGAGTGTTAGGATTAGGGTTAGGCTTAGGGTTAGGTTTAGGTTTAGGGTTAGCATTAGTGTTATTGTTAGGTTTAGGGTTAGATTTATGGTAAGGTGAGGGTGAGGGTGAGGGTGAGGTTAGGGTTAGGGTTAGGGTGAGGTTTATGGTTAGGGTTAGGATTAAGGTTAGGGTGAGGGTGAGGTTTATGGTTAGATTTTGGGTTAGGTGGAGTGTTAGTTCGAGGGTTAGGGTTAGGGTTAGGGTTAGGGTTAGGGTTAAGGGTAGGTTGATGGTTATGTTGAGGTTTTGGGTTAGGATTAGGGTTAGGGTTAGGATTAGGGTTGGGGTGAGGGTGAGTATGAGGTTTATGGTTAGGGTTAGGCTTAGGCTTAGGGTTAGGCTGAGGGTGAGGGCAGGGATGAGGATTAGGGTTACAGTGATGGTTAGTGTTAGGGTTAGGTTGAGGGTTAGAATGTGGGTTAGGGTTAGGATTAAGATTAGGGTGAGGGCTTGGGTGAGGGTGTGGTTTAGGGTAAGGCTTAAGCTTAGGGTTAGGCTGAGCTTGAGTTTGAGGGTGAGGGTTTCGGTTAGGGTGATGGTTAGGTTTACGGTTAGGGTGAGGGTTTGTATGAGGTTTAGGGTTAGGGTGTGGGTTAGGGTAATTATGATGGTAAGGGTAAAGGAGAGGTTTTGGCTCAGGGTGAGTGTTAAGATAAGGGTGAGGGTTAGGGTTATTTTTCGGGTTAGGATAATGGTTAGTGTTAGGGTTAGGGTGAGGGTTAGATTGAGGATTCAGTTTAGGGTTAGTGTGTGGTTTAGGGTGAGGATGAGGGTTAGGGTTAGGGTGAGGGTGAGGGATAGAATTAGGGTTAGGTTGAGGGCTAGGGTGAGGGTGAGGTTTAGGTTTAGGGTTAGGGTGAGGGCTAGGGTGAGTGTTAGGGTGAGGTTTATTGTTAGGGATAGGTTTAGGATTAGGTTTAGGGTGAGGCTGAGTGTGAGGGTTAGGGTTAGGGTTAGGATTAGGCTTAGGGTTAGGGTGCGGACTAGGGGTACGGTTTGGGTTAGGGTTACGGTGAGTGTTAGGGTTAGGGATAGGGTTAGGCTTTGGGTTAAGCTGAGGGTGAGGGTGGGTTTGGTTTAGGTTATTGTTAGTGTTATGGTTAGGGTTAAGTTTGCAGTGAGGGTTAGGCTGAGGGTGAGGGTTATGGTTATGGTTAGGGTTTGGGTTAATGTTTTTATTAGGGTTAGGGTTAAAGTTATGGTGAGATTGAGAGTGAGGGTGAGGGTTAGGATTAGGATGAGGTTTAGGTTTAGGGTTAGGTTTAGTGTTAGGGTGAGGGTGAGGTTTAGGGTTTGATATAGGGTTAGGGAGAGGGTTAGGGTGAGCGTTAGGGTTAGGGTTAATGTTAAACTTAGGGTGAGGGTGAAGGTTAGGTTGAGTTTAAGGGTTAGGGTTAGTGTGAGGGTTAGTATTAGGGTTAGGGTTAGTGTTAGGGTTAGGGTTAGTGTTAGGGTGAGCGTTTGGGTTAGGGTGAGGGTTATGTTTAGAGTGATGGTTAGGGGTGGGTTAAGGGTTATTGTTAGGGTTAGGATTAGGGTTACGATTACATTGAGGGTGAGAGTGAGGGTTTGGGTTAGGGTTAGGATGAGATTTAGTGTTATGTTAGGGTTAGAATTAGGGTTAGGTTGAGATTGAGGTTTATGTTTACAGTTAGGCTTAGTGTTAGTTTTAGGTTTAGGGTGAGGGTTAGGGTTAGGCTTAGGCTTCGGCTTAGGCTTAGGCCGAGCATGAGGTTGAGGGTGAGGGTTAGGATGAGGTTTAGGGTTAGGATTAGGGTTAGGGTTAGGTCTAGGGTGAGGGTGAGGTTGAGGGTTAGGGTTATTGATAGAGTCAGGTTTAGGATTAAGGTTAGGGTGAGGTTGAGTGTGAGGGTTAGGGTTAGGGTTAGGATTAGGCTTAGGGTTAGGGTGAGGGTTAAGATTAGGGTTTGTGTTATGGTGAGGGTGAGGCTGAGCATTAGGCTTTGGTTTAGGGTTAGATTTAGGGTAAGGTTTAGGATTAGGGTTATGGTTCCGGTGAGGTTTTGGGTTAGAGTAAGGGTTAGGCTTAGGGTTAGGCTGAGGTTGAGGGTCGGGGTGAGGGTGAGGGTTATGGTTAGTGTTAGGGTGAGGGTTAGGATGAGGGTTAGGGTTAGGATTAGGGTGAGGGTAAGGTTTAGGTTTAGGGTGAGGTTTAGGTTTAATGTTAGGGTTAGGGTGAGGGTGAGGTTTAAGATTAGAGTTAGGTCTCGGGTGAGGCTGAGGGTGAGGGTTAGGGTTAGGGTTAGTGTTAGAGTTAGGGTTAGGGTGAGGTTTAATGTGAGGATGAGGGTTAGGCTTAGGTTTAAGAGTAGGATTACGGTAAGGGTTAGGGTGAATGTAAGGATTAGGGTGAGTGTGAGGGTTAGGGTTAGGGTTAGGCTTCGACTTAGGTTTAGGCTGAGGGTGAGGGTTAGGGTTAATGTGAGTGTTAGGGTTAGGGTTAGGGTGAGGGTTAGGCTGAGTTTGAGGGTTAAGCTCAGGTTTAGGATTAGGTTAAGATTTAGGGTGAGTGTGAGGGTTAGGGTTAAGGGTAGGCTTCGATTTAGGGTTAGACTGAGGGTGAGGGTGAGGGTGAGGTTTAGGGTTAGGGTGAGGGTTAGGGTTAGGTTTAGAGTGATAGTTTGGGTTCGGGTTAAGTTCAGGGTTAGGGTGAGTGTTAGGGTTAGGTTAAGGGTTAGGGTTAGGGATAGTGTGATGGTTAGGGTGAGGGTTAGGTTTAGGATGAGGATTAGGGTTATGTTTAGGGTTAGGATGAGGGCTAGGGTGAGGATGAAGGTTATAGGGTTAGTGTTAGGTTGAGGTTTATGGTTAGCTTTAGGGTTAGGGTGAGGGTTTGGATGAGAGTTAGGATTACAGTGAGGTTGAGGGTTAGGGTTAGTTTGAGGGTTAGGGTTAGGATTAGGGTTAGGGTGAGGGTGAGTGTTAGGATTAGGGTTAGGCTTAGGTTTAGGGTTAGGATTAGTGTTATTGTTAGGGTTAGGTTTAGATTTATGGTAAGGGTGAGGGTGAGGGTGAGGGTGAAGGTTAGGGTTAGGGTTAGGGTGAGGTTTATGTTTAGGGTTAGGATTAGGTTTAGGGTGAGGGTGAGGTTTAGGGTTAGATTTAGGGTGAGGGGGAGTGTTAGTTCGAAGTTAGGGTTAGGGTTAGTGTGAAGGTTAAGGTTAGGTTGATGGTTACGTTGAGGTTTTGGGTTAGGGTGATGGTTAGGTTTAGGATTAGCGTTAGGGTGAGAGTGAGTGTGAGGGTTAGGGTTAGGCTTAGGCTTAGGCTTAGGGTTAGGCTGAGGGTGAGGGTGGTGGTGAGGATTAGGGTTAGGGAGATGGTTAGAGTTAGGGTTAGGTTGAGGGTTAGAATTAGGGTTAGGAATAGAATTAGGGTTAGGGTGAGGGCTAGGGTGAGGGTGAGGATTAGGGTAAGGCTTAGGCTTAGGGTTAGGCTGAGCTTGAGGTTGAGGGTGAGGGTTTCGGTTAGGGTGAGGGTTAGTATGAGGTTTAGGGTTAAGGTGTGGGTTAGGGTGAGGGTTTGGATGAGGGTTAGGGTTAGAGTGAGGTTGAGTATTAGGGTTAGGTATAGGGTTAGGGTTAGCATTAGGGTTAGGGTGAGGTTGAGTGTTAGGATTAGGATTAGGGTTAGGTTTAGGGTTAGTTTTAGGGTTAGGATTAGTTTTATTGTTAGGGTTAGGGTTAGATTTATCTTAAGGGTGAGGGTGAGGGTGAGGGTGAAGTTTAGTGTTAGAGTTAGGGTGAGGTTTATGGTTAGTGTTAGGATTAGGGTTAGTGTGAGGGTGAAGTTTAGGGTTAGATTTAGGGTTAGGGTGAGGATTAGGGTTAGGATTAGGGTGAGTTTGGGTTCCGCTTAAGTTTAGGTTTAGGGTGAGGGTTAGGGATAGGTTGAGGGTTAGGTTTAGGGATAGTGTGATGGTTAGTGTTATGGTTAGGGTTAGGGTTAGGATGAGGATTAGAGTTAGGATTAAGGTTAGGGTGAGGACTAGGGTGAGGTTGAGCATTAGTGTTAGGGTTAGGGTGAGGGTTAGGGTTACAGTGAGGGTGAGGATTAGGGTTAGGTTGAGGGTTAGCGTTAGGATTAGGGTTAGGTTGAGGGTGAGTGTTAGGATTAGGGTTAGGCTTAGGGTTAGGTTTAGGTTTAGGGTTAGGATTAGTGTTATTGTTAGGGTTAGGGTTAGATTCATGGTAAGGTGAGGGTGAGGGTGAGGGTGAAGTTTAGGGTTAGGGTTAGGGTGAGGTTTATTGTTAGGGTTACGATTAGGGTTAGGGTGAGGGTGAGGTTTAGGGTTAGATTTTGGGTTAGGGGGTGTGTTAGTTCGAGGGTTAGGGTTAGGGTTAGGGTTAGGGTTAAGGGTAAGTTGATGGTTATGTTGAGGTTTTGTATTAGGATTAGGATTAAGGTTAGGTTGAGGGTGAGTGTGAGGGTTAGGTTTGGGTTTGGTTTAGGCTTATGGTTAGGCTGAGGGTGAGGGCGGGGTTGAGGATTAGGGTTATGGTGATGTATAGGGTTAGGGTTAGGTTGAGGGTTAGAATGAGGGTTAGGTTTAGGATTAAGGTTAGGGTGAGGGCTTGGGTGAGGGTGAGGATTAGGGTAAGGCTTAGGCTTAGGGTTAGGCTGAGCTTGAGGTTGAAGGTGAGGGTTTAGGTTAGGGTGATGGTTAGGTTTACGGTTAGAGTGAGGGTTTGTATGAGGTTTAGGGTTAGGGTGTGGGTTAGGGTGATTATGATGGTAAGGGTAAAGGAGAGGTTTTGGCTGAGCGTGAGTGTTAAGATAAGGGTGAGGGTTAGGGTTATTTTTCGGGTTAGGGTAAGGGTTAGTTTTAAGGTTAGGGTGAGGGTTAGATTGAGGATTCAGTTTAGGGTTAGTGTGAGGTTTAGGGTGAGGATGAGGGTTAGGGTTAGGGTGAGGGTGAGGGATAGAATTAGGGTTAGGTTGGGGGCTAGGGTGAGGGTGAGGTTTAGGTTTAGGGTTAGGGTGAGGGCTAGGGTGAGTGTTAGGGTGAGGTTTAGTGTTAGGGATAGGGTTAGGTTTAGGGTTAGGGTGAGTGTGAGGGTTAGGGTTAGGGTTAGGAGTAGGCTTAGGGTTAGGGTGCGAACTAGGGGTAGGGTTTGGGTTAGGGTTACGGTGAGTGTTAGGGTTAGGGATAGGGTTAGGCTTTGAATTAAGCTGAGGGTGAGGGTGGGGTTTGGTTTAGGTTATTGTTAGTGTTATGGTTAGGGTTAAGTTTGCAGTGAGGGTTAGGCTGAGGGTGAGGTTTATGGTTAGGGTTAGGGTTTGGGTTAATGTTATTATTAGGGTTAGGTTTAGATTTACGGTGAGGTTGAAGGTGAGGGTGAGGGTTAGGGTTAGGGTGAAGTTTAGGGTGAGGTTTAGGTTTAGGGTTAGGTTTAGTGTTAGGGTGAGGGTGAGGTTTAGGGTTTGATATAGGGTTAGGGGGAGGGTTAGGGTGTGGGTTAGGGTTAGGGTTAATGTTAGGTTTAGGGTGAGGGTGAGGGTTAGGTTGAGGTTAAGGGTTAGGTTTAGTATGAGGATTAGTATTAGGGTTAGGGTAAGTGTTAGGATTAGTGTAAGTGTTAGGGTGAGCGTTTGGGTTAGGGTGAGGGTTATGTTTAGAGTGATGGTTAGGGGTCGGGTTAGGGTTATTGTTATGGTTAGGGTTAGGGTTACGGTTACATTGAGGGTGAGAGTGAGGGTTAGGATTAGGGTTAGGATGAGGTTTAGTGTTATGTTAGGGTTAGAATTAGGGTTAGGTTGAGACTGAGGTTTATGTTTACAGTTAGGCTTAGTGTTAGTTTTAGGTTTAGGGTGAGGGTTAGGGTTAGGCTTAGGCTTTGGCTTAGGCTTAGGCCGAGAATGAGGTTGAGGATGAGGGTTAGGATGAGGTTTAGTGTTATGTTAGGGTTAAAATTAGGGTTAGGTTGAGACTGAGGTTTATGTTTACAGTTAGGCTTAGTGTTAGTTTTAGGGTTAGGATTAGGGTTTGGGTTAGGTCTAGGGTGAGGGTTAGGTTGAGGGTTAGGATTATTGATAGAGTCAGGTTTAGGATTAAGGTTAGGGTGAGGTTGAGTGTGAGGGTTAGGGTTAGGGTTAGGATTAGGCTTAGGGTTAGGGTGAGGGTTAAGATTAGTGTTTGTGTTGTGGTGAGGGTGAGGCTGAGGATTAGGGTTTGGTTTAGGATTAGATTTAGGGTAATTTTTAGGGTTAGGGGTAGGGTTCCCTTGCGGGTTTGGTTTAGGGTTAGGGTTAGGCATAGGGTTAGGCTGAGGGTGAGGGTGAGGGTGAGGTTGAGGGTTAGGGTTAGTGTTAGGGTGAGGTTTAGGATGATGTTAGGTTTAGGATTAGGGTGAGGGTGAGGTTTAGGGTTAGGGTGAGGTTTAGGATTAGGGTTAGCGTTAGGGTTAGGGTGAGGTTTAGGATTAGAGTTAGGTCTCGGGTGAGGCTTAGGTTGAGGGTTAGGGTTAGGGTTAGTGTTAGAGTTAGGATTAGGGTGAGGGTTAATGTGAGGGTGAGGGTTAGGCTTAGGGTTAAGAGTAGGATTAGGGTAAGGGTTAGGGTGAGTTTAAGTGTTAGGGTGAGTGTGAGGGTTAGCATTAGGGTTAGGCTTCGGCTTAGGTTTAGCTGAGGGTGAGGGTTAGGTTTAGGTTGAGTGTTAGGTTTAGGGTTAGGGTGAGGGTTAGGCTGAGGGTGATGGTTAAGCTCAGGTTTAGGATTAGGATTAAGTTAATGTTTAGGGTGAGTGTGAGGGTTAGGATTAGGGGTAGGCTTCGGCTTAGGGTTAGGCTGAGGGTGTGGGTGAGGGTGAGGGTTAGGGTTAGGGTGAGTGTTAGGGTTAGGGTTAGGGTGAGATTTTGGGTTCGGGTTAATTTTAGGGTTAGGGTGAGAGTTAGGGATAGGTTGAGGCTTAGGGTTAGGGATAGTGTGATGGTTAGTGTGAGGGTTAGGGTTAGGATGAGGATTAGGGTTATATTTAGGTTTAGGATGAGTGCTAGGGTGAGGTTGTGGGTTATAGTGTTAGTGTTAGGTTGAGGTTTATGGTTAGCGTTAGGGTTAGGGTGAGGGTTTGGATGAGAGTTAGGATTACAGTGAGGGTGAGGGTAAGGGTTAGTTTGAGGGTTAGGGTTAGTATTAGGGTTAGGGTGAGGGTGAGTGTTAGGATTAGGGTTAGGCTTAGGTTTAGGGTTAGGATTAGTGTTATTGTTAGGGTTAGGTTTAGATTTATGGTAAGGGTGAGGGTGAGTGTGAGGGTGAATGTTAGGGTTAGGGTTAGGGTGAGGTTTATGTTTAGGGTTAGGATTAGGTTTAGGGTGAGGGTGAGTGTGAGGGTTAGGGTTAGGGTTAGGCTTAGGCTTAGGGTTAGGCTGAGGGTGAGGGTGGGGGTGAGGAATAGGGTTAGGGTGATGGTTAGGTTTAGGGTTAGAGTGAGGGTTAGGATTAGGATTAGGGTTAGGGTGAGGGCTAGGGTGAGGGTGAGGATTAGGGTAAGGCTTAGGCTTCGGGTTAGGCTGAGCTTGAGGTTGAGGGTGAGGGTTTCGGTTAGGGTGAGGGTTAGTTGAGCTTTAGGGTTAGGGTGTGGGTTAGGGTGAAGTTTTAGATGAGGATTAGAGTTACAGTGAGTTTGAGGATTAGGGTTAGGTATAGGGTTAGGGTTAGGATTAGGGTTAGGGTGAGTGTGAGTGTTAGGATTAGGGTTAGGCTTAGGTTTAGGGTTAGGTTTAGTGTTATTGTTAGGGTTAGGGTTAGCTTTATGGTGAGGGTTAGGGTGAAGTTTAGTGTTAGAGTTAGGGTGAGGTTTATGGTTAGTGTTAAGATTAGGGTTAGAGTGAGGGTGAGGTTTAGGTTTAGATTTAGGCTTAGGGTGAGGATTAGGGTTAGGATTATTGTGAGAGTTTGGGTTCCGCTTATGTTTAGGGTCAGCGTGAGGGTTAGGGTTAGGTTGAGGGTTAGGTTTAGGGATAGTGTGATGGTTAGAGTTAGGGTTAGGGTTAGGGTTAGGATGAGGATTAGAATTAGGATTTAGGTTAGGTTGAGGAATAGGGTGAGTTTGAGGGTTAGTATTAGGGTTAGGGTGAGGGTTTGGATGAGGGTTAGGGTTACAGTGAGGGTGAGGATTAGGGTTAGGTTGAGGGTTAGCGTTAGGATTAGGGTTAGGTTGAGGGTGAGTGTTAGGATTAGGGTTAGGCTTAGGGTTAGGGTTAGGTTTAGGGTTAGCATTAGTGTTATTGTTAGGATTAGGGTTAGATTTATGGTAAGGTGAGGGTGAGGGTGAGGGTGAAGTTTAGGGTTAGGGTTAGGGTGAGGTTTATGTTTAGTGTTAGGATTAGGGTTAGGGTGAGAGTGAGGTTTAGGGTTAGATTTAGGCTTAGGGTGAGGATTAGGGTTAGGATTAGGGTGAGAGTTTGGGCTCTGCTTATGTTTAGGGTTAGGGTTAGGGTTAGGGTTAGGTTGAGGGTTAGGTTTATGGATAGTGTGATGGTTAGAGTTAGGGTTAGGGTTAGGGTTAGGATGAGGATTAGAGTTAGGATTAAGGTTAGGGTGAGGACCAGGGTGAGGTTGAGTGTTAGTATTAGGGTTAGGGTGAGGTTTGGATGAGGGTTAGGGTTACAGTGAGGGTGAGGATTAGGGTTAGGTTGAGGGGTAGCGTTAGGATTAGGGTTAGGTTGAGGGTGAGTGTTAGAATTAGGGTTAGGCTTAGGGTTAGGTTTAGGATTAGGGTTAGGATTAGTGTTATTGTTCGGGTTAGGGTTATATTTATGGTAAGGTGAGGGTTAGGGTGAGGGTGAAGGTTAGGGTTAGGGTTAGGGTGAGGTTTATGGTTAGGGTTAGGATTAGGGTTAGGGTGAGGGTCAGGTTTAGGCTTAGATTTTGGGTTAGGGGGAGTGTTAGTTCGAGGGTTAGGGTTAGGGTTAGGGCTAGGGTTAAGGTTAGGTTGATGGTTATGTTGAGGTTTTGGGTTTGGATTAGTGTTAAAGTTAAGATTAGGGTGTAGGTTAGGGTGATTATGATGGTAAGGGTAAAGGAGAGGTTTTGGCTGGGGGTGAGTGTTAAGATAAGGGTGAGTGTTAGGGTTATTTTTCGGGTTAGGGTAAGGGTTAGTGTTAGGGTTAGGGTGAGGGTAAGATTGAGGATTCGGTTTAGGGTTAGTGTGAGGTTTAGGGTGAGGATGAGGGTTAGCGTTAGGGTGAGGTGAGGGATAGAATTAGGGTTAGGGTGAGGGCTAGGTTGAGGATGAGGTTTAGGTTTCAGGTTAGGGTGACGGCAAGGGTGAGTGTTAGGTTGAGGTTTAGTGTTAGCGATAGGGTTAGGTTTAGGATTAGGGTTAGGGTGAGGGTGAGTGTGAGGGTTTGGGTTAGGGTTAGGATTAGGCTTAGGGTTAGGGTGAGGATTATTGTTAGGGTTTGGATCAGGGTGAGGTTTAGGTTAGGTTTAGGGTTAGGATTATGGTGACTGTGAGATTTAGTGTTAGATATAGAGTTAGGGGTAAAGTTAGGGTGAGGGTTAGGTTGAGGGTTAGGGTTAGGGTGAGAGTTAGGTTTAGTATTAAGGTTAGGGTGAGGTTGAGTGTGAGGGTTAGGGTTAGGGTTAGGATTAGGCTTAGTGTTAGGGTGAGGGTTAAGATTAGGTTTTGAGTTATGATGAGGGTGAGGCTGAGGATTAGGGTTTGATTTAGGGTTAGATTTCGCGTTAGGTTTAGGGTTAGGTTTAGGGTTGTGGTGAGGGTTAGTGTTAGGGTTAGGGTTAGGCTGAGGGTGAGGGTGTGGGTGAGGGTGGGAGTGAGGGTTAGGGTTAGGTTTAGGGTTAGGTTTAGGGTTATTGTTAGTGTTATAGTAAGAGTTAAGTTTGCAGTGAGGGTGAGGCTGAGGTTGAGGGTTATGGTTATGGTTAGGGTTAGGGTTAGTGTTAGTGTTATTGTTAGGGTTAGGGTTAGAGTTACTGTGAGGTTGAGGGTGAGGGTGATAGTTTAGAGTTAGGGTGAGGTTTAGGGTGAGGTTTAGGGTTAGGTTTAGGCTGAGGGTGAGGTTTAGGGTTAGAGTTAGGGTTAGGGGGATGCTTATGGTGAGGTTTAGCGTTATGGTTAGTGTTAAGGTTAGGGTGAGGGTGAGGGTTAGGATGAGGTTTAGGGATAGGATTATGGTTAGGATTAGGGTTAGGGTGAGGGTGAGTGTAAGGGTTAGGGTGAGGGTTAGGCTTAGGCTTAGGGTTAGGATGAGGCTAAAAGTGGGGGTGAGGATTAGGGGTAGGGTGATGGTTAGGGTTAGGATTAGTCTTATTGTTAGAGTTAGGGTTAGAGTTCCGGTGAGGGTGAGGGTGCAGGTGAGGGTTAGGTTTAGGGTTAGTGTGAGGGTTAGTGCTTGGGTTAGGATTAGTTTTAGGGTCATGGTAAGTTTTAGGGTGAGGTTTTGGGTTAGTGTGATGGTTATGGTTAGGGTTAGGGTCAGGTTTAGGGTTTGGGTTAGAGTTAGGTTTAGGGTGAGAGGTAGGGGGAGGTTTAGGGTTAGGGTTAGGGTTAGGATTAGGGTTAGGTTGAGGGTGAGTGTGTGTGTTAGGGTTAGGTTTAGGATTAGGCTTAGGTTTAGGCTCAGGGTGAGGTTGAGGATGAAGTTTAGGGTTGGGGTGAGCATTAAGGTTCGGGTTACGTTTAGGTTTAGGGTGAGGGTTAGGGTAAAGGTTATGGTGAGGGAGAGGGTTAGGATTAGTTTGAAGGTTCGGGTTAGGGTGAGGGTGAGGATTAGCATTAGGTTTAGGGTGAGAGTTAGGATGAGGGTTAGTTTTAGGATTAGGGTTAGAGTGAGGGCTATTTTGAGTGTGAGATTTAGGCTTAGGGTTAGTGTGACGTTTAGGGTTAAGGTAAGGGTTAGGGTTAGGGTGAGGTTGAGGTTTAGGGTTAGAGTTAGTGTTACGGTTAGGCTGAGTTTGAGCATTAGGATTAGGGTTAGAGTTAGATTTAGGGTTAGGGTGAGGGTGAGGTTTAGGCTTAGGGTTAGGCTTAGGGTTAGCATTAGGATTAGGGTAAGCTTTCGGGTAAGTCTGAGGGTTAGGGTTAGGGTTAAGGTTAGGTTTAGGGTTAGGCTGAGTGTGAGCATGAAGGTGAGAGTTAGCGTTAGGGTGAGGTTTAGGGTTAGGGTTAGGGTGAGTGTTAAGGTTAGGTTGAAGGTTAGGTTTAGGGTTATGGTGAGGGTTAGGGTTAGGGTTAGGGTGAGGGTTAGGTTGAGGATTAGGGTTAGGATTAGGGTTAGGGTGAGGGCTAGGGTGAGGGTGAGTATTGGGGTTAGTATAAGTGTGAGGTTTAGGGTTAGGGTTAGGGAAAGGGTGAGGGTTAGGATGAGGGTTAGGGTTATGGTGACATGAGGGTTAGTGTTAGGGTGGGGCTTAGGGTTAGAATTAGGGTTAGGTTGATGCTGAGGTTTAGGATTAGTGTTATGGTTAGGGTTAGGTTTAGGGTTACGATTAGTGTTATTGTTAGGGTTAGGGTTAGATTTACTGTGAGAGTGAGGGTGAGGGTGAGAGTGAGAGTTAGGTTTAGGGTGAGGTTTAGGGTTAGGGTTAGGATTAGTGTTAAGGTGAGGGTGAGGTTTAAGGTTAGATGTAGGTTTAGGGGGAAGATTAGATCGAGGGTTAGTGTTAGGGTTAGTATTAGGGTTAAGGTTAGGGTGAGGGTTAGGTTGAGGTTTAGGGTTAGGTTTAGGGTTAGGGTTAGGGTGAATGTGAGTTTAAGGGTTAGGGTTAGGGTTAGGCTTAGGCTTATGGTTAGGCTGAGGTTGAGGGTGGGGGTGAAGATTAGGGTTATGGTGATGGTTAGGATTAGGGTTAGGGTGAGGGCTAGGATGAGGGTGAGGGTTAGTGTAAGGCTTAGGCTTAGGGTTAGGCTGAGCGTGAGGTTTTGGGTGAGGGTTAGGGTTAGGGTGATTGTTAAATTTACGGTTAGGGTGAGGGTAAGGGTGAGGTTTAGGGTAAGGTTGAGGGTAAGGGTGAGGATGATGGTAAGGGTAAAATTGAAGTTTACGCTGATGGTTAGGGTTAAAATAAGTCTGAGAGTTAGGGTTAGGATTAGGTTTAGGAAAAGGGTTAGGTTTTGGCTTAGGGTGAGGGTTAGATAGAGGATTAGGGTTAGGGTTAGTGTGAGGTTTAGGGTGAGGATGAGCCTATGGATTAGGGTGAGGGTGAGGGTTAGAGTTAGGGTTAGGGTGAAGGCTAGTGTGAGGGTGAGGGTTACGGTGAGGGTGAGGTTTAGGGTTAGATATAGGGTTAGCGAGAGGTTTAGGGTTAGAGTCAGTGTTAGGGTTAGGGTGAGGGTGAGGGTTAGGTTGAGGTTAAGGTTTAGGGGTACGGTTAGGGTTATTGTGAGTGTTAGTGTTAGGGTTAGAGTTAGTGTTTAGGTGAGGGTAAGTGTTTGGGTGTGGGTTTGGTTTAGGGTGAGTGTTATTGTTAGGGTGAGGGTTAGGGTTAGGGTTAGGGTTATTGTTAGAGTTAGGGTTACGGTTACGGTTACAGTGAGGGTCAGAGTGAAGTTTAGGGTTACGGTTAGGATAAGGTTTATGGTTAGGGTCAGGGTTAGAATAAAGGTTAGGCTGAGAGTGAAGTTTAGGTTTAGAGTTAGGTTTAGTGTTAGTTTTAGGGTTAGGGTGAGGGTTAGGGTTAGGCTTAGGCTTAGGCTTAGGCTTAGGCTGAGCATGGGGTTGAGGGTGAGGGTTAGGATGAGGTTTAGGGTTAGCATTAGGGTTAGTGTTAGGGCTAGGATGAGTGTTAGGTTCAGGTTAGAGTTAGGGATAGGGTTCGTTTTAGGATTAAGGTTAGGTTGAGGTTGAATGTGAGGATTAGGGTTAGGTTTAGGATTAGGCTTAGGGTTAGGGTGAGGGTTAAGGTTAGTGTTTGGGTTAGGGTGAGGATTAGGGTTTGGTTTAGGGTTAGGTTTAGGTTTAGGGTTAGGGTTACGGTGACGGTAAGGTTTAGGCTTAGGCTTAGGTTTAGGGTTAGAGGTATGGTTAGGGGGACTGTTAGGTTGCGGTTTAGGGTTAGGGTTAGTGTTAGGGTTAGGGTGATTTGTGAGGGTTAGGTTGAAGTTTAGGGATAGGGTTAGGTTTAGGATTAGGGTTAGGGTGAGGGTGAGTTGAGGGTTAGGTTGAGGTTTAGGCTTAGGCTTCGGGTTAGGCTGAGGGTGAGGGTGGGGGTGAGGATTAGGGTTAGGGTGATGGTTTTGTTTAGGGTTAGTGGTATTGTTAGGGTTAGGGTTAGATTTCCGGTGAGGGTGAGGGTGCGGGTTAGGGTTAAGGTTAGGGTTATTGTTAGGGTTAGGTTTAGGGTTAGCCTGAGGGTTAGCCTGAGGCTGATGTTGAGGGTGAGGTTTATGGTTAGGGTGAGAGTTAGGCTTAGGGTTAGGGTGATGTTTAGGGTTAGTGTGAGGGTTAGTGTTAGGGTTAGGGTGAGTGATAGGTTGAGGGTAAATGTTAGGCTGAGGCTTATGGTAAGGGTGAGGGTCAGGGTTAGGGTTAGAGTTATTGTTAGGATTAAGTTTAAGGTTATGGTTAAAGTGAGGGTGAGGATGAGGGTTAGGTTTAGTGTTAGGATGAGGTTTAGGTTTAGGGTTAGGGTTAGAGTTAGGGTTAGGGTGAGAGTGAGGTTTAGCGTTCGAGTTAGGGTTAGTGTTAGCATTAGGGTTTGGGTGAGAGTTAGTGTTAGGACTAGGCTTAGGCTTAGGCTTAGGCTTAGGCCCAGCTTGAGGGTGATGGTTAGGGTTAGGGTGAGGGGGAGGTTTAGTTTAGGCTTAGTGTTAGGATTAGGTTGAGGTTAAGGTTTAGGGTGAGGGTTAAGGTTAGGTTAGGGTGAGGTTTAAGATGAGGGTTAGGGTTTCAGTGAGAGTGAGGGTTAAGGTTAGGGCGAGGGTTAGGGTTAGGGTTATGGTTAGGGTGAGGGTGATGGTTAGTATTAGGGTTAGGGTTATTGTAAATGTTATGGTTAGGGTTACAATTCCAGTGAGGGTGAGGCTGAGAGTGAAGTTTAGGGTTAGGGTAAGGGTTAGTTTTTGGGTTAGGATTAGTGGTAATGTTAGGGTTAGGGTTAGACTTACGATTTGGGTGAGGGTGAGGTTGAGGGTGAGGGTTAGGGTTAGGGTTAGAGTGAGGCATAGGGTAAGGGTTAGGGTTAGGGTTAGATTGGGGATTAGGGTTAGGTTAGTGTGAGGTTTAGGGTGAGGATGAGGGTTAGGGTGAGGATTAGGGTTAGAGTTAGGATTAGGTTGAGGGCTAGTGTGAGGGTGAGTGTTAGGGTTAGGGTTAAGTTTATGGTGAGGTTTAGGGTGAGGGTTAGGTTTAGGTTTAGGGGGAGGCTTAGGTTTAGTGTGAGGGTTTCTGTTAGGGTGAGAGTGAGGGTGAGGGTAAGGGTTATGGTGAGGGTTAGGGTAATGGTGAGGGTTAGGGTTAGGATTAGGGATAGGTTTAGGGATAGGCTGAGGTTGAGGGTGAGGGTGAGGGTCAGGTTTAGGGTTAGGGTTATGGTTAGGGTGAGGTCTAGGGTGAGGGTGAGGGTTAGGGTGAAGGTGAGGGTGAGGGTGAGGGTCTTGGTTAGGTAATGGTTAGGGTTAGGGTGAGGATTAGTTGAGGGTTATGGTAAGGGTGAGCTTGAGGTTTAGGGTGTGGGTGAGCGTTAGGATTAGGGTGAAGGTTCGGGTGATGGTGAGTGTTAGGGTGAGGTAGAAGGTTAGGGTTAGGGCTAGGTGAGTGTTAGTGTTAGGCTTAGGATTATGTTGAGGTTTAGGATTAGGTTTACGGTTAGGGTGAGGTTTAGGGTGAGGGTGAGGGTTAAGGTTAGGGTTAGGTTTGTGGTGTGGATAAGTGATAGCAGGAGGGTTACGGTGAATGTTAGACTTAGCATTAGGGTTAGGGTGAGGGTGAGGGTGAGGATTAGGGTGAGTTTTAGGGTTAGGGTGAGGGTTATGGTTAGGCTTAGCGTGAGGGTGACGGTTAGAGTTAGAGTTACGGTGAGGATTTGGTTAAGTGTGAGGTTTAGGGTAAGGATGATGTTAAGTGTTAGGATGAGGGTTAGGGTGAGGGTGAGGGTTAGGGTTAAGGTTTGGGTTAGGGTGAGGGTTAGGGTGAGGGTTAAGGTTAGGGTTATGCTTAGGGTTAGGGTGAGGGTTAGGCTGAGGATTAGGGTTATGAATAGGGTGAGGGTTAGGGTGAGGGTGAGGGTTAGGTTTCGGGTTAGGGTCAGGGTGAGTTTGAGGTTTATGGTTAGAGATAGGTTTAGGGTGAGGGTTAGGGTGAGGGTTAGGTTTAGGGTTAGTGTTAGGGTTAATGGTTGGGTAAGCGTTAGGGTGAGGGTTAGGGTTAGGGATAGTGTTAGGTTTAGGATTAGGTTTAGGGTTAGGGTGAGTGTGAGGGTTAGGGTTTGGATAAGATTTAGGCTTAGGGTTAGTCTGAGGTAGAGTGTAAGTGTGAGGGTTAGGGTTAGGGTGCGGGTTATGGTTAGGGTTAGGTTTAGAGTTAGCCTTAAGTTGAGGTTTCGTGTTAGGGTTATGGTTAGTGCGAGGGTTAATTTTAGGGTTATGGTGTTGCTTAGGGTTAGTCTTAGGATTAGGCTTATGAATAGGCTGAGGGTGAGGGTGGGAGTGAGGATTAGGTTTAGGGTTAGGGTTAGGGTTAGGGTTATTGGTAGTTTTATGGTTAGGGTAAATTTTGTGGTGAGGTTGAGGTTGAGGGTGAGGGTTAGGTTTAGGGTGAGGTTTAGGGTGAGGTTTAGGGTTAGGTTTAATTTTAGGTTGAGATTGAGTGTGAGAGTTAGGATTAGGGTTAGGGTTAGTCTTAGGGATAGGGTGAGGATTAATGTTAGGGTTTGGTTTAGGGTGAGGTTGAGGCTGAGGATTAGGGTGAGTTTTAGTGTTAGGTTTAGGTTTAGGGTTAGGGTTAGGGTTAGGCTGAGGGTGAGGGTGGGGGTGAGGATTAGGATTAGGGTTAGGGTTAAAATTAGGGTTATTGTTAGTGTTATGGTTTGGGTTTAGTTTGCGGTGAGGGCAAGCCTGAGGTTGAGGGTTATGGTTAGGGTTAGGCTTAGTCTTGGGGTTAGGCTGAGCGTGAGTATGGTGGTGAGGAATAGGTTTTGGGTGATGGATAGTTTTAGGGTTAGGTTGAGGGTGAGGATGAGTCTTAGCATTAGGATTAGGTTTAGGGTGAGAGCTAGGGTGAGGGTGAGGGTTAGGGTTAGGGTTAGGCTTAGGGTTAGGCTTAGGGTGAGGGTGAGGGTGAGGGTTTGGGTTAGTGTGATGGATAGGGTTAGGTTTAGGGTGAGTGTTAGGATCTGGTTTAGGGTTAGGGTGAGTGTTAGCATGAGTGTGACGGTAATAATAAAGTTGAGGGTTAGGCTGAGGGTGAGTGGTCCCCTAAGGGTGAGGGTTAGGATTAGGTTGAGGTTAGGGTAAGGGTTAGGATGAGGGTTATTGTGAGGGTGAGGGTAAGATTGAGGATCAAGGTTGGGGTTTGTGTGAGGTTTAGGGTGAGGATGAGGGTTTGGGTTAGGGTGAGGGTTAAGGTTAGAATTAGGGTTAGGGTGAGGGCTAGGGTGAGGCTGAGGGTTAGGGTTAGGGTTAAGGTGAGGTTTAGGTTTCGGGTGAGAGTTAGGGTTACTGTGAGTATTAGTGTTAGAGTTAGGATTAGTGTTAGGGTGAGTGTAAGTGTTAGGGTGAGGGTTAGGGTTAGGGTGAGTTTTATGGTTAGGGTGAGGGTTAGGGTTATGTTTAGGGTGATTGTTAAGTTTTGAGTTAGGGTTACGTTGAGGGTGAGCGTCAGGGTTAGGGTTAGGGTGAGGTTTAGGTTTAGGTTTAGGGTTAGAGTTAGGGTGAGGGTGAGGGTGATGTTTATGTTTACAGTTAGGATTCAAGTGAGGGTGAGGATGAGGGTTAGGGTTAGGGTTAGTTTTAGGTTTAGGTTTAGGGTGAGGTTTAGGGTTAGGGTTATGGTTAGGATTAGGGTTAGGGTGAGGGTTAGGGTTAGGGTTAGCATGAGGGTTAAGAAGAGGGTTAGTTTTAGGATTATGGTTATGGTGAGGGCTAGGGTGAGGGTGAAGTTTAGGGTTGGGTTTAGGGTGAGGTTTAGGGTTAGGGTTAAGTTTAGGGTCAGTGTGAGTTTGAGGTTTAGTGTTAGAGATAGGGTTAGGTTGAGGGTTAGGGTGATTGTTAGTGTTAGGGTTAGCGTTAGGGTTAGGGTGAGGTTTAGGGTGAGGTTGTGTGTTAGGGTTGGGGTTAGGATTAGGATTAGGGTCAGGGAGAGGGTGAGTGTGAGGGTTAGAGTTAGGGTTAGGCTTAGGGTTAGCCTCAGGGTGAGGGTGAGGGTGAGTGTTAGGGTTAGGGTGAGGCTTATGGTTAGGGTTAGGGTGAGAGTTAGGGTTCGAGTTTAGGGTTAGGGTGAGGGTTAGGTTGAGGGTGTTAGTAATGTTAAAGTGAGGGTTAGGCTGAGGGTGAGGGCTACGGTAAGGGGGAGGGTTAGGGTTAGGGTGAGGGATAGGGTAAGGGTTAGGGTTAGGTTTAGGGTGAGGGTGAGGGTTAGATTGAGGATTAGTGTTAGGTTTAGTGTGAGGTTTAGGGTTTCGCTGAGGGGTAGGATTAGTGTGAGCGTTAGTGTTACGGTGAGGGTAAGTGTTAGGGAGAGGTTTAGGTTTAGGGTGAGGGTTATGATTATGGTGAGGCTTAGGATTAGGGTTAGGGTTATTGTTAGGGTTAGGGTTACAGTTACGGTGAGGGTGATCGTGAGGGTGAGGGTGAGGTTTAATGCTAGGGTTAGGGTGAGATTTTGGGTTAGGGTTAGTGTTAGAGTTAGGGTTAGGGTGAAGGTCAGGTTTAGGGTTAGTGTTAGTGTTAGGGTGATGGTTAGTGTGAGGGTTAGGGTGAGGGTTAGGGTCAGGGTTAGGGTTAGGGTGAGGGTTAGATTGATGGTAAGGGTTAGGGCTCGGGTTTCTTTTAGGATTAAGGTTAGTGTGAGGGTGAGTGTGATGGTTAGGGATAGGGTTAGGTTTAGGCTTAGGGTTAGGCTGAGGGTGAGTGTGAAGGTGAGGACTAGGGTTAGGGTGCCAGTTAGGGTTAGGGTTAGGGTTAGAATTAGCCTTAAGGTGAGGTTTATGGTTAGGGTTAGGTTTAGGATTCTGGTGAGTATGAGGGTTAGAGTTAGCTTGAGTGTTAGGCTGAGGGGTAGGGTTAGAGTTAGGGTGAGGGTTAGGGTTAATGTGAGTTTTAGGGTTATGGTTAGGGTTAGGGTTAGGTTGAGGGTTAGGTTGAGGTTTAGGGTTTGTGTTAGGGTAAGGGTGAGGGGGAGGTTTAGGGGGAGGTTCAGGTCAGGCTTAGTGTTAGGATTAGGGTGAGGTAAAGGGTTAGGGTGAGGGTTATGTTTAGGTTAGGGTGAGGGTTAAGATGAGGGTTAGGGCGAGTGTTAAGGTTAAGATTATGGTTAGGGTGAGGGTGATGGTTAGGATTAGGGTTAGGGTTATTGTAAATATTATGGTTAGGGTTATATTTCCAGTCAGGGTGAGGCTGAGAGTGAAGGTTAGGGTTAGGGTAACGGTTAGTTTTAGGGTTAGGATTAGTGGTAATGTTAGGGTTAGGGTTAGACTTACGATTTGGGTGAGGGTGAGGGTGAGGATTAGGGTGATTTTGAGGGTGAGGGTAAGGGTTAGGGTGAGAGTGAGGTTTAGGGTTAGGGTTATGGTTAGTGTGAGGTCTAGGGTGAGAGTGAGGTAATGGTTAGGGTTAGGGTGAGGATTAGCTGAGGGTTAGGGTAAGGGTGAGCTTGAGGTTTAGGGTGTGTGTGAGCGTTAGGGTTAGGGTGAGGGTTCGGGTGATGGTGATGGTTAGGGTGAGGTAGAAGGTTAGGGTTAGGTTTAGGTGAGGGTTAGTGTTAGGGTTAGGGTTAGGGTGAGGGTTAGGATTAGGTTTAGGGTTAGGGTGAGGTAAAGGGTGAGGGTGAGGAGTAAGGTTAGGGTTAGGTTTGTGGTATGGATAAGTGATAGAATGAGGGTTAGGGTGAGTGTTAGACTTAGCATTAGAGTTATGGTGAGGATTAGGGTGAGTTTTAGGGTTAGCGTGAGGGTTAGGGTTAGGCTTAGCGTGAGGGTGACGGTGAGGGTGACGGTTAGGGTTAGAGTTACGGTGAGGATTCGGTTATGTGTGAGGTTTAGGGTGAGGATGAGGTTAAGGGTTAGTATGAGGGTTAGGGTGAGGTTGAGGGTTAGGGTTAAGGTTTGGGTTAGGGTGAGGGTTAGGGTGAGGGTTAGGGTTAGGGTTATGCTTAGGGTTAGGGTGAGGGTTAGGCTGAGAGTTAGGGTTATGATTAGGGTGAGGGTTAGGGTGAGGGTGAGGGTTAGGGTTGTTATTAGTGTTAGGGTCAGATTTAGGGTTACTGTGAGTTTTTGGGTGAGGGTTAGGTTGAGGCTTAGAGTTATGGTTAAGATGAGGGTTAGGGTAAGGGGTAGGGTTACGGTTAGAGTGAGGGTTAGGTTTATTGTGAGAGTTTGGGTTAGGGTTAGAGTTAGGATTAGTGTGAGGGTAAGAATTAGGTGACGGTTAGGGTGAGGGTGAGGTTTAGCATTAGGAATAGTGATAGGATTAGTGTAAAGCTGAGGGTGAGGGTGAGGTTTAGGTTTAGGGTTAGGGTGAGGGCTTGGGTGAGGGTTAGGTTAAGGTTAAGGGTTAGGGTGAGAGTTATGGTAATGGTAAACTTGAGGGTTAGCCTGAGGGTGAGGGTTAAGATAAGGGTGAGGTTTAGGGTTAGGGTGAGGGTTAGGTTAAGGGTTCGGGTTACGGTTATGGTGAGGGTAAGATTGATGATTAGGGTTAGGGTTAGTGTGAGGTTTAGGGTGAGGTCGAGGGTTAGGGTTAGGGTGAGGGTTAGCGTTAGAATTAGGATTAGGGTGAGGGCTAGGATGAGGGTGAGGTTTAGGTTAGGGTTAGGGTTAAGGTTTAGGGTTACTGTGAGGGTTAGGGTTAGTGTGCGGGTTAGTGTTAGAGTTAGGGTTAGTGTTAGGGTGAGGGTAAGTGTTAGGGTGAGTGTTTGGGTTAGGGTGAGGATTATGCTTAGGTTGAGGGTTTGGTTTAGGGTTAGGGTTATTGTTAGGGTTAGGATTAGGAATAGGGTTAGGGTGAGGGTGAGTGTGTGGGTTTGGGTTAGGTTTAGGTTTAGGCTTAAGGTTAGGCTGAGGGTGAGGTTGAGGCTGAGGGTTAGGTTTAGGTTGATGGTTAGGGTTAGGGTTAGGGTGAGGGTTAGGATGAGGGTTAGAGTTGGGATTAGTGTTTTGGTGAGGGCTACGGTGAAGGTGAGGTTTAGGGTTATGTTTAGGGTGAGGTTTAGTTTTAGGGTTAGGGTTAGGGTTAGGGTTAAGGTGAGGCTGAGGCTTAGGTTTAGAGATTGGGTTAGGGTGAGGGTTAGGCTTAGGGTTAATGTTGGGTTTACGTTTAGGGTGAGGGTTAGGGTTAGGATGAGGGTTAGGGTTAGGGCTTGGAGTAGGATTAGTGTTATGGTGAAGGTGAGTGTGAGTGTGAGGGTTAGGGTTAGGCTAAGGGTTAGGCTTAGGTTTAGGCTGAGGTTGAGGGTGAGGGTTAAGGTGAGGGTGAGGGTGAGGTTTAGGGTTAGATTTAGGGTTAGTGTGAGGGTTAGTGTTAGGATTGGTGTTAGGGTTAGGGTTAGGGTGAGGGTTAGGGTGAGGGTTATGGTTAGGGATCAGGTTAGATTTAGGATTAGGGTTAGTGTGAGTATGAGTGTGAGGATTAGTGTTAGGGTTAGGCTGAGGGTGAGGGTGAGGGTTAGGGTTAGGGTGAGGGTTAGGGTTAGGGTTAGGGTGAGGGTTAGGATGAGGGTTAGAGTTAGGATTAGGGTTTGGGTGAGGGCTAGGGTGAAGGTGAGGTTTAGGGTTATGTTTAGGGTGAGGTTTAGGGTTAGGGTTAGGATTAGGTTTAGGGTTAAGGTGAGGGTGAGGTTTAGGTTTAGAGTTAGGGTTAGGGTGAGGGTAAGGTTTAGGGTTAATGTTCAGTTTAGGGTTAGGGTGAGGGTTAGGGTTAGGGTGAGGGTTAGGGTTAGGGCTGGGAGTAGGATTAGTGTTAAAATGTGGGTGAGTGTGAGTGTGAGGGTTCGGGTTAGGGTTAGGGTGAGGTTTAGGATTAGAGTTAGGGTTAGTATGAGGGTTAGTGTTAGGATTTGTGGTAGGGTTAGGTTTAGGGTGAAGGTTAGGGTGAGCATTATGTTTAGGGATCGGGTTAGATTTAGGATTAGGTTTAGCGTGAGTGTGAGTGTGAGGATTAGTGTTAGGGTAGGTTTAGGGTTAGAATGAGGGTGAGGGTGAGGGTTAGGGTTAGGGTGAGGGTTAGGGTTAGGGATAGGGTGAGGGTTAGGATGAGGTATAGTGTTAGGATTAAGGTTACGGTGAGGGCTATGGTGAGGGTTAAGGTTAGGGTTAGGTTTAAGGTGAGGATTAGGGTTCAGGTTAGTTTTAGGACTAGTGTTAGGGTGTGGGCTAGGGTGAGGGTGAGGGTTAGGGTTAGGGTTAGTCTTAGTCTTAGGGTTAGGCTGAGGGTGAGGGTGGGGGTGAGGAATAGGGTTTGGGTGATTGTTAGGGTTAGGGTTAGGGTGAGGGTTAGGATGAGGGTTAGGGTTAGGATTAGGTTTAGCGTGAGGGCTAGGGTGAGGGTGAGGATTAGGCTTAGGCTTAGGCTTAGGCTTAGGCTTAGGCTGAGGATGAGGGTGTAGGGGTGAGGAATAGGTTTTGGGTGATGGTTAGGGTTAGGTTTAGGGTGAGGGTTAGGATGAGGGTTAGGGTTAGGATAAGTTTTAGGGTGAGGGCTAGGGTGAGGGTGAGGGTGAGGGTGAGTGATAGGGTTAGGCTGATGGATAGTGTTAGGTTTAGGGCAAGTGTTAGGATGAGTGTTAGGGTTAGGGTGAGGGTTAGGGTGAGCATGACGGTATCATTAAAGGTGAGGTTTAGGCGGAGAGTGAGTGTTCCCCTAAGGGTGAGTGTTAGGATTAGGGTGAGGGTTAGCATCAGGTTTAGGGTGAGGGTTAGGGTGAGGGTGAGTGTTAGATTGAGGATTAGGGTTAGGGTTAGTGTGAGGTTTAGGCTGAGGATGAAGTTGAGGGTTAGGGTGAGGGTTATGGTTAGAATTAGGATTAGAGTGAGTGCTAGGGTGAGGGTTAGGGTTAGGGTTAGGGTGAGTGTGAGGTTTCGGGTTAGGGTGAGAGTTAGGGTTACTGTGAGGGTTAGTGTTTGATTTAGGGTTAGGGTAAGGGTTAGGGTAAGTGTTAGGTTGAGAGTTAGGGTTAGGGTGAGTGTTATGTTTAGTGTGAGGGTTAGGGTTAGGTTTAGGGTTATTGTTAGGTTTAGGTTTAGTGTTACAGTGAGGGTGAGGGTGAGGGTTAGGGTTAGGGTGAGGTTTAGGGTTAGGGTTAGTGTTTTAGTTAGGGTTAGGGTGAGGGTGAATTTTAGGGTTAGAGTTATGGTTAGAGTGAGGGTTAGGATGAGGATTAGGGTTATGATTAGGGTTAGGGTGAGGGCTAGGGTGACGGTGAGGTTTAGGGTTTGTGTTAGGGTGAGTTTTAGGGTTAGGGTTAGGGTGAGCTTTTGGACGAGGGTTAGGGTTTCAGTGAGGGTGAGGGTTAGGGTTAGTTTGAGTGTTAGGGTTAGGATTAGGATTAGGGTGAGGGAGAGTGTTAGCATTAGGGTTAGGCTTAGGTTTAGGGTTAGGTTTAGGGTTAGGATTAGTGTTATTGTTTGGGTTAGGGTTAGAGTTACTGTGAGGGTGAGGGTGAGTTTGAGGGTGAGGGTTAAGATGAGGTTTAGGGTTTCAGTGTGGGTGAGGGTTAAAGTTAGGGTGAGGGTTAGGGTTAGGATTAAGGTTAGGTTGAAGGTGATGGTTAGGATTAGGGTTAGGGTTATTGTAAATGTTATGTTTAGGGTTACATTTGCAGTGAGGGTGAAGCTGAGGGTGAAGGTTAGGGTTAGGGTAAGGGTTAGTTTTAGGGTTAGGATTAGTGTTAATATTAGGGTTAGGGTTAGATTTACGGTTTGGGTGAGGGTGAGGGTGAGGGTTAGGGTTAGGGTTAGGGTGAAGTTTAGAGTTAGGGTTAGGATTAGGGATAGGGTGAGGGAGAGGTTTAGGACTAGAGTTAGGTTGAGGGGGAGGGTAAGGGTGAGTGTTAGGTTTAGGGTTAGTGTTAGGGTTAGCGTTAGGTTTAGGGTGAGGGTAGGGTTGAGGTTTAGGTTTAGGGTTAGGTTTAGGGTGAGGATTAGGGTTAGGGTGAGGGTGAGGGTGGGGGTCAGGATTAGGGTTACAGTGATGGTTAGTGTTAGCATTAGGTTGAGGGTTAGAATGAGGGTTAGGGTTTCGATTAAGGTTAGGGCTCGGGCTCTGGTGAGAGTGATGTTAGTTCGAGGTTTTGGGTTAGGGTTAGTGTTAGGGTTAAGGGTAGGTTGATGGTTATGTTGAGGTTTTGGGTAGGGTTAGGGTTAGGGTTAGGCTTAGGCTTAGGGTTAGGCTGAGGGTGAGGGCGGGGGTGAGGATTAGGGTTACGGTGATGCTTTGGGTTAGGGTTAGGTTGAGGGTTAGAATGAGGGTTAGGGTTAGGATTAAGGTTAGGGTGAGGGCTCGGGTGAGGGTGAGGATTAGGGTAAGGCTTAGGCTTAGGGTTAGGCTGAGCTTGAGGTTGAGGTTGAGGGTTCCGGTTAGGGTGATGGTTAGGTTTACAGTTAGGGTGAGGGTTTGTATGAGGTTTAGGGTTAGGGTTTGGGTTAGGGTGATTATGATGGTAAGGGTAAAGGAGAGGTTTTGGCTGAGGGTGAGTGTTAAGATAAGGGTGAGGGTTAGGTTTAGGTTTAGGGTTAGAGTAAAGGTTAGTGTTAGGGTTAAGGTGAGGGTTAGATTGAGGATTCCGTTTAGGGTTAGTGTGAGGTTTAGGGTGAGGATGAGGGTTAGGGTTAGGGTGAGGGTGAGGGATAGAATTAGGGTTAGGGTGAGGGCTAGGGTAAGGATGAGGTTTAGGTTTTGGGTTAGGTTGAGAGCTAGGGTGAGTGATAGGGTGAGGTTTAGTGTTAGGGATAAGGTTAGGTTTAGGATTAGGTTTAGGGTTACGGTTAGGATTAGGCTTAGGTTTAGGGTTAGGATTAGGCTTAGGGTTAGGCTGAGGACACAGGGTAGGTTTTGGGTTAGGGTTATGGTGAGGGTTGGGGTTAGGGATAGGGTTAGGCATAGGGTTAGGCTGACGGTGAGGGTGGGGGTGAGGATTAGGGTTAAGGTTAGGGTTTGGTTTAGGTTATTGTTAATGTTATGGTTAGGGTTAATTTTGCAGTAAGGGTAGGCTGAGGGTGAGGGTTATGGTTAGGATTAGTGTTTGGGTTAATGTTATTGTTAGGGTTAGGGTTAGGGTTAGAGTTACGGTGAGGTTGAGGGTGAGGGTGAGGTCAGAGTTAGGGTGAGGTTTAGAGTGAGGTTTAGGGTTAGGGTTAGGGTGAGGGTGAGGTTTAGGGTTTGATATAGGGTTAGGGGGAGGGTTAGGATTAGGGTTAATGTTAGGCTTAGGGTGAGGGTGAGGGTTAGGTTGAGGTTAAGGTTTAGGGTTAATGTAAGGGTTAGTGTTAGGGTTAGGGTTAGTGTTAGGGTTAGTGTAAGTGTTAGGTTGAGCGTTTGGGTTAGGGTGAGTGTTATGGTTAGGGTGAGGGATAGGGGTAGGGTTAGGGTTATTGTTAGGTTTAAGGTTGGCGTTACGGTTACAGTGAGGGTGAGAGTGAGGGTTAGGGTTAGGGTTAGGATGAAGTTTAGTGTTATGTTATTGTTAGAATTAGGGTTAGGGTGAGACTGAGGTTTATGTTTACAGTTAGGCTTAGTGTTAGTTTTAGGTTTAGGGTGAGGGTTAGGGTAAGGCTTAGGCTTTGGCTTAGGCTTAGGCTGAGCATGAGGTTGAGGGTGAGGGTTAGGATGAGGTTTAGGGTTAGGATTAGGGATAGGGATAGGGATAGGGTGAGGGTTAAATTGCGGGTTAGGGTTAGGGATCAATTCAGGTTTAGGATTAAGTTTAGGGTGAGGTTTAGTGTAAGGGTTAGGGTAAGTGTTAGGATTAGGCTTAGGGTTAGGGTGAGGGTTAAGTTTAGGGTTTGTGTTATGGTGAGGGTGAGGCTGAGGATTAGGGTTTGGTTTAGGGTTAGATTTAGGGTTAGGTTTAGGTTTAGGCTAAGAGTTACGGTGAGGGTTAGGGTTAGGGTTAGGGTTAGGCTGAGGGTGATGTTGGGGGTGAGGGTGAGGATTAGGGTTAGTGTTAGGGTGAGGGTTAGGATGAGGGTTAGGGTTAGGATTAGGGTGATGGTGAGATTTAGGGTTAGGGTGAGGTCTAGGGTGAGGTTGAGGGTTAGGGTTAGTGTTATGGTGAGGTTTAGGGTTTGGGTTAGGGTGAGGGTGAGGGTTTGAATGAGGGTTAGGATTACTGTGAGTGTGAGTGTTAGGGTTAGGTTGAGGGTTAGGGTTAGGATTAGGGTTAGGGTGAGGGTGAGTGTTAGGATTAGGGTTAGGCTTAGGTTTAGGGTTAGGATTAGTGTTATTGTTAGGGTTAGGGTTAGATTTATGGTAAGGGTGAGGTTGAGGGTGAATCTTAGGGTTAGGGTTAGCTTGAGGTTTATGGTTAGGGTTAGGATTAGGTTTAGGGTGAGGGTGAGGTATAGTGTTAGATTTAGGGTTAAGGGGAGTGTTAGTTCGAGGTTAGGGTTAGGTTTAGTGTTAGGGTTAAGGTTAGGTTGATGGTTACGTTGAGGTTTTGGGTTAGGGTTAGGGTTAGTGTTATGATTTGGGTTGGGTGAGGGTGAGTGTGAGGTTTAGGGTTAGGGTTAGGCTTAGACTTATGGTTAGGCTGAGGGTGAGGGTGGGGGTGAGGATTAGGGTTAGGGTGATGGTTAGGGTTAGGGTTGGGGTGAGGGTTAGAATGAGGGTTAGGATTAGGATTAGGGTTAGGGTGAGGGCTAGGGTGAGGGTTTCGGTTAGGGTGAGGCTTAGTATGAGGTTTAGGGTTAGGGTGTGGTTTAGGGTGATTATGATGGTAAGGGTAAAGGAGAGGTTTTGGCTGCGGGTAAGTGTTAAGATAAGGGTGAGTTTTAGGGTTATTTTTCGTGTTAGGTTAAGGGATAGTGTTAGTGTTAGGGTGAGGGTTAGATTGAGGATTCGGTTTAGGATTAGTGTGATTTTTAGGGTGAGGATGAGGATTAGGGTTAGGGTGAGGATGAGGTTTAGGTTTAGGGTTAGGCTGAGGGCTATGGTGAGTGTTAGGGTGAGGTTTAGTGTTAGGGATAGGGTTAGGTTTAGGATTAGGTTTAGGGTGAGGGTGAGTGTGAGAGTTAGGGCTAGGGTTAGGATTAGGCTTAGGGTTAGGGTGAGGATTAGTGTTAGGGTTTGGGTTAGGGTGAGGGTGAGGCTGAGGATTAGGGTTAGGTTTAGGATTAGGGTTAGGTTTAGGGTTAGGGTTAGGTTTAGACAGGGTTAGGGTTAGGGTTAGGGTTATGTTGAGGGTTATGATTAGGGATAGGGTTAGGCTTAGGGTTAGGCTGAGGGTGAGGATTATGGTTAGGGTTAGGGTTTGATTTAGGTTATTTTTAGTGTTATGGTTAGGGTTAAGTTTGCGGTGAGGGTGAGGCTGCGGGTGAGGGTTATTGTTAGGGTTAGAGTTAATGTTATTGTTAGGGTTAGGGTTAAAGTTACGGTGACGTTGAGGGTAAGGGTGAGCATTAGTGTTAGGGTGAGGTTTACGGTGAGTTTTAGGGTTAGGTTTAGGGTTAGGGTTAGGGTGAGGTTGAGATTTAGTTTTAGATGTAGGGTTAGGGGAAAGGTTAGGGTGAGGGTTATGGTTAGGGTAAGTATTAGGCTTAGGGTAAGGGTGAATGTTAGGTTGAGGTTAAGTGTTAGGGTTAAGGATAGTGTTAGTGTGAGGGTTAGTGTTAGGGTTAGGGTTATTGTTATGGTTAGCGTAAGTGTTAGGTTGAGGGTTTGGGATAGGGTCAGGTCATAGTTAGGGTGAGGGTTAGGGTTAGGTTTAGGGTTATTGTTAGGGTTAGGGTTAGAGTTACGGTTAAAGTGAGGGAGAGAGTGAGGGTTAGGGTTAGGGTAAGGATGAGGTTTAGGGTTATGTTAGGGTTAGAATTAGGGTTAGGGTGAGAGTGAGGTTTAAGTTTAGAGTTAGGCTTTGTGTTAGTTTTAGGCTTAGAGTGAGGGTTAGGGTTAGGTTTACGCTTAGGCTTAGGCTTAGGCCGAGCATGAGGTTGAGGGTGAGGGTTAGGATGAGGTTTAGGATAAGGATTAGGTTTAGGGTTAGGGCTAGGTTGAGGGTTAGGTTGAGGGTTAGGGTTAGGGTGAGAGTTAGGTTTAGTATTAAGGTTAGGGTGAGGTTGAGTGTGAGGTTTAGGGTTAGAGTTAGGATTAGGCTTAGGGTTAGGATGAGGGTTAAGATTAGGGTTTGTGTTATGGTGAGGGTGAGGCTGAGGATTAGGGTTTGGTTTAGGGTTAGATTTAGGATTAGGTTTAGGGTTAGGGTTAGGGTAATGGTGAGGGTTAGGGTTAGGGTTAGGCTTAGGCTTAGGGTTAGGCTGAGGGTGAGTGTGGGGGTGAGGATTAGGGTTAGGGTTAGGTTTAGGGTTATTGTTAGCGTCATGGTTAGGGTTAAGTTTGCGGTGAGGGTGAGGCTTAGGTTGAGGGTTATGGTTATGGTTAGGGTTAGGGTTAGTTTTAGTGTTATTGTTAGGGTTAGAGTTACTGTGAGGTTGAGGGTGAGGGTGAGGGTTTAGGGTTAGGGTGAGGTTTAGGGTGAGGTTTAGGGTTAGGTTTAGGGTTAGGGTGAGGGTGAGTTTTAGGGTTAGAGTTAGGGTTGCGGGAGGGTTAGGGTGAGTGTTAGGGTTCGGGTGAGCGTGAGGGTTAGGATGAGGTTTAGAGATAGGTTTAGGGTTAGGATTAGGTTAGGGTGAGGCTGAGTGTAAGGGATAGGGTGAGGGTTAGGGTTAGGCTTAGGGTTAGGATGAGGGTGAGGGTGGGGTTGAGGATTAGGGTTAGGGTGACGGTTAGGGTTAGGATTAGTGTTATTGTTAGAGATAGTGTTAGAGTTCCAATGAGGGTGAGGTTGCGGGTGAGGGTTAGGTTTAGAGTTAGTGTGAGGGTTAGTGTTAGGGTCATGGTAAGTGTTAGGGTGAGGGTTTGGGTTAGTGTGAGGGTTATGGTTAGGGTTAGGGTGAGTTTTTGGGTTTGGGTTAGAGTTAGGTTTAGGGTGAGAGGTAGGGGGAGGTTTAGGGTTAGGGTTAGGTTTAGGATTAGGGTTAGGGTGAGGGTGAGTGTGTGTGTTACGGTTACATTTAGGATTAGGCTTAGGTTTAGGCTGAGGGTGAGGGTGAGGGTGAGAGTTAGGGTTAGGGTGAGTGTTAAGGTTAGGTTGAGGGTTAGGTTTAGGGTTATGGTGAGGGTTAGTGTTAGGGTTAGGGTGAGGGTTAGAATGAGGATTAGGGTTAGGATTAGAGTTAGGGTGAGAACTAGGGTGAAGGTGAGTATTAGAGTTACTGTTAGTGTGAGGGTTAGGGTTAGGGTTAGGGAAAGCGTGAGTTAGGGTTATGGTGACATGGGGGTTAGTGTTACAGTGGGGCTTAGGGTTAGAATTAGCGTTAGGGTAATGGTGAGCTTCGGATTACTTTTAGGGTTAGAGTTAGGTTTAGGGTTAAGATTAGTGTTATTGTTAGGGTTAGGGTTAGATTTACTGTGAGAGTGAGGGTGAGGGTGGGGGTGAGAGTTAGATTTAGGGTGAGGTTTAGGTTTAGGGTTAGGATTAGTGTTAGGGTGAGGGTGAGGTTTAAGTTTAGATGTAGGGTTAGGGGGAAGGTTAGATCGAGCGTTAGGGGTAGTGTTAGTGTTAGGGTTAAGGTTAGGGTGAAGGTTAGGTTGAGGTTTAGGGTTAGGGTTAGGGTTAGGTTTAGGGTGAGGGTGACTGTGAGAGTTAGGGTTAGGGTTAGGCTTAGGCTTAGGGTTAGGCTGAGGTTGGGGGTCAGTATTAGGGTTATGGTGATGGTTAGGATTAGGGTTAGGTTGAGGGCTAGGGTGAGGATGAGGGTTAGGTTAAGGCTTAGGCATATGCTTAGGGTTAGGCTGAGCATGAGGTTTTGTGTGAGGGTTAGGGTTAGGGTGATGGTTAAGTTTACGGATAGCGTGAGGGTTAGGATGAGTTTTAGGGTTAGGGTGAGGGTAAGGGTGAGGATGATGGTAAGGGTAAAAATGAAGTTTACACTGAGGGTTAGGGTTAAGATAAGGCTGAGGGTTAGGGTTAGGTTTAGGGTTAGGTAAGAGTTAGGCTTAGGGTGAGGGTTAGATTGAGAATTAGTGTTAGGGTTAGTGTTTTGGGTTAGGGTGAGGATGAGAGTCTGGGTTAGGGTGAGGGTGAGGGTTAGAATTAGGGTTAGGGTGAGGGCTAGGGTGAGGGTGAGGGTGAGGGTGAGGTTTAGGGTTAGATTAGGGTTAGGGAGAGGGTTAGGGGTAGGGCTATGGTTAGGGTCAGTGTTAGGGTTAGGGTTAGGGTGAGGGTTAGGTTGAGGTTAAGGTTTAGGGTTACTGTTAGGGTTAATGTGAGTGTTAGTGTTAGGGTTAGAGTTAGTGTTAGGGTTAGGGTAAGTGTTAGGGTGAGGGTGAGGGCTTGGTTTAAGGTGAGGGTTATAGTTAGGGTGAGGGTTAGGGTTAGGGTTAGGGTTATTGTTAGGGTTAGGGTTAAGGTTACGGTTACAGTGAGGGTTAGAGTGAGGTTTAGGGTTACGGTTAGGATGAGGTTTAGGGTTAGGGTTAGGGTTAGAATTAGGGTTAGGGTGAGAGTGAGGTTTAGGTTTAGAGTGAGTGTTAGTGTTAATTTTAGGGTTAGGGTGAGGGTTAGGGTTAGGCTTAGGCTTAGGCTTAGGCTTAGGCCGAGCATGAGGTTGAGGGTGAGGGTTAAGATGAGGTTTAGGGTTAGGATTAGGGTTAGGGTTATGGCTAGGGTGAGGGTTAGGTTGAGGGTTAGGGTTAGGGATAGGGTTAGATTTAGGATTAAGATTAGGTTGAGGTTGAATGTGAGGGTTAGGGTTAGGTTTAGGATTAAGCTTAGGGTTAGGGTGAGGGTTAAGGTTAGGGTTTGCATTAGGGTGAGGGTGAGGCTGAGGATTAGGGTTTGGTTTAGGGTTAGGTTTAGGTTTAGGTTTAGGTTGAGGGTCAGGGTTAGGGTAACGGTGACGGTTAGGGTTAGGTTTAGGCTTAAGAATAGGGTTAGAGTTATGGTTAGGGGGACTGTTAGGTTGAGGTTTAGGGTTAGGGTTAGTGTTAGGGTTAGTGTGATTGTGAGGGTTAGGTTGAGGTTTAGGGATAGGGTTAGGTTTAGGATTAGGTTTAGGGTGAGGGTGAGTGTGAGGGTTAGTTTGAGGATTAGGCTTAGTCTTCTGGTTAGGCTGAGGGTGCGGGTCAGGGTTAGGGTTAGGGTTAGGGTGGGGTTTAGGGTTAGGGTTAGGGTAAGGATTTGGGTGAGGGTGAGATTTAGTGTAAGATATAGGGTTAGGGGGAGGGTTAGGGTGAGGGTTAGGGTTAGGGTTAGTGTTAGGGTTAGGGTGAGGTTGAGGGTTAGGTTGAGGTTTAGGGTTAGGTTAGGGTTAGTTTGAGGGTTATTGTTAGGGTTAGGGTTAGTGTTAGTGGGAGGATAAGTGTTAGGGTAAGTGTTTAGGTTGGGGTGAGGGTTATGGTTAGGGTGAGTGTTAGGATTAAGGTTAGAGTTATTGTTAGTGTTAGGTTTAGGGTTAGGCTTAGGGTTAGCCTGAGGGTGATGTTGAGGGTGAGGTTTATGGTTAGGGTGAGGGTTAGGCTTAGGGTTAGGGTGATGGTTAGGGTTAGTGTGAGGGTTAGTGTTAGGATTAGGGTGTTAGGTTAAGGGTAAATGTTAGGGTGAGGCTTATAGTAAGGGTGAGGGTTAGGGTTAGGGTTAGAGTTATTGTTAGGGTTAAGTTTAAGGTTATGTTTAATGTGAGGGTGAAGGTGAGGGTTAGGTTTAGTGTTAAGATGAGGTTTAGGGTTAGGGTTAGAGTTAGGGTTAGTCTGAGAGTGAGGTTTAGGGTTAGAGTTATGGTTAGTGTTAGGGTTAGGGTTAGGGTGAGGGTTAGGGTTAGGACTAGACTTAGGCTTAGGCCTAGGCCCAGCTTGACGGTTAGGGTTAGGGTTAGGGTTAGGGTGAGGGTGAGGGTTAGGGTGAAGGTTAGGATGAGGTTTAGTGGTAGGATTAGGGTTAGAGTTCGGGTTAGGGTGAAGGTCAGGTTTAGGATTAGTGTTAGGGTTAGGGTGATGTTTAGGGTGAGGGTTAGGGTTAGGGTTAGTGTTAGGGTTAGGTTTAGGGTGAGGGTTGGGTTGAGGGTAAGGATTAGGGATAGGATTAGGTTTAGGATTATGGTTAGTGTGAGGGTGAGTGTGAGGGTTAGGGTTAGCGTTAGGTTTAGGCTTAGGGTTAGGCTGAGGGTGAGGGTGAAGGTGAGGATTAGGGTTAGGGTGCTGGTTAGGCTTAGGGTTAGGGTTAGAATTAGCCTTAAGGTGAGGTTTAGGGTTAGGGTTAGGTTTAGGTTTCTGGTGAGGGTGAGGGTTAGAGGCAACTTGAGGGTTAGGGTGAGGGGTAGGGTTAGGGTTAGGGTGAGTGTTAGGGTTAATGTGAGGTTTATGGTTGGGTTTAGGGTTAGGGTTAGGTTGAGGGTTAATTTGAGGGTTAGGGTTTGTGTTAGGTTTAGGGGGAGAGGGAGGTTTAGGTTAGGCTTAGTGTTAGGATTAGGGTGAGGTTAAGGGTTAGGGTGAGGATTAAGTTTAGGTTAGGGTGAGGGTTAAGATGAAGGTTAGGGTTTCAGTGAGAGTGAGGTTAAGGCTAGGGCGAGGGTTAGGATTAGGGTTATGGTTAGGGTGAGGGTGATGGTTAGGATTAGGGTTAGGGTTATTGTAAATGTTATGGTTAGGGTTACGTTTCCAGTGAGGGTGAGGCTGAGAGTGAAGTTTAGGGTTAGGGTAAGGGTTAGTTTTAGGGTTAGGATTAGAGGTAATGTTAGGGTTAGGGTTAGACTTAGGATTTGGGTGAGGGTGAGGTTGAGGGTGAGGGTTAGGGTTAGGGTAAGGGTTAGGGTTAGGGTTAGATTGGGGATTAGCGTTAGGGTTAGTGTGAGGTTTAGGGTGAGGATGAGGTTTAGGGTGAGGGTTAGGGTTAGAATTAGGATTAGGTTGAGGGCTAGCGTGAGGGTGAGGGTTAGGGTTAGGGTTAAGTTTAGGGTGAGGTTTAGGGTGAGGGGTAGGTTTAGCTTTAGGGTGAGGGTTAGGATTAGTGTGAGGGTTACGGTTAGGGTGAGAGTGAGGGTGAGGCTAAGGGTTATGGTGAGGGTTAGGGTGAGGGTGCGGGTTAGGGTTAGGTTGAGGTTTAGGGTGATAGTTAGTTTTAGGGTTAGGGTTAGTGTTAGTGTTAGGGTTAGGGTGAGGGTTAGGTTGAGGGTAAGGGTTAGGGCTTGGGTTAGTTTTAGGTTTATGGTTAGGGTGAGGGTGAATGTGAGGGTTAGGGTTAGGGTTAGGGTTAGGCTTAGCGTTAGGCTGAGGGTGAGGGTGAAGGTGAGGATTAGTCTTAGGTTGCCGGTTAGGGTTAGGGTTAGGGTTCGAATTAGCCTTAAGGTGAGGTTTAGGGTTAGGGTTAGGGTTAGGGTTCTGGTGAGGGTGAGGGTTAGACTTAGCTTGAGGTTTAGAATGAGGGGTAGGGTTTGGGTTAGGGTGAGGGTTAGGGTTAATGTGAGGTTTAGGGTAGGGTTAGGTTTAGGGTTAGGTTGAGTGTTAGTTTGAGGGTTAGGGTTTGTGTTAGGGTTAGGGTGAGGGGGAGGTTTAGGGGTAGGTTTAGGTCAGGCTTAGTGTTAGGATTAGGGTGAGGTAAAGGGTTAGGGTGAGGGTTAAGGTTAGGTTAGGGTGAGGGTTAGGGTTTCAGTGAGAGTGAGGGTTAAGGTTAGGGCGAGAGTTAGGGTTAGGATTATGGTTAGCGTGAGGGTGATGGTTAGGATTAGGGTTAGGGTTATTGTAAACGTAATGGTTAGGGTTACATTTGCAGTGAGGGTGAGGCTGAGAGTGAAGGTTTGGGTTAGTGTAAGGGTTAGTTTTAGGGTTAGGATTAGTGGTAATGTTAGGGTTAGGGTTAGACTTACGATTTGGGTGAGAGTGAGGTTGAGGGTTAGTGTTAGTGTTAGGATGAGGTTTAGGGTTAGGGTTAGGATTAGGGATAGGGTGAGGTTGAGGTTTAGGGTTAGACTTAGGTTGAGGGGGAGGTTTAGGGTGAGGGTTAGGGTTAGGGTTAGTGTTAGGGTTAGGGTTAGGATTAGGCTTAGGCTTAGGGTTTGGCTGAGGTGAGGGTGGGTGTGAGGATTACGCTTAGGGTGATGGTTAACCTTAGGGTTAGGGTGAGGGTTAGGATGAGGGTTAGGGTTAGGATTAGGTTTAGGGTGAGGGCTATGGTGAGGGGAGGGTTGAGGATAGGGTTAGGCTTAGGCATAGGTTTAGTCTGAGGATTATGGTGAGGGTGAGGGTTAGGGTCATGATGATGGATAGGTTTAGGGTTAGGGTGAGGGTTAGGATGAGGGTTCGGGTTAGGGTGAGGGTTACGATGAGCGTGATGGTAAGAGTAAAGTTGAGGTTTGGGCTAAGGGTGAGAGTTAGGGTAAGGGTGAGGGTTAGGGTTAGGGTGAGGGTTAGTGTAAGTGTTAGGGTTAGGGTTAGATTGGGGATTAGGGTTAGGGTTAGTGTGAGGTTTAGGGGGAGGATATGGGTTAGGTTGAGGGTTAGGGTTAGAATTAGGGTTAGGGAGAGGGCTAGCGTGAGGGTGAGGGTTAGGGTTAGCGTTAAGTTTATGGGGAGGTTTAGGGTGAGGGGTAGGTTTAGGTTTAGGGTGAGTGTTAGGTTTAGTGTGAGGGTTATGGTTAGGGTGAGAGTGAGGGTGAGGTTAAGGGTTATGATGAGGGTTAGGGTAATGGTGAGGGTTAGGGTTAGGATTAGGAATAGGGTTAGGGATAGGTTGAGGTTGAGTGTGAGGGTGAGGGTGAGGTTTAGGGTTAGGATTATGGTTAGGGTGAGGTTTAGGGTGAGGATGAGTGTTAGGGTGAAGGTGAGGGTGAGGGTGAGGGTCTAGGTTAGGTAATTTTTAGGGTTAGGGTGAGGATTAGTTGAGGTTTATGGTAAGGGTCAGCTTGAGGTTTAGGGTGTGGGTGAGCGTTAGGATTGGGGTGAAGGTTTGGGTGATGGTGAGGGTTAGGGTGAGGTAGAAGTTTAGGTTTAGGGTTAGGTGAGGGTTAGTGTTAGGGTTAGGATTAGGGTGAGGGTTAGGATTAGGTTTAGGGTTAGGGTCAGGGTTAGGGTGAGGTTGAGGGTTAAGGTTAGGGTTAGGTTTGTGGTGTGGATAAGTGATAGCATGAGGGTTAGGGTGAATGTTAGACTTAGCATTAGGGTTAGGGTGAGGGTGAGGGTGAGGATTAGGGTGAGTTTTAGGGTTAGGGTGAGGGTTAGGGTTAGGCTTAGCGTGAGGGTGACGGTTAGGGTTAGAGTTACGGTGAGGATTCGGTTAAGTATGAGGTTTCGGGTGAGGATGAGGTTAAGTGTTAGGATGAGGGTTAGGGTGAGGGTGAGGGTTAGGGTTAAGGTTTGGGTTAGGCTGAGGTTTAGGGTTATGATTAGGGTGAGTGTTAGAGTGAGGGTTAGTGTTAGGGTTGTTATAAGGGTTAGGATCAGATTTAGGGTGACGGTGAGGCTTTAGGTGAGGGTTAGGTTGAGGGTTAGAGTTAGGGTTAAGGTGAGGTTTAGGGTAAGGGGTAGGGTTACGGTTAGGGTGAGGGTTAGGTTTATTGTGAGAGTTAGGTTTAGGGTTAGGGTTAGGATTAGTGTGAGGGTAAGAATTAGGGTCATGGCTAGGCTCACCCTCACGGTGAGGTTTAGGGTTAGTAATAGTGATATTATTAGTGTAAATCTGAGGGTGAGGGTGATGTTTAGGGTTAGGGTTAGGGTGAGGGCTTGGGTGAGGGTTAGGGTAAGGTTGAGGGTTAGGGTGAGAGTGATGGTAAGGGTAAAGTTGAGGCTTAGGCTGAGGGTGAGGGTTAAGATAAGGGTGAGGGTAAGGGTTAGGGTGAGGGTTAGGATAAGGGTTCGGGTTACGGTTAGGGTGAGGGTTAGATTGAGGATTAGGGTTAGGGTTAGTGTGAGGTTTAGGGTGAGATTGAGGGTTACCGTTAGGTTTAGGGTTAGGGTTAGAAATAGGGTGAGGGTGAGGACTAAGATGAGGGTGAGGTTTAGGTTAGGGTTAGGGTTAAGGTTAGGGTGAGTTTTAGGGTTACTGTGAGGGTTAGGGTTAGTGTGAGGGTTAGGGTTAGAGTTAGGGTTAGTGTTAGGTTGAGGGTAAGTGTTAGGGTGAGGTTTTGGTTTAGGGTGAGGGTTATGTTTCGGTTGAGGGTTAGGTTTATTGTTTAGTGTTAGGGTTATTGTTAGGGTTAGGATTAGGATTAGGGTTAGGGTGAGGATGAGGGTGGGGGTGAGGAATAGGTTTTGGGTGATGGTTAAGGTTAGGGTTAGGGTGAGGGTTAGGATGAGGGTTGGAGTCAGGATAAGTTTTAGGGTGAGAGCTTGGGTGAGGGTGAGGGTTAGGGTTAGGGTTCAGCTTAGGCATAGGTTTAGGCTGAGGGTGAGGGTGAGTGTGAGTGATAGGGTTAGGGTGATGGATCGGGTTAGGGTTAGGGTGAGTGTTAGGATGAGTGTAAGGGTTAGGGTGAGCATGACGGTAACAGTAAAGGTGAGGTTTAGGCTGAGGGTGAGTGTTCCTTTAAGGGTGAGGGTAAGGATTAATGTGAGGGTTAGCATAAGGGTTAGGGTGAGGGTGCGGGTTAGGGTGAGGGTCAGGGTTAGATTGAGGATTAGGGTTAGGGTTAGGGTGATGTTTATGGTGAGGATGATGGTTAGGGTTAGGGTGAGGGTTATGGTTATAATTAGGGTGAGAGTGAGGCGTAAGGTTTGGTTGAGGGTTAGAGTTAGGGTTAGGGTTAGGGTGAGGTTTAGGATTAGGGTGAGAGTTAGGGTTACTGTGAGGGTTAGTGTTAGAGTTAGGGTTAGGGTAAGGTTTAGGGTAAGTGTTAGGGTGAGGGTTAGGGTTAGGGTGAGTGTTATGTTTAGGGTGAGAGTTAGGGTTAGGTTTAGGGTTATTGTTAGGTTTAGGGTTAGGGTAACAGTGAGGGTGAGGGTGAGGGTTAGGGTTAGGGTGAGGTTTAGGGTTAGGGTTAGGGTTTTAGTTAGGGTTAGGTTTAGGGTGAGTTTTACGTTAGAGTTAGGGTTAGGGCGAGGGTTAGGATGAGGATTAGGGTTATGCTTAGGGTTAGGGTGAGGGCTAGGGTGAAGGTGAGGGTTAGGGTTAGTGTTAGGGTGAGTTTTAGGGTTAGGGTTAGGGTTAGGGTGAGCTTTTGGATGAGGGTTAGGGTTACAGTGAGGGTGAGGGTTAGGGTTAGTTTGAGTGTTAGGGTTAGGATTAGGATTAGGGTGAGGGTGAGTGTTAGCATTAGGGTTAGGCTTAGGGTTAGGGTGAGTTTTAGGGTTAGTATTAGTGTTAATGTTAGGGTTAGGGTTAGATTTACGGTTTGGGTGAGGGGGAGGGGGAGGGTTAGGGTTAGGGTAGGGTGAGGTTTAGAGTTAGGGTTAGGATTAGGGATAGGGTGAGGGAGAGGTTTAGGGTTAGAGATAAGTTGAGGGGGAGGGTAAGGCTGAGTGTTAGGGTTAGGGTTAGTGTTAGGGTTAACGTTAGGTTTAGGGTGAGGGTAAGGTTGAGGTTTAGGGTTAGGGTTAGGTTTTGGGTTAGGATTATGTTTAGGGTGAGGGTGAGTGTGAGAGTTAGGGTTAGGATTAGGCTTAGGCTTAGGGTTAGTCTGAGGGTGAGGGTGGGTGTGAGGATTAGGCTTAGGGTGATGTTTAACATTAGGATTAGGGTGAGGGTTAGGATGAGGGTTTGGGTTAGGATTAGGGTTAGGGTGAGGGTGAGGGTTAAGGTTAGGGTTAGGTTTGTTCTGTGGATAAGTGATAGCATGGGGGTTAGGGTGAGTGTTAGACTTAGCATTAGAGTTATGGTGAGGATTAGGGTGAGTTTTAGGGTTAGGGTGAGGGTTAGGGTTAGGCTTAGCGTGAGGGTGACGGTGAGGGTGACGGTTAGATTTAGAGATACGGTGAGGATTCGGTTAAGTGTGAGGTTTAGGGTGAGGATGAGGTTAAGTGTTAGGATGAGGGTTAGGGTGAGGGTGAGGCTTAGGGTTAAGGTTTGGGTTAGGGTGAGGGTTAGGCTGAGGGTTAGGGTTATGATTAGGGTGAGGGTTAGGGTGAGGGTGAAGGTTAGGGTTCGGGTGAGGATTAGGGTTGTTATTAGGGTTAGGGTCAGATTTACGGTGACGGTGAGGTTTTGGGTGAGGGTTAGGGTGAGGGTTAGATTTAGGGTTAAGATGAGGTTTAAGGTAAGGTTTAGGGTTACGGTTAGGGTGAGGGTTAAGTTTAGTGTGAGAGTTAGGGTTAGGGTTAGGATTAGTGTGAGGGTAAGAATTAGCTGACTGTTAGAGTGAGGGTGACGTTAAGGGTTAGGAATAGTGATAGGATTAGTGTAAATCTGAGGGTGAGGGTGAGGTTTAGGGTTACGATTAGGGTGAGGGCTTGGGTGAGGGTTAGGGTAAGGTTGAGGGTTAGGGTGAGAGTGATGGTAAGGGTAAAGGTGAGGGTTAGGCTGAGGGTGAGGGTTAGGCTGAGGGTGAGGGTTAAGTTAAGGGTGAGGGTTAGGGTTAGGGTGAGGGTTAGGTTAAGGTTTCGGGTTACAGTTAGGTTTAGGGTAAGATTGAGGATTAGGGTTATGGTTAGTGTGAGGTTTAGGGTGAGGTTGAGGGTGAGTGTTAGGGTTAGAATTAGGGTTAGGGTGAGGGCTAGGATGAGGGTGAGGTTTAAGTTAGGGTTAGGGTTAAGGTTCGGATGAGGTTTAGGGTTACTGTGAGGGTTAAGGTTAGTGTGAACATTAGGGTGATGGTTAGGGTTAGTGTTAGGGTCAGGGTAAGTGTTAGGGTGAGGGTTTGGGTTAGGGTGAGTGATATATTTAAGGTGAGGGTTAGCTTTAGAGTTAGGGTTATTGTTAGGGTTAGGATTAGGATTAGGGATAGGGATAGGGTGAGGGTGAGTGTGGGTTAGGTTTAGGTTTAGGTTTAGGCTTAAGGTTAGGCTGAGGGTGAGGTTGAGGCTGAGGGCTAGAGTTAGGGTGATCGTTAGGGTTAGGGTTAGGGTGAGGGTTAGGATGAGTGTTAGAGTTAGGATTAGGGTTTGGGTGAGGGCTAGGGTGAAGGTGAGGTTTAGGGTTATGTTTAGGGTGAGGTTTAGGGTTAGGGTTAGGGTTAGGCTTAGGGTTAAGTTGAGGGTGAGGTTTAGGTTTAGAGTTACGGTTAGGGTGAGGGTTAGGGTTAGGGTTAGTGTTAGGTTTAGGATTATTGTGAGGGTTAGGGTTAGGGTGATGGTTAGGGTTAGGGCTGGGATTAGGATTAGTGTTAGGGTGAGGGTGAGTGTGAGTGTGAGGGTTAGGGTTAGGGTCAGGCTTAGATTTAGGCTGAGGTTGACGGTCAGGGTTAAGGTGAGGGTGAGGGTAAGGTTTAGGGTTAGAGTTAGGGTTATTGTGAGGGTTAGTGTTAGGATTGGTGTTAGGGTTAGTGTTAGGGTGAGGTTTAGGGTGAGGGTTATGTTTAGGGAGCGGGTTAGATTTATGATTAGGGTTAGCTTGAGTGTGAGTGTGAGGGTTAGTGTTTGGGTTAGGTTTAGGTTTAGGCTGAGTGTGGGGGTGAGGGTTAGGGTTAGGTTGAGGTTTAGGGTTAGGGTTAGGGTGAGGGTTAGGATGAGGTATAGCGTTAGGATTAGGGTTAGGGTTAGGGTTAAGGTGAGGGTTAATGTTAGGGTTAGGGTGAGGGTTAGGGTTATTGTTAGTGTTATGGTTAGGGTTAAGTTTGTGGTTAGGGTGAGGCTGAAGGTGGGTATTAGGGTTAGGATTAGGATTAGGGTTAGATTTAGGGTTAGGATTAGTGTTATTGTTAAGGTTAGGGTCAGAGTTATGGTGAGGGTGAGGGTGAGGGTGAGGGTTGGGTTAGGGTTAGGATGAGGTTTAGGGTTAGGGTTAGGGTAGCGTGATGGTTAGGGTTAGTGTGAGGGTTAGTGTTTGGGTTAGTGTTATTGTTAGGGTAATGTAAGTATTAGGGTGAGGGTAAGGGTTAGGGTGAGGGTTAGGGTTAGAATGAGGGTTAGGGTTAGGGTTAGGGTTATTGTTAGGGTAAGGGATGTGTTAGGGTGAGGGTAAGGGTTAAGGTGAGGGTTAGGGTTAGAATGAGGCTTAGGGTTAGGGTTAGTGTTATTTTTAGGTTTAGGGTTAGGATTAGGGATAGGGTGAGGGGTAGGGTGAGGATGAGGGTTAGAATTAGGATTAGGATTAGGCTTAGGTTTAGAATGAGGCTGAGTGTGAGGTTGAGGGTTAGGGTTAGCGTGATGGTTAGGGTTATGTTTAGGGTGAGGTTTAGAATGATTGTTAGGGGTAGCGTGAGGGTTAGGGTGAGGGTGACAGTAAGGGTAAAGGTGAGGGTTAGGGTTAGGGTGCGAGTTAGGGTGAGGATTATGGTTAGGGTTAGGGTGAGGGTGAGGTTTAAATTGAGTATCAGTGTTAGGGTTAGTGTGAGGTTTAGGGTAAGGATGAGGGTTAGGGTTAGTGTGAGGGCTATGGTGAGTTTGAGGATTAGGTTTAGGGTTATGTTGAGGTTTAGGGTTAAGGTGATGGTTAGGGTTAGTGTGACGGTTAGTGTTAGTATTAGGGTTAGTTTTAGGGTGAGGGTTAGCATTAGGGTGAGGTTTATGTTTAGCGTTAGTGTTAGCGTTAGGGTTGGGTTATTATTAGGGTTAGGGTTACTGTTACGGTGAGGGTGATGGTTAGGGTTAGGGTTAGGGTTAGGGTTAGGGTAAGGGTTAGGGTTAGATTGGGGATTAGGGTAAGGGTTAGTGTGAGGTTTAGGGTGAGGATGAGGTTTAGGGTGAGGGTTAGGGTTAGAATTAGTATTAGGTTGAGGGCTAGCGTGAGGGTGAGGGTTAGGGTTAGGGTTAAGTTTATGGTGAGGTTTAGGGTGAGGGGTAGGTTTAGGTTTAGTGTGAGGTTTAGGATTAGTGTGAGGGTTAAGGTTAGGGTGAGAGTGAGGGTGAGGCTAAGGGTTATGGTGAGGGTTAGGGTGAGGGTGAGGGTTAGGGTTAGGATTAGGGATAGGGTTAGGGATAGGCTGAGGTAGAGGGTGTGGGTGAGGGTGAGGTTTAGGGTTAGGGATATGGTTAAGGTGAGAGTGAGGGTTCGGCTCTTCGTTAGGTAATGGTTAGGGTTAGGGTGAGGATTAGTTGAGGGTTAGGGTAATGGTGAGCTTGAGGTTTAGGGTGTGGGTGAGCGTTAGGGTTAGGGTGAGGGTTCGGGTGAGGTAGAAGGTTAGGGTTAGGGTTAGGTGAGTGTTATTTTTAGGGTTAGGGTGAGGGTGAGGGTTAGGATTGGGTTTAGGGTTAGGGTGAGGTTTAGGGTGAGGGTGAGGGTTAAGGTTAGGGTTAGGTTTGTGGTGTGGATAAGTGATAGCATGAGCTTTAGTGTGAGTGTTAGACTTAACATTAGGGTTAGGGAGAGGGTTAGGGTTAGGCTTAGCGTGAGGGTGACGGTGAGGGTGACGGTTAGGGTTAGAGTTACGGTGGGGATTCAGTTAAGTGTGAGGATTAGGGTGAGGATGAGGGTAAGTGTTAGGATGAGGTTTAGGGTGAGGGTTAGGCTAAAGGTTAGGGTTATGATTAGGGTGAGTTTTAGGGTGAGGGTTAGGGTGAGGGTTAGGGTGAGGGTGAGGGTTAGGGCTGTTATTAGGGTTAAGGTCAGATTTAGGGTGACAGTGAGGTTTTGGGTGAGGATTAGGTTCAGGGTTAGTGGTAGGGTTAAGGTGAGGGTTAGGGTAAGGGGTAGGGTTACGGTTGTGTGAGGGTTAGGTTTATTGTGAGAGTTAGGTTTAGGGTTAGGGTTAGGATTAGTGTGAGGGTAAGAATTAGGGTCATGGCTAGGGTGAGGGTGAGGTTTAGGGTTAGGAATAGTGATAGGATTAGTGTAAATCTGAGGGTGTGGGTGAGGTTTAGGGTTAGGGTTAGGGTGAGTGCTTTGGTTAGTGTTAGGTTAAGGTTGAGGGTTAGGGTGAGAGTGATGGTAAGGGTAAAGGTGAGGGTTAGGCTGAGGGTGAGGTTTAAGATAAGGATGAGGGTTAGGGTTAGGGTGAGCGTTAGGTTATGGGTTCGGGTTACGGTTAGGGTGAGGGTTAGATTGAGGATTAGGGTTAGGGTTAGTGTGAGGTTTAGGGTGAGGTTGAGGGATAGATTTAGGTTGAGGGTTAGGGTTAGAATTAGGGTTAAGGTGAGGGCTAGGGTGAGGGTGATGTTTAGGTTAGGGTTAGGGTTAAGGTTAGGGAGAGGTTTAGGGTTACAGTGAGCTTCAGTGTGAGTGTGAGGGTTACTGTTAGGGTGAGGGTAAGTGTTAGAGTTAGGGTTTGGGTTAGGGTGAGGTTTATGTTTAGTTTAAGGGTTAGGTTTAGGGTTAGGGTTATTTTTAGGTTTAGGATTAGGATTAGGGTTAGGGTGAGGGTGAGTGTGTGGGTTAGGTTTAGGTTTAGGTTTAGGGTTAAATTTAGGCTGAGGGTGAGGTTGAGGCTGAGGGTTAGGGTTAGGGTGATGGTTATGTTTAGGGTTAGGGTGAGGGTTAGGATGAGGGTTTGAGTTAGGATTAGGGTTTGGGTGAGGGCTAGGGTGAAGGTAAGTTTTGGGGTTATATTTTGGGTGAGTTATAGGGTTAGGGTTAAGGTTAGGGTTAGGGTTAAGGTGAGGGTGAGGGATAGGTTTAGAATTAGGGTTAGGGTGAGGGTTAGGGTTAGAGTTAGTGTTAGGTTTAGGGTTAGGGTGAGGGCTAGGGTTAGAGTGAGTTTTAGGGTTAGGCCTGGGATTAGGATAAGTGTTTTTGTGAGGGTGAGTGTGATTTTGAGGTTTAGGGTTAGGGTTAGGATGCGGTTTAGGGTTAGGGTTAGTGTTAGTGTTAGGGTGAGGGCTTGGTTTAGGTTGAGGTTTATTGTCAGGGTGAGGGTTAGGATTAGGGTTAAGGTTAGGGTTAGTGTTATTGTTAGGGTTAAGGTTAGAGTTACTGTGAGGATGAGGGTGAGGGTGAGTGTGAAAGTTAGGGTTAGGGTTAGCCTTAGTCTTAGGTTTAGGCCGAGCGTGAGGGTGAGGTTAAGGGTTAGGATTAGGGTGATTGTTAGAGTTTAAGGGTTAGGGTGAGGGTTAGGGTGAGGTTTAGTTTTAGGATTAGGGCTAAGGTGAGGGCTAGGGTGAGGGTGAGGGTTAGGGTTAGCGTTAGGGTGACGTTTAGGGTTAGCGTTAAGTTTAGTGTTAGGGTGAGTGTTAGTGTGAGGGTTACGGTGAGGGTGAGGGTTAGGGTTAGGGTGAGGGTTACGGTTAGGGTTAGGGTGAGAGTGAGGGTTAGATTAGGGTTAGGGTTAGGATTATTGTTAGTGTTATGGTTAGGTTTAAGTTTATGGTGAGGGTGAGGCTCAGGGTGACGGTTAGGGTTAGGGTTAGGGTGAGGTTTAGGTTAGGGTTAAGGTTAGGGTTAGGGTGAGGGTTTGGGTTAGGGTTAGGGTTACGGTGAGGGTGAGGGTGAGGGTTAGTGTTAGGGTTAGTGTCACTGTTAGGTTTAGGTTTAGAGTCACAGTGAGGGTGAGGGTAAAGGTTAGGGTTAGGGTGAGGTTTAGGGTTAGGGTGAAGGTGAGGGTGAGGTTTAGGGTTAGAGTTAGGGTTAGGTTGAGTGTTAGGGTTAGGGTTAGTGTTAGGGTTAGGGTTAGGGTGAGGGTTAGGATGAGGGTTAGGGTTAGGGTTAGGTTTAGGATTAGGGTTAATGTTAGGGTGAGTGATTGTGTTAGGTTTAGGGATAGGGTTAAGGCTTACCGTTAACCTGAGGGTGAGGGTTAGGGTGAGGGTTAGGGTTAGGTTACGGTGACTGTGAGGGTTAGGGTTAGGGTTAGTTTCAGGGTTAGGTTTAGGGTTAGGGTTATTGTTAGTGTTATGGTTAAGGTTAAGTTTACGGTTAGGGTGAGGCTGACGTTGAGGGTTTGGTTTAGGGTTAGGGTGAGGTTTAGGGTTACGGTTAGGGTTAGGGTGATGGTTAGGGTTAGTGTTATTGTTAGGGTTAAGGTTAGAGTTACGGTGAGGGTGAGGGTTAGATTTAGGTTTAGGGTGAGGGTTAGGGTGAGGGTGAGGGTGAAGTTTAGGGTTAGAGTTAGAGTTAGGGGGAGGGTTAGGGGCAGGGTTAGGTTGATGTTTAGGGTTAGTGTTAGGGTTGGGTTTAGGATTCGGGTTATGATGAGGCTGAGTGTGAGGGTTAGGGTCAGGATTAGGCTTAGGCTTAGGATTAGGCTGAGGGTGAGGGTGGGGTTGAGGATTAGGTTAAGGGTGATGGTGAGGGTTAGGGTTAGGTTTAGGGTTAGGATTAGGGTTAGGATGATGTCTAGGGTGAGGGTGAGGGTTAGGGTTAGGGTTAGGCTTAGGGTTACGGTCAGGGTTAGGGTTAGGATGAGGGTTAGGCTTAGGGTGAGGGTTAGGGTGAGGGTGCAGGTAAGGGTAAAGGTGAGAGTTAGGCTGAGAGTGAGGATTAAGTTAAGGGTGAGGGTTAGGGTTAGGGTGTGGGTTAGGGTTAGGGTTAATTTGAGGGTGAGGTTTATATTGAGGATTAGTTTTAGGGTTAGTGTGAGGTTTAGGATGAGGATGAGGGTTAGGTTTAGGGTGAGGGCTAGGGTGAGGGTGAGGGTTAGGGTTAGTGTGAGTGCTAGTCTTAGGGTTAGATTTAGTGTTAGGTTGAATTTAAGTGTTAGGGTGAGGGTTAGTGTTAGCGTGAGTGTTATATTTAGAATGAGGGTTAGGTTTAGGGTTAGGGTTACTGTTAGGGTTAGGATTAGTTTTACTGTTGAGTGTGAGGTTTAGTGTTAGGTTGAGGGTTAGGTTTATGTTTAGTGTTAGGGTTAGTGTTAGGGTTAGGGTGAGGGTGAGGTTTATGGTTAGAGTTAGCTTTTGTGTTAGTGTTAGGGTTAGGTTGAGGGTTAGTGTGAGGGTTAAGTTTAGGCTTAAGCTTAGGCTTAGGGTTAGCCTTAGGCCGAGCATGAGGGTGAGGGTTAGGGTTAGGGTTAGGGTGAGGGTTAGTATGAGGTTTAGGGTTAGGACTAGGGTTAGGGTGAGCGCTAGGTTGAGGGTTACTGTGAGGGTTAGGGTAAGGTTTAGGATTAGGTGTAGGTTGAGGGTGAGTGTGAGGGTTAGGTTTAGGGTTAGGCTTAGGTTTAGGGTGAGGGTTAGGGTTAGGACTTGGTTTAGGGTGAGGGGGAGTGTTAGGGTTAGTGTGAGTGCTAGTTTTAGGGTTAGGGTGAATTTATGTGTTAGGGTGAGGGTTAGGTTTTGGGTGAGTGTTATGGTTAGTATGAGGGTTAGGGTTAGGGTTACTGTTAGGATTAGGATTAGGTTTACTGTTAAGGTGAGTGTGAGGTTTAGGGTTAGGGTGAGGGTTAGGTTTATGTTTAGGGTTAGGGTTAGAGTTAGGGTTAGCGTGAGGGTGAGGTTTAGGGTTAGAGTTAGCTTTTGTGTTAGGGTTAGTGTTAGGGTGAGGGTTAGTGTGAAGGTTAGGTTTAGGCTTAAGCTTAGGCTTAGGGTTAGGCTTAGGCCCGAGCATGAGGGTGAAGGTTAGGGTTAGGGTTAGGGTGAGGGTTAGGGTTAGGGTTAGGGTGAGGGTTAGGATGAGTTTTAGGGTTAGGATTAGGGTTAGTGTGAGCGCTAGTTTTAGGGTTACTGTGAGGGTTAGGTTTAGGTTTAGGATTAGGTGTAGGTTGGGGGTGAGTGTGAGGGTTAGGGTTAGGGTTAGGGTTAGGCTTAGGGTTAGGGTGAGGGTTAGGGTTAGGGTTTGGTTTAGGGTGAGGGGGAGGGTTAGGGTTAGGGTTTGGTTTAGGGTGAGGGGGAGGGTTAGGGTTAGGGTTAGGGTGAGGGTGAGGGTGAGGGTTAGGGTTAGGGTTAGTGTGAGTGTTAGGGTTATGTTGAGGGTTATGGTTAGGGTGAGTGTTAGGGCTCGGGTTAGATTTAGGGTGAGGACTAGGGTGAGGGTGAAGTTTAGGATTAGGGTGAGGGTGAGGTTTAGGGTTAGTGTTAGGTTGAGGTTTAGGGTTATGGTTAGGGTTAGGGAGAGTGTGAGTTTTAGGTTTAGAGTTAGGGTTAGGGTGAGGGTTAGGGTGAGGTTTAGGGTTAGTGTGAGGGTTAGGAGTAGGGGTAGGGTGAGAGTTAGCGTTAGGGTGAGTGGTAGGGTTAGGGTTAGGGTTAAAGTATGTGCTAGGGTGAGTGTTAAGTTTAGGGTTAGCTTGATGTTGAGGGTTAGTGTTAGTGTTAGATTTAGGTTTAGGGTTGGGCTTAGGGTTAGGATTAGGGTTAAGGTGATGGTGAGTGTGAGGTTTAGAGTTAGTGTTAGCCTTAGGGTTAGGCTGAGTCTGAGGCTGAGGGTGAGGTTTAGGATTAGAGTGAGGGTTAGTGTGAGTGTTAGTGTTAGGATTAGGGTTAGGATATATGCTAGGGTGAGGGTTAGGTTTAGGGTTAGGATGAGGTTTAGGTTTAGGGTTAGGGTCAGTGTTAGGGTTAGGGTGAAGGTTTGGATTAGAGTTAGAGTTACGGTTAGGATGAGGTTTAGGGTTAGGTTTATGGTTAGGGTTATTCTTAGGTTTAGGTTTAGGGTTAAGGTTAAGGTAAGGCTGAGCGTGAGCGTGATGTTGAGAGTCAGGTTTAGGGTTAGGATGAATTTTAGAGGTAGAGTTAGGGTTAGGGTTAGGGTGATTGTGAGGGTTAGTGATAGGGTTGGGTGAGGTTTAGGATTAGGGATAGGTTAGGGTTTGGGTGAGTGTGAGGGTTAGGGGTACAGTTTGGGTGAGGGTGAGGGTTAGGTTTGGGGTGAGTGTTAGGTTGAGGTTTAGGTTAAGGCTTAGGGTTAGGGTTAGGATTAGGGTTAGGGTGAGGTTTAGGGTGAGGTTTAGGGTTAGGGTTAGGAGTAGGGGTAGGGTGAGAGTTAGCGTTAGGGTGAGTGGTAGGGTTAGGGTTAGGGTTAAAGTATGTGCTAGGGTGAGTGTTAAGTTTAGGGTTAGCTTGATGTTGAGGGTTAGTGTTAGTGTTAGATTTAGGTTTAGGGTTGGGCTTAGGGTTAGGATTAGGGTTAAGGTGATGGTGAGTGTGAGGGTTAGAGTTAGTGTTAGCCTTAGGGTTAGGCTGAGTCTGAGGCTGAGGGTGAGGTTTAGGATTAGAGTGAGGGTTAGTGTGAGTGTTAGTGTTAGGATTAGGGTTAGGATTTATGCTAGGGTGAGGGTTAGGTTTAGGGTTAGGATGAGGTTTAGGGTTAGGGTTAGGGTCAGTGTTAGGGTTAGGGTGAAGGTTTGGATTAGAGTTAGAGTTACGGTTAGGATGAGGTTTAGGGTTAGGTTTATGGTTAGGGTTATTCTTAGGTTTAGGTTTAGGGTTAAGGTTAGGGTTAGGTTAGGGTTAGGGTTAGTCTTTGGCTGAGGGTTAGGCTGAGGGTGAGGGTGGGGTTGAGGATTAGGTTTAGAGTGATGGTTCAGGTTATCGTTAGTTTGAGGGTTAGGATGCGGGTTAGGGTTAGGATTAGAGTTAGGGTGAGGGCTAGATTGAGGGTGAGGTTTAGGGTTAGTGATAGGGTGAGGTTTAGGGTTAGGGTTAGGTTGAGGTTGAGGTTTAGGGTTAGAGTTAGGGTTAGGATTAGGATTAGGGTAAGGGTTAGGTTGAGTGTGAGGGTTAGGGTTAGGTTTAGGGTTCGGCTTAGGGTTACACTGAGGGTGAGGTTGAGGGTGAGGGTTAGGTTTTGAGTGAGGGTTAGGGTTATGTTTAGGGTGAGAGTTAGGGTTCAGGTTAAGTTTAGGGTTAGGGTGAGGGTTAGGGTTAGGGTTACGTTGAGCTTGAGGGTTAGGTTTAGTTTGAGCATTAGGGTTAGGTATAGGGTTAGGGTGAGGGCTAGGGTGAGGGTGAGCGTTAGGGTTAGTGTTAGGGTGAGGTTTCGGGTTAGGGTTAGTTTTAGGGTGAGGGTGAGAATGAGGGTTAGGGTTATGGTAAGGGTGATGGTTAGGGTGAAGTGGAGGGTTATTGTTACTGTTAGTGTTAGGGTGAGGGTAAGTGTTAGCGTAAGGTTTAGGTTTAGGGTGACGTTTACATCAGGCTTTGGGTTAGGGTTAGGGGGAGGGGGAGCTTTAGGATTAGAGTTACGGTTATGGTGAATGTTAGGGTTAGGGTTAGGTTTAGGGATAGGGTGAGGTTTATGGTTTGGTTTAGGGTTAGAGTTAGGCTTAGGGAGAGGGTGAGATTTAGGGTTAGGGTGAGGGTTAGGTTTAGGCTTAGTGTTAGGGTTAGGGTGAGGGTGAGAGTTAGGGGGAGGGTTAGGATTAGGGTTAGGGTTAGGGTGAGGATTAGGGTTAGGGTAAGGGTGAGTGTGTGTGTTAGGGTTAGGTTTAGGGTTAGGCTTAAAGTTAGGCTGAGGGTGAGGTTGAAGGTGAGGGTTAGGGTTAGGTTTAGTGTTAGGGTTAGGGTGAGGGTGAGGGTGAGGGATAGGGTTAGGGTTAGGATTAGGATTAGGGTTATTGTTAGGATTAGTGTGAGGGTTAGGTTTAGGGTAATTGTTAGGCTTAGGGTTAGGCTGAGGGTGAGGTTGAGGGTGAGGGTTAGGGTTTGGGTGAGGGTTAGGATTAGGGTTAGGGTGAGGTTTAGTGTTAGGGTTAGGGTTAGAGTTAGGGGTAGTGATTAGTGTTAGGGTTAGGTTGAGTGTTAGGGGGAGGGTTAGGGTTAGGCTTAGTGTTAGGGTTAGGGTGAGGGTGAGGTTTAGGGTTATAATTAGGGTTAGGGTGAGGCTGAGGGTGAGGCTTAGGGGGTTAGGGTAAGTGTTAGGGTTAGGGTTAGGGTGAGGGTTAGAGTGAGTGTGAGGGTTAATGTTAGGGTTAGGGTTTGCCTTAGGTTCAGGCTGAGGGTGAGGGTGAGGGTGAGTTTTAGGTTTAGAGTTAGGGTTAGTGTTAGGGTTAGGGTTAGAATGAGGGTCAGGTTTACGTTTTGGCTTAGGCTTAGGCTTAGCCTGAGCATGAGGGTGAGGTTAAGGGTTAGGGTGAGGTTTAGGGTGGGGTTGACGGTCAGGGTAAACGTGAGGGTTAGGCTGAGGGTGAGGGTTACTGAAAGGGTGAGGGTTAGGGTTAGGGTGAGGTTTAGGGTTAGGGGTAGAGTGAGGGTGAGGTTTAAGTTTAGGGTTAGGTTGAGGTGTAGGGTTAGGTTTAGGTTGAGGGTGAGATTATGGTTAGTGTTAGCGTTAGGTTGAGGCTGAGGGTGAGGTTTAGGTTTAGGGTTAGTGTTAGTGTTAGGGTTAAGGTGAGGGATAGGGTGAGGGTGAGGTTTAGGGTTAGGGTTAGGATTAGGATTAGAGTAAGGGTTAGGGTGAGTGTGAGGGTTATTGTTAGGGTTAGGCTTAGGCTTATGCTTAGGCTGAGGCTGAGGGTGAGGGTGAGGGTTAGGCATAGGGTGAGGGTTTGGGTTAGGGTTAGGGTTAGGGTGAGTGTTAGTATGAGGGTTAGGCTTAGGATTAGGGTGAGGGTGAGGGCTAGGGTGAAGATGAGGTTTAGGTTTAGGGTTAGGGTTAGGGTGAGGTTTAGGGTTAGAATTAGGGTGAGAGTGAGATTTAGGTTTAGAGTTAGGGTTAGGGTGAGGCTGATTGTGAGGTTTTGGGTTATGGTTAGCGTTAGATTTAGGGTTAGGGTGAGGGTTAGGGTGAGGGTTAGGAATAGGGTTAGGATTAGGATTAGGGCAAGGGTTAGGGTGAGTGTGAGGATTAAGATTAGCTTTAGGGTTAGGCTGAGGATGATGGTGAGGGTGAGGGTTAGGGTTATGCTGAGGGTTAAGTTTAGGGCTAGGGTGAGAGTTAGCTTTCCAGTTAAGTTTAGGGTTAGGGTGAGGGTTAGGGTTAGGTTTACGGTGAGAGTGAGGGTTAGGATTAGGTTGAGGGTTAGAGTTAGGGTTAGGGCTAGGGTTAGGGTGAGGATTAGGGTTAGGGTTAGGGTGAGGGTTAGGATGAGATTTAATGTTAGGATTAGGGTTAGGGTGAGGGCTAGGGTGAGGGTGAGGGTTAGGGTTAGGATGAGGTTTAGAGTTAGGGTTAGGGTTAGGGTTAGGGTGAGGGTGAGGTTTAGGGTTAGAGAGGATTAGTGTTCAGGTTAGGGTTAGGTGAGGGTTCAGGTTAGGCTTAGGCTTAGACTTAAACTAAGGCAGAGCATGAGGTTGAGGCTTAGAGTTAGGGTCAGGGTGAGGGTTAGGGTTTGGGTGAGGGTGTGGGTGAGGGTGAGGGTTAGTGTTAGGCTTAGTGTGAGTGTTAGGGTTAGGGTGAGGGTTATGGTTAGGGTGAGGGTTAGTGTTAGCGTTATGCTTAAGCTTAGTCTTAGGGTAAGGCTGAGGGTTAGCGTGAGGGTGAGTGTGAGTGTTAGGGTTAGGGTTAGGGTTAGGCATAGTTATAGGCTGAGGGGAGGTTAAGGGTGAGGTTTAGGGTTAGGGTGAGGGTGAGGTTTAGGCTTAGAGTTTGTGTTAAGGTGAGGGTTAGTGTGAGGGTTAGTGTTAGGGTTAGTGTTTGGGTTAGGTTTAGCATGAGTTTTAGGGTGAGGTTTAGGGTTAGGGATAGGGTTAGGTGTAGAATTAAGGTTTGGGTGAGGATGAGTGTGATGGTTAGGGTTCTGTTAATGTTAGGGTTAAGCTTGAGGGTTAGGCTGAGTGTGAGGGTGAGGGTTAGAGTTAGGGTGAGTGTGAGGGTTAGGATGAGGGTTAGGTTTAGGATTAGGGTTAGTGTGAGGGCTAATGTGAGGGGGAGGATTAGGGTTAGGGTTAAGTTTAGGAATAGGTTGAGGGATAGCATTAGGGCTTGGTTTAAGGTTAGGGTTAGTGTTAGGGTTAGGGTGAGGGTTAGCATGAGGGTTCCGGTTAGGATTAGGTTTAGGATGAGGGCTAGGGTGAGCGTGAGGATTAGGGATAGGGTTAGGGTGAGGTTTATTGTTCGGGTTAGGTTTAGATTTAGGCTGAGGATTAGGGTTAGGGTTATGGTAAGGGTCAGGGTTAGGTCTAGTTTGAGGGTTAGAATTAGGTTTAGGGTTAGGGTGAGGGTTAGGGTTAGGGTTAGGGTGAGGGTTAGGATCAGGTTTAGGGTTACAATTAGGGTAAGGGTGAGGGCTAGGGTGATTGTGAGGGTTATTGTTAGGGTTAGGGTGAGGTTTAGGGTTAATGTTAAGCGTAGGGTTAGGGTGAGGGTTAAGGTTCGGGTATGGGTGAGGGTGAGGCTTAGGTTTGGGGTGAGGGTTAGGGTGAGAACTAAGGTAAGGGTGAGGTTTAGGGTTAGGGTTAGGTTTAGGGTGAGGGTTAGGTTGAGGTTTAGGTTTAGGGTTAGGGTTAGGGTTAGGATTAGGGTTAGGGTGAGGGTGAGTGTGAGGGTTAGGGATAGGGTTAGGCTTATGCTTAGGCTTAGGGTTAGGCTGAGGGTGAGGGTGAGGATTAGGATGAGGATTAGGCTTAGAGTCCTGGTTTAGTTTATGGTTAGGTTTAGTTTTAGGATGAGGGTTAGGGTTAGGATTAGGGTTAGGGTGAGGGCTAGGGTGAGTGTGAGGTTTAGGGATAGGTTTAGGCTTAAACTTAGGGTTAGGCTGAGGTTGAAGGTGAGGGTGAGGGTTAGGGTTAGGTTTAGGGTGATGGTTAGGGTTATGGTTAGGGTGAGGGTTAGGATAAGGGTTAGGGTTAGGGTGAGGTTTAGGATGAGGGTGACAATAAGAATAAAGGTGAGGGTTAGGCTGAGGGTGAAGGTTAAGGTAAGGGTGAGGTTTCGGGTTATGCTTAATGTGAGGGACAGGGTTAGATTGAGGATTATTGTTAGGGTTAGTGTGAGGTTTAGTGTGAGGATGAGGGTTAGGGTTAGGGTGATGGCTAAGTTGAAGTTGAGGGTTAGAGTTAGGGTTAGGGTGAGGTTTAGGTTTAAGGTGATGGTTAGCATTAGTGTGAGGGTTAGTGTTACGGTTAGTGTTAGTGTTAGGGTGAGGGTATGTGTTAGGGTAAGGTTTAGGTTTAGGGTAGGGTTTAGGATTATGGTTAGGGTTAGGGTTAGGGTGAGGGTGAGGTTAAGGGTTAGAGTTAGGGTTAGGGTGACGGTTAGGATTAGGGTTAGGGTTAATGTTAGGGTAAGGGTTAGGGTGAGGTTTACTGTGGGGGTGAGGATTAGTGATAGGGTTAGGTTTAGGATTAGGGTTAAAGTGAGGGTGAGTGTGAAGGTAAGGGTTAGGGTTAGGGTTAAGATTAGAGTTAGGGTGATGGTGAGGATGAGGGTTAGTGTTAGGGCGAGGGTTACGGTTAGAGTTAGGTTTAGGCTGAGGGTGAGGTTGAGGGTGAGGGTTAGGATTAGGGTTAGACTTAGGGTTAGGCTGAGGGTGAGGTTGAGGGTGAGAAAGTTAGGGTTAGGGTGAGGGTTAGGCTTAGGATTATGGGGAGGTTTAGGATGAGGTTTAGGGTTAGGATTAGGGTTAAGGTGAGGGCTAGGCTGAGGGTGAAGTTGAGTTTTAGGGTTAGGTTGAGGTTTAGGTTTAAGTTTAGGGTTAGGGTGAGGGTCAGGGTGACGTTTATTGTTAGGGTTAGGGTGAATCTGAGGGTGTGGGTTAGGTTTAGGTTTAATGTTAGGGTTAGGGTTAAGGTGAGGGTTCAGGTGAGGGATCGTGTTAAGGTTTGGATTAGGGTTAGGATTAGGGTTAGGGTTAGGGTGAGTGTGAGGGTTAGGGTTAGGCTTAGGCTTAGGTTGAGGGTGAGGGTGAGGGTGAGGCTTAGGGTTAGGTTGAGTGTTAGAGCTATGTTTAGGGTGAGAGTTAGGGTTCAGGTTAAGTTTAGGGTTAGGGTGTAAGTTAGGGTAAGGGCTACGGTGAGGGTGACGGTTGGGGTTATGTTGAGGGTTAGGGTTAGGATTAGGGTGAGGGTGAGGGTTATGGTTAGGATTAGTGTTAGGGTGAGGGTTAGCAGGAGGGTTAGTGTTAGGATTCGGGTTAGGATGAGGGCTAGGGTGAGGGTGAGGTTTAGGGTTAGGGTGAGGGTGAGGTTTAGGGATAGAATTGGGGTAAGGCTGAGGGTGAGGTGAGGGTTAGGGTTAGAGTTAGCATTAGAGTTAGCATTAGGTTGAGGGTTAGGTTGAGGGTGAGGGTTAGGCTTAGGGTTAGGATTAGGATTAGGGTAAGGGTTAGGGTGAGTGTGAGGGTTAGTGTTAGGGTTAGGGTTAGGCTTAGGTTTAGGCTGAGGGTGAGGTTTAGGGTTAGGGTGAGGGTTAGAGTTAGGGTTAGGGTGTGTGTTAGGGTTCGGGTTACGTTTAGTGTGACGATGAGTGTTAGGATGAGGTTGAGGGTTAGGGTTAGGTTTAGAGTTAGGATGAGAGTTAGGGTTAGGGTTGGGGTGAGGGGTAGGATGAGGATTAGGGTTAAAATTAGGGTTAGGGTGAGGGCTAGGGTGAGGGTGAGGGTTAGGGTTAGTTTTAGCAAGAGGTTTAAGGTTCGGGTTAGTGTTAGGGTGAGGGTTACGATTAGGGTTAGGGTTACGGTGAGGGTGAGGGTTAGGGTTAGGGTGAGGGTTAGGGTGAGGGTGAGTTTTTGGATTAGGGTTAGGGTTAAGGTTAGGGTTAGGTTTAGGGTTAGGATTAGTGTTATTGTTAGGGATAGGGTTAGAGTTACTGTGAGGGTGAGGGTGAGGGTGAGGGTTAGGGTTAGGGTTAGGGTGAGGTCTAGGGTAAGGGTGAGGGTGAGGTTTATAGTTAGATTTAGGTTTAGGGGGAGGGTTAGGTCGAAGGTTAAGGTTAGGTTTAGTGTTAGGGTTAAGGTTAGGGTGAGGGTTATGTTGAGGTTTAGGGTTAGTCTTAGGGTTAGGTTTAGGATTAGGGTTAGGTTTAGAGTTACGGTGAGGTTGAAGTTGAGGGTGAGTGTTAGGGTTAGGGTGAGGTTTAGGGTTAGGGTTAGGATTAGGGTTAGGGTGAGGGTGGGGTTGAGGTTTAGGCTTAGGGTTAGGGTTAGGGTTAGGATTAGTGTTAAGGTGAGGGTGAGTGTTAGGGTTAGTGATAGGTTTAGGCTTAGGCCTAGCGTTAGGCTGAGGGTAAGGGTGGGGGCAAGGATTAGGGCTAGGGTGATGGTTAAGGTTAGGGTTAACCTTAAGGTTAAGGTTAAGGTTAACCACAAACTAAAGTTTGTGTGTTAGGGTTAGGGTTAGTGTTACGGTCAAGGCTAGGGTGAGGGTTAGGGTAAGGCTTAGTATTAGGCTTAGGCTTAGTCTGTGTGTTTGTTTGAGGTTGAGGGTTAGGTTTAGGGTGATGCTTAGGTTGACGGTTAGAATGAGGTTTAGGATTAGTGTGAGGGTTAGGGTGAGGATTATGTTAATGTTAAAGGTGAGGTTTAGGCTAAGGGTGATGGTTAAGATAAGGGTTTGAGTTAGGGTTATGTTTAGGGTTCAGGTAAGGGTTAGGGTTAGGGTGAGGGTGAGGGTTAGAATTAGGGTGAGGTCTAGGGTGAGGGTGAGGGTTAGGTTTAGGGTTAGGGTTAGGGTGAGGTTTAGGGTTAGGGTGAGGGTTATGGTTAGGGTGAGGTTTAGGGTTTGGGTTACGTTTATTGTTGGGTTAGGGTTACTGTTACAGTTACAGTGAAGGTGAGGGTGAGGGTTAGGGTTAGGTTTAGAGTTAGGGTTAGGGTGAGGGTTAGGTTGAGGGTTGGGGTTAGGGTTAGTGTTAGGGTTAGGCTTAGTGTGAGAGTTAGGGGGACGTTCAGGGTTATAGGGTTAGGGTTAGGATTAGAGTTAGGGCGAGGGTGAGTGTGTGTGTTAGGGTTTGGTTTTGGTTTAGTGTTAGGTTTAGGGTTAGTGTGAGGTTTTGGATGAAGGTTAGGGTTACAATGAGGGTGAGGGTGAGGGTTAGTGTGAGGGTTAGGGTTAGGATTAGGGTAGGGTGAGGGTGAGTCTTAGGATTAGGGTTAGGGTTAGGGTTAAGGTTAGGTTTCGGGTTAGAATTAGTGTTATTGTTAGGGTTAGAGTTAGAGTTATGGTGAGGGTGACGGTAAGGTTGAGGCTTAGGTTTCGGGTTAGGCTTAGGATTAGGCTGAGGCTGAGGGTGAGGGTGAAGGTGAGGGTTAGGGTGAGGGTTAGGCTTAGGGTTAGGGTGAGAGTTGGGGTTCGGGTTAAGTTTAGGTTTAGGGTGAGCGTTAGGGTAAGGGTTACAGTGAGGTTGAGGGTTAGGTTTAGGGTTAGTGTTATGGTGAGGGATATGATGAGGTTTAGGTTTATGATTAGGGTTAGGGTGAGGATCAGGATGAGGGTGAGGTTTAGGGTTGGGGTTAGGGTGAGGTTTAGGGTTAGGGTTAGGGTGAGGGTGAGCTATATGTTTAGAGTTAGGGTTAGGGTGAGGCTGTTTGTGAGGTTTACGGTTAGGGTTAATGTTCGAGTTAGGGTTAGGGTGAAGGTTAGAATGAGGGTGAGGGTTAGTCTTAGGGTTAGGATTAGGATTAGGGTAAGGGATAGGTTGAGTGTGAGGGTTAGGTTTAGGCTTAGGCTTAGGGTTAGGCTGAGGTTGAGGATGAGGTGTAGGGTTAGGGTTAGGTTGAGGTTTAAGGTTACGTTTAGGGTGAGAGTTAGGGTTCGGGTTAAGTTTAGGGTTAGGGTGAGGGTTACAGTTAGGTTTAGTGTTAGGCTGAGGTTTAGGTTTAGGGTTAGGGTTAGGGTGAGGGTTTGGATGAGGGTTAGAGTTATGGTGAGGGCGAGGGTTAGGGTTAGGCTGAGTGTTAGGGTTAGGATTAGGGTTAGGGTTAAGGTTAGGTTTAGCTTTAGCTTTAGGATTAGTGTTATTGTTAGGGTAATGGTTAGAGTTACGGTGAGGGTGACGGTGAGGGTAAGGGTGAGGGTTAGGTTTAGGGTGAGGGTTATCGTTAGGGTTAGGATAAGGTTTAGGGGGAGGGTGAGGTTTAGGGTTAGATTTAGGGTTAGGGGGAGGGTTAGTTTGTGGGTTAGGGTTAGGGTGAGTGTTAGGGTTAAGGTTAGGGTGAGTGTTAGGTTGAGGTTAAGGGTTAGGGTTAGGGTTAGGATTAGGCTTAGGTTGAGAGTGACTGTGAGGGTAAGGTTTAGGGTTAGGCTTAGGCTTAGGGTTAGGCTGAGTGTGAGGGTGGGTGTGAGGATTATGGTTAGGGTGATGGATAGGGTGTGGTTTAGGGTTTGGGTTAGGGTTAGAATTAGGTTTAGGGTTAGGGTGAGGTTTAGGGTTAGAGTTATGGTTAAGGTGAGGGTTAGGTTGAGGGTTAGGTTTAGGGTTAGGGTGAGACTTAGGGGGATGGTTAGGGTTAGGGATACGTTTAGGATTAGGGTTAGGGTGAGGGTGAGTGTGTGGGTTAGGGTTAGGTTTAGGGTTAGGCTGAGGGTGAGGGTTAGGGTTAGGGTGAGGTTTAGGCTTAAGTTTAGGGTTAGGGTGAGAGTTAGGGTGCGGATGAGGGTTAGGGTTAGCGTGAGTGTTAGGGTTAGAATTAGGGTTAGGGTGAGGGTTCTGTTAAGTTTAGGGATAGGTTGAGGTTTAGGGTTATGGTGAGGTTTAGGTTTAGTGCGAGGTTTAGTGTTAAGGTGAGGGTAAGTGTTAGGGTGAGGTTTAGGGTTAGGGTGAGGGTTATGGTTAGGGTGAGGTTTAGGGTTAGGATTAGGTTTATTGTTAGGGTTAGGGTTAGGGATACGGTTATGGTGAGGGTTAGTGTGAGGGTAATGTTTAGGGTTAGGATTAGTGTGAGGTTTAGGGTTACGGTTAGGGTTAGATTTAGGGTTAGGTTGAAGTTGAGGTTTAGGGTTACAGTTAGGTTTAGGATGAGGGTTATGATGAAGTTTAGGGTTAGTGTTAGGGTTAGGGTTAGGGTGAGGTTTAGGGTGAGGGTTAGGGTTAGTGATAGGGTTAGGATTAGGTTTAGGGTTTGGATGAGGGTGAGTGTGAAGGCTAGGTTTAGTGTTAGGTTTAGGCTTAGGGTTAGGCTGAGGGTGAGGGTGAAGGTGAGGGTTAGGGTTAGGGTGCGGGTTAGGGTTAGGTTTAGGGTTAGAGTTAGCCTTAAGGTGAGGTTTAGGGTTCTGGTAATGGTGAGGGTTAGAGTTAGCATCAGGGTTAGGGTGAGGGTTTGGGTTAGGGTTAGGGTGAGTGTTAGGGTTAATGTGAGGTTTAGGGTTAGGGTTACGGTTAGGGTGAGGGTAAGGTTGAGGGTTAAGGTGAGTGTTAGGTTGACGGTGAGGGTGAGTTTTAGGGTTGGGGTTAGGTTTAGAGTGAGGGTTAGGGTGAGGGGTAGTGTTAGGTTTAGGGTGAGGATTAGGGATAGTGTGAGGGTTAGGGTTTGAGTGAGGGTAAGGGTCAGGTGAGGTTTAGGGTTAGGGTGAGGGTTAGCATTAGGGTTAGGGTCAGGGTTAATATTAGGTTGGACGTTAGGGTTGGGGTGAGGGTTAGGGTGAGTGTTAGGGTTAAGGTAAGTGATACGGTTAGGGTTAGGGTGAGGGTTATGTTTAGGGTGATGTGTAGAATGAGGTTGAGGGTTAGGGTGAGGGTGACAGTGAAGGTTAAGGTATGGATGTGGGTTAGTGTTAGGGTGAGGGTTAATGTTACGGTGAGGGTTATGGTGAGGGTGAGGATAAGGGTTAGGTTTATGGTGAGGGTTAGGGTTAGAGTTAGGGTGAGGGGTAGGGTGAGGGGTAGTGTTAGAGTTAAGATTAGGTTTAGTGTGAGGGTTAGAGTTAGGGTGAGGATAAGGTAAGTGTGAGGGTTGGAGTGAGGGTGAGGGTTAGGGATACTGTTAGTGTGAGGGTTAGGGTTACGGTTATGGTGAAGTTTAGGGTTAGGTTTATGTTTATTTTAACAGTGAGTGTTTGAGTTAGGATGAGTGTTCTTGAGAGTGTGAGAGTCAGGGTTTGGGTGAGGTTTAGGGTTAGCGTGAGTGTTAGGGTGACGGTGAGGTTGAGGGTTAGGGTTGGGGTTAGGGTTAGAATGAGGGGTACAGTGAGGTGTAGGGTTAGGGTTAGGGTGAGGGTTAGGTTTACTGTGAGGGTTAGGGTTAGGGTGAGGTTCAGGGTTACACTGAGGGTTCCAGTTAGGATTAGGCTTAATGTTAGGATGAGGGTAAGGGTTAGGTTGAAGGTTAGGGTTAGAGTGAGGGTTAGGGTTAATGTGAGGGTTAGGGTTAGGGTGAGGGTTAGGGTTAGGGTGATGTTTAGGGTGAGGTTGAGGGTTAGTGTGAGTGTGAGGGTGACGGTTCCGATGAGTGTTTGGGTTAGGTTTAGGTTGAGGTTGAGGTTGAGGGTGAAGCTTAAGGTTAGTTTTAGGGTAAGAGTTAGTGTGAGGGTTTGGGATAGGCTTAAGCTTAGGCTGAGGGTGAGGGTGAGGGTTAGGGTTAGGGTTAGGGTTAGGGTTAGTGTTAGGGTTATGTTGAGGCTTAGGGTTAGGTTAGAGGTTATGGTTAGGGTGAGGGTTAGGGTTAGGGATAGGTTTAGGTTGAGGATGAGGGTGAGGGTTAGGGTTAGGATTATGGTTAGGATGAGCCTGAGGGTGAGGGTGAGGGTGAGGTTTAGGGTTAGGGTTAGGGTTAGGCTAAGGGTTAGTGTGAGCGTTAGGTTTACGGTGATGTTTAGGTTGAGGGTGAGGTTTAGGGTGAGGTTGAGGGTGAGGTTTCGGTTGAGGGTTTGGGTTAGGGTTAAGGTTAGGGTGAAGGTGAGGGTGAGGGTTAGGTTTAGGGTTAGGGTTGTTAGGCTTAGGGTGAGGGTGATTGTGAGGGTTAGGGTTAGGGTTATGGTTAGACTTAGGTTTAAGCTGAGGGTGAGGTGAATTTGATGGTTAGGGTTAGGGTGTCTGTGAGCAGTAGGGTTAGGGTTAGGGATAGGATGAGGGTTAGATGAGGGTGAGGGTTAGGGTTAGGGTGAGTGTTAGGCTTAGGGTTAGGGTGAGGGTGAGGGTGGGGGTGAGTATTAGGCTTAGAGTGATGGTTAGCATTAGGGTTAGGGTGAGGGTTAGGATGAGGGTTAGGTTTAGGAGTAGGGTTAGGGTGAGGACTAGGGTGAAAGTGAGGGTTAGGGTTAGGGTTAGGCTTAGGCATAGGTTTAGGCTGAGGGTGATGGTGAGGGTAAGGGGTAGTTTTATGTTGATAGATATGGTTAGGTTTAGGGTGAGGGTTAGGATGAGGGTTCGGGTTAGGCTGACGGTTAGTATAAGCCTTAGGGTTACAGTAAGGGTGAGGGTTAGGTTTAGGTTGAGGGTTAGTGTAAGGGTTAGGGTTATGGTTAGATTGAGGATTAGGGTTAGGGGTAGTGTGAGGTTTAGGGTGATGATGAGGGTTAGGGTGAGGGCTAGCGTGAGGGTGAGGGTTAGGGTTAGGGTTAAGTTTAGGTTGAGGGTTAGGGTGAGCTGTAGGTTTAGGTTTAGGGTGAGGGTTAGGTTTAGTGTGAGGGTTACGGTTAGGGTGAGGGTGAGGGTGAGGGTAAGGGTTATGGTGAGGGTTAGGGTGAGGGTGAGGGTTAGGGTGAGGGTGAGCGTTAGGATTAGGTTTAGGGTTAGGGTGAGGTTTAGGGTGAGGGTGAGGGTTAAGTTTAGGGTTAGGTTTGTGGTGTGGGTAAGGGATAGCGTGAGGGTTAGGGTGAGTGTTACAGTTAGCATTAGGGTTAGGGTGAGGGTTAGGTTTTGGGTTAGTGTGAGGGTGCAGGTGAGAGTGAGTTTTAAGGTCAGGATTAGGGTGAGGTTTAGGGTTAGGGTGAGGGTTAAGTTTAGGGTTAGCGTGAGGGTGACGGTGAGGGTGACGATTAGGTTTAGAGTTAGGGTTAGAGTTAGGGCTAGGGTGAGGGTTAGTTTTAGGATTAGAGTTAGTGTTAGTGTTATTGTTAGGGTAAGTGTGAGGGTTAGGGTTAGTCTTAGGCTTAGGCTTAGGCTTAGGCGGAGCATGAGGGTGAGGGTTAGGGTTAGGATTAGGGTTAGGGTGAGGGCTAGGGTTAGTGTTAGGGTGAGGGTTAGTGTTAGGGATAGGGTTAGATTTAGGATCCGGGATAGGGTGAGGGAGAGTGTGAGCTTTAGGATTAGGGTTAGGCTTAGACTTAGGGTTAGGGTGAGGGTTAGGGTTAGGATTTGGGTTAGGATGAGGGTGTGGCTGAGGATTAGGGTTAGGTTTAGGATTAGGGTTAGGGTTACGATTAGGGTTAGGGTTAGGTTGAGGGTTAGGGTTAGGCCTAGTCTTAGGCTTAGGTTTAGGCTGAGGGTGAGGGTGGGGGTGAGGATTAGGGTTAGGGTTAGGGTTAAAATTAGGGTTATTGTTAGTGTTTTGGTTTGGGTTAAGTTTGCGGTGAGGGTGAGAATGAGGGTGAGGGTTATGGTTAGGGTTAGGCTGAGGGTGAGGGTGGGGGTGAGGAATAGGTTTTGGGTGATGGTTAGTGTTAGGGTTAGGGTGAGTGATAGGATGAGGGTTAGGGTTAGGATTAGGTTTAGGCTGAGGGCTAGGGTGAGGGTGAGGGTTAGGTTTAGGGTTAGGCTTAGTCCTAGGGTTAGGCTGAGTGTGAGGGTGAGGGTTAGCGTTAGGGTGATGGACAGGGTTAGGTTTAGGGTGAGTGTTAGGATGAGTGTTAGGGTTAGGATTAGGGTTAGGATGAGCGTGACGGTAAGAGTAATGGTGAGGGTTAGGCTGAGGGTGAGTGTTCCCCTAGGGTGAGTGTTAGGATTAGGGTGAGGGTTTGGGTAAGGGTTAGGGTGAGGGTTAGGGTAATGTTGAGGGTTTGATTGAGGATTAGTGTTAGGGTTAGTGTGAGTTTAGCGTGAGGATGAGGTTTAGGATTAGGGTGAGGGTTAGGGTTAGAATAGGGTTAGAGTGAGGGCTAGTGTGAGGCTGACGGTTAGGATTAGGGTGAGTTTTAGGGTTAGGGTGAGAGTTAGGGTTAGTGTGATGGTTAGTGTTATAATGAGCAATAGTGTTAGGGTGAGGGTAAGTGTTAGGGAGAGGGTTAGGATTCGGATGAAGGTTTTGGTTAGGGTGAGGGTTAGGGTTAGGTTGAGGGTTATGTTTAGGGTCAGGGTAAGGGTTAGGGTGAGGGTTAGGGTTAGGGTGAGGGTTATGTTTAGGGTGAGGGTCAGGGTTACGGTGAGGGTTTGAGTGAGGGTTAGGGTTAGGGAGAGGTTTAGGGTTACCGTTAGAGTTAGGGTTAGGGTAAGGTTGAGGTTTAGGGTGACAGTTAGGGTTCAGGTGAGGGTTAGGATGAGGGTTAGGGTTAGGGTTAATTTTATGTTTAGGGTTAGTGTGAGATTTAGGGTTAGGGTTATGGTTAGGATTAGGGTTAGGTTGACGATGAGTGAGTGGGTTAGGGTTAGGTTTAGGGTTAGGCTTAGGGTTAGTCTGAGAGTTAGGTTGAGGGTAAGGTTTAGGGTTAGGGTGAGGGTTAGGGTTAGGGTGAGGGTGAGATTTAGGATGAGGGTTAGGTTTAGGATTAGGGTTAGGGTGAGGGTGAGGTTTAGGGTTAGTGTTAGGGTGATGATTAGGGTTAGGGTTAGGGTCAGTGTGAGTTTGAGGTTTAGATTTAGAGATAGGGTTAGGGTGAGGGTTAGGCTGAGGGTTATTGTTAGGGCTGGTGTTAGGGTTAGAGTTAGTGTGAGGGTTAGGCTGCGGATGTGTGTTAGGGTTAGGGTGAGGGTTAGGTTTAGGATTAGGGTTAGGGTGAGGGCTGGGGTGAGGGTGAAGTTTAGGATTAGGGTTAGGGAGAGGGTGAGTGTGACGGTTAGGGTTAGGGTTAGGTTTAGGCTTAGGGTTAGGCTGAGGGTGAGGGTGAAGATGAGGGTTAGTGTTAGGTGAGTGTTAGGGTTAGGGTCAGGGTGAGAGTTAGGGTTCGGATTAAGTTTATGGTTAATGTGTGGGTTAGTTTGAGGGTGTCGTTAAGGTTAAAGGTGAGGGTTAGTCTGGGGGCGAGTGTTACAGTAAGGGTGAGGGTTAGGGTTAGGGTGAGTGTTAGGGTGAGGATGAGGGTTAGGGTTAGGGTGAGGGTTAGAGTTAGAATTAGGGTTAGGGTGAGGGTTAGGGTTAGGGTTAGGGTTAGGGTGATATTTAGGGTTATGGTGAGGGTTATGTTTAGTGTGAGGGTTAGTGTTAGGGTGAGGGTATATGTTAGGGTGAGGTTTAGCGTTAGGCCGAGGGTTATGGTTAGGGTGAGGTTTAGGGTTAGGGTTAGGGTTAGTTTTATGTTTATGGTGATGTTGAGGGTGAGGGTGAGGTTTAGAGTTAGGGTTAGGGTATGATTTAAGGTTAAGGTTAGGGTTAGATTTAGGGTTAGGGTGAAGTTGAGGTTTAGGGTTAGAGTTAGGGTAAGGGTGAGGGTTAGGGTTAGGGTTAGTGTTAGGGTTAGGCTTAGGGTGAGGGTTAGGTTTACGGATAGGGTAAGTTTAGGATTAGGGTTAAGGTGAGGGTGAGTGTGAGGGTTAGGGTTAGTGTTAGGGTTAGGCTTAGAGTTAGGCTGAGGTTGAGGGTGAAGGTGAGGGTTTGGGTTAGGGTGCGGGTTAGGGATAGGTTTAGGGTTAGAGTTAGCCTTAAGGTGAGGTTTATGGTTAGGTTTAGGGTTCTGGTAATGGCGAGTGTTAGAGTTAGCATCAGGGTTAGTGTGAGGGTTTGGGTTAGGGTTAGGGTGAGTGTTAGGGTAAATGTGAGGTTTATGTTTATGGTGAGGGTGAGGGTTAGGGTAAGGGTTATGGTGAGGGTTAGGTTGAGGGTGGGGGTTAGGGTTATGATTAGGTTTAGGGTTAGGGTGAGGTTTAGGTTGAGGGTGAGGGTTCAGGTTAGGGTTAGGTTTGTGGTGTGGGTAAATGATAGTATGAGGGTTAGGGTGAGTGTTAGAGTTAGCATTAGGGTTAGGGTGAGGGTTAGGTGAGGGTTGGGTTTAGGGTTTGGGTGAGGGTGAGGGTGAGAGTGCTGTTTAAGGTGAGGATTAGGATGAGTTTTAGGGTTAGGGTGAGGGTTAGGGTTATGGTTAGCGTGAGGGTGATGGTGAGGGTGACGGTTAGGGTTAGAGTTATGGTGAGGGTTCGATTAAGTGTGAGGTTTAGGGAGAGGATGAGGTTAAGTGTTAGTGTGAGGGTTAGGATGCGTGTGAGGGTTAGGGTTAGGGTTTGGGTTAGGGTGAGGGTTAGTGTGAGGGTTAGGGTTAGGGTTATGCTTAGGGTTAGTTTGAGGGTTAGGCAGAGGGTTAGGATTAGGATTAGGTTGAGGGTTAGGTTGAGGGTTAGGATGAGGGTGAGGGTTAGTGTTAGGGTGAGGGTTACGGTTATTATTAGGGTTAGGGATAGGTTTAGGGTGACGGTGAGGTTTAGGGTGAGGGTTAGGGTGAGGGTTAGAGTTAGGGTTAATGAGAGTGTTAGGATTAGGGTTAGGGTTATGGATAGGGTTAGGGTTAGGATTAGTGTGAGGTTAAGAATTAGGGTGACGGTTAGGGTGAGGGTGAGGTTTATGGTTAGGAATAGTGATAGGGTTAGTGTTACGCTGAGGGTGAGGGTGAGGGTGAGGGTTGGGTTTAGGGTTGGGTGAGGGCTATGGTGAGGGTTAGGGTATGGGGGAGGGTGAGTGTGAGGGTGATTGTAAGGGTATAGCTGAGGGTTAGGCTGAGGGTGAGAGTTAAGATAAGGGTGAGGGTTAGGGTTAGGGTGAGGGTTAGGTTAAGGGTTAGGGATAGGGTGAGGGTTAGATTGAGGATTAGGGTTAGGGTTAGTGTGAGGTTTGGGGTGAGGATGAGGGTTATGATTAGGTTGAGGGTTAGGTTTAGAATTGAGGTTACAGTGAGGGCTAGGGTGAGGGTGAAGTTTAGCTTTAGGATTAGGGTGAGGTTTAGGGTTAAGGTGAGTGTTATGGTTAGTGTGAGGGTTAGTGGTAGAGTTAGGGTTAGTGTTAGGGTGAGGGGAAGTGTTAGGGTGAGGGTGAGGGTTAGGGTGAGGGTTATGTTTGGGGTGAGGGTTAGTGTTAGGGTTAGGTTATGATTAGGGTTAGGGTTAGGGTGAGGTTGAGTGTGTGGGTTAGGGTTAGGTTTAGGTTTAGGGTTAGGGTTAGGCTGAGGGTGAGGTTGAGCTTGAGGATTAGGGTTAGTGTGATGGTTAGGGTTAGGGTTAGGGTGAGGGTTAGGATGAGGGTTAGGATGAAGGTGAGGTTTAGGGTTATGTTTAGGGTGAGGTTTATGGTTAGGGTTAGGGTTAGGGTTAGGTTGAGTTTGAGGTTTAGGTTTAGAGTTAGGGTTAGGGTGACGGTTACTGTTAGGGTTAGTGTTAGGTTTAGGGTTAGGGTGAGTGTTAGGGTTAGGGTTAGGGTTATGGTGAGGGTGAGGTTTAGGGTTATGGTGAGGCTTAGGGTTAGTATGAGGGTTAGTGTTAGGGTGAGGGTAAGTATTAGGGTGAGGGTTAGGATTAGGTTTAGGTTTAGGGTGAGGTTTAGGGTGAGGGTGAGTTTTAAGATTAGGGATAGGTTTGTGGTGTGGGTAAGTGATAGCATGAGGGTTAGGGTGAGGGTTAGAGTTAGCATTAGGGTTAGGGTGAGGGTGCAGGTCAGAGTGAGGGTTAGGGTGAGGATTAGGATGAGGTTTAGGGTTAGGGTGAGGGTTAGGGTTAGGGTGAGTGTTAGTATTAGGGTTATCCTTAGGGTTAGGGTGAGGGTTAGGCTGAGGGTTAGGCTTAGGATTAGGGTGAAGGTTAGGGTGAGGGTTAGGGTGAGGGTGAGAGTTAGAGTGAGGGTGAGGGTTAGGATTATTATTAGGGTTAGAATCACGTTTAGGGTGACGGTGAGGTTTAGGGTGAGGATTGTGGTGAGGTTTAGGGTTAGGGTTAAGGTGAGTGTTAGGATAAGGGGTAGGGTTATGGTTATGGTAAGGGTTAGGTTTACTGTGATAGTTAGGTTTAGGGTTAGGGTTAGGATTAATGTGATGGTAAGAATTAGGGTGATGGTTAGGGTGAGGGTGATGTTTACGGTTAGGAATAGTGATAGGGTTAGTGTTACGTGAGGGTGAGTGTGAGGGTTAGGGTTAGGTTTAGGTTTGGGCTAAGGTGAGGGTTAGGGATAGGGTGAAGTTAGGGTGAGGGTGATGGTAAGGGTAAAGGTGAGGGTTAGGCTGAGGGTGAGGTTTAATATAAGCGTGAGGTTTAGTGTTAGGGTGAGGGTTAGGGTAAGGTTTCGGGTTAGGGTTAGGGTAAGGGTTAGATTGATTATTAGGGTTAGGGTTAATGTGAGGTTTAGGGTGAGGATGAGGGTTAGGGTTAGGGTGAGGGTGAGGGTTAGAGTTAGGGTTAGGGTGAGGGCTAGGGTGAGGGTGAGGGTTAGAGATAGGGTTAGGTTTAGGGTGAGGTTTAGGATTAGGGTGAGGGTTAGGGTTAGAATTAGGGTTAGGGTTAGCATGAGGGCTAGGGTGAGGTTTAGGGTTAGGTTTAGGGTTAGGGTGAGGTTTAGGTTTAGGTTGAGGGTGAGGTTAAGTTTTAGGGTGAGGGTTAGGGTTAGGGTGAGGGTTAGGGTGAGGATAAGGTTGAGGGTTAGTGTGAGTGTTAGGGTGACGGTGAGGGTGAGTATTAGGGTTGGGATTAGAGTTAGAATGAGGGGTAGGGTGAGGGGTAGGGTTAAGTTTAGGGTGAGGGTTAGGTTTACTGTGAGGGTTAGCGTTAAGGTGAGGTTTAGTGTTACTGTGAGGGTTCAAGTTAGGGTTAGGCTTAGTGTTAGGGTGAGGGTAAGGGTTATGTTGAGGGTTAGGGTTAGGGTGAAGGTTAGGGTTAATGTGAGGGTTAAGTTTAGGGTGTGGGTTAGGGTGAGGGTTTTGGTTAGGTTGATGTTTAGGGTGAGGGTGAGGGTTAGGGTGAGGGTGAAGGTGAAGTTTGGGTTTAGTGTTTGGGTTTGGGTTAGGATGAGGTTGAGGGTGAGGGTGAGGCTTAGGGTTAGTTTTAGGGTAAGGTTGAGTGTGAGGGTTAGGGATAGGGTTAGTCTTAGCCTGAGGGTGAGGGTGAGGGTGAGGTTTAGGGTTAGGGTTAGGGTTAGCGGTAGGGATATGGTGAAGGTTAGGGTTAGGTTAGAGGTTACGGTTAGGGTGAGGGTTAGTGTTAGGGATAGGTTCAGGATGAGGGTGAGGGTGAGGGTTAGGTTTAGGAATAGGGTTATGGTGAGCCTGAGGGTGAGTGTTAGGGTGAGGATTATGGTTACGGTAGGGTTAGGCTAAGGGTTAGAGTGACGGTTAGGTTTAGGGTGATGTTTAGGTTGAGGGTGAGGGTTTGGGTGAGGTTGAGGGTGAGGTTTCGGTTGAGGGTTTGGGTTAGGGTGAGGGTGAGGGTTAGGTTTAGAGTTAGGGTTAGGCTTAGGGTGAGGGTGATTGTGAGGGTTAGGGTTAGGGTTATTTTTAGGATTAGGTTTAAGCTGAGGGTGAGTGTGAGGGTTAGGGTTAGGGTGAGTGTGAGCATTAGGTTTAGGGTTAGGGATAGGCTGAGGGTTAGATGAGGGTGAGGCTTAGGGTTAGGGCGAGTGTTAGGCGTAGGGTTAGTGTGAGGGTTAGGGATAGTTTGATGGTTAGGGTGAGGGTGAGGGTGAGCATGACTGTTAGGGTGCAGGTGAGGTTTAGGGTTAGGTTTAGGCTTAGGGTGAGGGTTTAGTGTTAGGGTTAGGATGATGATTAGGATGAGGGGTAGGGTTAGTGTTAGGGTTAAGTTTAGAGTTAGGGTGAGTGTGCGGGTGAGTGTGAGGGTTAGGTTTAGGTTTAGGGTTATGCTTAGGGTTAGGTTTAGGGTTAGGCTGAGTGTGAGGGTTAGGTTTAGGGTGACAGTTAGTGTTAGGGTTATGGTGAGGGTTAGATTGAGGGTAGGGTTAGGATTAGGGTTAGGGTGAGGGCTAGGGTGAGGGTTACATTTAGGGTGAGGGTTAAGGTGAGGTTTAGGGTTAGGGTTAAGTTTAGGGTCAGGTTGTGGGTGAGTTTTAGGGTAAGAGTTAGGGTTAATTTGAGGCTGAGGGTGAGGGTTAGTGTTAGGGTTAGGAATAGGTTTAGAGTAAGGTTTAGGGTGAGTGTGATGGTTAGCGTAAGGTTTAGGGTTAGGCTTAGGGTTACACTGAGGGTGAGTTTTAGTGTTAGGGTGAGGTTTAGGGTTAGGATTAGGGTGAGAGTTAGTGTTCAGGTTATGTTTAGGGTTAGGGTGAGGGTTAGGGTTAGGGTTAAGTTGAGCTGAGGGTTAGGGTTAGGTTGAGGTTTAGAGTTAGGCTTAGGATTAGGGTGAGGTTTAGGGTTAGGGTTAGGGTGAGGTTTAGGATGAGGATTAGGGTTGGGATTAGGGTTAGGATGAGGGCTAGGTTGAGGGTGAGGGTTAGGGTTAGTGTTAAGGTGAGGTTTAGGTTTAGGGTGAGGGTTAGGATGAGGGTTAGTGTTATGGTAAGGGTGAGGATTAGGTTTAGGGTGAGGGTGAGAGTTAGGATTAGGGTTAGGGTTAGGGTTATTGTTAGGGTTAGGGTTAGGGTTACGGTTACTGAGAGGGTGAGGTTGAGGGTTAGTGTTAGTTTTAGGGTGAGGTTTTTAGTGTTAGGGTTAGGGTGAGACTTAGGGTTAGGGTTAGTGTGAGAGTTAGTGTTAGGGTTAGGTTTAGGGTGAGGCTTAGGATGAGGGTTAAGGTTAGGGTTAGTGTTAGAGTTAGAGTTAGAGTCTGGGTGAAAATTAGGGTTCGGGTTAGGTTTAGGTCTAAGGTGAGGTTTAGGGTTAGGGTTACGGTTAGCGTGAGTGTTAGGTTTAGGTAGAGGGTTAGGGTTAGGCTTAGGATTAGGGTGAGGGTTAGGGTTAGGATAAGGGTGAGGGTTAGGATGAGGATTAGGGTTAGGATTAGTGTTATGGTGAGGTCTAGGGTGAGGGTGAGGGTTAATGTTAGTGTTTGGGTGAGGTTTAGGGTTAGGGTTATGGTTTGGGTGAGGGTTAGGATGAGTGTTAGATTTACAGTGAGGGGGAGGTTTACGGTTAGGTTGAGGGTGAGGGTTAGGATTTGGGTTAGGGTGAGGGTTAGTTTTAGGTTTACATTTATGGTTTGGGGGAGATTTTATGTCCAGGGTTAGGGTTAGGGTTAGTGTTAGGGTTAAGGTTAGGTTGCAGGTTAGGTTGAGGTTTAGGATTGGGGTTAGGTTTAGAGTTAGGATTATGTTTAGGGTGAGGGTGAGTGTGAGGGTTAGGGTTAGGGTTAAGCTTAGGCTTAGGGTTAGGTTGAGCGTGAGGTTCGGGGTGAGGATTAGGTTTAGGGTTATGGTTAGGGTTAGGGTTATTGTGAGGTTTAGGATGAGGGTTAGGGTTAGGATTAGGGTTAGGGTGAGTGCTAGGGTGAAGGTGAGGTTTAGGGTAAGGTTTAAGCTTAGGCTTAGGGTTAGGCTGACTGTGAGGTTGAGGGTGAGGGTTAGGGTTAGTGTGATCGTTAGGTTTACGGTTATGGTGAATGTTAGGATGAGGTTTAGGTTTAGGGTGAGGTTTAGAGTGAGGATGATGTTAAGTGTAAAGATGAGGTTTAGGCTGAGGGTGAGGGTTAAGATAATGTTGAGGGTTATGGTTAGGTTTAGTGTTAGGTTAAGGGTTAGTGTTAGATTTAGGTTTAGGTTTAGATTGAGGATTAGTGTTAGGGTTACGGTTAGTGTGAGGTTTATGGTGAGGATGAGGGTTAGGGTTATGGTGAGGGTGAGGGTTAGAGTTAGGGTTAAGGTGAGGTTTAGGATTAGGTTGAGGGTTTGGATTAGTGTGAGGGTTAGGGTTAGGGTTAGGGTGAGGGTAAGTGTTAGTGTGAGGGTAAGGTTTAGGGTCAGGGTTATGGTTGGGGGAAGGTGAGGGTTAGGTTTAGCGTTAGGGTGAGGTTTAGTGTTAGCATTAGGGTTGGAATTAGGATTAAGTTGAGAGTGAGGTTTAGGGGTTGAGTTAGTATTGGGGTGAGGGTTAAGTTTAGGGTGAGGGTTAGGGTGAGGGTTAGGGTGGGTGTGATGCTAAGGGTAAAGGTGAGGATTAGGCTGAGGGTGAGGGTTATGGTAAGGGTGAGGGTTAGGATTAGGGTTAGGTTGAGGGTGAGAGTTAGATTGAGTATTAAAGTTAGGGTTAGTGTGAGGTTTAGGGTGAGGATGAGGGTTAGGGTCCGGGTGAGGGCTAGGGTGAGGTTGAGGGTTAGGGTTAGTATTAAGGTGAGGTTTAGGGTTAGGGTGATGTTTGGGTTAGTGTGAGCGTTAGTGTTAGCATTTCCGTTAGTGTTAGGGTGAGGTTAAGTTTTAGGGTGAGAGTTAGGATTAGGGTGAGGTTTATGGTTAGTGTGAGGTTGAGAGTTCGGGTTAGGGTTAGGATGAGGTTCAGTTTAGGGTTAGGGTTTGAGTTAGGGTTATGGTGAGGGTGAGATTTAGGGTTAGAATTAGGGGTAGTGTTAGGGTTTGGGTTAGGGTGAGGGTTAGGATTAGGGGTAGGATTAGGCTTAGGCTTAGGCTTAGGCCGAGCATGAGGGTAAGTGTTAGGGTTCAGATTAGGGTTCAGATTAGGGTTAGGGTTAGGGTGAGTGTTAGGATGAGGTTTAAGGTTAGGATTAGGTTTAGGGTGAGGGCTAGCGTTAGGGTTAGGGTGAGGTTTAGTGTTAGGGATAGGGTTAGGTTTAGGATTTGCGTTACGGTGAGGGTGAGTTGAGGGTTAGGGTTAGGGTTAGGGTTAGGGGCAGGGTGATTGTTAGTGTTATGGTTACGGTTAAGTTGTGGTGAGGGTGAGGCTGAGGGTGAGGGTTATGGTTAGGGTTAGGGTTAGGGTTAGTGTTAGGGTTAGTGTTATTGTTAGGGTTAGGGTTAGGGGGGATGGTTAGTGTGAGGTTTAGGGTTAGGGTTAGTGTTAGGGTTAGGGTGAGGGTGAGGTTTAGGTTGAGGTTTAGGTTTAGGGTTAGGGAGGTTTAGGGTTAGAGATATGGTGAGGGTGAGGGTGCGGGTGAGTGTGAGGGTTAGGGTTCGGGTTAGCATTAGGCTGAGGGTTAGGCAGAGGGTGATGGTGAGGGTGAGGTTTAGGGTAAGGGATAGGATGAGGTTTAGGTTTAGGGTTAGTTTTAGAGTTAGAGTTACTGTTAGGGTTAGTGTTAGGGTGAGGTTTATGGTAAGGGTTCGTTTTATGGTCAGGGTGAGGGTTAGATTGAGGATTAGTGTTAGGGTTAGTGTGAGGTTTAGTGTGAGGATGAGGATTAGGGTTAGGCTGAGGGTGAGGGTTAAGATAAGGGTGAGTGTTAGGGTTAGGGTGAGGGTTAGGCTAATGTTTCGGGATATTGTTAGGGTGAGGGTTAAATTGACGATTAGGGTTAGGGTTAATGTGAGTTTTAAGGTGAGAATGAGGATTAAGGTTAGGGTGAGGGTGAGGGTTATAATTAGTGCTAGGGTTAGAGCTAGGGTGAGGGAGAGGGTTAGGGTTAGCCTTAGGGTTAGGCTGAGGGTGAGGTTGGGGGTGAGGAATAGGTTTTGGGTGATGGTTAGGGTTAGGGTTAGGGTGAGGGTTAGGATGAGGGTTAAGGTTAATATTAGGCTTAGGAATAGGGTTAGGGTAAGGGCTAGGGTGAGGGTGAGGTTTAATGTTAGGGTTAGGGTGAGGTTTAGGGTTACATTTAGGGTTTGGGTTAGGGTGAGGTTAAGGTTTAGTGTTAGAGTTAGTTTTAGGGTGAGGCTGAGGGTGAGGGTTAGGGTTAAAGTTAGGGTAAGGAATAGGGTTATGGTGAGCCTGAGGGTGAGGTTTAGGGTGAGGATTATGGTTACGGTAGGGTTAGGCTAAGGGTTAGAGTGAGGGTTAGGTTTAGGGTGATGTTTAGGTTGAGGGTGAGGGTTTGGGTGAGGTTGAGGGTGAGGTTTCGGTTGAGGGTTTGGGTTAGGGTGAGGGTGAGGGTGAGGGTGAGGGTTAGGTTTAGAGTTAGGGTTAGGCTTAGGGTGAGGGTGATTGTGAGGGTTAGGGTTAGGGTTATTTTTAGGATTAGGTTTAAGCTGAGGGTGAGTGTGAGGGTTAGGGTTAGGGTGAGTGTGAGCATTAGGTTTAGGGTTAGGGATAGGCTGAGGGTTAGATGAGGGTGAGGCTTAGGGTTAGGGCGAGTGTTAGGCGTAGGGTTAGTGTGAGGGTTAGGGTGAGGTTTAGAGTTAGGGTAAGGGTGAGGGTGAGCGTGACTGTTAGGGTGCAGGTGAGGTTTAGGGTTAGGTTTAGGCTTAGGGTGAGGGTTTAGTGTTAGGGTTAGGATGATGATTAGGATGAGGGGTAGGGTTAGGGTCAGGGTGAGGTTCAGGGTAAGATTAAGGGTTAACGTTAGGGTTTGGGTTAGGATGAGGTTTAAGGTGAGGGTTAGGGTTAGGTTTAGGGTTAAGGTGAGGGTTATGGTGAGGGTAAGTTTTAGGGTGCGGGTTAGGGTGAGTGTGAGTATAGGGTTAGGCTTATGGAGTGGTTTAGGGTTAGATTTAGGATGAAGGTGAGGGTGAGAGTGTGGGTTAAGGATTAATTTTAGGGTTAGGGTTAGTGTTATTGTTAGGGTTAGGGTTACGATTACAGTGAGGTTGCTGGTGAGGTTAGGTGTAGCGTTAGGGTTAGCGTTAGGGTGAAGTTTATGGTGAGGGTAAGTGTTGGGGTGAGGGTTAGGGTTAGGGTGAGGTTAAGGGTTAGGGTTAGGGTTAGGGTGAGGGTTAGGGTTAGCATTAGGGTTAGGTTGAGGACTAGGGTGAGGGATAAGGTTAGGTTAGGGTGAGGGTTAGGGTTAGAGTGAGGATTAGGGTGAGGGTAAGAATAAGGGTAAGGGTGAGGGTTAGGGTGAGTTTGAGAGTTACGGTAAGAGTGAAGGTTATGATGAGCGTGAGGTTTAGGGTCAGGGTTACGATTAGGGTGAGGGTGAGATTGAGGGTTAGGGTGAGGGTAAGGGTTAGGGTTAGGGTGATGGTAAGATAAGGTTGAGGGTTAGGATTAGGTTTAGGGTGAGGATTAGAGTGAGTGTGAGGTTTAGGGTTAGGGTTAGTGTTAGGGTTTTGTATACGTTTACGGTGAGGGTGAGGGTTAGGTTTAGGGTGAGGGTGAGGGTTAGGATAAAGTTTAGGGTTAGGGTTATTTTTAGGGTTATGTTTAGGTTTATGATTACGTTGAGGGTGAGGGTTAGGGTTAGGGTGAGGTTTAGGACTAGGGTTAGTTTTAGGGTTAGGGTTAGCATGAGGTTTAGGGTGAGTGGTAGGGTTAAGGTTAGGGTGAGGGTTAGGGTTAGTTTGAGGGTTATGGTTAGGGATAGGGTGAGGGTAAGGTTTAGGGTGAGGTTTAGAATGAGTGTGAGGTTTAGGGTTAGGGTTACTGTTAGGGTGAGGGTAAGTGTTAGGGTTAGGTTTAGGTTTACGGTGAGGGAGAGGGTTAGGTTTAGGGTTAGGGTTAGGGTTAGGGTGAGTGTGAGGGTTAGGATAAAGTTTAGGGTTAGGGTTATTTTTAGAGTTATGTTTAGGTTTATGGTTATGTTGAGGGTGAGGGTTAAGGTTATGGTGAGGTTTAGGATTAGGGTTAGGTTTAGGGTTAGGGTTAGGATGAGGTTTAGGATAAGTGGTAGTGTTAAGGTTAGGGTGAGGGTTAGGGTTAGGGTTAAGGTTAGGGTGAGGGTTAGGGTTAGTGTTAGAGTTAGGGTTAGGGTTAGGATGAGGGTTTCGGGTTAGGATTATGGTTAGGGTTAGTTTGAGAATTTCGGTGAGGGTTATGATTAGGGTTAGGGTAAGGGTTAGCGTTAGGGTGAGGGTTAGGGTTAGGATTAAAGTTAGAGTTAGAGTTAAGGCTAGGTTATGGTGAGGGTGAGGTTTAGGTTTAGGTTTAGGTTTATCATGTGGGTGAGTGATAGCGTGAGGGTTAGGGTGAGTGTTAGAGTTAGAATTAGGGTTAGGGTGAAGGTTATGGTGAGGGTTAGGTTTAGTGTGAGTGTTAGGTTTAGGGTTAGGTTTAGGATTAGTGTGAAGGTAAGAATTAGGGTGACGGTTAGGGTGAGGGTGAGGTTTAGGGTTAGGATTTGGGTTATCGTTAGTGTTACGCTGAGGGTAATGGTGAGGGTGAGTGTGAGGGTGAGTTTTAGGGTTAGGGTTAGGGTGAGGGCTATGATGAGGGTTAGGGTTAGGGTGAGGGTGAGGGTTAGGCTGAGGGTTAGGGTTAGTGTTAGTGTTAGGGTTAGGGTTAGTTTGAGGGTGGTATGAGGGTGAGGTTAGGGTGAGGGTTAGGGTTAGGGTTAAAATTAGGGTTAGGGTTAGGGTTAGGGGTAGGGTTTCGATTATGGTGAGTATTAGGGTTAATGTGTGGGTTAGGGTTAGGGTGAGGATAAAGTAAGGGTTAGGGTTAGGGTGAGGGTGAGGTTTATGGTTACTGTTAGAGTGAGGGTTCGGGTTAGGTTTAGTGTTAAGGTAAGGGTGAGGGTGAGGGTTAGGTTTAGGCTTAGGGTTAAGGAGAGGGTGAGGGTGAGTGTGAGGTTTAAGGTTAGGTTTAAGGGTAGGCTGAATGTTAGCCTTAGAGTGGAGGTTAGGATTAGGGTTAGGGTGAGGGTTAGGTTTTGGGTTAGGCTGAGGGTGAGGGTTAGGATTAGGGTGAGGTTTAGGGTGAGGGTTAGGGGGAGAGGGAGGGTTAGGTTTAGAGTGATGATTAGGGTTAGGGTCAGGGTTAGGGTGACTGTGATGTTTAGGGTGAGGTTTAGAGTGAGGGTTATGTTTAGGGTTAAGGTGAGGGTTAGGGTAAGGGGTCAGGTTACGGTTAGGGTGAGGGTTAGGTTTAGTGTGAGAGTAAAGGTTAGGGTTAGGGTTAGGATTAGTGTGCGGGAAAGAATTAGGGTGATGGTTATGGTGAGGGTGAGGTTTAGGTTTAGGAATAGGGATAGGTTTAGTGTTACTCTGAGGATGAGGATGAGGGTGAGGGTGAGCGTTAGGTTTAGGGTTAGGGTGAGGGCTAGGGTTAGGGTGAGGGTAAGGGTTAGGTTTAGTTTGAGGGTGGTGTGAGGGTGAGGTTTAGGGTGAGGCTTTGGGTTAGGGTGAGGGCTAGGTTGAGGGTGAACATTAGGGTTATGATGAGGGTTAGCGTTAGGTTTAGGGTGAGGGTTAGGTTTAGTGTGAGGTTTACGGTTAAGGTTAGGTTGAGGTTGAGGGTAAGGTATATGGTGAGGGTTCAGGTGAGGGTGAAGGTTAGGGTTATGATTAGAGATAGGGTTAGGTTTAGGCTGAGGGTGAGAGTGAGGGTGCTGGTGAGGTTTAGGATTAGGGTTAGGGTGAGGGTGAGGGTGAGGGTTAGGGTTAGGGTTACAGTGAGTTCGAGGGTTAGGTTTAGGGTGAGGTTTAGGGTTAGGGTTAGGGTTAAGGTGTGGGTTTGAATTAGGATTAGAGTTAGGGATAGGGTTATTTTTAGGGTTAGGGTTAGGGTTAGGGTTAGGTTTTGGGTGAGTTTGAGGGTTACCGTTAGGTTTAGGTTTAGGGTTATGGTTAGGATTAGCTTGAGGGTGAGGGTGTGGGTTAGGGTTAGGGTTAATGTGAGGGTTAGGGTTCGTGTGAGGGTTAGGGTGAGGGTGAGGGTGAGGGTGAGGTTGAGGGTGAGTGTTAGGGTTAGTATGAGGTTTAGGGTTAGAGTAAAGGTTAGGGTTAGGTTGAGGGTTTTGCTTAGGTTTAGGGTTAGGATGAGGGTTAGGCTGAGGGGTATGGTTAGGTTTAGGGTGAGGATTAGGGTTAGTGTGAAGGTTAGGTTTAGGGTTAGGGTGACGTTAAGGATTAGGGTGAGGGTTAGCGTTAGGTTTAGGTTTAGGGTAACAGTTAGTGTTAGGGTTACTGTGAGGGTGAGGTTTAGGTTTAGGGTGAGGGTTAGGGTGAGAGCTAGTGTGAGGGTGAGGGTTAGGGTAAGGTTTAGGCTTAGGCATAGGGTTAGGATGAGGGTGATAGTGATGGTGGGGCTTAAGGTTATGGTGATGGATAGGGTTAGGTTTAGGGTGAGGGTTAGGATGAGGGTTCGGGTTAGGGTGAGGGTTAGGATGAGAGTGAGGGTAAGAGCAAAGGTGAGGGGGAGGCTGAGGGTGAGGGTTACGGTAAGGGTGAGGGTTAGGGCTAGGGTGAGGGTTAGGGTAAGGTTTAGGGTTAGGGTTAGATAGAGGATTAGGGTTAGGGATACTGTGAGGTTTAGGTTGAGGATGAGGTTTAGGGTTAGAATTAGGGTTAGGGTGAGGGCTAGCGTGAGGGTGAGGGTTAGGGTTAGGGTTAAGTTTAAGGTGAGGGTTAGGGTGAAGAGTAGGGTTAGGATTAGGGTTAGGGTTAATGTTATGGTTATGGTTAGGGTTAGGGTTATGGTGAGGGTGAGGGTTAGGATTAGGTTTAGGGTTCCTGTTATTGTTAAGGTTAGGGTTACGGTTACGGTGAGGCTGAGGATTAGGGTTAGGGTTAGGGTTAGGATGCGGTTTTTAATGTTAGCGTTAGGGTTAGATTTGGGGTTAGGGTGAGGGTTAGGGTTAGGGTTAGGGGGAGGGTTAGGATGAGGATTAGGAATAGGGTTAGAGTAAGGGCTAGGGTGAGGGTGAGGTTTAGGGTTAGGGTTAGGGTGAGGTTTAGGGTTACGTTTAGGGTTTGGGTTAGGGTGAGGGTAAGGTTTAGTGTTAGAGTTAGTTTTAGGGTGAGGCTGAGGGTGAGGGTTAGGGTTAAGGTTAGTGTTAGGGTTAGGGTGAGGGTGAGGGTGAGGGTGAGGTTTAGGGTGAGGGTGAGGTTTAGGCTTAGGGTTAGGATTAGGATTACGGTAAAGGTTAGGGTGAGTGTGAGGGTTAGGGTTAGGGTTAGGCTAAGGCTTAGAATTAGACTGAGGGTGAAGGTGAGGGTGTAGTTTAGGGTTAGGTTGAGTGTTAGGTTTAGGCTTAGGGTTAGGATTAGGATTAGGGTAAGGGTTAGGGTGAGGGTGAGGTTTAGTTTTAGAGTTAAGTGAAGGATGAGGCTGAGGTTGAAGGTGAGGGTTAGGGTTAGTGTTAGGGTAAGGTTTAGGGTTAGGCTTAGGGTGAGGGTTAGGATGAGGGTTAGGATTACGGTCAAGGTGAGGGTTAGGGGTAGAGTCAAGGTTAGGGTTAGGATTAGGGTTAGGGTGAGGGTTAGGGTTAGTGTGAGGGTGAGGTTTAGGATAAGGGTTAGGATTACGGTTAGGGTGAGGACTAGTATGAGGGTGAGGTTTAGGGTTAGGGTTAGTGTGAGGTTTAGGGTTATGGTTAGGTTTAGGGTGACGGTGAGATTTAGGGTTAGAGTTAGGGTAAGGGTGAGGCTGAGGTTGAGGGTTAGGGTTAAGGTTAGTGTTATTGTTAGGGTTAGGGTGAGGTTTAGGGTGATGGTGAGGGTTAGTATTAGGGTTAGGATTAGGATTAGGGTAAGGGTTAGGGTGAGTGTGAGGGTTAGGGTTAGGGTTCAGCTTACGGTTAGGCTGAGGGTGAGGGTTAGGGTTAGAGTGAGGGTAAGGGATAGGGTTAGGGTGAGAGTTAGGGTTCGGGTAAGTTTAGGATTAGGGTGAAGGTTACGGTTAGGGCTACGGTGAGTGTGAGGGTTAGGGTTAGGTTGAGGTTTAGCGTTATGGTTAGGGTGAGGGTTAGGGTTAGGGTTAGGGTGAGGGTTAGGATGAGTATTAGGTTTACGATTAGGGTTAGGGTGAGGGCTAGGGTTAGGATTAGGTTTAGTGTTAGGGTAAGGTTTAGGGCTAGGTTTAGGGTTAGGGTGAGGGTTAGGATGAGGGTTAGGGTTATGGTGAGGGTGTGGATTACATTAGGGTGAGGGTTACGGTTAAGATTAGGGTTAGGGTCAGGGTGAGTGTTAGCATTAGGTTTGGGGTTAGGGCTAGGGTTAAGTTTAGGGTTAGGATTAGTGTTATTTTTAGGGTTAGCATTTGAGTTATGGTGAGGATGACGTTGAGGGTGAAGGGGTAGGGTTAGGGTTAGGGTGAGGTTGAGGGTTAGGGTTAGGATTAGGGTTAGGGTGAGGGTAAGTTTTAGGGTTATATTTAGGGTTAGTTGGAGGGTTAGGTCGAGGGTTGGGGTTAGGATTAATGTTAGGGTTAGGCTTAAGGTGAGGGTTAGGTTGAGGGTGAGGGTTAGGGTTATGATTAGGATTAGGATTAGGGTTAGGTTTAGGGTGAGTGTGAGGGTTAAGGTTAGGATTAGGATTAGGATTAGGGTTCGGCTGAGGGTGAGGGTGAGGGTGAGTTTTAGGGTTAGAGAGAGGTTTAGGTTTAGGGTTAGGGTTAGGGTGTGGTTGGGGTTTAGGTTTAGAGTTCTGGTTAAGGTGAGGCTGAGGGTGAGGGTTAGAGTTAGGGTTAGGATTAGGATTAGGGTAAGGGTTAGGGTGAGTGTGAGGGTTAGGGTTAGGTTTAGGGTTCGGGTTAGGGTTACACTGAGGTTGAGGATGAGGGTGAGGGTTACGGTTTGAGTGAGTGTTAGGGTTCTGTTTAGGGTGAGATTTAGGGTTCTGGATAAGTTTAAGGTTAGGGTGAGGGTTAGGGTTAGGGTTACGTTTTTCTTGAGGGTTAGGGTTAGGTTGAGGGTTAGGTTTAGGTTTAGGGTGAGGTTTAGGTTTAGGGTTAGGGTGAGGGTTATGATGAGGATTAGGGTTAGGATTAGGGTTAGGATGAGGGCTACGGTGAGGGTGAGTGTTAGGGTTAGGGTTAGGGTGAGGTTTAGGGTTAGGGTTAGGTTTAGGCTGAGGGTTAGGATGAGGGTTAGGGTTACGGTAAGGGTAATGGTTAGGGTTAAGGTGATGGTTAGGGTTAGTATTAGAGTTAGGGTGAGGGTGAGGGTTAGGATGAGGGTTAGGGTTAATGTTATGGTTAGGGTTAGGTTAACGTTTAAGGTTAGGGTGAGAGTGAGGGTTAGGATTAGGGTTAGGGTTAATGTTATTGTTAGGGTTAGGGTTACAGTTACGGTGAGGGTGAGGATGAGGGTTAGGGTTAGGGTTAGAGTGAGGTTTTTAGTGTTAGTGTTAGGATTAGAATTAGGGTTAGGGTGAGGGTTAGCATTAGGGTTAGGGGGAGGGTTAGGATGAGGATTAGGGATAGGATTAGGGTTAGGGTAAGCCTAGGGTGAGGATGAGTTTTAGGGTTAGGGTTAGGGTGAGGTTTAGGGTTATGTTTAGGGTTTGGGTTAGGGTGAGGTTAAGGTATAGTGTTAGAGTTAGGTTTAGGGTGAGGCTGAGGGTGAGGGTTAGGGTTAAGATTAGTGTTAGGGTTCGGGTGAGGGTGAGGGTTAGTGTTAGGGTTAGGCTTAGGCTTACAATTAGACTGATGGTGAAGGTGAGGGTGAAGTTTAGGGTTAGGATGAATGTTAGGGTTAGGCTTAGGGTTAGGATTAGTATTAGGGTAAGGGTTATGGTGAGCGTGAGGTTTAGTTTTAGAGTTAGGGTAAGGGTGAGGCTGAGGTTGAATTTGAGGGTTAGGGTTAGTGTTAGGGTAAGGTTTAGGGTTAGGCTTAGGGTGAGTGTTAGGATGAGGGTTAGGGTTAAGGTCAGGGTGAGGGTTAGGGGTAGAGTGATGGTTAGGGTTAGGATTAGGGTTAGGGTGAGGGTTAGGGTGAGTGTTAGGGTGAGGGTTAGGAGGAGGGTTAGGATTAAGGTTAGGGTGAGGCCTAGGGTGAGGGTGAGGTTTAGGGTTAGGGTTACTGTGAGGTTTAGGGTTAGGGTTACGTTTAGGTTGAGGGTGAGATTTAGGTTTAGAGTTAGGTAAGGGTGAGGCTGAGATTGAGGGTTAGGGTTAAGATTAGTGTTATTGTTAGGGTTAAGGTGAGTTTTAGGGTGATGGTGAGGGTTTGGATTAGGGTTAGGATTAGGATTAGGGTAAGGGTTAGGGTGAGTGTGAGGGTTAAGGTTAGGGTTAGGGTTTGGCTTAGGGTTAGGCTGAGGGTGGGGTTAGGGTTAGGCTGAGGGTAAGGGTTACGGTTAGGGTGAGGGTTAGGGTAAGGTTTAGGGTGAGGGTTAGGGTAAGTATTAGGGTTATGATTAGGGTTAGGGTGAGGGCTAGGTTGAGGATTAGGTTTAGTGTTAGGGTAAGGTTTAGGGTTAGGTTTAGGGTTAGGGTGAGGGTTAGGATGAGGGTTAGGGTTATGTTGAGGTTCAGGGTTACATTAAAGTGAGGGTTAGGGTTAGGATTAAGGTTAGGGTGAGGGTGAGTGTTAGCATTAGGATTAGGGTTAGGGTTAGGGTTAGGTTTAGGGTTAGGATTAGTGTTATTTTTAGGGTTAGCATTTGAGTTATGGTGAGGGTGACGGTGAGGGTGAGGGTTAGGGTTAGGGTTAGGGTGAGGTTTAGGGTTAGGGTTAGGATTAGGGTTAGGGTGAGGGTGAGGTTTAGGGTTATTTTTATAGTTTGTTGGAGGGTTAGGTCGAGGGTTGGGGTTAGGATTAATGTTAGGGTTAGGCTTAAGGTGAGGGTTAGGTTGAGGGTGAGGGTTAGGGTTAGGGTTAGGATTAGGATTAGGGTTAGGGTTAGGGTGAGTGTGAGGGTTAGGGTTAGGGTAAGGATTAGGCTTAGAGTTCGGCTGAGGGTAAGGGTGAGGGTGAGGTTTAGGGTTAGAGTGAGGTTTTGGTTTAGGGTTAGGATTAGTGTGAGTGTTAGGGTTACGGATAGGATTAGGGTTAGGCTGAGGGTGATGGTGTGGGTGAGGATTAGGTTTACCATGAGGGTTAGGGTTAGGGTTATGGGGAGGGTTAAGATGAGGGTTAGTGTTAGGATTAGGGTTAGGGTGAGGACTAGGGTGAGGGTGAGGTTTAGGGTTAGGGTTAGGGTGAGGTTTAGGGTTAGGGTTAGGGTGAGGATGAGCTTTAGAGTTAGAGTTTGGGTTAAGGTGAGGCTGAGGGTGAGGGTTAGAGTTAGGGTGAGGATTAGGATTAGGGTAAGTGTTAGGGTGAGTGTGAGGGTTAGGGTTAGGATTAGGGCTCTGCTTAGGGTTACACTGAAGTTGAGGGTGAGGGTGAGGTTTAGGGTTTGGGTGAGGGTTAGGGTTAGTTTTAGGGTGAGAGTTAGGGTTAAGGTTAAGTTTAGGGTTAGGGTGAGGTATAGGGTTAGGGTTAGGGTGAGGTTTAGGGTTAAGGTTAGTTTGAGAGTTAGGGTTAGGTTTAGGGTTAGGGTGAGGTTTAGGATTAGGGTTAGGGTGATGGTTAGGATGAGGATTAGGGTTAGGATTGGGGTTAGCATGAGGGCTCGGGTGAGGGTGAGGTTTAGGGTTAGTGTTAGGGTGAGGTTTCGGGTTAGGGATAGGTTTAGGGTGAGGGTTCGGATGAGGGTCGGTTTACGGTAAAGGTGATGGTTAGGGTTAAGTTGAGGGTTAGGGTTAGGATTAGGGTTAGAGTAAGGGTTAGTATTAGGGTTAGGGTTAATGTTATTTTTAGGGTTAGGGTTATGGTTATGGTGAGGATGAGGGAGAGGGATAGGATTAGTGTTAGGGTTAATGTTATTGTTGGGGTTAGAGTTATGGTTACGGTGAGGGTGAGGATGATGGTTAGGGTTAGGGTGAGGTTTTTAGTGTTATGGTTAGGGTTAGAATTAGGGTTAGGGTGAGGGTTAGGGTTACGGTTAGGGGGAGGGTTAGGATGAGGATTAGGGATAGGATTAGGGTTAGGGTAAGAGTTAGGGTGAGGGTGAGGTTTAGGGTTAGGGTTAGGGTGAGATTTAGGGTTATGTTTAAGTTTTGGGTTAGGGTGAGGGTAAGGTTTAGTGTTAGAGTTAGTTTTAGGGTGAGGCTGAGGGTAAGGATTAGGGTTAGGGTTAGTGTTAGGGATAGGGTGAGGGTGAGGGTGAGGGTGAGGGTTAGGCTTAGGTTTAGGATTAGGATTATTGTAAAGGTTAGGGTGAGTGTGAGCGTTAGTGTTAGGGTTAGGCTTAGGCTTAGGATTACACTGAGGATGAAGGTGAGTGTGAAGTTTAGGGTTAGGGTGAATGTTAGGGTTAGGCTTAGTGTTAGGATTAGGATTAGGGTAAGGGTTAGGGTGAGGCTGAGTTTTGGGGTAAGGCTTAGGCTTAGGCTTAGGCTTAGGCTGAGCATGAGTCTGAGGGTAGGGTTAAGGTTAGGTTTAGGGTGAGGTTCAGTGTTAGGGTTAGGGTTAGAGTTAGGAGTAGAGGGTGAGGTTTAGGGGTAGAGTTAAGTTTAGGGTGAGGGTTAGGTTTAGGGTGAGGCTTAGGGATAATGTTAGGGTTAGGTTGAGGGTGAGGTTTAGGGTTAGGGTTAGGGTTAGTCTGAGGGTTAGGGTTATGGTTAGGGTTAGTGTTAGTGTGAGGGTAATTGTTAGGGTGAGGGAATGGTTTAGGTTGAGGGTTACGGTTAGGGTGAGGGTTTGGATTAGGGTTAGGGTTATTTATACGGTTAGTTTCAGGTTTAAGGTTACTGTGAGGGTGAGTGTTAGGGTTAGGGTTAGGGTGAGGTTTAGGGTTTGTGTTAGGGTTAGAGTTAGGGTTAAGGTGAGGGTGAGTGTGAGGGTTAGGGTTAGGGTTAGGCTTAGGCTTAGGGTTAGGCTGAGTGTGAGGGTGCGGGTGAGGATTAGGTTTAGGTGATGGTTAGGGTTAAGGTTAGGGTGGGGTTTAGGGTTACGGTTAGGGTTTGGGTTAGGGTGAGGGTGAGGTTTAGGGTTAGATATAGAGTTAGGGGGAGCATTAGGGTATGGGTTAGGGTTAGGGTTAAGTTTAGAGTTAGGGTGAGTGTGCGGGTGAGTGTGAGGGTTAGGTTTAGGTTTAGGGTTAGGCTTAGGGTTAGGCTGAGTGTGAGGGTTAGGTTTAGGGTGAGAGTGTTAGGGTTATGGTGAGGGTTAGATTGAGGGTAGGGTTAGGATTAGGGTTAGGGTGAGGGCTAGGGTGAGGGTTACATTTAGGGTGAGGGTTAAGGTGAGGTTTAGGGTTAGGGTTAAGTTTAGGGTCAGGTTGTGGGTGAGTTTTAGGGTAAGAGTTAGGGTTAATTTGAGGCTGAGGGTGAGGGTTAGTGTTAGGGTTAGGAATAGGATTAGAGTAAGGTTTAGGGTGAGTGTGATGGTTAGCGTAAGGTTTAGGGTTAGGCTTAGGGTTACACTGAGGGTGAGTTTTAGTGTTAGGGTGAGGTTTAGGGTTAGGATTAGGGTGAGAGTTAGTGTTCAGGTTATGTTTAGGGTTAGGGTGAGGGTTAGGGTTAGGGTTAAGTTGAGCTGAGGGTTAGGGTTAGGTTGAGGTTTAGAGTTAGGCTTAGGATTAGGGTGAGGTTTAGGGTTAGGGTTAGGGTGAGGTTTAGGATGAGGATTAGGGTTAGGATTAGGGTTAGGATGAGGGCTAGGTTGAGGGTGAGGGTTAGGGTTAGTGTTAAGGTGAGGTTTAGGTTTAGGGTGAGGGTTAGGATGAGGGTTAGTGTTATGGTAAGGGTGAGGATTAGGTTTAGGGTGAGGGTGAGAGTTAGGATTATGGTTAGGGTTAGGGTTATTGTTAGGGTTAGGGTTAGGGTTACGGTTACTGAGAGGGTGAGGTTGAGGGTTAGTGTTAGTTTTAGGGTGAGGTTTTTAGTGTTAGGGTTAGGGTGAGACTTAGGGTTAGGGTTAGTGTGAGAGTTAGTGTTAGGGTTAGGTTTAGGGTGAGGCTGAGGATGAGGGTTAAGGTTAGGGTTCGTGTTAGAGTTAGAGTTAGTGTCTGGGTGAGAATTAGGGTTCGGGTTAGGTTTAGGTTTAAGGTGAGGTTTAGGGTAAGGGTTATGGTTAGCGTGAGTGTTAGGTTTAGGTTGAGGGTTAGGGTTAGGCTTAGGATTAGGGTGAGGGTTAGGGTTAGGATTAGGGTGAGGGTTAGGATGAGGATTAGGGTTAGGATTAGTGTTATGGTGAGGGCTAGGGTGAGGGTGAGGGTTAATGTTAGTGTTTGGGTGAGGTTTAGGGTTAGGGTTATGGTTTGGGTGAGGGTTAAGATGAGTGTTAGATTTACAGTGAGGGTGAGGGTTAGGGTTAGTTTGATCGTTAGGTTTACGGTTATGGTGAGTGTTAGGATGAGGTTTAGGTTTAGGGTGAGGTTTAGGGTGAGGATGATGTTAAGTGTAAAGATGAGGTTTAGGCTGAGGGTGTGTGTTAAGATAATGTTGAGGGTTATGGTTAGGTTTAGGATTAGGGTAAGCGTTAGTGTTAGATTTAGGTTTAGGGTTAGATTGAGGATTTGGGTTAGGGTTAGGGTTAGTGTGAGGTTTATGGTGAGGATGAGGGTTAGGGTTATGGTGAGCGTGAGGGTTAGAGTTAGGGTTAAGGTGACGTTTAGGATTAGGTTGAGGGTTTGGATTAGTGTGAGGGTTAGGGTTAGGGTTAGGTTTTGGATTAGTGTGAGGGTTAGGGTTAGGGTTAGGGTGAGGGTAAGTGTTAGTGTGAGGGTTAGGTTTAGCGTTAGGGTGAGGTTTAGTGTTAGCATTAGGGTTGGAATTAGGATTAAGTTGAGGGTGAGGTTTAGGGGTTGAGTTAGTATTGGGGTGAGGGTTAAGTTTAGGGTGAGGGTTAGGGTGAGGTTTAGGTTGGGTGTGATGCTAAGGGTAAAGGTGAGGATTAGGCTGAGGGTGAGGGTTATGGTAAGGGTGAGGGTTAGGATTAGGTTTAGGTTGAGGGTGAGAGTTTGATTGAGTATTAGATTTGGGGTTAGTGTGAGGTTTAGGGTGAGGATGAGGGTTAGGGTCCGGGTGAGGGCTAGGGTGAGGTTGAGGGTTAGGGTTAGTATTAGGGTGAGGTTTAGGGTTAGGATGATGTTTGGGTTAGTGTGAGCGTTAGTGTTAGCATTGCCGTTTGTGTTAGGGTGAGGTTAAGTTTTAGGGTGAGAGTTAGGATTAGGGTGAGGTTTATGGTTAGTGTGAGGTTGAGAGTTCGGGTTAGGGTTAGGATGAGGTTCAGTTTAGGGTTAGGGTTTGAGTTAGGGTTATGGTGAGGGTGAGATTTAGGGTTAGAATTAGGGGTAGTGTTAGGGTTTGGGTTAGGGTGAGGGTTAGGATTAGGGGTAGGATTAGGCTTAGGCTTAGGCTTAGGCCGAGCATGAGGGTAAGTGTTAGGGTTCGGATTAGGGTTAGGGTTAGGGTGAGTGTTAGGATGAGGTTTAAGGTTAGGATTAGGTTTAGGGTGAGGGCTAGCGTGAGGGTTAGGGTGAGGTTTAGTGTTAGGGATAGGGTTAGGTTTAGGATTTGCGTTACGGTGAGGGTGAGTTGAGGGTTAGGGTTAGGGTTAGGGTTAGGGGCAGGGTGATTGTTAGTGTTATGGTTACGGTTAAGTTGTGGTGAGGGTGAGGCTGAGGGTGAGGGTTATGGTTAGGGTTAGGGTTAGGGTTAGTGTTAGGGTTAGTGTTATTGTTAGGGTTAGGGTTAGGGGGGATGGTTAGTGTGAGGTTAAGGGTTAGGGTTAGTGTTAGGGTTAGGGTGAGTGTGAGGTTTAGGTTGATGTTTAGGTTTAGGGTTAGGGAGAGGTTTAGTGTTAGAGATATGGTGAGGGTGAGGGTGCGGGTGAGTGTGAGGGTTAGGGTTCGGGTTAGCATTAGGCTGAGGGTTAGGCAGAGGGTGATGGTGAGGGTGAGGTTTAGGGTAAGGGATAGGATGAGGTTTAGGTTTAGGGTTAGTTTTAGAGTTAGAGTTACTGTTAGGGTTATTGTTAGGGTGAGGTTTAGGGTAAGGGTTCGGGTTAAGGTCAGGGTGAGGGTTAGATTGAGGATTAGTGTTAGGGTTAGTGTGAGGTTTAGGGTGAGGATGAGGATTAAGGTTAGGGTGAGGGTGAGGGTTATAATTAGGGCTAGGGTGAGAGCTAGGGTGAGGGAGAGGGTTAGGGTTAGCCTTAGGGTTAGGCTGAGGGTGAGGTTGGGGGTGAGGAATAGGTTTTGGGTGATGGTTAGGCTTAGGGTTAGGGTGAGGGTTAGGATGAGGGTTAAGGTTAATATTAGGCTTAGGCTTAGGTTTAGGCTGAGGTTGAGGGTGAGGGTGAGAGTTATGTTTAGGGTGATGGACTGGGTCTGGGTTAGGGTGAGTGTTAGGATGACAGTTAGGGTTAGAATGAGGATTAGGGTGAGCGTCTCGTTAAGAATAAAGGTGAGGCTTAGGCTGAGGGTCAGTGTTCCCCTAAGGGTGAGGGTTTGGTTTAGGGTGAGGGTTAGGGTAAGGGTTAGGGTGAGGGTTAGAATGAGGGTGAGGGTTAGATTGAGCATTATTGTTAGGGTTAGTTTGAGGTTTAGGGCGAGGATGAGGGTTAGGGTTAGGTTGAGGGTTAGGATTAGAATTAGGGTTAGGGTGAGGGCTAGGGCGAGGCTAAGTTTTAGAGTTAGGTTTAGGGTGAGGTTTAGGGTTAGGGTGAGAGTTAGGGTTACTGTGAGGTTTAGTGTTAGATTTAGGGTTATTGTTAGTGTGAGGGTAATTGTTAGGGTGGGGTTTAGGGTTAGGGTGAGGGTTGTGGTTAGGGTGAGGGTTAGGGTTAGAATGAAGGTTTTGGTTAGGGTGAGGATTAGGGTTATGGTGAGGGTGAGGTTGAGGTTTAGGGTTAGAGTGAGGTTTAGGGTAAGGGTTAGGGTTAGAGTTAGGTTTAGGGTTAGAGTTAGGGTTAGGGTGAAGGTGAGGTTTAGGGTTAGAGTTAGGGATCAGGTGAGGGTTAGGTTTAGGGTTAGTTTTAGGTTTAAGGTTAGGGTGAGGTTTATTGTTAGGCTTATGGTTAAGATTAGGGTTAGGGTGAGGGTGAGTGTGTGAGTTAGGGTTAGGTTTAGGGTTTGGCTTATGGTTAGGCTGAGGGTTAGGTTGACGGTGAGGTTTAGGGTTAGGGTGAGGGTTAGGGTTAGGATTAGGTTTAGGGTGAGGGCTAGGGTGAGGGTGAGGTTTAGGGTTAGTGTTAGGGTGAGGTTTAGGGTTAGGGTTAGGGTTAGGATCAGTTTGAGTTTGAGGTTTAGGTTTAGAGATTAGTGTTAGGTTGCGGTTTACAGTGAGAGTTAGGTTTAGGGTTAGTGTTAGGGTTAGGGTGAGGGTAAGGAAGAGGTATTGGGTTAGGGTTAGGGTGAGGTTTATGTTTAGGATTAGGGTTAGGGTGTGGGATAGTGTGAGTGTGAAGTTTAGGATTAGGGTTATGGTGAGGGTTAGGGTGAGGGTTTGTGTTAGGGTTAGGTTTAGGGTTAGAATTAGGGTTAGAGTGAGGGTTAGGATTAGGGATAGGTTTAGGTTTAGGGTTATGTTGAGGTTTAGGGATAGTGTGAGGTTTAGTGTTAGGGTGAGGTAAGTGTTAGGTTGAGGTTTAGTGTTAGGTTGAGGGTTTTGTTTAGGGTGAGGTTTAGGGGTAGCGTTAGGGTTATTGTTAGTGTTAGGGTTATGGTTATGGTGAGAATGAGGATGAGGTTGAGGTTGAGGGTTAGGTTTAGAATTAGGGTTAGGTTGAGTGCTAGGGTGAGGGTGAAGTTTAGGGTTAGGGTTAGGGTGAGGTTTAGGGTTAGGGTGACGGTTAGGGTTTGTGTGAGTGTTAGTGTTAGGGTGAGGTTAAGTGTTAGCTTGAGGGTAAGTGTTAGGGTGAGGGTTAGGATTAGGGTGAGGTTTATGTTTGGGGTGAGGGTTAGTTTTAGGGTTAGGGTTATTGTTAGGTTTAGGATTAGGATTAGGGTTAGTGTGAGGGTGAGGTTTAGGGTTAGGGTGAGGTTTAGGGTTAGGGTTAGGGTTAGGTGAGGTTGAGGTTTAGGTTTAGATTTAGTGTTAGTGTGAGGGTTAGGGTTAGCGTTAGTGTTATGTTTAGGGTTAGGGTTAGAGTTAGGCTTAGGTTTAAGCTGAGGGTGAGGGTGCGGTTTAGGGTTAGGGTGAGGGTGAGGTTTAGGGTTAGAGTTAGGGTTAGGGTGAGGGTTAGGGTTAGGGCTGGGATTAAGTTTAGGGTTAGGGGGAGGGTGAGTGTGAGGATTAGTGTTAGGGTTAGAGTTAGGCTTAGGTTTAAGCTGAGGGTGAGGGTGAGGTTTAGGGTTAGGTTGAGGGTGAGGATTAGGGTTAGAGTTAGGGTTAGGGTGAGGGTTACTGTGAAGTTAGTGTTAGGTTTAGGTTTAGCATTAGGTTTAGGGTGAGGGTGAGTGTGAGGGTTAGGATAAGGATTAGGCTTACGTTTAGGGTAAGGTTGAGGGTGATGGTTGGGGAGAGGATTAGGCTTAGGGTGATGTTTAGCCTTAGGGTGAGGGTGAGGGTTAGGGTTAGTGTTAGGGTTAGGATTAGGGTTAGGGTGAGGGCTAGGGTGAGGGTGAGGGTCAGGGTTAGGGTTAGGCTTAGGCTTAGGGTTAGGCTGAGGGTGAGGGTGAGGGTTAGGGTTAGTATGAGGTTTAGGGTTAGGTTTAGGGTGAGGGTTAGGATGAGGTATAGGGTTAGGATTCGGGTTAGGTTGAGGGCTAGGTTGACGGTTAAGTTTAGGGTTAGGTTTAGTGTGAGGTTTAGGGTTCGGTTAGGTTTAGTGTTAGGGTGAGGGTTAGGGTTAGAGTTACTGTATGGATGAGGGTTAGGGTTAGGTTGAGGGTTAGGGTTAGGTTTAGTGTGAGGTTTAGGGTTAGATTTAGGGTGAGGGTTAGGTTGAGGGTTATCGTTTGGATTAGGGTTAGGGTGCGGGCTAGGTTGATGGTGAGGTTTAGGGTTAGGGTTAGGCTTAGGTTTAGGTTTAGGCTGAAGGGTAGAGTGGGGGTGAGGAATAGGTTTTGGGTGATGGTTAGGGTTAGGGTTAGGGTGAGGATTCAGATGAGGGTTAGTGTTAGGATTAGGTTTAGTGTGAATGCTAGGGTGAGGGTGAGGGTTAGGGTTAGGTTTAGGGTTAGGCTGAGGGAGAGGGTGAAGGTAAGGTTTAAGTTTAGGGAAAGGGTTAGACTTAGGGTTAGGGTATGGGTTAGGGTTAGGGTTGGAGTTAGCCTTAAGGTGAGGTTTATGGTTAGGGATATGGTTAGGTTTCTTCAAAGTTGAGGATTAGAGTTAGCATGAGGGTTAGGCTGAGGGGTAGGTTTAGTGTTAGGGTGAGAGTTAGGGTTAATGTGAGGTTTAGGGTTAGGTTTAGGGTTAAGGTTAGGGTGAGGGTTAGGTTGATCGTTAGGTTTTGGGTTACAGTTAGGGTGAGGGTGAGGGTTATTGTGAGTTTTAATTTAGGCTTAGTGTTAGGATTAGGGTGAGGTTAAGGGTTAGGGTGAGGGTTAGGTTTAGGGTGAGGGTGAGGCTTAAGATGATGGTGAGGGTTACAGTGAGGGTCAGGGTTAGGTTTAGGGTGAGGGTTAGGGTTAGGATTAGGGTTAGGATGAGGGTGATGGTTAAGATCAGGGTTAGGATCATTGTAAGTGTTATGGTTAGGGTTACATTTGCAATTAGGGTGAGGCTGAGTGTGAAGGTTAGCTTTAGTGTTAGGGTTAGTTTTAGGGTTAGGATTAGTGTTAATGTTAGGGTTAGGGTTAGAGTTACGGTTTGGGTGAGGGTGAGGGTGACAGTTAGGGTTAGGGTTAGTGTGAGGTTTAGGGATAAGGTTAGGATTAGGGATAGGGTGTGGGTGAGGTTTAGAGTTAGAGTTACGTTGAGGGTGAGGGTTATGGTGACTGTTAGGGTTAGTGTTAGTGTTAGGGTTAGTGTTAGGGTTAGGGTGAGGTTTAGGTTGAGGTTTAGGTTTAGGATTAGGATTAGGTTTAGGGTGAGGGTGAGTGTGAGGGTTAGGATAAGGATTAGGCTTAGGCTTAGGGTAAGGTTGAGGGTGATGGTTGCGGAGAGGATTAGGCTTAGGGTGACGTTTAGCCTTAGGGTGAGGGTGAGGATTAGGGTTAGGGTTAGGGTTAGGATTAGGGTTAGGGTGAGGGCTAGGGTGAAGGTGAGGGATAGGGTGAGGGTTAGGCTTAGGCATAGGGTTAGGATGAGGGTGATGGTGAGGGTGGGGGTTAGGGTTATAGTGATGGATTAGGTTAGGTTTAGGGTGAGGGTTAGGATGAGAATGACGGTAAGAGTAAAGGTGAGGGTTAGCTTGAGGTTGAGGGTTAGGGTTAGGGTTAGGGTTAGGGTTAGACTGACGATTTGGGTTAGGGCTAGTGTGAGGTTTAGGGTGAGGATGAGGGTTAGGGTTAGAATTAGGGTTAGGGTGAGGGCTAGTGTGAGGGTGAGATTTAGGGTTAGGGTTATGTTTAGGGTGAGGGATAGGGTTAGGTTTAGAGTGAGGGTTAGGTTTAGTGTGAGGGTTACGATTAGGGTGAGGGTGAGGGTGGGGGTAAGGGTTGTGGTGAGGGTTAGGGAGAGGGTGAGGGTTAGGGTTAGGATTAGGGATAGGGTTAGGTTTAGGCTGAAGGTGAGCGTGAGGGTGAGGGTAAGGTTTAGGTTTAGGGTTATGTTTATGGTTAGGGTGAGGTCTAGGGTGAGGGGGAGTGTTAAGGTGAAGTTGAGGTTTAGGCTGAGGGTGTTGGTTAGGTAATGGTTAGGGTTAGGGTGAGGATTAGGTGAGGTTTAGGGTGAGGGTGAGCTTTAGCGTTAGGGTGTGGGTGAGGGTTAGGGTTAGGGTGAGGGTTCGGGAAATGGTTAGGGTTAGGGTGAAGTTGAAGGTTAGGATTAGGGGTAGGTGAGGGTTAGGGTTAGGGTTAGGGATAGGGTGAGGGTGAGGGTTAGGATTAGGTTTAGGGTTAGGGTGAGGTTTAATGTGAGGGTGAGGTTTAAGGTTAGGCTTAGGTTTGGGGTGTGGGTAAGTGATAGCATGAGGGTTAGGGTGAGTTTTAGAGTTAGCATAGGGTTAGGGTGAGGGTTAGGGTGAGGGTTAGGGTGAGGGTGAGTGTGAGAGTGAGCGTTAGGGTGAGGATTAGGGTGAGTTTTAGGGTTAGGGTGAGGGTTAGGTTAAGGGTGAGTGTTAGGGTGAGGGTTAGGTTTACGGTTATGCTTAGGGTTAGGGTGAGGGTTAGGGTGATGGTTAGGGTGAGGGTGAGGTTTAGGGGTGGGGTGAGGGTTATGTTTCTTATTATGGTTAGGGTCAGGTTTAAGATGATGGTGAGGTTTAGGGTGAGGGTTGGGGTGAGTGTTAGGGTTAGGGTTAAGATGAGGGTTATGATAAGGGTTAGGGTTACGGTTAGGGTGAGGGTTAGGTTTAGTGTGAGAGTTAGGATTAGGGTTAGGTTTAGGATTAGTGTGAGGGTAAGAATTACGGTGATGATTAGGGTGAGGGTGAGGTTTAGGGTTAGGAATAGTGATAGGGTTAGTGTTACACTGAGGGCGAGCGTGAGGGTGAGGGTTAGGGTTAGGGTTAGTGTTAGGGTGAGGGCTAGGGTGAGGGTTAGGGTTAGGGTGAGGATTAGGTTGAGGGTGATGGTAATTGTAAATGTGAGGGTTAGGCGGAGGGTGAGGGTTAAGATAAGGGTGAGGTTTAGGGTTAGGGTGAGGGTTAGGGTAAGGTTTCGGGTTAGGGTTAGGGTGAGGATTAGATTGAGGATTAGGTTTAGGGTTAATGTGAGGTTTAGGGTGAGGATGAGGGTTAGGATTCGGTGGAGGGTTAGGGTTAGAATTAGGGTTAGGGTGAGGACTAGGGTGAGGTTTAGGGTAAGGGTTAGGGTTAGGGTGAGGTTTAGGGTTAGGGTGATGGTGAGGTTATGGTTCAGGGTCAGGGTTAGGCTGAGGGTGAGTTTTAGGGTTAGGGTTAGGGTTAGGGTGAGGGGAAGGGTGAGGGTTAGGATGAGTGTTAGGGTGACGGTGAGGGTTAGGGTTAGGATTGGGGTCAGGATTAGGCTGAGGGTTAGGGTGAGGGGTAGGGTTAGGGTAAGGGTGGAGATTAGGGACAGTGTGAGTGTTAGGGTTAGAGTGAGGTTAAGGGTTAGGTTCAGGGTTAGGCTTAGGGTGAGGGTTAGCGTTAGGGTTAGGGTGAGGGTTAGTGTTAGGTTGGAGGTTAGGGTGAGGGTTAGGGTGGGTGTTAGGGTTCTGGTGAGAGAGAGGATTAGGGTTAGGGTGAGGGTTATGGTTAGGGTGATGTGTAGAATGAGGCTGAGGGTTAGGATGAGGGTGAGTGTGAGGGTTAGGGTATGGGTGAGGGTTAAGGTGAGGGTGAGGGTTACAGTAACAGTGAGGGTTAGGGTGAGGGTGAGGTTAAGTATTAGGATTAGGGTGAAGGTTAGGGTTACGGTTATGGTGAGGGTTAGGGTTAGGGTTATGTTTAGGGTGAGGGTGAGTGTTAGAGTTAGGATGAGGGTTTTGGAAAGTATGAGGGTTAGGTTTTCCGTGAGGGTTAGGGTTAGGGTTAGTGTTAGGGTTAGGGTGAGGATAAGGTAAGGGTGAGGGTGAGGGTTAGGGTTACTCTTAGTGTGAGGTTTAGGGTTACGGTTATGGTGAGGGTTAGGGTTAGGGTTATGTTTAGGGTGAGGGTGAGTGTTAGAGTGAGGATGAGGTTTTTGGAGAGTGTGAGGGTTAGGGTTGCGGTGAGGGTTAGGGTTAGGGTGAGTGTTAGGGTGACGGTGAGGGTGAGGTTTAGGGTTGATGTTAGGGTTAGAGTGAGGGGTAGGGTGAGGTTAGGGTTATGGTTAGGGTGAGGGTTAGGGTTACTGTGAGGGTTATGGTTAGGGTGAGGTTTAGGGTTACTGTGAGGGTTCAAGTTAGGGTTAGCCTTAGTGTTATGGTGAGGGTAAGGGTTAGGTTGAGGGTTAGGGTTAGGGTGAGGGTTAGGGTTAATGTCAGGGTTAAGGTTAGGGTTAGTGTTAGGGTGAGGGTGAGGGTTAAGATTAGGTTTAGGGTTAGGGTTATTGTTAGGGTTAGAGTGAGGGTTACAGTTCAGTTTAGGGTGAGGGTGAAGGTGAGGGATATGGTTACGGTTAGGGTGAGGTTTAGGGTTAGGGTTAGGGTTAGGGTTAGTGTTAGGAGGAAGTTTAGGGTGAGGGGTAGGGTTAGGGATAGGGTGAGGGGTAGGGTTTTGGTTAGGGTTAAGGTGAGGGTTCGGCTTAGGGTGAGGTTTAGGGTTAGGGTTAGTGTTAGGGTGAGGGATGGGTTAGCAATAGGATTAGTGTGAGGGCTAAGGTGAGGGTGAGGGTTAGGGTTAGGGTGAGGGTCACAGTTAGGGTTAGGGTTAGGCTGAGGGTTAGGTCAGAGTTAGAGTTAGGGTTAGGGTAAGGTTTAGCGTTAGGGTGAGGTTTAGGTTTAGGATTAGTGTTAGAGTTATGGATAGGTTTAGGATGAGGCTTTCGAATTAGGGTTAGGGTTAGGGTTAGGTAGAAGGTTAAGGTAAGGGTGACGGTTAGGGTTAGTTTTAGGTTTATCGTGTGGGTAAGTGATAGTGTGCGAATTAGGGTGAGTGTTAGAGTTATCATTAGGGTTAGAGTGAAGTTTAGGGTGAGGGATATGGGTAGGGTTAAGGTGAGCTTGAGGGTGAGGGTTAGGGTTAGGGTTAGGGTGGGTTTTAGGGTTAGGGTGAGGGTTAGGGTTAGTGTTAGCGTGAGGGTAAGGGTAAGGGTGAGGGTGACGGTTAGGGTTAGAGTTAGGCTGAGGGTTAGGTTTAGTGTGAGGTTTAGGGTGAGGATGAGGTTAAGGCTTATTGTGAGGTAAGGGTGAGGGTTAGGGTTAGTGTTAGGGTGAGGGTTAGGGATAGGGTTAGGGTTAGGGATAGGGATAGGGTTATGGTGAGGGTTAGGGTAATGGGTATGGTTATGTTAGGGTGAGGGTCAGGTTTAGTGTAAGTATTAGGGTTAGGGTTAGGTTTAGGATTAGTGTGAAGGTAAGAATTAGGGTGACGGTTAGGGTGAGGGTGAGGTTTAGGGTTAGGATTAGGGTTATGGTTAGTGTTATGCTGAGGGTGATGGTGAGGGTGAGGGTGAGTGTGAGTTTTAGGGTTAGGGTTACGTTGAGGGTTATGGTTAGGGTTAATTTGAGGGTGGTATGAGGGTGAGGTTTAGGGTGAGGGAAAGGGTTATGGTGAGGGCCTGGGTGAGTGTGAGGTTTAGGGTTAGGGTGAGGGTTTGAGTTAGGTTTAGTGTGAGGGTTATGGTGAGTGGTAGGGTTAGGTTTAGGGTGAGGTTAGGTTTAGTGTGAGAGTTACGGTTAGGGTTAGGGTGAGGGTGAGGTAAGGGTTATGGTGAGGGTTAGGGTGAGGGCAAGGGTTAGGGATAGGAATAGGGATAGTGTTAGGGTTAGGCTGAGGGTGAGGATGAGGGTGCGGGTGAATTTTAGGGTTAGGGTTACGGTTAGGGTGAGGGCTAGGGTGAGGGTGAGGGTTAGGGTGAAGGTGAGTGTAAGGGTGAGGGTCTTGGTTAGGTAATGTTAGGGTTAGGGTGAGGATTAGGTGAGGGTTAGGGTGAGGGTGCAGGTTCAGGTGATGGTGAGGGTTAGGATGAGGTTGAGGTTTAGTAACCCTAACCGGGTTAGGTGAGGGTTAGGGTTAGGGTTAGGGTTTTGTTTAGGTGAGGGTTAGGGTTAGGCTTAAAGTTAGGGTAAGAGTTAGGGTTAGGGGTAGGTTATGGTTAGGGTGAGTATTAGGTTTCATGTGAGGGTTAGGGTTAGGGTGAAGATAAAGTAAGGGTGAGAGTTAGGGTGAGGGTGAGGTTTAGGGTTACTATTAAAGTGAGGGTTAGGCTTAGGTTTAGTTTTAAGGGGAGGGTTAGGATGACGGTTAGGGTTAGGCTTAGGGTTAAGGAGAGGGTGAGTGTGAGCGTGAGGCTTAGGGTGAACGTTAGGGTTAGGGTGGAGGTTAGTATTAGGGTTAGGGTGAGGGTTTGGGTTAGTCTTAGGGTTACGGAGAGGGTGAGGGTGACCGTGAGGGTTAGGGTTAGGGTTAGGGTTAGGGTGAACGTTAGGGTTAGGGTGGAGGTTGGTATTAGGGTTAGTTTGAGGTTTAGGGTGAGAGTTAGGCTGAGGGTGAGGGTTAGGGTTAGGGTTAGCATTAGGGTTAGGGTCAGGTTTAGGGTGACTGTGAGGTTTAGGGTGAGGTATAGGGTTAGGGTTAAGGTGACAGTTAGGTTAAGGTGTAGGGTTACAGTTAGGGTGAAGGTTAGGTTTAGTGTGAGAGTTAGGGTTAGGGATAGGGTTAGGTTTAGGGTGAGGGTTAGGGTAAGGGGTAGGGTTATGATTAGGGTGAGGGTTAGGTTTAGTGTGAGAGTTAGGGTTAGGGTTAGGGTTAGGATTAGTGTGAAGGTAAGAATTAGGGTGACGGTTAGTGTGAGGGTGAGCTTTAGGGTTAGGATTAGGGTTATGGTTAGTGTTATGCTGAGGGTGATGGTGAGGGTGAGGGTGAGTGTGAGTTTTAGGGATAGGGTTAGGGTGAGGGTTAGGGTGAGGGTTAGGTTTAGGGTGAGGGAGAGGGTGAGGTTGAGGGTGAGTGTTAGGGTTAGGAGAAGGTTTAGGGTTAGGGTTAAGCTTAGGGTTAGGGTGAGATTTTGGGTTAGGTTTAGGTGTAGGATGAGGGTTAGGCTGAGGGGTAGGTGTAGGGTTAGGTGAGGGTTAGGGTTAGTGTGAGGGTTAGGGTGAGGGTGAGTGTTAGGGTTAGGCGGAGGGTAGGGGTTAGGGTGAGGGTTAGATTGATGGTGAGGTTTATGGTTAGCATTAGTGTTAGGGTGAGGGTTAGGTTTAGGGTTAGGGATAGGGTGAGTATTAGGGTTAGGATTAGTGTTAGGGTGAGCATTAGGCTGAGGGGTAGGGTTAGGGTTAGGCTTAGTCTTAGGGTTAGGCTTAGGGTGAGGGTGGGGTTGAGGATTAGGGTTAGGGTGATGGTTAGGGTTAGGGTTAGGGTGAGGGTTCAGATGAGGGTTAGGGTGAGGGTAAGGTTTAAGGTGAGGGTTAGGGTGAGGGTGAGGGTTATGTTTACCATTAGGGTTAGGGTAAGAGTTAGCGTGAGGGTTAGGTTTAGGTTTAGGGTTAGGGTGAGTGTGAGGGTGAGGGTTAGGTTCAGGGTTCGGGTGAGGGTTAGGTTTAGTGTTAGGGTTAGGTTGTGGGTTATGGCTAGGGTTAGTGTGAAGGTGAGGGTGAGGGTTAGGGTGTGGGTGAGGTTGAGGTTTAGGGTTAGGAATAGGGTGGGGCTGAGTGTGAGTGTGAGGTTTAGGGTGAGGAATAGGGATAGGGTGAGGGTGAGTGTTAGGGTGAGGTTTAGTGGTAGGTTAGGGTTAGTGTTAGAGTTAGTGTTAGAGTTAGAGTTAGGGTGATGGTTAGTATGAGGGTTAGTTTAAGGTTAAGGGTGAGGGTTAGGGTTAGGGTTAGTGTTAGGAGGAAGTTTAGGGTGAGGGGTAGGGTTAGGTTTAGGGTGAGTATTAGGGTTATTGTGACCGTTAGGGTAAGGGTTAGGGTTAGGGTTAGGTTGAGGGTTAGGGTTTTGGTTAGGGTTAAGGTGAGAGTGAAGGTTAGGGTGAGGTTTAGCGTTAGTGTTAGGGTTAGGGTGAGGGTTAGAGTTAGGGTGGAGTTTGGGATTAGTGTTAGGGTTATGGTTAGGGTGAGGCTTAGTGTTAGGGTTAGGGTTAGTGTTAGGAGGAAGTTTAGGGTGAGGGTTAGTGTTAGGTTGAGGGATAGGCTTAGCAATAGTGTTAGTGTGAGGGCTAAGGTGATGGTGAGGTTTAGGGTTAGGGTTAGGTTTAGCGTGAGGGTTAGGCTTAGGCTGAGGGTAGTGTTATTGGGAGCATTGGTGTTAGGGTTAGGCTTAGTGTTAGGGTGAGGGTAAGGGTTAGGCTGAGGTTTAGGTATAGGGTGAAGGTTAGGGTTAGGGTGAGGGTCAGGGTTAGTGTTAGGGTTAGGCTGAGGGTTAGGTGAGGGTTAGGGTTAGGGTTAGGGTAAGGGTTAGCGTTAGGGTTAGGGTTAGGGTTAGGATTAGTGTTAGAGTTAGGGTGAGGGTTAGGGTGAGGGTTTCAGGTTAGGGTTAGGGTTAGGTTGAGGGTTACGGTGAGGGTGAGGATTAGGATTAGGTTTAGGTTTATCATGTTGGTATGTGATCGTGTGCGGTTAGGGTGAGTGTTAGATTTAGCATTAGGGATAGAGTGAAGGTTAGGGTTAGTGTTAGGGTTAGGGTTAAGGTGAGCTTGAGGGTGAGGGTTAGGGTTAGGGTTATGATGAATTTTAGGTTTAGGGTGAGGGTTAGGGTTAGTGTTAGTGTGAGGTTAAGGGTGAGGGTGACGGTTAGGTTTAGAGTAAGGGTGAGGATTAGGTTTAGTGTGAGGTTTAGGGTGAGGATGAGGTTAAGGCTTTGGGTGAGGTTTAGGGTAAGGTTGAGTGTTAGGGTTAGGGTTAGCGTGAGGGAGAGGGTTAGGGTGAGTGTTAGGGTTAGGATAGGGTTAGGTTTAGGATGAGGGTTAGGGTAAGGGGTAGGGTTATGTTTAGGGTGAGGGTTAGGTTTAGTGTGAGTGTTGGGGTTAGGATTAGGGTTAGGATTAGTGTGAAGGTAAGAATTAGGGTGACGGTTAGGGTGAGGGCGAGGTTTAGGGTTAGGATTAGGGTTATGGTTAGTGTTATGCTGAGGGTGATGTTGAGGGTGAGGGTGAGTGTGAGTTTTAGGGTTAGGGTAAGGGTGAGGGTTAGGGTGAGGGTTAGGTTTAGGGTGAGGGATAGGGTGAGGGTGAGGTTGAGGGTGAGTGTTAGGGTTAGGAGAAGGTTTAGGGTTAGGGTTAATCTTAGGGTTAGGGTGAGGTTTTGGGTTAGGTTTAGGTGTAGGATGAGGGTTAGGCTGAGGGGTAGGTGTAGGGTTAGGTGAGGGTTAGGGTTAGTGTGAGGGTTAGGTTTAGGGTTAGGTTGAGGGTAAGGATTAGTGTGAGGGTTAGGGTGAGGGTGAGTGTTAGGGTTAGGCGGAGGGTAGGGTTTAGGGTGAGGGTTAGATTGTTGGTGAGGTTTATGGTTAGCATTAGTGTTAGTGTTAGGGTGAGGGTTAGGGTTAGGATTAGGGATAGGGTGAGTATTAGGGTTAGGATTAGTGTTAGGGTGAGCATTAGGCTTGAGAGGTAGGGTTAGGGTTAGGGTTAGGCTTAGTCTTAGGGTTAGGCTTAGGGTGAGGGTGGGGTTGAGGATTAGGGTTAGGGTGATGGTTAGGGTTAGGGTTAGGGTGAGGGTTCAGATGAGGGTTAGGGTGAGGGTAAGGTTTAAGGTGAGGGTTAGGGTGAGGGTGAGGGTTATGTTTACCATTAGGGTTAGGGTTAGAGTTAGCGTGAGGGTTAGGTTTAGGGTTAGGGTTAGGGTGAGTGTGAGGGTGAGGGTTAGGTTTAGGGTTCGGGTGAGGGTTAGGTTTAGCGTTAGGGTTAGGTTGTGGGTTAGGGTTAGGGTTAGTGTGAGGGTGAGGGTGAGGTTTAGGGTGTGGGTGAGGGTGAGATTTAGGGTTAGGAATAGGGTGGGGCTGAGTGTGAGTGTGAGGTTTAGGGTGAGGAATAGGGATAGGGTGAGGGTGAGTGTTAGGGTGAGGTTTAGTGGTAGGTTAGGTGAGTGTTAGAGTTAGGGTGATGGTTAGTATGAGGGTTAGTTTAAGGTTAAGGGTGAGGGTTAGGGTTAGGATTAGGTTAGGGTGAGGGTGAGGGTGAGCATTTGCGTTAGCGTTAGGGTTAGGGATAGGTTTAGGGTTAGGGTGAGTTTTAGGATGAGGGTTAGGGTTAGGGTTTACGTGAGGGTTAGGGTCAGGGTGAGGGTAAGGGTTAGGGTTAGATTTACGGTGAGAGTAATGGTTAGCATGAGGTTTTCGGTGAGTGTGAGGGTTAACGTTAGCATTAGGGTTAGGGTGAGGTTTAGGGTGAGGGTTAGGGTTAGCTTTATGGTTAGGGTGAGGTGAGGGTGAGGGTGATTGTGAGGTTTATGGTTAGGGTGAGAGATAGGTTTAGGGTGAGGGTTAGGCTTTGGGTTAAGGTGCAGATATGCGTGAGGGTGACAGTGAGGCTTAGGGTGAGGGTGAGTGTGAGTGTGGGGGTTATGCTTAGAGTTAGGTTTAGGGTTAGGGTTAGTGTGAGGGTGAAGGTGAGGGTTAGGCTTAAGAGTAGGTTTAGGTTTAAATTTAGGCTGAGGGTGAGCGTGTCGGAGAGGGTAACGGTTAGGCTTAGGATTAGGGTTGGTGTGAGGGTTAGGGTGAGGGTAAGGTTAAAGGTTAGGGTGAGGGTGAGGGTTAGGGTTAGGGTTAGGGTGAGGATTAGGGTTAGGGTGAGGTTAGAGTTAGGGTGAGGTTTATTGTTAGTGTGAGGGTTAGTGTTAGTGTTAGGTTGAGGGTAAAGTTTAGGTTGAGGGTTATGGATAGGGTTAGGTTTAGGGTGAGGTTTGGGTTAGGGTGAAGGTTAGGGTCAGGGTGAGTGTTAGGGTTAGCATTATGGTTAGGGTGAGGGTTAGTGTGAGGGTTAGCGTAAGGTTAGTGTGAGGGTTAGGTTTAGGGTGAGGGTTAGGTTGAGGGTGAGAGTAATGTTAAGTGTGAGGGTTAGGGTTATGGTGAGGATTATGGTAAGCTTGTGGGTTAGGGTGAGGGTTAGGTTTAGGTTTACAGTAAGGGTGAGGGTTAGGGTGAGTGTTAGGTTTGGGGTTAGGGTTAGGGTGAGGGTGAGATTGAGTGTTGGGAATAGGGTGAGGGTTAGGTTTAGGGTGAGGGTTAGGATTAGGATTAGGTTTAGGGTGAGGCCTAGGGTGAGGGTGAGGGTTAGGGTTAGGGATAGGGTTAGGTTGAGGGTTAGGGTTAGGCTGAGGATTAGGGATAGTGTAATGGCTAGTTTTAGGGTTAGGGTTAGTGTTAGGGTGAGCGTAAGTTTTAGGGTTAGGTTTAGGGTTACGGTGAGGTTGAGGGTTAGGTTAAGCGTGAGGGTTAGGGTTAGGGTGAGGGTGAAGGTGAGGGTTAGGATAAGGGTTAGGGTTAGGGTTATTTTTAGGTTTAGGGTTAGGTTTATGGTTATGTTGAGGGTGAGGGTGAGGGTGAGGGTTAGGGTTAGTGTGAGGTTTAGAGTTAGGGTTACGTTTAGGGTTAGGGTTAGGATGAGGTTTAGGGTGAGGGGTAGGGTTAAGGTTAGGGTGAGGGTTAGGGTTAGTGTGAAGGTTAGGGTTTGGGTTAGGATTAGGTTACGTTGAGGGTTAGGTTTTAGATTAGGGTTAGGGTGAGAGTGAGGGTTAGGGTGAGGTTAAGGGTTAGATTAGATTTAGGGTTAGGGTGAGGGTAAGGGTTAGGATGAGGGTTAGGCTTAGGGTCAGGTTTAGGTTGAGGTTGATGTTTAGGGTTAGTGTTAGGTTGAGGTGAAGGTTTAGGGTGAGGTTTAGGGTGAGGGTGAGTGTTAGGGTTAGCATTAGGGTTAGGGTGTGGTTTAGTGTGAGTGTTTTGGTTAGTTTAGGGTGAGGTTTTGGGTTAGTGTGAGGGTTAGGGTGAGGGTAAGGTAAGGGTATGGGTGAGGTGTTTGGTGAGCGTGAGGGTTACGGAAAGTGAGAGGGTTAGCGTTAGGGTGAGGGTTAGAGTTAGGGTTAGGAAAAGGGTTAGTGTGAGGGATAAGGTGAGGGTGAGGATTAGGGTTAGGTTTAGGTTTAGGTTGAGGGTTAGGTTTAGGCTGAAGGTTAGGGTTAGTGTGAGTGTTGGTGTTAGGTTTAGGCTTAGTATTAGGGTGAGGGTAAGGTTTAGGGTGAGGGTTAGGTTTAGGGTGAGTGTTAGGGTTAGGGTGAGGGTGAGGGTTAGGTTTAGGGTGAGGGTAAGTTTTAACATAAGGTCTAGGTTTAGGGTTATTGAAGGTTTTGTTGAGGTTTAGTATTAGTGTTAGTGTAAGGGTTAGGGTTAGGGTTAGTGTGAGGATTAGGTTGAGGGTTAGCTTGACGTTTAGGGTTAGTGTGAGGGTTAGGGTTAGGCTGAGGGTGAGGGTGAAGGTGAGAGTTAGGGTTAGGATTAGGGTTAGGGAGAGGTTTTGGGTTTGGTTTAGGGTTAGGATGATGGTTAGGGTGAGGGGTAAGTTTAGGTTTAGGGTGAGGTTAGATTTATTGTGAGGGTTAGCGTTAGGTTTAGGTTTAGGGTGAGGGTGAGGATATGGTTTAGGGTGCGGGTTAGGGTGAGGGTTAGGGTTAGGGATAAGGTTAGGTTTAGGGTGACTGTTAGCTTGAGGGTTTGGTTTAGGTTTAGGGATAAGGTTTCGGATGAGGGTTCGGGCTCAGTTTAGGGTTAGGTTAAGGGTTTCGTGTTTGGGTTACTGTTAGGTTTAGAGTGAGGTTTATGGTGAGGGTGAGGTTATGTTCAGGCTTATGGTGTGTTTAAGTGATAGCGTGAGGGTTAGAGTGAGTGTTAGAGTTATTAGTAGGGTTTGGGTGAGGGTGAGGGAGAGGGTTAGGGTTTGGGTTAGCGTGAGGGTGAGGGTGAGGGTGACGGTTAGGGTTAGAGTTAGGGTGAGGGTTAGGTTTAGTGTGAGGTTTAGAGTGAGGATGAGGTTAAGGGTTAGGGTGAGGGTTAAGGTAAAGGTGAGGGTTAGGGTTAGGTTTAGTGTTAGGGTGAGGGTTAGGGTTAAGTTTAGGGTTAGGGTGACGGGGAGGTTTAGGGTTAGGTTTAGGGTGAGTGATAAGGTGCGGGTTAGGGTTAGGGTGAGGGTTAGGGATAGGGTGAGGGTTAGGGTTAGGGTTAGTTTGTGGGTGGTGTAAGGGTGAGGTTTAGGATGATGTTTAGGATTAGGATGAGGGCTAGGGTGAGGGTTAGGGTTAGCGTTAGGGTGAGGGTTAGGGTTAGGTTTAGGTTGATGTTTGGGGTGAGGGGTAGGGTTAGATTTAGGGTGAGGGTTAGGTTTAGTGAGAGCGTTATGGTTAGGCTTAGGGTGAGGGTGGCGGTAAGGTTTATGGTGAGTGTTATGTTGGGGTTGATGGTTAGGGTTAGGATTAGGGGTAGGGTTAGGGTAAGGCTGAGCATGAATGTGAGAGTGCGGGTGAGGTTTACGGGTAGGGTTACGTTTAGGGTGAGGGCTGGGGTGAGGGTGAGGGTTAGGGTGAAGGATAGGGTGAGGGTGAGAGTGAGGGCCTTTGTTAGATAATGGTTAGGGTTAGGGTGAGGATTAGGTGAGGGTGAGGGTGAGGGTGAGCTTTAGGGATAGGGTGTGGGTGCGTGTTAGGTTTAGGGTGGGGGTTCAGGTGATGTTGAGTGTTAGGGTAAGGTTGAGATTTAGGGTTACATGAGGGTTAGGTTTAGGGTTAGAGTTAGAGTTAGGATGAGGGTTTGGGTGAGGGATACTGTTAAGGTTAGGGTGAGCATTAGGGTTAATGTGAGGGTTAGGGTTAGGGTGAGGTTCATGTTAGAGTGACGGTTCAGGTGAGAGTTAGGGTTAGGGTTACTGTTAGTGTGAGGGTTAGGGTTAGCTTTAGTGTTAAGTTGAGGGTGAGGGTGAGGGTTAGGGTTAGGCTTAGGGTTAAGGTGAGGGTGAGGGTGAGGATGAGGGTTAGCTTGAGGGTTAGGGTTAAGGTGAGGGTTAGGTTTACGATTAGGGTTATTGTTAGGATTAGGTTTAGGGTGAGGGTGAGGATGAGGGTGAGGGTGAGGGTGTGGGATAGGGTTAGGGTTAGGTTTAGGGTGAGCATGAGGGTTAGGGTTAGGGTGATGGGTAGGTTTAAGTTTAGGGTGAGGGTTAGGGTTAGTGTGAAAGTTAAGTTTATGGTTAGGGTGAGGTTTAGGCTGAGGGTTAGGGTTTGGATTAGGGTTAGGATGAGGGTGAGGGTTAGGGTGAGGTTTATGGTTAGTTTAGGGTTGGGTTTATGGTGAGGGTTAGGGTGAGGGTAAGGATTAGGTTGAGGGTTAGGGTTAGCGTGAGGTTTAGGGTGAGATTGTGGGTTAGGGTTAGGGTTAGAGTGAGGTTCAGGTTTAGGGTGAGGGTTAGGGTGAGGGTGATTGTTAGGGTTAGCATTAGGGTTAGGGTGAGGTTTAGTGTGAGTGTTTTGGTTAGGTTAAGTTGAGGTTTTGGCTTAGTGTGAGGGTTAGTGTGAGGGTAAGGTAAGGGTAAGGGTGAGGTTTTTGGTGAGGGTGAGGGTTACGGAAAGGGTGAGGGTTAGGGTTAGGGTTAGGGTTAGGGATAGGAAAAGGGTTAGTGTGAGGGATAAGATGAGGGTGAGGATTTGGTTTAGGGTTAGGTTTAGGTTGAGGGTTAGGTTTAGGCTGAGTGTTAGGGTTAGTGTGAGCGTTTGTGTTAGGGTTAGGCTTAGTGTTAGGGTGAAGGTTAGGGTTAGGGTGAGGGTGAGGGTTAGGGTGAGGTTTAGGGTTAGCTTAGGGTTAGGTTTAGGGTGAGGGTTAGGGTGAGGGTAAGGATTAGGGTGAGGGTTAGGGTTACGGTGAGGTTTAGGGTGAGGTTGTGGGTTAGGGTTAAGGTTAGACTGAGGTTCAGGTTTAGGGTGAGGGTTAGGGTGAGGGTGAGTGTTAGGGTTAGCATTAGGGTTAGGGTGAGGTTTAGTGTGAGTGTTTTGATTAGGTTAGGTTGAGGTTTATGGTTAGTGTGAGGGTTAGGGTGAGGGTAAGGTAAGGGTAAGGGTGAGGTTTTTGGTGAGGGTTAGGGTTACTTAAAGGGTGAGGGTTAGGGTTAGTGATAGGAAAAGGGTTAGTGTGAGGGAAAGTTGAGGGTGAGGATTTGGGTTAGGGTTAGGATTAGGTTGAGGGTTAGGTTTAGGCTGAGGGTTAGGTTTAGTGTGAGGGTTTGTGTTAGGGTTAGGCTTAGTGTTAGGGTGAAGGTTAGGGTTAGGGTGAGTGTTAGGGTTAGGGTGAGGGTAAGGGTTAGGGTTAGGACTAGATTTAGGGTTATTGAGGATTTTGGTGATGTTTAGGGTTAGGGTTAGTGTAAGGGTTATGGTTAGGTTTAGTGTTAAGGATTAGGTTGAGGGTTAGCGTGATGGTTAGGGTTAGTGTGAGGGTAAGGGTTAGGCTGAGGGTGAGGGTGAGGTTGAGAGTGTTAGTGTTAGGGTGAGTTATGATGAGGGTGAGGGTTAGGGTTAGGATTAGTGTTAGGGATAGGTTTTGAGTTAGATTTAGGGAGAATGAGGGTTAGGGTGAGGGGTAAGTTTAGGTTTAGGGTGAGGGTTAGAGTTATTGTAAGCATCAGCGTTAGGGTTAGGGTTAGGGTGAGGGTGAGTATAAGGTTTAGGGTGAGGGTTAGGGTGAGGGTTAGGGTTTGGGATAGGGTTAGGGATAGGGTGACACTTAGCTTGAGGGTTAGGTTTAGGGTTAGGGTTAAGGTTAGGGTTAGGGTTTCGTGTTTGGGTTAGGGTTAAGTTTAGGGTGAGATTTAGGGTGAGTGTGAGGGTGAGGGTTAGGTTTAGGTTTATGGTGTGGGTAAGTGATAGCGTGAGGGTTTGGGTGAGTGTTAGAGTTACCAGCAGGGTTAGAGTGAAGGTTAGGGTGAGGGTTAGGGTTAGGGATAAGGTGAGCTTGAGGGTGATTGTTAGGGTTAGGGTTAGGGTGAGTTTTAGGGTTAGGGTGAGGGTTAGGGTTAGGGTTAGCATGAGGGTGAGGGTGAGGGTGACGGTTAGGGGTAGAGTTTGGGTGAGGTTTAGGTTTAGTGTGAGGTTTAGGGTGAGGATGAGGTTAAGGGTTAGGGTGAGGGTTAAGGTAAGGGTGAGGGTTAGGGTTAAGGTTAGTGTTAGGGAGAGGGTTAGGGTGAGGGTTAGGGTTAGGGTTAAGGTTAGGGTTTGGGTGAGGGGGAGGGTTAGGGTTCGGTTTAAGGTGAGGGCTAGTGTGGGGGTTAGGGTTAGGGTTAGGGTGAGTGTTAGGGTTACGGTACGTTTGAGGGTGGTGTGAGGGTGAAGTTTAAGATGAGGATTAGGATTAGGGTGAGGGCTAGGGTGAGGGTGAGGGTTAGCGTTAGGGTGAGGGTTAGGTTTAGGTTAGGTTGAGGTTTGGGGTGAGGGGTAGGGTTAGGTTTAGGGTGAGGGTTAGGTTTAGTGTGAGGGTTAAGGTTAGGGATATTGTGAGGGTGAGGGTAAGGGTTATGGTGAGTGTTATGATCAGGTTGAGGGTTAGGGTTAGGATTAGGGGTAGGGTAAGGTAAGGCTGAGCATGAGGGTGAGGCTGCGGGTGAGGTTTAGAGTAAGGGTTACGTTTAGGGTGAGGGCTAGGGTGATGGTGAGGGTTAGGGTGAAGTTTAGGGTGAGGTTGAGGGTGAGGGTCTTTGTTAGATAATGGTTAAGGTTAGTGTGAGGATTAGGTGAGGGTTAGGGTGAGCCTGAGGATTAGGGTGTGGGTGAGTGTTAGGGTTAGTGTGAGGGTTCTGGTGATGGTAAAGGTTAGGGTAACGTTGAAAATTAGGGTTAGGTTTAGATGAGGGTTAGGTTTAGGGTTAGGATTAGAGTTAGGCTGAGGGTTCGGGTGAGGTGTACTGTTAAGGTTAGGGTAAACATTAGGGTTAATTTGAGGGGTAGGGATAGGGTGAGGATAAAGTTCAGGTGACGGTTAGGGTGAGGGTGAGGGTTAGGGTTACTGTTAGGGTGAGGGTTAGAGTTAGCTTTAGTGTTAAGGTGAGGGTGAGGGTTTGGGTTAGTGTTAGGCTTAGGGTTAAGGTGAGGGTGATGGTGAGGATGAGGGTTAGAGTGAGGGTTAGCATTAGAGTGAGGGTTAGGTTTAGGGTTAGGGTTAGGGTTATTGTTAGGGTTAGATTTAGGGTGAGGGTGAGGATGAGGGTGGGGTGAGGGTGTGGGTTAGGGTTAGGGTTAGGTTTAGGGTGAGGGTGAGGGTTAGGGTTAGGGTTAATGTTAGGCTTAGGTTGTTACGGTTAGTGTGAGGCTTAGTGTTAGGGTTAGGGTTGGTGTTAGGGTGAGGGAAAGTATTAGGGTGAGGATTAGGGTTAGGGTGAGGGTTAGGAACAGGTTGAGGGTTAGGATTAGGGTTCTGGTTAAGGTGAGGGTGAGGGTGATGCTTAGGGTTAGGGTTAGGTTGAGGGATAGGTGAGGGTTAGGTTTAGGGTGAGGGTTAGGGTTAGGGTGAGAGTTAGCCTTAGTGTTAATTTGAGGGTGGGGTGAGGGTCAGGTTTAGGGTGTGGGTTAGGGTTAGGGTGATGGCTAGATTAGTGTGATGATTAGGGTTAAGGTGAGAGTTAGGGTTACGTTTAGGGTGAGGGATACGGTGAGGTTTAGGTTTAGGTTTAGAGTGAGGGTTAGGTTTAGTGTGAGGGTTACGGTTAGAGTTAGGTTGAGGGTGAGGGTTAGGGTTAAGGGTGAGGGTTAGGGTAATGCTGAGGGTTATGTTTAGGATTAGCTTTAGAGTTAGGTTTAGGCTGAGGGTGAGAGTGAGGGTGAGTGTGAGGTTTAGGATTAGGGTTAGGTTTAGGGTGAGGGGTAGTGTGAGGGTGAGTGTTAGGGTAAAGATGAGGGCGAGGTTGAGGGTGAGGGTCTCGGTTAGGTAGAGGTTAGGGTTAGGGTGAGGATTAGGTGAGAGTTAGGGTGAGGGTGAGGCTTAGGGTTAGGGTTAGAGAGAGGGTTATGTTAGGGGTTAAGGTTAGAATTAGGGTGAGGGTTAGGATGGGGGTGAGTGTTAGGATTAGGGTTAAAGAGAGGGTTAGGTTAGGGGTTAAGGTTAGAATTAGGGTGAGGGTTAGGGTGAAGGGTAGGGTTAGAGTTAGGGTGAGCATAAAGCTTAATGTGAGGGCTAGGGTTACTGTGAGGATAAACTAAGGGTGAGAGTTAGGGTTACTGTTAGGGTGAGGTTTAGGGTTAGGATTAGTGTTAAGGTGAGAGTAAGGGTAAGGGTTAGGGTTAGGCTTAGGGTTAAAATGAGGGTGAGGGTGAGGGCGAGGGTTAGTGTGAGGTTTAGGGTTAGGGTGAGGGTTAGGTTTAGGGTTAGGGTTTGGGTTATTTTTAGGGTTAAGGTTAGGGTGAGGGTGAGGATAAGGTTTAGTGTGATGTTTAGGGTGATTGTGATGGTTAGGGTGAGGGTGAGGGTGAGGTTTTGGTTGAGTGTTTGGGTTAGGTTTAGGGTGAGAGTGAGTGTGAGGGTTAGGGTCAGGGTTAATATTAGGCTTAGGATTAGGCTGAGGGTGAGCGTGAGTGTGAGAGTTAGGGTTAGGGTTAGTGTGAGGCTTAGGCTTAAGGTGAGGGTGAGGGTTAGGGATAGGGTCATGGTTAGAGTGGGGGTGAGGGTGAGGCTTAGGGTGAGGGTGAGGGTGAGTGTTAGGGTGCGCGTAAGTTTTAGGGTTAGATTTAGGGTTAGGGTGAGGGTTAGGATGATGGTTAGGATGAGGGGCAGGGTTAGGGTTCTGGTGAGGTTCAGGGTTAGTTTGAGGGTGACCATTACGTTTGGGTTTAGGGTGAAGGTTAAGGTGAGGGTTAGGGATAGGTTTAGGTTTAGGCTGAGGGTTAGGGTGAGGGTAAGTTTTAGGGTGAGGGTTAGGGTGAGTGTGAGGGTTAGGTTTAGGGAGAGATTTAGGTTTATGGAGAGGATTAGGGTTCCGTTTAGGGTGAAGTTGAAGGTGATGGTGTGGGTTAGGGTAAGGATTAGGTTTAGGGTTAGGGTTAGGGTTATTGTTAGGGTTAGGGTTAGGGTTACGGTTAAGGTGAGGTTGCGGGTGAGGTGAGGTTTAGCGTTAGGGTTAGCGTTAGGGTGAGGGTTTTGGTGAAGGTAAGTGTTGGGGTGAGGGTTAGGGTTAGGGTGAGGTTGAGGGTGAGGTTGAGAGTTAGTGTTAGGGTTAGGGTTAGGGTGAGGTTTAGGGTGAGTTTGAGGTTTAGTGTTAGGGTTAGTGTTAGGATGAGATTAAGGGTTAGGTTGAGGGTTAGCCTGAGTGTTAGGGTTAAGTTAGGGTGAAGGTTAGGGTTAGGGTGAGGTTTAGGGTTAGTGAAGGTTAGTTTTAGGGTTATGCTTAGTGTTCAGTTGAGGGTAATGTTTAGATTGAGGTTTAGGTTGCGGGTGAGGGTTAGGGTTTGTGTGAGGGTTAGGGATAGGGTGTGGATTATAGTGAGGTTTAGGGTTAGGGTGATCTTTAGGGTGAGGGTTAGGGTGAGGTTGAGGGTGAGGGTGAGGATTAGGCTTAGGGTTAGGGTGAGGGTGAGTGTGAGGTTTAGGGTTAGGGTTAGGCTTAGGCTTTGGGTTAGGCTGAGGGTGGGGTTGAGTGTGAGTGTTAGGGTTAGGGTGAGGGTTAGGGTTAGGGTTAGGGTTAGGGATAGGGTGATGTTTAGGGTGAGGGTTGTTGTAAGAGTAGGTGTTAGGGTTACATTAGTGTTATGGTGAGTTTAAGGGTTAGGTTGAGGATTAGCATTAGGGTGAGGGTTAGGGTTAATGTGAGGGTTAGGGTTTCTGTAAGGGTGAGGTTGAGGGTGATGGTGAGGCTTAGGGTTAGGGTGAGTGTGAGGGTGAGTGTGAGTGTTAGGGTTAGGTTTAGGCTTAGGCTGAGGGTTAGGCTGAGTGTGATGGTGAGGGTGTGGGTGAGGATTAGAGTTAGGGTGAGTTTTAGGGTTAAGGTTACCGTGAGGGTTTGGGTTAGGCTTAAGTTTAGGATGAGGGTTAGGTTGAGGGGTACGGTTATGGTTAGTGTGAGCGTTATGGTTAGCGTTAGTGTTAGGGATAGGTTTAGGGTTAGGGTGAGGTTTAGGATGAGGTTTAGGGTTACGGTAAGGGTTAGGGTTAGGGTTAGGATGAGGGTTAGGGAGAAGGATAGGATGAGGGTTAGGGTGAGGGTTCGGTTTAGGGTTCGGGTTAGGGTTATGGTGAGGGTGGAGGTGAGGGTGAGAGTGAAGGTTAGGGTTAGAGTTAGGATGAGCGTGAGGATTAGGGTTAGGGTTAGGGTTAGGGTTAGGTTTATGCTGAGGATAAGGCTGAGGGTGTGGGTGAGGATTAGGGTTAGGTTGAGTGTTAGTGTTAGTGTTAACGTAAGAGTTTGGGTTAGGGTTAAGTTTAGGATGAGAGTTAGTTTGAGGCGTACGGTTACAGTTAGATTGAGCATTAGGGTTAGCGTTAGGGTTAGGGATAGGGTTAGGGTTAGGGTGAGGTTTAGGATGAGGGTTAGGGTTAGGGTGAGGGTTAGGGTTAGGGTTAGGGTGAAGGTTATGGTTATGGTTAGGGCTAGGGTAAGGGATAGGGTCAGTGCGAGGGTTAGGGTTAGGGTTAGATTTATGCTGAGAGTAAGGTTTAGCGTGAGGTTTAGCATGAGTGTGAGGGTTAGAGTTACATTAGGGTTAGGGTAGGTTTAGCTTGAGGGTTAGGGTTAGGTTTAGGTTTAGGGTGAAGTGAGCGTGAGGGTGATTGTGAGGTTTATTGTTAGGGTGAGGGATAGGTTTAGGGTGATGGTTAGGTTTAGGGTGAGGGTGAGCTTGAGGGTGACAGTGAGGTTTAGGGTGAGGGTGAGGGTGAGTGTGAGGGTTAGGATTAGGTTTAGGTTTAGGGTTAGGGTTAGTTTGAGGGTGAAGGTGAAGGTTAGTGTTAGGAGTAGGGTTAGGTTTAAAGTTAGGCTGAGGGTGAGCGTGAGGTTGAGGGTGATGGTTAGGGTTAGGGTTAAGTTGAGGGTTAGAGTTAGTGTGAGGGTTAAGGTGAGGGTAAGGTTAAAGGTTAGGGTGAGGGTTAGGGTTAGGGTTCGGGTGAGGTTTAGGGTTAGGGTGAGGGTGAGGGTTAGGGTGAGGTTAAGGGTGAGTTTTAGGGTGAGGGTTAGGGTTAGGGTGATGTTTAGGGTTAGGATTAGGGTTGTGGTGAATACTAGCTTGTCAGTGAGGGTTGGGGATAGGGTGAAGGTGAGGGTTAGGTTTAGGGTTAAGTTGAGGGTTTGGGTGATGTATAGGTTTAGGAGTAGTGTTAGGTTTAGAGTTAGACTGAGGATGAGGGTGAGGGTGAGGGTGACTGATAGGGTTAGGGTTAGGGTGAGGGTTAAGGTGAGGATAAGGGTGAGTGTTAGAGTGAGCGTTCGGGTTCGGGAGAGTATGAGGGTTAGGGTTTGGGTGAGGGTTAGGGTTGGGTGAGTGTTAGGATGATGGTGAGGGTGAAGGTTAGGGTTGGGTTTAGGGTCAGAGTGAGGGTTAGGGTGAGGGGTATGGTTAGGGTTAGGGTGAAGATTAGGGTTGGTGTGAAGGTTAGGGTTGGGGTGAGGTTTAAGGTTACTGTGAAGGTTCATGTTAGGTTTAGACTTAGTGTTAGGGTGAGAGTAAGGGTTAGGTTGACGGTGAGGTTTATGTTGAGGTTTAGGGTTAGTATGAGGGTTAGGGCTAGGGTGAGGGTAATGGTGAGGGTTAGGGTTAGGGTGATGTTTATGGTGAGGGTGAGGGTTAGGGGGAGGGGGAGGGTGAGGGTTCAGTTGTGGGTTTGGGTGAGGGTTAGGGTGAGGTTGAGGGTGAGGGTGAGACTTAGGGTTAGGTTTAGGGTGACGGTTAATGTGAGGATTAGGGATAGGGTTATGCTTAGGTTTAGGGTTAGGCTGAGGGTGACTGTGAGCGTGAGGGTTAGGGTTAGGGTGAGGGTTAGGTTTAGGGTGAGGGTTAGGTTGAGGGTGAGTGTGAGGGTTAGGTTTAGGTTTAGGATTGCGTTTAGGGTGAGCCTGTGGGTGAGGCTGAGGGTGAGGGTTATAGTTAGGGTGAGGGTTAGGCTAAGGGTTAGGGTGAGGGTTAGGTTTAGGGTGATGTTTAGATTGAGGGTTTGGGTTAGGGTTAGGGTGAATGTGAGGGTCAGTGAGAGTGTTAGGATTAGGTTTAGGGTTAGGTTTAGGGTGAGGGTGAGTGTGAGGTTTAGGGTTAGGGTGATTGTTAGGCTTAGGATTAAGCTGAGGGTGAGGGTGAGTGTGAGGGTTAGGGTTATCTTGAGTGTGAGCATTAGGGTTAGGTTTAGGGTGAGGGTGAGGTTGAGGGTTAGGGTGAGGGTTAGGGTTTGATTTAGGGTGAGGGTTAAATGAGGGTGAGGGTTAGGGTTAGGGTGAGGGTTAGGGTTAGGTGGAGGGTGAGGAATAGCGTTAGGGTGAGGGTTAGGGTTAGGGTGATGTTTAGGGTGAGTGTGAGGGTTGGTTTGAGGGTTTGCATTAGGTTTAGGGTGAGGTTGAGGGTGATGTTGAGGCTTAGAGTTATGGTTAGGGTGAGGTTGACTGTGAGGGTTAGGTTTAGGGTTAGGCTTTAGGCTGAGGTTTAGGCTCAGGGTGAGAGTGAGGGTGATGGTTAGGGTTAGGGTGAGGTTTAGGGTTAGGGTTCGGGTGAGGGTTAGGGATAGTTTGAGGGTTAGGGTTCGGGTGAAAGTTAGGGTTACTGTGAGGGTTCATGTTAGGTTTAGGCTTAGTTTTAGCTTGAGGGTAAGGGTTAGGTTGAAGGTCAGGTTTAGGGTGAGGTTTAGGGTTAGTATGAGGGTTAGGGCTTGGGTGAGGTTAAGGTTGATGGTTAGGGTTAGGGTGATGTTTAGGGTGAGGGTGAGGGTTAGGGTGAGGATGAGGGTGAGGGTTCAGTTGAGGGTTTGGTTAGGTTTAGGGTGAGGTTGACACTTAGGGTTAGGTTTAGGGTGAGGTTGAGTGTGAGGTTTAGGGATAGGGTTAGGGTTAGGTTTAGGGTTAGGCTGAGGGTGACTATGAGCTTGAGGTTTAGTGTTATGGTGAGTATTAGGGTTGGGGTTAGGGTGAGGTTATTGTTCGGGTGAGTGTTAGGGTTTGGGTGAGGGTTAGCGTTAAGTTTAGGGTTAAGGTTAGGTTGGAGGTTAGGGTTAGGGTGGGGGTTAGCGTTAGTGGTAGGCTTAGGTTGAGCGTGAGGGTGAGGGTTAGGGTTAGGATTAGGTTTAAGGTGAGCCTGAGGTTGAGGGTGAAGTTTAGGGTTAGGGTGCGGGTTAGTCTAAGGGTTAGGGTGAGGGTTATGTTTAGGGTGATGTTTAGGTTGAGGGTTTGGGTTAGGGTTAGGGTGAGTGTGAGAGTGAGTGAGAGGGTTAGGATTAGTGTTAGGGTTAGGTTTAGAGTGAGGGAGAGTGTGAGGGTTAGGGTTCGGGTTATTGTTAGGCTTAGGTTTAAGCTGAGTGTGAGGGTGAGAGTGAGGGTTAGGGTTATGTTTAGGGTGAGGGTGAGGTTTAGGGTTCGGGTGAGATTTAGGGTTTGGGTTAGGGTTAGGGTTAGATGAGGGTGAGGGTTACGGTTAGGGTGAGGTTTAGGGTAAGGGTGAGGGTGAGGATTAGCGTTATGGTGAGGGTTAGGGTTCTGGTGTGGATTAGGGTGAGGGTTAGGGTGAGGGTGATGTTTAGGGTGAGTTTGAGGGATGGTTTGCGGTTTTGCATTAGGTTTAGGGTGACGTTGAGGGTGAGGGTGAGGCTTAGACTTACGGTTAGGGTGAGGGTGAGTGTGAGGATTAGGCTTAGGGTTAGTCTTAGGCTTTGGGTTAGGCTGAGGGTGGGGGTGAGTGTGAGGGTTATGGGTAGGATGAGGGTTAGGGTTAGGGTTAGGGATAGGGTGATGTTTAGGGTGACGGTTATTGTGAGATTAAATTTTAGGGTTACACTTAGTGTTAGGGTGAGTGTAATGGTTAGGTTGAGGCTTAGCATTAGGGTGAGTGTTAGGGTTAATGTGAGGGTTAGGTTTTCAGTAAGGGTGAGGTTGAGGGTGATGGTGAGGTTTAGGTTTAGGGTGAGTGTGAGGGTGAGTGTGAGTGTTAGGTTTAGGCTTAGGCTGAGGGTTAGGCTGAGTGTGATGGTGAGGGTGTGGGTGAGGCTTAGAGTTAGGGTGAGTTTTAGGGTTAAGGTTAGCGTGAGCTTTTGGGTTAGGCTTAAGTTTAGGATGAGGGTTAGATGGGGGCTACGGTTATGGTTAGTGTGAGCGTTAGGGTTAGCGTTAGGGTTAGGGATAGGTTTAGGGTTAGGGTGAGGTTTAGGATGAGGTTTAGGTTTACAGTAAGGGTTAGGGTTAGGGTTAGGATGAGGGTTAGGGAGAAGGTTAGGATGAGGGTTAGGGTGAGGTTTCAGTTTAGGGTTCGGGTTAGGGTTATGGTGAGGGTGGGGGTGAGGGTGAGAGTGAAGGTTAGGGTTAGAGTTAGGATGAGGGTGATGATTAGGGTTAGGGTTAGGGTTAGGGTTAGGTTTATGCTGAGGATAAGGCTGAGGGTGTGGGTGAGGATTAGGGTTAGGTTGAGTGTTAGGGTTAGTGTTAACGTAAGGGTTTGGGTTAGGGTTAAGTTTAGGATGAGTGTTAGTTTGAGGCTTACGGTTACAGTTAGATTGAGCATTAGGGTTAGCGTTAGGGTTAGGGATAGGGTTAGGGTTAGGGTGAGGTTTAGGATGAGGGTTAGGGTTAGGGTGAGGGTTAGGGTGAAGGTTATGGTTATGGTTAGGGCTAGGGTAAGGGATAGGGTCAGTGCAAGGGTTAGGGTTAGGGTTAGATTTATGCTGAGAGTAAGGGTTAACCTGAGGTTTAGCGTGAGTGTGAGGGTTAGAGTTACATTAGGGTTAGGGTAGGTTTAGCTTGAGGGTTAGGGTTAGGTTTAGGGTTAGGGTGAGGTGAGCGTGAGGGTGATTGTGAGGTTTATTGTTTGGGTGAGGGATAGGTTTAGGGTGAGGGTTAATTTTAGGGTGAGGGTGAGCATGAGGGTGACAGTGAGGCTTAGGGTGAGGGTGAGGGTGAGGGTGATGGTTAGGGTTAGGATTAAGTTGAGGGTTAGAGTTAGTGTGAGGGTTAGGGTGAGGGTAAAGTTAAAGGTTAGGGTGAGGGTTAGGGTTAGGGTGAGGTTTAGGGTTAGGGTGAGGGTGAGGGTTAGGGTGAGGGTAAGGGTGAGTGTTAGGGTGAGCGTTAGGGTTAGGGTGAGGGTTAGGGTTAGGATTAGGGTTATGGTGAATACTAGCTTGTCAGTGAGGGTTAGGGTTAGGGTGAAGGTGAGGGTTAGGTTTAGGGTTAAGTTGAGGGTTTGGGTGATGTATAGGTTTAGGAGTAGTGTTAGGTTTAGAGTTAGACTAAGGGTGAGGGTGAGGTTGAGGGTGACTGATAGGGTTAGGATTAGGGTTAGGGTTAGGGTGAGGATGAGGGTGAGAGTTAGAGTGAGGGTGAGGGTGAGGGAGAGTATGAGGGTTAGGGTTTGGGTGAGGGTTAGGGTTGGGTGAGTGTTAGGATGATGGTGAGGGTGAGGGTTAATGTTGGGTTTAGGGTCAGAGTGAGGGTTAGGGTGAGGGGTATGGTTAGGGTTAGGGTGAGGGTTAGGGTTAGTGTGAGGGTTAGGGTTAGGGTGAGGTTTACAGTTACTGTGAGGGTTCATGTTAGGTTTAGACTTAGTGTTAGGGTGAGAGTAAGGGTTAGGTTGAGGGTTAGGATTATGGTGAGGGTTAGGGTTAGGGTGATGTTTATGGTGAGGGTGAGGGTTAGGGTGAGGGGGAGGGTGAGGGTTCAGTTGTGGGTTTGGGTGAGGGTTAGGGTGAGGTTGAGGGTGAGGGTGAGACTTAGGGTTAGGTTTAGGGTGACGGTTAATGTGAGGATTAGGGATAGGGTTATGCTTAGGTTTAGGGTTAGGCTGAGGGTGACTGTGAGCCTGAGGGTTAGGGTTAGGGTGAGGGTTACGGTTAGGGTGAGGGTTAGGTTGAGGGTGAGGGTGAGGGTTAGGGTTAGGATTGCGTTTAGGGTGAGCCTGTGGGTGAGGCTGAGGGTGAGGGTTAGGGTTAGGGTCAGGTTTAGGCTAATGGTTAGGGTGAGGGTTAGGTTTAGGGTAATGTTTAGGTTGAGGGTTTGGGTTAGGGTTAGGGTGAGTGTGAAGGTCAGTGAGAGGGTTAGGATTAGGGTTAGGGTTAGGTTTAGGGTGAGGGTGAGTGTGAGGTTTAGGGTTAGGGTGATTGTTAGGCTTAGGTTTAAGCTGAGGGTGAGGGTGAGTGTGAGGGTTAGGGTTATCTTGAGTGTGAGCATTAGGGTTTGGTTTAGGGTGAGGGTGAGGTTAAGGGTTAGGGTGAGGGTTAGGGTTTGATTTAGGGTGAGGGTTAAATGAGGGTGAGGGTTAGGGTTAGGGTGAGGGTTAGGGTTAGGGTGAGGGTGAGGAATAGCGTTAGGGTGAGGGTTAGGTTTAAGGTGAGTGTGAGGGTTGGTTTGAGGGTTTGCGTTAGGTTTAGGGTGAGGTTGAGGGTGAGGTTGAGGCTTAGAGTTAGGGTTAGGGTGAGGTTGACTGTGAGGGTTAGGGTTAGGGTTAGGCTTTAGGCTGAGTGTTAGGCTCAGGGTGAGTGTGAGGGTGATGGTTAGGGTTAGGGTGAGGTTTAGGGTTAGGGTTAGGGTGAGGGTTAGAGATAGTGTGAGGGTTAGGGTTCAGGTGAGTGTTAAGGTATCTGTGAGGGTTCATGTTATGTTTAGGCTCTGTGTTAGGGTGAGGGTAAGTGTTAGGTTGAGGGTCAGGTTTAGGGTGATGTTTAGGGTTAGTATGAGGGTTAGGGCTTGGGTGCGGTTAAGGGTGATGGTTAGGGTTAGGGTGATGTTTAGGGTGAGGGTGAGGGTTAGGGTGAGGGTGAGGGTGAGGGTTCAGTTGAGGGTTTGGGTTAGGTTTAGGTGAGGTTGACACTTAGGGTTAGGTTTAGGGTGAGGTTGAGACTTAGGGTTAGGTTTAGGGTGAGGGTGAGGATGAGGTTTAGGGATAGGGTTAGGGTTAGGTTTAGGGTTAGGCTGAGGGTGACTATGAGCTTGAGATTTAGGGTTATGGTGAGCATTAGGGTTGGGGTTAGGGTGAGCGTAAGTGTTGGGGTGAGTGTTAGGGTTTTGGTGAGTGTTAGCGTTAGGTTTAGGGTTAGGGTTCGGTTGGAGGTTAGGGTTAGGGTGAGGGTTAGCGTTAGGGGTAGGGTTAGGTTGAGCGTGAGGGTGAGGGTTAGGGTTAGGATTAGGTTTAAGGTGAGACTGAGGGTGAGGGTGAGGGTTAGGGTTAGGGTGAGGGTTAGGCTAAGGGTTAGGGTGAGGGATAGGTTTAGGGTGATGTTTAGGTTGAGGGTTTGGGTTAGGGTTAGGGTGAGTGTGAGAGTGAGTAAGAGGGTTAGGATTAGTGTTAGGGTTAGGTTTAGGGTGAGGGTGAGTGTGAGGGTTAGGGTTCGGGTTATTGTTAGGCTTAGGTTTAAGCTGAGGGTGAGGGTGAGAGTGAGGGTTAGGGTTATGTTGAGTGTGAGCATTAGGGTTAGTTTTAGGGTGAGGGTGAGGTTTAGGGTTAGGGTGAGGGTTAGGGTTTGGGTTAGGGTGAGGGTTAGATGGTGGTGAGTGTTAGCGTTATCGTCAGGGTTAGGGTTCTGGTGCGGATTTGGGTGACGTTTAGGTTGAGGGTGATGTTTAGGGTGAGTGTGAGGGTGGTCTTGAGGTTTTGCGTTAAGTTTAGGGTGAGATTGAGGGTGAGCGTGAGGCTTAGAGTTAGGGTTAGGGTGGGGGTGACTGTGAGGGTTAGGGTTAGGGTTAGGCTTTAGGTTGAGGGTGAGGGTGAGAGTGATGGTTAGGGTTAGGCTGAGGGTTAGTGCTAGGGTTAGGGTGATGGTTAGGGATAGTGTGAGGGTTAGGGTTATGGTGAGGTTTAGGGTTACTGTGAGGTTTCATGTTAGGTTTAGGCTTAGTGTTAGGTTGAGGGTAAGGGTTAGGTTGAGTGTCAGGTTTAGGGTTAGGTTTAGTGTTAGTATGAGCGTTAGGGCTAAGGTGAAGGTAAGGGTGATGGTTAGGGTTAGGGTGATGTTTAGGGTGAGGGTGAGGGTTAGGGTGAGGGTGAGGGTGAGGGTTCAGTTGAGGGTTTGGGTTAGTGTTTGGGTGAGGTTGAGACTTAAGGTTAGGTTTAGGGTGAGGGTGAGTGTGAGGTTTAAGGATAGGGTTAGGCTTAATTTTAGGGTTAGGCTGAGGGTGACTGTGAGATTGAGGGTTAGTATTATGGTGAGCATTAGGGTTGGGGTTAGGGTGAGGGTAAATGTTCGGGTGAGTGTTAGCATTTAGGTGAGGGTTAGCTTTAGGTTTAGGGTTAGGGTTAGGTTGGAGGTTATGTTAGGGTCAGGGTTAGCGTTAGAGGTAGGGTTAGGTTGAGCGTGAGGGTGCGGGTTAGGGTTAGGATTAGGTTAAAGTTGAGCCTGAGGGTGAGAGTGAGGGTTAGGGTTAGGGTTAGGGTGAGGGTTAGGCTAAGGGTTAGGGTGAGGGTTAGGTTTAGGGTGATGTTTAGGTTGAGGGTTAGGGTTAGGTTGAGGGTGAGGTTGAGTGAGAAGTTTAGGTTTAGGGTTAGGATAAGTTTTAGGTTGATGGTGAGTGTGAGGGTTTGGGTTAGGGTTATTGTTAGGCTTAGGTTTAAGCTGAGGGTGAGGGCTTAGTGTGAGGGTTAGGATTATGTTGAATGTGAGCATTAGGGTTAGGTTTAAATGAGGTTGTGTTTGAGGGTTAGGGTGAGGGTTAGGGTTTGGGTTAGGGTGAGGGTTAGATGAGGGTGAGGGTTAGGGTTAGGGTGAGTGTGAGGGTTAACGTTAGGGTGAGGGTTAGGGATAGTGTCAGGGTTAGGGTTAGGGTGAGGTTTAGGGTTACTGTGTGGGTTCATGTTAGGTTTAGCCTTAGTGTTAGGGTGAGGGTAAGGGTTAGGTTGAGTGTCAGGTTTAGGGTTAGGTTTAGGGTTAGTATTAGGATTAGGGCTAGGGTGAGGGTGAGGGTGAGGGTTAGGGTGAGGGTGAGGGTGAGGGTTCAGTTGAGGGTTTGGGTTGGGGTTAGGGTTAGTTTTAGGGTGAGGTTGAGTGTGAGGTTTAGGGATACGGTTAGGCTTAGGTTTAGGGTTAGGCTGAGGGTGATTATGAGTTTGAGGGTTAGGGTTATGGTGAGCATTAGGGTTGGGGTTAGGGTGAGGGTAAGTGTTGGGGTGAGTGTTAGGGTTTGGGTGAGGGTTACCATTAGGTTTAGGGTTAAGGTTAGTTTGGAGGTTAGGGTTATGGTGAGCGTTAGCATTAGGGGTAGGGCTAGGTTGAGGGTGAGGGTGAGGGTTAGGGTTAGGATTAGTTTTAAGGTGAGCCTGAGGGTGAGGGTGAGGGTTAGGGTTAGGGTGAGTGTTAGGTTTACGGTGATGTTTAGGTTGAGGGTTAGGGTTAGGGTTAGGGTGCGTGTGAAGGTGAGTGAGAGGGTTAGGATTAGTGTTAGGGTTAGGTTTAGGGTGAGGGTGAGTGTGAGGGTTAGGTTTCAGGTTATTGTTAGGCTTAGGTTTAAGCTGAGGGTTAGGGTGAGTGTGAGGGTTTGGGTTATGTTGAGTGTGAGCATTAGGGTTAGGTTTAGGATGAGGGTGAGGTTGAGGGTTAGGGTGAGGGTTAGGGTTTGGGTTAGGTGAGGGTTAAATGAGGGTGAGGGTTAGGGTTAGGGTGAGGGTTAGGGTTAGGGTGAGGGTGAGGATTAGCGTTAGGGTGAGGGTTAGGGTTCTCGTGCGGATTAGGGTGAGGGTTAGGGTGAGGGTGATGTTTAGGGTGAGGGTGAGGGTTGGTTTGAGGATTTGCATTAGGTTTAGGGTGAGGTTGAGCGTGAGGGTGAGGCTTAGATTTAGGGTTAGGGTGAGGGTGACTGTGAGGGTTAGGGTTAGGGTTAGGCTTTAGGCTGAGGGTGAGGGTGAGGGTGTTGGTTAGGATTAGGGTGAGGGTTAGGGTTAGGGTTAATTTGAGGGTTAGGTATAGTGTGAGTGTTAGGGTTAGGGTGAGGTTTAGGATTACTGTGAGGTTTCATGTTAGGTTTATGCTTAGTGTTAGGGTGAGGGTAAGGGTTAGGTTGAGGGTCTGGTTTAGGGTAAGGTTTAGGGTTAGTATGAGGGTTAGGGATAAAGTGAGGGCAAGGGTGAGGGTTAGGGTAAGGGAGATGTTTAGGGTGAGGGTGAGGGTTAGGGTGAGGGTGAGAGTGAGGTTTCAGTTGAGGGTTTGGGTTAGGGTTAGGGTGAGGTTGAGACTTAGGGTTAGGTTTAGGGTGAGGGTAAGTGTGAGTTTTAGGGATAGGGTTAGGCTTAGGTTTAGGGTTAGGCTGAGGGTGACTGTGAGCGTGAGGGTTAGGGTTAGGGTGAGGTTTAGGTTTAGGGTGAGTGTTAGCATTAGGGTAAGGGTTATCGTTAGGTTGGAGGTTAGGATTAGGGTGAGGGTTAGCGTTAGGGGCAGGGTTAGGTTGAGGGTTAGGGGGAAGGCTAGGGTTAGGATTAAGTTTAGGTTGAGTCTGTTGTTGAGGGTGAGGGTGAGGGTTAAGGTTATGGTGAGGGTTAGGCTAAGGGTTAGTGTGAGGGTTAGGTTTAGGGTGATGTTTTCGTTGAGGGTTTGGGTTAGGGTTAGCGTGAGTGTGAGGGTGAGTAAGAGGGTTAGGATTAGTGTTAGGGTTAGGTTTAGGGTGAGGGTGAGTGTGAGGCTTAGGGTTCGGGTTATGGTTAGGCTTAGGTTTAAGCTGAGGGTGAGGGTGAGTGTGAGGGTTAGTGTTATGTTGAGTGTGAGCATTAGGGTTAGGTTTAGGGTCAGGGTGTGTTTGAGGGTTAGGGTGAGGTTTAGGGTTTGGTTTAGGGTGAGGGTTAGATGAGGGTGAGGGTTAGGGTTTTGGTGCGGATTAGGGTGAGGGTTAATGTTAGGGTGATGTTTAGGGTGAGGGTGAGTGTTGGTTTGAGGGTTTGCGTTAGGTTTAGGATGAGGTTGAGGGTGAGGGTGAGGCTTAGATTTAGGGTTAGGGTGAGGGTGACTCTGAGGGTTAGGGTTAGGGTTAGGCTTTAGGCTGAGTGTTAGGCTGAGGGTGAGGGTGAGGGTTAGGGTTAGGGTTAGGGTTAATGAAAGGCTGATATTTAGGGTGAGGGTTAGTGTGAGAGTTAGTGTTAAGGTTAGGCTTAGTGGGAGAGTTAGTGTAAGTGTTAGGTTGAGGGTTAGGGTTAGGAATAGGGTGAGGGTGGGGATGAGGGTTAGGGTGAGGTAAGGTTTAGGGTGAGGGTGAATGTTCAGTTGAGGGTTAGGGTTAGGTTGAGGGTGAGGGTGAGGGTGATGGTTCAGTTGAGGGTTTGGGTTAGGGTTAGGGTGAGGTTGAGGGTGAGGGTGAGACTTAGGGTTAGATTTAGGGTGATGGTGAGTGTGAGGTTTAGGGATAGGGTTAGGCTTAGGTTTAGGGTTAGGCTGAGGGTGACTGTGAGCGTGAGGGTTAGGGTTAGGGTGAGGGTTAGGTTTAGGGTGAGGGTTAGCGTTAGGGTTAGGGTTAGCGTTAGGTTGGAGGTTAGGTTTAGGGTGAGGGTTAGCGTTAGGGGTAGGGTAAGGTTGAGCGTGAGGTTGAGGGCTAGGGTTAGGATTAGGTTTAGGTTGAGCCTGTCGGTGAGGGTGAAGGTGAAGGTTAATGTTATGGTGAGGGTTAGGTTAAGGGTTAGGTTGAGGTTTAGGTTTAGAGTGATGTTTAGGTTGAGAGTTGGGGTTAGGTTTAGGGTGAGTGTGAGGGTGAGTGAGAGGGTTAGGATTAGGGTTAGGGTTAGGTTTAGGGTGAGGGTGTGTGTGAGTGTTAGGGTTCCGGTTATTGTTAGGCTTAAATTTTAAGCGGAAGGTGAGAGAGTGAGTGTGAGGTTTAGTGTTATGTTGAGTGTGAGCGTTAGGGTTAGGTTTAGGGTGAGGGTGAGGTTGAGGGTTAGGGTGAGGGTTAGGGTTTGAGTTAGGGTGAGGGTTAGATGAGGGTGAGGGTTAGGGTTAGGGTGAGGGTTAGGGTTAGGGTGAGGATGAGGATTAGCGTTAGGGTGAGGGTTAGGTTTTTGGTGCGGAGTAGGGTGAGGGTTAATGTTAGGGTGATGTTTAGGGTGAGGGTGAGGGTTGGTTTGAGGGTTTGCGTCAGGTTTAGGTTGAGGTTGACGGTGAGGGTGAGGCTTAGATTTAGGGTTAAGGTGAGGGTGACTCTGAGGGTTAGGGTTAGGGTTAGGCTTTAGGCTGAGTGTTAGGCTGAGGGTGAGGGTGAGGGTGATGGTTAGGGTTAGGGTGAGGGTTAGGGTTAGGGTTAGGGTGATGATTAGGGATAGTGTGAGAGTTAGGGTTCGGGTGAGGGTTAGGGTTACTGTGAGGGTTCATGTTAGGTTTAGGCTGAGTGTTAGGGTGAGGGTAAGTGTTAGGATGAGGGTGAGGTTTATGGTGAGGTTTAGGGTTAGTATGAGGGTTAGGGCTAAGTTGAGGGTAAGGGTGAGGGTTAGGGTTAGGGTGATGTTTAGGGTGAGGGTGAGGGTTAGGGTGAGGGTGAGGGTTCAGTTGAGGGTTTGGGTTAGGGTTAGGGTGAGGTTGAGACTTAGGGTTAGGTTTACGGTGAGGGTGAGTGTGAGGTTTAGGGATAGGGTTAGGCTTAGTTTTAGGGTTAGGCTGAGGGTGACTGTGAGCTTGAGGGTTAGTATTATGGTGAGCATTAGGGTTGGGGTTAGGGTGAGGGTAAGTGTTGGGGTGAGTGTTAAGGTTTGGGTGAGGGTTAGCGTTAGGTTTAGGGTTAGGGTTAGGTTGGAGTTTAGGTTAGGGTGAGGGTTAGCATTAGAGGTAGGGTAAGGTTGAGCGTGAGAGTGAGGGTTAGGGTTAGGATTAGGTTTAAGGTGAGCCTGAGGGTGAGGGTGAGGGTGAGAGTTAGGGTTAGGGTTAGGGTTAGGCTAAGGGTTAGGGTGAGGGTTAGGTTTAGGGTGATGTTTAGGTTGAGGGTTAGGGTTAGGTTGAGGGTGAGGGTGAATGAGAGAGTTAGGTTTATGGTTAGGATTAAGTTTAGGGTGAGGGTGAATGTGAGGGTTAGGGTTAGGTTTATTGTTAGGCTTAGGTTTAAGCTGAGGGTGAGGGTGAGTGTGAGGGTTAGTGTTATGTTGAGTGTGAGCATTAGGGTTAGGGTTAGGTTGAGGGTGTGTTTGAGGGTTAGGGTTTGTGTTAGGGTGAGGGTTAGATGAGGGTGAGGGTTAGGGTTAGAGTGAGGGTTCGGGTTAGGGTGACGGTGAGGGTTAGCGTTAGGGTGAGGGTTAGGGTTATGGTGCAGATTTGGGTGAGTGTTGTTACCCTGATATTTATGGTGAGGGTGAGGGTTGGTTTGAGGGTTTGCGTTAGTTTTAGGTTGAGGTTGGGTGTGAGGGTGAGACTTAGGGTTAGTTTTAGGGTGAGGGTGACTCTGAGGGTTACTGTTAGGGTTAGGCTTTAGGCTGTTGGTTAGGCTGAGGTTGAGGGTGAGAGTTAGTGTTAGGGTTAGGGTTAATTATAGAGTGATATTTAGGGTGAGGGTTAGTGTGAGAGTTAGTGTTAGGATTAGGCTTAGTGTTAGAATGAGTGTAAGGGTTAGGTTGAGGGTTAGTTCTAGGGATAGGGTGAGGGTGGGGATGAGGGTTAGGGTGAGGGTAAGTTTTAGGGTGAGGGTTATGGTGAGTGTGAGGGTTAGGTTTAGGGTTAGGGTGAGGGTGAGGGTGAGGGTGAGGGTTCAGTTGAGGGTTTGTGTTAGGGTTAGGGTGAGGTTGAGGGTGAGGGTGAGACTCAGGGTTAGGTTTAGGGTGATGGTGTGAGGACTAGGGATAGGGTTAGGCTTAGGTTTAGGGTTAGGCTGAAGGTGACTGTGAGCATGAGGGTTAGTGTTAGGGTGAGGGTTAGGTTTAGGGTGAGGGTTAGAGATAGGGTTAGGGTTAGGTTTAGGTTGGAGGTTAGGTTTAGGGTGAGGGTTAGTGTTAGGGGTAGGGTTAGGTTGAGGGGGAGGGGGAGGGCTAGGGTTAGGATTAGGTTTAGGGTGAGCCTGTGGGTGAGGGTGAGGGTGAGGTTTAGGGTTAGGGTGAGGGTTAGGCTAAGGTTTAGGGTGAGGTTTAGGTTTAAGGTGATGTTTAGGTTGAGAGTTTGGGTTAGGGTTAGGGTGAGTGTGAGGGTGAGTGAGAGGGTTAGGATTAGGGTTAGGCTTAGGTTTAGGTTGAGGGTGAGTGTGAGGGTTAGGGTTCGTGTTATTGTTAGGCTTAGGATTAAGCTGAGGGTGAGGGTGAGTGTGAGGTTTAGGGTTATGTTGAGTGTGAGCATTAGGGTTAGGTTTAGGGTGAGGGTGAGGTTGAGGATTAGGGTGAGGGTTAGGGTTTGGGTTAAGTTGAGGGTTAGATGAGGGTGAGGGTTAGGGTTAGGGTGAGGGTTAGGGTTAGGGTGAGTGTGACGGTTAGCGTTACGGTGAGGGTTAGTTTTATGGTGCGGATTAGGGTGAGTGTTAGGGTTACGGTGATGTTTATGGTGAGGGTGAGGGTTGATTTGATGGTTTGCGTTAGGTTTAGGGTGAGGTTGGGGGTGAAGGTGAGGCTTAGGGTTAGGGTTAGGGTAAGGGTGACTCTGAGGGTTAGGGTTAGGGTTAGGCTTTAGGCTGAGGGTTAGGCTGAGGGTGAGGTTGAGGGATAGGGTTAGGGTTAGGGTTAATGATAGGGTGATATTTAGGGTGAGGGTTAGTGTGAGAGTTAGTGTTAGGGTTAGGCTTAGTGTTAGAGTGAGTGTAAGTGTTAGGTTGAGGGTTAGGGTTAGGGATAGGGTGAAGGTGGTGATGAGGGTTAGGGTGAGGTAAGGTTTAATTTGAGGGTTATGGTGAGTGTGAGGGTTAGGGTTAGGGTGAGTGTTAGGGTGAGGGTGAGGGTTCAGTTGAGGGTTTGGGTTAGGGTTAGGGTGAGGTTGAGGGTGAGGGTGAGACTTAGGGTTAGGTTTATGGTGACGGTGAGTGTGAGGATTAGGGATAGGGTTAGGCTTAGGTTTAGGGTTAGGCTGAGGGTGACTGTGAGGGTGAGGGTTAGGGTTAGGATGAGGGTTAGGTTTAGGGTGAGGGTTAGAGATTGGGTTAGGGTTATGTTTAGGTTGTAGATTAGGTTTAGGGTGAGGGTTAGAGTTAGGGGTAGGGTTAGATTGAGGGTGAGGGTGAGGGCTAGGGTTAGGATTAGGTTTCAGGTGAGGGTTATGGTCAGAGTGAGGGTTAGGGTTAGGTTTAGATTTACAGTGAGAGTAAGGGTTAGCGTGAAGTTTAGGGTGAGTGTGAGGGTTAGAGTTCCCATTACGATTAGGGTGACGTTTAGGGTGAGGGTTAGGTTTAGGTTTAGGGTTAGGTTGAGGTGAGGGTGAGGGTGATTGTGAGGTTTATGCTTAGGGTGAGAGATAGGTTTAGCGTGAGGGTTAGGGTTAGGGTTAGGGTTATTGTGAGGGTGAGCATGAGGGTGACAGTGAGGCTTAGGTTGTGGGTGAGGGTGAGTGTGAGGGTTAGGCTTAGGGTTAGGGTTAGGGTTAGTATGAGGGTGAAGTTGAGGGTTAGTGTTAAAAATAGCGTTAGGTTTAAAGTTAGGCTGAGGGTGAGCGTGAGGGTGAGGGTGACGGTTAGGGTTAGGGTTGGGCTGAGGGTTGGGTTTAGTGTGAGTGTTAGGGTGAGGGTAAGGCTAAAGTTTAGCGAGAGGGTGAGGGTTAGGTTTAGGGTTAGGGTGAGGGTTGGGGTGAGGTTTAGGGTTAGGTTGAGGGTTAGTGTGAGGGTGAGGGTTAGGGTTAGCATTAGGGCTAGTGTGAGGGTTAGGGTGAGTGTTAGGGTTAGGTTAGGGTGAGGGTTAGGGTTAGGGTGAGGGTTAGGCTGAGGGTTATGGTTGGGTTAGGGTGAGGGTTAGATGAATGTGAGGGTTAGAGTTAGGTTGAAGGTTAGGTTTAGGGTGAGGGTTATGGTTAGGATTAGGGTTAGCATTAGGGTTAGTTTGAGGGTTAGGGTGAGTGTTAGTTTTAGGTTAGTGTGAGACTTAGGGTTAAGGTGAGGGTTAGGGTGAGGTGTATGTTTGGGTTAGGGTGAGGGTTAGATGAGGGTGAGGGTTAGGGTTAGGTTGAGGTTTAGGTTTAGGGTGAGGGTTATGGTTAGGATTAGGGTTAGGGTGAGGGCTATGGTGAGGGTGAGAGTTAGGGTGAGGGTGAGGGTTAGGGTTAGTGTGAGGGTTAGGGTGAGGGTAAGGTTAAAGTTTAGAGTGAGGGTGAGTGTTAGGGTTAGGGTTAGGGTGAGGTTTAGGGTTAGATTTATGGTTAGGGTTAGGGTGAGAGTGAGAGTGAGTGTGACAGTGAGGCTTAGGGTCAGGGTCAGGGTGAGGGTGAGTGTGAGGCTTAGACTTAGGTTTGGTTTAGGATTAGGGTTAGTGTGAGGGTGAAGGTGAAGGTTATTGTTAGGTATAGGGTTAGGTTTACAGTTAGGCTGAGGGTGAGGGTGACGGTTAGAGTTAGGGTTAGGTTGAGGGTTAGGATTTGTGTGAGGGTTAGGGTGAGTGTAATGTTAAAGGGTAGGGTGAAGGTGAGGGTTAGGCTTAGGGTTAGGGTGAGGGTTAGGGTGAGGTTTAGGGTTAGGGTTACAGTTAGGTTTATGTTGAGGGTGAGGGTTAGGTTGAGGGTAAGGGTGAGGTTAGGGTGAGGGTTAGGGTTAGGGTGAGGTTTAGGGTGAGGATGAGTGTGAGTGATAGAGTGAGGGTTAGGGTTCGGGAAAGTATGAGGTTTAGGGTTTGGTTGAGTGTTAGGGTTGGGTGAGTGTTAGGGTGACGGTGAGGGTGAGGGTTCAGGTTGGGTTAAGGGTTAGAGTGAGGGGTAGGGTGAAGGGTAGGTTTAATATTAGGGTTAGGTTGAGGGTTAGGGTTAGTGTAAGAGTTAGGGTTAGGGTGAGGTTTAGGGTTACTTTGAGGGTTTAGACTTAGTGTTAGGTTTAGGGTTACAGTTAGGGTGAGGGTTAGGTTTAGGGTGAGGTTTAGGGTTAGTATGAGGGTGAGGGTAAGGGTGAGTGTTAGGGTTAGGGTGATGTTTAGGGTGAGGGTGAGGGTTAGGGTTAGGGTGAGTGTGAGGGTTAAGTTGAGTGTTTGGGTTAGCGTTAGGGTGAGGTTGATGGTGAGGGTGAGTCGTAGGGTTAGGTTTAGTGTGAGGGTGTGTGTAAGGGTTTGGTATGGGGTTAGGCTTAAGTTTAGGGTTAGGCTGAGGGTGACTGTGAGCGTGAGGGTTAGGGTTAGGGTGAGGTTTAGGGTTAGGGTGAAGGTAAGGGCTGGGGTGAATGTTAGGGTTAGGCAGAGAGTTAGCGTTAGGGTTAGGGAGAGGGTTAGGGTTAGGTTGGAGTTTAGGGTTAGGGTGAGTGTTAGTGTTAGGGTTAGGGATAGGATTAGGTTGGAGTTTAGGGTTAGGATGTGTGTTAGCGTTAGGGGTAGGGTTAGGTTGAGGGTTAGGGTGAGTGTTAGGGTTAGGTTGAGGGTGAGGTTGAGGGTGAGGTTGAGGGTGAGGGTTCGGTTAAGGGTTTCGGTTAGGGTTAGAGTGAGGTTGAGGGTGAGTGAGAGGGTTAAGTTTAATGTTAGGATTAGGTTTAGGGTGAGGGTGAGTGTGAGGGTTAGGGTTAGGGTTATTTTTAGGCTTAGGTTTAAGCTGAGGGTGAGTGTGAGTGTGACCTTTATGGTTATGTTGAGTGTGAGAATTAGGGTTAGGTTTAGGGTGTGGGTGAGGTTGAGGGTTAGGGTGAGGTTCAGGATGAGGGGTAGTGTGATAGTTTGGTTTAGTGTTAGTGTTAGGGTTAGGGTTGGGGTTAGGGATAGGCTTAGTGTTAGGCAGAGGGTGAAGGTGAGGGTGAGGGTTAGGGTTTGGGTGAGGATGCGGTTTAGGTTTAGAGTTAGCATTAGGGTGAGGGTTAGTGTTAGGGTTAGGGTTAGTGTTACAATTAGGTTTAGGTTGAGGGTGAGTGTGAGGGTTAGGGTTAGGATTAGACTTAGGGTGAGGGTGAAAGTGAGGGTAAGGTTGAGGGTTAGGCTTAGGCTTAAGGATAGAGTATGGGCTAAGATGATGGTGAGGGTTAGTGTTAGGGTTGGGGTGAGGGTTAGGGTGAGTGTGAGGGTTACGGTGAGACTTAGGCTTAGGCTTAGGCTGAGCATGAGTGTGAGGGAGAGGGTTAGGGTTAGGATGAGGGTTAGGGTTTTAGGGTTAGAATGAGGGTTAGGATGAGGTTTAGGGTTAGAATTAGGGTTAAGTGAGGGCTAGAGTGAGGGTGAGGGTGAGGGTTAGCGTTAGGGTGAGGTTTAGGTTTAGGGTTAAGTTGAGGGTGAGTGTTAGGATTAGGGTGAGGGTTAGGGTTAGGGTTAGGGTGAGGGTGAGGTTTAGGATTAGGTTTAGGGTTAGGGTTAGGTTTAGGATAAGGGTTACAGTGAGGTTGAGTGTGTGGATTAGGGTTAGGCTTAGAATTAGGCTGAGGGTGATAATGGGGATGAGAATTCGCTTATGAGTGATGGTTAGGGTTATGGTTAGGTTGAGGGTTAGGATGAGGGTTAGGGTTAGGATTAGGGTTAGGGTGAGGGCTAGGATGAGGGTGATGTTTAGGGTTAGGCTTAGGCTTAGGCTTAGGGATAGGCTGAGGCTGAAGGTGAGGGTGAGGGTTACGGTTAGGGTGATGGTTAGGGGTACAGTTAGGGTGAGTGTTAGGATGAGGATTATGGTTAGGGTGAGGGTTAGGGTAAGGGTGACAGTAAGGGTAAAGGTGAGGAATAGTCTGAGGGTGAGTGTTATGGTAATGGTGAAGGTTCAGGGTTAGGGTGAGGGTTAGGGTGAGGGTTAGGGTTAGCGTTAGTGTTAGCGTTAGGGTGAGGGTTAGTGTGATGGTTTGGGTTAGGGTTAGGGTTACGATTATGGTTAGGGTGAGGGTGAGTGTGAGGGTTAGGGTTAGTCTTAGGCTTATGCTTAGGCTTAGGCCCAGCTTGAGGTTGAGGGTGGGGGTTAAGGTTAGGGTGAGTGTTAGGGTTAGGGTAATGGTTAGGGTTAGGGCAAGGTTGAGGGTTAGGGTTAGGGTTAGGGTGAGTTTTAAGTTTAGGGTGATGGTTAGGGTTAGTGTGAGGGTTAGTGTTTGGGTTAAGGTGAGTTTTAGTGTGAAGGTAAGTGTTAGGGTGAGGTTTAGGGTTAGGGTGATGTTTAGGGTTAGATTTAGTGTAGGGTGAGGGTTAGGGTAATGGTTAGTGTTAGGGTTAGGGTTAGGTTTGGATTAGGGTTAAGGTGAGGGTGAGTGTGAGGGCTAGGGTTAGGGTTAGGGTTAGGATTAGAGTTATGGTGAGGGTGAGTTGAGGGTTAGGGTTAGGGTGAGGGTTGGGGTTAGGGTTACAGTGAAGTTTAGGGTGAGGGTTAGGTTTAGGCTTAGGGTTAGGGTATGGGCTTAGGTGAGGGTGAGGGTTACGTTCAGGGTTAGAGTGAGTGTTAGGGTGAGGGTCACGTTTAGGGTTAGTTTTAGGGTTAGGGTTGGGGTTAGGGATAGTCTTAGTGTTAGGCGGAGGGTGAGGGTGAGGGTGAGGGTTAGGGTTGGGGTTTGGGTGAGGTTTATGGTTAGTGTTAGTGTTACGGTGAGGGTTAGTGTGAGGGTTAGGTTTAGGGTGACTGTTACTTTTAGGGTTAGGGTGAGGGTGAGTTTGAGGTTAAGGGTTAGTCTTCGTCTTAGGCTTAGGCTTAGTCCGAGCCTAAGGGAGAGGGTGAGGGTTAGGGTTAGGGTGAGGTTTAGGGTTAGGGTGAGGGTTATGGACAGGGTGAGGGTTAGAGTCAGGGTTAGGGTTATTGTTAGGATTAGGGTTAGGTTTAAAGTTACTGTGAGGTTGAGGGTTTGGGTTACGGTTAGGGTTAGAGTGAGGGTTAGGATGAGGGATAGGGTTAGGTTAGGGTGAGGGTTAGGGTTAATGTGAGGGTTAGGGTTAGGGTGAGGTTTAGGGATACTGTGAGGGTTCATGTTAGGTTTAGGCTTAGTGTTAGGGTGAGTGTAAGGGTTAGGTTGAGTGTTAGGTTTAGGGTGAGGTTTAGGGTTAGTATGAGGGTTAGGGCTAGGGTGAGGGTAAGTGTGACGGTTAGGGTTAGGGTGATGTTTAGGCTGAGGGTGAGGGTTAGGGTGAGTGTGATGGTGAGGACTAAGTTGAGGGTTTGGTTTAGGGTTAGGGTGAGGTTGAGGGTGAGGGTGAAACTTAAGCTTGGATTCAGGGTGACGGTGAGTGTGAGGATTAGGGTTAGGGTTAGGCTTATTTTTAGGGTTAGGCTGAGGGTGACTGTGAGCAGGAGGTTTAGGGTTAGGGTGAGGGTTAGGGTTAGGTTGAGGGTTAGGTTTAGGGTGAGGTTTAGGGTTAGGTTGGAGGTTAGGTTTAGAGTGAGGGTTACCATTAGCGGTAGGGTTAGGTTGAGGGTGAGAGTGAGTGTTAGGGTTAGGAATAGGTTTAGTGTGAGCCTGTTGGTGAGGGTGAGGGTGAGGTTTAGGGTTAGGGTGAGGGTTAAGCTAAGGGTTAGGTTTAGGGTGATGTTTAGGTTGAGGGTTTGGGTTAGGGTTAGGGTGAGTCTGAGGGTGAGAGAGAGGGTTAAGATTAGGGTTAGGGTTAGGTTTAGGGTGTGGGTGAGTGTGAGGGTTAGGGTTAGGGTTAATGTTTGGCTTAGGTTTAAGCTGAGGTTGAGGGTGAGTGTGAGGGTTAGGGCTATGTTGAATGTGAGCATTACTGTTAGTTTTAGGGTGAGGTTGAGGTTGAGGGTTAGGGAGAGGTTTAGGGTTTGGTTTAGGGTGAGGGTTAGATGACGGTGAGGGTTAGGATTAGGGTGAGGGTTAGGGTTAGGGTGAGGGTGAGGGTTAGCGTTAGGGTGAGGGTTAGGGATTTGGTGCCGATTAGGTTGAGTGTTAGGGTTACGGTGATGTTTATGGTGAGGATGAGGGTTGGTTTGAGGGTTTGCGTTAGGTTTAGGGTGAGGTTGAGAGTGAGGGTGAGGCTTAGGTTTAGGGTTAGGGAGAGGGTGATTGTGAGGGTTAGGGTTAGGCTTTAGGCTGAGGGTTAGGCTGAGGGTGAGGGTGAGGGTGATGATTAGGTTTAGGGTGAGGGTTAGGGTTAGGGTTAGGGTCAGGGTTAGTCATAGTGTGAGGTTTAAGTTTAGGGTGAGGTTTAGGGTTACTGTAAGTGCTCATGTTAGGTTTAGCCTTAGTGTTAGGGTGAGGGTAAGGGTTAGGTTGAGGGTTAGGTTAGGGTGAGGTTTAGGGTTAGTATGAGGGTTAGGGCTAGGGTGAGGGTAATGGTGAGGGTTAGGGTTAGGGTGAGGGTGAGGTTTAGGGTGAGGGAGAAGGTGAGGGTGAGGGTTCAGTTGAATATTTGGGTTAGGTTTAGGGTGAGGTTGAGACTTAGGTTTAGGTTTAGGGTGAGGGTGAGGGTTAGGGTTAGGGTTAGTGTTATCGTTAGGGTTAGGGTTAGAATAACGGTGAGGGTGAGGATTAGGGTTAGGGTTAGTGTGAGTTTTAGGCTTAATGTTATTGATTGTGTTAGGGTTAGTTTTAGGGTGAGAGTTAGGAGGAGGGTTAGGGTGAGGGTTAGGGTTAGGATTAGGGTTAGGGTGAGGGTGATTGTGAGGTTTAGGGATAGGGTTTGGCTTAGGTTTAGGGTTAAGCTGAGGGTGACTGTGAGCTTGAGGGTTAGGGTTAGGGTGAGCATTAGGTTTGGGGTTAGGGTGAGGGTAACGGTTGGGGTGAGTGTTAGGGTTTGGGTGAGGGTTAGCGTTAGGTTTAGAGTTAGGGTTAGGTTGGAGGTTAGTGTTAGGGTGAGGGTTAGCATTAGGGGTAGGTTTAAGTTGAGGGTGAGGATGAAGGTTAGGGTTAGGATTAGGTTTAAGGTGAGCCTGAGGATGAGGGTGAGGGTGAGGGTTAGGGTTAGGGTGAGGGTTACGCTAAGTTTTAGGGTGAGGGTTAGGTTTAGGGTGATGTTTAGCTTGAGCGTGAGGGTTAGGGTTAGGGTGAGGGTGAAGTTTCAGTTGAGGGTTTTTGTTAGGGTTAGGTTGAGTGTGAGGGTGTGTGAGTGGGTTAGGTTTAGGGTTTGGATTCAGTTTAGGGTGAGGTTGAGTGTGAGTGTTAGGGTTAGGTTTATTGTTAGGCTTAGGTTTAAGCTGATTGTGAGGGTGAGTGTGAGGTTTAGGGTTATGTTGAGTGTGAGAATTAGGGTTAGGATTAGGGTGAGGGTGTGGTTAAGGGTTAGGGTGAGGGTTAGGGTTTGGGTTAGGGTGAGGGTTAGATGAGGTTGAGGGTTAGGGTTAGGGTCAGGGTTAGGGTTAGGGTCAGGGTTAGGGTTAGGGTGAGGGTGAGGGTTAGCGTTAGGGTGAGGGTTCGGGTTATGGTGCGGATTAGGGTGAGTGTTAGGGTTACGGTGATGTTTATGTTGAGGGTGAGGGTTGGTTTGAGGGTTTGCGTTAGGTTTAGGGTGAGGTTGAGGGTGTGGGTGACGCTTAGCGTTTGGCTTAGGGTGAGGGTGACTCTGAGGGTTAGGGTTAGGCTTAGGCTTTAGGCTGAGGGTTACCCTGAGGGTGAGCGTGAGGGTTAGGGTTAGGGTGTGTTAGGTTTAGGGTTAATGATAGGGTGATATTTAGGGTGAGGGTTGGTGTGAGAGTTAGTGTTAGGGTTAGGTTTATTGTTAGAGTGAGTGTAAGGGTTAGGTTGAGGGTTAGGGTTAGTGATAGTGTGAGGGTTAGGATGAGGGTTAGGGTGAGGGTAAGGTGTAGGGTGAGGGTTATGGTGGGTGTGAGCGTTAGTGTTAGGGTTAGGGTTAGGTTGAGGGTGAGGTTTAGGGTCATGGTAAGGGCTAGGGTTAGGGTTAGGATGAGGGTTAGGGAGAGGGTTAGGATGAAGGTTAGGGTGAAGGTTCGGGTTAGGGTTCAGGCTAGTGTTAGGGTGAGGGTTAGGGTTAGGGTTAGTTTTAGGTTGAGGGTGATGTTTAGGGTTATGGTACGGGCTAGGGTTAGGGTTAGGATGAGGGTTAGGGAGAGGGTTAGGATGAGGGTTAGGTTGAGGGTTCGTTTTAGGGTTCGGGTTAGGGTTAGGGTGAGGGTGGGAGTGAGGATGAGAGTGAAGTTTAGGTTTAGAGTTAGGATGAGGGTGAAGCTTAGCGTTAGGATTAGGGTTAGGGTTAGTTTTAGGCTGAGGATGAGGCTGAGGGTGTGGGTGAGAATTAGGGTTAGGTTGAGAGTTAGGGTTAGGGTTAGGGTGAGGGTTTGGGATAGGGTTAAATTTAGGATGAGAGTTAGTTTGAGGGGTATGGTTACGGTTAAGATGAGCGTTAGGGTTATGGTTAGGGTTAGGGTTAGGGTGAGGGTTAGGGTCAGGGTGAGGGTTAGGGTTAGTGATAGCTTTATGGTGAGAGTAAGGGTTAGCGTGAGGTTTAGGGTGAGTGTGAGGGTTAGAGTTAGCATTAGGTTTAGGGTGAGGTTTAAGGTGAGATTTAGGGTTAGGGTGAGGTGAGGGTGAGGGTGATTGTGAGGTTTATGTTTAGGGTGAGAGATAGGTTTAGCGTGAGGGTTAGGGTTAGGGTTACGGTTAGGGTGAGTCTGAGGGCTTAGGGTGTGGGTGAGGGTGAGTGTGAGGGTTAGGGTTAGGGTTAGGGTTAGTGTGAGGGTGAAGTTGAGGGTTAGTTTTAGGAGTAGCGTTAGGTTTAAAGTTAGGCTGAGGGTGAACGTGAGGGTGAGGGTGACGGTTAGGGTTAGGGTTAGGTATAGATTGAGGGTTAGGGTTAGTGTGAGGGTTATGGTGAGGGTCAGGGTTAAGGTTAAGGTTAGGGTTACAGTGAGGGTTAGGGTTAGGGTTAGGGTTATTTTTAGTGTTAGGTTAGTGTTAAGTTTGCGGTGAGGGTGAGGCTGAGGGTGAAGTTTATGGTTAGGTTTAGTGTTAGGATTTTTGTTAGGGTTAAGGTTAGTGTGAGGTTTATGGTGAGGGTTAGGGTTAGGGTTAGGATTAGAGTTATGGTGAAGGTGAGTGTGAGGGTTAGTGTTAGGGTGAGGGTTGGAGTTAGGGTTAGAGTGAGGCTAAGGGTGACTGTTAGGATTAGGCTTTGGGTTAGGGTATGGGCTAGGGTGAAGGTGAGGGTTAGGTTTAGGGTTAGTTTTAGGTTTAGGGTTGGGGTTAGAGTTAGGGTTAGTGTTAGGCTTAGTGTTAGGCGGAGGGTGAGGGTGAGGGTGAGGGTTAGGGTTAGGGTGCGGGTGAGGTTTAGGGTTAGTTTTAGCATAGGGTGAGGTTTAGTGTAAGGGTTAGGGTTAGGGTGAGTGTTACTGTTAGGGTTAGGGTGAGGGTGAGTGTGAGGGTAAGGGTTAGTCTTAGGCTTAGGCTTAGGTTTAGGCTGAGCCTAAGGGAGAGGGTGAGGGTTAGGATTAGAGTGAGGGTTATGGACAAGGTGAGGGTTAGCGTTAGGGTTAGGGTTATTGGTAGGATTAGGTTTAGGTTGAAAGTTCCTGTGAGGGTGAGTGTTAGGGTTAGGGATAGGGTGAGATTTAGGTTTAGGGACAGGGTTAGAGTTAGGGTTAGGGTAAGGGTAAGATTTGGGGTTAGAGTTAGGGTTAGTGTTAGGGTTAGGGTTAGGGTTAGGATGAGGGTTAGGGTGAGGGTTAAGGTTAGGGTTAGGCTTAGGCTTAGGCTTAGGCTTAGGCTTAGGCTTAGGCCTAGCATGAGGGTGAGTTTTAGGTTTAGGTTTAGTGTGAGGGTTAGGGTTAGGGTGAAATTGAGTGTGAGGTTTAGGGTTAGTCTTAGGCTTAGGCTTAGGCCGAGCATATGGTTGAGGGTGAGGGTTAGGGTTAGGGTCAGGGTTAGGGTGAGGGTTAGTGTGAGTGTTAGGTTTAAGGTTAGTGTTAGGGTTAAGGTTGGGGTTAGGGATAGTCTTAGTGTTAAGTGGAGGGTGAGGGAGAGGGTGAGAGGGTTATGGTTAGGGTTAGGGTGTTAGGATTTGTGTGAGGGTTAGGATGAGGTTCAGGGTTAGGATTAGGGTTAGGGTGAGGGCTAGTGTGAGGGTGAGGATTAGGGTTAGCATTAGGGTGAAGTTAGGGTTAGGGTTAGGGTTAGGGTTACATTGAGGATGAGTTTTAGGGTTAGGGTGAGGGTTAGGGTTAGGGTTAGGGTGATGGTGAGGGTTAGAATTAGGAATATGGTTAGGGTTATTGTTAGTGTTATGGTTAGGGTTAAGCTTATTTTGAGGGTGAGGCTGAGGGTGAGCGTTAGGGTTAGGGTTAGGGTGACGTTTAGGGTTAGGGTTAGGGTTAGGAGGAGGGTTTGGTTTAAGGTGAGGGTGAGGGTAAGGGTTAGGGTTAGGATTAGTGTTATCGTTATGTTTAGGGCTAGAATAACAATGAGGGTGAGGATTAGGGTTAGGGTTAGGATGAGGTTAAGGTTTAGTGTTAGTGTTAGGGTTAGGGTTAGGGTTAGGGTTAGGGTGAGATTTAGGAGGAGGGTTAGGGTTAGGCTTAGGGTTAGGATTAGGGTTAGGGTGAAGTTGAGGGTGTCGTTTAGGGTTACGGTTGGGGTTAGGCTTAGGGTTAGGCTGAGTGTGAGGCTGAGGTTGAGGGTTAGGGTTAGGCTTAGTGTTAGAGTTAGGGTTAGGGTGAGGGTGAGGGTTAAGTTTAGGGTTAGGATTAGCGTTAGGGTGAGTGTGAGGTTTAGGGTTAGTGTTATGGTTAGGCCTAGGTTTAGGCTGAGGGTGTGCGTTAGGTTGAGGGTTAGAATTAGGTTTAGGGTTAAGGTATGGGCTAGGGTGAGTGTGAGGGTTAGGGTCAGGGTTAGGGTGAGGGTTAGTGTGAGGGTTAGGTTTAGGGTTAGTGTTAGGGTTAGGGTTGGCATTAGGGATAGTCTTAGTGTTAGGCGGAGGGTGAGGTTGAGGGTGAGGGTTAGGGTAAGGGTTAGGGTGAGGATGAGGTTTAGGGTTAGAGTTAGCATTAGGGTGAGGTTTAGTGTTAGAGTTAGGGTTAGTGTTAGAGTGAGGGTTAGGGTGAGGGTGAGTGTGAGGGTTAGGGTTATGTTTAGACTTAGGGTGAGGGTGAGGGTTAGGGTGAGGATTAGGCTTAGGCATAGGGTTAGAGTATGGGCTAGGGTGAGGGTGAGGGTTAGTGTTAGGTTTAGGGTGAGGGTTAGGGTGAGTGTGAGGTTTACATTTAGTCTTAGTCTTAGGCTTAGGCTTAGGCGGAGAATGAGTGTGAGGGAGAGGGTTAGGGTTAGGAAGAGGGTTAGGGTTTTAGGGTTAGGGTGAGGGTTAGGATGAGGTTTAGGGTTAGGATTATTGTTAGTTTGAGGGCTAGAGTGAGGGTGAGGATCTGGGTTAGCGTTAGGGTGAGGTTTAGTGTTAGGGTTAGGATTACGTTGAGGGTGAGGGTTAGGGTTAAGGTGAGGGTTAAGTTTAGGGATAGGGTGAGGGTGAGGGTTAGGATTAGGTTTAGGGTTAGGGTTATTTTTAGTTTTATGGTTAGGGTTAAGTTCACAGTGAGGGTGAGGCTGAAGGTGAGGGTTAGGATTAGGGTTAGGGTTAGGGTGTGGGTTAGGCTGAGGGTTAGGGTTAGGCTGAGGGTGAGTGTGGGGATGAGGATTAGCTTTTGAGTGATGGTTAGGGTTATGGTTAGGTTGAAGTTTGGGATTAGGATTAGGGTTAGGATTAGGGTTAGGGTGAGGGCTAGGATGAGGGTGAGGGTTAGGGTTAGGTTGAGTGTGAAGTTTCGGTTGAGTGTTTGGGTTAGGTTTAGGTTGAGGGTGAGGGTGAGTGAGAGGGTTAAGTTTAGGGTTAGGATTAGGGTTAGGGTGAGGGTGAGTGTGAGGGTTAGGGTTCGGTTTATTGGTAGCCTTAGGTTTAAGCTGAGGGTGAGGGTGAGTGTGAGGTTTAGGGTTATGTTGAGTGTGAGCATTAGGGTTAAGTTTGGGGTGAGGTTGTGGTTGAGTGTTAGGGTGAAGGTTAGGGTGAGGGTTAGGTTGAGGGTTAGATGAGGGTGAGGGTTAGGGTTAGGCTGAAGGTGAGGGTTAGCGTTAGGGTGAGGGTTAGGGATAGTGTGAGGGTTAGGGTTAGGCTGAGGTTTAGGTTTACTGTGAGGGTTCATGTTAGGTTTAGCCTTAGTGTTAGGGTGAGGGTAAGCGTTAGGTTGAGGGTTAGGTTAGGGTGAGGTTTAGGGTTAGTATGAGGGTTAAGGCTATGGTGAAGGTAAGGGTGAGGGTTAGGGTTAGGGTGATGTTTAGGGTGAGGATGAGGGTTAGGGTGAGGCTGAGTGTGAGGGTTCAGTTGAGGGTTTGTGTTAGGGTTACGGTGAGTTTGAGACTTAGTGTTAGGTTTAGGGTGAGGATGAGTTTTAGGGTTAGGGTTAGGGTTAGTGTTATCGTTAGGGTTAGAGTTAGAATGAGGGTGAGGGTGAGGATTAGGTTAGGGTTAGGTTGAGTTTTAGGATAATGTTAGTGATAGTGTTAGGGTTAGGGTTTGGGTGAGAGTTGGGAGGAGCGTTAGGGTTAGGGATAGGTTTACGATTAGGGTTAGGGTGAGGGTGAGTTTGAGGTTTAGGGATAGGGTTAGGCTTAGTTTTAGGGTTAGGCTGAGGGTGATTGTGAGCTTGATGGTTAGGGTTATGGTGAGAATTAGGTTTGGGGTCAGGGTGAGCGTAAGGTTTGGGGTGAGTGTTAGGGTTTGGGTGAGGGTTAGGGTTCGGGTTAAGGTTAGGGTTAGGTTGGAGGTTAGTGTTAGGGTGAGGGTTAGCGTTAGGGGTAGGCTTAGGTTGAGGGTGAGGGTGAGGGTTAGGGTTAGGATTAGGTTTAAGGTGAGCCTGAGGATGAGGGTGAGTGTGAGGGTTAGGTTTAGGGTGAGGGTTAAGCTAAGGGTTAAGGTGAGTGTTAGGTTTAGGGTGATGTTTAGGTTGAGGGTTTGGGTTAGGGTTAGGGTGAGGGTGAAGGTTCGGATGAGGGTTTGGGTTAGGTTTAGGTTGAGCGTGACGGTGAGTGAGAGTGTTAGGTTTAGGGTTAGGATTAGGTTTAGGGTGAGGGTGAGTGTGAGGGTTAGGGTTAGGTTTATTGTTAGGCTTAGATTTAAGCTGAGGGTGATGGTGAGTGTGAGGTTTAGGGTTATGTTGAGTGTGAACATTAGGGTGAGGTTTAGGGTGAGGGTGTGGTTGACGGTTAGGGTGAGGGTTAGGGTTTGGTTTAGGGTGAGGGATAGATGAGGGTCAGGGTTAGGGTTAGGGTGAGGGTTAGGTTTAGGGTGAGGGTGAGGGTTAGCGTTAGGGTGAGGGTTCTGGTTATGGTTTGGATTAGGGTGAGTGTTAGAGTTACGGTGATGTTTATGGTGAGGGTAAGGGTTAGTTTGAGGGTTTGCTTTAGGTTTAGGGTGAGGTTGAGGGTGAGGGTGAGGCTTAGGGTTAGGGTGAGGGTGAGGGTGACTCTTAGAGTTAGTGTTAGGGTTAGGCTTTAGGCTGAGTTTTAGGCTGAGGGTGAGGGTGAGGGTTACGGTTAGGGTGAGTGTTAGGATTAGGGTTAATGATAGGGTAATATTTAGGGTGAGGGTTAGTGTGAGAGTTAGTGTTAGGGTTAGGCTTAGTGTTAGAGTGAGTGTAAGGGTTAGGTTGAGGGTTAGGGTTAGGGATATGTTGAGGGTTGGGATGAGGGTTAGGGTGAGGGTAAGGTTTAGGGTGAGGGTTATGCTGAGTGTGAGATTTAGAGTTAGGGTTAGGGTTAGGGTGAAGGTGAGGTTTAGGGTTATGATAAGGGTGAGGGTTACGGTAAGGATGAGGGTTTGGGAGAGGGTTAGGATGAGGGTTAGGGTGAGGGTTCGTTTTAGGGTTCGGGTTAGGTTTCGGGTGAGGGTGGGGGTAAGGTTGAGGGTAAAGTTTAGGGTTACAGTTAGGATGAGGGTGAGGAATAGTTTAAGATTAGGGTTAGGGTTAGGTTTAGGCTGAAGATGAGTCTGAGGGTGTGGGTGAGGATTAGGGTTAGGTTGAGTGTATGGTTACGGTTAGGGTGAGGGTTAGTGTTAGGGTTAAGTTTAGGATGAGAGTTAGTTTGAGGGGTACGGTTATGGTTAGGATGAGCATTAGGGTTAACGTTAGGGTTGGGGATAGGGTTAGGGTTAGGGTGAGGTTTAGGGTTAGGGTTAGGGTTAGGGTCAGCGTTCTGGTGAAGGTTATGGTTAGGGTTAGGGTTAGGGTGAGAGTTAGGGTCAGGGTGAGGGTTAGGGTTAGGGTTAGATTTATGGTGAGAGTTAGGATTAACGTGAGGTTTAGGATGAGTGTGAGGGTTACAGTTAGCATTAGGGTTAGGGTGAGGTTTAGGGTGAGGGTTAGGATTAGGTTTAGGTTTTGGGTGAGGTGAGGGTGAGGGTGATTGTGAGCTTTATGGTTAGGGTGAGAGATAGGTTTAGTGTGAGGGTGAGGGTTATGGTTACGGTGAGGGTGAGCGTGATGGTGACAGTGAGGCTTAGGGTGTGGGTGAGGGTGAGTGTGAGGGTTAGGGTTAGGGTTTGGGTTAGGGTTAGGGTGAGGGTGAAGTTGAGGGTTAGTTTTAGGAGTAGCGTTAGGTTTCAATTTAGACTGAGGTTGAGCGTGAGGGTGAGGGTGACGTTTAGGGTTAGGGTTAGGTTGAGGGTTAGGGTTATTGTGAGGGTTATGGTGAGGGTAAGGCTAAAGGTTAAGGTTAGGGTTACAGTGAGGGTTAGGGTCAGGGTTAGGGTTATTGTTAGTGTTAGGTTAGTGTTAATTTTGCGGTGAGGGTGAGGCTGAGGGTGAGGTTTATGGTTAGGTTTATGGTTAGGGTTAGGGTTAGGGTTAGGATTAGGCTTATGGTTAAGGTATGGGCTAGCGTGAGGGTGAGGGTTAGGGTGAGGGTTAGGTTTCGGGTTAGTTTTAAGTTTAGGGTTGGGGTTAGGGATAGGCTTAGTGTTAAGCGGAGGGTGAGGGTGAGGGTGAGGGCTAGGGTTAGGGAGAGTGTTACTGTTAGAGTTAGGGTGAAGGTGAGTGTGAGGGTAAGGTTTGTCTTAGGCTTAGGCTTAGGTTTAGGCTGAGCCTAAGGGTGAGGGTGAGGTTTAGGGTTAGGTTGAGGGTTATGGACAGGGTGAGGGTTAGCGTTAGGGTTAGGGTTATTGGTAGGATTAGGTTATGTTGTAAGTTTCTGTGAGGGTGAGTGTAAGGGTTAGGGTTAGAGTGAAGTTCAGGTTTAGGGATAGGGTTAGAGTTAGGGTTAGGGTAAGGGTGAGGTTTAGGGTTAGAGTTAGGTTTAGTGTTAGGGTTAGGTTTAGAGTGAGGATGAGTGTGAGGGTGACAGTGAGGCTTAGGGTGTGGGTGAGGGTGAGTGTGAGTGTTAGGCTTAGGGTTAGGGTTAGGTTTAGTGTGAGGGTGAAGTTGAGGGTTAGTGTTAGGAGCAGCGTTAGTTTTAAAGTTAGGCTGAGGGTGAGCGTGAGGGTGAGAGTGAGGGTTAGGTTTAGGGTTAGGTTGAGGGTTAGGGTTATTGTGAGGGTTATGGTGAGGGTAAGGCTAAAGGTTAAGGTTAGGGTTACAGTGAGGGTTAGGGTTAGGGTTAGGGTTATTGTTAGTGTTAGGTTAGTCTTAAGTTTACAGTGAGGTTGAGGCTGAGGGTGAGGTTTATGTTTAGGTTTAGGTTAGGTTTAGTGTTAGTGTTAGGGTTAGGCATAGGGTTAGGGTATCGGCTAGGGTGAGGTTGAGGGTTAAGATGAAGGTTAGGTTTAGCGTTAGTGTTAAGTTTAGGGTTGGGGTTAGGGATAGGATTAGTGTTAGGCGGAGGGTGAGGGTGAGGGTGAGGGTTAGCGTTAGGGTGCCGGTGAGGGTTAGGGTTAGGGTGCGGGTGAGGTTTAGGGTTAGTGTTAGCATTAGGGTGAGGGTTAGTGTGAGGGTTATGGTTAGGGTGAGTGTTACTGTTAGGGTTAGGGTGAGGGTGAGTGTGAGGGTAAGGGTTAGTCTTAGGCTTAGGCTTAGGTTTAGGCTGAGCCTAAGGGTGAGGTTTAGGGTTAGGTTTAGGGTTAGGGTTATGGACAGGGTGAGGGTTAGCGTTAGGGTTAGGGTTATAGGTAAGATTAGGGTTAGGTTGAATGTTACTCTGAGGGTGAGGGTTAGCGTTAGGGATAGGGTGAGGTTTAGGTTTAGGAATAGGGTTAGAGTTAGGTTTAGGTTAAGGGTGAGGTTTAGGGTTAGAGTTAGGTTTAGTTTTAGGGTTAGGGTGAGGGTTAGGGTGAGGGTTAGGCTTAGGCTTAGGCTTAGGCTTAGGCTTAGGCCGAGCATAAGGGTGAGTTTTACGGTTAGGGTTAGTGTGAGGGTTAGGGTTAGGGTTAGTGTTATGGTTAGGGTTAGGGTGAAGGTGAGTGTGAGGTTTAGGGTTAGTCTTAGTCTTAGTCTTAGGCTTAGGCCGAGCTTAAGGGTGAGGTTGAGGGTTAGGGTGAGGGTTAGGATTAGGGATATGGTTAGGGTTATTGTTAGTGTTATGATTAGGGTTAATCTTATGTTGAGGGTGAGCCTGAGGGTTAGGGTTAGGCTTATTGTTAGGGTGACGTTTAGGGTTAGAGTTAGGGTTAGGGTTAGGAGGAGGGTTTGGGTTACGGTGAAGGTGAGGGTTAGGGTTAGGGTTAGGGTTAGTGTTATGGTTAGGGTTAGGTTTAGAATAACCATGAGGGTGAGGTTTAGGTTTAGGGTTAGGATGAGGTTAAGGGTTAGTGTTAGTGTTAGTGTTAGGGTTAGGGTTAGGGTGAGAATTAGGAGGAGGGTTAGGGTTAGGGTTAGGGATAGGATTAGCGTTAGGGTGAGTGTGAGGGTGTGGTTTAGGGTTATGTTTGAGGTTCGGCTTAGGTTTAGGCTGAGGGTGAGGTTGAGGGTGAGGGTTAGGGTTAGGGTGAGGCTGAGGGTGAGGGTTAGGGTTAGTTTTATCATTAGGGTTAGGGTTAGAATAACGGTAAGGGTGTGGATTAGGGTTAGGGTTAGGATGAGGTTAAGGTTTAGTGTTCGTATTGGTGTTAGGGTTAGTGTTATGGTGAGAGTTAGGAGGAGGGTTAGGTTTAGGGTTAGGGTTAGGATTAGGGTTAGGGTGAATGTGAGGGTGTGGTTTAGGGTTAGGTTTGGAGTTAGGCTTAGAGTTAGGCTGAGGGTGAGGTTGTGGGTGAGGGTTAGGTTTAGGCTTAGTGTTAGAGTTAGGGTTACGGTGAGGGTGAGTGTTAAGTTTAGGGTTAGGATTAGGGTAAGGGTGAGTGTGATGTTTAGATTAGGGTTAGGCTTAGGTTAAGGCTGAGGGTGAGGGTGAGGGTGAGGGTTAGGGTTAGGGTGAGGGTTGGGGTTAGGGTTAGAGAGGGTCAGGGTGAGGGTTATGATTAGGCTTAGGGTTAAGGTATGGGCTAGGGTGAGGGTGAGGTTTAGGGTCAGGGTTAGGGTGAGGGTTAGTGTGAGGGTTAGGTTTAGGGTTAGTGTTAGGGTTAGGTTTGGGGTTATGGATAGTCTTAGTGTTAGGCGGAGGGTGAGGGTGAGGGTGAGGGTTATGGTTAGGGTGAGGATGAGGTTTAGGGTTAGAGTTAGCATTAGGGTAAGGGTTAGTTTTAGGGTTAGGGTTAGTGTTACAGTTAGGGTTAGGGTGAGGGTGAGTGTGAGGCTTAGGTTTAGGATTAGACTTAGGGTGAGGGTGAGGCTTAGGCTTAGGCGTAGGGTTAGAGTATGGGCTAGGGTGATGGTGAGGGTTAGTGTTAGGTTTAGGGTGAGGGTTAGGGTGAGTGTGAGGTTTACAGTTAGTCTTAGTCTTAGGCTTAGTCTTAGGCCGAGCATGAGTGTGAGGGAGAGAGTTAGGGTTAGGATGAGGGTTAGGGTTTTAGGGTTAGGGTGTGGGTTAGGATGAGGGTGAGTGTTAGGTTTAGCGTTAGTTTGAGGTTTAGTGTTAGGGTTAGGGTTACGTTGAAGGTGAGGTTTACAGTTAGTGTGAGGGTTAGGGTTAGGGTTAGGCTGAGGGTGATTGTTAGGATTAGGTTTAGGGTTAGGGTTATTGTTAGTTTTATGGTTAGGGTTAAGTTTACAGTGAGTGTGAAGCTGAGGGTGAGGGTTACGATTAGGGTTAGGGTTAGGGTGTGGGTTAGGCTGAGGGTTAGAGTTAGGCTGAGGGTGAGTGTGGGGATGAGGATTAGCTTTTGAGTGATGGTTAGGGTTAGGGTTAGTTTGAGGGTTAGGATGAGGGTTAGGCTAGGATTAGGGTTAGGGTGAGGGCTAGGATGAGGGTAAGTGTTAGGGTTAGGGTGAGGGTTAGGGTTAGGGTTATGGTGAGGGTTAGGGATAGTGTGAGGGTTACGGTTAGGGTGAGGTTTAGGGTTACTGTGAGGGTTCATGTTAGGTTTAGGCTTAGTGTTATGGTTAGGGTAAGGATTAGGTTGAGGGTTAGGTTAGGGTGAGGTTAGGGTTACTTTGAGGGTTAGGGCTAGCCTGAGGGTAAGGGTGAGTGTTAGGGTTTGGGTGATTTTTAGGGTGAGGGTGAGGGTTATGGTGAGGGTGAGGGTGAGGGTTCAGTTGAGGGTTTGGGTTAGTGTTAGTGTGAGGTTGAGGGTTCATGTTATGTTGGGGGTTAGGATGAGGGTTAGGGTTAAGATTAGGGTTAGGGTGAGGGCTAGGATGAGGGTGAGGGTTAGGGTTAAGGTTAGGCTTAGGCTTAGGGTTAGGCTGAGGCTGAAGGTGAGTGTGAGGGTTAGGGTTAGGGTGATGGTTAGGGTTACAGTTAGGGTGAGGGTTAGGATGAGTATTAGGGTTAGAGTGAGGGTTAGGATGAGGGGGACAGTAAGGGTGAAGGTGAGGGTCAGGCTGAGGGTAAGTGTTATGGTAATGTTGAAGGTTAGGGTTAGGATGAGGGTTAGGGTGAGGGTTAGGTTTAGGGTTAGGGTTAGGGTTAGCGTTAGGGTGAGGGTTAGTGTGAGGTTTAGGGTTAGGGTTACGGTTACGGTAAGGGTTAGGGTGAGGTTGATTGTGAAGGTTAGGGTTAGTCTTAGGCTTATGCTCAGGCTAAGGCCCAGCTTCAGGGTGAGGGTGGGGGTTACGGTTAGGGTGAGGGTTAGGGTTAGGGTAATGGTTAGGGTTAGGGCTAGGTTGAGGTTTAGGGTTAGGGTTAGGGTGAGTTTTAAGTTTAGGGTGATGATTAGGGTTAGTGTGAGGGTTAGTGTTCGGGTTAAGTTTAGTTTTAGTGTGAAGGTAAGGGTTAGTATGAGGTTTAGGGTTAGGGTGATGTTTAGGTTTAGAGTTAGTGTTAGGGTGCGGGTTAGGGTTAGGGTTAGGTTTAGGGTTAGAGTGAGGGTTAGGGTGAGGTTTAGTGTTACTGTTAGGTGTAGGGTTAGGTCTTGGGTTAGGGTGAGGGTAAGGGTTAGAGTGAGGTTTAGGGTTAGGGTTAGGGTTAGGGTGAGTGTTAGGGTTAGGGTGATGGTGAGGGTAAGTTTTAGGGTGAGAACTAAGGTTAGGGTTAGGGTTAGGGTTAGGGTAAGGTTTAGGTTTAGGGTAAGTTTGAGTGTGAGAGTTAGGTTTAGGATTAGGCTTAGCTGTAGGGTTAGGCTTAGGGTGAGCGTGAGGGTGAGTGCCAGGGTTAGGTATAGGGTGAGGGTGAGCCTTAGGGTGAGGGTGAGTGTGAAGTTGAATGTGAGGTTGAGGGTTAGGGTTTGGTTGAGTGTTAGGTTTAGGGTTAAGGTTAAGGTGAGGGTTAGGGTTAGGGTTAGGGTAAGGATGAGGGTTAGGCTTGGGTTAGGTTTAGGGTTAGGGTGAGGGTAAGTTTTAGGGTCAGTGTGAGGGTTAGGTTTAGGATTAGGTTTAGGGTTAGGGTGAGGGTTAGGGATAGGGTTAGTTTTAGGGTGAACGTTTTGGTTATGGTTAGGCTTAGGATTATGTTGAGGGTGAGGGTGAGGGTTAGGGTTAATGTGACGGTTAGGGTTAGTGTTAGGGTTAGGATGAGGGTTAGACTGAGAGTTAGGGTTAGGTTTGGGTGATGGTAAGAGTTAGGGTGAGGGTTAGGGTGAGGGTGAGGTTTAGGTTTAGGCTTGGGTTAGGGTGTGGGTTAGTGTTAGGGTTAGGGTTGGGGTTAGGGTGTGGTTTAGGGTGTGGGTAAGGGTTAGGGTGTGGGTAAGGGTTAGGGTGTGGGGAAGGTTTAGAGTGAGGGTTAGGGTGAGGGTGAGTGTTAGGGATAGCATTCGGGTTAAGGTTAGGTTTAGGGTGAGGGTTAGGGTTAGGGTTACAGTGAGAGTGAGGGTTAAGGTTAGCATTAGTGTTAGGGTTAGCGTAAGGGTGAGGTTTAGGGTTAGGTTGAGGGTGAGGGTGAGGCTTAGGGTTACGTTTAGGGTGAGGGTTAGGCTTAGGGTGAGGGTTATGGTTAACTTTAGGGTGAGGGTTAGGTTTAGGATTAGGCTTAGATGTTGGGTTAGGCTTAGGGTGATGGTGAGGGTGAGGTTCAGAGTTAAGTTTAGGATTAGGTTTATGGTATGGTTACGGATAGGTTGAGGATGAGGGTGAGGGTTAGGGTGAGGGTGATGGTGAGGGTGAGGGTGAGGGTAAGGGTTAGGTTCAGGGTGAGGAATAGGGTTATGGTTAGGGTAAGAGTGAGGGTGAGTGTGAGGGTGAGGTTGTGGGTGAGAGTGAGTGTTAAGGTTTAGGTGAGGGTCAGGTTTAGGTTTAGGGTGAGGGTTAGGGTTAGGGTTCGGGTTAGGATGAGGGTTAGGCTGAGAGTTAAGTTTGGGGTTAGGATAAGGATGAGGGTTTTGGTTAGGGTTAGGTTTAGAGTTAGGGTGAGGGTTAGGGTTAGTGTTTGGATGAGGGTTAGGGTTAGGCTGAGGGTGAGGTTGAGGGTGAGTGTGAGGTTAGGGTTAAAGTGAGGGCTAGGGTTAGGGTTAGCGTTAAGGTTAGGGTGAGGGTTAGGTTTAGGGTTAGGGTTAGGATGAGGGTTAGTCTGAGGGTTGGGGTTAGGATTTGGGCGAGGGTAAGGGTTAAGGTGAGGTTTAGGGTGAGGGTGAGGGTTAGGTTTAGGCTTTGGGTTAAAGTGAGAGTTATGGTTAGGGTGAGAGTGAGGGTTAGGGTTAGGGTTAGTGTGAGTGTTAGGGTTAGGTGAGGGTTAGGGATAGGGTGGGGGTTAGGGTTAGGGTCAGGGTTAGGGTAAGGGTTAGAGTTACGGTGAGGGTGAATGTGAGGGTTAGGGTTAGGTTTAGGGTTAGGTTTAGGGATAGGATGAGGGTGATTGTGAGTGTGAGGGTGAGTTTTAGGGTTAGGGTGAGGGTTAAGGTTAGGTTTAGGGTTAGGGTTGGGTTAAGGGTTAGGGTTAGCGTAAGGAAGAGGTTTTGGCTGAGGGTTAGTTTTATAGTTAGGGTGAGGTTTAGGGTTATTGTGAGGGTTAGAATGAGGGTTAGGCTGAGGGTTAGGGTTAGGGTTAGGGTGAGGTTAAGGGTTAGGGTGAGGGTGAGGAATAGTTTTAGGATTAGGGTTAGGGTTAGGGTGTAGTTTAGGGATAGGTTTAGGATTAGGGTGAGGGTTAGGGTGAGGGTTAGGGTTAGGGTGAGGATTAGGGTGAGGGTGAGTTTTAAGGTGATGGTTAGGGTTAGGGTGAGGCTGAGGGTTAGGGTTAGGTTGAGGTTTAGGATTAGGGTGGTGTTTAGGGTGAGGGTGAGGTTTAGGGTGAGGATGAGTGTGAGGGTTAGGGTTAGGGTTTAGGTGAGTTTTAGGGTTAGGGTGAGGGCTAGGGTTAGGATTAGGGTTAGGGTGAGGTTTAGGTTTAGTGTGAGGGAGCGGGTGAGTGTTAGCTTTAGGTTTAGGCTTAAATGTAGGGTTAGGCTTAGGGTGAGGGTGAGGGTGAGGGTCAGAATTAGGTTTAGGGTGAGGGTTAGGTTTATGGATAGGGTTAGGGTGAGGGTTAGGGTAAGGGTGATGTTGAGGGTGACGGTGAGTGTTAGGTTTAGATTGAGTGATAGGGTTATGGTTAGTGTTAGGGTGAGGGTGAGGGTGTGGGTTTCGGTGAAGGTGATTGTGAAGTTGAGAGTGAGCATGAGGGTTAGGGATTTGGTGAAGGTTAATTTTAGGGTTTGGGTTAAGGTTAGGTTGAGGGTTAGGGTTAGGGTTAGGATGATTGTTAGAGTGAGGGTTAGGTTTAGGGTTAGGGTGAGGGTAAGGTTTCGGGTGAGGATGAGCGTTAGGATTAGGATTAGGGTTAGTTTTAGGGTGAGGGTAAGGGATAAGATTAGGTTGAGGGCGAGGGTTTTGATTAGGGTTAGGTTTAGAGTTAGGGTGAGGGTGAGGTTTAGGGTTAGGTTTTGGATTAGGGTTAGGGTTAGGCTGAGGGTGAGGTTGAGGCTGAGGGTGACGGTTAGGGTGAGGGTTAGTGTTTGGGTTAGTCTTAGGATGAGGGTTAGGCTGAGGGTTAGGGTTAGGGTTCGGGTAAGGATAAGGGTTCGGGTGAGAGTGAGGGTTAGGGTTAGGCTTAGGGTTAGGGTGAAGGATAAGGTGAGGTTTAGTGTTAGGTTTAGGGTTAGGGTTGGGATTAGATTGAGCGTTACGGTGTGGGTAAGGGTTAGGGTGAGGTTTAGGATGATGGTGATGGATAGGTTTAAGGAGAGGGTAAGGGTTACGGCGAGGCTTAGGGTGAGGCTGAGGGTTAATGTAGCATTAGGGTTATGGTGAGGGTGAGGGTTAGGGTGAAGGATAGGGTTAGGGTTAGGGATAGGGTGAGGATTAGGTTTAGGGTTAGGTTTAGGGTGATGGTTAGGCTGAGGGGTAGGGTTAGTGTTAGTGTTAGGGTGTGGGTTAATCTTAGGGTTAGGGTTAGGGTGAGGTTGAGGGTGAGGGTAAGGGTTAGGGTGAGGGTGATGGTGAAGTTGAGGTTTAGTGTTAGCATTAGGGTTAGGTTTAGGGTTAGGGTTAGGATTAGGCTTAGGGTGAGGGTGAAGGTTAGGATGAGGGTGAGTTTTAGGGTGTATGTGACGGTTAGGGTTAGGGTGAGGATTAAGGTGATGGTGAGGGTTAGGGTGAGGGTTACGTTTAGTGTGAGGGTTAGGTTTAGGGTGATATTTAGGGTGATGGTGAGGTTTAGGGTGAGGATTAGTGTAAAGGGGAGGATTACAGTTAGGGTTAGGATGAGGGTTAGGTTTAGGTTTATGTTTAGGGTGAGGGTGAGGGTTAGGATGAGCGTGAGAGTGAGGGTGAATATTTAGGTGAGGATTAGGGTTAGGGTTAATGTTAGGGTGAGGGTGAGGGTTAGAGTTAGGGTTATGGACATTGTTAGGTTTACCGTGAGGTTTAGGGTTAGGTTTAGGGTGAGGGTGAGGGTGAGGGTTACGGTTACGGTGAGTTTTAGGGTGAGGGTTAGGGTGAGTTTATGTGTGAGGATTAGTGTTAGGGTTAGGGTTATGTTGAGGGTAAGGGTTAGGGTGAGGTTTAGGGTGAGAGTGAGGGTTAGGGTTAGCGTTAGCGTTAGGGTGAGGGTTAGGGTTAAGGTTAGGTTGAGGGTTAGGTTTAGGGTGATATTTAGGCTGACAGTGAGGTTTCGGCTGAGTATTAGGGTTAGGGTGAGGATTATGGTTAGGGTGAGGGTGAGGGTGAGGATTAGGTTTATGTTTAGGGTGAGGGTAAGGGTTAGGGTGATGGTGAGGATGAGCGTAAGTGTGAAGGTGTAGGTGAGGGTTAGGGTTACGGTGAGGGTAACGGTGATGGTGAGGTTTAGGGTGAAGGTGATGGTTAGGGTTAGGTTTAAGGTGAGGGTTAGGGTTAGGTTTAGGCTGAGGTGTAGGGTGAGGGGTAGGGTTAGGGTTAGGGTGAGGGTTATGTTTAATGTGACAGTTAGGGTTAGGGTTAGGGTTAGGGTTAGTGTGAAGTTAGGTAGGGCTTAGGGTGAGAGTGGGGATTAGGGTTAGCTTTAGTGTTAGGGTGAGGGTTAGGGTGAGGGTTAGGATGAGGGTGAGGCTTAGGTTGAGGGTGAGGGTTAGAGTTAGGTTTAAGTGAGGGTTAGGGTTATGGTGAGGTTTAGGATTAGGTTTAGGGTGAGGGTTAGAGTTCAGGTGAGCTTGAGTGTTAGGGTGTGGGTGATGGTTAGGGTTAGGTTGAGGGTTAAGGTGACGGTTAGGGTTAGGGTGAGGGTGAGAGTTACGGTTAAGGTGAGCATTAGGGTGAGGGTTAGGATTAGGGTATGTGTGAGGATTAGGGTTAGGGTTAGGGTTATGGTGATGGTAATGGTTAGGGTGAGGTTTAGGGTGAGGTTGAGGGTGAGGGTTAGGGTTAGTTTTATGGTTAGGGTGATGTTACGGTGAGGTTTAGGCTTATGGTGAGGGTGAGGATTAGGGTTAGGGTTAGGGTGAGGGTTGGAGTTAGTGTGAGTGTTCGGGATAGGGTTGGGTTTAGGGTGAGGGTCAGGGTTATGGTGAGGTTTAGAGTTAGGTTGAGGGTGAGGGTGAGGTTTAGGGTTAGGATTAGGGTTAGGATTAGGGTTAGGGTTAGGGTTAGGCTGAGGGTGAGTCTGAGGGTGAGGGATAGGAATAGGTTGAGGATTAGGGTTAGTGTAAGGGTCAGGTTGAGGCTTAGGGTTAGAATTAGGAAGAGGGTTTGGTTGAGGGTTAGGGTTAGGGTGAGGGTGAGGGTTAGGGTTAGTGTTGGGGTTAGGGTGAGGGTTAGTTTGAGAGGTAGGTTTAGGGATAGGGTTAGGGTGATGTTTAGGTTTAGGGTGAGGGTTAAGGTTAGGGTTAGGGTGAGGGTTAAGTTGAGCATTAGAGTGAGGGTTAGGGTTAGGTTTAGGGTTAGGGTGATGGTTAGGGTGAGGTTTAGTGTTAGTGTTAGGGTTAGGGTTAGTGTGAGCATTAGGGGGAGGTTTAGGGTTAGAGTGAGGGTTAGGGAGAGGTTGAGGGTTAGGGATAGTGTAAGGGTTAGGATTAGGTTTACAGTTAAGGTTAGGGTTAGGTTTGGGATTAGGTTGAGGGTGAGGGTTATGGTTATCCTTACGGTTAGGGTTAGGTTTAGGGTGAGGGTTAGGGATAGGGTTAGAGTTAGGATGAGGGTGAGGGTGAGGGTTAGGGTTAGGTTTAGGGTGAGGGTTAGTATTAAGGTGAGGGTTAAGGTTAGGGTGACGGTGAGGGTAAGGGTTAGGGTGAGGGCTAGGTTTAGGGTTAGGGTTAGGTTGAGGTGAAGGTTTAGGGTGAGTGTGAGGTTGAGGGTTTGGTTTAGGATGAGGCTTAGGTTTAGGGTTAGGCTTTGGGTGAGGGTGAGGTTGAGGGTAAGAGTTAGGTTTAGCGTGAGGGTTAGTGTTATGGTTAGGGTTACGGTGAGGGTGAGGGTTTGGGTGATGGTAAGGGTGCGGGTGAGGTTGAGGGTTAGGTATAGAGTGAGGGTTAGGGTTATGGTTAAAGTGAGGGTGAGGTTTAGGGTGAGTGTTAGGGTGAGTTTGAGGTTTAGGGTTTGCATTAGGATAAGGGTTAGTGTTAGGCTGAGTTTTAGCCCTAGGATTAGGGTGAGGGTGAGGTTGAGGATGAGTGTGAGGTTTAGGCTGAAGTGTAGGGTTAGGGTTAGGGATAGGGTAAGGATTAGGGTTAGGGTTAAGTTTAGGGTGAGTGTTATGCTGAAGGGTAGGTTTCGGGTTAGGGTGAGGGTTAGGGTTAGTGTTAGGGTTAGGGTTAGCGTTAGGGTGAGGTTGAGGGTGAGGGTAAGTTTTAGGGTGATGGTTAGGGTGAGGTTGAGGTTTAGGGTTAGCATTAGGTTTAGAGTTAGCCTTAGGCTAAGTTTTAGGGTTAGGATTAGGGTTGGGGTGTGGGTGAGGGCTAGTGTTAGCAATAGGGTTAGGTTTAGGATTAGGGTTAGTGTGAGGGTTAGGGATAGGCTTATGGTAAGGATGAGGGTAAGGGTTAGGGTTGTGGTGAGGGTGAGGGTGAGGGTTAGGGTTAGGGTTAGTTTTAGCGTGAGGGCTAGGGTGAGGGTTTGGTTGAGGGATATTGTGAGGGTATTAGTTTCGGTTAGGAAAGGCTTAGAGTTAGGGTTAGGGTGAGGATTTGGGTGAGGCTGAGGTTTAAGTTGAGGATTAGGGTTAGGGTGAGGATTAGGGTCAGGGTTAGGTTAAGGGTGAGAATTAGGGTGATTTTTAGGGTGAGGGTAAGGTTTAGGGCGTGGGTGAGGGTGAGGGTGAGGGTTAGGGTGTAGGTGAGGGTTAGGGTTAGGGTGAGGGTTAGGGTTAGGGTTATGTTAGGGTGAGGTTTAGGTTTAGCTTGAGGGTGAGGGTGAAGGTTAGGTATAGGATTACGCTTAGGTGTAGGGTTAGGCTTAGGGTGAGGGTCAGAGTTAGGGTTTAGGGTTAGGTTTAGGGTTATGGTTAGGGTTAGGGTGAAGGTGAGGGTTAGGGTTAAGGTTTGGGTTAGGGTGAGGTTTAGGGTGAGGGTGAGGGTTAGGATTGGGATTACGGTTAGTTTTAGGGTGAGGGTAAGTGATAGGGTTAGGGTTAGTCTGAGGGTGAGGGTTAGGGTTAGGTTTAGAGTTAGGGTGAGGGTGAGGTTTAGGGTTAGGTTTTGTATTAGGTTTAAGGTTAGTGTAAGGCTGAGGGTGAGGTTGAGGATGAGGGTGACGGTTAGGGTGAGGGTTAGGTTTAGGGTTAGTTTTATGATGAGGGTTAGGCTGAGCGTTAGGGTTATTGTTCGGGAAAGGATAAGTGTTAGGGTGGGAGTGAGGTTTAGGGTTAGGCTTAGGGTTAGGGTGACGGTTAGTGTGAGGTTTAGTGTTAGGTTTAAGTTTAGGGTTAGTGTGAGTGTTAGCGTTAGGGTAAGGGTTAGGATGAGTGTTAGGGTGATGGTGAGGGATAGGGTTAAGGTGAGGGTAAGGGTTAGGGCGAGTTTTAGGGTGAGGCTGAGGGTTAATGTAGCATTAGGTGTACGGTGAGGGTGAGGGTTATGGTGAGGCTTAGCATAAGTGTTAGGGATTGGGTGACTATTAGGGTTAGGGTTAGGTTTAGGGTGACGGTTATGCTAAGGGGTAGGGTTAGGGTTAGTGTTAGGGTGAGGGTTAGGGTGTGGGTTAATGTTAGGGTTAGGGTTAGGGTGAGGTTGAGGTTGAGGGTAAGGGTTAGGGTGAGGGTTATGGTGAGGTTGAGGTTAAGGGTTAGCATTAGGGTTAGGTTTAGGTTTAGGGTTAGGGTTAAGATTAGGGTTAGGGTGAGGGTGAGGGCTAGTGTTACCATTAGGGTTAGGATTAGGCTTAAGGTGAGGGTGAGGTTTAGGGTGAGGGAGAGGGTTAGTTTGAGGGTTAGGGTGAGGGTGAGGTATTTGGTTAGGAAAGGCTTAGGGTTAGGGTTAGGGTGAGAATTAGGGAGAGGGTGAGGTTTAAGTTGAGGATTAGGGTTAGGGTGAGGATTGGGGTTAAGGTTAGGGTTTGGGTTAGGGTTAGGGTGATGTTTAGGGTGAGAGTGATGGTTAGGGTGAGGGTGAGGCTGAGAGTGCGGGTGAGGGTGTAGGTGAGGGTTAGGGTGATGTTGATGGTTGGGGTGATGGTGAGGGTGAGGGTAAAGGTGAGGGTGAGGGTTCGGTTAGGGTTAGGGTGAGGGTTAGGGTTAGGGTTAGGGTTAGTGTGAGGATACGGGTTAGGGCGAGGGTTAGGGTGAGAGTGAGGGTTAGGTTTAGCGTTAGGGTTAGGGTTAGGTTTAGGATGAGGGTTAAGGTGAGGTTTAGGGTTAGTATGAGGTTGAGGGTTAGAGTTAGGTTTAGGGTGAGGGTTAGGGTTAGGGTTAGGGTTAGAGTGAGGGTTAGTGTGAGGGTTAGGGTTAGGATGAGGGTTAGGCTGAGAGTTAAGTTTTGGGTTAGGGTGAGGGTGAGGGTTAGGTTTTGGATTAGGGTTAGGGTTAGGGATAGGGTTATGATTAGTGTGAGGGTTTTGGTTAGGTTTAGGTTTAGAGTTAGGGTGAGGGTTAGGGTTAGTGTTTGGATTAGTGTTAGGATTAGGGTTAGGCTGAGGGTGAGGTTGAGGGTGAGGTTGAGGGTGAGGGTGAGGGTTAGGGTTAATGTGAGGTTTAGGGTTAGGATTAGCTTTAAGGTTAGGGTGAGGGTTAGGTTTAGGTTTAGGGTTAGAATGAGGGTTAGGCTGAGGGTTAGGTTTAGGTTTCAGGTAAGGGTAAGGGTTAGGGTGAGTTTTAGGGTGAAGGTGAGGGTTAGGTTAAGGCTTAGGGTTAGGGTGAGGGTTAGGGTTAGGGTAAGGGTGAGGGTGAGGTTTAGGGTGACGGTGAGGGTGAGGGTTAGGGTTAGGTGAGGGTTAGGGATAGGGTTGGGGTTAGGTTGAAGTTTAGGGTTAGGGTTAGGGTTAGAATTAGGGTGAGGGTGAGTGTGAGGTTTAGGGTTAGGTTTAGGGTTAGGTTAGGGTTAGGCTGAGGGTGAGGGTGAGGGTGAGGGTGAGGTTTAGGGTGAGTGTGAGGTTGAGGGTTTGGTTTAGGATGAGGCTTAGGTGTAGGGTTCGGCTTAGTTTGAGGGTGAGGGTGAGTGTCAGAGTTAGGTTAAGGGTGAGGGTTAGGGTTATGGTTATTTTTAGGGTGAGGGTGAGGGTGAGGGTTAGGGTGAGGTGAGGGTCAGGTTGAGGGTGAGGGTGAGGGTTAGGGTTTGGGTGAGGGTTAGGGTTAGGGTTAAGTTTAGGGTGAAGGTTTGGGTTAGTGTCAGTGATAGGATTATGATTAGGCTGAGGGTTAGGTTTAGGTTTAGGGTGAGGGTAAGTGTTAGGGTGAGGGTGAGGGTTAGGTTTAGGATTAGGGTTAGGGTTAGGGCGAGGGTTAAGGACAGGGTTAGGATTAGGGTGAGCGTTTTATTTAGGGTTAGGTTTAGAGTTAGGGTGAAGGTGAGGGTGAGGGTTAGCGTTTGGATTAGGGTTAGGGTTATGCTGAGGTTGATGTTGAGCGTGAGGGTTAGGGTTAATGTGAGGGTTAGAGTTAGGGTTAGCTTTAATGTTAGGGTGAGGGTTAGGGTTAGGGTTAGGATTAGGGTAAGGGTTAGAGTTAGGGTTAGGGTGAGGGTAAGGGTTAGGGTGAAGTTTTGGCTGAGAGTGAGGGATAGGCTTAAGGTCAAGGGAAGGGTTAGGGGCGAGGTTTCGGGTGAGGTTGAGGGCTAATGTTAGCATTAGGGTTATGGTGAGTGTGAGGATTAGGGTTAGAGTTAGGGTTATGTTTTGGGATATGGTGAGGATTAGGGTTAGGATTAGTTTTCCGGTGAGGGGTAGGTTGAGGGGTAGCGTTAGGGTTACAGTTAGGGTGAGGGTTAGAGTTAGGGTGACAGTAAGGGTAAAGGAGAGGTTTAGGATGAGGATTAGGGTTAGGGTTAAGGTGAGGGTGAGGATTAGATTGAGGATTAATGTTAAGTTTAGAGTGAGGTTTAGGGTGAGGATGAGGGTTAGGGTTAGGGTGAGGGCTAGGGTGAGGGTGAGGGTTAGGGATAGGGTTAGGTTTAGGTTTAGGGTTAAGGTGAAGTTTAGGGTTAGTGTGAGGGTTAGTGTTAGGACTAGGTTTAGACTTAGGGTGAGGGTAAATGTTAGGGTGAGTGTTAGCGTTAGGGTGAGGGTTATAGATAGGGTTAGTGTTAGTGTTAGGTTCAGGGTTATTGTTAGGGTTAGGGTTAGGGTTACAGTTACGGTTAGGGTGAGGGTGAGGGTTAGGGTTTATGTGAGGGTTAGGGTTAGGATGAGGGCTAAGGTTAGGTTTAGGGTTAGGGTGAGGTTTAGATTTAGTGTGAGAGTGAGGGTGAGGGTCAGAGTTAGTTTAGGGTGAGGGTTAGGTTTATGGATAGGGTTAGGGTGAGGATGAGGGTTAGGGTGAGGGTGATGGTGAGGGTGAGGGTGAGGGTTAGGTTTAGGGGGAGGGATAGGCTTATGGTTGCGGTTAGGGTGAGTGTGAGTGTGTGGGTTACGGTGAGCTTGATGGTGAGATTGAGAGTGAGGGTGAGGGTTAGGATTTGGGTGAAGGTTAAGTTTAGGGTTTGGGTTAATGTTAGGTTGAGGGTTAGGGTTAGGGTTAGGATGAGGGTTAGGCTGAGGGTTAGGTTTAGGGTTAGGGTGTGGGTAAGGGTTAATGTGAGGGTGAGGGTTAGGATTAGGGTTAGGGTTAATTTTAGGGTGAGGGTTTTGGTTAGGGTTAGGTTTAGAGTTAGGTTGAGGTTGAAAATTAGGTTTAGGTTTTGGATTAGGGTTAGGGTTAGGCTGAGTGTGAGGTTGAGGGTGAGGGTGAGGGTGACGATTAGGGTGAAGGTTAGTGTTAGGTTTAGATTTAGGATGAGGGTTAGGCTGAGGGTTAGGGTTAGGTTTCGGGTAAGGGTAAGGGTTCGGGTGAGAGTGAGAGTTAGGGTTAGGCTTAGGGTTAGGGTGACGTTTAGGGTGAGGTTTAGTTTTAGGGTTAGCTTTGGTGTTAGATTGAGCGTTAGGGTGTGGGTAAGGGTAAGGGTGAGGTTTAGGATGATGGTGAGGGATAGGGTTAAGGTGAGGGTAAGGGTTACAGCGAGGCTTAGGGTGAGGCTGAGTGTTAATGTAGCATTAGGGGTACGGTGAGGGTGAGGGTTAGGGTGAAGGTTAGTGTTAGGGTTAGGGATAGGGTGAGGATTAGGGTTAGGGTTAGGGTTAGGGTGACAGTGAGGCTGAGGGGTAAGGGTTAGGGTTAGTGTTAGGGTGAGGGTTAGGGTGTGGGTTAATGTTAGGGTTAGGGTTAGGGTGAGGTTGAGGGTGAGGGTAAGGATTAGCGTGAGGGTTATGGTGAGGTTGAGGTTTAGTGTTAGCATTAGGTTTAGGTTTAGTGTTAGGGTTAGGATTAGGGTTAGGGTGAGGGTGAGGGTTAGGATGAGGGTGAGTTTTAGGGTATATTTGATGGTTATTGTTAGGGTGAGGTTTAAGGTGACGGTGAGGGTTAGGGTGAGGGTGAGGGTTACGGTTAGGGTGAGGGTTAGGGTTAGGGTGATGTTTAGGGTGAGGGTTAGGTTTAGGGTGAGGATTAGTGTAAGGGGAAGGATTAGTGTTAGGGTTAGGGTGAGGGTTAGGTTTATGTTTAGGGTGAGGGTGAGGGTTATGATGAGGGTGAGGGTGAGGGTGAAGGTTTAGGTGAGGATTAGTGTTAGGGTTAATGTTAGGGTGAGGGTGAGGGTTAGAGGTTGGGTTAGGGACAGGGTTAGGGTTGGGGTGAGGGTGAGGGTGAGGGTTACGGTTACGGTGAGCTTTAGGGTTATGGTTAGGGTGAGTTTATGTGTGAGGATTAGTGTTAGGGTTAGGGTTATGTTGAGGGTAAGGGTTAGGGTGAGGTTTAGGGTGAGAGTGAGGGTTAGGGTTAGGGTGAGGGTTAAGATTAGGGTAAGGGTTAGGATGATGGTTAGGCTGAGGGTTAGGTTTAGGGTTAGGGTGAGGTTTAGGGCTAGGTTTAGGGTTAGAATAAGTGTTAGTCTGAGGGTTAGTGTTAGGCTTAGTCTGAGGGTTAGGTTTAGGGTTAGGGTGAGGGTAAAGTTTAGGGTGACGGTTAGGGTGAGTGTGAGGGTTATGGTTAGGGTGACGGTTAAGGTGAGGGTGAGGGTTAGGGTTAGCATTAAGGTTAGGGTGAGGGTGAGGGTTAGGGTGAGGGTTTGGGTTAAGGTTAAAGATAGGGTGAGGATTAGGTTTAGGTTTAGGTTTAGGGTGAGTGTTAGGCAGAATGGTAGCCTTAGGGTTAGGGTGAGGGTTTAGTTTAGTGTTAGGGTTAGGGTTAGGGTTAGAGTGACGGTAAGGGTTAGGGTGAGGTTTAGGGTGAGTGTGAGGATTAGGGTTAGCATTAGGTTTAGCATTAGGGTTAGGATGAGTGTTAGGGTTAGGGTGAAGGAGAGGGTGAAGGTTAGTATTAGGGTGAGGTTTAGGATTAGGGTTAGGGTGAGGGTGAGGTTTAGGGTGAAGGTAAGTGTTACGGTGAGGGTTAGGGTGAGGCTGAGGTTTAGGGTTAGCATTAGGGTGAGGGTGAGGGTGAGGGTTAGTGTGAAGTTTTGGGTTAAGGTTATGGATAGGGTGAGGAATAGGGTTAGGGTTAGGTCGAGGGTGAGGGTTAGGTTGAGGGGTAACATTAGAATTTGGGTGAGGGTTAGGTTTAGTGTGAGGGTTAGGGTTAGGGTTAGGGTGACAGTAAGGGTTAGGGTGATGGTTAGGGTGAGTGTGAAGTAGGGTGAGAGTTAGGGTTAAGGTGAGAGTTAGGGATAGGTTTAGGGTTAGGTTGAGGGTTAGGGTTATGGTTAGGATTAGAGTTAGGGTGAGGGTAAGGCTTAGGGTGAGGGTTAGGGTGAGGTTGAGGTTTAGGGTTAGGGTGAAGGTGAGGGTAAGTATTATTGTGAGGACTAGGGTTAGGGTTAGGGTTAGGGTGAGTGTTAGGGTAATGTTGAGGGAGAGGGTGACGGTTAGGTTCAGTATTAGGGTTACGGTTAATGTGAGGGTTAGTGATAGGGTTATGGGTATTGTGAGGGTTAGAGTTAGGGTTAAGGTGAGGGTTAGTCTGAGAGTTATGGTTAGGGTTAGGGTGAGGGTTAGGCTTAGTGTGAGGATTATGGTTAGGGTGAGCGTTAGGGTTAGGTTCAGGGTTAGGGTGAGGGTGAGTGTGAGGGGGAGGGCTAGGTTGAGGGTTTGGGTAAGGGTGAGGGTGAGGTTTTCCGTTAGGTAAGGTTTAGGGTTAGGTTTAGGGTGAGGATTATGGTGAGTTTGTGGGTTCGGGTTAGGGTGAGGGTGAGGTTGAGGGTTAGTGTTAGGATGAGGGTTAGGGTTAGGGTGAGGGTGAGGGTGAGGGTTAGGCATAGGGTTAGTGTGAGGGTTAGGGTTACGGTGAGGGTTATGGTTAGGGTGAGGGTTAGGGTTAGGGGTAGTGTGAGGGTTAGGTTTAGGGTGATGTTTAGTGTGAGTGTGAGGGTTAGGTTGAGGGTGAGTGTTCGGGTGAGAGTTAGGGTTAGGGTTAGCGTTAGGGATAGGGTTAGGGTGAGGGTAAGGTTTAGAGTGAGAGTTTGGGTGAGGGTGAGAGTTAGGTTGAGGGTGAGGTTTAGGGTTAGCGAGAGAGTGAGGGTTAGGTTTAGGTTTAGGGTAGTGTGAGGGTTCAGGTTAGGTTGAGGGTTAGGGTTAGGTTTAGGGTTAGTATAAAGATAGGGTGATGGTTAGGGTTACGGTTAGTGTGATTGTTAGGTTTATGGTTAGGATTTGGGTTAGGTTGAGGGTAAATGTTAGGGTGAGGGTTAGGGTGATGCTGAGGGTTAGGGTTAGGGTGAGGGTTAGGTTCAGGGTTAGGATTAGGGTTACAGTTAGGGTAAGGCTGAGGGGGAAGGGGAGGTTGAAGGTGAAGGTTAGGGTTAAAGTTAGGGATAGGGTGAGGATTTGGGTTACAGTTAGATTTAGGTTTAGGGTTAGGCTGAGGGGTAGGGTTAGGGTTAGGGTTGAGTGTTAGGTTTAGTGTGAGGTTTAGGGTTAGGGTTAGGGTGAGGGTTAGGTTTAGTGTGTTGGTTAGGGATAGGGTTAGGGTGAGGGTAAGGGTTAGGGAGAGGGTGAGGTTTAGGGTTAGCATTAGGTATAAGGTTAGGATTAGGATGAGGTTTAGGGTTATGGAGAGGGTGAGGGTGAGGTTTAGGGTTAGGATGAGGGTTAAGGTTAGTGTGAGGGTGAGGTTTAGGTTTAGGGTGAGGGTTAGGGTGAGGGTTAGGCTTAGGGTGAGAGTCAGGGTGAAGGTTAGGTTTATGTTGAGGCTTAGGGTTAGGGTGAGGGTTAGGGTTAGGGTTAGGCGAGAGTTATGGTTAGGGTGATATTTTTTGTGAGGGTGAGTGTTCGTGTGAGGGTGGGTGTTCGTGTGAGAGTGAGGGTTCTGGTGAGGGTGAGGATTAGGGTGTGGTGAGGGTTAGGTTTAGGATGAGAGTCAGGGTGAGGTGTAGGGATAGGGTTAGGGTTAGGTTTAGTGTGAAGATTAGGGTTAGAGTTATTGTTAGGGTTAGTATGAGGATAAGAGTTAGGGTGTGGTTTAGTGTGAGGGTGAGCGTTAGGCTTAGCTTTAGGGTTAGGGTGAGGTTTAGGATGAGATTTAGGTTTAGGGTGAGTGTTATGTTTAGGGTTAGTGTGAGGGTTAGAGTTAGGGTGATGTTTAGGGTGAGGTTGAGGATTAATGTGAGGGTGAGGGTGAGGGTGCGGGTGCGTGTGAGGCTGAGGGTGAGGGTGAGAGTTAGGGTTAGGTTTAGGGTGAGTGTGAGGGTTAGTGTTAGGATTAGGGTTAGAGTTAGGCTGAGGGTGAGGATGAAATTGAGGGTGAGGTTTAGGGTTAGAGTTAGGGTGAGGTATCAGGTTAGTGTGAGGTTTAGGGTGAGGCTGAGTGTGAGGTTGAGGGTTAGGATTATGGTTAGGGTGAGGGTGAGGGTTTGGTTTAGGTTTAAGGTGAGGGTTAGGGTTAGTGTGAGGGTTAGGGGGAGGGGGAGGGTTAGTGTGATGATGAGGGTCAGGATGAGTGTGAGTGTTAGAATGAGGGTGAGGGTGAGGGTGAGGGTAAGGGTTAGGATTAGGTTAGGGTGAGTTTTAGTGTTAGGGTTAGGGTTATTGTTAGGGTTGGGAATAGGGTTAGGTGAGGGTAAGGGTGAGTGTTAGCGTTTTGGTTAGGGTTAGGGTTAGGGTGAGGGTGTGGTTGAGGGTTAGGGTTAGGATTAGGGTTAGGGTTAGGGTAAGGCTGAGGCGGAAGGGGCTGTTGAGGGTGAGGTTTACGGTTAGGGTTAGGGTTAGCATGAAGGTTACTGTTAGGTTAAGGGTTAGTATTAGGGTTAGGCTGAGGGTGAGGGTTATGGTTGGTGTGAGTGTTAGGTTTAGGGTTAGGGTTTGGGTTAGGTTGAGGGTAAAGTTTAGGGTGAAAGTTAGGGAGAGGGTGAGGTTTAGGGTTATGTTGAGGGTTCGAGTGAGGGTTAGGTTTAGGGTTATGGTTAAGGTTAGCGTGATGGTTAGGGTGAAGGTTAGGTTTAGGTTTAGGGTGAGGGTGAGGCTTAGGTTTATGATGAGGGTTAGGGTGAGTGTTCGGGTTTGGGTTAGGGTTAGGGTGAGGGTGAGTGTGAGGTTTAGGGTTAGGGTTTTTGTTAGGCTGAGGTGAGGGTGAGGTGAGTGTTAGGGTTGGGGTTAGGTTGAGGGTTAGTGTTAGTGTGATTGTTAGTGTGAGGGTGACTATAACGGTTAGGGTGATGATTAGGGTGAAGTGACGGTTAGGTTTAGGGATATGGTTAGGGTGAGGTTTTGTGTTAGGGTGAGGGTTAGGCTGCATGTGAGGGTTAGGGTTAGGGTTAGTTTTAGGATGAGGGTTATGGTTGGTCAGTGGGTTAGGGTGAGGGTGAGGGTTAGGGTTAGCATTAGGGTTAGGATGAGGGTGAGGGTTAGGGTTAGGTTAGGGTGAGGGTGAGGGTGAAGGTGAGAGTGAGGGTTAGGGTTGGTGTTAGTTTTAGTGTTAGGTTTAGGGTGAGGTTGAGTGTTAGGTTTAGCATTAGGGTTAGGGTGAGGGTGAGGGTTAGGGTTAGAATTAGGGTTAGGGTGAGCGATAGGGATAGGTTTAAGGTTAGGGTTAGGGTGAGGGTGAGTTTTAGGGTGAGGCTGAGTATGAGGTTGAGGGTTAGGATTATGGTTCGGGTGAGGGTGAGGGTGTAGGTGAGGGTTAGGTTTAGGATTAGTGTTAGCGTTAGGGTTAAGCTGAGGGTGAGCTTGCGGGTGAGGGTGAGGGTTTGGTTTAGGTTTAAGGTGAGGGTTAGGGTTAGTGTGAGGGTTAGGCTGAGGGGGAGGGTTAATGTTACGGTTAGGGTGAGTGTTAGTGTGAGGGTTAGGGTTAGGGTTAGGGTTAGGTTGTGGATAAGTGTTAGAGTGATGGTTAGGATGAGGGTTAGGGTTAGTTTGAGGGTTAGAGTTAGGTTTAGGGTTAGGGTGAGGGTTAGGGTTAGTGTGAGCGTTAGAGTTAGGGTTAGGGCTAGGATGAGGCTAAGGCTTAGGGTTAGGTTTAGGGTGAAGTTGAGGGTTAGTTTGAGGGTTATTGTTAGGTTTAGGGTAAGGTTTATGGTGAGGTCTAATCTGAGGTTGAGGCTTATGGTGAAGGTGATGGTGAGGGTGAGCTTTTTGGTTAGATAAGGGTTAAGATTAGGGTTAGGGTGATGATTAGGGTGAGGGTCAGGGATAGGATGAAGTTTAGGGTTAGAGTGATGGTTAGGGTTAGTGTGAGGTTTAGGGTTAAGGTTAGGGTTAGGGTGAGTTTTAGGGTTCGGGTTTGCATTAGGGTTAGGGTGAGGGTTAGGGTGTTTTTGAGGGTTAGGGTTAGGGTTAGGATTAGTGTTAGGGTGAGGGTGAGCGTTAGGTTTAGTGTTAGTATGAGGTTTAGGATAAGGGGTAGGTTTAGGATTAGGGTGAATGTCAGGATTAGGGTGATGGTTAGGGTAATGGTAAGGGATAGGGTTAGGGTGAGGTTAAGGATTAGAGTGAGGGTTAGGGTTAGTGTTAGGTTTAGGGTGATGGTGAGGGTTAAGGGTGAGGGTGAGGCTGAGGGTGAGGGTTAGGGATAGGGTAATGTTTAGTGTTAGGGATAGTTTGAGGATTAGGCTGAGGGTGATGGTGAGGGTGAGGGTGGGGTTGAGGTTAAGTGTGAAGGTTAGGGTTAAGGTTAGTTTTAGGGTGAGGGTAGGGTGAGGATGAGGGTTAGGGTGAGGTTTAGGGTAGGGTTAGGGTGAGGGTGAGGGTTCGGTTAGTGTGAGTTTTAGGGTGTGGGTGACATTTAGGGTTAGGATGAGGGTTAAGGTGATGTTGAGGGTTAGGGTGAGGGTGAGGGTTACGGTTACAGTGAGGATTAGTGTTCGGGTTGGTTTTAGGGTTATTGTGAGGTAAGGGTTAGTATGAGGTTTAGGGTGAGGCTGAGGTTTAGGGATAGCGTTAGAGTTAGGGTGTGGGTTAGGGTGAGGGTTAGATTAGGGTGAAGGTGAGGGTTAGAGTTAGGGTTAGTGTTATGGTTAAGTGAGGGTTAGGTGAGCTTTAGGATGAGGGTTAGGTTTAGGTTTAGGTTTAGGGTGAGGGTTAAGGTGAGGTTTAGTGTTAGTGTTAGGATGAGGGTTAGGCTGAGGGTTAAGGTTAGGATTAGTGTGAGGGTAAGGGTTTGGGTGAGGGTGAGGGTTAGGTTTAGGATTAGGGTTAGGCTAAGGATGAGGGTGGGGAATTGGGTTAGGTTTAGGGTGAGGGTTTTGGTTACGGTTAGGTTTAGAGTTAGGGTAAGGTTGAGGGGTTGTGTTTGGATTAGTGTTAGGGTTAGGGTTAGGCTCAGGGTGAGGTTGAGGGTGAGGGCGAGGGTTAGGGTTAAGGTGAGGGTTAGGGTTAGGGTTAGAGTTAAGGTTAGGGTGAGGGTTAGGGTTAGGTTTAGGTTTAGGATGAGGGTTTGTCTGAGGGTGAGAGTTAGGGTTCGTGTGATGGTAAGGGTTAGGGTGAGGTTAAGGGTGAGGGTGAGGGTTACGGTGAGGGTGCAGTTGAGTGTTAGTGTTAGGGTGAGGGTTACGGTGAAGGTTAGGGTTAAGGTTAGAGTGAGGGTTAGGGTGAGGGGAAGCGTTAGGGTGAGGGTTAGTGTGTGGGTAAGTGATAGGGTTAAGGTGAGTGTAAGGGTTAGGGCGAGGTTTAGTGTGAGGTTGAGGATTAATGTTAGCATTTGGGTTACGGTGAGGGAGAGGTTTAGGGTGAGTGTTAGGGTTATGGTTAGAGATACCTTGAGGATTAGGGTTAGGGTTAGGTTTAGGGTGAGGGTTAAGCTGAGGGTTAGGGTTAGGATTAGGTTGAGGGTTAGGGTGAGGTTTAGGGTTAGGGTTAAAGTTATGGTGAGGCTGAGGTTGAGGGTGAGTGTAAGGGTTAGAATGAGGGTTAGGGTGAGTTTGAGGTTTAGTGTTAGAATTAGGGTTAGGTTTAGGGTTAGGGTGAGGGTTAGGGTTATGATTAGGGTTAGGGTGAGGGTGAGGGATTGTGTTAGCATTAGGGTTAGGGTTAGGTTTAGGGTTAGAGTGGGGTTCAGGGTGAGGGTTAGGGTTAGTGTTAGGATTAGGTTTAGGGTTAAACTGGGGGGGTGAGGTTGAGGGTGAGGATTAGGTTTAGGGATATTTTTAGCGTGAGGGCTAGGGTGAGGGTGAGGTTTAGTGTGAGGGTTAGGTTGAGGGTTTGGGTTAGGAAAGGCTTAGGGTTAGGGTTAGTGTGAGGGTGAGGATTAGGCTGAGCTTTTAGGTGAGCATTAGTATTAGGGTGAGGATTACGGTTAGGTTTAGGGTGAGGGTTAGGATTAGGGTAACGTTTAGGTTGAGGGTATGGGTTAGGGTGAGGGTGAAGGTGAGGGTGAGGGTGATATTGAGGGTAGTGCGAAGGGGAGGGTTAGGGATAGGGCTAAGCTGAGGGTTAGGGTTAGGGGTAGGGTGAGGGGTAGGGTGAGGGGTAGGGTTAGGGTTAGAGTGAGGATTAGGGTGAATTTGAGGCTTAGGGTTAGGATAAGTGAGAGGATAAGGTTTAGTGTGAGGGTTAGGGTGAGAGTGAGAGTTAGGTTAGCCTTAGGGTTAAGGGTGAGGGTTAGGGTGAGGTTTATGGTGAGGTTTTGGGTTAGTATGAGGGTGAGGTTTAGAGTTAGGTTTAGGGTGAGGGTTAGGGTTAGGGTGAGGTTTAAGGTAGGGTTAGGGTGAGGGTTGGGTTCTGGAGAGGGTGAGTTTTAGGGTGAGAGTGACGGTTAGGGTTAGGGTGAGGGTTAAGGTGAAGGTGAGGATTAGAGTGAGGTTCAGGGTTAGGGTTTCGGTGAGGATTAGGGTTAGGGTTAGTGTTAGGGTTAGGGTGAGGGTAAGTTTTAGGGTGAAGGTTAGGGTGCGGCTGTAGTATAGGTTTAGGTGAGGGTTAGGGTGAGCGTTAGGGTGAGGGTTAGGTTTAGGTTTAGGGATAGTGTGAGGGTTAGGGTGAGGTTTAGTGTTAGTGTTCAGGTTAGGTTTAGGGTGAGGGTTAGGGTTAGGGTAAGGGTTTGATTGAGGATTAGGGTAAGGGTGAGTGTTAGGGATAGTATTAGGGTTAAGGTTAGGTTTAGGGTGAGGGTTAGGGTTAGGGTTATGGTGAGGGTGAGTGTTAGGGTTAGCATTCGGGTTAGGGTTAGAGTTAGGGTGAGGGTTAGGGTTAGGATTAGGTTTAGGGTGAGGGCTAGGTTTAGGCTTAGGGTAAGGTTTACGTTTAGGGTGAGAGTGAGGGTGAGGGTTAGGTGTAGGATTAGGCTCAGGTGTAGGTTTAGGCTTATGTTGAGGATGAGGGTGAGTGTCAGAGTTAGGTTTAGTGTGAGGGTTAGGGTTATGGTTAGGGTTAGGGTAAGGTTGAGGGTGAAGGTTAGGGTGAGGGTGAAGCTGAGGTTGAGGGTAAGTGTGACGGTTAGGGTTTGTGTGAGGGTTAGGGTTAGGGTTAAATTTAGGGTGAGGGTTAGGGTTAGGGTTAACATTAGAGTGAGTGCTAGGGGGAGGGTATGGTTTAGGTTTAGGTTAAGGGTTAGGGTGAGGGTTAGGTTTAGGTTTAGGGATAGGGTGAGGGTTAGGGTGAGGTTTAGTGTTAGTGTTAGGGTTAGGGTTAGAGTGAGGGTTAGGGTTAGGGTAAGGGTTAGAGTGAGGTTTAAGGTGAGGGTTAGGGTTATGGATAGTATTAGAGTTAAGGTTACGTTTAGGGTGAGAGTTAGTGTTAGGGTTACAGTGAGGGTGAGTGTTAGGGTTAGCATTAGGGTTAGCGTGTGGGTGAGGGTTAGGGTTAGGGTTAGGGTTAGGGTGAGGGTGAGGTTGAGGGTTAGGGTTAGGGTTAGGGTGAGGTTTAGGGTTAAGATTTGGGTTCGAGTTAGGGTTAGGTTGAGGGTGAGGGTGAGGTTTAGTGTTAGAGTTAGGCTTAGGGTGAGGGTTAGTTTGAGGGTTAGGGTTAGGGTTAATGTTAGGGTTAGGGTGAGGGTTAGAGTGAGGGTTAGGGTTAGAGTTAGGGTTAAGTTTAGGGTTAGGGTGAGGGTGTGTCTGTGGGTTAGGGTTAGGTTAAGGTTAGGCTTAGATTTACACTAAGGGTGAGGTTGAGGGTGAGGGTTAGGGTTAGAGTGAGGGTTAGGCTTAGGGTTAGGTTGAGGGTTAGGATGAGGGTTAGGTTTAGGATTATGGTTAGGGTGAGTGCTGGGGTGACGTTTCGTGTGAGGGTTAGGGTTAGGGATAGTGCTAGGTTTAGGATTAAGGTTAGGTTGAGGGTGAGTCTGAGGGTTAGGGTTAGGGTTAGGATTAGGCTTAGGCTTAGGGTTAGGGTTAGGGTTTGGTTTAGTGTGAGGGTGAGGTTGAGGATTAGGGTTAGTGTTAGTGTTAGGGTGAGGGTTAGGGTTAGGGTTAGAGTGACGGTTAGGGTTATTGTTAGGGTTAGGTTTAGGCTTAGGCTTAGGGTTAGGTTTATGGTGAGGGTGGGGATGAGGTTAAGGTTTAGAATGATGGATAGGGTTATGGTTACATTGAGTGTTAAGGTGAGGGTTTGTGTTAGGATTAGGGTTACGGTGACTGCTAAGGTGAGGGTGAGGTTTAGGGTGAGGGTTAGGTTTAGGATTAGGGTTATGCTGAGGCTGAGGCTGAGGTTGTGGGTTAGGTTTAGAGTGATGGTTAGGGTTACCTTTAGGGTGAGGACTAGGATTAAGGTTAGTGTTAGGGTGAGGGTTTGGGTGAGTGTTAGGCTTAGGGTTAGGGTGAGGTTGAGGGTTAGATTGAGGGTTAGGGTTATGTTGAGGGTTATGTTTAGGGTAAGGGTTAGGTTTAGGTTTAGGGTTATTGTTAGCATTAGGGTTAGGGTTACGGTTAAGGTGAGGGTGAGAGTGAGGGTCAGGGTGAAGGTTAGGGTGAGGTTTAGGTTTAGGGTTAGGGTTAGAGTTAGGGTTAGGGTGAGGGTGAGGTTTAGGGTTAGAGTTAGGGTTAGTGTTAGGGTTAGGGTTACGGTGAGCGTTAGGGTGAGGGTTAGAGTTCAGGTTAGGCTTAGGCTTAGGCTGAGCATGAGGGTGAGGGTTAGGGTTAGGTTTAGGGTTACGTTTAGTTTGAGGGTTAGGATGAGGTTTAGGGTTAGGGTTAGGGTTAGTGTTAGGGTTAGGTTTAGGGTTAGGGTTAGGTTTAGGATTAGGGTTAGGGATAGGGTGAGGGTTAGGGTTAGGGTTTGGGTTAGGGTGAGGGTGAGGGTGAGAATTATGGTTAGGGTTAGTGTTAGGGTTAGGGTTAGGGTTAGGGTTACAGTGAGGGTTACGGTTAGGTTTAGGGTTATTTTTAGTGTTATGTTTAGGGTTAAGTTTTGGGTGAGGGTGAGGCTCAGGGTGAGGGTTATGGTTAGTGTTAGGTTTAGGGTTAGGTTTAGCATTATTGTTTGGTTAGGATTAGAGTTACGGTCAGGGTGAGAGTGAGGGTGAGGTTTAGGGTTAGGGTGAGGTTTAGCGTGAGGTTTAGGGTTAGGGTTAGGGTTAGGGTGCTGGTGAGGTTTAGGTTTAGAGTTAGGGATAGGGGGAGGGTTAGGGAAAGAATTAGATTTAGGTTTAGTTTTAGCATTAGGGTGAGGTTGAGGGTTAGGTTGAGGTTTAGGGATAGGGTTAGGGTTAGGATTAAGGTTAGCGTGAGATTGAGGTGAGGGTTAGGGTTAGGGTTAGGCTTAGGGTTACGGTTAGGCTGAGGGTGAGTGTGGGTGTGAGGATTAGGGTTAGGTTGATGGATAGGTTTAAGGTTAGTGTTATTGTTAGGGTATGGGTTAGAGTTACGGTGAGGGTGAGGTTGCAGGTGAGGGTTAGGGTTAGGGTTAGGGTGAGGTTTAGGGTTAGGGTTAGAGATAGGGTTAGGCTGAGTGTGAGGGTGGAGGTGAGGATTAGGGTGAGGGTTAGCTTCAGGGTTAGATTTTTTGTTAGTGTTATGGTTAGGGTTAATTTTGCAGTGAGGGTGAGTTTGAGGTTGAGGTTTATGGTTAGGGTTAGGTTTAGGGTTAGGGTTAGGGTTACTGTTATTGATAGGGTTTGGGTTATAGTTATGTTGAGGGTGAGGGTGAGGTTTAGGGTTAGGGTTAGGTTGAGGGTTACAGTGAGGGTTAGTGGTACAGTTAGTGTGAGGGTTAGGTTTAGAGTTAGTGTTATTCTTAGGGTGAGGGTGAGTGTTAGGTTGAGGTTTAGGGATAGTGTTCGGGTTAGGATTAGGGTTAGGTGGAGTGTGAGTGTGATGGTTAGGGATAGGCTTAGGCTTAGTCTTAGGGTTAGGCTGAGGGTGAGGGTGGGTGTGAGGGTTAGTGTTATGGTGAGGGTGAGGATTAGTGTTAGGGTGAGGGTTAGGATGAAGGTAGTGTTAGGGTTAGGATTTGGTTTAGGGTGAGGGTGAGGGTGAGGATTAGGGGTAGGGTTATGGTTAGGGTTAGGTTTACAGTGAGGGTTAGGTTTAGGTTTAGGGGTATGGTTATGCTTAGGTTAGGCTGATGGTGAGTGTGGGGATGAGGATTAGGTTTAGAGTGATGGTTAAGGTTATGGTTACGTTGAGGGTTAGGGTGAGGGTTAGGTTTAGGATTAGGGTTATGGTAAGGGCTAAGGTATGGGTGAGGGTTAGGGTTAAGGGTAGGCTTAGGATTAGGGTTAGGCTGAGACTGAGGTGGAGAGTAAGTGTTAGGGTTAGGGTGATGGTTAGGGTTACGGTTAGGGTGAGGGTTAGGATGAGAGTTAGGGTTAGGGGGTGGTTTAGGGTGAGGGTTACGGTAAGGGTAAAGTTGAGGGTTAGGATTAGGGTGAGGGTTAAGGTGAGGATGAGGGTTAGGGTTAGGCTGAGGGTTAGGGTGAGGTTGAGGGTTACGGTTAGGGTGAGGGTGAGGTTTAGATTGAGGTTTAGGCTTATGTTGAGGGTTATGTTTAGGGTGAGGGTTAGGTTTAGTTTTAGGGTTATTGTTAGGGTTAGGGTTAGGGTTACGGTTAAGGTGAGGTTGATGGTGAAGTTTGGGTTAGGGTTAGGGTGAGGTTTAGGTTTAGTGTTAGGGTTAGAGTTAGGGTTAGGTTGATGGTGAGGTTTAGGGTTAGGGTTAGAGTTAGGGTTAGGGTGATGGTGAGGTTTAGGATTAGAGTTAGGGTTAGGTTTAGGGTGAGGGTTAGAGTTCAGGTTAGGCTTAGGCTTAGGCTTAGGCTTAGGCCGAGCATGATAGTGAGGGTTAGGTTTAGGGTTAGGGTGAGGGTTAGCGTTAGGTTTAGGGTGAGTGTTAGGATGAGGTTTATGGTTAAGCTTAGGGTTAGGTTTAGGTTTAGGATTAGGGTTAGGTTTGGGTTTAGGGTTAGGGTTAGGGTTTGGGTGAGGGTTAGGGTTAGGGTTAGGGTTAGGGTTAGGGTTATTGTTAGTGTTAAGGTTAGTTTTAAGTTTGCAGTGAGGGTGATGCTCAGGGTGAGGTTTATGTTTAGTGTTAGTGTTAGGGTTAGGTTTAGTGTTAGGGTTAGGGTTGGGTTTAGGGTTACGCTTAGTGTTAGGTGGAGGGTGAGGTTTAGGGTGAGGGTTAGGGTTTGGGGTAGGGTTAGGGTGAGTATTAGGATTCGGGTTATGGTGAAGGTTTGGGTTAGTTTTGAGCTGAGGGTTAGGGTGAGGACTAAAGTGAGGGTGAGGGTTAGGGTTAGGGTGAGGGTTAGGTTGGGGTTTAGGTTTAGGTTTAGGGTTAGGGTTAGGGTTAGGGTTAGGGTTAGGGTTAGGATTAGGGTTAGGCTGAGGGTGAGTGTGAGGTTTAGTTTAAGGGTTAGGCTTAGGCTTAGGGTTAGGCTGATGGTGAGGGTGGGGATGAGGATTAGGTTTAGAGTGATGGTTCTCATTATGGTTAGGTTGAGGGTTAGGATGAGGGTTAGGGTTAGGATTAGTGTTAGGGTGAGGGCTAGGGTGATTGTGAGGTTTAGGGTTAGTTTTAGGCTTAGGCTTAGGGTTAGGCTGAGGCTGAAGGTCAGGGTGAGGGTTAGGGTTAGGGTGATGGTTAGGATTACGGTTAGGGTGAGGGTTAGGATGAGGGTTAGGTTTAAGCTGAGGGTTAGGATGAGGGTGACAGTAATAGTAAAGATGAGGGTTAGGGTGAGGATGAGGGTTATTGTTAGCGCGAGGGTTACGGTTAGGTTGAGGGTGAGGGTTAGATTGAGGATTAGTGTTAGCATTAGTGTGAAGTTTAGGGTGAGGATGAGTGTTAGGTTTAGGTGGGGCTAGGGTGAAGTTGAGGGTTAGGGTTAGGATTAGGGTGAGGTTTAGGTTTAGCGTGATGGTTAGCATTAGTGTGAGCATTAGTGTTAGGTTCATTGTTAGTGTTAGGGTGAGGGTAAGTGTTAGGGTAAAGTTTAGGTTTAGGGTGAGGTTTAGGATTAGGGTTAGTGTTAGGGTTAGGGTGTGGGTGAGGTTTAGGGTTAGAGTTAGGGTTAGGGTGTGGTTTCGGGTTAGGCTTAGGGTTAGGTTTATTGTTAGCGTTAAGGTTAGGGTGAGGTTTAGTGTAGGGGTGAGGGTTAGTGTTAGGTTTAGGATTAGGGTTAGGGTTAAGGTAAGGGTGAGTATGAGGGTTACAGTTAGGGTTAGGGTTAGGATTAGAGTTAGGGTGAGCGTGAATGTGAGGGTTATGGTTAGGATGAGTGTTTGGGTTAGGGTTAGAGTGACGGTTAAGTGAGGGTTAGGCTTAGGCTTAGGGTTTGGGTATGGGCTAGGCTGATGGTGAGGGTTAGGGTTAGGGTTAGAGTGAGGGGTAGGGTGAGGGTTAGGGTTAGTGTTAGTGTTAATGTTGGGGTTAGGGTAAGGCTTAATGTTAGGCAGAGGTTGAGGCTGAGTGTGAGGGTTAGGGTTAGGGTGAGAGTGAGGTTTGGGGTTAGATTTAGCATTAGGGTGAGGGTTAGTCTGAGGGTTAGGGTTAGGGTTAGTGTTATGGTTAGGGTTAAGGTGAGGGTGAGTGTGAGGGTTAGGGTTCACCTTAGGCTTAGGCTAAGGCTTAGGCTGAGTGTGACTGTGAGGGTGGGGGTTAAGGTTAGGGTTTTAGGGTTAGGGTGAGTGTTAGGATAAGGTTTAGGGTTAGCATTAGTGTGAGGGTGAGGGTTAGAGTTAGGGTGAGGGTTAGGGTTAGCGTTAGGGTGAGGTTTATGGTTAGGATTTGGGTTAGGGTTACAGTGAGGGTGAGGGTTAGGGTGAGGGTGAGGGTTAGGATTAGGGTTAGGGTGAGGGTTTGGGTTAGGATTAGAGTTACAGTGAGGGTCATGGTTTGGGATAGGCTTAGGCTTAGTGTTACAGTTAGGGTTAGGGTTAGAGTAACAGTGAGGGTGAGGGTGTGGGTGAGGTTTAGGATCAGGGTTAGGGTGAGGTTTAGGATTAGGGTTATGGTTAAGGTGAGGGTAAGGTTTAGGTTTAGAGTTAGGTTTATGGGGAGGGTCTGGCGGATGGTTAGGGTTAGGGTTAGAGTTAGAATTAGGTTGAGGTTTAGGTTGAGGTTAAATATTAGAGTTAGGGTTAGGTTTAGGATTAGGTTTGCAGTGAGGGTGAATGTGAGGGTTAGGGTTATGGTTTGGCTTAGGCTTAGGGTTAGGCTTAGCGTGTGGGTTGGGATGAGGATTAGGTTTAGAATGATGGTTAGGTTTAGGGTTAGGTTGAGGGCTAGGTTGAGGGTGAGGGTTAGGTTTAGGGTGAGGTTTAGGGTTAGGGTGATGGTTAGGGTTAGTGTGAGGGTGGGTGTTAGGGTGAGGGTTAGGTTTAGGGTGAAGGTTATGGTTAGGATGAGGGTTATTGTTAGGGTTAGGGTTAGGGTTAGGGTTATGGTGAGGGTGAGGGTGAGGGTTAGGTTTAGGCTTAGGTTTAGGTTTCGGGTTAGGGTTATATTTAGGGTTATGGTGAGTGTGAGGTTTAGGGTTAGAGTTAGGGTTAGTGTTAGTATTAGGGTTAGGGTGAGGGTTAGGGTTAGGGTTAGGCTTATGCTTATGCTTATGCTTAGGCCGAACATGAGGTTGAGTGCTAGGGTTAGGGTTAGGGTGGGGTTTAGGGTTAGGGTTAGGGTGAGGGTGAGGGTCAGGTTGAGGGTTAGATATAGGGTTAGGGGGAGGGTTAGGGTGAAGGTTTGTTTTTGGGTTAGAGTTTGTGTTAGGGTGAGGGTAAGTTTTAGGTTGAGGGTTTGGTTTTGGGTGAGGTTTATGGTTAGGGTGAGGGTTAGGAATAGGGTTAGGTTTATTGTTAGGGTTAGGTTTAGGGTTAAGTGTAGGGTGAGGGTGAGGGTAAGGATGCGGTTTAGGATTAGGGTTAGGGTGAGGTTTAAGGTTTGGGTTAGGGTTAGAGTTAGGGTTAGGCTGAAGGTGAGATTTAGGGTTAGAGTAGGGTTAGGATGAGGGTTAGGTTGAGGGTTAGGGTTAGGGTTAGTGATAGCGTTAGGGTTAGGGTGAGAGTTAGGGGGATGGTTAGAGTTAGGGTTAAGGTTAGCGTTAGGATTAGGATTAGGGTGAGGGTGAGTGTGTGTATTAGGGTTAGATTTAGCGTTCAGTTTAGGGTTAGACTGAGGGTGAGGTTGAAGTTGAGGGTTAGGGTTAAGGTTAGTGTTAGGTTTAGGGTTAGTGTGAGGGTTAGGGTTAGTGTTAGGCTTAAGCTTAGGGTAATGCTGAGGGTGAGAGTGAGGGTGAGTGTTAGGGTTAATGTGAGGGTTAGTGTTAGGGTTAGGGTGAAGTTTAGTGTTAGGGTTAGGGTTATAGTTAGGGTTAGGGTGAGGGTGATGTTTCTCGCTAGAGTTAGGGTTAGGGTGAGGGTTAGGGGTAGGGTGAGGGTTAGATTGAGGATTAGTGTTAGGATTAGGGTGAGGTTTAGGTTGAGGATGAGGCTTAGGGTTTAAGGTGAGGGCTTGTGTGAGGGTGAGGGTTAGTGTTAGGGTTAGGGTGAGTTTTAGGGTTAGGGTGATGGTTAGGGTTAGTTTGAGAGTTAGTGTGAGTGTTAGGATTAGTGTTAGGGTGAGGGTTATTGTTAGGGTGAGGGTTACTGTTAGGGTTTTGGGTACTGTTAGGGTTAGGGTTAGGGTTATGTTTCAGGTTAGGTTGAGGGTGAGGGTTAGGATGAGGTTTAGGGTTAGGGTTAGATTTAGGGTTAGCGTGAGAGTTAGGTTTAGGGTTAGAGTTCGGGTTAGTGGTAGGTTTAGGGTTCTGGTGAGGTTTAGGGTTAGGGTTAGTTTTAGGTTTAGGCTTAGGCCGAGCATGAGGGTGAGGGTTAGGGTTAGGGTTAGGGTGAGAGTTAAGATGAGGTTTAGGGTTAGGATTAGGGTTAGGGTGAGGGCTAGGTTGAGGGTTACAGTGAGGGTTAGGTTTAGGGATAAGGTTAGGTTTAGGATTAGGTTTAGGGTAGAGTTTGTTTGAAGGTTAGGATTAGGGTTAGGGTTAGGCTTAGGGTTAGGATGAGGGTTCTGATTAGGGTTTGCATTAGGGTGAGGGTGAAGCTGAGGATTAGGGTTAGGTTTAGTGTCAGGGTTAGGTTTAGTGTTAAGGTTAGGTATAGGGTTAGGGTTAGGGTTAGGTTTATGGTGAGGGTTAGGGTTAGGTTTAGGCTTAGGGTTAGGCTGAGGATGAGGCTGAGTGTGAGGTTTATGGTTACCCTTAGGGTTACTGTTACGGTTATGGTTAGTGTTACTGTTAGGGTTAGTGTTAATGTTAGGATTAGGGTTTGAGTTATGGTGAGGTGGAGGGTGAGGTTTAGGGTTAGAGTGAGGTTTAGGGTGAGGTTTAGGGTTAGGGTGAGGGTGAGGTTTAGGGTTAGAGTAAGTTTTAGAGGGAGCATTAGGGTGAGGTTTAGGGATAGCATTAGTGTTAGGGTTAGGGTGATGGTGAGGGTTAGGTTGAGGTTTAGGGATAGGATTAAGTTTAGGATTAGGGTTAGGGTGAGGTTGAGTGTGAGGGTTAGGGTGAGGGTTAAGTTTAGGCTTAGGATTAGGCTGAGAGTGAGGGTTGGGGTGAGGATTAGGGTTAGGGTGATGGTTAGGGTTAGGGTTAATGCTATTGTTAGGGGTAGGGTTAGAGTTACAGTGAGCATGAGGGTTCCGGTGAGGGTTAGGGTTAGGGTTAGGGTGGGGTTAAGGGTTAGGGTTTGAGTGAGGGTGAGGGTGAGGTTTATGGTTAGATATAGTGTTAGGGGGAGAGTGAGGGTGAGCTTTAGGGATAGGGTTAGTGTTATGGTTAGGGTGAGGGTGAGGGTTACATTGAAGTTTAGGGTTAGGCTTAGGGTTAGAGTTAGTGTGAGGGTTAGTTTTAGGGTTAGGTTTAGTGTTAGTGTGAGTGTAAGTGTTAGGGTGAGGTTTTGGGTTAGGGTGATGTTTATGGTTAGGATGAGGGTTAGGATTTGTGTTAGGGTTATTGTTAGGGTTAGGTTTAGGGTTTGGGTTAGGGTTAGAGTTAGGTTTAGGGTGAGGTTGAAGTTTAGGGTTAGAGTTAGCGTTAGGGTGACGGTCAGGGTTAGGGTTAGTGTTAGGGTTAGTGTTAGTATTAGGGTGAGAGTTAGGGGGAGGGTTAGGGTAAGGGTTAGGTTTAGGGTTATGATTCAGGTAAGGCTGAAGGTGAGTGCGAAGTTTAGGGTTAGGTTTAGTGATAGGTTTATTGTTAGTGTTAGGGTTAGAGTGATGTTGAGGGTAAGGGTGAGGGTGAGGATTAGGTTTAGGGTTAGGGTGAGGTTTAGGGTTAGGTTTAGGGTTAGGGTGAGGGTTAGGGTTAGGGTTAGGGTGAGGGTTAGGATGAGGATTAGGGTTACAATTAGGGTTAGGTTGAGGGCTAGGATGAGGGTGAGGATTAGGGTTAGTGTTAGGGTAAGGTTTAAGGTTAGGGTTAGGTTTAGGGTGAGAGTTAGTATGAGGGTTAGGGTTACTGTGAGGGTGAGGGTTAGGGTGAGCATTAGGGTTAGGGTGAGGGTGAGTGTTAGCATTATGGTTAGGGTTAGGGTTAGGTTTAGGGTAAGGATTAGTGTTATTGTCAGTGTTAGGGTTAGAGTTATGGTGAGGGTGAGGGTGAGGTTGAGGCTTAGGTTTAGGGTTAGGGTGAGGTTTAGTTTTAGGGTTAGGATTAGGGTGAGGCTGAGGGTGAGGTTTAGGGTTAGGTTTAGGGTTAGTTTGAGGGTTAGGTTGAGGGTTAGGGTTAGGGTTAGTTTTAGGGTTAAGGTTAGGGTGAGGGTTAGGTTGAGGTTTAGGGTTAGTGTTAGAGTTAGGGCTAGGATTAGGGTTAGGGTTAGGGTGAGTGTGAGGGTTAGGTTGAAGGTTAGAGTTACGATGATGTTTAGGCTGACGGTTAGGTTTCGGCTGAGGATTAGGTTTAGGGTGTGTATTACGGTTAGGGTGAGGGTGAGGGTTAGGATTAGGGTTATGTTTAGTGTGAGGGTAAGGGTTAGGGTGAGGGTTATGGAGAGGTTGAGGTTTAAGGTTAGCATTAGGGTTAGGTTTAGGATTAGGGTTAGGGTTCTGATTAGGGTTAGAGTGAGGGTGAGGGATTTGCTTAGGAAAGGCTCAGGGTTAGGGTTAGGTTGAGGATTAGGGTGAGGGTGAGGTTTAAGTTGAGGATTAGGGTTAGGGTGAGGATTAGGGTTAACGTTAGTGTTTGGGTTAGGGTTAGAGTGATGTTTAGGGTGAGGGTGATGGTTAGGGTGGGGGTGAGCCTGAGAGTGATTGTGAGGGTGTAGGTGAGTGTTAGGGTGGTGGTGATGTTTGGAGTGATGGTGAGGGTTAGGGTAAAGGTGAGGGGGAGGGTTCGGTTAGGGTTAGGGTGAGGGTTAGGGTTAGGGTTAGAGTTACTGTGAGGATAAGTGTTAGGGTGAGGGTTAGGGTGAGAGTGAGGGTTAGGGTTAGCGTTAGGGTTAGGGTTAGGTTTAGGATGAGGGTTAAGTTGAGGTTTAGTGTTAGTATGAGGGTGAGGGTTAGAGTTAGGTTTAGGGTGAGGATTAGGGTTAGGGTTAGGGTTAGAGTGAGGGTTAGTGTGAGGGTTAGTGTGAGCATGAGGGTGAGGTTGAGGGTGAGGTTGAGGGTTAGGGTTTAGGTGAGGGTCAGGTTTACGGTTAGGGTTAATGTTAGGGTGACGGTTAGGGTTAGGATGAGGGTTAGGCTGAGGGTTACGTTTAGGGTTAGGGTGAGGGTAAGGTTTAGAGTGAGGGTAAAGGTTACAGTGAGGGTGAGGGTTAGGTTTTGGATTAGGGTTAGGGTTAGGGTGAGGGTTTAGGGTTATATTTATGATTAGTGTGAGGGTTTTGGTTTGGTTTAGAGTTAGGGTGAGGGTTAGAGTTAGTGTTTAGATTAGGGGTAGGGTTAGGGTTAGGATGTGGGTGAGGTTGAGGGTGAGGTTGAGGGCTAGGGTTAATGTGAGGGTTAGGGTTAGGAATAGCGTTAAGGTTGGGGTGAGGGTTAGGTTTAGGGTTAGGGTTAGGATGAGGGTTAGGCTGAGGGTTAGGTTTAGGGTTCAGGTGAGGGTAAGGGTTAGGGTGAGGTTTAGGGTGAGGGTGAGGTTTAGTTTAAGGCTTAGGTTTAGGGTGAGTGTTAGGGTTAGGGTTAGGGTGAGAGTGAGGTTTAGGTTTAGGGTGAGGTTAGTGATAAGGTTAGGGTTAGGGTCAGGGTCAGGGTTAGGGTTAGCGTTAGAGTTAAGGTGAGGGTGAGTGTGAGGGTTAGGGTTAGGTTTAGGTTTAGGGTTAGGTTTAGGCTGAGGGTGAGGGTGAGGGTGAGGGTGAGGTTTAGGGTTAGGATGAGGGTTAGAGTTAGGGCTAGGGTTAGGGTTGGGTTGAGGTTTAGGGTTAGGTTTAAGAAGTGGGTTTGGCTGAGGGTTACGGTTATGGTTAGGGTGAGGTTTAGGGTTAGTGTGAGGGTTAGGATGATAGTTAGGCCGAGTGTTAGTTTTAGTGTTAGGGTGAGGGTAAAGGTTAGGGTGAGGGTGAGGGTTAGGTTTAGGGTTAGGTTTAGGGTTAGGGTGAGGGTTAGGGATAGGGTTAGGATTAGGGTGAGGGTTAAGGTGAGGGTTAGGGTTAGGGTTAGGGTTAGGGTGAGGTGTAGTTGAGGGTTAGGTTTAGGGTGAGGTTTAGGGTGATGGTGACGGTAAGGGTTAGGGTGAAGTTGAGGGTTTGGGATAGGGTTAGTGTCAGAGTTAGGCTTAGGGTTAGGGTTAGGGTGAAGGGTAAGTTGAGGGGGTATGGGTAGGGTTAGGGTGAGGTATAAGATTAATGTGAGGATTAGGGTTAGGGTTAGGGTTAGTGTGAGGATAAGGATAAGAGTGAGGGTTAGGGTGAGAGTGAGGTTTAGGGTTAGCGTTAGGGTTAGGGTGAGGGTTAGTGTGAAGGTTAAGGTGAGGGTTTGGTTTAGTAAGAGGATGAGGGTTAGAGTTAGGTTTAGATTGAGCGTTAGGGTTAGGGTGAGGTTTAGGATCGGTTTAGGGTGAGGGTTCGGGTTCAGGTTCGGGTGAGTTTTATGGTGTGGGTGACGGTGAGGGTTAGGGTGAGGGTTAGGGTTATGGTGAGGATTAGGGTTAGGGTTAGGGTTAGGGTTATAGTGAGGGTAAGGGTTAGGATGAGGTTTAGGGTGAGGGTGAGGTTTAGGGATAACGTTAGAGTTAGGGTGAGGGTTAGTGTTAGGGTTAGGGTGAGGGTGAGGGGTAGTGTGAGGTGTAGGGTTAGGGTTAGTGTGAGGGTTAGGGTTAATGTGAGGATTAGAGTTAGGGTTAGGGTTAGTGTGAGGATAAGGATAAGTGTGAGGGTTAGGATGAGAGTGAGGTTTAGTGTTAGCGTTAGGGTTACGGTGAGTTTTAGGGTGAGGGTTAAGGTGAGGATTAGGGTTAGGGTTTGGGTTATAGTCAGGGTAAGGGTTAGGATGAGGTTTAGTTTGAGGGTGAGGTTTAGGTATAGCGTTAGAGTTAGGTTGAGGTTTAGGGTGAGGGTTAGGATCCAGGTTAGGTTAGGTGAGGGTGAGGGTTATCGTTAGGTTTAGGGTTAGGTTTAGGGTGAGGGTAAGGCTTAAGGTGAGGGTTAGGGTGAGGGTGAGGGTTAGGGTTAAGTTGAGGGTTAGGGTGAGCGTTAGGGTGACAGTTCAGTTGAGGGTTTGGGTTAGGGTTAGGGTGAGGTTGAGGTTGAGGGTGAGACTTAGGGTTAGGTTTAGGGTGAGGATGGGGTTTAGGTTTAGTGTTAGTGTTAGGGTTAGGGTGAAGGATAGGGTGAGGGTAAGGGTTAGAGGGAGGTTTAGCGGAAGGGTGAGGGTTAGGGATAGCATTAAGGTTAAGGATAGGTTTACGGTGAGAGTTAGGGTTAGTGTTAGGGTTACGGTGAGGGTTAGGGTTAGGGTTAGGTTTAGGGCGAGGGTTAGGGTTAGGGTTAGGGTTACGATGAGTGTAAGGGTTAGGGTGAGTACTAGGGTTAGGTTTTGGGTTAAAGTAAGGTTTAGGTTTAGGGTGAGGGTGAGAGTGAGAGTTAGGTTTAGGATTAGGCTTAGGTGTAGGCTTAGGCTTAGGTTGAGGGTGAGGGTGAGTGTCAGTTAGGTTTAGTGTGAGGGTTAGGTTTATGGTTATTTTTAGGGTGAGAGTGAGGGTGAGGGTTAGGGTGAGGTTGAGGGTGAGGTTGAGGGTTAAGGTTTTGGTGAGGGATAGTATTAGGGTTAAGGTTAGTGTGAGGTTTAGGGTTATGGTTAGTGTTAGGATGAGGGTTAGGTTTAGGGTTAGGGTGAGGGTAAAGTTTAGGGTGAGGGTGAGGGTTAGGGGTAGGATTAGGGTTTGGGTTAGGGTGAAGGTCAGGGATAGGTTTAGGATTAGCGTGAGGGTTTTGTTTAGGGTTAGGTTTAGAGTCAGGGTGAGAGTGAGGGTGAGGGTTAGCGTTTGGTTAAGGTTAGGGTTAGGGTTAAGCTGAGGTTGATGTTGAGGATGAGGGTTAGGGTTAATGTGAGGTTTAGCGTTAAGGTTAGGGTGAGGGTTAGGTTTAGGGTTAGGATGAGGGTAAGGGTTAGGGCGAGGGCTAGGGTGAGGGTGAGGGTTAGGGATAGGGTTAGGTTGAGGTTTAGGGTTCAGGTGATGGTTAGGGTTAGTGTGAGTGTTAGTGTTAGGACTAGGGTTAATTTTAGGGTGAGGGTTAGTGTTAGGGTGACTTATAGTGTTAGGGCTAGTGTTATGGTTAGGGTTAGGGTTAGTGTTAGCTTTAGAGTTATTGTTTGGGTTATGGTTAAGGTTACGTTGAGGGTGAGGGTGAGGTTAATTGTTAGGGTGAGGGTTACCATTAGGGTGAGGGTTATGGTTAGCATTAGGGTTAGTGTTAGGTTAAGGGTTTTTGTTAGGGTTAGGGTTAGGGTTAAGGTTACGGTGAGGGTGAGGGTGAGGGTAAGTTTTAGGGTTAGGTTGAGGTTTAAGTTTAAGGTTAGGGTTAGAGTTAGGGTTAGGGTGAGGGTGAGGGTGAGGGTGAGGTTTAGAGTTAGTGTTAGGGGGAGGGTTAGGGTGAGGGTTAGGGTTAGGGTTAGGGTTAGTGTTAGGATTAGGGGTAGGGTGAGGTTGAGTGTGAGGGTTAGGCTTAGGGTTAGTCTGACGGTGAGGGTGAGGTTTAGGTTTAGGATTTGGGTGAGGTTTAGGATGAGGTTAAGTTTAGGATTAGGGCTAGGATGAGGGCAGGTGTTAGGGTGAGGTTTAGGGTTAGCAATATGGTGAGGTTTAGGATTAGGGTTAGGTTTATGGTTAGGGTGAGGGTTACTGTTAGGGTTACAGTGAGGGTGAGGTTTAGTGTTAGGGTGATGGTTAGAGTTAGGGTTAGGGTGAGGGTGAGGTTTAGGGTTAGAGTTAGGGTTAGTGTTAGGGTTAGAGTTAGGGTGAGGGTTAGTGTGTGGGTTAGGGTGAGGGTTAGAGTTCGGGTTAGGCTTAGGCTTAGGCTTAGGCTGAGCGTGGGGGTGAGGTTTAGGGTTAGGTTTAGGGTGAGGGTTAGGGTTAGATTCAGGGTGAGGGTTAGGATGAAGTTTGTGGTTATGGTTAGGGTTAGTTTTAGGGTTAAGATTAGGGTTAGTTTTAGGGTTACGGTTAGGGTGAGGTTTTGGGTTAGGTTTAGGGTTAAGATTAGGATTAGGGTTAGGGTTAGGGTTATTGTTAGTGTTATGGTTAGTGTTAAGTTTGCGGTGAGGGTGAGGCTCAGGGTGAGGGTTATGGTTAGTGTTAGGGTTTGGGTTAGGGTTAGTATTATTGTTAGGGTTCGGGTTAGAGTTACGGTCATGGTGAGAGTGAGGGTGAGGGTTAGGGTGAGGTTTAGGGTGAGGTTTAGCGTTAGGGTAAGGGTTAGGGTGCTGGTGAGGTTTAGGGTTAGAATTAGGGTGAGGGGGAGTATTAGGGTGACGTTTAGGGTTAGGTTTAGTGTTACCATTAGGGTGAAGGTGAGGGTTTGGTTGAGGTTTAAGGATAGGGTTAGTGTTAGGATTAGGGTTAGGGTGATGGTGAGGGTTAGGGTTAGTGTTATTGTTAGGGTTAGGGTTAGAGTTAAAGTGAGGGTGAGGGTGCAGGTAGGGTTAGGGTTAGGGTTAAGCTGAGGTTTAGGTTTAGGTTTAGAGATAGGGTTAGGGTGATGGTGAGGTTTAGGTTTAAAGTTAGGGTTAATGTTAGGGTTAGGCTAAGGGTTAGAATGAGACTGAGCGTGGGCGTGAGGATTCGGGTTAGGGTTAGTGTTAGGGTTAGATTTAGGGTTAGGGTTAGGGTTAGGGTAAGGGTTAATGTTAGTGTTATGGTTAGTGTTAGGTTTAAGTTTGCAGTGAGGGTGAGGCTGAGTGTGAGGTTTATGGTTAGGGTTAGGGTTATGGTTAGTGTTATTGTTAGGGTTAGGGTTAGAGTTACGGTGAGGGTGAGGGTGAGGGTTAGGGTTAGGTGACATTTAGGGTGAGGTTTAGGGTTTGGGCTAGGTTGAGGGTGAGGATTAGGTTTAGAGTTAGGGTTAGTGGGAGGGTTAGGGTGAGGGTTAGGGTTAGGTTGATTTTTAGGGATAGGGTTAGGGTTAGGATTAGGGTTAGGGCAAGGGTGAGTGTGAGGGTTAGGGTTAGGGTTAGGCTTAGGCTTAGGGTTAGGCTGAGGTTGAGGGTGGGAGTGAGCGTTTGTGTTACAGTGACGGTGAGGATTAGAGTTAGGGTGAGGGTTAGGATGAGGGTTAGGGTTACAGTGAGGGTGAGGGTTAGGGTTAGGGTGAGGGGTACGTTTAGGATTAGGGTTAGGGTGAGGGTGAGGGTTAGGATTAGGGTTAGAGTTAGGTTTATTTTTAGTTTTATGGTTAAGGTTACTTTTGGAGTGAGTGTGAGGCTGAGGGTGAGGGTTAGGGTTAGGATTAGGTTTAGGGTTAGGATTAGTGTTAGGGTGAGGGTGAGATTGAGGGTGAAGTTTAGGGTAAGGGTGACGTTTAGTGTTACAGTTAGCTTGAAGGTTACGATGAGGGTTAGGGATAGATTGATTGTTAGGGTGAGGGTGAAGGTAAGGGTAAAGTTGAGGGTTAGGCTATGGGTGAGGGTTAAGAAAAGGGTCAGGGTTAGGGTTAGGGTGAGGGTTAGGGTAAGTGTGAGGGTTAGGGGTTAGGGTGAGGGTGAGGGTTAGATTGAGGATTAGGATTAGGGTTAGTGTGAGGTTTAGGGTGAGGATAAGGGTTTAGGGTTAGGTGAGGATAAGAGTTAGAATTAGGGTTAGGGTGAGGGCTACGGTGAGGCTGGGGGTTAGGGTTAGGGTTAGGGTTAGGGTGAGGTTTAGGGTTAGGATGAGTTTTATGGTTAGTGTGAGGGTTAGTGTTAGGGTTATGGTTAGTGTTAGGGTGGGGGTATGTGTTAGGGTGATGGTTAGGGTTAGGGTGAGGGTTACAGTTAGGTTGAGGGTTAGGGTTCGTGTTAGCGTTATTTTTAATTTTAGGTTAAGGGTTAGGTTGAGGGTGAGGGTGAGGGTTAGGGTTAGTGTGAGGATTAGGGTTAGGATTAGGGTTAGAGTTAGGGTTAGGGTTAGGGTGAGGGTTAGCGTTAGAGTTAGGGTTAAGGTTAGGGTGAGGGTTAGTGTGAGGGTTAGGGTTAGAGTTAGGGTTAGGGTTAGGATTATGATTAGGGTGAGGGTGAGTGTGTGGGCTAGGCTTAGGTTTAGAATAAGGCTTAGCATTAGGCTGAGGGTGAGGTTGAAGGTGAGGGTTAGGTTTAGGGTGAGTGTTAGGATTAGGGTTAGGGTGAGGGTGGGTTAGGGTTAGGGTTAGGATTAGGGTTAGGCTGAGGGCTAGGGTGAGGGTGAGGTTTAGGTTTATGGTTAGGGTGAGGTTTAAGGTTAGGTTTAGGTTGAGGGTGAGGTTTAATTTTAGAGTTAGTGTTAGGGTGAGGGTTAGGGTTAGGGTTAGTGTTAGGGTAAGAGTGAGGGTTAGGTTTATGGTTAGGATTAGGTTTAGGGTTACTGTGAGGGTGAGTGTGAGGTTTACGGTGAGGGTTAGGGTTGGTCTTAGGGTTAGGCTGTGGGTGATAATGAGGGTGAGGGTTAGGGTTAGGGTGAGGTTGAGGTTTAGGGTTAGAGTTAGTGTTAGTGTGAGGGTTAGTGTGAGAGTGAGTGTTAGGTTTAGGTTGTGGGTGAGGGTCAGGATTAGGGTGATGCTTAGGGTTATGGTCAGGGTGAGGGTTAGGATGAGGGTTAGGGTTATTGTGAGGATTAGGGTGAGGGTGACAGTAAGGGTAAAGTTGAGGGTTAGGTTGAGAGTGAGGATTACGGTAAGGGTGAGTGTTGGGGCTAGGGTGAAGGTTAGGGTTAGGGTTAGGGTTAGGGTGTGGTTTAGATTGAGGATTCGTTTTTGGGGTTAGTGTGAGGTTTAGGGTGAGTATGAGGTTTAGGGTTGGGTTGAGGGCTAGGGTGAGGATGAGGGTGAGGATTAGGGTTAGGGTGAGTGGTAGGTTTTGGGTGATCGTTAGGGTTAGTGTGAGGGTTAGGGTTAGTGTTAGGGTGAGGGTAAGTGTTAGGGTGTGGTTTAGGGTTAGGGTGAGTGGTATGGTTAGAATGAGGGTTAGGTTTAGGGTTATTTTTAGGGTTAGGGTTAGCGTTAGGATGAGGGTCAGGGTTAGGATTAGGGTTACCGTGAGAGCTAGGGTGAGAGTGAGGATTAGGTTTAGGGTTAGGCTTAGGCTTAGGGTTAGGCTGAGGCTGAGGGTGAGGTTGAGGGTTCGGGTTAGCATGATGGTTAGGGTCATGGTTAGGGTGAGGGTTAGGATGAGGGTTAGGTTTAGGGTGAGGTTTAAGTTGAGGGTGACAGTAAGGGTCAAGAGTGAGGATTAGGGTTAGGGTTAGGGTGAGGGTGAGGATAAGATTGAGGATAGTGTTAAGGTTAGAGTGAGTTTTAGGATGATAATGAGAGTTAGGGTTAGGGTGAGGGCTAGGGTGAGGGTGAGGGTTAGGGATAGGTTTAGGTTGAGGTTTAGGGTTAAGGTGATGATTAGGGTTAGTGTGAGGGTTAGTGTTAGGACTAGGATTAGTTTTAGGGTGAGGGTTAGTGTTAGGGTGAGTTATAGCGTTAGGGTGAGGGTTATGGTTATGGTTAGGGTGAGTGTTAGCTTTAGGGTTATTGTTTGTGTTAGGGTTAAGGTTACGTTGAGGGTGAGATTTAGGGTAAGTGTTAGGGTGAGGGTTAGCGTTAGGGTGAGGGTTATGGTTAGGGTTAGGGTTAGTGTTAGGTTTAGGGTTATTGTTAGGGTTAGGGTTAGGGTTAAGGTTACTGTGAGGGTGAGGGTGAGGTTAAGGTTTAGGGTTAGGTTGAGGTTTAGGTTTAGGGTTAGAGTTAGAGTTAGGTTTAGGGTGAGGGTGAGGTTCAGGTTATACTTAGTGTTAGGGGGAGGGTTAAGGTGAGGGTTAGGGTTAGGGTTAGGGTTAGTGTTAGGATTAGATTTAGGGTGAGGTTAGGGTTAGGGTTAGGGTTAGGGTTAGTCTGAGTGTGAGGGTGAGGGATAGCTTTAGGATTTGGGTGAGGTTTAGGATGAGGTTAAGGTTAGGATTAGGGTTAGGATGAGGGCAAGTGTGAGTGTGAGAGTTAGGGTTAGCATTATGGTGAGGTTTAGGATTAGAGTTAGGTTTATGGTTAGGGTGAGGGTTACTGTTAGGGTTACAGTGAGGTTGAGGTTTTGGGTTAGGGTGAGGGTTAGAGTTAGGGTTAGGGTGAGGGTGAGGGTGAGGTTAAGGGTTAGAGTTAGGGTTAGTGTTAGAGTTAGGGTTAGGGTGAGGGTTTGTGAGGGTTAGGGTGAGGGTTAGAGTTCGGGTTAGGCTTAGGCTTAGGCTTAGGCCGAGCGTGGGGGTGAGGGTTAGGGCTAGGTTTAGGGTGAAGGTTAGGGTTAGGTTTAGGGTGAGGGTTAGGATGAGGTTTGTGGATATGGTTATGGTTAGGGTTAGTTTTAGGGTTACGATTAGGGTTAGTTTTAGGGTTAGGGTTAGGGTGAGGGTTTGGGTTAGGGTTAAGGTTAAGTTTAGGATTAGGGTTAGGGTTAGGGTTATTGTTAGTGTTTTGGTTAGTGTTAAGTTTGCGGTGAGGGTGAGGCTCAGGGTGAGGGTTATGGTTAGTGTTAGGGTTTGGGTTAGGGTTAGTATTACTGTTAGGGTTAGGGTTAAGTTACTGTCATTGTGAGAGTGAGGGTGAGGGTTAGGGTTAGGATTAGGTTTAGGGTGAGGGTGAGGGTTAGGGTTAGGCTTAGGCTTAGGGTTAGGCTGAGGGTGAGGCTGGGGTTGAGGATTAGGGTTAGGGTGATGGTTAGGGTTAGGCTTAGTGTGATTGTTAGGGTTAGGGTTAGAGTTAAAGTGAGGGTGAGGGTGCGGGTAGGGTTAGGGTTAGGGTTAAGCTGAGGTTTAGGGTTAGGTTTAGAGATAGGGTTAGGGTGAGGGTGAGGTTTAGGGTTAAAGTTAGGGTTAATGTTAGGGTTAGGCTTAGGGTTAGAATGAGGCTGAGCGTGGGCGTGAGGATTAGGGTTAGGTTTAGGTTTAGGGTTAGAGTTAGGGTTAGGGTTAGGGTTAGGGTTAGGGTAAGGGTTAATGTTAGTGTTATGGTTAGTGTTAGGTTTAAATTTGCAGTGAGGGTGAGGCTGAGGGTGAGGTTTATGGTTAGGGTTAGGGTTATGGTTAGTGTTATTGTTAGAGTTAGGGTTAGAGTTAAGGTTTGGGTGAGGGTGAGGTTTAGGTGAGATTTAGAGTGAGGTTTAGGGTTAGGGTTAGGTTGAGGGTGAGGATTAGGTTTAGAGTTAGGGTTAGTGGGAGGGTTAGGGTGAGGGTTAGGGTTAGGTTGATTTTTAGGGATAGGGTTAGGCTTAGGATTAGGGTTAGGGTGAGGGTGAGTGTGTGGGTTAGGGTTAGGCTTAGGCTTAGGCTTAGGTTTAGGCTGAGGGTGAGGGTGGGAGTGAGCGTTTGTGTTACAGTGACGGTGAGGATTAGAGTTAGGGTGAGGGTTAGGATGATGGTTAGGGTTACAGTGAGGGTGAGGGTTAGGTTTAGTGTGAGGGTTAGGGTTAGGATTAGGGTTAGGGTTAGGGTGAGGGTGAGGTTTAGGATTAGGTTTAGAGTTAGGTTTTTTGTTAGTGTTATGGTTAAGGTTATTTTTGGAGTGAGGGTGAGGCTGAGGGTGAGGTTTATGGTTAGGATTAGGGTTAGGGTTAGGATTAGGGTTAGGGTGAGTGTGAGATTGAGGGTGAGGGTGAGGGTTTGTGTTAGGGTTAGGGAGAGATTTAGGTTTAGGATTAGGGTTAGAGTTAGGGTTAGGGTTAGGGTGAGGTTAAGTGTTAGGGTGAGGGTTAGGTTTAGGGTTAGGGTTACAGATAGGTTGAGGGTTAGGTATCCTGCTAGGATTATTTTTAATTTTAAATTTAGTGTTACGCTGAGGGTGAGGGAGAGGGTGAAGGTTAGGGTTAGGGTTAGGGTGAGGTTTAAGGTTAGGATTAGGTTAGAGTTAAGGTTAGGGTTAGGGTCAGGTTTAGGGTTAGAGTTAGGCTTAGCGTGAGGGTTAGTGTGAGGGATAGGGTTAGGGTTAGTGTTAGGTTAGGGTTAGGGTGAGGGTTAGTGTGAGGGTTAGGGTTAGGTTTAGGTTGAGGTTTAGGTATAGGGTTAGGGTTAGAGTTAGGGTTAGGTTGATTGTGAGGTTTAAGGTTAGAGTTAGGGTTAGTGTTAGGGTTAGGTTTAGGGTGATGATTAGTGTGAGGGTTAGAGTTCGGGTTAGGCTTATGCGGATTGTGAGGGTGAGGGTTAGGATTAGGGTGAGGGTTAGCGTTAGGTTTAGGGTGAGGTTTTGGATGAGGTTTTTGGTGTATGGTTAGGGTTAATGTTACTTTTAGGGTTAGGGTTAGTTTTAGGTTTAGGTTTATGGTTAGGGTTAAGGGGAGGTTTAGGGATAGGTTTAGGCTTAGGGTTAAGGTTAGGTTTATTGTTAGTGTTATGGTTAGTGTTAATTTTGCAGTGAGGGTGAAGTTCAGGTTGAGGGTTATGGTTAGTGTTAGGGTTAGGTTTAGGGTTAAGGTTAGTGTTATTGTTAGGGTTAGGGTTAGAGTTATGGTCACGGTGAGAGTGAGGGTGAGGGTGAGGGTTAGGGTGAGGTTTAGGGTGAGCTTTAGTTTTAAGGTTAGGGTTAGGGTGCTGGTGAGGTTTAGGTTTAGAGTTAGGGTTAAGGGGAGGGTTAGGGTGAGGGTTAGGTTTAGGATTAGGGTTAAAGATAGGTTGAGGGTTAGGGTTCCTGCTAGGGTTATTTTCAATTTTATGTCTAGCGTTATGTTGAGGGTGAGGGTGAGGGTTAGGGTTAGGGTTAGGGTTAGGTTTAGGCTTAGAGTGAGGGTTAGTGTGAGGGTAGGGTTAGGGTTAGTGTTAGGTTGGGGTTAGGGTGAGGGTTAATCTGAGGGTTAGGGTTAGGTTTAGGTTGAAGTTTAGGTATAGGGTTAGAGTTAGAGTTAGGGTTAGGTTGATCGTGAGGTTTAGGGTTAGAGTTAGGGTTATTGTTAGGGTTAGGTTTAGGGTGAGGGTTAGGGTGAGGGTTAGAGTTCGGGTTAGGCTTATGCGGATTGTCAAGGTGAGGGTTAGGTTTAGGGTGAGGGTTAAGCCTTAGGTTTAAGGTGAGGGTTTGGATGAGGTTTTTGGTTATGGTTAGGGTTAGTGTTACTTTCAGGGTTAGGGTTAGGTTTACGGTTAGGGTTAAGGTGAGGGTTAGTTTTAGGGTTAGGCTTAGGGTTAAGGTTAGGGTTATTGTTAGTGCTATGGTTAGTGTTAATTTTGCAGTGAGGGTGAGGCTCATTTGAGGGTTATGGTTAGGGTTAGGTTTAAGGTTAGTGTTATTGTTAGGGTTAGGGTTAGAGTTACGGTCACGGTGAGAGTGAGGGTGAGGGTGAGGGCTAGGGTGAGTTTTAGGGTGAGGTTTAGGTTTAAGGTTAGGGTTAGGGTGCTGGTGAGGTTTAGGTTTAGAGTTAGGGTTAAGGGGAGGGTTAGGTTTAGGTTTAGTGTTAGCATTAGGGTGAGGGTGAGGGTTAGGTTAAGGTTCAGGGATAGGGTTAGGGTTAGGGTTAGGGTTAGGGTCAGTGTGAGGGTGAGGGTTAGGTTTAGGCTTAGGCTTAGGCTTAGGCTTAGGCTAAGGGTGAGGATGGGAATGATGATTAGGGTTAGGGTGATGGTTTAGGGTTAGGGTTAAGGTGAGGTTTAGGGTTATGTTTAGAGATAGAGTTAGGGTGAGGGTGAGGTTTAGGATTAGAGTTAGGGTTAATGTTAGGGTTAGGCTTAGGGTTAGGCTGAGGCTGAGGGTGGGGGTGAAGATTAGGGTTAGGGTTAGGTTTAGGGTTAGAGTTAGGGTTAGGGTTAGGGTTAGGGTTAGGGTTAGGGTTTGGGTTATTGTTAGGGTTATGGTTAGGGTTAAGTTTGCAGTGAGAGTGAGGCTGAGGGTGAGGTTTATGGTTAGGGTTAGGGTTAGGATTAGGGTTACTGTGACTGTGAGTGTGAGGGTTAGGGTTAGGGTTAGGCTTAGGCTTAGGGTTAGGCTGAGGGTGAGGGTGGGGGTTAGGGTTAGTGTCATGTTGAGGGTGAGGATTAGGGTTAGGGTGAGTGTTAGGATGAGGGTTAGTGTTATGGTGAGGGTAAGGTTTAGGGTTAGGGTGAGGGTTAGGGTTAGGATTAGGGTTAGGGTGAGAGTGAGGGTTAGCTTAGGGTTAGGGTTAGGGTTATTGTTAGTGTTATGGTTAAGGTTACCTTTGAAGTGAGGGTGAGGGTTAGGGTTAGGATTAGGGTTAGGGTGAGGTTGAGGGTTAAGGGTGAGGTTGAGGGTTAGGGTTAGGTTTAGGGTGAGGTTTAAGTTTAGGGTGAGGGTTAGGGTTAGTGTGAGGGTTAGTGTTAGGGTTATGGTTAGGTTTAGGGTCAGGGTTAGGGTTAGGGTTAGTGTTAGGGTTAGGGTAAGGGTGAGGGTTAGTTTGAGGTTTAGGGTTAGGGTTAGGTTTAGGATTAGGTTTGGGTGAGGGTGAGTGTGAGGGTTAGGGTTACGCTTAGGCTTAGGCCGAGGGTGAGGGTGGGTGTGAGGATTAGTGTTTGGTGATAGTTAGGTTTAGAATTAAAGTGACGGTTAGGATGAGGTTTAGGGTTACCATTAGGGTGAGGGCTATGGTGAGGGTGAGGGTTAGTATAAGGGTTAGGCTTAGGCTGAGGTTTAGGCTGAGGGTGAGATTGAGGGTGATTGTTACGGTTAGGTTGATGGTTAGGGTTACGGTTAGCTTGAAGGTTAGAATGAGGTTTAGGGATAGGGTGAGTGTTAGGGTGAGGGTGATGATAAGGGGAAAGTTGAGGGTTAAGGTGTGGGTGAGGGTTAAGATAAGGGTGAGGGTTAGGGTTAGGGTGAGGGTTAGGGTAAGTGTGAGGGTTAGGGGTTAGGGTGAGGATGAGGGTTAGGTTTAATGTGAGGTTTAGGATGAGGATGAGGGTTAGGGTTAGGTGAGGATAAGGGTTAGAATTAGGGTTAGGTTGTGGGCTAGGGTGAGGGTGAGGGTTAGGGTAAGGGTTAGGGTTAGGGTGAGGTTTAGGTTTAGGGTGAGTGTTATGGTTAGTGTGAGGGTTAGTGTTAGGGTTAGGGTTAGGGTTAGGGTGAGGGTAAGTGCTAGGGTGAGGGTTAGGGTTAGGGTGAGGGTTACAGTTAGGGTGAGGTTTAGTTTTAGTGTTAAGGTTATTTTTAATTTTAGGTTTAGGGTTACATATAGGGTGAGGTCAGGTTGTGGGTTAGGGTTAGGGTTAGGGTGAGCTTTAGGGTTAGGATTAGTGTTAGAGTTAGGGTTAGGTTTAGGGTGAGGTTTAGGGTTAGAGTGAGGCTTAGGGTGAGGGTTAGTGTGAGGGTTAGGGTTAGGGTTAGTGTTATGTTACGGTTAGAGTGGGGGTTAGTGTGAGGGTTAGGGTTAGAGTTAGGGTTAGTGTTAGGATTAGGTTTAGGGTGAGGGTGAGTGTGTGGGTTAGAGTTCGGGTTAGGGTTAGGCTTAGGTTTAGGCTGATGATTAGGTTGATGGTGAGGTTTAGGTTTAGGGTGAGTGTTAGGATTAGGGTTAGAATGAGGGTTAGGGAGAGGATGAGGGTTAGGGTGATTGCTGGGGTAAAGGTGAAGTTTTGGGTTAGGGTTAGGGTGAGGTGTAGGGTTAGGGTTAGTGTGAGGGTGAGGTTTAATTTTAGAGTTAGGGTTAGGGTGAGGGTTAGGGTTAGGGTTAGTGTTTGGGTTAGGGTTAGGTTTAGTGTTAGTGTTTGGTTGAGTGTTAGGGTTATGGTTAGGATTAGGTTTAGGGTGAGGGTGAAGGTGAGTGTGATGGTTAGGGTTATGGTTAGGCTTAGGGTTAGGTTGAGGGTTAGGGTGAGGTTGAGGGTTTGGGAGAGTTTTAGGGTTAGAGTTAGTGTTAGTGTGAGGGTTAGTGTTAGGGTTAGGGTTAGGGTTAGGCTGAGACTGAGGGTGAGGTTGAGGGTTAGGATTAGCATGATGGTTAGGGTTATGGTTAGGGTTATGATGAGGTTTAGGGTTAGGATGAGGGTTAGGATGAGGTTTAGGGTTAGGATTAGGGTTACGTTGAGGGCAAGGGTGAGTTTGAGGGTTTGTTTTGGCATTATGGCATGGTTTAGGATTAAGGTTAGGTTTAGGGTTAGGGTGAGTGTTAGGGTTAGGGTTACGGTGAGGTTGAGGTTTAGGGTTAGGTTGAGGGCTTGGGTTAGGGTTAGGTTTACAGTGAGGTTGAGGGTTAGGGTTAGTGTTAGGGTTAGGTTTATTTTTAGGGTTTGGGTTAGAGATATGGTGAGCGTGAGGGTGAGGGTGAGGTTTAGGATTAGGGTGATGGTGAGGTTTCGGGATAGAGTTAAGGTTAGGGGAAGAGTTAGGGTGAGGGTTATTGTTAGGGTTAGGGTTAGTGTTAGGTTTAGGGTTATTGTTAGGGTTAGGGTTAACGTTAAGGTTACGGTGAAGGTGAGGGTGAGGGTAAGGGTTAGGATTAGGGTGAGGCTTAGGTTTAGGGTTGGGGTTAGAGGTAGGGTTAGGGTGAGGGTGAGGTTTAGGTTTAGAGTTAGGGTTAGGGTGAGCATTAAGGTGACTGTAAGGGTTAGCGTTAGGGTTAGGTTTAGTGTTAGGATTAGGGTTAGGGTGAGGTTGAGTGTGAGGGTTAGTGTTAGGGTTAGGCTGAGTGTGAGGTTGAGCGTTAGGGTTAGGGTGAGGGATTGGGTTAGTGTTAGGATTAAGGTGAGGTTTAGGATGAGGTTTAGTGTTAGGATTAGGGTTAGCATGAGGGCAAGTGTGAGGGTGAGGGTTAGGGTTAGAATTATGGCGAGGTTTAAGATTAGGGTTAGGTTTAGGGTTAGGGTGAGGGTTAGGGTTGGGTTTAGTGTTAGGGTGAGTGTGAGGGTTAGGATTAGGTTTAGGGTTAGGGTTATTGTTAGTGTTATGATTAAGGTTAAATTTAAGGTGAGGGTGAGGCTCAGGGTGAGGTTTAGGGTTAGGGTTATGGTGAGGTTTCGGTTAGGTTTAAGGTTAGGTTTAGGGTGAGGGCTTGGGTTAGGGTTAGGGTTACGGTGAGGGTGAGGTTTAGGGTTAGGGTTTGGGTTAGGGTTATTTTAGGGTTTGGGTAACGGTTAAGCTGAAGGTAAGGGTGAGGGTTAGGTTAGGGTTAGGGTGAGGTTTAGGTTTAGGGTTAGGGTTAGAGTTAGGTTTAGGGTGATGGAGAGGTTTAAGGTTAGAGTTAGGGTTAGTGTTAGGGTTAGGGTTAGTGTGAGGGTTAGGGTGTGGGTTAGAGTGACGGTTATGGTTAGCTTTATGGTGAGGGTTAGGGTTATGTTTAGGGTGAGGTTTAGGATGAGGTTTAGGGTTAGGTTTAGGGTTATGGTTAGTTTTAGGGTTAGGATTAGGGTTAGGGTTAGGGTTAGGGTGAGGGTTAGGGTTAGGGTAAGGGTTAGGGTTTGGCTTAGGGTTAGGGTTAGGGTTATTGTTAGTGTTATGGTTTGTGTTAAGTTTCCGGCGAGGGTGAGGCTCAGGGTGAGGGTTATGGTTAGTGTTAGTGTTTGGTTTAGGGTTAGTATTATTATTAGGGTTTGGGTTAGAGTCTCGGTCATGGTGAGAGTGAGGGTGAGGGTTAGGGTGAGGTTTAGGGTGAGGTTTAGGGTTAGGGTTAGGGTTAGGTTTAGGGTACTGGTGAGGTTTAGGGTTAGAGTTAGGCGGAGGGTGAGGGTTAGGGTGAGGGTTAGGGTTAGGTTTAGTGTTAGTATTAGGGTGAGGGTGAGGGTTAGGTTGTGGTTTAGGGATAGGGTTAGGGTTAGGATTAGGGTTAGGGTGAGGGTGATGCTGAGGGTTATGGTTATGCTTAGGCTTTGGGTTAAGCTGAGGGTGAGACTGGGGTTGAGGATTTGGTTTAGGGTGAGTGTTAGGGTTAGGGTTAGGGTTAGGGTAAGGGTTAATATTAATGTTATGGTTAGGTTTAAGTTTGCAGTGAGAGTGAGGCTGAGGGTGAAGTTTATGGTTAGGGTTAAGGTTATGGTTAGTGTTATTGTTAGGGTTAGAGTTAGAGTTTGGTGAGGGTGAGGGTGATGGTGAGGGTTAGGGTTACGGTGAGATTTATTGTAAGGTTTAAGGTTAGGGTTAGGTTGAGAGTGAGGATTAGGTTTAGAGTTTGTGCTATTGGGAAGGTTAGGTTGAGGGTTAGGGTTAGGTTGAATTTTAGGGATAGGGTTAGGGTTAGGATAAGGGTTAGGGTGAGGTTGTGTGTGAGGGTTAGGGTTAGGGTTAGGGTTAGGCTCAGGCTTAGGCTGAGGGTGATGTTGGGGGTGAGGGTTAGTTTTACACTGAGGGTGAGGATTAGGGTTAGTGTGAGGGTTAGGATGAGGGTTAGAGTTACAGTGAGGGGGAGCGTTAGGGTTAGGGTGAGGGTGAGGTTGAGGGTTAGGATTGGGGTTAGGGTTAGGTTTATTGTTAGTGTTATGGTTAAGGTGACTTTTGGAGTGAGCATGAGGCTGAGGGTGAGGGTTAGGGTTAGGATTAGGGTTATGGTTAGGATTAGGGTTAGGGTGAGGGTGAGATTGAGGGTGAGGGGAAGGGTTAGGGTGATGGTTAGTGTTATGGTTAGCTTGAAGGTTAGGATGAGGTTTAGGGATAGATTGAGTGTTAAGGTGAGGGTGAAGGTAAGGGTAAAGTTGAGGGTTAGCCTGTAGGTGAGGGTTAAGATAAGTGTGAGGGTTAGGGTGAGGGTTAGGGTAAGTGTGACGGTTAGGGGTTAGGGGGAGGGGGAGGTTAGATTGAGGATTAGGGTTAGGGTTAGTGTGAGGTTTAGGGTGAGGATAAGCGTTGAGGGTTAGGTGAGGGTAAGCATTAGAATTAGGGTTAGGGTGAGGGCTAGGGTGAGGTTGATGGTTAGGGTTAGGGTTAGGGTTAGGGTGAGGTTTAGGGTGAGGGTGAGTGTGAGTGTTAGGGTTACAGTGAGGATTAGTGTTACGGTTACGGTTAGTGTTAGGGTGATGGTTAGGGTTAGGGTGAGGGTTACAGTTAGGTTGAGGGTTAGGGTTCGTGTTAGGGTTATTTTTAAATTTAGGTTTAGGGTTACGTTGAGGGTGAGGGTGAGGGTGAGGGTTAGGGTTAGGGATAGTGTGAGGTTTAGGGTTAGGATTAGAGTTAGACTTAGGATTAGGGGTAGGGTGAGGTTTAGGGTTTGATAGGCTTAGGGTGAGGGTTAGGTTGACAGTTAGGGTTAGGGTTAGTGTTAGGTTAGGGTTAGGATGAGGGTTAGTGTGAGGGTTAGGGTTAGAGTTAGGATTAGGGTAAGGGTGAGGGTGAGTGTGTGGTTTAGGGTTAGGTTAAGGGTTAGGCTTAGGGTTAGGATGAGGGTGAGGTTGAGGGTGAGGTTTAGGTTTAGGATGAATGTTAGAATTAGGTTTAGGGTTTGGGTTAGGGTGAGGGTTAGGGTGAGGTTTAGGGTGACAGTTAGGTTTAGGATTAGGGTTAGGCTGAGCGCTAGGGTGAGGGTGAGGTTTAGGGTTAGGTTTATAGTGAGGTTTAGGGTTAGGTTTTGGTTGAGGGTGAGGTTCAATTTTAGAGTTAGTGTTAGGGTGAGGGTTAGGGTTAGGATTAGTGTTAGGGTTAAAGTTATGGTTAGTGTTAAGGTTAGGGTGAGGGTTAAGGTTATGTTTAGGATTAGGTTTAGGGTTACTGTGAGGGTGAGTGTGAGGGTTAGGGTGAGGCTTAGGGTTAGGTTTAGGGTTAGGCTAAGGGTGAGTGTGAGGTTGAGGTTTAGGGTTAAGGTGAGGGTGAGGTTTAGGGTTAGAGTTTGTGTTAATTTGAGTGTTAGTGTGAGAGTGAGTGTTAGGGTTAGGTTGTGGGTGAGGGTTAGGATTAGGGTGATGCTTAGGGTTATGATCAGAGTGAGGGTTAGGATGAGGGTTAGGGTTATTGTGAGAGTTAGGGTGAGGGTGACAGTAAGGGTAAAGGTGAGGGTTAGGCTGAGAATGAGGATTACAGTAAGGGTGAGGGTTAGGGTTAGGGTGAGGTTTAGGGTTAGGGTTAGGGTGTGGTTTAGATTGAGGATTCGTTTTTGGGTTTAGTGTGAGGTTTAGAGTGAGGATGAGGGTTAGGATTAAGTTGAGGTCTAGGGTGAGGATGAGGGTTAGGTTTAGGGTTAGGGTGAGTGTTAATGTTAGGGTGATTGTTAGGGTTAGTGTGAGGGTAAGTGTTAGGGCGAGAGTTAGTGTTAGGGTGAGGTTTATGTTTAGAATGAGGGTTAGGGTTAGGTTTAGGGTTATTTTTAGGGTTAGCGTTAGGGTTAGGATGAGAGTCAGGGTTAGGATTAGGGTTAGGGTGAGGGCTAGGGTGAGGGTGAGGATAAGGGTAGAGTTAGGCATAGGCTTAGTGTTAGGCTGAGGCTGAGGGTGAGGTTGAGGATTAGGGTTAGCATGATGGTTAGGGTCATGGTTAGGGTGAGGGTTAGGATGAGGATTAGGGTTAGGGTGAGGGTGACATTAAGGGTCAAGTTGAGGGTTAGGGTGAGGATTAGGGTTAGGGTTAGGGTGATGGCGAGGATTAGATTGAGGAGTAGTGTTAAGTTTAGAGTGAGGTTTAGGGTGAGGATGAGGGTTAGGGTTATGGTGAGGGTTAGTGTTAGGACTATTGTTAGTTTTATGGTGAGGGTTATGGTTATGGTTAGGGTTAGTGTTAGCTTTAGGGTTATTGTTAAGGTTAGGGTTAGGGTTAAGGTTACGTTGAGGGTGAGGTTAAGGGTAAGGTCTAGGGTTAGGGTGAGGTTTAGGTTTAGCGTTAGGGTTAGGGTTATTGTTAGTGTTATGGTTAGTGTTAAGTTTGCAGTGAGGGTGAGGCTCAGGGTGAGGTTTAAGGTTAGTGTTAGGGTTAGGGTTTGTGTTAGGGTTAGTATTATTGTTAGGGTTAGGGTTAGAGTTAAGGTCATGGTGAGAGTGAGGGTGAGGGCTTGGGTGAGTTTTAGGGTGAGGTTTAGGGTTAGGGTTAGGGTTATGGTTAGGGTGCTCGTGAGGTTTAGGGTTATAATTCGGGTGAGAGTGAGGGTGAGTGTGAGGGTTAGGGTTAGGTTTAGTGTTAGCATTAGGGTGAGGGTGAGAGTTAGGTTGAGGTTTAGAGATAGGGTTATTGTTACAATTACGGTTAGGGTGACGGTGAGGGTTAGGGTTAGGCTTAGGCTTAAAGCTAGGCTGAGGGTGAGGCTGTGGGTGAGGATTAGGGTTAGGGTGATGGTTACGGTTAGGGTTAGTGTTATTGTTAGGGTTAGAGTTAGAATTACCATGAGGGTGAGTGTGCGGGTAGGGTTAGGGTTAGGGTTAGGCTGAGGTTTAGGGTTAGGTTTGAGATAGGGTTAAGGTGAGGGTGAGGTTTAGGGTTAAAGGTAGGGTTAGGGTTAGGGTTAGACTTAGGGTTAGACTGAGGGTGAGGGTGGGGTGAGGATTAGGGTTAGGGTTAGGGTTAGAGTTAGTGTTAGGGTTAGGGTTAGGGTAAGGGTTAATATTAGTGTTATGTTTAGGTTTAAGTTTGCTGTGAGGGTGAGGCTGAGGGTGAGATTTATGGTTAGGGTTAGGGTTATGGTTAGTGTTATTGTTAGGGTTGGGGTTAGAGTTATGGTGAGGGTGAGGGTGCGGGTTAGGCTTACGTTGAGATTTAGTGTGAGGTTTAGGGTTAGGGTTAGGTTGAGGGTGAGGATTAGGTTTAGAGTTAGGTTTGGGGGAGGGTTAGGGGGAGGGCTAGTGTTAGGGTTAGGGTTAGTGTTAGGATTAGGATTAGGGTTAGGATGAGGTTGAGTGTGAGGGTTAGGGTTAGGGTTAGGCTTAGGGTTAGGCTGAGGGTGAGGGTGAGGGTTAGGGTTAGGGAGAGGTTTAGGGTTAGGATTAGGGTGAGGGATAGGATGAGGTTTAGGGTTAGGATTAGGGTTAGGATGAGGGCAAGGGTGTGTGTGATGGTTAGGGTTAGCATTATGGCAAAGTTTAGGATTAGGATTAGGTTTAGGGCTAGGGTGAGTGTTAGGATTAGGGTTACTGTGAGGTTGAGGTTAAGAATTAGGGTGAAGGTTAGGGTTAGGTTTAGGGTGAGGGTGATGGTTAGGATTAGGGTTACGATTAGGGTTATTGTTAGTGTTATGGTTAAGTTTTCAATGAGGGTGAGGCTGAAGGTGAGTGTTAGGGTTAGGGTTAGGGTTAGGGTGAGGGCTTGGGTTAGGTTTAGGGTTATGGTGAGGGTGAGGGTTAAGGTTAGTGTTAGGGTTAGGGTTATTGTTAGGGTTAGCTTTAGAGTTATGGTGAGGGTGAGGGTGAGGGTGAGGTTTAGGGTTAGGGAGAGGGTTAGGTTTATTGTTAGAATTAGGGTTAGGGGGAGAGTTAGGGTGAATGTTAGGGTTAGGTTTAGTGTTAGGGTTAGGGTTTTTGTTAGGATTAGGGTTAGAGTTATGGTGAGGGTGAGGGTGAGTTTGAGGTTTGGGTTGAGGGTGAGGGTAAGGTTTAGGTTTAGAATTAGGGTTAGGGAGATAGTTAGGGTGAGGGTTGGGGTTAGGTTTTGTGTTAGGGTTAGGGTGAGGGTGAGGGTTAGGTTGAGGTTTAGGGTTAGGGTTAGGGTTAGGTTTAGGATTAGGGTTATGGTGAGTGTGAGTGTGAGGGTTAGGGTTAGGGTTAGGCTTAGACTTAGAGTTAGGCTGTGGGTGAGAGTGGGGATGAGGATTAGGTTTTGGGTGATGGTTAGTGTTAGTGTTAGGTTTAGGGTTATGATTAAGTTTAGGGTTAGGATTAGGGTTAGGGTGAGGGCTAGGGTGAGGGTGACGGTTAGTGTTAGGGTTAGGCTCAGGCTTTAGGGTTAGGCTGATGGTGAGGTTGAGGGTCAGTGTTAGTGTTAGGGTGATGCTTAGGATTATGGTCAGGGTGAAGGTTAGGATGAGTGTTATGTTTAGGGTGAGGGATTTGGGTGAGGGTGATGGTAAGGGTAAAGCTGAGGGTTACGCTGAGTGTGAGGATTAAGGTAAGGTCTAGGGTTAGGGTGAGGGTTAGGGTTAGGGTGAGGGTGAGGTTAAGATTGATGATTAAGTTTAGTGTTAGTGTGAGGTTTAGAATGAGGATGAGGGTTAGAGTTAGGGTGAGGGTAGGTTGAGGGTGAGTGTTAGGGTTAGGCTAAGGGTGAGGTTTAATGTTAGGGTGATGGTTAGGGTTAGTGTGAGTGTTATTGTTAGGGTTAGGGTTAGTGTTAGGGTGAGGGTAAGAGTTAGTTTGAGGGTTAGGTTTAGGGTGAGGGTTATGGTTAGAATGAGGGTTAGGGTTAGGGTTAGGGTTATTGTTAGGTCAGGGTTAGTGTTACATTTACGGTGAGGGTGAGAGTTAGGGTTTGGGTCAGGGTGTGGTTTATGTTTAGGGTTAGGGTTAGAGTTAGGTTTAGGGTGAGGGTTAAGTTTAGAGTTAGAGTTAGAGTTAGCGTTAGTGATAGTGTTAGGGTTAGGGTGAGGGTCAGTGTGAGGGTTAGGGTTAGGCTTAAGCTTATGGTTAGGCTTAGGCTTAGACCGAACGTGAGTGTGAGGGTTAGGGTGAGGTTTAGGTTTATGGTTACGGTGAGGATTGGGTTAGGGTTAGTGATAGTGTTAGGGGTAGGGTTAGGGTGAGGGTGAGAGTAAGGGTAAAGGTGAGGGTTTGGGTTAGGATCAGGTTTAGATTGAAGGTGAGTGTGAGAGTTATGGTTAGGGGTAGGGTTAGGCTTAGGGTTAGGGTGAGAGTTAGGGTTAGGGTTAGGGCTGGTGTTGGTGTTAGGGGTAGGGTTAGGGTGAGGGTTAGGGTGAAGGTGAGGATTAGGGTTAGGATTAGGATTAGGATTAAGTTGAGGGTGAGTGTGAGGGTTCGTGTTAGGGTTAGGGTTAGGGTGAGCTTGAGGGTTAGGGTTAGGGTTAGGGTGAGGTTTAGAGTTAGGGTCAGTGTTAGTGTTAGGGTTAGGGTTAGGAGGGTGAGGGTTAGGGTAAGGGTTAGTGTTAGGGTTAGGGTTAGGGTGAGGGTTAGGATGAGGGTGAGGGTTAGGGTTAGGGTTAGGATTATGATTAGGGGTAGTGTTAGGGTGAGTGCTTGGGTTAGGCTTAGGGTTAGGATTAGGCTTAGCATTAAGATGAGGGTGAGGGTGAGTGTTATGTTTAGGGTTCAGGTTAGGGTTAGCATTTGGGTGAGAGTTAGTGTTCGGGTTAAGTTTAGGGTTAGGGTGATGGTTTTGAATTAGGTTTTCGGTTAAGGATTAGGGGGAGTGTTAGGATGAGGATTAGGTTTAGGATTAGGGTTAGGGCGATGGCTAGGTTGAGGGTGAAGATTAGGGTTATTGTTAGGGAGAGGTTAAGGGTTAGGGTTAGGGTGAGGGTGAGGGTTAGGATGAGGTTTAGGGTTATGGTGAGGGAGAGGGTTAGGGTTAGGGTGAGAGTTAGGTTGAGGATGAGGGTTAGGGTGAGGGTGAGGGTTAGGATTAGGGTTATGGTTAGGATTATTGTTAGTGTTATGGTTCTGGTTACCTTGGCAGAGATGGTGAGGCTGAGGTTGAGGGTTAGGGATAGGATTAGGGTTAGGTTTAGGTTTCGAGTTAGGATTAGTGTTATTGTTAGGGTTAGGGTTAGAGTTCCGGTGAAGGTGAGGGTGAGGTTAAGCATGAGGGTTAGGGTTAGGGTTAGGGTGAGGTTTAGTGTCAGGGTTACGATTAGGTTTAGGGTGAGGGTGAGTATGAGGGTTAGGGTTATGATTAGGGTTTGGCTTAGGTTTAGGCTGAGGGCGAGGGTGAGTGTGAGGGTTGGTGTTAGTTTGAGGTTTAGGGTTAGGATTACAGTGAGTGTCAGGGTTAGCATTAGTTTGAGGGTTACAATTAGGTTTAGGATTAGGTTGAGGTTTAAGGTTAGGGTTAGGGTTTGGGTTAGAATGAGTTTGAGGGTTAAAATTAGGGTTAGGGTGAGGGCTAGGGTGAGGGTGAGGTTTAGTGTTAGGGTTAGGGTGAGGTTTAGGTTTAGGGGGAGGGTTAGGGGGAGGGTTAAGTTTCGGGTTACATTGAGGGTGTGGGTTAGGTTTGAGGTGAGGGTTATGTTGAGTACTAAAGTGAGGGTGAGGGTTAGGATTAGGGTTAGGGTGAGGGTTAGGTTGAGGTTTAGGTTTAGGGTTAGGGTTAGGTTTAGGAATAGGGTTGGGCTGAGGGTGATGTTGGGGATGAGGATTAGGTTTAGAGTGATGGTTCCTTAATGGTTAGGTTGAGAGTTAGGATGAGGGTTAGGGTTAGGCTTAGGCTTAGGGTTAGGCTGAGGCTGAAGTCGATGGTGAGGGTTAGGGTTAGGGTGATGGTTAGGGTTACAGTTAGTGTGAGGTTTAGGATGAGGGTTAGCTTTGGGGTGAGGGTTAGGATGAGGGTGACAGAGTAAAGGTGTGGGTTAGGCTGAGGGTGAGGGTTATTGTAAGGGTGAGGGTTCTGGTTAGGGTTAGCGTGAGGGTGAGGGTTAGATTGAGGATTAGTGTTAGGGTTAGTGTGAGGTTTAGGGTGAGGAGGCGTGTTAGGTTTAGGGTGAGGGCTAGGGTGAAGTTGAGGGTTAGGGTTTGGGTTAGGATGAGGTTTAGGTTTAGGGTGATTGTTAGCGTTAGTGTGAGCGTTAGTATTAAGGTTAGTGTACATGTTAGGGTGAGGGTAACTGTTTGGGTAAGGTTTAGGTTTAGGGTGAGGTTTAGGATTAGCGTTAGGGTTAGGGTTAGGGTGAGGGTGAGGTTTAGGGTTAGAGTTAGGGTTAGGGTGAGGCTGAGGTTTAAGGTTAGGGTTAGGGTTAGTGTTAGGGTTAGAGTTAGGGTGAGGTTTAGTGTGGGTGTGAGGGTTAGTGTTAGGGTTAGGATTAGGGTTAGGGTTAAGGTGAGGGTGAGTGTGAGGGTTAGGTTTAAGGTTAGGTTTAGGTTTAGAATTAGGGTGAGTGTGAGGGTGAGGGTTACGGGTAGGGTGAGTGTTGGGGTTAGGGTTAGAATGAGGGTTAGGTTGAGGTTTAGGCTTAGGCTTAGGGTTTGGGTATGGGCTAGGTTGAGGGGGAGGGTTAGTGTGAGGGGTAGGGTGAGGGTAAGGGTTAGTGTTAGGGTTAGGGTTAGGGATAGGGTGAGTTTTAGTGTGGGGTTGAGGGTTAGTGTTAGTTTGGATTAGGGTTAGGGTTAAGGTGAGGGTGAGTGTGAGGGTTAGGGTTAGGGTTAGGGTTAGGGTTAGGGTTAGGTTTACAGTTAGGGTGAGGGTGAGGGTTACGGTTAGGGTGAGTGTTGGGGTTAGGGTTAGAGTGAGGGTTAGGGTGAGTGTTAGCCTTAGGCTTATGGTTTGGGTATGGGCTAGGGTGAGGGTGAGGGTTAGGGTGTGGGTGGGGGGTAGGTTAAGGGGTAGGGTTAGTGTTAGGGTTAGGGTTGGGGTCAGGGTTAGGCTTAATGTTAGGCGGATAGGGAAGGTGTGGGTGAGGGTTAGAGTTAGGGTGAGGGTGAGGTTTAGGGTTAGAGTTAGCGTTAGGGTAAGGGTTAGTGTGAGGGTTAGGGTTAGGGTTAGTGTTACTGTTAGGGTTAGGATGAGGGTGAGTGTGAGGGTCAGGGTTAGTCTTAGACTGAGTCGGAGGCTTAGACAGAGCGTGAGGGTGAGGGTGAGGGGTAGGGTTAGGGTTTTAGGGTTAGGGTGAGTGTTAGGATGAGGATTAGGGTTAGTATTAGGGTTAGGGTGAGGGCTAGAGTTAGGGTGAGGGTTAGGGTTAGCGTTAGGGTGAGATTTAGGGTTAGGGTTAGGGTAAAGGTTAAGGTGAGGCTGAGGGTAAGGATTAGGGTTAGAGTTACAGTGAGGGTCAGGGTTTGGGTTAGGTTTAGGGTTAGTGTTATAGTTAAGTTTAGGATTAGAGTTACAATAAGGTGAGGGTGAGCGTGAGGGTTAGGATCAGGGTTAGGGTGAGGTTTAGGGTTAGGATTATTGTTAGGGTGAGGGTGAGGATTAGGGTTAGAGTTATGGTTAGGGGGAGGGTTAGGTTGAGGTTTAGGTTTAGGGTTAGTGTTAGGCTTAGGCTTAGGGTTAGGTTGAGGCTGAGGGTGATGTGAGGGTTAGGGTTAGGGTGATGGTTGGGTTTGCCTTTACGGTGAGGGTTAGGATGAGGATTTAGGTTATGGTGAGGATTAGGGTGAGGGTGACCGTAAGGGTAAAGGTGAAGGTTAGGCTGAGGGTGAGGGTTACGGTAAGGGTGAGGGTTAGGGTTAGGGTGAGGGTGAGGGTTAGATTCAGTAATAGTGTTAGGGTTAGTGTGAGGTTCAGGGTGGGAATCAGGGTTAGGGTTAGGTTGAGGGCTAGGTTGAGGGTGAGAGTTAGTGTTAGGGTGAGGTTTAGGGTTGGGGTGATGGTTAGGGTTAGTGTTATGGTTAGAGTTAGTGTTAGGGTGAGGGTAAGTGTTAGGGTGAGGGTTAGGTTTAGGATGAAGGTTATGGTTAGGATGAGGGTTAGGGATAGGTTTAGGTTTATTGTTAGGGTTAAGGTTAGGGTTATGTTGAGGGTGAGGGTGAAGGTGAGGGTTAGATTAGGGTTAGGGTTAGGGTTATTGTTAGTGTTATGGTTAGGGTTAAGTTTACAGTGAGAGTGAGGCTGAGCATGAGGATTAAGGTTAGGGTTAGGGTGAGGTTTAGGGTTAGAGTTAGGGTTAGGGTTATGGTGAGGGTTTGGTTTAGGGTGAGGGTTACGCTGACGGTGAGGGTGAGGGTAGGGGTTAAGGTTAGTGTGAGGTTTAGGTTTAGGGTTAGGTTAGGGTTAGGGTGAGGGTGAGGTTTAGTTAGATTTAGGGTTAGGGTGATGGTTAGGGTGAGGGTTAGTGTTAGGGTTAGGGTGAGGGTTAGGATGAGGGTGAGGGTTAGGGTTTGGGTTAGGATTAGGATTAGGGTTATCATGAGGGTGAATGTTTGGGTTAGGCTTAGGGTTAGAGTTAGTCTAATGGTTAAGCTGAGGGTGAGGTTAAGGTTGAGTTTTAGGGTTAGGGTTTGGGTTAGGGTTAGCGTTAGGGTGAGTGTTAGGGTTTGTGTTTAGTTTACGGTTGGATGAGGTTTAGGGTTCGGGTTACAGTGAGGGTGAGGGTTAGGGTTAGGTTGAGGGTAAGGGTTAGGATTAGGGTTAGGGTGAGTGTTAGGGTTAGGGTTAGGGTGAGTGTTAGAATGAGGATTTGGGTTAGGATTAGGTTTAGGGTGAGGGCTAGGGTGAGGGTGAGGGCTAGGGTGACGTGAGGGTTAGGGTTATTGTTAGGGTGAGGTTTAGTTTTAGAGTTAGGGTTAGGGCGAGGGTTAGGATGAGGTTTAGGGTTATGGTGAGGGTGAGGGTTAGTGTTAGGGTGAGGGTAAGGGTGAGGATGAGGGTTAGGGTTAGTGTGAGGTTTATGGTGAGGTTTAGGGCTAGGGTTAGTGTGAGGGATAGGGTAAGGATTAGGGTTAGGGTGAAGGCTAGGGTGAGGGTGAGGTTTAGGGTTATTGTTAGGGTAAGGGTTAGGATGAGGGTTAGGGTGAGGGTGATAGTTAGAATTAGGGTTAGGGTTAGGATTATTGTTAGTGTTATGGTTCTGGTGACTTTTGCAGTGATGGTGAGGCTGAGAGTGATGGTTATGGATAGGATTAGGGTTAGGTTTAGGTTTCGAGTTAGGATTAGTGTTATTGTTAGGGTTAGGGTTAGAGTTACGGTGAGGGTGAGGGTGAGGGTAAGGGTGAGGGTTAGGGTTAGGGTTAGGGTGAGATTTAGGGTCAGGTTTAGGATTAGGGTTAGGGTAAGTGTGAGGTTTAGGGTAAGAGTTAGGGTTAGGGGGAGCGTGAGTGTGAAGGTTAGGGTTAGGGTTAGTGTTATGGTTAGGGTTAGGGTGAGGGTGAGTGTGAGGGTCAGGGTTAGTCTTAGGCTGAGGCGGAGGCTTAGGCGGAGCGTGAGGTTGAGGGTAAGGGTTAGTGTTAGGGTTTTAGAGTTAGGGTGTTAGGATGATGTATAGAATTAGGTTTAGGGAGAGGGCTAGAGTTAGCGTGAGTGTTAGGGTTTGCGTTAGGGTGATGTTCAGGGTTAGGGTTAGGGTTATGTTGAGAGTGAGGGTTAGGGTTAGGGTTAGGGTTAGGGTTAAAGTGAGGCTGAGGGTTAGGATTAGGATTAGGGTGAGGGTTTGTGTTAGGGTTAGAGTTACGGTGAGGTTCAGGGTTTGGGTTAGGTTTAGGGTTAGTGTTATAGTTAAGGTTAGGGTTAGAGTTACAGTAAGGGTGAGGGTGAGGGTGAGTGTTAGGATCAGGGTTAGGGTGAGGTTTAGTTTTAGGATTATGGTTAGCGTGAGGGTGAGGTTTAGGGTTAGAGTTAGGGTTAGGGGGAGGGTTAGGTTGAGTTTTAGGGTTAGGGTTAGTGTTAGGGTTAGGGTGATGGGTAGGTTGAGGTTTAATGTTAGGGTTAGGATTAGGGTTAGGGTTAGGTTGACGGTAGGGTGAGTGTGAGGGTTAGGGTTAGGGTTTGGCTTAGGCTTATGGTTAGGCTGAGGGTATGGGTGGGGATGAGGATTAGGTTTAGAATGATGGTTAGGGTTATGGTAGGTTAAGGGTTAGGATGAGTGTTAGGGTTAGGATTAGGGTTAGGGTGAGGGCTAGGGTGAGGGTGAGGGTTATGGTTAGGTTTAGGCTTAGGCTTAGGTTTAGGTTGAGGCTGAGGGTAAAGGTGAGGGTTAGGCTGAGGGTGAGGTTTATGGTAAGGTGAGGGTTAGGGTTAGGGTGAGGTTGAGGGTTAGATTCAGGATTAGTGTTATGGTTAGTGTGAAGTTAAGGGTGAGGATGAGGGTTAGGGTTAGGTTGAGGGATAGGTTGAGGGTGAGAGTTAGGGTTAGGGTGAGGTTTAGGGTTAGGGTGATGGTTAGGGTTAGTGTAATGGTTAGGGTTAGTGTTAGGGTGAGGGTAAGTATTAGAGTGAGGGTTAGGGTTAGGGTGAAGGCTATGGTTAGGATGAGGGTTAGTGTTAGGGTTAGGGTTATTGTTAGGGTTAGGGTTAGGGTTATGTTGAGGGTGAGGGTGAGGGTTAGAGTTAGGATGAGTTTTAGGTTTCAGGTTAGGGTTAGAGTTAGGGTTAGGGTGAGGGTGAGGTTTAGGGTTAGAGTTAGGGTTAGTGTTAGTGTTCCGGTTAGGGTGAGGGTAAGTGTGGGGGTTAGGGTTAGGGTTAGGTTTAGGCTTAGGTTTAGGCTCAGGGTGAGGGTGGGGATGAGGAATAGGTTTAGGGTGATGGTTAGGGTTAGGGTTAGGTTTTGGTTTAGAATTAGGGTTAGGGTTAGGATTATGGTTAGGGTTAGGGTGAGGGTTACGGTGAGGGTTAGGGTTACGTTTAGGGTTAGGGTGAGGGTGAGGGTTAGGGTTAGGGTTAGGGTGAGGGTGAGGGTTAGATTGAGGGTTAGGGTTATATGGAGGGTTATGTTTAGGGTGAGGGTTAGGTTTAGTGTTAGGGTTATTGTTAGGGTTAGGGTTAGGGTTACGGTGAGGTTGAGGGTGAGGGTTAAGTTTAGGATTAGGGTGAGGTTTAGTTTTAGGGTTAGGGTTAGAGTTAGGGTTAGGGTGATGGTGAGATTTAGGGTTAGAGTTAGAGTTAGTGTTAGGGTTAGGGTTAAGTTGAGGGTTAGGTTGAGGTTTAGAGTTCGGGTTAGGCTTAAGCTTAGGCTTAGGCTTAGGCCAAGAGTGAGGGTTAGGGTTAGGTTTAGGTTTAGGATGAGTGCTAGGATGAGGTTTAGGGTTAGGGTTAGGTTTAGGTTTAGTGTTAGGGTTAGGGTTAGGGTTAGGGTTAGGGTTAAGGTGAGGGTTAGGCTTAGGCTTAGGCTTAGGCTTAGGGTTATGTTTAGGGTTATTGTTAGTGTTATGGTTAGTGTTACATTTGCGGTGAGGGTGAGGCACAGGTTGAAGTTTATGGTTATTGTTAGGTTTAGGGTTAGGGTTACTATTATTGTTAGGGTTAGGGTTATAGTTATGGGCTTGGTGAGGGTGAGGATGAGGATTAGGGTGAGTTTTATGGTGAGGTTTAGGGTTAGGGTTAGGGTTAGTGTTAGGGTGCTGTTGAGGTTTAGGGTTACAGTTCGGGTTAGGGGGATGGTTAGGGTGAGGGTTAGGTTTAGTGTTAGCATTAGGGTAAGGGTGAGGGTTAGGTTGAGGTTTAGGGATAGGGTTAGGGTTAGGATTAGGGTTTGGGTGAGAATGAGGGTGAGGGTTAGTGTTAGTGTTAGCCTTAGGCTGAGGGTTAGGCTGAGGTTGAGGGTGGGGGTGAGGGTTAGGGTTAGGGTGATTGTTAGGGTTAGGGTTAGTGTTATTGTTAGGGTTAGGGTTGGAGTTACATTGAGGCTGAGGGTGGGGGTGAGGTTTAGGATTAGGGTCAGGGTGAGGTTTAGGGTTAGGTTTAGAGATAGGGTTAGGGTAAGGGTGAGGTTTAGGGTTAGCGTTAGGGTTAGTGTTAGGGACAGGCTTAGGGTTAGGCTGAGGGTGAGGGTGGGGTTGAAGATTAGGGTTAGGGTTAGGGTTCGGGTTAGGGTTAGAGGTATGGTTAGGGTAAGGGTTAGGGTTAGGATTAGGTTTAAGGTTAAGGAGAGGGTGAGTGTGAGCGTTAGAGTTAGGGTTAATGTTAGGATTAGGGTTAGGGTGTGTGCTAGCATGAGGGTTAGGGTTAGGGTTAGGGTTAGGGTGAAGTTTAGTGTTAATTTTAGTGTCAGAGTTAGGGTTAGGGTGAGGGTTTGGGTTAGGGTTAGAGTAAGGGTGAGGGTGAGGTTTAGGGTTAGTTTTAGGGTTAGGGTTATTTTTAGGGTTAGGGTTAGGGTTAAGGTTAAGGTAAGGGTGAGGTTGAGGGTGATGTTGAGGGTTAGGGTTAGGGTTAGGATGAGATTTAGAGTTATGGTTAGGGTTAGGGTTAGGGTCAGGGTGAGGTTTAGGGTTAGATGTAGGGTTAGGGTTAGGGTTAGTGTGAGTGTTAGGGTTAGGGTTACTGTTACAGTTAGGGTTATGGTGAGGGCTAGTGTGAGGGTGAGGGTTAAGGTTAGGTTTAGGCTATGGCTTTGGGTTAAGCTGAGGCTCAGGGTGAGGGTGAGGGTTAGGGTGAGAGTGAGGGTGAGATTTAGGGTTAGAGTTAGTGTTAGGGTGAGAGTTAGGGTTAGCGTTAGGGTGAGGGTTATGGTTATGGTAAGGGTGAGGCTTAGGGTTAGGGTGAGGGTTAGGGTTAGGATGAGGGTTAGGGTGAGGGTGAGGGTTAGGATTAGGGTTAGGGTTAGGATTATTGTAAGTGTTATTGTTCTGGCTACCTTTGCAGCGAGGGTGAGGCTGAGAGTGAGGGTTAGGGATAGGATTATTGTTAGGGTTTGGTTTAGGGTTAGGATTAGTGTTATTGTTAGGTTTATGGTTAGAGCTATGGTGAGGGTGAGGGTAAGGGTGAGGGTTAGGGTTAGGGTTAGGGTGAGGTTTAGGGTCAGGGTTAGGATTTGGGTTTGGGTGAGTGTGAGGTTTAGGGTTAGAGTTAGGGTTAGGGGGAGGGTTAGCGTGAGGGTTAGGGATAGGTTTACTGTTAGGGTTAGGATTAGGGGGAGGGTTAGGTTGAGTTTTAGGGTTAGGGTTAGGGTTAGTGTTAGGATTAGGGTTAGGGTGAGTTTGAGTGTGAGGTTTAGGGTTAGCATTTGGGTTAGACTTAGTGTTAGCCTGAGGGTGAGATTGAGCTGAGGGTTATGGTTAGGGTGAGGGTCGGGGTTAGGGTTAGGGTGAGGGTGAAGTTTAGGTTGAGGATTAGTGTTAGGGTTAGTGTGAGGTTTAGGGTGAGGATTAGGGTTAGTGTTAGGGTTAGGTTGAGGGCTAGGGTGAAGGTGAGGGTTAGCTTTAGGGTTAGGGTGAGGTTTCGGTTTAGGGTGATTTTTTCGCGTTAGTGTGAGGGTTAGTGTTAGGTTTAGTGTTAGTGTTAGGGTGAGGGTAAGTGTTAGGGTAAGGTTTAGGTTTAGTGTGAGGTTTAGGATTAGGGTTAGGGTTAGGGTTGGGTGAGTGTGAGGGTTAGGGTTAGGGTTAGGGTTAGGGTTAGAGTTAGGGCGAGGGTCAGGGTGAGGTTTACGGTTAGGGTGAGTGTTGGGGTTAGGGTTAGAGTGAGGTTTAGTGTGATGGTTAGGCTTAGGCTTAGGATTTGGGTATGGGCTAGGTTGAGGGTGAGATTTAGGATTAGGGTTAGGGTGAGGGATAGGGTGAGGGTTAGAGTTAGTGTTAGGGTTAGAGTTGGGGATAGGGTGAGGTTTAGTGTGGGGTTGAGGATTTGTGTTAGGGTTAGGATTAGGGTTAGGGTGAGTGTGAGTGTGAGTGTGAGGGTTAGGGTTAGGGTTAGGATTAGAATTAGAGTTAGGGTGAGGTTGAGGGTTAAGTTTAGAGTGAGTGTTGGGGTTAGAGTTAGAGTGAGGATTAGGGTGAGGGTTAGGCTTAGGCTTAGGGTTTGTGTATGGGCTAGGGTGAGGGTGAGGGTTAGGGTTAGGGTGAGGGGTAGAGTGAGGGTTAGGGTTAGTGTTAGGGTTAGGTTTGGGGTTAGGGTTAGGCTTAATGTTAGGCAGAGGGTGATGATCAGGGTGAGATTTAGGGTTAGGTTGACGGTGAGGTTAAAGTTTATAGTTAGCGTTAGAGTGAGGGTTAGGGTTATTGTTAGGATTAGGGTTAGGGTGAGGGTGAGTGTGAGGGTCAGGGTTAGTCTTAGGCTGAGGCGGAGGCTTAGGCAGAGCTTGAGTGTGAGGGTAAGGGTTAGTGTTAGTGTTTTAGGGTTAGGGTGAGTGTTAGGATGAGGTTTAGGGCTAGCATTAGGGTTAGGGGGAGGAGTAGAGTTAGGGTGACGTTTAGGGTTAGCGTTAGGGTGAGGTTTAGTGTTAGGGTTAGGGTTATGGTGAGGGTGAGGTTTAGGGTTAGGATTAGGGTTAGGGTTAAGGTGAGGCTGAGGGTTAGGATTAGGATTAGGGTGAGGGTTGGTGTTAGGGTTAGAGTTAGGGTGAGGTTCAGGGTTAGTGTTAGTGTTCAGGGTTAGTGTTATAGCTAAGGTTAGATTTAGAGTAACAGTAAGGGTGAGGGTGAGGGTGAGGGTTAGGATCAGGGTTAGGATGGGGTTTAGGGTTAGGATTATGGTTAGGGTGAGGGTGAGGTTTAGGGTTAGAGTTAAGTTTAGGGGGAGGGTTAGCTTGAGTGTTAGGGTTAGGGTTAGTGTTAGGGTTAGGGTGAGGGTTAGGTTGAGTTTTAATATTAGGGTTAGGGTTAGGTTTAGGATTACGTTGACGTGGAGGGTGAATGTGAGTGTTAGGGTTAGGGTTTGGCTTAGGCTTACGGATAGGCTGAGGGTATGGGTGGGGATGAGGATTAGGTTTAGTATGATGGTTAGGGTTATGGTTAGGTTAAGGGTTAGGATGAGGGTTAGGGTTAGTATTACGGTTAGGTTGAGGGCTAGGGTGAGGGTGAGGGTTAGGGTTAGGCTTAGGCTTAGGCTTAGCGTTAGGCTTAGGCTGAGGGTGAGGGTGAGGGTTAGGGTTAGGGTGATGGTTGGGGTTGCCGTTAGGGTGAGGGCTAGGATGAGGATTTATGCTATGGTGAGGGTTAGGGTGAGGGTGACCGTAAGGGTAAAGGTGAGGTTTAGGCTGATGGTGAGGGTTAAGGTACAAGTGAGGGTTAGGATTAAGGTGAGGGTGAGGGTTAGATTCAGGATTAGTGTTAGGGTTAGTGTGAGGTTAAGGGTGAGGAAGAGGGTTAGGGTTAGGTTGAGGGCTAGGGTGAGGGTGAGAGTTAGGGTTAGGGTTTGGTTTAGGGTTAGAGTGATGGTTAGGGTTAGTGTGAGGGTTAGTGTTATGGTTGGGGTTAGAGTTAGGGTGAGGGTAAGTGTTAGGGTTAGGGTGAATGTTATGGTTAGGATGAGGGTTAGGGTTAGGGTTATTTTTATGGTTAGGGTTATGTTGAGGGTGAGGGTGAGGGTGAGGGTTAGGGTTAGGTTTAGGTTTAGGTTTCAGGTTAGGGTTAGAGTTAGTGTTAGGGTTAGGGTGAGGTTTAGGGTTAGAGTTAGGGTTAGTGTTAGTGTTAGAGTTAGGGTGAGGTGAGGGTGAGGTTGAGGGTTAGATATAGCGGTAGGGGGAGTGTTAGGGTTAAGGTTAGGTTTAGGGTTATTGTTAGGGATAGGGTGAGGGTGAGGATTCGGTTGAGGTTTAGGGTTAGGGTTAGTGTTTGGGTTAGTGTTAGTGTTAGGATGAGGGTAAGTGTTAGGGTGAGGGTTCGGGTTTGGGTGAGGGTTAAGTTTAGGGTGAGGGTGAGGGTTAGGATTCGGGGTGGGGTTAGGGTTATTGTTCGTGTTATGGTTAAGCTTAAGTTTACGGTTAGGGTGAGGTTGAGGGTGAGGGTTAGGTTTAGGGTTAGGGTGAGGTTTAGGGTTCGGGTTAGGGTTAGGGGTAGGGTTCGGGTTTGGGTTAGGTTTAGGGTTACGGTGAAGGTGAGGGTTAGGGCGAGGTTTAGGGTTAGGGTGTGGGTTAGGATGAGGGTGAGGTTTAGAGTTAGAGTTAGGGTTAGGGGGATGGTTAGGTTGAGGGTTAGGGCTAGGGTTATTGTTAGGGTTAGGTTTAGGGGGAGGGTTAGGTTGAGGTTTAGGGTTAGGGTTATGCTTAGGTTTAGGATTAGTGTTATGATGAGGATGAGTGTGAGGGTTAGGGTTAGGTTTAGGCTTAGGATTAGGCTGAGGGTTAAGGTGAGGGTAAGGGTTACGTTTAGCGATAGGGTTAAGGTGAGGGTTAGGGTTAGGGTTAGGGTGAGGGTGAGGGTTAGATTAAGGGTTAGAGTTATGTTGAGGGATATGGTTAGGGTGAGGATTAGGTTTAGTGTTAGGGTTACTGTTAGGGTTAGGGTTAGGTTTAAGGTGAGGTTGAGGGTTAGGGTAAGGTTTAGGGTTTGGGTTACGATTAGGCTTAGGGTTAGGGTTACGGTGAGTGTGAGGGTTAGGGTTTGGGTTAGGCTTAGGCTTAGGATTAGGCTGAGGGTGAGATTGAGGTTGAGGGTTAGGGTTAGGGTGAGGGTTTGGGTTAGGTTTAGGGTTAGTTGGATAGTTAGGTCGAGGGTTAGGGTTAGGGTTAGTTTAAGGGTTAAGTTTAGGGTGAGGGTTAGGTTGAGGTTCAGGATTAGTTTTAGAGTTAGTGTAAGATTAGGTTTAGGGTGAGGGTGAGTGTGAGGGTTATGGTTAGGCTTAGGCTTAGACTTAGGTTTAGGTTGAGGGTAAGGGTGGGGCTCAGGATTAGAGTTAGGGTGATGGTTAGGGTTAGGGTTAGGGTGAAAGTTTGGATGAGGATTAGGTTTAGGATTAGGGTTAGGGTGAGTGCTAGGTTGAGGGTGTGGGTTAGGTTAAGTGTTAGGCTTAGACCTAACGTTTCGTTGAGGATAAGGGTTAGGGTTAGGTTTAGGGTGAGATTTAGTGGTAGGGTAGGTTTAGAGTTAGGGTGAGGTTGACGGTAAGGTTTAGGGGTAGAGTTAGGGTTAGGGTGAGGGTTAGGGTTAGGGTGAGGGTTAGGGTGGGGGTTACGGTAATCGTAAAGATGATGGTTAGACTGAGGGTGAGGGTTATTGTAAGGGTGAGAGTTAAGGTTAGGGTGAGCATTAGGGTTAGGGTTAGAGTGAAGGTGAGGGTTAGATTGAGGAAAAGTTTTAGGGTTAGTGTGAGTTTTAGGGTGAGGATGAGGGTTAGGGTTAGGGTGAGGGCTAAGGTGAGGGTGAGGTTTAGGGTTAGGGTGATGGTTAGGGTTAGTGTGAGGGTTAGTGTTAGGGTTAGGGTTAGTGTTATGGTGAGGGTAATTGTTAGGATGAGGGTTAGTGTGAGGTTAGGGTTAGGGTTACTGTGAGGGTGAGGGTAAGTGTTAGGGTCCGAGTTTGGGTTAGGGTGGGGGTTATGGTTAGGTTGAGGGTTAGGATTACGGTTAGGGTTATTGTTAGGGTTAGGTTTGGGATTAAGGTTACGGTGAGTGTGAGGGTGAGGGTTAGGGTTAGGGTTAGGGTGAAGTTAGGGTTTGCGTTAGGGTTAGAGTTAGGTTTTGGGTGAGGGTGAGGTTTAGGGTTAGAGTTAGGGTTAGGGTGAGGGTTTGATTGTGGGTTAGGTTAGGGTTAGTGTTATGGTTAGGGTTGGGGTGAGAGTTAGTAGGAGGTTTAGGGTTAGGGTTATGGTTAGGGTGAGGGTGAGTGTTAGGGTGAGGGTGAGGGTTAGGGTTATGGTGAGGGTTAGGATGAGGGTTAGGGTTAGGATTAGGGTTAGGGTGAGGGCTAGGGTGAGGGTGAGGTTTATGGTTAGGGTTAGGGTTAGGGTGAGGGTGAGTTTTAGGGTTAGAGTTAGGCTTATGTTGAGGCTGCGGGTGAGGGTGAGAGTTAGGGTTAGGATTAGGGTTAGGGTTAGGGTTAGGGTGAGTGTGAGGGTTAGGTTTAGTGTTAGGATTAGGCTTAGGTTTACACTGAGAGTGAGGGTGAGGGTGAGGGTAAGGTTTAGGATTAGGGTTAGGGTGAGGGTGAGTGTGTGTTAGGGTTAGGCTTAGGTTTATGCTTAGAGTTAGGGTGAGGGTGAGGTTGAGGGTAAAGTTTAGGGTTAGGGTGAGGGTGAGGGTAAGGGTTTGGGAGAGGGTTAGAATAATGGTTAGGATTAGGATTATGGTTAGGGTGAGGGCTATGGTGAGTTTGAGGTTTAGGGTTAGGGTTAGGGTGAGGGTTAGGGTTAGGGTGAGAGTTGGGATTCAGGTTAAGTTTATATTTAGGGTAAGGTTTAGAGTAAGGGTTATGGTGAGGGTGAGGTTTAGGGTTAGTTTGAGGGTTAGGGTTAGTTATTAGCATGAGGGTGTGGGTTAGGGTTAGTGTTAGGGTGAGGGTTAGGATGAGGGTTAGGATTAGGGTTAGGCTGAGGGTGAGGTTTAGGGTTAGAGTTAGGGTAAGGGTGAGGCTGAGGTTGAGGGTTAGGTTTAGGGTTAGTGTTAGAGTTAGGGTTAGGGTGAGGTTTAATGTGAGGGTGAGGGTTAGGCTTAGGGTTAGGATTAGGTTTAGGGTAATGTTTAGGGTGAGTGTTAGGTTTAGGGTCAGGGTTAGGCTTAGGCTTAGGGTTAGGCTGAGGGAGAGGGTGAGGGTGAGGGTTAGCTTTAGGTTGAGGGTGGGGGTAGGGTTAGCTTGAGAGTTAGGGTTCAGGTTAATTTAAGGGTTAGGGTGAGGGTTAGGGTTAAGGTTTCGGAAAGCGTGAGGGTTAGGGTTTAGTTGAGGGTAAGAGTTAGGTTAGGGTGAAGGTTAGTATTAGAGTTAGGGTGAGGGTTAGGATGAGGATTATAGTTATGATTAGGGTTAGGTTGAGGGCTAGGGTGAGGGTGAGGATTAGGGTTAGTGTTAGTGTAAGGTTTAAGGTTAGGGTTAGGTTTAGGGTGAGGGTTAGGATGAAGGTTAGGGTTACCGTGAGTTTGAGGTTTAGGGTTAGGGTGAGGGTTAGAGTTAGGATTAGGTTTAGGGTGAGGGTGAGTGTTAGCATTAGGGTTAGGGTTAGGTTTAGGTTTAGGGTTAGGATTAGTGTTAATTTTAGTGTTAGTTTTAGATTTATGTTGAGGGTGATGGTGAGGGTGAGGCTGAGGGTGAGGGTTAGGTTTAGGGTTAGGGTTAGGGTTAGGGTTAGTGTGAGGTTTAGGGTTAGATATAGGGTTAGGAGATGGTTGTGGGAGGGTTTGGATTAGGGTTACTGTTAGGGTTAGGGTGAGGGTGAGGGTTAGAGTTAGGGTTAGGGTTAGGGTTAGAGTGAGCTTTAGGGTTAGGGGTTGGGTTAGGGTTAGTGTTACGGTGAGTGTGAGGGTGCAGGTGAGTGTGAGGGTTAGGGTTAGGATTAGGTTTATGGTTAGGGTTATGGTGAGGGCTAGGGTAAGGGTGAGGATTAGGGTTAAGGTTAGGGTGAGGTTAGGTGTTAGGATTAGGTTTAGGGTTAGGGTGAGTGTGAGTTTTAGGGTTAGAGTTAGGGTTAAGGTGAGGCTGAGGGTGAGGGTTAGGGTTAGAGTGAGGGTTACTGTTAGGTTTAGGTTTAGGGTGAGGGTTAGGGTGAGGTTTAGGGTTTGGCTTAGGATTAGGCTTAGGTTTAGGGTTAGGGTGAGTGTGAGGGTTAGGGTTTGGGTTAGGCTAAGGCTTAGGGTTAGGCTGAGGGTGAGGGTGAGGTTGAGGGTTAGGGTTAGGGTGAGGGTTACGGTTAGGTTTAGGGTTTGTTGGAGGGTTAGGTCGAGGGTTAGGGTTAGGGTTAGTTTTAGGGTTAAATTTAGGGTGAGGGTTAAGTTGAGGTTTAGGATTAGTTTTAGAGTTAGTGTTAGGATTAGGGTTAGGGTGAGGGTGATTGTGAGGTTTATGGTTAGGCTTAGGCTTAGACTTAGGTTTAGACTGAGGGTGAGGGTGGGGCTCAGGATTAGAGTTAGGGAGATGGTTAGGGTTAGGGTTAGGGTGAGGGTTAGGATGAGGGTTAGGTTTAGGATTAGGGTTAGGGTGAGTGCTAGGTTGAGGGTGTGGGTTAGGTTAAGTGTTAGGCTTAGACTTAGGGTTAGGCTGAACGTTTCGTTGAGGATAAGGGTTAGGGTTAGGTTTAGGGTGAGATTTAGTGTTACGGTAGGTTTAGAGTTAGGGTGAGGTTGAGGGTGAGGTTTAGGGGTAGAGTTCGGGTTAGGGTGAGTGTTTGGATTTGGGTGGGGGTTAGGGTGGGGGTTACGGTAATGGTAAAGATGATGGTTAGACTGAGGGTGAGGGTTATTGTAAGGGTGAGAGTTAAAGTTAGGGTGAGCATTAGGGTTAGGGTTAGAGTGAAGGTGAGGGTTAGATTGAGGAAAAGTTTTAGGGTTAGTGTGAGGTTTAGGGTGAGGATGAGGGTTAGGGTGAGGGCTAAGGTGAGGATGAGGGTTAGGGTTAGTTTTAGGGTGAGGTTTAGGGTTAGGGTGATGGTTAGTGTTAGTGTGAGGGTTAGTGTTAGGGTTAGGGTTAGTGTTATGGTGAGGGTAATTGTTAGGATGAGGGTTAGTGTGAGGTTACGATTAGGGTTACTGTGAGGGTGAGGGTAATTGTTAGGGTCAGAGTTTGGGATAGGGTGAGGGTTATGGTAAGGTTGAGGGTTAGGATTATGGTTACGGTTATTGTTAGGGTTAGGTTTGGGATTAAGGTTACAGTGAGTATGAGGGTGAGGGCTAGGGTTAGGGTTAGGGTGAAGTTAGGGTTTCCGTTAGGGTTAGAGTTAGGTTTTGGGTGAGGGTGAGGTTTAGGGTTAGAGTTAGGGTTAGGGTAAGGGTTTGGTTGTGGGTTAGGTTAGGGTTAGTGTTATGGTTAGGGTTGGGGTGAGAGTTAGTAGGAGGTTTAGGTTTAGGGTTAGGGTTAGGGTGAGGGTGAGGGTTAGGGTGAGGGTGAGGGTTAGGGTTAAGGTTAGGATTAGTATTAGGGTTAGGGTTAGGGTGAGAGTGAGTGTTAGGGTTAGGGTGAGGGTGAGGTTTAGGGTTATGGTGAGGGTTAGGATGAGGGTTAGGGTTAGGATTAGGGTTAGGGTGAGGGCTAGGGTGAGGGTGAGGTTTAGGGTTAGTGTTAGGGTTAAGGTAAGGGTGAGTTTTAGGGTTAGAGTTAGGTTTAAGGTGAGGCTGCGGGTGAGGGTGAGGGTTAGGGTTAGGATTAGGATTAGGGTAAGGGTTAGGGTGAGTGTGAGGGTTAGTTTTAGTGTTAGGATTAGACTTAGGTTTACACTGAGAGTTAGGGTGAGGGTGAGGGTAAGGTTTAGGATTAGGGTTAGGGTGAGGGTGAGTGTGTGAGTTAGGGTTAGGCTTAGGTTTATGCTTAGGGTTAGGGTGAGGGTGAGGTTGAGGGTGAGGTTTAGGGTTAGGGTGAGGGTTAGGGTAAGGGTTAGGGGGAGGGATAGAATAATGGTTAGGATTAGGATTATGGTTAGGGTGAGGGCTATGGTGAGTTTGAGGTTTAGGGTTAGGGTTAGGGTGAGGGTTAGGGTTAGGGTGAGAGTTGGGATTCAGGTTAAGTTTATGTTTAGGGTAAGGGTTAGCGTAAGGGTTATGGTGAGGGTGACGGTTAGGGTTAGTTTGAGGGTTAGGGTTAGTTATTAGCGTTAGGGTGAGGGTGAGGGTGTGGATTAGGGTTAGTGTTAGGGTGAGGGTTAGGATGAGGGTTAGGATTAGGGTTAGGCTGAGGGTGAGGTTTAGGGTTAGAGTTAGGGTAAGGGTGCGGCTGAGGTTGAGGGTTAGGTTTAGGGTTAGTGTTAGAGTTAGGGTTAGGGTGAGGGTTAAGGAGAGGGTGAGGTTTAGGCTTAGGGTTAGGATTAGGATTAGGGTAATGGTTAGGGTGAGTGTTAGGTTTAGGGTTAGGGTTAGGCTTAGGCTTAGGGTTAGGCTGAGGGAGAGGGTGAGGGTGAGGGTTAGCTTTAGGTTGAGGTTTAGGGTTAGGGTTAGCTTGAGAGTTAGGGTTCAGGTTAAGTTAAGGGTTAGGGTGAGGGTTACGGTTAGGGTTATGGTTAGGTTTACGGTTAGCGTGAGGGTTAGGGTTAGGTTGAGGGTTACAGTTAGGTTAGGGTGAGGGTTAGGATTAGGGTTAGTGTTAGGGTAAGGTTTAAGGTTAGGGTTAGGTTTAGGGTGAGGGTTAGGATGAAGGTTAGGGTTACCGTGAGTTTGAGGTTTAGGGTTAGGGTGAGGGTTAGGGTTACGTTTAGGGTTAGGGTGAGGGTGAGTGTTAGCATTAGGGTTAGGGTTAGGGTTAGGTTTAGGGTTAGTGTGAGGTTTAGGGTTAGATATAGGGTTAGGAGAGGGTTAGGGGGAGGGTTTGGTTTAGGGTTAGTGTTACTGTTACGGTGATGGTAAGTGTTAGAGTTAGGGTTAGGGTTAGGTTTAGAGTGAGCTTTAGGGTTAGGGGTTGGGTTAGGGTTAGAGTTACGGTGAGGGTGAGGGTACGGGTGAGTGTGAGGGTTAGGGTGAGTTTTAGGTTTAAGTTTAGGGTGAAGGCTAGGGTGAGGATGAGGTTTAGGGTTAGGTTGAGGGTAAGGTTTAGTGTTAGGGTTAGGGTTAGGGTTAGGGTGAGTGTGAGGTTTAGGTTTATAGTTAGGGTTAAGGTGAGGCTGAGAGTGAGGGTTAGGGTTAGGGTTAGGGTTACTGTTAAGTTTAGGTTTAGGGTGAGGGTTAGCGTGAGGTTTAGGGTTTGGGTTAGGATTAAGCTTAGGGTTAGTGTTAGGGTGAGTGTGAGGGTTAGGGTTTGGGTTAGGCTTAAGCTTAGGGTTAGGCTGAGGGTGAGGGTGAGGTTGAGGGTTAGGATTAGGGTGAGGGTTACGGTTAGGTTTAGGGTGAGTGTTAGGTTTTGGTTAATTTTAAGGTTAGGGTGAGGATGAGGGTTAAGATTAGGGTTAGGGTGAGGACTAGGGTGAGAGTGAGGGTTAGGGTTAGTGTTAGGGTAAGGTTTAGGGTTAGGATTAGGATTTGGGTGAGGGTTAGGATGAGGGTTAGGGTTACGGTGAGGGTTAGAGTTAGCTTGAGGTTTAGGGTTAGGATTAGTGTTAGGGTTGGGTGAGTGTTAGGATTATGTTTAGGATTTCGGTTAAGGTTAGGTTTAGGGTTAGGATTAGTGTTATTTTTAGGGTTAGGTTTAGAGTTATGGTGAGGGTGAGGTTGAGGGTGAGGGTGAGGATTAGTGTTTGGGTTAGGGTCAGGTTTAGAGTTAGGGTTAGGATTAGGATAAGGGTGAGGGAGAGTTTTAGTTTTAGATATAGGGTTAGGGGGAGGGTTACTTTTAGGGTTAGGGTTAGGGTTAGTGTTAGGGTTAGGGTAAGGTTGAGGGTTAGGTTGAGGTTTATGGTAAGGGTGAGTGTTAGGGTTAGAGTTAGGCTTATGCTTAGGGTTAGGCTGAGGGTGAGGTTGGGGGTGAGGATTAGGGTTAGGGTGATGGCTGGGGTTAGGTTAGTGTGAGGATTAGGAGGAGGGTTAGGTTAGGATTAGGGTTAGGCTGAGGGTGAAGTTGAGGTTATTGTTAGGGTGAGGGTTAGGTTTAGGGTTAGGGTGAGAGTTAGGGTTTGGGTTAAGTTTAGGGTTAAGTTGAGGGTTAGGGTAAGGGTTACGGTGAGGGTGAGGGTTAGGGTTAGGTTGAGGGTTAGGGTTCGGATTAGGGTTAGGGTGAGTGTGACAGTGAGGGTTAGGTTTAGTGTTAGGGTTAGGGTTAGGATTAGGGTTAGGGTGAGGGCTAGGGTGAGGGTGAGATTCAGGGTTAGGGTTAGTGTTAGGGTTAGGGTGAGGGTGAGGTTTAGTGTTAGAGTTAGGGTTAGGTTTAGGCTGAGGGTGAGGGTTAGGGTTAGGGTTAGTGTTAGAGTTAGGTTTATGATGAGGGTTAGGGTGAGAGTGAGGGTTCGGCTTAGTGTTAGGATTAGTATACGGGTTAGGGTGAGGGTGAGGGTGAGGGTTAGGGATAGGGTAAGGCTTAGTGGTAGGGTTAGTTTGAGATTTAGTGTTCGGGTTAAGTTTAGTGTTAGGGTGAGGGTTAGGGTTAGGGTTAAGGTGAGCGTGAGGGTTAGGGTTAGGTTGAAGGTTAGGGTTAGGCTTAGGATTAGGGTGAGGGGTAGGGTTAGGGTTAGGGTGAGTTTTAGGGTGAGGTTTGAGTTATAGTTAGGTTTAGGGGTAGGGTTAGGTTGAGGGTTAGGGTTAGTGTTAAGGTTAGGGTGAGGTTTAGGGTTAGGGTTAAGGTTATTGTTAGTGTTATGTTTAGGGTGAAGTTTGCCGTGAGGGTGAGGCTGTGGGTGAGGGTCATGGTTATGGTTATGGTTAGGGTTAGTGTTAGTGTTATTGTTAGGGTTAGGGTTAGAGTTAAGGTTAGGTTGAGGGTGAGGGTGAGTGTTAGGTTTAGGGTGTGTTTTAGGATGAGGTTTAGGGTTAAGATTTGAGTTAGGTTTAGGGTGAGGGTGAGGTTTAGGGTTAGAGTTAGATTTGAGGGGCGGTTAGGGTGAGGTTTAGGGTTAGTGTTAGGATGAAGGTGAGGGTTAGGTTGAGGTTTAGGGATAGGGTTAGGTTTAGGATTAGGGTTAGGATGAGGGTGAGTGTGAGGGTTAGGGTGAGGGTTAGGCTTAGGCTTAGGGTTTGTCTGAGGGTGATGGTGGGGGTGAGGATTAAAGTTAGGGTGATGGTAAGGGTTAAGGTTAGTGTTATTGTTAGGGTTAGGTTTAGAGTTAGGATTAGGGTGAGGGTGAGTTTTAGGGGTAGAGATAGGGTTAGGGTGAGTGTTAGGCTTAGGGTGAGTGTTAGAGTGGGGGTGACGGTAAGGGTAAAGGTGAGGTTTAGGCTGTGGGTGAGGTTTACGGTAAGGGTTAGGGTTACCGTTAGGGTGAGGGATAGTTTTAGGGTTAGGGTGAAGGTGAGGGTTAGGGTTAGATTGAGGATTAGTGTTAGGGTTAGTGTGAGGTTTAGGGTGAGGATGCGGGTTAGGGTTAGGGTGAGGTCTAGGGTGAGGATGAGAGTTAGGGTTAGTGTTAGAGTGAGGTTTAGGGTTAGGGTGATGGTTAGGGTTAGTGTTAGGGTGAGGTTAAGTGTTAGGTTTAGGGTTAGGATTAATGTGAGGGTTAGCCTTAAGGTGAGGGTTAGGGTGAGGGTGAGTTTTAGGGTTAGGGTTTGGATTAGGTATAGGTTTAGGGTTAGGGTGAGTGTGTGGTTTAGGGTTAGCGTTAGTGTTAGGCTTAGGGTTAGGCTGAGGGTGAGGGTGAGGGTTATTGTTAGAGTGAGGGTTAGGGTTAGGGTTAGGGTGAGAGTTAGGTTTTGGTTTAAGTTTAGTGTTAGAGTGAGGATTAGGGTAAGGGTTACAGTAAGGGTGAGGGTTCGTTTTAGGTAGAGGGTTAGGGTTAGGGTTAGGGTGAGGTTCAGGATGAGGATTAGGGTTTGGATTAGGTTTAGGGTGAGGGCTAGGGTGAGGGTGAGGTTTAGGGTTAGGGTAAGGGTGAGGTTTAGGTTTAGGTTTAGGGTTACGTATAGGGTGAGGGTGAGGTTTAGGGTTAGAGTTAGGGTTAGGTTGAGGCTGAGGGTGAGGGTTAGGGTTAGGGTTAGTGTTAGAGTTAGGTTTACGGTGAGGGTTAGGGTGAGAGTGAGGGTTAGGCTTAGTGTTAGTATTAGGATTAGGGTAAGGGTTAGCATGAGGGTGAGGGTGAGGGTGAGGATGAGGGTTAGGGATAGGGTAAGGTTTAGGGATAGGGTTAGTTTGAGATTTAGGGTTCGGGTTAAACTTAGGGATAGGGTGATGGTTAGGGTTAGGGTTAGTGTTAGTGTTATTGTTAGGGTTAGGGTTAGAATTAAGGTTAGGTTGAGGGTGAGTATGAGTGTTAGGGTTAGGGTGATTTTTAGGGTGAGGTTTAGGTTTAGGGTTAGGGTTAGGGCTCGAGTGAGTGTGAGGGTTACAGTTAGAGTTAGGGTTGAAGAGAGGGTTAGGGTGAGATTTAGGGTTAGGTTTAGGATGAGGGTGAGGGTTAGGTTGAGGTTTAGGTATAGGGTTAGTTTTAGGATTAGGGTTAGGGTGAGGGGGAGTGTGAGGGTTAGGGTGAGGTTTAGGCTTAGTCTTATGGTTAGGCTGAGGGTGATGGTGGGTGTACGGATTAAGGTTATGGTGATGGTAAGGGTTAGGGTGGGTGTGACGGTAAGGGTAACGTGAGGTTTAGGCTGAGGGTGAGGGTTACGCTAAGGGTTAGTGTTAGGGTTAGGGAGAGGGATAGGGTTTGGGTTAGGGTGAGGGTGAGGGTTAGATTGAGGATAAGTGTTAGGGTTAGTGTGAGGTTTAGGGTGAGGATATGGGTTAGGATTATGGTGAGGTCTAGGGTGAGGATGAGGGTTATGGTTAGTGTTAGGGTGAGGCTTAGCGTTAGGGTGATGGTTAGGTTAGTGTTAGGGTGAGGTTTAGTGTTAGGTTTAGGGATAGGATTAATGTTAGGGTTAGGCTTAAGGTGAGGGTTAGGGTGAGGGTGAGGTTTAGGGTTTGGGTTAGGATTAGGAATAGGGTTAGGGTTAGGGTGAGTGTGAGGTTTAGGGTTAGCGTTATGGTTAGGCTTCGGGTTAGGCTGAGGGTGAGTGTGAGGGTGAGGGTTATTGTTAGGGTGAGGTTTAGGTTTAGGGTTAGGGTGAGAGTTAGGGTTCCGGTTAAGTTTAGGGTTAGAGTGAGGATTAGGGTAAGGGTTACAGTGAGGATGAGGGTTAGGGTTAGGTTGAGGGTTAGGGTTAGGCTTAGGATTAGCGTTAGGGTTCAGATTAGGTTTAGGGTGAAGGCTAGGGTGACGGTGAGATTTAGGTTTAGGGTTAGGGTGAGGTTTAGGTTTAGGTTTAGTGTTAGGGATAGGGTGAAGGTGAGGTTTAGGGTTAGAGTTAGGGTTAGGTTGAGGCTGAGGGTGAGGGTTAGGGTTAGGGTTAGTGTTAGAGTTAGGGATATGGTGAGGTTTAGGGTGAGAGTGAGGTTTAGGCTTAATGTGAGGATTACGATTAGGGTAAGGGTTTGGGTGAGGGTGAGGGTGAGGTTTAGGTTAGGGTAAAGTTTAGGGGTAGGGTTAGGGTGAGATTTAGGGTTCTGGTTAAGTTTAGGGTGAGTGTGAGGATTACGGTTAGGGTTACGGTGAGCGTGAGGGTTAGGGTTAGGTTGAGGGTTAGGGTTAGGCTTAGGATTAGGGTTAAGGTTATGGTTAGGATTAGGGTGAGGTTTAGGGTGAGGTTTTGGGTTAGAGTTAGGTTTAGGGGCAGGGTTAGGGTGAGGTTTAGGGTTAGGGTTAGTGTTAAGGTTAGGGTGAGGTTTACGGTTAGGGTTAGGGTTTGGGTTATTGTTAGTGTTATGGTTAGGGTGAAGTTTGCGGTGAGGGTGAGGCTGCGGGTGAGGGTTATGGTTATGGTTATGGTTATAGTTAGTGTTAGTGTTATTGTTTGGGTTAGGGTTAGATTTAAGTTTAGGTTGAGGGTGAGGATGAGTGTTAAGGTTATGGTGAGTTTTAGGTTGAGGTTTAGGGTTAGGGTTAGGGTTAGGTTGAGGGTGAGGTTTAGGGTTAGAGTTAAGGTTAAGGGGAGGTTTAGGGTTAGGTTTAGGCTTAGGGTTAAGATGAGGGTGAGGGTTAGGTTGAGGTTTAGGGATAGGGTTAGGTTAAGGATTAGGGTTAGGGTGAGGGTGAGTATGAGGGTTAGGGTGAGGCTTAGGGTTAGACTGAGGCTGATGTTGGGGGTGAGGATTAAGGTTAGGCTGATGGTAAGGGTTAGGGTTAGTGTTATTGTTAGTGTTAAGTTTAGAGTAAGGATTAGGGTAAGGGTGAGGTTTAGCGGTAGAGATAGGGTTAGGGTGAGGGTTAGGCTTAGGGTGAGGGTTAGGTTGGGTGTGAGGGTAAGGGTAAAGGTGAGGGTTAGGCTGAGGGTGAGGTTTACGGTAAGGGTTAGGGTTAGGGTTAGGGGGAGGGATAGGGTTAGGGTTAGGGTGAGGGTGAGGGTTAGGGTTAGATTGAGGATTAGTGTTAGGGTTAGTGTGAGGTTTAGAGTGAGGATGCGGGTTAGGATTAGGGTGAGTTCTAGGGTGAGGATGAGGTATAGGGTTAGTGTTAGGGTGAAGTTTAGGGTTAGGGTGATGTTTAGGGTTAGTGTTAGGGTGAGGATTAGTGTTAGGGTTTAGGTTAGGATTAATGTTAGGGTTAGGCTTAAGGTGAGGGTTAGGTTGAGGGTGAGGATTATGGTGAGGGTTAGGACGAGGTTTAGGGTTAGAATTAGGGTTAGGATGAAGGCTAGGGTGAGGGTGAGGTTTAGGGTTAGTGTTAGGGTGACGTTTAGGGTTAGGGTTACGGTTAGGGATAGGGTGATGGTGAGGTTTAGGTTTAGAGTTAGGGTTTGGGTGAGGCTGAGGGTGAGTTTTAGGTTCAGTGTTAGTGTTAGATATAGGGTTTCAGGGAGGGTTTGGGTGAGGGTGAGGGTTAGGCTTAGTGTTAGGATTAGGATTAGGGTAAGGCTTAGGGTGAGTGTGAGGATTAGGGTTACTGAGAGCGTGATTGTTAGGTTTAGGTTGAGGGTTAGGGTTAGGCTTAGGATTAGGGTGAGGGTTAGGGTTAGGGTAAGGTTTAGGGGTAGGGTTAGGGTGAGAGTTAGGTTTCAGGTTAAGTTTAGGGTTAGGGTGAGGGTTAGGTAGGGTTACAGTGAGCATGAGGGTTAGGGATAGGTTGAGGGTTAGGGTTAGGCTTAGGATTAGGGTGAGAGTTAGGGTTAGGGTTAGGGTGAGGTTTAGGGTGAGCTTTTGGATTAGGGTTAGGGTTAGGGTTATAGTGAGGGTGAGGTTTAGTGTTAGCGTTAGGTTTAGGGACAGGGTTAGGGTGAGGTTTAGGGTTACGGTTACAGTGAGCTTGGGTGTTAGGGTTAGGTTGAGTTTTAGGGTTAGGCTTAGGATTAGGGTGAGGGTGAGGTTTAGGGTTAGAGTTAGGTTTAGGGGCAGGGTTAGGGAGAGGTTTACGGTTAGGGTTAGTGTTAGGGTTAGGGTTAGATTTAGGGTTAGGGTTGTTGTTTGGTTTAGGGTTATTGTTAGTTTTATTGTTAGTGTTAAGTTTGCGGTGAGGGTGAGGCTGAGGGTGAGGGTTATGGTTAGGGTTAGGTTTAGGGTTAGGGTTAGTGTTATATTTAGGGTTAGAGTTAGAGTTAAGGGTAGGTTGAGGGTGAGGGTGAGGATTAGGTTTAGGGTGAGGTTTAGAGTGAGGTTTAGGGTTAGGGTTAGGGTTAGGGTTAGGGTGAGGATGATGTTTTGGGGTAGAATTAGGGTTAGGGGGAGGGTTAGGGGGAGGTTTAAGTTTCGGGTTAGGGTGAGGATGAGGGTTCGCTTGAGTTTCAGGGTTAGGTTTAGGTTTAGGATTAAGGTTCAGGTGAGGGTGAGTGTGAGGGTTAGGGTGAGGGTTATGCTTAGGCTGAGGGTTAGGCTGAGGGTGAGGGTGGGGTGAGGATTAGGGTTAGGCGGATGGTAAGGGTTAGGGTTAGTGTTATTTTTAGGGTTTGGGTTAGAGTTACTCTGAGGGTGAGGGTGGGGGTGAGGGTTAGTTTTAGGGTTAGTGTGAGGTTTAGGTTTAGGGTTATTGTTAGGGTTATTGTGAGGGTGAGGTTTAGGGTTAGGTATAGGGTTAGGGGGAGGGTTAGGGGGAGGGTGAGGGTTAGGGTTAGGGTTATGGTGAGTTTGAGGATTAGGTTGAGGTTTAGGTTTAGGGTTAGGGTTAGGGTTAGTGTGAGGGTTAGTGTTAGGGTTAGGGTTAGTTTTATGGTGAGGGTAAGGGTGAGGATTATGGTTAGGGTGAGGGTTAGGGTTAGGATTATTGTTAGGGTAATTCTGAGTTTGAGGGTGAGTGTGAGTGTTAAGGTTACGGTGATTTTTAGGGTGAGGTTTAGGGTTAGGGTTAGGGTTAGGGTTGGGCTGAGTGTGAGGTTTAGGGTTAGAGTTAAGGTTGAAGAGATTTAGGGTTAGGGTTCGGATGAGGGTTCATATGAGGATTAGGGTTTGGATTAGAGTTAGGGTGAGGGCTAGGGTGATGGTGACGTTTAGGTTTACTGTTGGGGTGAGTTTTAGGTTTAAGGTGAGGGTTAGGATGAGAGTTAGGGTTACCGTGACATGAGGGTTAGTGATAGGGTGAGGGTGAGGGTTAGAATTAGGGTTAGGGTGAGGGTGAGTTTTAAGATTAGGGTTAGTGTTAAGTTTAGTGTTAGGATTAGTGTTATTGTTAGGGTTAGGGTTAGACTTACAGTGAGGGTGAGGGTGAAAGTGAGGGTGAAGGTGAGGGTTAGGGTGAGGGTTTGGGTGAGGTTTATGGTTAGGGTTATTAATAGGGTTAGGGTGAGGGTTAGGGTTATGTTTAGGGCTAGGTTTAGTGTTATTGTTAGGGTTAGGGTTACAGTTACGAATAGGTTGAGGGTGAGGGTGAGGGTTAGGCTTAGGCTGAGGTTTAGGGTGAGCTTTAGCTTTAGTTTTATGGTTAGGGTTAGGTTGAGGATGAGGTTTAGTGTTAGAGTTAGGTTTAGGGGGAGGGTTAGGGTGTGGATTAGGGTTAGGGTTAGTGTTTGGGTTAGGGTGAGGGTGAGGGTTAGGTTGAGGTTTAGGGATAGGGTTAGGGTGATTGTGAGTGTGAGGGTTAGGGTGAGGGTAATCCTTAGGCTTAGGTTTGGGCTGAGGATGAGGTTGAGGGTGAAGGTTTGGGTTAGGGTGATGGTTAGGGTAAGGTTTAGAGGGAGGGTTAGGATGAGAGTTAGGGGTAGGATTAGGGTTAGGGTGACGGCTAGGGTTAGGGTGAGGTTTAGGGTTAGGTTTAGGGTGAGGGTTAGGGTTAGGTTTAGGGTGAGAGTTAGGATTCGAGTTAAGTTTATGTTTAGGGTGAGGGTTAGGGTAAGGGTTACGGTGAGGGTTAGGGTTAGGGTTAGGTTGAGGGTTAGGGTTTGTGTTAGGGTGAGGGTTAGGATTAGTGTTAGGGTGAGGGTTAGGATGAGGATTAAAGTTACGATTAGGGTTAGGTTGAGGGCTAGAGTGAGAGTGAGGATTAGGTTTAGTGTTAGGGTAAGCATTAAGTTTAGGGTTAGGTTTAGGGGGAGGGTTAGGATGAGAGTAAGGGTTACAGTGAGAGTGAGGGTTAGTGTTAGGGTGAAGGTTAGGGTTAGGATTAGGGTTAGGGTGAGGGTGAGTGTGAGTAGTAGGGTTAGGTTTAGGGTTAGGGTTAGGGTTAGAATTAGTGTTATTGTTAGGGTTAGGGTTAGAGTTATGGTGAGGGTGAGGGTTAGGTTTAGGGTTAGGTTGAGGTTTAGGTTTAGGCTTTGGAGTAGGGTTAGGGTGAGGGTTAGGTTTAGGGTTAGGTTTAGGATTAGTTGGAAGGTTAGTTCGAGGGTTAGGGTTAGGGTTAGTTTTAGGGTTAAGGTTAGGGTTAGGTTTAGGTTGAGGTTTAGGGTTAGTGTTAGAGTTAGGGTTAGGATTGGTGTTAGGGTGAGGGTGAGTGTGAGGGTTAGGGTTAGGCATAGGCTTAGGCTTAGGGTTAGGCTAAGGGTGAGGGTGGGAGTGAGGATTAGATTTAGGGTGATTGTTAGGGTTAGTGTTAGGATGAGGGTTAGGATGAGGATTAGGGTTAGGATTAGGGTTAGGGTGACGGTGAGGATTAGTGTGAGCGTTAGTGTTAAGTTAGTGTTAGGGTTAGGCTTAGTGTTAGGCTGAGGGTTTCGTTTAGGGTGAGGGTTAGGGTTATGGTTAGGGTGAGCTTTAGTATTAGGGTTAGGGTTAGATTTAGGGTTAGGGTGAGTGTGAGGTTTAGGGGTAGAATTAGGGTTAGGGTGAGGGTTAAGTTTAGGGTGAGGTTTAGGGTGGGGGTGATGGTAAGTGTAAAGATGAGGTTTAGACTGAGAGTTAGGGTTATGATAATGGTGAGGGTTAGTGTTAGGGTGAGGGTTAGTGTTAGGGTGAGTGTGAGGGTTAGATTGAGGATAAGTGTTAGGGTTAGTGTGAGGTTTTGTGTGAGGATGAGGGTTAGTGTTAAGGTGAGGGTAAGTGTTAGGGTGGGGGTTAGGTTTAGGGTGAGGGTTATGGTTAGGGTGAGGGTTCAGGTTAGGATTAGGGTTATTGTTAGCCTTTCGTTTAGGGTTACAGTTACGGTGAGAGTGAGGGTGAGGTTTAGGATTAGGGTTAGGGTTAGTGTTAGGCTGAGGGTAAGTTTTAGGATGAGGGTTAGGGTTAGTGTGAAGGTTATGGTAAGGGTGAGGTTTAGGGTTAGGGTTATGGTTACGTTGAGCTTAAGGGTTAGGGTTAGGTTGAAGGTTAGGTTTAGGGTTAGGGTGAGGTTAGGGTTAGTGTGAGGGTTAGAGTTGGAGTTAGGGTTAGTGTTACGGTGAGGGTAAGTATTAGGGTCAGGGTTTGGGTTAGGATGAGGGTTATGGTTAGGTTGAGGGTTAGGATTAGGGTTAGGGTTATTGTTAGGGATAGGTTTATGTTTAAGGTTACAGTGAGGGTGAGGGTGAGGGTTAAGTTTAGGGTTAGGGTGAGTTTTAGGGTTTGCGTTAGGGTTAGAGTTAGGTTTTGGGTGAGGGTGAGGTTTAGGTTTAAATTAGGGTTAGGGTGAAGGTTAGGTTGAGGGTTAGGGTTAGGGTTAGTGTTAGGGTTAGAGTTAGGGTGAGAGTTAGTGGGAGGGTTAGGGTTAGGGTTAGGTTTAGGATTAGGTTTAGGGTTAAGTTGAGTGTGTGTGATAGGGTTAGGTTTAGGCTTAGGCTTAGGTTTAGGATGAGGGTGAGGTTGAGGGTGAGGGTTAGGGTTAGGGTGAGGTTTAGGGTAAGGGTTAGTTGGAGGGTTAGGATGAGTGTTAAGGTTAGGATTAGGGTTAGGGTGAGGGCTAGGGTGAGGGTGAGGTTTAGGGTTAGGGTTAGGGTGAGGTTTAGGGTTAGGATTAGGGTGAGAGTTAGGGTTTGGTTTAAGTTTACGGTTAGGTTGAGGGTTCGGGTAAGGGTTATATTCAGGGTAAGGGTTGGGTTAGGTTGAGGGTTAGGGTTAGGATTAGGGTTAGGGTGAGTGTGAGGGTAAGGGTTAGAGTTAGTGTTAGGGTGAAGATTAGGATGAGGGTTAGGGTGAGGGCCAGGGTGAGGTTGAGTTTTCGTGTTAGAGTTAAGGTGAAATTTAGGGTTAGGGTTAGGGTTAGTGTTAGGTTGAATGTGAGATTTAAGGTTAGAATTAGGGTTAGGGTGAGGCTGAGCGTGAGGGTTGGGTTAGGGTTAGGGTTAGAGTTTGGGTTAGGGTGAGGGTTACGTCGAGGTTTAGGGTTAGGGTTAGTGTTAGGTTTAAGTTTAGGGTGAGGGTTAGCTTGAGGTTTAGGTTTAAGGTTAGGATGAGTGTGAGGTTTAGTGTTAGGGTTAGGCTTAGGCTTAAGTTTAGGCTGAGGGTGTGGGTGATGGTTAGGGTTAGGTTGAGTGTTAGGGGCAGGGTTAGGGTGAAATTTAGGGTTCAGGTTAAGTTTAGGGATAGGGTGAGGGTTAGGGTTAGGGTTATGGTGAGGGTTAGGATGAGGATTAGGGTTAGGATTATGCTTAGTGTGAGGGCTAGGGTGAGGGTGAGGGCTAGGGTTAGTGTTTGAGTGAGGTTTAGGATTAGGGTTAGGGGTAGGATGAGGGTTAGGGTTACGGTTTGAGTGAGGTTTAGGGGTAGGGTGAGTGTTAGGGTTAGGATTTGGGTTAGGGTTAGGGTGAGTTTTAGGGTTACATTTATGGTTAGGGTAGTTTTAGGTAGAGGATTAGGGTTAGGTGTAATGTTAGGGTTAAGGTTAGTGTTAGGGTTAGGGTCAGGGTTATGGTTAGGGTTAGCTTTAGGGTTAGGGTGAGGATTAGGTTGAGATTTAGGGTTGGGGTTAGTTTTTGCGTTAGGGTTAAGGTGAGTGTGAGGGTTAGGGTTAGGGTGACGCTTAGGCTTAGGGCTAAGCTGAGGGTGAGGGTTAGGATGAGGATTAGGGTTAGGGTGAGCGTTAGTTTGAGGGTGATATTAAGTGTAAAAGTGAGGGTTAGGCTGAGGGTGAGGGTTAAGATAAGATTGAGGGTTAGGTTTAGGGTGAGGGTTTGGGTAAGGGTTCGGGTTAGGTTTAGGGTGAGGGTTAAATTGAAGATTAGGGTTAGGGTTAGTGTGAGGTTTAGGGTGAGGATGAGGATTAGGGTTAGCCTGAGGGTGAGGGTTAGAATTAGGGTTAGCGTGATGGATAATGTGAGGGTGAGGGTTAGGGTTAGGGTTAGGGTTAGGGTGAGGTTTAGGATTAGGGTGAGAGTTAGGGTTAGTGTGAGGGTTAGGGTTAGTGTTAGGGGAGGGTAATTGTTAGGTTGAGGGTTAGGTTTAGGGTGAGGTTTATGATTAGGGTTAGGTTTGGGGTTACATTTACGTGGAGGGTGAATGTGAGGGTTAGGGTTAGGCTGACGTTTAGTGTTAGGGTTAGGGTTAGATTTAGGGTTAGGGGGAGGGTGAGGTTTAGGGGTAGAGTTAGGGTTAGGGTGGGGGTTAGGGTGAGGGTTAGGATTAGGGTGAGGGTTAGCGTGGGGGTGACGGTAAGGGTAAAATTGAGGGTTAGGCCGAGGATGAAGGTTAGGGTTAGGGTGAGGGCTAGGGTGAGGATGAGGGTTAGGGTTATTGTTAGGGTGAGGTTTAGGGTTAGAGTGATGGTTAGGGTTGGTGTGAGGGTTATTGTTAGGGTTCGGGTTAATGTTAGGATGCGGGTTAGTCTTAGGGTGAGGGTTATGGTTAGAGTGAGGTTCAGGGTTAGTTTTAGGGTTAGAGTTAGGGTTAGTGTGAGGGTTAGGGTTATGGTGAGGGTAAGGTTGACGGTTAGGGTTGGGGTTAGGATGAGGTTTAGATTTAGGTTTGGGGTTAGAGTTAGGTTAGGGTGAGGGTGAGGTTTAGGGTTGGAGTTAGGGTTAGTGTTAGGGTTAGGGTTAGGGTGAGGGTGAGGGTTAGGGTTAGGCTTAAGCTTAGGCTTAGGCTTAGCCTGAACATGAGGGTTAGGGTTAGTGTTAGGGTGAGTGTTATTGTTAGGGTGAGGGTTAGTGTTAGGGTTAGGGTTAGAGTTAGGTTTAGTGTTAGCGTTAGGGTTACGGTGAAGGTAAGGGTGAGGCTTACGGTTGGGGTTAGGATTCGGTTTAGGATTAGGTTTAGGGTTAGAGTTTGGTTTAGGGTGTGTGTAAGGTTTAGGGTTAGAGTTAGGGTTAGGGTTAGTGTTAGGGTTAGGTTAGGATGAGTGTTAGGTTTAACATGAGGTTTAGGGTGAGGGCTATTGTGAGGGTGAGGTTTAGGGTTAGGGTTAGCTGAGGTTTAGGGTTAGGGTTAGGGTTAGGGTTAGGGTGAGGGTTAGGTTTAGGGTTAGAGTTAGGGTTAGAGTGAGGCTGAGGGTGAGGGTTAGGTTTAGGTTTAGTGTTAGATTTAGGGTTAGGGTGAGGGTTAGTTTGAGGTTGAGGGTTAGGCTTAGAGTTAGGATTAGGATTAGGTTAAGGGTTACAGTGAGTGTGAGGGTTAGGTTTAGGGTTAGGGTTAGGCTTAAGGTTAGGTTGATGGTGAGGGTTAGGGTGAGGGTTAGGGTTAGGGTTAGGTTGAGAGTTAGGGTTCGGGTTAAGTTTAAGGTTAGGGTGAAGGTTAGGTTTAGGGTTAGGGTGAGGGCTAGGATGAGAGTTAGGATTAGGGTGAGCGTGAGTGTTAGGATTAGGGTTAGGGTTAGGGTTAGGCTTAGGATTAGTGTTATTGTTAGGGTTAGGTTTGAGTTACCGTGAGGGTGAGGGTGAGGGTGAGGGTTAGGGTGAGGTTTAGGTTTAAGGTAAGTGTTAGGGTTAGGGTGAGGTTGAGGTTTAGGGTTAGATTTCCGGTTATAGGGAGGGTTAGGTAGAGGGTTTGGGTTAGGGTTGGTGTTAGGGTTAATGCTAGAGTGAGGGTTAGGTTGAGGTTTAGGGTTAGGGTTAAGTTTAGGATTAGGGTTAGGCTGAGGGTGAGGGTGAGGGTTACTGTTAGGCTTAGGCTTAGGTTTAGGCTGAGGGTGAGGGTGGGTGTGAGGATTAGGTTTATGGTGATGGTTAGGTTTAGGGTTAGGTGAGGGTTAGGGTGAGGGTGAGTGTTAGGGTAAGGCTTAGACTTAGGCTTAGGGTTGGGTTGAGCTTGAGATTGATGGTGAAGGTTAGGCTTAGGGTGATGGTTAGGTTTACGATTAGGGTGAGTGTTAGGATGAGATTTAGGGTTAGGGGAGGGTCAGGGTGAGGATGATGGTAAGGGTAATGGTGACCTTTACACTGAGGGTGTGGGTTAAGATAGGGGTGAGGGTTAGGGTTAGGTTTAGGCTTAGGTTTAGGGTTAGGGTGAAGGTTAGATTGAGTATTAGGTTTAGGGTTAGTGTGAGGTTTAGGGCGAGGCTGAGGTTCAGGGTTAGGTTGAAGGCGAGGGTTAGAATTAGGGTTAGTGTGAGGGCTAGTGTGAGGGTGAAAGTTAGTATTAGGTTTAGGTTTAGGGTGAGGTTTTAGGTGAGGGTTAGGGTTAGGGATGTGGTTAGGTTTAGGATTAGGGTTATGGTGAGGGTGAGTGTGAGGGTTAAGGTTAGAGTTATGCTTAGGGTTTGAGTGAGGGTTAGGGTTAGGGTTTGGGTAAGGGTGAGGGTGAGGCTAAGGATTAGGGTTAGGTTTAGTGTTAGGTTTAGGGTTAGGGTTATTTTTAGGTTTAGGCTTAGGGTTAGGATTATGCTGAGGGTTAGGGTTAGCCTTAGCCTTAGGCTTAGGTTAGGCTGAGGGTGAGGGTGAGGGTGGGGATGCGGATTAGGGTTAGGGTTAGGTTTAGTGTTATTGTTAGGTTTAGGGTTAGAGTTACGGTGAGGTTGACGGTGAGGGTGAGGGTTCGGGATAGGGTGAGGTTTAGGGTGAGGTTTAGGTTTAGGGTTAGGGTGAGGTTTAGGTTTTGGGTGAGGGCTACGGTGAGGGTTAGGGTTAGAGTGAGTGTGAGGGATAAGGTAAGGGTTTCGGTTAGGTAAGTGTTAGGGTTTGGTTTGGGGTGAGGTTTAGGGTTAGGGTTAGGGTGAGGGTGAGTGTTCGGTTTCGGGTGAGTGTGAGTGTTAGGGTGTGGGTTACGGTTAATGTTAGAGTGAGGGTTAAGGTGACAGTAAGGGTTAGTGTGAGGATTAGGGTTAGGGTTATTCTTAGGTTTATGGTGAGATTATGGATTAGGATAAGTTTTAGGGTGAGGGTGAAGGTTAGGGTTAGCTTTAGGGTTAAGGTGAGAGTTAGGGTGAGGTTGAGGGTTAGGGTGAGGGTGAGGGTTAGGGTTAGGGTTTGGGTGACGTTTAGAGTTAGGGTGTGGGTTAGGGATAGGTTTATGGTTAGGGTGAGGGTTAGGTTTTCGGTTAGGCTTCAAGTTAGGGTGAGTGTGAGGGTGAGCATTAGGATTAGGATTAGGGTTAGGGTTAGTGTTAGGCTGAGAGTGAGGGTGAGTGTGAGTATTAGGTTTAGGGTAATGTTTAGGGTTAGGGTTAGGTTGAGGTTTAGGGTTAGGGTTAGGATGAGGGTTAGGGTGAGGATTATGGTTAGGGTTAGGGTTAGGGTTAGGTTTAGTGTGATTGTTAGGGTTAGTGTGAGGGTGAGCGTTAGGGTGAGTTTTAGGGTTACGGTTAGGGATAGGTTTAGTGTGAGGGTTAGTGTGAGAGTTTGGGTGAGGGTTAGGTTTAGGGTTAGGGTGAGGATTAGGGTTAGATTTGAGATTAGGGTTAGGGTTAGCGTGAGATATAGGGTTAGGTTTAGGGTGAGGGTTAGGGTTAGTGTGAGGTTTAGGGTTCTGGTTAGGTTTATTGTTAGGATAAGGGTTAGGGTGAGGGTTAGGGTGAGGGTGAAGGATAGGGTTAGTGTAAGGGTTAGGGTGAGTGTTTGCTGAGGGTTAGGTTTAGGTTTTAGGTTAGGGTGAGGGTTAGGCTGAGGGTAAGTTTTAAGGTGAGGTTTCTGGTGAGGTTGAGTATTAGGGTTAGCATTAGTCTTAGGGTGAGAGTTAGGGTTAGGTATAGCATTAGGGTTAGGGTGAGGGTTAGTATTAGGGTTATGGTTAGGGTGAGGTTTAGGGTTAACATTAGGTAGGGTTAGGGTTATAGTGAGGGTGAGGGTGAGGGTTAGGATTAGGTTTAGGCTTTGGGTGAGGCTGAGGTTGAGAATGAGGTTGAGGGTGAGGTTTAGGGTTAGGGTTAGGTTTAGGTTGAGGTCTACGGTGAAGGTGAGGTTTAGGGTGAGGGTTAGGGTGAGGGTGACATAGAAGGTGAGGTTTAGGCTTAAGGTGAGGGTAAGGGTTAGGGTTAGGCTTGAGGGTTAGAGTTAGGGTGATGTTTAGGGTGAGGGTGAGGGTGAGGGTATAGGTGAGGGTTAGGTTCAAGGTGAGGGCAGGGGTGACGGTGAGGGTTAGGTTGAGTGTGTGGAAAAGGGTTAGGGTTAGGTTCAGGGTGAGGGTGAGGGTTAGGGTTAGCATAAGTTTTAGGGTGAGGGTTAGGGTTAGGGTTAGGGTTAGGATAAGGGTTAGGGTTAGGGTAAGGTTTAGGGTTAGGCTTAGGGTTAGGGTTAGGGTTAGGGTGAGGGATAGGTTTAGGGTTAGAGTTAGGATGAGGGTTATGGTTAGTGTGAGGGTTAGGGTTAGGGTGATGTTTAGGGTGACGGTGAGGTTTAAGGTGAGGGTGTGGTTGAGCGTGAGGGTTAGTGTGAGGGTGAGCGTGAGAGGGAGGGTGACGGTGAGGGTTAGGGTTAGGGTTAGGTTTAAGGTGATTGTAAGATTTAGGGTTACTATTAGGGTTAGGGTAATGGTTAGGCTGAGGGTTAGGGTGACGGTGAGGTTCAGGGTGTTCGTTTCTGTTAGGTAAGGGTTATGTTTAGGGTGACGATTAGGTTGAGTGTGAGGCATAGGGTTAGGTTGAGTGTTAGGCTTAGTGTGAGGGTCACGGTTAGGGTTAGGTTTAGTGTGAGGATAAGGATTAGGGTGAGGGTAAGGTTGAGATTCAGGGTTAGGGTTAGAGTTAGGGTTTAGGGTGAAGTTTAGGATGGGGGTTAGGGTGAGGGTTAGGGTAGGGTTAGGGTTGGGTGAGGGTCAGGATGAGTGTTAGGTTTATGGTTAGGGTTAGGTTTAGGGTGCATGTTAGGGTTAGGGTTAGAGTGAGGGTGAAGGTCAGGGTTAATGTTAGGATTAGGTTTAGGGTTATGGTGGGGCTGAGGGTGAGGCTGAGGGTGAGGTTGAGGGTGAGGGTTAATGTGAGGGTTAGTTTTAGGGTGAGGGCTATTGTGAGGGTGAAATTTAAGGTGAGGGTTAAGGTTAGGGTGAGTGTTAGGGTTAGGGTCAGGGTGAGGGTTAGGGTTAGGGTGATGTTTAGGGTGAAGGTGAAGGTGAGAGTGAGGGTTCGGGTTCGGGTTAGGGTTAGGGTGAGGGTTAGGATTAGGGTAAGGGTTAGGGTGAGGGTAAGGGTTAGGATGACATTTACGGTGAGGGTGAGGGTTAGGGTTAGGTTTAGGGTTAGGGTGAGGGTTAAGGTGAGGGTTAAGGTGAGGGTTAGAGTGAAGCTTAGGGTGAAGGTTAGGGTTAGGGTTAGGGTTTGGGTTAGGTTGAGGGTTAGGTTGAGGGGAAGGGGTAGGTTGAGGTTTAAGGAGAGGGTGAGGGATAGGGTTATTGTGAGAATAAGTGTTAGGCTTAGGCTTAGGTTGAGAGTGAGCATTTGTGTTAGCATCAGGTTAGGGCTGATGGTGAGGGTTAGGGATAGGCTGAGGGGTAGTTTTAGGGTTAGGGTGAGGGGTAGGGTTTGGGTTAGGGTGAAATTAAGGTTTAGGGTGAGGGTGAGGGTGAGGGTTAGGGTTAGCCTTAGGGTGAGGGTGAGGGTTAGGGTTAGGGTTAGGGTGAGGGTGAGGGTTAGGGTTAGGGTTAGGGTGAGTGTGAGTGTGAGGGTTAGGTTTAGGATTAGGGTTAGGGTTAGGGTTAGGCTGAGGTTGAGGTTATGAGTGAGGGTGAGGGCTAGGGTTAGGTGGAGATGTAGTGTTAGGGTTAGGTTTAGGGTTAGTATTAGTGTTAGGGTTAGAATTAGGCTGAGGGTCATGGTGAGGGTGAGGGTTAAGTTGAGTTTTAGGGTGAGGGTTAGGTTTAGAGTTAGGGTTATGTTGAGCGCTAGGATGAGGGTGAGGGTTAGGGTTACCGTTAGGGTTATTGTGAGGCTTAGGGTGAGGGTTGAGTGTTAGGGTTACTGTTAGCTTGAGGGTGAGGGTTAGGATTAAGGTGAGGGTGAGGGTTCGGTTTAGGGTGGGGTTTAGAGTTACAGTGAGGGTGAGGGTGAAGGTTAGGATTAGGGTTAGGTTTAGGGATAGGATCAGGGTGAGGGTTAGGGTGTTTTTGAGGGTTAGGGTTAGGGTGAGGGTTAGGGTTAGGGTTAGGGTGAGGTTTAGCTTTAGGGTGAGGGCTACGGTGAGGGTGAGGTTTAGGGTGAGTGTGAGCGTGAGGGTGAGGGATTTTTTTTAGGTAAGGGTTAGGGTTAGGGTTAGGGTGAGGATTAGGTTGAGAGTGAGGCTTAGGTTGAGGGTAACGGGTAGTGTGAGAGTTAGGGTGAGGCTGAGGGTTAGGGTGAGGGTGAGGGTTCAGGTGAGGGTGAGGGTTCGGGTGAGGGTGAAGTTTCGGGTGTGGGTTTGGGTTATGTTTAGGGTGAGGTTTAGTGTGACATTGAGGGTTAGGATGAGGGTGAGGGTTAGGATTAGGGTTAGGGTGAGTGTTAGGTTTAGGTTGAGGGTTAGGATGAGGGGTAGGGTTAGGGTTAGGGTAAGGGTTAAGGTTCGGGAGACTGTTAGGGTTAGTTTGAGGGTTAGGGTGAAAGTGGGTTTGAGGTTGAGGGTTAGGGTCTGGGTGATGGTGACGGTGATGGTTAGGGTTAGGATTCGGGTTAGGGTTAGGGTGAGGTTTAGGGTTACGGTTAGGGTTAGGGTGAGGGTAAGGGTGAGGGTGAGAGTTAGGGATAGTTTTAGGGTTAGGGTTAGATTTAGGGTAAGGGTTAGGTTTAGGGAGACAGTTAGGTTTAGGGTTAGGGTGAGGGTTAGGGTTTGGGTTTGGTTTAGGGTGAGGGTTAGGGTTATGATTAGGGTGAGGGTGAGGGTTAGGCTGAGGGGTAGGGTAAGGGTTAGTGTGAGGGTAATGGTTAGGGTTAGGGTTAGGCTGAGGTTGAGGGTATGAGTGAGTCTCACCCTAGCCCTCACGGCTAGGGTTAGGGTGAGTGGTAGGTTTAGGGTTAGATTTAGGGTGAGGTTTAGGTTTAATGTGAGGGTTAGGGTGATTGTAAGTGTTAGAGTGAGGGTTAGTGTGAGAGTGAGGTTTAGGGTGATGTTTAAGCTGAAGGTGAAATTTAGGGAGTGTGAGAGGTTTTGGGTGAGAATGAGGGTTATGGTTTGGTTGAGGGTTAGTGTTAGTGTGAGAATAAGGGTTAGGGTGATGTTTAGGTTGAGGGTGAGGTTTAGGGAGAGAGTTAGGGTTCAGGGAATGGGTAGGGTTAGGGTGTAGGTGAGGGTTAGTGTAAGGGTGAGGCTTAGGGTGACCGTGGTGGTTAGGGTTCAGGGGAGGATTAGGGTTAGGGTTAGGGTTCGGGTTCAGGTTAGGGTTAGGGTTAGGGTGAGTGTTAGGGTGAGAGGTAGGGTTAGGTTTAGGATGAGGGTTAGGCTTTTTGTGAGGGTTACGGTTAGGGTTAGGGTTAGGGTTTATGTGAGGATAAGGGTTAGGGTGAGGGTTAGGGTGAAACTGAGGGTTAGGGTTAGCCTTAGGGTTAGGGTTAAGTTTAGGATGGGGGTTAGGGTGAGGGTTAGCATGATGGTTAGGGTTGGGAGAGGATTAGGGTGATGGTAAGGGTTAGGGTGAGGGTTAGGTTGAGGTTGAGGAATAGGGTTTTTGTGAGGTTAAGGTTTAGGGCGACGGTTAGGGTGAGGTTGAGGGTTAGGGTGAGTGTGAGGGTTAAAGTTAGGGTTAGGGTTAGGGTGAGGGTCATGGTTGGGGTTAGGGTTAGGGTTAGGGCTAGGGTGAAGGTTAGGATGAGGGTGAGGGTGAGTGTGAGTGTTAGGGTGTGGGTTACGGTTAGGTTTATGGTGAGGGTTAAGATGACGGTGAGTGTTAATGTGAGGGTGAGTGTTAGGGTTAGGGTGAGTGATAGGGTGAGGGTTAGGGTCAGATTGAGTGTGAAGATTAGGGTTAGGATTACCCTTAGGTTTATGGTGAGGGTATAATTTAGGGTGAGATTTAGGGTGAGGGTGAGGGTTAGGGTGAGCGTTAGGGTTAAGTTGAGATTAGGGTGAGGGTTGGAGTTAGGGTGAGGATTTGGGCTAGGGTTAGGGTGACGTTTAGGGTTAGGGTGTGGGTTAGGGATAGGTTTATGTATACGGTGGGAGTTAGGTTTATGGTTAGGGTTCAAGTTAGGGTGAGTGTGAGTGTGAGCGTTAGGGTTAGGATTAGGGTTTGTGTTACTGTTAGGCTGAGGGTGTGGGTGAGGGTGACGGTCAGGGTTAGGTTTAGGGTAATGTTTAGGGTTAGGGATAGTTTGAGGGTTAGGGTTAGGGTTAGGATGAGGGTTAGGGTGAGGATTATGGTTAGGGTTTGGGTGAGGGTTAGGTTTAGTTTGATTTTTAGAGTTAGTGTGAGGGTAAGCGTTAGGGTGAGGGTTAGGGTGAGGGTGAGGTATAGGTTTAGTGTTAGGGTGAGGGTGAGCGTTTAGGTGACGATTAGGATTGGGTTTAGGGTGAGGGTTAGGGTTAGGGTTGAGTTTAGGGTTAGGGTTAGTGTGGGGTTTAGTGTTAGGTTTTGGGAGAGGATTAGAGTTAGTGTGAGGTTTAGGGTTACGTTTAGGGTTAGTGTGAGGATAAGGGTTAGGTTGAGGGTTAGGGTGCGGGTGAGGGATAGGGTGAGTGTAAAGGTTAGGGTGACTGTTTGGTGAAGGTTAGGTTTAGGTTTAGGTTTAGGGTTAGGGTGAGGGGTAGGCTGAGGGTAAGTGTTAGGGTGAGGTGTCGGGTGAGGTTGAGTATTAGGCTTAAAATTAGTCTTAGGGTAAGTGTTAGGGTTAGGTATAGCATTAGGGTTAGGGGTAGGGTGAGGGTGAGGGTTAGGATTAGGGTAAAGTTGAGGGTGAGGTTTAGGGTTAGCATTAGGTTTAAGGTTATCGTTTGAGTGAGGGTTAGGGTGAGGATTAGGTTTAGGATTAGGTTTAGGGTTAGGGTGAGGCTGAGGTTGAGGATGAGCTTGAGGGTGAGTTTTTGGGTTAGGGTTAGGTTTAGGGTGAGGTCTAGGGTGAGGGTGATATTTAGGGTGAGGGTTAGGGTGAGGGTGAGGTTGAAGGTGAGGTTTAGGGTTAGGGTGATGTTTAGGTTGAGGGTGAGGGTGAGGGTGAGGGTGAGTTTTAGGGTATAGGTGAGGGTTAGTTTTAGGGTGAGGGTTAGGGTGACGGTGAGGGTTAGGGTGAGGGTGTGGAAAAGGGTTAGGGTTAGCTTCAGGGTGAGGGTTAGTGTTAGGGTTAGGGTGAGTGTTCGGGTTAGTTTGAGGGTTAGGGTTCGGGTTAGTGTGAGGAAAAGGTTTAGGGTGAGAATTAGGATGAAAGTAAGAGTTAAGGTTAGGTTTAGTGTTAGGGTTAGGGTGAGGTTTAGGGTTAGGATTAGGGTTAGGGTTAAGTTGAGGGTGAGGGTTAGAATTAGGGTTAGGTTGAGGGTTAGGTTTGGGGTGAGTGTTAGGGTTTCGGTTAGGGTGAGGGTGAGGTAGAGGTTTCGGTTTCGGGTGAGGGTTAGTGTGTGGGTGATGGTTAGTGTTCGGGTGAAGTTTAAGGTGACGGTGAGGGTTAGGGTGAGGGTGATGGTTAGAGTTAGTGTGAGTATTAGCTTTAGGGTTAAGGTTATGGTGCGGGTAAGATTTAGGGTGCAGTTTAGGGTGAGGGTGAGGGATAGGGTTAGCATTAGGGTTACGGTGGGGCATAAGGTTAGGGTTAGGGTGAGATAGAGGGTTAGGTTTAGGGTTAGGATGAGGTTTAGGATTAGGGTGAGAATTAGGGATAGGGTTAGGGTTAGGGTTAGTGTTTGAGTTAGGGTGTGTATGAGGGTGAGAGATAGGGTTAGGATTAGGGTTACGGTTAGTGTTAGGCAGAGGGTGAGGTTGAGGGTGAGGGTTAGGGTTAGGGTGATATTTAGGGTTAAAGTTAGGGTGAAAGGTAGGGTTAGGGTTAGGGTGAGGGTTTGGGTTAGTTTGAGGGTTAGGGTGAAGGTAAGTTTGAGATTGAGTGTTAGGGTGAGGGTGATGGTGACGGTGAGGGTTAGGGTTAGGATTCTGGTTAGGGTTAGGGTGAGGGTTAGGGTTAGGTTTAGGGTTAGGGTGAGGGTAAGTTTGAGGGTAAGGGTTAGGGTTATGGTTAGGTTTAGCGTTAGGGTTAGGTTTCAGGTAAGGTTTAGGGTTAGGATGAGGGTTAGGTTTAGGTTTAGGGTGAGGGTTAGGTTTAGGGTGAGGGTTAGTGTTAGGGTTAGGGTGATGGTGAGGGTTAGGTTGAGGGGTAGGGTTAGGAATAGGATAAAGGTTAGGGTTAGGGTGAGGTTTAGGTTTAGGGTGAGGGTTAGGGTGAGGGTTAGGGTGAGGGTTAGTGTGAGGTTTAGGTTTAGGGTAAGGGTAAGGGTTAGGTTCAGGGTGAGCATTAGTTTTAGGTTTAGGTTTAGGGTTAGGGTGATGCTGAGGGTTAGGGTTAGGGTTAGTGTGAGGATAAGGGTTAGGGTGAGGATTAGGGTGAGGATGAGTGTTAGGGTTAGCATAAGGTTTAGGGCGAGGGTTAGGGTTAGGGTTATGGTTAGGGTTAGGGTAGGGTAAGGGTTAGGGTTAGCGTGAGGGTTAGGGGTAGGGTGATGTTTAGGTTGACGGTGAGGGTTAGTGTGAGGGTGAGGTTGAGCGTGAGGGTTAGGGTGAGGGTGAGCATGAGTGGGAGGGTGACCATGAGGGTTAGGGTTAGGGTTAGATTTAGGGTGAGGATAAGAGTTAGGGTACTATTAGGGTTAGGGTAAGGGTTAGGCTGTGGGTGAGGGTGAGGGTGAGGTTTCAGTTTCGGTTAGGTAAGGGTTAGGGTTATGTTTAGGGTGAGGATTATGGTGAGGGAGAGGATTAGGGTTAGGTTGAGGGTTAGGCTTAGTGTGAGGGTTACGGTTAGGATTAGGGTTAATGTGAGGATAAGTTTTAGGATGAGGGTTAGGTTGAGAGTGACGGTTAGGGTTAGCGTTAGGGTTAGGGTGAAGGTTAGTGTGGGGATTAGTGTGTGGGTTAGGGTTCGGGTTAGGGTTGGGTGAGGGTTAGGCTGAGCGTAAGGTTTAGGGTGATGGTTAGGTTGAGAGTGAGGGATAGGGTTATGGTGAGGGTAAGGGTTAGGGTTAGGGTGAGAGTGAGGGTGATGGTAAGGGTAAGGGTTAGCGTTCAGGTTAGGGTGAGGGTGAGGGTTAGGGTTAGCATTAGGGTTAGGGTTTGGTTTAGGTTGAGTGTTAGGGTTAGGGTTAGGGTTAGGGTTAGGGTGAGGGTAAGGGTTAGGATGACATTTAGGGTGAGGGTGAGGGTTAAGTTTAGGTTTAGGGTTAGGGTGAGTTTGAGGGTGAGGGTTAAGGTTAGGTGTAGGGAGCCGGGGCGAGACTCCGCCCACTCCCTTGCAGCTTTGAGGTTTCCACCCCAGACGGTGCTTGGTGGGACGCCTGGGCTGTGCGCGTGCACGAGCCAGGTAGAGCCCCCAGCCAATCCCATGACACCTGGTGACGGTGAAAGGCAGGCGACCAACAATAGAAAGACCCGCATTCCGATTCTCCTATATAAGCGGCTGTGTTTCGGGTGCACGCTCTCTCGCGCCCAAGCTCTCCTACAACTAAAAGGCTCTCCAATAAAGCGTGATCTGAGAAGACTCCTGGTGTGGTGGTCGTTTTTCCTCGCTGGTCGAGTAGACGGTCACTACAACTGGTGCCGAAACCCGGGAACGAACCTGGGACGGGACCCCCGCGAGAGTCCGAACTGGAGCCAGAACTCAACACGCGGAGAGGGGACGTCGGTAAATATCCCCCGGTATGCTGTTCACTGTAGATTTAGATATTTATTGGTTGCTTGCATTGCTTCTTCCCTTGTGGCTTGTCTTTTTGATGGTGCGCACTTGCCTCGAGGAGGGAGGGTTTGATTTAATCCAGGAAGGATGCAAAGTACTAACGCGGCATCAGGATAGTCTATCAGAGTCAGCATACAGTAAGGGGGAGGAAAATAGGCCTAAAAGAAAAAGGGAAAAAAGAGGAAAGGATCCTAAAGAATTAAAGCAAGAGGGGCTGCAGCCCTCACAAAAGGAGAAGGTTTTCAGAGAGGAGGGGGTCTCAAGGAGACTCCCGCGCCCTTCTTTAAAAGCAAACCGGTTCTCAGCCGTACATGTGGAAGGGCGGGACCAAGAATATAGTAATCTTGTGAGTGACTCAGAGGAAGAAATGTTAGAGGAGGAGGGAGAGCAGCTCGATCCAGCTGATAGTGAAGAGTTAGAAGAGGCTGCGGCGGAGCACGTGGCAGACAGATATGGAGGGTGGCGCCCCCTAGGGGTGGGAGTACCGCAACAGCCAGGGAGAGGAAACGGAGCTGCCCCTCACCCGTCGGCCCCCCCGCCGTGCCCGCCGGCAGGGAAGAGTCACTTTATAAAAGGCAGCACCTGGTCGCCATTAGCGGCCGCCTTTCCAGTTTTTGAAAATCCCATTACTAATGAAAGAAATTTTGAGCTGGTTTCCTACTCCCAGTTAAAAGATTTAGTTGAGGCAGTCAGGACTTATGGAGTGACGGCCAATTATACCACTGCCTTGCTTCAAAGGCTAACTATTAATGCTATGATTCTGTGGGAGCAAAAACTGTTAAATATTTTCCTGAATTAGTGGCTAAACAGGCAATTTTGATCTGAGAAAAAAAAATAAAATTAAAAAAATAAAAAATAAAAAAAATAAAAAAAGAGGCAATTTTGGGTATGAAGTATTGTTTAATGCATTTTGCAAAAATTCCAGATAAATTAATTATTCCATACACCCGTGAGCAAGTTGAAATTTTAGCAGCCACAATGGATATGTGGGCAATTCTTGTTTGCTCATTTCCAAATGTAATTGATAATCATTATCCTAAGCATCCTCTGCTTGCCATAGTTAACAAAAATTTAGTGTATTTTCCTGTTGTCACTTCAAAGGAGCCCTTGGTTGATGCTCTAACCATCTTTACGGATGGATCAAAATCTGGACAAGGTGCCTTTTTTGTTCAAGGACACAAACAGCCGGTAGTCTTTAATTTTCGGCCGAATGCCCCACAGGCTGTTGAATGTTTAATTGTGCTTGAAGTGTTTAAAAGATTTGATCAACCTTTTAACTTATTTTCTGATTCATTATATGTTGTAAATGCCGTTGCTTCTCTTGAAGTTGCTGCTTCAATTAAGCAGGCCAGTACAATTTCTAATGTTTTGTTACAGCTTCAATCCCTTATCTTAAACAGAAAACATCCTTTTTATATTGGACATATTCGTGCCCACTCTATGTTGCCGGGCCCGATGGCAAAGTGTAATGATTTGGTGGACCAGGCAACTCGGGCTATGGCTCTGGTTGCTGCTGATCCTGTAGAATTGGCAAAAGACTTTCATAGATTGTATCATGTACCTGCTAATACCCTTAGGAAAAGATATAATTTGTCCAGGCATGTGGCAAGAGATATTGTTAAAGCCTGTAAATCTTGTGTTACCTTTCTTCATCCTCCCCATGTGGGGGTAAACCCCAGGGGGTTGAGACCAAATGCCCTATGGCAAATGGATGTTACTCATCTGACGGAATTTGGTAAGTTGAAATATTTACATGTGTCTGTGGACACCTTTTCTGGTGTCATTCATGCCACACCTCTGGCAGGAGAAAAGGTGTCTCACGTCAGAATACACTGCTTAGAAGCTTGGGCAGCTTGGGGAAAGCCCCTTAGACTTAAGACGGATAATGGCCCTGCTTATACTTCCCATGGTTTTCGCGCCTTTTGCACACAAATGCAGGTTGCCCACACCACCGGATTGCCCTACAATCCTCAAGGACAAGGTATAGTGGAAAGAGCTAATCGAAGCATAAAAGAAATGCTTCAAAAACAAAAAGGGGGAGTTGCTGAGTCCGCGTCCCCCAGGGAAATACTTTCTCTTGCGCTCTTTACCCTTAATTTTTTAATTCTAAATGACAACGATCAGTCTGCCGCAGATCGGCATATGACAAGAGACTCCATGGATACTAAAGACATGGTTATGTGGAAGGATGTTATTAATAATAAATGGTATGGACCGGATCCGGTAATAACGAGATCCAGGGGAGCTGTTTGTGTTTTTCCACAGAGTCAAGAAGTACCTCACTGGGTGCCAACGAGACTGACCAGGCCGGTGGAGACTGCAGCAGAACCCGCTCTTGAAGATGCAGCTGATCTTCCTGCTGTTAGCAACAGTGCTAATAGCAATCCCTGTGATAGCTAAACCAATGATGCTGTGGGCTGTTACAATTTACTGACTGGATTGCCTCTGCGGTGTCCTTTTTCAAAGAGCGGGTGGGAGTCGGAATGTTTTTAGCCTGCTGCTTGGGAGGATGCGTGGTCTGCCTATGGTTGGTCTGTCGCCTTCGAGCCCAAACCAGAAGGGACAAGGTTGTTATCTTGCAAGCATTAGCCGCTTTGGAGAGTGGATCCTCACCCCAGATTTGGCTGTCGGCCCTAAGAGGCAGTTAAGCCTTACCATTCTGCATAGCCTTAGCACCCCGAGGGATCAGGGGATCCCATTGCACCGGGACAGGTATGCAATTTGCAATTTGGGACAGGGTGCAAGGCAAGTGCACTGCACTTGAGGAGATGGTTCTCATCTCCTCAAGAAGAGCATGCTGGGTTGCAAGTGGGTTGATGCCCAAGATCCCACCTCTGCAAAAAAGGCATCGGACGGGCCTGGTCATCACTGGGGAAGGCGCGCCCCTCAGGCGAAGGCCAGTGCAAGGTCCTCTCATTAATGTCTTAGACAGAGGCCCAACCTCTACTCTTACCTGTTGCCATAAAACAAAGAAGGGGGAACTGTAGGGAGCCGGGGCGAGACTCCGCCCACTCCCTTGCAGCTTTGAGGTTTCCACCCCAGACGGTGCTTGGTGGGACGCCTGGGCTGTGCGCGTGCACGAGCCAGGTAGAGCCCCCAGCCAATCCCATGACACCTGGTGACGGTGAAAGGCAGGCGACCAACAATAGAAAGACCCGCATTCCGATTCTCCTATATAAGCGGCTGTGTTTCGGGTGCACGCTCTCTCGCGCCCAAGCTCTCCTACAACTAAAAGGCTCTCCAATAAAGCGTGATCTGAGAAGACTCCTGGTGTGGTGGTCGTTTTTCCTCGCTGGTCGAGTAGACGGTCACTACAGTTAGGTTTAGGGTGAGTGTTAGGGTTAGGGTTAGGGTGAGGGTGAGCGTTAGATTTAGGATGAGGGTTAGGGTGAGGGTGAGGGTGAAGGTTACGGTTAGGATTAGGTTTAGGGTGAGGGTGGGGATTAGGTTTAGGATTAGGGTTAGGGTTAGGCTTAGGGTGAGGGTGAGGGTGAGGGTGAGGTTGACGGTGAGGGTTAGGGTAAGTGTTAGGGTTACGGTAAGTGTGAGGGTGAGGGTTAGGGTTAAGGTGAGTGTGAGGTTTAGGTTTAGAGTTAGGGTTAGCGTGAGGGTTTTGGTTAGGGTTAGGGTTAGGGTGATGGTGAGGGTTAGGGTGAGTGTGAGGTTGAGGTTGAGGGTGAGGGTGAGGGTTAGGGTGTGGGTTAGGGTTAGGGTTAAGGTGAGGATTAGGGTTAAGGTGAGTGTGAGTGTTAGGTTTAGAGTTAGGGTTAGCATGAGGGTTATGGTTAGGGTTAGGTTTAGGGTGATGGTGAGGTTGAGGGTGAGGGTGAGGATGAGGGTGAGGGTGAGGGTTAGGGTGAGGGTGAGCATTAGGGTGAGAGTGTGGTTTCCAGTGAGGGGGAGGGGGAGGGGGAGGGTTATGGTTAGTGTTCAGGTTAGAGTTAGGTTGAGGGTGGGGGTGAGGGTTAGGTTTAGGATTAGGGTTAGGTTTAGGATTAGGTTGAGGGTGAGTGTGAGGGTGAGGTTAGGGTTCGGGTTAGGGGGAGAGTTAGGTTAATGTTAGGGTTAGGGTTAGGGTGAGGGATAGGGTTAGGGTTAGGGTTAGGATGAGGTTTAGGCTGTGGGGTAGAGTTAGGGTTAGGGTGAGGGTTAGGTTTAGTGTGAGTTTTAGGGTTAAGGTTAGGTTCAGGGTTAGGTTTATGGTGAGGAGAAGGTTTAGGGTGAGGGTTAGGATGAGGGTGAGGTTTAGGGTTTGGTATAGGGTTAGGGTAAGTTTAGGGTGAGGGCTAGCGTGGGTGTGAGGTTTAGGGTTAGGGTTAGGGTTAGGGTTCGACTGAGTCTTAGGCTGAGGGGTAGGGTTAGGAATACGGTGAGGGTTAGGTTTAGTGTGAGGGTTAGGGTTTGGGGTAGGGTTAGGGTTAGGGTTAGGGTGAGGTTTAGGCTGATGTCTAGGTTTACACTTAGGGTGAGGGTTAGGTTTAGTGGGAGTGTTTGCGTTAGGTTTAGTGTTAGGGTTAGGGTGAGGGTTCGGGTGAGGGTTTGGATTAAAGTGTGGTGAGGGTTAGGGTTAGTGTGAATACTAGGTTTAGGGTTAGGGTTAGTGTTAGGGTTAGGGTTAGAGTGAGGGTAAGGGTTACGGTTAGGGTGATTGTGAGGGTAAGGGTTAGGGTTAGTGTTACGGTTAGGGTGAGATTTCGGGTTAGTGTGAGGGTTAGGGTTAGGGTGAGGGTTAGGGTGAGATTTAGGATTAGAGTTAGGGTTAGGATTAGGATTAGGGTGAGGTTGAGTTTTAGTGTTAGTGTTAGGCTTAGGATTATTTTTAGGGTTAGGGTGCGGGTGAGAGTGAGGGTGAGGGTGAGGTTTAGGGTTAGGGTAGGTTTTGGTTTAGCCAGAGGGTGAGGGTGAGGTTGATGGTTAGTGTTAGGATTAGGGTGGGGGTGAGGTTTAGGGTGTGGGTGAGGGTTAGGTTTTGGGTGAGGGTTAGGTTGATGGTGAGGATTAGGTGAGGGTGAGATTTAGATTTAGTGTTAGAGTTAGGCTGAGGGTTAAGATCAGGGTCAGGATTAAGGTGAGGGTTGAGGTGAGGCTTAGTGTGAAGTTGAGGGTGAGGGTTTCCTTTACATCAGGGTTAGGGGTAGGGTAGGGATTAGGGTGAGGGTGAGGGTGAGGGTTTAGTTTACATCAGGGTTAGGGTTAAGCTGAGGTTAGGGTTAGGGTGAGGTTTAGGGTTAGTGTTAGGATTAGGGTTAGGGTGAGGGTGATGTTTAGGGTGAGGGTGAGGGTTAAGGAGAGGGTTAGATTGAGGGTCAGGGTTAGGGTTAGTGTTAGGGTTATGGTGAGGGTGAGGGTTAGGTTGACGTTTAGGGTTAGGGTTATTGTTAGAGTTAGGGTGAGGGTTAGGCTTAGGTTTAGTGTTAGGGTGAGGGTTAGGGTTAGGATTAGGATTATGGTAAGGGTTAGGGTTAGCGTGAGAGTTAGGTTTAGGGTGATGTTAAGGGTGACTTTGAGGGTTAGGGTTAGGGTAAGGTAGAGCGTGAGGATTAGGGTGCGGGTGAGGGTGAGTGAGAGGGTGACGGTGAGGATTAGGGTTAAGGTTAGGTTTAGGTTGAGGGAAAGAGTTAGGGTTTGGATTAGGGTTAGTGTAAGGGTTAAGCTGAGAGTGAGGGCGAAGGTGAGGTTAAGGGTGAGGCTTTCGGTTTGGTAAGGGTTAGGTTTAGGTTCAGGTGAGGATTCGGGTGAGGGTGAGGGTTAGGGTTAGGTTGAGCATTACGGTTAGGGATAGGGTTAGGGTGAGGGTTTGGGTGAGAGGTAGGGTTAGGGTTAGGATGAGGGTTAGGCTTAGTGTGACCGTTACGGTAAGGGTTAGGGTTAGTGTGAGGATAAGGTGAGGGTTAGGTTGAGACTGAGGGTTAGGGTTAGCGTTAGGGTTATGGTGAAGGTTTGGGTGGGGTTTAGGGTGAGGGATAGGGTTCGGGTTAGGGTTGGGTGAGGGTTAGGGTGAGCGTAAGAGTTAGGGTGTGGGTTAGGTTGAGGGTTAGGTATAGGGTTATGGTGAGGGTAAGGGTTAGGGTTAGGGTGAGAGTAAGGGTGAGGTTTATGGTGAGGCTGAGGGTGAGGCTAAGGTTGAGGGTGAGGGTTAAGTTTAGGGTTAGGTTTATGGTGAGGGCTAGGGTGAGGGTGATATTTTTGTTTAGGAAAGGTTTAGGGTGAGAATTAGGGTGAGGGTGAAGTTTAAGGTGAGGGTTTGATTTAGGGTGAGGGTTAGGGTTAGGGTTAGGGTGAGGATGACATTTAGGGTGAGGGTGAGGGTTAGGCTTAGGTTTAGTGTTAGGGTGAGGGTTAGGGTTAGCGTTAGGGTGAGGGTTAGGGTAAGGGTTAGGTGGAAGTTTAGGGTTAGGGTTAGGGTTTGGGTTAGGGTGAGGGATAGGGTGAGGGGAAGGGGTAGGGTGAGGGTTAGGGAGAGGGTGAGGGATTGGGTTATGGTGAGGGTAAGGGTTAGGCTGAGGCTTAGGTTGAGAGTGAACATTTGTGTCAGCATCAGTGTTGGGTTTAGGGTGAGCGTTAGGGTTAGGCTGAGGGGTAGTTTTAGGGTTAGTGTGAGGGTTAGGGTTAGGGTTAGGGTTAGGGTTTGGGTGAGATTAAGGGTTAGGGTGAGGGTGAGGGTAAGGGTTGGTTAGGGTTAGCCTTAGTGTGAGGATGAGGGTTAGGGTTAGGTTTAGGGTGAGTGTGAGTGTGAGGGTTAGTTTTAGGATTAGGGTTAGGGTTAGGGTTAGGCTGAGGTTGAGGGTATGAGTGAGGCTTACGCTAGCCCTCACGGCTAGGCTTAGGATGAGGGGTAGATTTAGGGTTAGAGTTAGGGTGAGGCTTAGGTTTAGTGTGAGGGTTCGGGTTTGAGTAAGGGTTAGGGTGATGGTAATTGTTAGGGTGAGGGTTAGGGTGAGAGTGAGGCTTAAGTTTAGCCTAAGTGTTACGTTGTGGGTTAGGGTAAGGGTTAGGGTTAGGGTTAGGGTGAGGGTGAGGGTTATGGTTAGGGTTAGGGTGAGTGTTAGGGTTAGGGTGATGTTTAAGGTGAAAGTGAGAGGTTTCGGGTGGGGGTGAGGGTTAGGTTGTGGGTGAGATTGAGGGTTTGGGTTTGGGTGAGGGTTTGGGTTAGGGTGATGTTTAGGTTGAGGGTGAGGTTCAGGGTGAGAGTTAGGCTTCAGGGAATGGGAAGGCATAGGGTGTAGAAGAGGGTTAAGGTGAGGTTGAGGCTTAGGGTGACCATGAGTTTTAGGGTTCAGGGGAGGATTAGGGTTAATGTTAGGGTTCGGGTTAGGGTTAAGGTTAGGGTTAGGGTGAGTATTAGGGTGAGAGGTAGGGTTAGGCTTAGGATGAGGTTTAGGCTTAGTGTGAGGGTTACGGTTAGGTTTATGTTTAGGGTTAGTGTGAGGATAAGAGTTAGGGTGAGGTTTAGGGTGAGATTGAGGTGTAGGGTTTGCCTTACGGTTAGGGTGAATGTTATGGTGGGGGTTAGGGTGAGGGTTAGGTTTAGGGTTAGGGTTGGGTGAGGGTTAGGGTGAGTGTAAGGGTTAGGGTGACAGTTAGGTTGAGGTTGAGGGATAGGGTTATGGTGAGGGTAAGGGTTAGGACGACGGTTAGTGTGAGGTTGATGTTTAGGCTTATCATTAATGTTAGGGAGATGGTGAGGGTTAGGGTGAGGATGAGGGTTAGGCTGAGGGGTAGGATTAGGGTTAGGGTTAGAGGTAGGGTTAGGGTTAGGGTGAGTGTTGGGTTACGGATAGGGTGAGGGTGAGGGTTAGGGAAAGGGTTAGGGTCAGGGTTAGGATGAGGGAGAGGGTTAGGGTTACCATTAGGGTTAGGGTTAGGTTTAGGTTCAGTGTTAGGGTTAGGGTTAGGGTTAGGTGAGGTTGAGGGTTAGGGTTAGCATTACTGTTAGGGTTAGGCTTACGTTGCAGGTTAGGGTTAGGTTTAGAGAGAGGGTGAGGGTCAGGGTTAGGGTTAGGATTAGGTTTAGGGTTAGGGTGAGGCTGAGGGCTAGGGTGAGGGTGAGGCTGAGGGTGAGGGTGAGGGTGAGGGTTAAGTTTAGCGTTAGGTTTAGGGTGCAGGCTAGAGTGAGGGTCACGGCTAAGGTGAGGTTTAGGGTGAAGGTGAGGTTTTCGGTTAGGAAAGGTGTAGATTTAGGTTTAGCGTGCGGATTAGGGTGAGGGTGAGGTTTAAGTTTAGGGTTAGGGTTAGGGGGAGGGTTAGGGTTAGGGTTAAGTTGAGGGTTAGGGTTAGGGTGATGTTTAGGGTGAGGGTGAGGGTGAGAGTGAGGATTCGTTTGAGGGTGTGGCTAAGGGTGTTGGTGAAGCTTAGGGTGAGAGTGAGGGTTCGGGTGAGGGTGAGAGTTAGGGTGTTGGGGAGGGGTAGGGTTAGGGTGAGGGTTAGGGTGAAGGCGAGGGTTACGGTCAGGTTGAGGGTTAGGATAAGTGTAAGAGTGAGGGTTAGGTTTAAGGTGAGGGGTAGGGTGAGGGGTAGGTTTAGGGTTAGGGAGAGGGTTAGGTTTAGGGTTAGGATTAGGGTGAGTGTTATGGTTAGGGTTAGGGTGAGGGTTATATTTAGGTTTAGGGTGAGGTTTAGGTTTAGTGTGAGGGTTAGTGTTTGGGTTATTGTAAGGATCAGGGTTAGGTTGAGGATTAGGGTGAGAGTGAGGGTTAGGGTTAGATTAAGGTTTAGGGTGAGAGTTAAAGTTAGGGTTAGCGTGAGGTTTAGGGTTGGGGTGAGGGTTAGAGTTAGGATTAGGGTGAGGGTTAAGGTTAGGGTGAGGTTTAGGGTGAGGGTGAGTGTTAGGGTTAGGGTGAGCGATAGGGTGAAGGTTAGGGTTAGGGTGAGTGTGAGCATTAGGGTTAGGGTTACTCAGGGCTATAGTGAGGGTTAGGGTTAGGGTGAGGTTTAGGGTGAGGGTGAGGTTTAGGGTTAGCGTTAAGGTTAAGGTGAGTGTTAGGGTGAGAGTTAGCGTTAGGGTGAGGGTGAGGGTTAGGGTTAGGGCTAGGGTAATGTTTAGGGTTAGGGTGTGTGTTAGGGATATGTGTATGGTTAGGGTGAGGGTAAGGTTTACGGTTAGGGTTCAAGTTAAGGTGAGTGTGAGGGTGAGTTTTAGGGTTAGGATTATGGTTCGGGTTAGTGTTAGGCTGAGGGTGAGTGTGAGGGTTGGGTTTGGGTAATGTTTTAGATTAGGGTTAGTTTGAGCGTTAGGTTTAGGGTTAGGATGAGGTTTAGGGTGAGGAATATGGTTAGGGTTAGGGTGTGGGTTAAGTTTACTGTGAGGGTTATGGTTAGGTTTAGGGTGAGGGTGTGGGTAAAGGTTAGGGTGAGGGTCAGGGTGAGGGTGAGGTTTAGGGTAAGTTTAGGGTGAGTGTTTGGGTGAGGTTTAGGTTTAGGTTTAGGATTAGGTTGAGGGTTAAGATGAGGGTAAGGGTTAGGGTGAGGTTTAGGTTGTGGTTGAGTATTAGAGTTAGCATTAGTCTTATTCTGAGTGTTAGGGTTACGTATAGCATTAGGGTTAGGGTTAGGGTGAGGGTGAGGGTTAGAATTAGGGTTAAGGTGAGGGTGAGGTTTAGGGTTAGCATTAGGTTTACAGTTAGGGTTAGAGTGAGGGTGAGGGTGAGGGTTAGGGTTAGGAATATGTTTAGGGTTAAGGTGAGGCTGAGGTTGAGGATGAGGTTGAGTTTGAGGGTTAGGGTTAGGGTTTGGCTTAGGGTGAGGGTTAGGGTGAGGGGGAGGGTTAAGGTGAGGGTTAGGTTGAGGGTGCGGTTTTCGGTTAGGAAAGGGTTAGGAAAGGGTTAGGTTGAGGATTAGGCTGAAAGTGAGGTTGAAGGTGAGGGTTAGGGTTAAGGTGAGGGTTAGGGTTAGTGTTAGGCTGAGGGTTAGGGTTAAGGTGATGTTTAGGGTGAGGGTGTGGGAGAGGTTTAGGGTTTCGGTGAGGGTTAGGGTTAGGTTGAGGGTTAGGGTGATGCTGAGGTTTAGGTTGAGGGTTAGGTTTAGTGTGAGGGTTAGGATTAGGGTTAGTGTGAGGAAAAGGGTTAGGGTGAGGATTAGGATGACAGTAAGAGTTAGGGTTAGGTTTAGCCTTAGGGTTAGGGTGAGGTATAGGGTTAGAGTTCGGGTTAGGGTTAGGTTGAGGGTGAGCGTTATACTTAGGGTTAGAGTGAGGGTTAGGGTTGTGGTGAGTCTTAGGCTTACAGTTAGGGTAAGGGTGAGGGTGACGGTGAGGGTGAGGGTGAGGTTTAGGTTGTGGGTTAGGGTTATGTTTATGGTTAGGGTAAGGGTTAGGGTGAGGTTTAGGGTGAGGGTTAGGGTTAGGGTGACATTGAGGGTTAGGGTGACAGTGGGGGTTAGGTTGAGGGTGAGGTTTAGGTTTAGTGTTAGTGTTACAGTGAGGGTGAGGGTCAGGGTTAGGATTAGGGTGAGGGTTAAAGTGAGGGTTAGGGTTAGGCTTAGGTTTAGGTTTAGTGTGAGGATTAGGGTTAGTGTTAGGTTTATAGTGAGGGTTAGGGTTAAGGTGAGGGTGAGGGTTAGGGTTATCGTGAGTGTGAGGTCAGGGTTAGGGTGAGGGTTCATGTTAGGATTAGGATTAGGGTTAGGGGGAGGGTGAGGGTTATGTTTAGGGTTAGGGTGAGGGTTAGGTTTAGGGTGATGTTTAGGGTGAGGGTGGGGGTTAGGGTGACAGTGATGGTTCGGGTGAGGGTGAGGATTAGGGTGTGGATGAGGGTTAGGGTGAGGGTGAGGGTTAGGGTTAGATTTAGGGTGTGGGTTAGGGTTAAGGTTAGGATTAGGGTGAGGGGTAAAGTCAGGGATAGGGTGAGTTTTGGGGTTAGTGTGAGGTTTAGGGTTAGGTTTAGGGTAAGTGTGAGGATAACGGTTAGGGTGAGGGATAGGGTTATTGTTAGGGTTAGGCAGAGGATTAAGGTTAGGTTTAGGGTTAGGGTGAGTGTGAGGGTTAGGTTGAGGTGAGGGTTCGGGTTTGGGTGAGGTTTAGGGTGATGGTGAGGGTTAGTGTTAGGGTTAAGTTGAGGGTGAGGATCAGAGTAATGGTTAGTGTTAGGTTTAGGGTGAGGGTGATGTTTTGGTTTAGGATTAGGGTTAGGCTTAGGCTTAGTGTGAGGGTGAGGGTGAGGATGTGGGTGAGGGTTAGATTTAGGGTGAGGGTTAGGGTTATGGTTATGGTTAGGGTGAGGATTATGGGTATGGTTAGGGTTAGGATGAGCGTTATGCTGAGGGTTAGGGTTAGGGTTAGTGTGCAGGTTAGGTTTAGGGTTAAGGTTAGGGTGAGGGTGAGGGTTTAGTTTAGGTAACGTTTAGGGTAAGATTAGGGTGACGTTTAGGATGAGGTTGAGGGTTAAGGTGAGGGATTCGGTTAGGGTGAACGTTAGGGTTAGGATTAGGGTGAGGGTTATTGTTAGGGTGATGTTTAGGGTGAGGGTGAGGGTGAAGGTTCGGGTGAGGGGGAGGCTTAGGTTTAGGGTTAGAGTAAGGGTTATGGTTATGGTTAGGGTGATGGTGAGGGTTAGGGTGAGTGTGAGGTTGAGGGTGAGGGTTAGGATGAGAGTTATGGTGAGGGTTAGAGTGAGGGTGAGCGTTAGGGTGAGAGTGAGGGTTCAGGGGAGGGTGCGGGGGAGGGGGAGGATTATGGTTAGGGTTCGGTTTAGAGTTAGGGTGAGGTTGAGGGTGAGGGTTAGGGTTAGGGTTAGGGTTAGGTTGAGGGATAGGGTTAGGGTTAAGGTTAGGATGAGGGTTAGGCTGTGGGGTAGGGTTAGGTTTAGAGTAAGAGTTAGGTTTAGTGTGAGTTTTAGGATAAAGTTTAAGGTCGAGTTAGGATTAGTGTGAGGAGAAGGGTTAGGGTGAGGGTTAGGATGAGGGTGAGGTTTAGGGTTAGGGATAGGATTAGGGTGAGCTTAGGTTGAGGGCTAGGGTGAGTGTGAGGGTTAGGGTTAGGGTTAGGGATAGGGTGAGGTTTAGGGTTCGGGTTAGGGTTAGGGTTAGGGTGAGTCATAGGCTGAGGTTTAGGGTTAGGGATAGGGTGAGGGTTATGTTAATGTGAGGTTTAGGGCTTGGGATAGGGTTAGGGTGAGGGCTAGGGTGAGTGTGAGGGTTAGGGTTAGGTTTAGGGATAGGGTGAGGTTTAGATTTAGGGTTAGGTTTCGGGTGAGGTTTAGGCTAATGGGTAGGGTTACATTTAGGGTGAGGGTTAGGTTTAGTAGGAGTGTTAGGGTTAGGTTTAGCGTTAGGGTTAGGGTTCGGGTTCGGGTTCGGGTTTGGGTTAAGGTGTGGATGAGGGTTAGGGTTAGTGTGAGGACTATTTTTAGGTTTAGGGTTACTGTTATGGTTAGGGTTAGGGTGAGGGTAAGGGTTAGGGTTAGGGTGATTGTGAGGGTAAGGGTTAGGGTTAGTGTTACCGTTAGGGTGAGGGTTCGGGTTAGTGTGAGGGTTAGGGTTAGGTTTAGGTCAAGGTGAGGGTAAGGGTTAGGGTGAGGGTTAGGGTGAGGGTGAGAATTAGGATTAGAGTTAGGGTTAGAATTAGGGTTAGGGTGAGGTTGAGGTTTAGTGTTAGGGCGAGGGTTAGGGTTATTGTTAGGGTTAGGGTGCAGGGTAGGGTGAGGGTTAGGGTTAGGGTAGGGTTAGGTTTAGGCTGAGGGTGAGGGTGAGGGTGAGGTTGATCGTTAGTGTTAGGGTTAGGGTGAGGGTGAGGCCTAAGGTGAGGGTGAGGGTTAGTGTGAGATTGAGGATGATGCTTTCGTTTAAGTCAGGGTTAGGGTTAGCGTGAGGATTAGGGTGAGGGTGAGGGTGAGGGTTTCGTTTACATCAGGGTTAGGATTAAGCTGAGGTTAGGGTTAGGGTGAGGGTTAGGGTTAGGGTTAGGGTATGGGTTAAGTTTAGGGTGATGTTTAGGCTGAGGGTGAGTGTTAGGGTCAGAGTTAGGATGAAGTTTAGGGTTAGTGTTAGGATTAGGGTTAGGGTGAGGGTGAGGTTTAGGGTTAGAGTTAGGGTTATGGGGAGGGTTAAATTGAGGGTCAGGGTTTATGTTAGTGTTAGGGTTAGGGTTAGCATGAGGGTTAGGCTGAGGATTAGGGTTACGGTTAGTGTAAGGGTTAGGGTTAGGTTAGGGTTAGGATTACGGTTTGGTTAGGGTGAAGGTTAGTTTTAGGTTTAGGGTTAGGATAAGGTTTAGGCTGAGGGTTAGGTTTAGGTTTAGTGTGAGGGTTAGGTTTAGGGTTAGGGTGTGGACTATGGTGAGAGTGAGGGTTAGGGTGAGGGTTAGGGTTAGGGCTGAGTTTAGCGTCAGGGGTAGGCTGAGGGTTAGGATTAGGGTATAGAGTAGGGTTAGGCTGAAGTTGAGGGTGAGGTTCAGGGTGAGGGTTACTGTTAGAGTGAGGGTTAGAGTGTGGGTGAGGGAGAGTGGGAGTGTTTGGTTTAGGGTTAGAGTTAGGTTGAGGGTGAGTGTTAGGATTAGGGTTAGCACTAGGTTTAGGCTGAGGGTTAGGGTGAGTTTGAGGGTGAGGTTTAGGGTTAGAGTGAGGGTTAGGGTTAGGGTTAGTTTTAGGGTAAGTGTTAGGGTTAGGGTTAGGGTTAGGATGAGCATTAGACTGAGGGTTAGGGTTAGGGTTTGGTTAGGGTGAAGTTTGCTTTTAGGTTTAGGGTTAGGATAAGGTTTAGGATAAGGTGAGGGTGAGGGGTAGGGTGAGGTTGTGGGTTTGGGTTATGGTTAGGTTTAGCGTTAGGGTAAGGGTGAGGGGAAGGGTTAGAGTGAGCTTCAGGCTGAGGGTGAGTTTTTTGGTTAGGGTTAGGATTAGGGTGAGGGCTAGGGTGAGGGTGAAGGTTAGTGTGAGGGTTTCTTTTAGCCAAGGTTTAGTGTTATGGTGAGGATTAGGGTGAGGGTGAGGTTTAGGGTTAGGGTTAAGGTTATGGTGAGTGTTAGGGCAAGGGTTAGGATGAGGGTTAGGGTTTGGTTGATGTTTAGTGTGAGGGTGAGGATGAGGGTTCGAGTGAGGGTAAGGGTTCGAGTGAGGGTGAGAGTTAGGGTGTGGGTGAGGATTAGTGTTAGGTTGAGTGTTAGGGTTAGGTTTAGGATTAGTGTTAGGGTGAGGTTTAGGGCTAAGGATAGGGTTAGGTTGACGGTTAGGATTAGGGTTAGGCTTAGTATGAGGGTTAGGTTGAAGGGTAGGGTTAGGGGGAGGGTGAGCGTTAGGGTGAGGGTGAAGATTAGGGTGAGGGTGTTGGTGAGGTTTAGGGTTAGGTGTAGGGTTAGGGTGAATTTGAGGGTGAGGCTTAGGTTTAGGATTAGTATTATGGTTAGTGTTAGGAAGAGAGTTTGGGTGTCGGTGAGGGTTCGGGTGAGGGTCTGGGTTAAGGTGTGGGTGAGGGTTAGTTTTAGGGTGAGCATTAATGTTAGAGTTAGGTTTATGGTGAGGATAAGGGTTAGGGTGAGGTTTAGTGTGAGGGTTAGGGTTAGGGTTAGGGTGATGGTGAGGGTGAGGTATAGGGTTTGGGTTAGGGTTAGGGTGAGGGTTAGGGTTTGGTTGATGTTTAGTGTGAGGGTGAGGATGAGGGTTCGAGTGAGGGTAAGGGTTCGAGTGAGGGTGAGAGTTAGGGTGTGGGTGAGGATTAGTGTTAGGTTGAGTGTTAGGGTTAGGTTTAGGATTAGTGTTAGGGTGAGGTTTAGGGCTAAGGATAGGGTTAGGTTGACGGTTAGGATTAGGGTTAGGCTTAGTATGAGGGTTAGGTTGAAGGGTAGGGTTAGGGGGAGGGTGAGCGTTAGGGTGAGGGTGAAGATTAGGGTGAGGGTGTTGGTGAGGTTTAGGGTTAGGTGTAGGGTTAGGGTGAATTTGAGGGTGAGGCTTAGGTTTAGGATTAGTATTATGGTTAGTGTTAGGAAGAGAGTTTGGGTGTCGGTGAGGGTTCGGGTGAGGGTCTGGGTTAAGGTGTGGGTGAGGGTTAGTTTTAGGGTGAGCATTAATGTTAGAGTTAGGTTTATGGTGAGGATAAGGGTTAGGGTGAGGTTTAGTGTGAGGGTTAGGGTTAGGGTTAGGGTGATGGTGAGGGTGAGGTATAGGGTTTGGGTTAGGGTTAGGGTGAGGGTTAGGGATAGGTTTAGGGTTAGGGTGAGGGTGAGGGTGAGGGTTAGGGTGAGGGTTAGGGTTAGGTTTAGTGTTAGAGTTAGGGTGAGGGTGAGGGTTAGTATTAGGGTTAGTATTAGAGTTAGCCTGAGCATGAGGGTAAGGTTTAGGTTTAGGGTGAGTGTTAGGGTTAGGGGTACGGTGAAGGTGAGGGTTAGGATTAGGGTAAGGGTTAGGATGAGCGTTAGGCTGAGGTTTAGGGTTTGAGTTAATGTGAGGTTTAGGGTTAGGGTTAGGGTTAGGGTGAGGGTTAGGGTTAGGTTTAGGTTTAGGATAAGGGTTAGGTTGAGGGTTAGATTTAGGTTTAGTGTGAGGGTTAGGTTTAGGTTTAGGGTTAGGGTTAGGGTCACGGTAAAGGTTAGGGTGAGGGTTAGGGTGATGGTGAGGGTAAAGATTACGGTGACGCTTAGGGTCAGGGTGAGTTTCAGGGTGAGTCTGAGGGGGAGTGTGAGGGTTTGGTTTAGGGTTAGATTTAGGGTGAGTGTGAGGGTTAGGATTAGGGTTAGCACTAGGTTTAGGGTGAGGGTGAGGTTGAGGTTGAGGGTGAGGTTTAGCGTTAGTGTGAGGGTTAGGGTTAGGATTAGGTTTAGGGTGAGGGTTAGGGTTAGGATTGGGATGAGCATTAGGCTGAGGGTTAGGGTTAGGGTTAGTGTGAGGGTTAGGGTTAGGGTGAGGTTTAGGGTTTGGTTAGGGTGAAGATTTGTTTTAGGTTTAGGGTTAGGATAAGGTTTATTCTGAGGGTTATGGTTAGGGTTAGTGTGAGGGTTAGGTTTAGCGTTAGGGTTAGGGTGTGGGCTAGGGTGGGGGTGAGTGTTAGGGTGAGGGTAAGGGTGACGGTTTAGTTTAGGTAAGGGTTAAGGTAAGGTTAGGTTGAGGATTAGGGTGAGGATGAGGGTTAAGGTGAGGGTTAGGGTTAGCGTGAGGGTCAGGGTTACTGTGAGGTTTAGGGTTACGCTTAGGGTGAGGGTGAGGGTAAGGGTTAGGGTGAGGGTTATGGTGAGGTTGAGGGTTAGGATTAGAGTTAGGGTTAGGATTAGGGTGAGGGTGAGGGTGAGGGTTAGTGTTAGGGTGAGGTTTAGTGTTGGGGTGAGGGTTAGGGTTGGGGTGAGGGTGAGGGTGAGGTTTAGGGTTAGGGTTAGGATTAGGTTTAGGCTGAGGTTGAGGGTGAGTTTGAGGGTTATAGTTAGGGTTAGGGTGAGGGTGATGGCTCGGGTGAAGTTGAGCGTTAGGGTGAAGGTGAGGATAAAGTTTAGTGTGAGGGTTAGGGCGAGGCTGAGGTTTAGGTTTAGGGTGAGGGTTATTGTGAGGGTTAGGGTAAGGGTAAGGGTTAGGGTGATGGTAAGATTGAGTTTGAGGGATAGGATTATGTTGTGGGTAAGGGTTAGGGTGAGGGTTTGGGTTAGAGTGGGGGTTAGGGTTAGGTTTAGGTTGAGGTTTAGGGTTAAGGTGATGTTTAATGTGAGAGTATGGTTTGGGGTTAGGGTGAGTGCTCGGATCAGCATGAGGTTTAGGATGAGAGTGAGCGTTAGTTTTACAGTTAGGGTTAGGGACAGGGGTAGGGTGAGCATTAGGGTTAGGATTAGGGTTACGATTAGGGTTAGAGTGAGGATGAGTGTGAGAGTTAGTGTGTGGGTAAGTGTTATGGTTAGGGTTAGTGTTAGGGCTAGGTTGAGGGTGAGTGTTAGTGTGTGGGTGAGGGTTTTGTTTAAGTTAGGGTTAGGGATAGGGTGAGGATTAGGTTGAGGGTGAGGGTTAAGCTGAGGTTAGGTTTAGGGTGAGGGTTAGGGTTAGGGTGATATTTAGGGTGAGGGTGAGTGTTCCGTGAGGTTGAGGGTGAGGGTTAGTGTTAGGGTTAGGTTTAGTTTGAGGGTGATTGTGAGGCTTAGGATTAGGAATAGGGTTAGGGTTTGTGTGAGGGTCAGTGTGAGGGTGAAGCTTAGGGTTAGGGTTAGGGTTATGGTTAGTGTGAAGGTTACGGTTAATGTGAGGGTTATGATTAGGGATAGGTTTAGGGTTACAGTAAGGGTAAGAGTTTGGGTGAAGGTGAGTGTTAGGGTTCGGGTTAGGGTTAGGATGAGGGCTAGGGTGAGGGTTAGTGTGTGAGGGTTTCTTTTAGGTCATAGTTAGGTTTATGGTGAGGATTAGCTTGAGGGTGAGGGTTAGATTTAGGGTAAGGGTTAGGGTTAGGGTTAGGGTGAGAGTTAAGGTTTGGGTGATGTTTAGGGTGAGGGTGAAGGTTAGGGTGTGTTTGAGGATTAGGGTTAGAGTTAGGTTTAGGGTTATGTTGAGGGTACGGTATAGGGTGAGGTTTATTGTGAGGGTTAGTGTTAGTGCTTGGTTTAGGATGAGGTTTAGGGTGAGGGTTAGGCTGAGAGGTAGGGTTAAGGTAGAGTGACTGTTAGGTTTAGTGTGAGGATTAGGGTTAGGGTGAGGTTTAGGTTTAGTGTAAGGTTTAGGATTAGGGTTAGGGTAAGGATGAGTGTTAGGGTTAGGTTGAGGGTGAGGGTGAGGTTGAGGGCTAGGGTTAGAGTTAGTGTGAGGTTTAGTGTTAGGGTGAGCGTTAGGTTTTGCTTGAGGGTTAGGGTTAAAGAAAGGGTTAGGGTGAGGGTTAGAGTTAGGATTAGGGTTAGGGTGAGGGTCAGGGTGAGGGTTAGGTTTAGGGTGAGGGTTAGGTTTAGGGTGAAGGTTAGAGTTAGGGTGAGCGTTAGGGTGATGGTGAGGGTTAGGGTGAGGGTGAGGGTTAGGTTTAGAGTTAGGGTTAAGATGATCTTTGGGGTGAGGTTGAGGGTTAGTGTGAGGGTGAGGGTGAGGGTGAGGGTTAGGGTTAGGATTAGGGTTAGGGTGAGTTTTAGGGTTCAGGTTAGGGTTAGAGTTATTGTTAGGGTTAGGGTTAGGATGAGGGTGAGGGTAATTGTTAGGGTTAGGGTTAGGGTGAGGGTGAGGGTGATGTTGAGGGTTAGTGTTAGGATTAGGGTTATGGTTAAGGTAAGGCTGAGGGAGAGGGGGAGTTTGAGGGTGAGGGTTAGGGTTAAGGTTAGGGTTAAGTTGAGGGCTTGAGTGAGGGTGAGGGTTAGGCTGAGGGTGAGGGTGAGGTTTTATGTTACATAAAGGTTAGGGTTAGGGTCAGGATTAGGGTGAGGATTAAGTTGAAGTTAGGTTCAGGGTTTGGGTTCGGGTTAGGGTTAGGGTGAGGGTTAGGGTTAGGGTGATGTTTAGGCTGAGGGTGAGGGTTAGGGTGAGCGTGAGGGCTAGGATTAGGGTTAGGGTTAAGCTTAGTGTGAGGATCAGGGTGAGGGTGAACGTTAGGCTCAGTGTTAGGGTTAGGGTTAGAGTGAGGGTTACGGTTATTGTGAGTGTTATGGTTAGGGTTAGGGTGAGGCTAAGGGTTAGGGTGAGGGTAAGGGTTAGGGTGAGGGTTAGGGTGAGTGTGAGGGTTTGGATTAGGGTTTGTGTTAGGGTTAGGGTGAGGGTTAGTGTTTGGGTGATGTTTTGAGTGAGGGTGAGGGTTAGGGTGAGGATGAGGGTTTGGGTGAGCGTGAGGGTTCGGTTGACTGTGAGGGTTAGGGTGTGGGTGAGGAATAGGCTTAGGGTGAGGGTAAGCGTTAGGGGTAGGGGTAGGGTTAGGTTTAGGGTTAGGGTTAGGGTGAGGGTTAGTGTTTGGGTGATGTTTTGAGTGAGGGTGAGGGTTAGGGTGAGGATGAGGGTTTGGGTGAGCGTGAGGGTTCGGTTGACTGTGAGGGTTAGGGTGTGGGTGAGGAATAGGCTTAGGGTGAGGGTAAGCGTTAGGGGTAGGGTTAGGGTTAGGTTTAGGGTTAGGGTAAGAGTTAGGGTGAGGGTAAATGTAAGGGTGAGAGTCAGGGGAAGGGTGAGGTTTAGGGTTAGGGTGAGGGTGAGGGTAAGGGTATGGGTAAGTGTTAGGGTAAGGTTTAGGGTGAGGGTGAGTGTTAGCATCAAGGTTAGGTTTAGGGTTCGGGTTAGGGAGAGGGTTAGGTTTTGGGTAATTGTTAGGGTGAGGTTTAGGTTGAGGGTGAGGGTTATGGTTAGGGTGAGGGTAAGTGTTAGGGTGATGGTTAGGGTGAGTCTTAGGGTTAGGGTTAGCATTAGGGTGAGGGTGAGGGTTAGGGTTAGGGTTAGGATTAGAGTTAGTTTGAGGGTAAGGCTTAGGGTGAGGGTTAGGGTGAGGTTGAGGGTTAGGGTTAGGGTGAGGGTGAGGGTAAGTGTTAGGGTGAGGACTATGGTTAGGGTTAGGATTAGGGTGAGTGATAGGGTTAGGGTGAGGGTGTGGGAAAGTGTTAGGGTGAGGGTTAGGGCGAGGTTGAGGGTTAGGGTCAGGGTGAGGATAAGGGTTAGGGTGAGGGTAAGGGTTAGGTTGAGGGTTAGGTTCAGGGTGAGGGTTAGGGTTAGCATTAGGTTTAGGGTGAGGTTGAGGTTTAGGGTGAGGGTTAGGGTTAAGTTTAGGGATAGGGTGAGGATTAGGGTTAGGGTGTGGTTTAGTTTTAGTGTGAGGTTTAGGTTTAGGGTTAGGCTTAGGATGAGTGTTAGGGTTAGGTTGAGGGTGAGGGTGAGGTTGAGGGCTAGGGTTAGTGTTAGTTTGAGGCTTAGTGTTAGGGTGAGCGTTAGGTTTAATGTTAGAGTTAGGGTTAAAGTAAGGGTTAGGGTGAGGGTTAGCGTTTGGGTTAGTTTTAGGGTGAGGGTCAGGGTGAGGGTTAGGTTTAGGTTGAGGGTTAGGTTTAGGGTGAGGGTTAGGGTTAGAGTGAGCGTTAGGGTGGTGTTGTGGGTTAGGGTGAGTGTTAGGGTTAGGGTTAGGGTTAGGGTGAGAGTTAGGGTGAGGTGTCGGGATACGGTTAGGTTGAGGGTTAGGGTTAGTGTGAAGGTTAGGGTTAGGATTAGTGTGAGGATAATGTTTAGGGTGAGGTTTAGTTTTAGGGTGAGAGTTAGAGTGAACGTTCGGGTTAGGTTCAGTGTGAGGGTTAGGGTTAAGGTGATGTTTAGGGTGAGGTTGAGTGTTAGTGTGAGGGTGAGGGTCAGGTTGAGGTTTAGGGTTAGGATTAGGGTTAGGGTGAGTTTTAGGGTTAGGATTAGGTTTAGAGTTATTGTTAGGGTTAGGGTTTGGGTTAGGATGAGGGTGAGGGTTATTGTTAGGGTTAGGGTTAGGGTGAGGGTGGGGTTGAGGGTTAGTGTTAGGATTAGGGTTATTGTTAGGGTAAGGCTGAGGGGGAAGGGGAATTTGAATGTGAGTGTTAGGGTTAAGGTTAGGGTTAGGGTGAGGGCTTGGGTGAGGGTGAGGGTTAGGCTGAGGGTGAGGGTGAGGGTTTCGGTTAGTTAAAGGTTAGGGTTATGATGAGGATTAGGGCGAGGGTGAGGATTAAGCTGAGGTTAGGTTCAGGGTGAGGTTTCGGGTCAGGGTTAGGGTGAGGGTTAGGGTTAGGATGATAATTAGGGTGAAGGTGAAGGTTAGAGTGAGGGTGAGGGTTAGGGTTAGGGTTAGGTTTAATGTGAGGCTGAGGGTTAGGAATAGGAATAGGATTAGGGTTAGGGTTCAGCTGAGGGTGAGGATCAGGGTGTGGGTGAAGGTCAGGGTCAGGGTTACATTTATGGCTAGAGTGAGGGTTACGGTTATTTTGAGGGTTATGGTTAGGGTTAGGGTGAGGTTAAGGGTTAGGGTGAGGGTAAGGGTTAGGGTGAGTGTTAGGGTGAGTGTGAGGGTTTGGAATAGGGTTTGGGTTAGGGTGAGGGTGAGGGTTAGCTTTTGGGTGATGTTTAGAGTGAGGGTGATGGTTAGGGTGAGGATGAGGGTTCGGTTGAGGGTGAGGGTTCGGTTGAGGGTGAGGGTTAGGGTGTGGGTGAAGATTAGGGTTAGGGTGATGGTTAGGTTGAGGGTGAGGGTGAGGGTTAGGGTTAGGGTTTGGGTTAGAGATAGGGTGAATTTGAGAGTGAGGGTTAGGTTTAGGATTAGGGTGAGGGTTAGGTTTAGGTTGAGGGTTAGGTATATTGTTAGGGTTAAGGTAAGGGTGAGGGTGGGTGTTAGGGTTAGGTTTAGGGTTAGAGTTAGGGTGAGTGTGAGGGTGAGGGTTATGATTAGTTTAGGATTAGGGTTAGGCTGAAGGTGAAGGAGAGGGTGAGGGTGAGGGTTAGGTTTAGGGTGAGGTTTAGGTTTACGGTTAGGGTTAGGGTGAGGGTTAGGATTAGGGTTAGGCTTAGGATGAGGGTTAGGCTGAGGGTTAGGGTTAGGATTAGGGTGAGGTTTAGGGCTAGGTTTAGGGTTAGGATAAGGGTTAGGCTGAAGGTTAGGGTTAGGGTTAGTTTGAGGGATAGGCTTAGGGTTAGGGTGAGGGTAAAGATTAGGGTGAGAGTTAGAGTGAGGGTGAGGTTTAGGGTTAGGGTGAGGGTTAGGGTAAAATTTAGGTTTAGGGTTAGGGTTAGGGTGAGGGTAAGGGTGTGAGTAAGTGTTAGGGTGAGGTTTAGGGTGAGTATGAGTGTTAGCCTCAAGGTAAGGTTTAGGGTGATATTTAGGGTTTGGGTAAGTGTTAGGGTGAGGTTTAGGGTGAGGGTGAGGGTTAGGGTTAGGGTGAGGGTAAGTGTTAGTGTGAGGGTTAGTGTGAGTCTGAGGGTTAGGGTTAGCATTAGGGTGAGGGTGAGGGTTAGGGTTAGGATTAGAGTTAGTGTGAGGGATAGGGTGAGGTTGAGGGTTAGTGTTAGGGTGAGTGGGAGGGTAAGTGTTAGGGTGAGGACTAATTTTAGGGTTAAGATTAGGGTGAGTGTTAGGGTTATTTTGAGGGTGAGGGTGAGGGTTACGTTCAGTATTAGGTTTAGGGTTAGTGTGAGGGTTTGTGATAGGGTTAGGGTTAGGGTGAGGTTCATAGTTAGGGTTAAGGTGAGGGTTAGTCTGAGAGGTAGGGTTAGGGTTAGGGTGAGGGTTAGGCTTAGTGTGAGGTTTAGGTTTAGGTTTAGGATTAGGGTGAGGGTGAGTTTGAGGGTGAGGGTTTGGGTTAGGGTGAGGGTTAGTGTTGGGGGAGGGCTAGGTTGAGGGTAAGGGTTTGGCTGATGGTGAGGATTTCGTTTAGGTAATGTTTAGGGTTAGGGTTAGGGTGAGGATTAGGGTGAGGTTGTGGGTTAGGTTTAGGGTGAGGGTGAGGGTCAGTGTTAGTGTTAGGATGAGGGTTACCGTTAGCCTTAGGGTGAGTGTGAGGGTTCGGGTGAGGGTTCGGGTGAGGGTTAGGGTGTGGGTTAAGGTTCGGTTTAGGGTGAGGGTTAGGATGACGGTGAGTGTTAGGGTGAGGTTGAGGTTGAGGATGAGGGTTAGGGTTTGGTTTGGGGATAGGATTAGGGTTAGGTTTAGGGTTAGGGTTAGGGTCATGTTGAGGGTTAGGTTTAGTGTTAGGGTGAGGGTTAGGGTTTGGTTTAGGTTTAGGGTGAGGGTTAGGGTTAGGATTAGGGTAACCGTGAGGGTTATGTTGAGGGGTAGGTTTAGGGATAGGGTAAGGGTTAGGGTTAGGGTGAGGGTTAGGTTTAGGGTTAGGGTTAAGATGAGGGTGAGGGTGAGGATTAGGGTTAGGGCTAGGGTTAGATTTAGGTTTAGGGTAAGGGTTTGGTTTTTGGTGAGGGTTAGTTTCAGGTTTAGGGTTAGGGTGAGGTTGATGCTGAGGGATAGGGTTAGAGTTAGTGTGAGGATAAGGGTTAGGGTGAGGATTAGGGTGAGGGTGAGTGTTAGGTTTAGCATAAGGTTTAGGGTGAGTGTTAGGGTTAGGGTTAGGGTTAGGGTAAGGGTTAGGGTTAGGCTTATTGTTACGGTTAGTGTTAGTGTTAGGGTTAGGGTTAGGCTTATGGTTATGGTTAGTGTTAGGTTAGGGTGAGGGTTAGATTAGGGTGAGGGTTAGGGTGAGGGTTAGGCTGAGGAGTAGGGTTAGGGATAGAGTGACTGTTAGGTTTAGTGTGAGGATTAGGGTTAGGGTGAGGTTTAGGTTGAGGGTGAGGGTGAGGGTGAGGGCTATTTGTAGGGTTTGAGCGTTAGTGTCAGGGTGAGCGTTAGGTTTAAGGTGAGTGTTAGGGTTAAAGTAAGGGTTAGGGTGCGGGTTAGCGTTAGGGTTAGGGTTAGGGTGAGGGTCAGGGTGAGGGTTATGTTTAGGTTGAGGGTTAGGTTTAGGGTGAGGGTTAGGGTTATGGTGAGGGTTATGTTTAGGTTGAGGGTTAGGTTTAGGGTGAGGGTTAGGGTTAGGGTGAGGGTTAGGGTGAGCGTTAGGATGATGGTGAGGTTTAGGTTTAGGGTGAGAGTTAGTATTAGGGTTAGGGTTAGGATGAGGGTTAGGCTGAGGCTTAGGGTTAGTGTTTGGGTGAGGTTTAGGGTTAGGATAAGGGTTGAGCTGAGGGTTAGGGTTAGGGTTAGTGTGAGCGTTAGGTTTAGAGTTAGGGTAAGAGTTAGGGTGAGGGTAAATGTTAGGGTGAGAGTTAGGGTGAAGTTGAGGTTTAGGGTTAGGGTGAGGGTTAGGGTCAAGTTTAGGTTTAGGGTTAGGGTTAGCGTGAGTGTAAGGGTGTTGGTAAGTGTTAGGCTGAAGTTTAAAATGAGGGAGAGGGTTAGCGTCAAGGTTGGGTTTAGGGTTAGTGTTAGGGTGAGGGTTAGGGTTTGGGAAAGTGTTAGGGTGAGGTTTAGGTGAGGGTGAGGGTTAGGGTTAGGGTGAGGGTAAGTGTTAGTGTGAGGGTTAGGGTGAGTCTGAGGGATATGGTTAGCATTAGGGTGAGGGTGAGGGTGAGGGTTAGGGTTAGGATTAGAGTTAGGGTGAGGGTATAGCTTAGGGTGAGGGTTAGGGTGAGTATGAGGGTGAGGGTAAGTGTTAGGGTGAGGACTACGCATAGGGTTTGGGTTAGGGTAACTGTTAGGGTTATGGTGAGGGTGAGGGTTAGGTTCAGTATTAGTGTTAGGTTTAGTGTGAGGGTTAGTGATACGGTTAGGGTTAGGGTGAGGGTTAGTCTGAGAGGTAGGTTTAGGGTTAGCATTAGGGTTAGGGTTAGGTTTAGGGTTAGGGTGAGGGTGAGTGTGAGGGTGAGGGTTAGGGTTAGGGTGAGGGTTAGTGTTGGGGGGCTAGGTAGAGGGTTAGGGTTTGGGTGATGGTGAGGTTTTCGGTTAGGTAAGTTTTAGGGTTAGGGTTAGGGTGAGGCTTTGGGTTAGGGTTAGTGTGAGGGTGAGGGTGAGGGTTAGTGTTAGGATGAGGGTTAGGTTTAGGTTTAGAGTGAGGGTGAGGGTGAGGGTGAGGGTGAGGGTTAGGGTGTGGGTTAAAGTTCGGTTTAGGTTGAGGGTTAAGGTGACGGTGATGGTTAGGGTGAGGGTGAGGTTTAGGATAAGGGTTAGGGTGAGGGTTAGGGTTAGGGTGAGGGTTAGGGCGAGGAGTAGGGTTAAGGTTAGGGAGAGGGTTAGGGTTTGTGTGAGGGTTAGGGTTAGGGTTAGAGTTAGGTTTAGTATGAGGATAAAGGTTAGGGTGAGGGTTAGGGTGAGGGTTAGGCTTAGTGTGAGGGTTAGGGTTAGCGTTAGGGTTAGGGTTAGGTTTAGGGTAAGTGTTAGAGTTAGGGTGAAGGTTAGGTTTAGGGTTAGCGTTAGGGTTAAGGTTAGGGATGGGTTTAGGGTGAGTGTCAGTGTTAGGGTTTGGGTGAGTGTGAGGTTTAGGGTGAGGGGTAGGGTTAGGGTTAGGGTAAGGGACAGGGTTAGGGTGAGGGTTATGTTTAGGGTTAGGTTTAGGGTGAGGGTGAGGGTTAGGGTTATGGTTATGGTTAGGGTGAGTGTTAAGGTTAGGTTCAGTCTTAGAGTAAGGGTTACGGTTACAGTGAGGGTTATGTTTATGGTTAGGGTTAGAGTGAGGGTGAGGCCGAAGTTTAGGGTTAGGGTTAGTTTGAGGATAAGGATTAGGGTGAGGTTTAGGGTGAGTTTGAGGGTTAGGGTTAGCATTAGGGTTAGGGTGATTTTTAGGGTGATGGTGAGGGTTAGGGTGAGGGTGAGATTGAGCATGAGGGTTAGGGTGAGGGTGAGGGTGAGTGTGAGGGTGACGGTTAGGGTTAGGTTTAGGGTGAGGATAAGGTTTAGGGTTAGGATTAGGGTTAGTGTAAGGGTTAGGATGAGGGTGAGGGTGAGGGTTAGGGTGAGGGCTATGGTGAGAATGAGGGTTAGGGAGAGGGTGAGGGTGAGGTTGAGTGTTTCGGTTAGGCAAGATTTAGGGTTAGGGTTAGTGTGAGGATTAGGGTGAGGGTGAGGTTTAGGCTGAGGGTTAGGTTTAGGGTGAGGGTTAGGGTGAGGCTGAGGTTTAGGGTGAGGGTTAGGGTTACAGTGAGGGTTAGGGTTAGGGTTAGGTTGAGGATGAGGTTTAGGTATAGGTTAAGGGTTCGGGTTATGGTGAGGGTTAGTGTTAGGGCAAGTGTTAGGGTGAGGATGAGGGTTAAGTTTAGGGTTAGGGTGAGGTTTAGGGTTAGGCTTAGGGTTTGTGTAAGAGTTAGAGTTAGGGTAAAGGTTAGGGTTAGGGTTAGATTTAGTTTTAGGGTGAGGGTTCGGGTGAGGGTTAGTGTTAAGATTAAGGTTGGGGTTAGGTTGAGGGTAAGTGTTAGGGTGAGGGTTAATGTTAGGGTGAGAGTTTGGTTTAGGGTTAGGGTTAGGGTAGGGGTTAGGTTAGCGTGAGGGTTAGGTTTAGAGTGATGTTTAGGGTGACGGTGAGGGTTAGGGTGAGGGTGAGTGTGAAGGTGAGGGTTAGGGTGAGGGTGAGGGTGAGTGGGAGGGTGACGGTGATGATTAGGGTTAGGGTCAGGTTTAGGGTGAGGGTAAGAGTTAGGGTTAGGATTAGGGTTAGGGTAAGGTTTAGGCTGAGGTTGAGGGAGAGGATGAGGTTGTGAGTGAGGGTTTCGGTTAGGTAAGGGTTAGGGTTAGGTTTAGGGTGAGGATTATGGTGGGGGCAGGGTTAGGTTGTGGGTGAGGTTGAGTTTTAGGTTGAGGGTAAGTGTTAGGGTGATGTTTAGGGTGAGGGAGAGTTTTAGGGTGTGAGTTAGGGTTCAGGGAAGGGGAAGGGTTAGGGTGTAGGTGAGGGTTCGGGTTCGGTGGCGAATTTGGGTTAGGGTTAGGGTTCAGGTTAGGGTTAAGGTTAGGGTTAGGGTGAGTGTTAGGGTGAGAGGTAGGGTTAGGGTTAGGATGAGGGTTAGTCTTAGTGTGAGGGTTACGCTTAGGGTTATTGTTAGGGTTAGTGTGAGGATAAGAGTTAGGGTGAGGGTTAGGGTGAGACTGAGGGTTTGGGTTAGCATTAGGGTTAGGGTGAAGGTTAGGGTAGGGGTTAGGGTGAGGGATAGTGTTAGGGTTAGGTTTGGGTGAGGGTTAGGGTGAGTGTAAGGGTTAGGGTGAGGGTTAGGTTGAGGTTGAGGGATAGGGTTATGGTGAGGGTAAGGTTTAGGGCGACGCTTAGGGTGAGGTTGATATTTAGGGTTAGCATTAATGTTAGGGAGAGGGTGAGGGTTAGGGTGAGGGTAAGTGTTAGGCTGAGTGGTAGGATTAGGTTTAGGATTAGAGTTAGGGTTAGGGTGAGTGTTAGTGTTATAGATAGGTTGAGGGTGAGGGTTAGGAGAAGGGTTAGGTTCAGGATTAGAGTTAGGGTGAGGGTTAGGGTTAACATTAGGGTTATGGTTAGGTTGAGTTTGAGTGTTAGGGTTAGGTTTAGGGTGAGGTTGAGGGTTAGGGTTAGCATTAGGGTTAGGGTTATGCTTAGGGTGCAGGTTAGGATTAGGTTTAGAGTGAGGGTGAGGGTCAGGTTTACTGATAGGATTAGGTTTAGCGTCAGGGTTTGGGTTTGGTTTAGGGTTAGGGTGAGGGTGAGGTATAGGGTGCGTGTTAGTGTTAGGGTGAGGGTTAGGTATATGGTTAGGGTGAAGTTGAGGGTTAGGTTTAGAGTTAGGGTGAGGGTGAGTGTTAGGATTAGGGTTAAGGTTAAGGTTAGGGATAGGTGTGAGGATTAGGGTTAGGGTTAGGTTTAGGGTGAGTGTTAGGCTGAGGGGTAGGGTTAGGGATAGAGTGACAGTTAGGTTTAGTGTGAGGATTAGGGTTAGGGTGAAGTTTAAGTTTAGTGTGAGGTTTAGGTTTAGGGTTAGGGTTAGGATGAGTGTTAGGTTTAGGTTGAGGGTGAGGGTGAGGGTGAGGGCTAGGGTTAGGGTTAGTGTGAGGGTTATTGTTAGGGTGAGCATTAGGTTTAGGGTGAGGGTTAGGGTTAAAGTAAGGGTTAGGGTGAGGGTTAGCGTTAGGGTTAGGGTTAGGGCGAGGGTCAGGGTGAGGGTTATGTTTAGGTTGAGGGTTAGGTTTAGGGTGAGGGTTAGGGTTAGGGTAAGCGTTAGGGTGATGGTGAGGGTTAGGGTGAGGGTGAGGTTTAGGTTTAGAGTTAGGGTTAGGGTGAGTGTTAAGGTTAGGGTTAGGGTTAGGGTGAGAGTTAGGGTGAGGTGTCGGTATAAGGTTAGCTTGAGGGTTAGGGTTAGTGTGAAGGTTAGGGTTAGGGTTTGGTTTAGTGTGAGGATAATGTTTAGGCTGAGGGTTAGTTTGTGGGTGAGAGTTAGGGTGAATGTTAGGGTTAGGTTCATTGTGAAGGTTAGGGTTAAGGTGATGTTTAGGGTGAGGTTGAGGGTTAGTGTGAGGGTGAGGATGAGGTTGAGATTTAGGGTTAGGATTAGGGTTAGGATGAGTTTTAGGGTTAGGGTTAGGGTTACAGTTATTGTTAGGGTTAGGGTTAGGGTTAGAATGAGGGTGAGGGTTATAGTTAGAGTTAGGGTTAGGGTTAGGGTTAGGGTGAGGTTGGGGTTGAGCGTTAGTGTTACGATTAGGGTTATGGTTAGGGTAAGGCTGAGGGTGTAGGGGAGTTTGAGGGTGAGGGTTAGGGTTAAGGTTAGGGTTAGGGTGAGTTCTTTGGTGAGGGTGAGTGTTAGGCTATGGGTGAGGGTGAGGGTTTCGGTTAGGTAAAGGTTAGGGTTAGGTTGAAGATTATGCTGAGTTTAGGTTCAGGGTGAAGCTTCGGGTTAGGGTTAGGGTGAGTGTTAGGATTAGGGTGATGTTTAGGGTGAGGGTTAGGGTTAGGTTGAGGGTGAGGGTGAGGTTTAGGGTTAGGGTTAGGTTTAGGGTTTAGGGTGAGGGTTAGGTTTAGCGTTAGGGTTAAGCTCAGTGTGAGGATCAGGGTGTGGATGAAGGTTAGGGTGAGGGTTAGGGTTAGGGTTAGAGTGAGGGTTATGGTTATTGTGAGGGTTATGGTTAGGGTTAGGGTGAGGGTAAGGGTTAGGCTCAGGGTAAGGGTGAGGGTGAGGGTTTGGATTAGGGTTTGGGTTAGGTTTAGGTTGAGGATTAGTGTTTGGGTGACATTTAGAGTGAGTGTGAGGGATAGGGTGAGGATGAGTGTTTGGGTGAGGGTGAGGATTCGGTTGATGGTGAGGGTTAACTTGTGGGTGAGGATTAGGTTAGGGTGAGGGTTAGCGTTAGGGGTAGGGTTAGGGTTAGGTTGTGGGTTAGGGTTAGCGTTAGGGTTAGGATGAGGGGTAGGGAGAGGGGAGGGCTTAGGGTAAGGGTGATGGTGAGTGTTAGGGTTAAGTTTAGGGTTAGAGTTGGGATTAGGGTTAGGCTGACGGTGATGGGAAGGGTGAGGGTGAGGGTTAGGGTTAGGGTGAGGTTTAGGTTTACGGTTAGGTTTAGGATGAGGGTTAGGATTAGGGTTAGGGTTAGGATGAGGGTTAGTCTCAGGGTTAGGGTTAGGGTTAAGGTGAGGTTTAGGGCTAGGTTTAGTGTTAGGATAAGTGTTAGGCTGAGGGTTAGGGTTAGGGTTAGTGTGAGGGTTAGGTTTAGGGTTACAGTAAGAGTTAGGGAGAGGGTAAACATTAGGGTGAGAGTTAGGGTGAGGTTTAGGGTCAAGTTTAGGTTTAGGGTTAGGTTTAGGGTGAGGGTAAGTGTTTGGGTAAGTGTTAGGGTGAGGTTTAGGGTGAGGGTGAGGGTTAGCGTCAAGATTAGGTTTAGGGTTAGGGTTTGGGTGAGTGTTAGGGTTTAGGTAAGTGTTAGGGTGAGGTTTAGGGTGAGAGTGAGAGTTAGGGTTAGGGTGAGGGTAAGTGTTAGGGTGAGGGTTAGGGTGAGTCTGCTGGTTAGGGTTAGCATTAGGGTGAGGGTGAGGGTTAGGGTTAGGATTAGAGTTAGGGTGAGGGTAAGGCTTAGGGTGAGTGTTAGGGTGAGGTTGACGGTTAGGGTTAGGGTGAGTTTGAGGGTAAGTGTTAGCGTGAGGACTACGGTTAGGGTTTGGATTAGGGTGAGTGTTAGTGTTATGGTGAGGGTGAGGGTGAGGGTTAGGTTCAGTATTAGGGTTAGTGTTAGTGTGAGGGTTAGTGATACGGTTAGGCTTAGGGTGAGGGTTAGAGTTAGGGTTAAGGTGAGGGTTAGTCTGAGAGGTAGGGTTAGGGTTAGGGTGAGGGTTAGGCTTAGTGTGAGGGTTAGGGTTAGAGTGAGGGTTAGGGTTAGGTTTAGGGTTAGGGTGAGGGTGAGTGTGAGGGTTAGGGTTAGGGTGAGCATTAGTGTTAGAGGGAGAGCTAGGTTGAGGGTTAGGGTTAGGGTGAGGGTTACTGTTAGGTTTAGGCTTTGTATATGGGTTAGGCTGAGGTTAAGGCTTAGGGTTAGTTTGAGTGTTAGGTTTAGGGTTAGGGTTTGGGTTATGTTGAGGGTAAAGGTTAGGATGAGGGTTAGGGAAAGGGTGAGGATTAGATTTATGGTGAGGGTTCGGGTTATGGTTAGGATTAGGGTTATTTTTAGGGTTAGCGTGAGGGTAAGGGGAAGGTTAGGTTTATTTTTAGGGTTAGCTTGACGGTTAGGGTGTCAGTAAGTGTTAGAGTGAGGGTTAGGGTGAGGTTAGTGTTAGGGGGAGGGGGAGGGTTAGTGTTAGCATTAGGGTTAGGGTGAGGGTGAGGGTTAGGTTGAGGATTAGGGTTGAGTTTAGGGATAGGGTGTGGATTAGGGTTAGGGTTATGTATAGGGTGAGGTCAGGGCTGAGGGTTAGGGTTAGGTTTACGGTGAGGGTTAGGTTTAGTGTGAGGGTTAGGGTTAGGGTTATGGTGAGGGTAAGGGTTATGTAGAGGTTTAGGGTGAGCCTGAGGTTTAGGGTTAGCATTAGGTTTAGGTTTAAGGTTACGATGAGGGTTAGGTTTAGGGTGAGGCTGGGTGTTAGAGTTACAGTGAGGGTGAGGGTGAGGATGAAGTTTAGGATTAGGGTTAGGGTTAGGGATAGGATCAGGTTGAGGATGAGGGATAGGGTGTTTTTGAGGGTTAGGGTTAGGGTGAGAGTGAAGGTTAAGATGAGTGTTAGGGAAAGGGGTAGGGTTAGGGTTAGGCTGAATGTTAGGATTAGGGTGAGGGTTAGGGTCAAGGTAAGGGTTAGGTTTAGGGTGAGGTTAAGGATTAGTGTGAGGGTGAGGGTTCGGGTTAGTGTTAGGATTAGGGTGAGGGTTAGGTTGAGGGTGAGGTTGAGGGTGAGGGTGAGGGTGAGGGTGATGTTGAGGGTTAGGGTGTTCTTTAGGGTTCAGTTTAGGCTGAGGGTTAGGGTGAAGGTGAGCGTTAGGTTGAGGGTGAGGGTTAGGATAAGGGTTAGGTTGAGGGTTAGAGTGCGGGGTAGGGTTAAGTTTCGGGAGAGAGTTAGGGTTTGTGTGAGGGTTAGGGTTAGGGTTAGAGTTAGGGTGACTATGAGGATAAAGTTTAGGATGAGGGTTAGGGTGAGGGTTAGGGTTCGGATTAACGTTTGGGTTAGGGTTAGGGTTACGTTTAGGGTAAGTGTTAGGGTTACGGTGAGGGTTAGTTTTAGGGTTAGCATTAGGGTTAGGGTTAGCTTTAGGGTGAGGGTCAGGGTTAGGTTTTGGGTCAGGGTGATGTTTAGGTTGAGGGGTAGGGTTAGGGTTAGGGTAAGGGTTAGGATTAGGGTGAGGGTTATATTTAGGCTTAGGTTTATGGTGAGGGTGAGGGTTATGGTTGGTGTTAGGGTTACGGTTAGGGTGAGGGTTAGGGTTAGGTTTGGGTTAGGGTAAGGGTTAGGGTTAGAGTGAGGTTTAGGTTTAGGGTTAGGGTTAGGGTGAGGGTGAGGTTGAGGGTTAGGTTTAGGGTTAGTGTGAGGATAAGGTTTATGGTGAGGTTTAGGTTGAGGTGGAGGGTTAGAGTTAGCATTAGGGTTAGGGTGAGAGTTAGGGTTAGGGTTATGGTAAGGGTTAGGGTTATGGTTAGGGTAAGGGTTAGGGTTAGGGTGAGGGTTAGGGGTATGGTGATTTTTAGGGTGACGGTGAGATTTAGGGTGAGGGTGAGTTTGAGCGTGAGTGTTAGTGTGAGGATGAGGTTGAGTGTGAGTTTGACGGTTAGGGTTAGGTTTAGGGTGTGTATAAGAATTAGGGTTAGGTTTAGGGTTAGTGTTAGGGTTAGGGTTAGGGTTAGGGTGAGGGTGATGGTTAGGGTTAGGCTTAGTTTTATTGTTAATGTTAGGTTTAGGGTGAGAGTGAGGTTGAGGGTTAACATGTGGGTTAGGGTTAGGGTTATGGTTAGAGTGAGGGTGAGGGTGAGGGTTAGGGTTAGGATTAGTGTTAGGGTTAGGTTTAGGATGAGGGTTAGGCTGAGGGTTAGAGTTAGGGTTAGTGTGAGGCTTAGGGTTATGTTTACATTTAGGTTGAGGACAAGGGTTAGGGTAAAGGTTAGGGTCGGTTTGAGGCTTAGGGTTAGGTTGAGGTTTATGGTGAGGGTTTGGGTGAGGGTTAGAGTTAGGGTGAGGGTTAGGGTTAGCGTTAGTGTTAAGATGACAGTTAGGTTGAGAGTTAGGGTTAGGGTGAGGGTGAGGGTTAGGGTTAGGTTTAGGGTTAGGGTGATGTTTAGGTTTAGGGTGTAGGTTAGGGATAGGTTTATGTTTAGGGTGATGGTTAGGTTTATGGTTAGGTTCAAATTAGGGTGAGTGTGAGGGTGAGTGTTAGGTTTACGATTAGGTTTAGGGTTAGTGTTAGGCTGAGTTTGAGGGTGAGGGTGAGGGTGGGGGTTAGGGTTAGGGTAATGTTTAGGTTTAGATTTAAGTTGAGGGTTATGTTTAGGGTTAGGATGAGGGATACGGTGAGGATTATGGTTATGGTTCGGGTGAGGGTTAGATTTAGTGTGAGGGTTAGGGTTAGGGTGAGGGTAAGCGTTAGGGTGAGGGTTAGGGTGATGGTGAGCGATAGGGTGATTGTTAAGGTTAGGTTGAGGGTATGGATGAGGGCTAGGGTGAGGGTGAGGATTAGGGTTTGGGTTAGGGTTATGGTAAGTGTTATTGTGAGGGGTAGAGTTAGGGTAATGTTTAGGGTGAAGGTTAGGATGAGAGTGAGTGTTAGGGTTAGTGTTAGTGTGCGGTGAGGGTTACGGTGAGGATTCGTGTTTGAGTTAGGATTAGGGTTGGTGTGAGGATGAGGGTTATGTTTAAGGTTAGGGTGCGGGTTAGGGTTAGGGTGATTTTTAGAGAGAGGTGAGTGTTAGGGTGCCTGTGAGGGTTCGGATTTGGGTTCAGATTAGGGTGTGGATGAGGGTTAGGGTGAGGGTGAGGGTTAGGGTTATGTTTAGGGTGTGAGTTAGGGTTAGGGTTAGGATTAGGGTGAGGTTTAGGGTGAGGGGTAGGGTCAGGGTTAGGGTGAGGTTTAGGGTTAGTGTGAGGTTTAGGGTTAGGTTTAGGGTAAGTGTGAGGATAATGGTTAGGGTGAGGGATAGGGTTATTGTTAGGGTTAGGGTGAGAATGAGGGTGAGGGTTATGGTTAGGGTAAGGGTTCGGGTGAGGGTTAGGGTTAGGGTAAGGCTTAGGGTTAAGGTTTGGGTAAGGGTGCGTGTGAGGGTGATGGTTACTGTTAGGTTATGGTGAAGGTGAGGGTTCGGTATAGGATTAGGGTTAGGGTTAGGTTTATGGTGAGGGTGAGGGTTGGATTAGGATTAGGTTTAGGGTTAGGCTTTAGGTGAGGTGAAGGTGAAGGTGAGGGATAGGAAGAGGATTAGGGTTAGGTTTATGGTTAGGGTGAGTGTGAAGATTAGGTTGAGGTGAGGGTTCAAGTTTGAGTGAGGGTTAGGGTGACGGTGACGGTTAGGGTGAGGGTGAGGTTTAGGTTTAGTGTTAGTTTTAGGGTGATGGTTAGGATCAGGTTTAGGATTAGGGGGAGGGTTAAGGTGAGGGTTAGGGTTAGGGTTAGGGTTAGGGTGAGGGTGAGGGTTAGGGTTAGGGTTAGATTTAGGGTGAGGTTGAGGGTGAGGGTTAGGTTTGTGGTTAGGGTTAGGGTAAGTGTTAGGATTAGGGTAAGGGTGAGGGCTAGGTTTAGGGTGAGGTTTAGGGTTAGGCTGAGGTTTAGGGTGAGGGGTAGGGTTAGGGTTTGTGTGAGGGTGAGGGTTAGGTTTAGTGTGAGGATCATGTTTAGTGTTAGGGTTATGGTAAGTTTAAGGGTTAGGGTGAGGTTTAAGGTAAGAGTGAGGTTTAGGGTTAGCATGAGTTTGAGAGGGAGGGTTAGGGTTAGGGTTAGTGTTTGGGTGAGGGTGAGAGTTATGTTTAGGGTTAGGGTGAGAGTTATGGTTAGGGTGATATTTAGGGTGAGGGTGAGGGTTAGGATGAGGGTGAGGTTTCGTGTGAGGGTGAAGGTTAGGGTGAGGGTGAGGTTTAGGGTAGGGTTAGGTTTAGGGTGTGGGTTAGGGTTAGGGTTAGGTTTAGGGTGAGGTTTAGGGTGAGGGTTAGGGTTATAATTAGGGTTAGGGTGAGGGGGAGTTTGAGGGTTAGGGTGAGGGTTAGGGTTAGGCTGAGGGTTAGGTTTGGGTTTAGGGTAAGGGTGAGGGTGAGGGTGAAGCTGAGGTTTAGCGTGTGGGTGAGGGTTAGGTTTAGGGTGAGGGTTAGGGTGACGGTGAGGGTTAGGTGTGGGTGAGGTTTAGGTTTAGTGTTAGAGTTAGGGTGACGGTTAGGGTCAGGGTTAATATTAATGTGAGGGTTAAGTTGACGGTTAGGGTTAGGGTTAGGTTTAGGGTTAGTTTGAGGATTAGGTTTAGTGTGAAGGTAAGCGTTAGTTTGAGGGTTAGACTGAGGGTGAGGGTTAGGTTTAGTGTTAGGGTTAGGGTGAGCATTTGGGGACTGTTAGGTGCATGGTTAGGGTTAGGGTGAGGGTTAGGGTGAGGGCAAGTGTTAGGGTCAGGTTTAGGTTGAGGGTGACGGATAGAGTTATGGTAAGGTGAGTGTGAGAATGAGGTTGAGGGTTAGGGTTAGGGTTAGGGTTAGTTTTAGGGTGAGGTATAGCATGAGGGTTAGGACGAGGATTAGGCTGAGTATGAGGGTGAGGTTTAGGGTGAGGTTTAGGGTTAGAGTGAGGGTTAGGATGAGTGGGAGTCAGAGGGTGAGGGTTAGGTTTAGGGTTAGAGTAAGGGTGAGGTTGAGGGTTAGGATTAGTTTAGGACTAGGTTTAGGCTGATGGTGAGGTTGAGGTTGAGGTTGAGGGTTAGGATTAGGGTGAGGTTTAGGGTTAGGGTTAGGGTTAGGGTTTGTATAGAGTGAAGGTTAGTTTTAGGTTTAGGGTTAGGATAAGGTTTAGGCTGACGGTTAGGGTTAGGGTTAGTGTGAGGGTTATGTTTAGCGTTAGGGTTAGGGTGTGGGCTAGTGTGAGGGTGAAGGTTAGGTTGATTGTTTAGTTTAGGTAAGGGTAAATGTTATGTTAGGGTGAGGATTAGCGTGAGGTTGAGGGTTAAGGTGAGGGTTAGGGTTAGGGTGAGTATTAGGGTTATGATTAGGTTTAGTGTTAGGGTGATGTTTAGGGTGAGGTTGAGTGTGAAGGTTCGGGTGAGAGGGAGGGTTAGGGTTAGGGTTAGAGGTAGGGTGAGCGTGAGGGTTAGGGTGAGGGGTAGGTTTATGGTTAGGGTGAGGGTGAGGGTTAGGTTTAGTGTTTGGGTTAGGGTTAGGGTGAGGGTGAGGGTTAGTGTGAGGATTAGGGTTAGTGTGAGCATGAGCGTGAGATTGAGGGTAATGGTTAGGGTTAGGTTTAGGGTGAGGGTGAGCATTAGGGTGAGAGTGAGGGTTCAGTTGAGGGTGAGGGGTAAGGGAAGGGTTATGGTTTGGGTTCGGGTTAGAGATAGGGTGAGGGTGTGGGTGAGGATTAGGTTTAGGATTAGTGTTAGGGTTAGGGTTAGGCTGAGTGTGAGTGTGAGGGTGAGGGTGAGGTTTAGGGTTAGGTTGAGGGTTATGGTTAATGTCAGGGTTAGGGTTAAGTTGAGGGTTAGGGTTAGGGTTAGGTTTAGGATGAGGGTTAGGCTGTGGGGTAGGGTTAGGGTTAGGGTGTGGGTTAGGTTCAGTGTGAGTTTTAGGGTTAAGGTTAGGGTCAGGGTTAGGATTAGGGTGAGGGTAAGGGTTAGCATGAGGGTTACATTGAGGGTGAGGTTTAGGGTTAGGGGTAGGATTAGGGTGAGGTTAAGGTGAGAGCTAGGTTGAGTGTGAGGGTTAGGGTTAGGGTTAGGGATAGGGTTAGGATTAGTTTTAAGGTTAGGGTTAGGGTTAGGGTGAGTCTTAGGCTGAGGTGTAGGGTTAGGTATAGCGTGAGGGTTAAGTTTAGTGTGATGGTTAGGGTTTGGTGTAGGGTTAGGGTGAGGGCTAGGGTGGGTGTGAGAGTGAGGGTTAGGTTTAGGGATGGGGTGAGGATTAGTGTTATGTTTAGGGTTAGGGTGAGGTTTAGGCTGATGGGTAGGGATACAGTTAGTGTGAGGGATAGATTGAGTGGGAGGGTTCGGTTTAGGTTTAGGGTTAGTATTAGGGTGAGGGTTCGGGTGAGGGTTCGGGTTAAGGTGTGGTTGAGGATTAGGGTTAGTGTGAGGACTAGTTTTAGGGTTAGGGTTACTGTTATGGTTAGGGTTAGGCTGAGGGTAAGGGTTAGGGTTAGCGTGATTTTGAGGGTAAGAGTTAGGGTTAGTGTTATGGTTAGGGTGTGTGTTTGGGTTAGTGTGAGGGTTAGGGTTAGGGTTAGGTGAAGGTGAGGGTAAGGGTTAGGGTGAGGGTTAGGGTGAGGGTGAGGGTTAGGATTAGAATTAGGGTTAGGTTTAGGGTTAGGGTGAACTTGAGGTTTAGTTTTAGGGTGAGGGTTAGGGGTATTGTTATGGTTAGCGTTCGGGTGAGGTTGCGGGTGAGGGTGAGGGTTAGGGTTAGCGTAGGGTTAGGTTTAGGCTGAGGGTGAGGTTGACGGATAGTGTTCGGGTAAGGGTGAGGGCTAGGGTGAGGGTGAGAGTTAGTGTGAGGGTGAGGGTGAGGGTTTCGTTTATGTCAGGTTTCAGGTTAAGGTGAGGATTAGGGTGAGGGTGAGGGTGAGGGTTTCGTTTACATCAGGTTAGGGTTAAGTGAGTTTAGGGTTACAGTGAGGGTTAGGGTTAGGGTTAAGGTGTGGGTTAAGGTTATTGTGATGTTTAGGGTGAGGGTGAGGGTTAGGGTGAGAGTTAGGGTGAGGATTCGGTTTAGTGTTAGGATTAGGGTTAGGGTGAGGGTTAGGTTTAGTGTTAGAGTTAGGGTTATGGGGAGGGTTAAATTGAGTGTCAGGGTTAGGGTTTGTGTTAGGGTTAGGGTTAGAATGAATGTTAGGTTGAGGTTTAGGGTTAGGGTTAGGTTTAGGGTTAGGATGAGCGTTAGGCTGAGGGTTAGGGTTAGGGTTAGTGTGAGGGTTAGGTTTAGGTTAGGGTTAGGGTTAGGGTTTGTTTAGGGTGAAGTTTAGTTTTAGATTTAGGGTTAGCATAAGGTTTAGGCTGAGGGTTAGGGTACGGGTTAGTGTGAGGGATAGGTTTAGGGTTAGGTTTAGGGTGTGGACTATGGTGAGGGTGAGGGTAAGGGTTAGTGTTAGGGTTATGGTTAGGTTCAGGGGTAGGTTAAGGGTTAGGATTAGGTTAAGGACTAGGGGTTAGGCTGAGGGTGAGGGTGAGGTTGAGGGTGAGGGTTAGGGTTAGAGTGAGGGTTAGATTAAGGGTGAGAAAGAGAGGGAGATTTTGGTTTAGGGTTAGAGTTAGGTTGAGGGTAAGGTTTAGGATTAGGCTTAGCACTAGGTTTAGGCGGAGGGTGAGGGTGATGTTGAGGGTGAGGTTTAGGGTTAGGGTGAGGTTTAGGGTTAGGGTTAGTTTTAGGGTGAGGTTTAGGGTTAGGGTTAGAGTTAGGGTTTGGTTAGGGTGAAGGTTAATTTTAGGTTTAGGCTTAGATTAAGGTTTAGGCTGAGGTTTAGGGTTAGGGTTAGTGTGAGGGTTAGGTTTAGGGTTAGAGTTAGGGTGTGGGCTAGGCTGATGGTGAGGGTTAGGGTGAGGATGAGGGTGAAGGTTTAGTTTAGGTAAGTGTTAAGATTAGGTTAGCGTGAGGATTATGGTGAGGTTGAGGGTTAAGGTGAGGGTTAGGGTTAGGGTGCGGGGTAGGGTTAATATGAGGGTTAGGATTAGGGTTAGGGTGAGGGTGAGGGTAAGGTTTAGTGTGAGGGTTAGGGTGAGGGTGCTGTTTAGGATTAGAATTACGGTTAGGATTAGGGTGAGGTAGAGGATTAGGGTTAGTGTTAGGGTGAGGGTTAGGGTTGGGGTGAAGGTTAGGGTTAGGGTTAGGGTTAGGGTGAGGGTGAGGTTTAGGGTTAGGGTTAGTGTTAGGAATAGGCTGAAGGTGAGGGTGAGGGTGACGTTGAGCATTAGGGTTATGGTTAGTGTGATGGTGAGGGATAGGGTGAGGGTGATGGTTAGTGTGAGGATGAGGGTGAGGTTTTCGTTTATGTCAAGGATAGGGTTAATCTGAGGTTAGGTTTAGGGTGAGTGTTAGGTTTAGAGGTAAGGTGAGGTTTAGTGTTAGGTGATGTTTAGGGTGAGGGTGAGGGTTAGGGTGAGGGTGAGGATTACGGTATGGGTGAGGGTGAGGGTTAAGATTGGGAATACGGTTAGGGTTTTGGTTAGACTGAAGTTGAGGGTGAGGGTGAGGGTGAGGGTTTGGGATAGGTTAGGTTTAGGGTTAGGGTGAGGGTTACGGTTTCTGTGAGGGTTATGGTTAGGGTTAGGGTTAGGGTTAGGGTGAGGGGAAGGGTTCGAGTGAGGTTTAGGGTGAGGGTGAGGTTTAGGGTTAGGGTTAGATTTAGGGTGAGGGCTTGTGTGAGGGTGAGGGTTAGTGTAAAGTTAAGGTTGAGGTGTTCTTTTAGCCAGAGTTTAGTGTTATGGTGAGGATTAGGGTGAGGGTGAGGGTTAGGTTGAGGGTTAGGTTTAGGGTGAGGATTAGGGCAAGGGTTAGAGTGAGGGTTATGGTTTGGGTGATGTTTAGCATAAGTGTGAGGGTTATGGTGAGGATGAGTTTTCGGTGAGGGTCAGGGTTCGAGTGAGGGTAAGAGTTAGGGTGTGGTTGAGGATTAGTGTTAGGTTGAGTATTAGCATTAGATTTAGGGTTAGTGTGAGGGTGAGGGTTAGGGCTAGGATTAGGTTTAGGTTGACGGTTAGGATTAGGGTTAGGTTTAGTAGGATTGTTAGGGTGAAGGGTAGGGTTAGGGTTAGTGTTAGGAAGAGTGTTAGGGTGTCGGTGAGTGTTAGAGTGAGGATCAGGGTAAGGGTATGGGTGAGGGTTAGGTTTAGGGTAAGGATTATGGTTAGAGTTAGGTTAATGGTGAGGGTAAGGGTTAGGGTGAGGTTTAGTGTGAGGCTTAGGGTTAGGGTTAGGGTGAGGGTGAGGGTGAGGTATAGGGTTTGGGTTAGGGTTAGGGTGAGGGTTAGCGATAGGTTTACGGTTAGGGTGAGAGTGAGGGTGAGGGTTAGGGTAAGGTTTAGGGTTAGAGTTAGGGTGAGGGTGAGGGTTAGTATTAGGGTTAATATTTGAGTTAGCCTGAGGGTTAGGTTGAGGGTTAGGTTTAGGGTAAGTGTTAGGGTTAGGGGTAAGTTTAGGGTGAGGGTTAGGTTTAGGGTTAGGGTTAGGATGAGCTTTAGGCTGAGGTTTATGTTTAGGGTTAGTTTGAGGGTTAAGAATTAGGGTTAGGGTTAGGGTTAGGGTGAGGGCTGGGGTTAGGTTTAGGATTAGGATAAGGTTTAGTTTGAGGGTTAGGTTTAGTGTTAGTGTGAGTGTTAGGTTTAGGGTTAGAGTTAGGTTTAGGGTCAGGGTAAATGTTTGGGTGAGATTTAGGGTGAGGGTGAGGGTTAGGGTTAGGGTGAGGGTTAGGGTGAGGGTGAGGGGGAGTGTGAGGGTTTGGTTTAGGGTTAGAGTTAGGGTGAGTTTGAGGGTTAGTAGTAGGGTTAGAACTAGGTTTAGGCTGAAGGTGAGGGTGAGGTTGAGTGTGAGGTTTAGGGTTAGGGTGAGGGTTAGGTTTAGGTTTAGGATTAGGGTTAGGGAGAGGTTTAGGATGAGGGTTAGGATGAGCGTTAGGCTGAGGGTTAGGGTTAGGGTTAGTGTGAGGGTTAGGATGAGGGTTAGGGTTAGGATTAGGGTTTAGTTAGGGTGAAGTTTTGTTTTAGGTTTAGGGTTAGGATAAGTTTTATCCTGAGTCTTATGGTTAGGATTATTGTGACGGTTAGGTTTAGGGTTAGGGTTAGGGTGTGGGCTAGTGTGAGGGTGAGGGTGAGGGTGAGGGTTTAGTTTATGTAAGGTTTAAAGTAAGGTTAGGTTGAGGATTAGGGTGAGTTTGAGGGTTAAGGTGAGGGTAAGGGTTAGGGTTAGGGTTAGGTTTACTGTGAGGTTTAGGGTTACGCTAAGCATGAGGGTAAGGGTAACGGTTAGGGTGAGGGTTACAGTGAGGGTGAGGGTTAGGATTAGAGTTAGGGTTAAGATTAGGGTGAGGTTGAGGGTGAGGGTTAGTGTTAGGGTGAAGGTTAGGGTTGGGGTGAGTCATAGGGTTAGGGTTAGGGTTGGGGTGAGGGTGAGGGTGAGGGTGAGGGTGAGGGTGAGGTTTTTGTTTACGTGAGGTTTAGGGTTAAGATGACGTTAGGGTTAGGGTAAGGGTTAGGGTAAGGGTTAACCTGAGGTTTACGGTTAGTGTGATGTTTAGGGTGAGGGTGAAGGTTAGGGTGAGGGTGAGGTTTAGGGTAAGTGTCAGGGTGAGGGTTTGGATTGGGAATAGGTTAGGGTTAGGGTTGGGCTGAAACTGAGGGTGAGGGTGAAGTTGAGGCTGAGGGTTAGGGTTAGGGTTAATGTTAGGTTTAGGGTTAGGGTGAGGGTAATGGTTACTGTGAAGGTTATGGTTATGGTTAGGGTTAGGGTTATTGTTAGGGTTAGGGTGAAGGCTAGGGTGAGGGTGAGTGTTAGTGTGAGTTTTAGGTTGAGGGTTTATTTTAGCCAAGGATTTGGGTTATGGTGAGGAATAGGGTGAGGTTGAGAATTATGTTTTGGGTTAGGGTTAGGATGAGGGTTAGGGCTAGGGTTAGGGTGAGGGTTAGGGTTTGGGTGATGTTTAGCATGGGGGTGAGGGTTAAGGTGAGGGTGAGGGTCAGGGGGTGGGTGAGGATTAGGGTTAGGTTGAGTGTTAGTGTTAGGTTTAGGTTTAGTGTGAGGGTGAGGGTTATGGGTAGCATTAGGGTTAGGTTGAGGGTTTGGATTAGGGTTAGGGTGAGTCTGAGGGTGAGGGTGAATGGTAGGTTTAGGGTTTGGGTGAGGTTTAGGGTGAGGGTCAGGGATAGGGTGAGGTTGTGGGTTAGGGATAATGTTAGGTGTAGGGTTAGGGTGAGTTTAAGAGTGAGGTTTAGCTTTAGGAATAGGGTTAGGGTTAGGGTGCGGGTGAATGTTAGGTTTAGGGTGAAGATTAGGGTTAGAGTTAGGTTTATGTTGAGGGTAAGTGTTAGGGTGAGGTTTAGTGTGAGGGTTAGGGTTACGGTTAGGGTGAGGGTGAGGTATGGGTTTTGGGTTACAGTTAGGGTGAGGGTTAGGGATAGGTTTAGGGTTAGGTTGAGGGTGAGGGTGAGGGTGAGGGTTAGGGTTAGGTTTAGGGTTAGAGTTAGGTTGAGGGTGAGGGTTAGGGTTAGTATTAGAGTTAGCCTGAGGGTGAGGGTGAGGGTTAAGGTTAGTGTGAGGGTTAGGGTTAGGGTTAGGGCGAGGGTTAGGTTTAAGTTTAGGGTTAGGATCAGGGTTAGGTTGAGGGTTAGGTTTAGGGTTAGTGTGAGGGTTAAGTTAAGGATTAGGGTAGGGTTAGGGTCAGGGTAAAGTTAGGGTGAGGTTTAGGGTGAGGGCGAGGGTAAAAGGTTAGTGTGAGGGTTAGGGCGAGGGTGAAGGTTAGGGTTAAGGTGAGGGTTAGGGTGAGGGTTAGGGTGAGGGTAAGGGTTAGGGTGATGGTAAGGTTGAGGGTGAGCGATAGGATAATGTTGTGGGTAAGGGTTAGGGTGTGGGTTAGCATGAGGTTTAGGGTTAGGGTGGGGGTTAGGGTTAGGGTTAGATTGAGGTTAGGGTTAGGGTGATGTTTATTGTGAGAGTATCGTTTAGGGTGAGGGTGAGTTTTTGGGTGAGCATGAGGGTTAGGATGAGGTTGAGGGTTAGGGTTACAGTTAGGATTAGGGAGAGGGGCAGGGTGAGCATTAGGGTTAGGATTAGGGTTAGAGTGAGGATGAGGGTGAGGGTTAGGTTGTGGTTAAGTGTTATGGTTAGGGTTAGGGATAGGGCTAGGGTGAGGGTGAGGGTTAGTGTGAGGGTTATTGTGAGGGTGAGGGTTTCCTTTACATTAGTGTTACGGTTAGGGTGAGGATTAGGTTGAGGGTGAGGGTTAAGCTGAGGTTAGGGTTAGGGTGATGGTTAGGGTTAGAGTGATGTTGATTGTGAGGGTGAGTGTACGGTGAGGGTGAGGGTGAGGGTGAGGGTTAGTGTTAGGGTTAGGTTTAGGTTGAGTGTGATTGTGAGGGTTAGGATTAGGAATAGGATTAGGGTTAGGGTTAAGCTGATGCTGAGGGTCAGGGTGAGGGTGAAGGTTAGGGTCAGGGTTAGGGTTAGGGTTAGAGTGAGGGTTACGGTTAGTGTGAGGGTAATGGTTAGGGTTAGGGTGAGGGTAAGGATTAGGGTGAGAGTAAAGATTAGGGTGAGGGTTAGGGTGAGTGTGAGGGTTTGGATTAGGGTTTGTGTTAGAGTTAGGGTGAGGGTTAGTATTTGGGTGATGTTTAGAATGAGTGTGAGGTTTAGGGTGAGGTTGATGGTTCGGGTGAGGGTGAGGGTTCGGTTGAGGGTGAGGATTAGGGTGTGGGTGAGGATTAGGTTTAGGGTGAGGGTTAGCATTAGGGGTAGTTTTAGGGTTAGGTTGAGGGTTAGGGTTAGGGTTAGGGTGAGGGTTAGGGACAGGGGTAGGGTCAGGTTTAGGGTGAGGTTTAGGGTGAGTGTGAGGGTTAGGTTGAGGGTGAGGGTGAGGGTTAGGGTTCGGGTTTGCGTTAGACTTAGGGTGAGTTTGAGGGTGAGGGTTAGGTTTAGGTTTAGGGTGAGTGTTAGGGTTAGCTTGAGGGTTAGAGATAGTGTTAGGGTTAGGGTAAGGGTGAGGGTGAGTGTTAGGTTTACGTTTAGGGATAGAGTTAGGGTGAGGGTGAGGGTGAGGGTGAGGGTGAGGGTTAAGGTTAGGTTAGATTTAGGGTTAGGCTGAGGTTGATCGAGAGGATGAGGGTGAGGGTTAGGGTTAGGGTGAGGTTTAGGTTTCCGGTTAGGGTTAGGGTGAGGGTTAGGATTAGGGTTATGGTTAGGATGAGGTTTAGGCTAAGGGTTAGGATTAGGTTTAGGGTGAGGTTTAGGGCTAGGTTTAGGGTTAGGATAAGGATTAGGCTGAGGATTAGGGTTCGGGTTAGTGTGAGGGTTAGGTTTAGTGTTAGGGTAAGAGGGTGAGGGTAAAGTTTAGGGTGAGGGTTAGGGTGAGGGTGAGGTTTAGGGTTGGGGTGAGGGTTAGGGTCAATTTTAGGTTTAAGTTTAGGGTTAGAGTGAGGGTAAGGGTGTGGGTAAGTGTTAGGGTGAGGTTTAGAGTGAGGGTGAGGGTTAGCATCAAGGTTAGGATTAGGGTTAAGGTGAGGGTTAGGTTTTGGGTGAGTGTTAGGGTGAGTTTTAGGGTGAGGGTGAGGGTTAGGGTGAGGGTAAAGTGTTAGGGAGAGAGTTACGTTGAGGCTGAGGGTTATGGTTAGCCTTAGGGTGAGGGTGAGGCTTAGGGTGTAGCTTTGGGTTAAGGTTAAGGATACTGTGAGGATTAGGGTTAGGGTTAGGTTGAGGGTGAGGGTTAGGGTTAGGGGTAACATTAGAGTTTGGGTGAGGGTTAGGTTTACTGTGAGGGTTAGGGTTGATTTAAGGTGACCGTAAGGGTTAGGGTGACGGTTAGGTTGAGTGTGAGGTAGGATGAGGGTTAGGGTTAGGGTGAGGTTAGGGATAGGGTTAGGGTTAGGGTGAGGATTAGGGTTAGGGTTAGGATTAGAGTTAGGGTGACGGTAAGGCTTCGGGTGAGGGTTAGGGTGAGGATGAGAGTTAGGGTTAGGGTGAGCGTGAGGGTAAGTGTTAGCATGAGGACTAGTGTTTGGTTTAGTATTAGGGTGAGTGTTAGGGTTATGGTGAAGGTGAGGGTGAGGGTTAGGTTCAGTATTAAGGTTAGGGTTAGTGTGAGGGTTAGTGATAGGGTTAGGGTTAGGGTGAGGGTTAGAGTTAGGGTAAAGGTGAGGGTTAATCTGAGAGTTAGGGTTAGGTTTAGGGTGAGAGTTAGGCTCAGTGTAAGGGTTAGGGTTAGGGTGAGGGTTAGTTTTAGGGGGAGGGCTAGGTTGAGGGTAAGGTTGAGGGTAAGGTTAAGGGTTGAGTGTGAGGTTTTCGGTTAGGTAAGTTTTAGGGTTAGCGTTAGGGTAAGGATTTGGGTGAGGTTGTGGGTTAGGGTTAGGGTGAGTGTGAAGGTGAGGGTCAGGGTTAGTGTTAGGATGAGGGTTAGGGATAGGGTTAGGGTGAGGTTGCGGTTGAGGGTGAGGGTTAGGCTTAGGGTTATTTTGAGGTTTAGGGTTACGGTGAGGGTTATGGTTAGGTTGAGGGTTAGGGTTAGGGTTAGGTTGAGGGTTAGTGTTAGGTTGATGTTTAGTGTGAGGGTGAGGATTAGGGTGTGGGTGAGTGTTCAGGTAGAGTTAGGGTTAGGGTTAGGGTTAGGGATAGGGTTAGGGTTTAGCTAAAGTTTAGGGTGAGGGTGATGATTAGGGTTAGCTTGAGTTTTAGGGTTAGGTTTAGGGTTAAGATGAGGTTTAGGCTGAGGGTTAGGGTTAGGTTTAGGGTTAGTGTGAGGGTTCAGGTTAGGGTGAGGGTTGGATTTAGGTTTTGGGTTAGTATAAGGGATAGGGTGAGGGTTAGGGTTACGGTTAATATGAGTGTTAGGTTTAGGTTAGTTTGAGGGTAATGGTTAGGGTGAGGGTTAGGGTGAGGCTGAGGGATAGGTTTATGGTGAGGGTTAGGTTGAGTGTTAGGATTATGGTTATGGTTAGGGTAAGGCTGAGGGGGAAGGAGAGGTTGAAGGTGAGCGTTAGGGTTAAGGTTACTGATAGGATGAGGATTCGGGTTAAGGTTAGATTTAGGGTGAGGGTTAGGCTCAGCGGTAGGGTTAGGGTTAGGTTGAGGGTTAGGTTTAGTGTGAGGTTCAGGGTTAGGGTTAGAGTGAGGGTTAGGTTTAGTGTGTTGGTTAGGGTTAGGGTTAGGTTGAGGGTAAGGGTTAGGGTGAGGGTGAGGATTAGGGTTAGCATTAGGTTTAAGGTTAGGGTTAGGATGAGGGTTAGGGTGAGGGAGAGGGTGAGGGTGGGGATAAGGGTTAGGATGAGTGTTAGGTTTAGTGTGAGGGTGAGGATTAGGTTTAGTGTGAGGATGAGGGTTAGGTTTAGGGTGAGTATTAGGGTTAGGGGAAGGGTGAGGGTTAGGGTTAGGGTTAGGATTAGGGTGAGGGTCAGGGTGAGGTATAGGTTTAGATTGAGGATTAGATATAGGGTGAGGTTTAGGGTTTGGGTTAGGGCGAGATTTTGGGTTAGGGTGATGTTTATTGTGAGGGTGAGTGTTAGGGCGAGTGTGAGTGTTCGGGTGAGGGTGAGTGTTCAGGTGAGGGTGAGGATTAGGGTGTGGTTGAGGGTTAGGGTTAGTATGAGAGTCAGGGTGAAGTGTAGGTATAGGGTTAGAGTGAGGTTTAGGGTTAGTGTGAAGGTTAGAGTTAGGGTTAGGTTTAGCGTTAGTGTGAGGATAAGAGTTAGGGTGTGGGTTAGTGTGAGGGTGAGGGTTAGGGTTAGCGTTAGGGTTAGGGTGAGCATTATGGTGAGGTTTAGGGTTAGGGTGAGGGTTAGGATTAGGGTTAGTCTGAGGGTTAGTGTTAGGGTGATGTTTAGGGTGAGGGGTGAGGTTGAGGGTTAGTGTGAGGGTGCGGGTGCCGGTGAGGGTGAGGGTTAGTGTTAGGTTTAGGGTGAGGGTGAGGGTTAGGGTTAGGATTAGTGTTAGGGTTAGGCTGAGGGTGAGGATGAAATTGAGGGTGAGGGTTAGGGTTAGGGTTAGGGTGAGGATTCGAGTTAGTGGGAGGGTTAGTGTGATGGTGAGGGTCAGGCTGAGGGTGAGTGTTAGAATGAGGTTGAGGTTGAGGGTGAGGGTTAAGGTTAGGATTAGATTAAGGTGAGTTTAGGGTGAGGGTTAGGGTTAGGTTTATTGTTAGGTTTAGGGTTTGGGTTAGGTGAGGGTGAGGGTGAGGGTTAGCGTTAGGGTTAGGGTTAGGGTTAGGGTGAGGGTGTAGTTCAGGGTTAGGGTTAGGATTATGTAAAGGGTAAGGCTGAGGGGGAAGTGGAGGTTGAGTGTGAGGTTTTGGGTTAGGGTTACGGTTAGGGTGAGGGTTACTGTTAGGTTTAGGGTTAGTATAAGGGCTAGGCTGAGGGTAAGGGTTAGGGATAGTGTGAGTGTTAGGTTTAGGGAAAGGGTTTGGGTTAGGTTGAGGGTAAAGTTTAGAGTAAGGTTTGTGGAGAGGATGAGGGTTAGGGTTACCTTGAGGGTTCGGGTGAGGGTTAGGGTTAGGGTTATGGTTAGGGGTAGCGTGAGGGTTTGGGCGAAGGTTAGGTTTAGGGTTAGGCTTCGGGTGTGGGTTAGGGTGTGGGTAAGTGTTAGAGTGAGGGTTAGGGTGAGGGTGAGGGTTAGGAGGAGGGTGAGGTTTAGTGTTAGCATTAGGGTTAGGGTGAGGGTGAGTGTTAGGTTTAGGGTTAGTGTTAAGGTGAGGGTTAGGGTTAAGGTTAGGGATAAGGTGAGGATTAGGGTTAGAGTTTGGAATAGGTTGAGGGTTAGGCTGAGGGGTAGTGTTAGGTTTAAGGTGAGGGTTAGGTTTAGTGTGAGGATTAGGGTTAGGTTTAGGGTGAGGTTTAGGTTAAGTGTGAGGGTTAGGGTTAGTGTTAGGGTGAGGGTAAGGGTTAGGGTGAGTTTTAGGGTGAGGGTGAGGTTTAGGGTTAGCGTTAGGTTTAGGTTTAAGGTTAGGATGAGTGTTAGGGTTAGGGTTAGGGTGAGGGTGAGGGTGAGGCTGATGTTTAGGATGAGGGTTAGGGTTAAGGTGAGGGTTCGGGTTAGGTTTAGGGTGATGGTTAGGGTCAGGGTAAGTGTTAGGGTGAGGGTTAGGGTTATGGTTAGGTTTACTGTGAGGGTCATGGTGAGGTTTAGTGTTAGGTTTAGGGTTAGGGTTAGGGTGACGGTAATTGTTAGGGTGAAGGTTAGGGTGATTGTGTGGTTTATGGTTATCATTAGGTTTAGAGTTAGGGTTAGGATGAATGTTAGGGTTATGTTTAGGGTTAGGCTTAAGGTGAGGGTGAGTGTTAGGGTTAGGTTTAGGGTTAGGGTTAGTTTTAGGGTGAGGGCAAGGGTGAGGGTGAGGTTAAGGGTGAGGGTGAGGGTTAGGGTGAGGTTTTCATTTAAGTAAGTGTTAGGGTTAGAGTTAGGGTGAGGTGTAGGGTGAGGGTGTGGGTTGGGGTTAGGGTTAGGGTTAGGGTGAGGCTGAGGGTCAAGGTTAGTGTTAGGATGAGGATTAGGGTTAGGGTTAGGGTGAGGGTGAGGGTAAAGTGTAGGGTTAGGGTTAGTGTGAGATTTAGGGTTACGGTGAGGGTTAGGGTTAGGGTGAGGAGTAGGGTTTGGGTTACGGTGAGGGTTAGGGTTGGGTGATGTTTAGTGTGAGGGTGACGGTTAGGGTGAGGGTGAGTGTTCTGTTGAGAATTAGGGTTAGGGTTAGGGATTGGGTTAGTGTGAGGGTAAGTGTTAGGGTGAGGGTTAGGGTGAGGGTAAGGTTTAGGGTTAGAGTGAGTGTTAGGTTTAGGGTTATGATGAGGGTGAGGGTTAGGGTGAGCCGTAGGTTTAGGGTTAGGGTTAGTTTGCGGGTTAGGATGAGGGTAAGGGTTAGGGTGCGGTTAAGGGTGAGGGTGAGTTTTAGGGTTAGGGAGAGATTAAGGTTTAGGGTGAGGGTTAGGGTGAGGGTTAGGGTTAGGGTTAGTGATAGAGTAAGGATTAGTGTTAGTGTGAGAGTTAGGGTGAGGGTTAGGATTAGTGTATGTGTGAGGATAAGTGTTAGGGTGAGGGTTACGGTGAGGGTGAGGGTTAAGGTTAGGGTGATGGTTAGGGTTAGGGTTATGCTTAAGGTGAGGGTTAGGGTGAGCTGTAGGTTTACCGTTAGGCTTATTTTGCGAGTTAGGGCGAGGGTAAGGATGAGGGTGAATTTTAGGTTTAGGGTGAGGGTTATGGTTAGGGTGAGGGTAAGGGTTAGGGTGAGGGTTAGGGTGAGGTTTCGGGTCTGCGTTAGGGATAGGGTGAGGATTAGGGTTAGTGTGAGGGTTAGGATTAAGTTTATTGTGAGGATAAGGGTTAGGGTGAGGGTTAGAGTGAGGGTGTGGTGTTGGGTTAGTGTTAGGGATAGGGTGAGCTTAAGGGTGAGGGTTAGGTTTAGGGTGAGGGTTATGGTTAGGTTTAGGGTGAGGGTCAGGGTGAGGTTCAGCATTAGGGTTAGGTTTAGGGTTAGGGTGAGGGTCGGTTTAGGGTTAGGGTTAGGATTAGTGTTAGAGTTAGGGTGAGGGCTAGGGTGAGTGTGAGGTTTGGGTGAGGGTGAGGGTGAGTGTTTCAGTTATGTAAGTGTTAGGGTTAGTGTGAGGATTAGGGTGAGGGTGAGGGTTAACCTGAGGTTAGGTTTAGCCTGATGGTTAGGGTTAGGGTGAGGGTGAGGGTTAGGGTTAGGGTGATGGTTAGGGTGAGGGTGAGGCTGAGAGTCAGGATTAGGAATAGGGTTAGTGTTAGGGTCAGGCTGAGGTGAGGGTCAGGGTGAGGGTGAAGGTTCGAGTTAGGGTTATAGTTAGAGTTAGGGTTAAGCTTAGTGTGTGGGTTAGGGTTAGGTTTATGTTTCGGGTGAGGGTTAGGATTTTATTTAGGGTTAGCATAAGGGTTAGGCTGAGGGTTAAGGTTAGGGTTAGTCTGAGGGTTAGGTGTAGGGTAAGTCTAATGTTTAGGGTGAGGGTTAGGGTGAGTGTGAGGGTTAGGGTTAGGGTGAGGGTTAGGTTTACGGTTAGGGTTAGGGTGAAGGTTAGAGTGTGGGTTAGTGTAAGGGTGAGGGTTAGGGTGAGGGTTAGGATTAGGGTTAGCATTAAGTTTAGGGTGAGGGTGAGGGTTAGGGTGAGGGTTTGGGTTAAGTTTAAAGATAGGGTGAGGATTAGCTTTAGAGTTAGGTTTAAGTTGAGGGTTAGGAGGAGGGGTAGGATTAGGGTTAGGGTGAAGGTTAGGTTTAGTGTGAGAGTTAGGGTTAGGGTTAGGGTGATGGTAAGGTTTATTGTGAGGGTTAGGGTGAGTGTGAGGTTTAGGGTTAGCATTAGCTTTAGCTTTAGGTTTAGGATGAGTGTTAGGGTTAGGTTTAGGGTTAGGATGAGGGTGAAGGGGAAGGTTATATTTAGGATAAGGGTAGGGGTTAGGGGTAGGGTGAGGGTTAGGGTTAGGGTTACTGTGAGGGTTAGGATTATGGTGAGGGTTAGGGTGAGGGTGAGGGTGAAGTTTAGCATTAGGGTGAGGGTTAGCTTTAGGGTGATGTTTAGTGTTCGGGTGAGGGTTAGGATGAGGGTGAGTGTTCTGCTGAGAGTTAGGATTAGGGTTAGGGTCAGGGATAAGTTTAGTGTGAGGGTAAGGGTTAGGGTGAGTGTTAGGGTGAGGGTCAAGTTTAGGGTTAGGGTGATCGTTAGGGTTAGGGTTAGGGTTATGTTTAGGGTGAGGTTTAGGGTGAGCGGTAGGTTTAGGGTTAGGTTTACTTTGCGGGTTATGGTTTGGGTAAGGGTTAGGGTGAGGTTTAGGTTGAGGATGAGGGTTAGGGTTAGGGTAAGTGTAAGGGTTAGGTTGAGAGTGAGTGTGAAGGTGAGGGTTAGGGTTAGCATTGGAGTTAGGGTGAGGGTGAGGGTTAAGGTGAGGTTTAGTTTGAGGATGAGGATTAGGGTTAGTGTGAGGGTTAGGGTGAGTGTTAGGGTGAGGGTTAGGGTTAGGGTTTGGGTTAGGGTGAGGGTGAGGTATAGGGTGAGGGTTAGTGTTAGGGTGAGGGTTAGGGATAGGGTTAGAGTTAGGGTGAGGATGAGGGTGAGTGTTAGGGTTTGGTTTAGGGTGAGTTTGAGGGTGAGAGTTAGGATTAGGAATAGGGTTAGGGTTAGGGTTAGGCTGAGAGTGAGGGTCAGGGTTAGGGTGAGGGTTAGGGTTTGGGTGATGTTTAGAGTGAGGATGAGGGTTAGGGTGAGGATGAGGATTTGGGTGAGGGTGAGGGATCGGGTTAGGGTGTGGGTGGGATTAGGGTTATGGTGAGGGTTATCATTAAGTTTAGGTTTAGTGCGACAGTGAGGGTGAGGTGTAGGGGTAGGGTTAGATTGAGTGTTAGGGTTAGGTTTAGGGTGATGGTTAGGGAGAGGGGTAATGTTAGGTTTAGTGTGAGGTTTAGGATGAGTGTGAGGGTTAGAGTTAGGTTGAGTGTTAGGTTTAGGGTTAGGGTTATGGTGAGGTTTAGGATTAGATTTAGGGGTAAGGTGAGTTTGAGGGTGAGGGTTAGGTTTAGGTTTAGGCTTAGGGTTAAGGTTATGGTGAGGGTAAGTGTTAGGGTGAGGTTTAGTGTGTGGATGAGGGTTAGGGTTATTATTAGGGCTAGGGTGAGGGTTAGGGTGAGGGTTAGGGTTAGGGTTAGCGTTAGGGTGAGGGTGAGGTATAGGGTGAGGTTTAGGGTTAGGGTGAGGGTTAGGAATAGTGTTAGGTTAGGGTGAGGGTTTGGGTGAGTGTTAGGTTTAGGTTTAGGTTTAGAGTTAGGGTGAGGGTGAGGGTGAGGGATAGGATTAGTGTTAGGGTTAGGGTTAGGATGACGGTTAGGCTGAGGGTTAGGGTTAGGGTTAGGGTTAGCATAATGTTTAGGCTGAGGGTTAGGGTTAGGCTTAGGGATAGGGTTAGGGTGAGGGTTACGCTGACGGTAAGTGTTAGGGTGAGGTTTAGGGTGAGGTTGAGTATTAGGCTTAGCATCATTCTTAGGGTGAGGTTTAGGTTTAGGTATAGCATTAGGGTTAGGGTTAGGATTAGGGTGAGGGTAAGGATTAGGGCTAAGTTGAGGGTTAGGTTTAGGGTTAGCATTAGGTTTAGGGTTAGGGTGAAGGTTAGGTTTAGTGTGAGAGTTAGGGTTAGGGTTAGGGTGATGGTAAGGTTTAGTGTGAGGTTTAGGGTGAGTGTGAGGTTTAGGGTTAGCATTAGTTTTAGCGTTAGGTTTAGGATGGGTGTTAGGGTTAGGTTTAGGGTTAGGGTGAGGGTGAGGGTGAAGGTTAGAGTTAGGATGAGGGTAGGGGTTAGGGGTAGGGTGAGCGTTAGGGTTAGGGTTACTGTGAGGGTTAGGATTATGGTGAGGTTTAGGGTGAGGTTGAGGTTTAGCATTAGGGTGAGGGTTAGCTTTAGGGTGATATTTAGTGTCCGGGTGAGGGTTAGGATGAGGGAGAGTGTTCTGCTGAGAGTTAAGATTAGGGTTAGGGTCAGGGATAAGTTTAGTGTGAGGGTAAGTGTTAGGATGAGTGTTAGGGTGAGGGTCAAATTTAGGGTTAGGGTGATCGTTAGGGTTAGGGTTAGGGTTATGTTTAGGGTGAGGGTTAGGGTGAGCGGTAGGTTTAGCGTTAGGGTTAGTTTGCGGGTTATGGTGAGAGTAAAGGTTAGGGTGAGGTTTAGGTTGAAGATGAGGGTTAGTGTTAGAGTAAGGGTAAGGGTTAGGTTGAGAGTGAGTGTGAAGGTGAGGGTTAGGGTTAGCATTAGAGTTAGGGTGAGGGTGAGGATTAAGGTGAGGTTTAGTTTGAGGATGAGGATTAGGGTTAGTTTGAGGGTTAGGGTGAGTGTTAGGGTGAGGGTTAGGGTTAGGGTTTGGGTTAGGGTGAGGGTGAGGTATAGGGTAAGGGTTAGTGTTAGGGTGAGGGTTAGAGTTAGGGTGAGGATGAGGGTGAGTGTTACGGTTAGGTTTAGGGTGAGTGTGAGGGTGAGAGTTAGGATTAGGAATAGGGTTAGGGTTAGGGTTAGGCTGAGAGTGAGGGTCAGGGTTAGGGTGAGGGTTAGGGTTTGGGTGATGTTTAGGGTGAGGATGAGGGTTAGGGTGAGGATGAGGATTTGGGTGAGGGTGAGGGATCAGGTTAGGGTGTGGGTGGGATTAGGGTTATGGTGAGGGTTAGCATTAGGTTTAGGGTTATTGTGACAGTGAGGGTGAGGGGTAGGGGTAGCGTTAGGTTGAATGTTAGGGTTAGGTTTAGGGTGATGGTTAGGGAGAGGGGTAATGTTAGGGTTAGGGTGAGGTTTAGGATGAGTGTGAGGGTTAGGGTTAGGTTGAGGGTTAGGTTTAGGGTTAGGGTTAGGGTGAGGTTTAGGGTTAGAGTTAGGGGTAAGGTGAGTTTGAGGGTGAGGGTTAGGTTTAGGTTTAGGCTTAGGGTTAAGGTTATGGTGAGGGTAAGTGTTAGGGTGAGGTTTAGTGTGTGGATGAGGGTTAGGGTTATTATTAGGGCTAGGGTGAGGGTTAGGGTGAGGGTTAGCATTAGGGTGAGGGTGAGGTTTAGGGTTAGGCTGAGGGTTAGGGATCGTGTTAGGTGAGGGTGAGTGTTAAGTTTAGGTTTAGGTTTAGAGTTAGGGTGAGGGTGAGTGTGAGGGTTAGGATGAGTGTTAGGGTTAGGGTTAGGCTGAGGGTTAGGGTTAGGGTTAGGGTTAGCATAATGTTTAGGCTGAGGGTTAGGTTTAGGCTTAGGGATAGTGTTAGGGTGAGGGTTAGGCTGACGGTAAGTGTTAGGGTGAGGTTTAGGGTGAGGTTGAGTATTAGGCTTAGCATCATTCTTAGGGTGAGGTTTAGGTTTAGTTATAGCATTAGGGTTAGGGTGAGGGTTAGGATTATGGCTAAGGTGAGGGTTAGGTTTAGGGTGAGCATTAGGTTTAGGGTTAGGGTGAGGGTTTGGGTTACGGTGAGGGTTACCTTTCATGTGAGGGTTAGGTTTAGGTTGAGGGTTAGGGTTGGTGAGAGGGTTAGGGTGAGGGTACAGGTTAGGGTTAGCGTCAGCGTTAGGGTGAGGGTGAGGGTTAGGGTTAGGTTAGGATGAGGGTCAGGGTGAGGGTGAGGGTTAGGGCTGGTGTTAGTGTTAGTGTTAAGGTTAGGGTTAGGGTTAGGTTTAGGGTTAGCATTAGGGTTAGGGTTAGGGTTAGGGTGAGCGATCGGGATAGGGTTAGGGTTAGGGTTAGGGTGAGGGTGAGTGTTATGTTTAGGCTGAGGGTGAGCTTGAGGGTTAGTGATAGGGTTAGGGTGAGGGTGATGGTGTGGGTGAGGGTTATGGTTAGGATTAATGTTAGGGTTAGAGTTCCCTGATGGTGAGCTTGAGGGTGAGGGATAGGGTTAGGTTTAGATTTAGGGTGAGGGTTAGGGTTAGTGTGAGTGTTAGGATTAGGGTGAGGGTTAGGTTTATGGTTAGGGTGCTTGTTAGTGTGAGGTTTAGGGTTAGGGTTAGGTTTAGGTGAGGGTTAGGGTGAGGGTTAGGTTTAATGTTAGGGTTAGGTTGAGGGTGAGGGTTAGGGTGATGGTCAGAGTTAAGGTTAGGTTTTAGGTTTAGGGTTAGTTATAGGGTGAGGCTTAGGGTGAGGGGTAGGGTTAGGAAGAGGGTTAGGGTTAGTGTGAGGGTTAGAGTTAGGGTTAGGGTTAGGGTGAGGGTATGGATTAGGGTGAGGTTTAGTGTGAGGGTGAGGGTTAGTGTGAAGGTTTTTGTTAGGTTTAGTGTAAGGTTTATGGTGAGGTCTAATATGAGGTTGCGGGTTAGGGAGAGAGAGAGGGTGAGGGAGAGCGTGTCAGTTAGGTAAGTGTTAGGATTCGGGTCAGGGTGAGGATTAGGGTGAGAGTTAGGGATAGGATGAAATTTAGGGTTAGGCTGATGGTTAGGGTTAGTGTGAGGTTTAGGGTTAGGGTTAGGGTTAGAGTGACGTTTAGGGTTCGGGTTTGCATTAGGGTTAGGGTGAGGGTTAGGCTGTTTTTGAGGGTTAGGGATAGGGTTAGGGTTAGTGTTAGGGTGAGGGTTAGGGTTAGGATTAGGTTTAGGATGAGGGTTAGGGTAAGGGGTAGGTTTAGGGGTAGGGTGAATGTTAGGATTAGGGAGAGGGTTAGAGAAAGGGTAAGGGTTAGGGTTAGGGTGAGGTTAAGGATTAGGGTGAGGGTGAGGGTTAGTGTTAGTTTTAGGGTGATGGTGAGCGTGAGGGTTAGGGTTAGGTTTAGGCTTAGTTTGAGGGATAGGATGAGGGTTTTGTTTAGTGTTAGTGTTAGGGTTAGGGTGAGGTTTAATATTAGTTGTGAGGGTTAGGGTGAGTGTGAGGGTGAGAGTAAGGGTTTGGGTGAGGGTTAGGGTGAGTTTTAACATTCTGGTTAGGGCTAGGGTGAGGCTAACGGTGAGGGTCAGGGTTAATGTTATGTTTAAGGTGAAGTTTAGGGTTAGAGTTAGGGTTAGGGTGAGGATTAGGGTGAGGGTGAGGGTTAGGATGAAGGTTAGGGTTAGAGTGACTATTAGGGTTAGGGTTAGGGTTAGATTAAGGTTTAGGGTGAGGGTTAGGGTAAGGGTTAGGGTTAGGGTAAGGGTGAGTATGAGGGTTAAAGTTAGGGTTAGGGTGAGGGTTAGGGTTGGGGTGAGGGTTAGCGTTAGGTTTAGGGTGAGGCTTAGGGTGAGGTTTCCGGTGAGTGTGAGTGTTAGGTTGTGGGTGACTGTTAGGGTTAGGGTGAGGGTTAAGGTGACGTTGAGTGTTAGGTTGAGGGTGAGGGTTAGGGTTAGGGTGAACGATATCATGAGGGTTAGGGTTAGGGTGAGTGTGAGGATTAGGGTTAGGGTTACCCTTAGGGTTAAGGTTAGGTTATGGGTTAGGGTGAGGTTTAGGGTGAGGGTGAGGTTTAGGGTTAGTGTTACCCTTAGGTTTATGGTGAGGGTATAGGTTAGTTTGAGGTTTAGGGTGAGGGTGAGGGTTAGGATTAGCGTTAGGGTTAAGGTGAGGGTTAGGGTTAGGGTTAGGCTGAGGGTTAGGTTTAGGTTGATGATTAGGGTGAGGGTAAGTGTGAGGGTGAGGGTGAGGGTTAGGGTAGAGGTGAGGGTTAGGTTTAGGGTGAGGGTTAGCGTGACGGTGAGGGTTAGGGTGAGGGTGTGGAAAAAGGTTGGGTTCGGTTCAGGGTGAGGGTTAGGTTTAGGTTTAGGGTGAGGGTTAGAGTTAGTGTACGGGTTAGGTTTAGGGTTAGTGTGAGGAAAAGGGTTAGGGTGAGGATTAGGATGAGAGTAAGATTTAGGGTTAGGTTTAGCTTTAGGGTTAGGGTGAGGTTTAGGTTTAGGTTTCAGGTTAGGGTTAAGTTGAGGGTGAGGGTTAGAGTTAGGGTTCGGATGAGGGTTAGGTTTGGGGTGAGTGTTAGGGCTACGGTTAGGGTGAGGGTGATGGTGAGGGTTGGGTTTCGGGTGAGAGTTAGGGTGTGGGTGACAGTTAGTGTTAGGGTGAGGTTCAAGGTGACAGTGAGGGTTAGGATGAGGGTGATGTTTAGAGTTAGTGTGAGTATTAGCTTTAGGGTTAGGGTTTAGGTTATGGAGAGGGTAAGGATCAGGGTGAGGTTTAGGGTGAGGGTGAGAGTTAGAGTTAGCGTTAGGGTTACGGTGAGGGATAGGGTTAGGGTTAGGGTTAGGGTGAAGTTGAGGTTTAGGATTAGGGTTAGGATGAGGTTTAGGGTTAGGGTGAGGGTTAGGGATAGTGTTAGGGTTATGGTGAGGGTTAGGGTTAGGGTTACGTTTTGAGTTGGGTGAGTATGAGGGTGAGCTTTAGGGTTAGGATTAGGGTTAGGGTTAGTGTTAGGCAGAGGGTGAGGGTGAGGGTGAGAGTGAGGTTTAGGGATAGGGTCAGGTTTAGGGTTAGGGTGAGGGTGAGGGGTAGGGTTAGGGTTAGGGAGAGGAATAGGGTTAGGGTGAGGGATAGGGTGAGGGTTAGGGTCACGGGTAGGTTTAGGATTAGGTTGAGGATTAGGGTTAGTGTAAGGGTTAGGGTTAGTGTTAGGGTGAGGGTAAGGGTTACTGTGAGGTTTAGGGTGAGATTGACAGTTAGGGTTAGCTTTAGGTTGAGGGTGAGGTGAGGTTTCGAGTTTGCATTAGGGTTAGGGTGAGGGTTATGGTGAGGGTTAGGGTTAGGGTTAGGGTGAAGGTGAGGGTGAGGGTTAGGATTAGGGTGAGGGTGAGGGTGAGGGTGAGGTTTAGCGTGAGGGTGAGTGTGAGGTTTAGGTTTAGGTTTAGGTTTAGGGTTAGGGTTAGATTTAGGGTGAGCGTGAGGGTGAGAGTTAGGATTAGGGTGAGGGTGAGAGTGAGGATTAGTGTTAGGGTTAGTATCAGATTGAGGGTTAAGGTTAATGTGAGGTTTAGGGTGAGGGTGAGGGTAAGGGTTAGTGTGAAGGTTAGGGTGAGGATTAAGTTTAGGGTGAGGGGTAGAGGTAGTGTTAGGGTTAGGTTTAGCGTTAGGATTAGGCTGAAGGTGAGAGTGAGTTTTAGGGTGAGGTTAAGGTTGAGGGTGAGAGTGAGGTTTAGGGCTAGGTTTAGGGTGAGGGTCAGGGTGAAAGTAAGGGTTAGGGTGAGGGTGAGGGTTAAGGTTAGGGTTAGTGTTAGTTTGACGGTTAGGGTTAATGTGAGTTTAGGGTGAGGGTGTGGGTAAGGGTTAGTGTGAGGGTTAGGGTGAGGGTGAGGGTTAGGGTTAGCGTTATGGTTAGCGTTAGGATTAGTTTGAGGATTAGGGTGAGGTTTTGGGTTAGGGTGGCCGTTAGGTATAGGCTGAGTGTTAGGTTTAGGGTTAGGGTGAGGGTTAGGGTTAGTGTGATATTTAGGCTGAGGGTGAGAATTCGGGTTCTCATGAGGGTTAGCTTTTGTGTGACGGTTAGGGTTAGGGTTAGGGTTAGGGTGAGGTTGAAAGGGTGAGGGTGAGGGGTAGGGTTAGGGTTAGGGTGATTTTTAGGTTTAGGGTTAGTGTTAGGTGAGGGTTATGGGGAGGGTTAGGGTGAGGGTTAGGGTTAGGTTTAGGGTTAAGTTTAGGGTGAGGGTTACGGTGAGGTTTAGGGTTAGGGTTATGGTGAGGGTAAGGTTTAGAATGAGGGTTAGATTGAGGGTGAGGGTTAGGTTAGGGTTTGGGTGAGGGAAAGGGTGAGGGTTAGGGTTAGGTTGATGGTGAGGTTAGGGTGAGAATTTTGGTTAGTGTTAGGGTTTAGGGTTAGTGTTAGTGTGAGGGTGATGGTTATGGTTAGGGTTAGTATTAGGGTGAGGTCTATGGTGAAGGTGAGGTTTAATGTTAGTGTTAGGGTTAGGTATAGGGTGAGTATTAGTGTTATGCTTTGTGTGAGGGTTAGGCTGAGCGGTAGGGTTTGGGTTAGGTTTAGTGTGAGGATTCGGATTAGGGTTAGGATTAGGGTTAAGGTGAGGGTTAGGGTTAGGTTGAGGGTTAGGGTGCGGGTGAAGTTTAGGGTTAGCATTAGGGATAGGGTGAGGGGTAGGGTGTGGGTAAGGGTCTGGGTAAGGGTTAGGGTGAGGGTGAGTTGTAGGGTTAGGGTTAGGTAGAAGGATAGTGTTAGGGTGAGGGTTTGGGTTAGTTTGAGGGTTAGGGTGAAGGTGAGTTTGAGGTTGAGAGTTAGGGTGAGGGTGAGGGTGACGATAAGGTTTAGGGATAGCATACGGATTAGGGTTAGGGTTAGGTTTAGGGTTAGGGTGAGGTTGAGGGTGAGGGTGAGGGTTAGGGTTAGGGTTAGGTTTTGGATTAAGGTGAGGTTTAGGGTAAGGGATAGAGTTAGGGTGAGGGTTAGGTTTAGGGTTACGGTGAGTGTTAGGGTTAGTTTTAGGTTTAGGTGAGGGTTAGTGTTAGGATAAGGGTGAGGATGAGGGTTAGGTTGAGGGGCAGGGTTAGGGATAGGGTAAGGGTTAGTGTTAGGGTGAGGGTTAGGGTAAAGATTAGGGTTAGGGTGAGGGTGAGGGTGAGGGTTAGGGAGATTGGTAATGTTAGGGTTCGGGTGAGGTTTAGGGTGAGTGTGAGGGTTAGGGTTAGGTTGAGGGTTAGGGTTAGGGTTAGAGTTAGGGGTGGGTTGAGTTTGAGGGTGAGGGTTAGGTTTAGGTTTAGGCTTAGGGTTAAGGGTATGTTGAGGGTAAGTGTTAGGGTGAGGTTTAGTGTGTGGATGAGTGTTAGGGTTATTGTTAGGGTTAGGGTGAGGGTTAGGTTGAGGGTTAGAGTTAGGGTTAGCGTTAGGGTGAGTGTGAGGTATAGGGTGAGTTTTAAGGTTAGGGTATGGGTTAGGGATAATTTTAGGATAGGGTGAGGTTGAGGGTGAGTGTTAGGTTTAGGTTTAGGTTTAGAGTTAGGGTGAGGGTGAGGGTGAGGGTTAGGGTTAGAATTAGGATTAGGGTTAGGGTTAAGATGAGGGTTAGGATTAGGGTTAGGATGAGGTTTAGGGTTAGGATGAGGTTTAGGGATAGGGTTAGGGTTATTGTGAGGTTTAGGGTTAGGGTTACGGTTTGAGTTAGGGTGAGTATTAGGGTGAGTTTTAGGGTTAGGATTAGGGCTATGGTTAGGGGTAGGCAGATGGTGAGTGTGAGAGTTAGGCTTAGGGTGAGGTTTAGGGTTAGGTTTAGGGTGAGGGTTAGGGTTAGGTTTAGGGAGAGGGATAGGGTTAGGGTGAGGGATAGGGTGAGGGTTAGGGTCACAGTTAGGTTTAGGGTTAGGTTGAACGTTAGGGTTAGAGTTAGGGTGAGGGTAAGGGTTACTGTGAGGTTTAGGGTGAGGGTGACAGTTTGGGTTAGCTTTTGTTTTAGGGTGAGGTGAGGTTTCGGGTTTGCATTTTTGTTAGAGTGAGGGTTATCGTGAGGGTTATGGTTAGGGTTAGGGTGAGGGTGAGGGTGAGGGTTAGGTTTAGGGTTATGTTGAGTGTTAGGTTTAGGGTGAGGGTTAGGGTTAGGGTTAGGATTAGGGTGAGGGTGAGGGTGAGGGTGAGGGTGAGGTTTAGGGTGAGGGTGAGGGTGAGGGTGAGGGTTAGGGTTAGGTTTAGGGTGAGGGTGAGAGTGAGGTTTAGGTTTAGGTTTAGGTTTAGGGTTAGGGTAAGGGTTAGGGTTAGGGTTAGGGTGAGGGTGTGGGTGATGGTTAGGGTTAGGGTGAGGGTGAGGGTGAGGGTTAGGGTTAGGTTTAGGGTTAGTTTTTGTGTTAGGATTAATGTGAGGTTTAGGGTGAGTGTGAGGGTAAGGGTTAGTTTGAGGGTTAGGTTCAGAGTTAGGGTTAGGGTGAGGGATAGAGGTAGGGTTAGGGTTAAGTTTAGGGTTAGGTTTAGGCTGAGGGTGAGGGTGAGGGTGAGGGTGAAGATGAGGTTTAGAGTTAGGGTTAGGGTGATGGTGAGGGTGAGGGTTAGGTTTAGGGTTATGGTGAGTGTTAGGTTTAGGTTGAGGTTTAGGTTTAGGGGTAGGTTTAGGTTGAGTGTGAGGGTGAGGGTGAGGGTCAGGGTTAGGGTTAGGGTGAGGGTGAGGTTGAAGTTTAGGGTTAGGGTGAGGGTGAAGGTTATGGTTATGGTTAGGGTTAGGGTTAGGGTTAGTTTGAGTATTAGGGTGAAGTTTTGGGTTAGGGTGACCGTTAGGTATAGGCTGAGTGTTAGGTTTAGGGTTAGGGTGAGGGTTAGGGTTAGTGTGATGTTTAGGGTGAGGGTGAGGCTAAGGGTCAGGGTTCGGTTTCTCATGAGAGTTAACGATTGTGTGACGGTTAGGGTTAGGGTGCGGGTTAGGGTGAGGTTGAAGGTTAGGGTGAGGGTGAGGGGTAGGGTTAGGTTGAGGTTTAAGTTTAGGGTTAGTGTTAGGTGAGGGTTATGGGGAGGGTTAGGGTTAGGGTTACGGTTAAGTTTAGGGTGAGGGTTATGGTGAGGGTTAGGGTTAGGGTTTGGGTGAGGGTAAGGTTTAGAGTGAGGGTTAGAGTGAGGGTGAGGGTTAGGATTAGGGTTTGGGTGAGGGAAAGGGTGACGGTTAGGGTTAGGGTGAGGGTAAGGGTTAGGGTGAGAGTTTAGGTTAGTGTTAGGTTTAGGGTTAGTGTGAGTGTTAGTGTGAGGGTGATGGTTAGGGTTAGGGTTAGTATTAGTGTGAGGTCTAGGGTGAGGGTGAGTGTTAGGGTTAGGGTTAGGGATAGGGTGAGGATTAGTGTCATGATTTGGGTGAGAGTTAGGCTGAGCAGTAGTGTTAGGGTTAGGTTTAGTGTGAGGATTAGGGTTAGGCTTAGGGTTAGGGTTAAGGTGAGGTTAAGGGTTGGGTGAGGGTTAAGGTTAGATTTAGCATTAGGGATAGGGTGAGGGTTAGGGTGTGGGTAAGGGTCTGGGTAAGGTTTAGGGTGAGGGTGAGGGGTTGAGTTAGGGTTAGGAAGAAGGTTAGTGTTAGGGTGAGGGTTTGGGTTAGTTTGAGGGTTAGGGTGAAGGTGAGTTTGAGGTTGAGAGTTAAGGTGAGGGTGATGGTGACGGTAAGGTTTAGGGATAACATACGGGTTAGGGTTAGGGTGAGGGTTAGGTTTAGGTTTAGGGTTAGGGTGAGGGTGAGGGTGAGGGTGAGGGTTAGGGTTAGGGTTAGGTTTAGGATTAGAGTTAGGTTTAGGGTAAGGGTTAGGGTTAGGTTGAGGTTTAGGTTTAGGGTTAGGATGAGGGTTAGGGTTAGGGTTAGGTTTAAGGTGAGGGTTAGTGTTAGGATTAGGGTGAGGATGAGGGTTAGTTTGAGGGGCAGGGTTAGAGTTAGGGTAAGGGTTATGGTTAGGGTTAGGGTTAGGGTGAGTGTGAGGGATAATTTTAGGGTGAGGGTTAGTGTGAGGGTTAGTGTGAGGTTTAGGTTTAGGGTTAGGGTAAGGGTTAGGTTTATGGTGAGCGATAGTTTTACGTTTAGGAATAGGTTGAAGTTAATGCTGAAGGTTATGGTTAGGTTTTGTGTGAGGATAAGGGTTAGGGTGAGGATTAGGGTGAGGATGAGGGTTAGGGTTAGCATAAGGTTTAGTGTGAGACTTAGGGTTAGGGTTAAGTTTAGGGTAAGGGTTAGGGTTAAGGTAAGGATTAGGGTTCGGCTTAGGGTAAGGGTTAGGGTTAGGGTTAGTGTGATGTTTAGGCTTAGGGTTAGAGTTAGGTTGAGGTTTAGGGTTAATTTTAGGGTTAGGGTAAGGGTTAGGGTTAGTGTGAGGTTTAGGGTTAGGGTGATGTTTAGGGTGACGGTGAGGTTTAGGGTGAGTGTGAATTTGAGAGTGAGGGTTAGGGTAAGTTTGAGGGTGAATGGGATGGTGACAGTGAGGGTTAGGGTTAGGTTTAGGTTTAGGGTAAGGGTAAGGGTTAGGCTGAGGGTGAGGGAGAGGGTGCGGTTGAGGGTGAGGATTTTGGATAGGTAAGCGTTAGGATTAGGTTTAGGGTGAGGATTAGGGTGACGTTAGGGTTAGGGTTAGGTTGAGTGTTAGGGTTAGGGTTAGGGTGAGGGTTAGGGTGTGAGGTAGGGTTAGGGTTACGATGAGGATTATGTTGAGGGTGAGGAATAGGGTTTTGGTGAGGGTAAGAATTAGGGTTATGGTGAGAGTGAGGGTGAGGGTAAGAGTAAGGGTTAGGGTCAGGGTTAGCGTGAGGGTGAGGGTTAGGGTTAGCATTAGAGTTAGGGTTAGGGTAAGGTTGAGTGTTAGGATTATGGTTAGGGTTAAGTTTAGGGTCCAGGTTAGGGTTAGGGTTACGCTGAGAGTGAGGTTCAGAGTTAGGGATAGGATTAGGTTTAGGGTTAGCTGGAGGCTGAGTGTGAGGGTGAGAATGAGGATTAAGTTTTGGGTTAGGTTTAGGGTGAGGGCTAGGATGAGGGTGATATTTTTGGTTAGGAAAGGTTTAGGGTTAGGTTTAGGGTGAGGATTAGGGTGAGGGTGAGGTTTAAGGTGAAGTTTAGGGTTAGGGTTAGGGATAGGGTGAGGGTTACGGTGAGGGTTGGGTTGTGGGTAAGTGTTAGCGTGAGGGTTAGAATGAGGGTGAGGGTTAGGGGTAGGGTGAGTTTAAGGGTTATTGTGAGGGTTAGGATGAGGGTGATGGTTAGGGTTAGCTTTCGGGTTAAGGTGAGGGTGAGGTTTAGGGTTTGCATTAGGGTTCGGTTGAGGGTTAGGGTGAGGTTTAGGTTTAGGGTGAGGGTGAGGGTGAGGGTGAGGGTGAGTGTTATGGTTAGGGTTATGGTGAGTGTTAGGGTTAGGGTTAGAGTGAGGGTTAGGGTTAGGGTGAGTGTGAGGGTGAGGGTGATGGTGAGGTTGTGGGTTAGGTTTAGGTGTAGGGTGAGGGTGAGTGTTTGGTTTAGGGTGAGGGTGAGGATTGGAGTTAATGTGAGGTTTAGGGTGAGGGTGAGGTAAGGGTGAGGGTGAGGGTGAGGGTTAGGGTTAGGGGTAGGGGTAGATGTAGGTTTAATGTTAGGTTTAGGGTTAGTATTAGGGTTAGGGTTAGAATTAGGCTTAGGGTGAGGGTGAGGGTGAGGGTGAAGGTGAGGTTTAGATTTAGGGTTAGGTTAGAGTTATGGTTAGGTTGAGTGCTAGGATGAGGGTTATGGTTAGGGTGAGGGTGAGGTTGAGGGTATGATTGAGACTCACCCTAGCTTTCATGGCTATGGTTAGGGTGAGGGTTAGGGGGACGGTTAGATTTAGTGTTAGATTTAGGGTGAGGGTTAGGTTTAGTGTGAGGGATAGGGTTAGGGTGATGTTAAGTGTTAGAGTGAGGGTTAGGGTGAGAGTGAGGGTTAGGGTGATGTTTAAGGTGAAGGTGAAATTTCGAGAGAGTGAGAGGTTTCCGGTGACGGTGAGGGTTAGGGTGTGGGTGAGGGTGAGGGTTAGGGTGAGGGTAAGGGTTAGGGTGATGGTTAGAGTGAGGGTGAGGTTTAGGGTGAGAGTTAGGGTTCAGGGTAGAGGAATTGTTAGGGTGTAGGTGAGGGTTAGGGTAAGGGTGAGGCTTAGGGTGACCGTGAGTGTTAGGGTTCAGGTGAGGATTAGGGTTAGGGTTAGGGCTTGGGTTGGGGTTAGGGTTAGGGTTAGGGTGAGTGTTAGGGTGAGAGGTAGGGTTAGGTTTAGTATGAGGGTTAGGCTTAGTGTGAGGGTTTCGGGTTAAGGTTAGTATTAGTGTGAGGATAAGTCTTAGGGTGAGGGTTAGGGTGAGACTGAGGGTTAGGGTTACCCTTAGGGTTAGGGTGAAGTTTAGGGTGGGGGTTAGTGTGAGGGTTAGGGTTAGGGTTACGGTTGGGTGAGGGTTAGGGTGAGCGAAAGGGTTAGGGTGAGGGTTAGGTTGAGGTTGAGGGATAGGGTTATGGTGAGGGTAAGGGTTAAGGAAACGGTTAGGGTGAGGTTGAGGATTAGGGTTAGCATTAGTGTTAGGGTGAGGGTGAAGTTTAGGGTGAAGGTGAGGGGTAGGCTGAGGGGTAGGGTTATTGTTAGGCTCAGGGTTAGGGTGAGGGTGAGGGTTAGGGTTAGCATTAGGGTTAGGTTTAGGTTTAGGTTGAGTGTTAGGGTTAGGGTTAGGGTAAGGTTGAGGGTAAGGTTTAGTATTAGGGTTAGGTTTAGGGTTAGGTTGCAGGTTAGGGTTAGGGTTAGAGTGAGGGTAAGGGTCCGGGTTAGGGTTAGGTTTAGGTTTAGGGTTATGGTGAGGCTGAGGGTGAGGGTGAGCGTGAAGGTGAGGGTTAAATTTAGCATTAGGTTAAGGGTGAGGTCTAGGGTTAGGGGGAGGGCTAGGGTGAAAGTTAGGGTGAAGGTGAGGTTTTCGGTTAGGAAAGGGTTAGGGTTAGTTTTAGGGTGAGGAATAGGGTGAGGGTGAGGTTTAAGGTGAGAGTTAGGGTTAGGGTGAGGTTTAGGGTTAGGGTGAGGGTGATGTTTAGGGTGAGGGTGAGGGTTCGTGTGAGCGTTTGGGTTAGGTTGTTGGTGAGGGTTAGGGTGAGGGTGAGGTTGAGAGTGAGGGTTAGGATGTTGGTGAGGTTTCAGGTTAGTGTGAGCTTTAACGTGAGTGTTATGGTTAGAGTTAGGGTGAGGGATAGGGTTAGTGTGAGGGTTACAGTTAGGCTTAGTGTAAGGATAAGTGTTAGGTTGAGGATTAGGGTGAGAGTGAGGGTTAGGGTTAGATTAAGGGTTAGAGTTAGGGTAAGGGTTAAGGATAGGGTTAGGGTTAGGGTGAGTGTGAGGCTTAAAGGTAAGGTTAGGGTGAGGGTTAGGGTTGGGGTGAGTGATAGGGTTAGGGTTAGGGTGAGGGTGAGGGTGAGGTTTCGGGTGAGTGTGAGTGTTAGGGTGTGGGTGAAGGTTAGGGTTAGGGTGACGGTGAGGGTTAGGGTGAGGGTGAGGGTTAGGGTTAAGGTGAGTGATAGGGTGATGGTTAGGGTTAGGGTGAGTGTGAATATTAGGTTTAGGGTTACCCTTAGGGTTATGGTGAGGTTATGGGTTAGGGTGAGTTTTAGCGTGAGGGTGAAGGTTAGGGTTATCGTTAGGGTTAAGGTAAGAGTTAGGGTGAGGGTTATGGTTAGGGTGAGAGTGAGGTTTAGGGTTAGGGTGATGTTTAGGGTTAGGGTGTGGGTTAGGGTTAGTTTTATGGTTAGGGTGTGGGTTAGGTTTACGATTAGAGTTCGAGTTAGGGTGAGTGTGAGGGTGAGTGTTAGGGTTAGGATTAGGGTTAGGGTTATTGTTAGGCTGAGGGTGAAGGTGAGGGTTAGGTTTAGTGTTAATGTAATGTTTATGGTTAGGGTTAGGTTGAGGGTTAGGGTTAGGCTTAGGATGAGGGTTAAGGTGAGGATTATGGTTAGGTTTACGGTGACGGTTAGGTATAGTGTCACGGTTAGGTTTATTGTGAGAGTAAGTGTTAGGGTGAGGGTTAGGGTGAGGGTGAGGGTCAGGGTTAGGGTTAGGATTAGGTTTAGTGTTATTGTGAGGCTGAGGGTTAGGGTGAGTGTGAGGGTTAAGGTTAGGGTTAGGTTTAGGGTGAAGGCTAGGGTGAGGGTGATATTTTTGGTTAGGGTTAGGTTTAGGGTGAGGATTAGGGTGAGCATGAGGTTTGAGGTGAGGGAAAGTTTTAGGGTGAGGGTTAGGGTTAGGTTTAGGGTGAGGGTTAGGGTTAGGGTGATGTTTAGGGTGAGGGTGCAGGTGAGAGTGAGGGTTCTGGTGAATGTTAGGGTTAGGGTGAGGGTTAGGGTTTGGGTTAGGGTTAGGGTGAGAGTAAGGGTTAGGATGACAGTTGGGGTGAGGGTGAGGGTTAGGGTTAGGTTTAGGCTGAGTATGAGGTTTAGGGTGAGGGTTAGGTTTAGGTTCAGGGTGAGGGTTAGGGTGAGGGTTAGGGTTAGGGTTAAGGTTCGGGTTAGGGTAAAAGTTAGGGTTAGGGTGAGTGTTACGGTGAGTGTTAAGCTTAGGGTTAGGATGAGGGTTAGGCCTATTGTGAAGTTTATGGTTACGGTTAGGGTTAGTGTGAGCATAAGGGTTAGGGTGATGGTTAGGGTGAGACTGAGGGTTAGGGTTAGCCATAGGGTTATGGTGAAGTTTAGGGTGGGGGTTAGGGTGAAGGTTAGGGTTAGGGTTAGGGTTGGATGAGGGTTAGAATGAGTGTAAGGTTTACGGTGAGGGTTAGGTTGAGGAGGGATAGGGTTATGGTGAGGGTAAGGGTTAGAGCGACGGTTAGGGTGAGTTTGATGGTTAGGGTTAGCATTAATGTTAGTGATAGGGTGAGAATTAGTGTGAGTGTTAGGGTTAGGGATAGAGTGAGGGTGAGGGTAAGGGTAAGGGTTATGGTTAGGGTTATGGTGAGGTTGAGGGTTAGGGTTAGCATTAGGGTTAGGATTAGGTTTAGGTTGAGTGTTATGGTTAGGGTTAGGGTGAGGTTGAGGGTTAAGGTAAGCATTAGGGTTAGGTTTAGGCTTAGGGTGCAGGTTAGGGTTAGGTTTAGAGTGAGGGTGAGGGTCAGGGTTAGGGATAGGATTAGGTTTAGGGTTAGGGTGAGACTGAGAGTGAGGGTGAGTGTGAGGGTGAGCATGAGGGTGAGGGTTAAGTTTAGCATTAGGTTTAGGGTGAGGGTTAGGGTGAGGGTTAGGGTGAAGGTGAGGTTGTCGGTTAGGAATGGTTTAGGATTAGGTTTAGGGTGTGGGTGAGGTTTAAGTTGAGGGTTAGGTTTAGGGTGCGGTTTAGGGTTAGGGTTAAGTTGAAGGTTTGGGTTAGGGTGATGTTTAGGGTGAGGGTGAGAGTGAGCATTCGGTTGAGTGTGTGGCTTAGGTTGTTGGTGAGGGTCAGGGTGAGAGTGAAGGTTAGGGTGAGGGTTAGAGTTAGGGTGCTGGTGAGGATTAGGTTTAGGGTGAGAGTTAGGTTGAAGGTGAGGGTTAGGGTGAGGGTGAGGGTTAGGTTTAGGGATAGGATTAGGGTGAGGGTTAGGGTTAGGGTAAGGGTGAGGGTTATGGTTATGGTTAGGGTGAGGATTTGGTTTAGTGTGAGTGTTAGGGTTAGGGTTAGTGTAAGGATAAGGGTTAGGTTGAGGATTAGGGTGAGAGTGAGGGTTAAGGTTAGATTAAGGGTTAGGGTGAGGGTTAGGGTAAGGGTTAGGCTTAGGGTTAGGGTGAGGCTGAGGGTGAGGGTTCGGGTGAGTGTGAGTGTTAGGGTGTGGGTCACGGTTAGGTTTAGGGTGAGGGATAAGGTGACGGTGAGGTTAAGAGTGAGGGTGAGTGTTATGGTTAGGGTGAGGGTGAGGGTTAGGGATAGGTTTAGGGTGATGTTTAGGGTTAGGGTGTGGGTTAGGGATAGGTTTATCGTTAAGTTGAGGGTTAGGTTTACGGTTAGGGTTCTAGTTAGGGTGAGTGTGAGGGTGAGTGTTAGGGTTAGGATTAGTTTTAGGGGTAGTGTTAGGCTTAGGGTGAGGGTAAAGGGTGAGGGTTAGGGTGAGGGTGAGGGATACGGTTAGTGTTGGGGTTAGGGTGAGCGTTTGGATGAGGGTTAGGTTTAGGGTTAGGGTGAGGGTTAGGGTTAGGGTTGAGTTTAGGGTAAGAATTAGGATGATGTGTAGGGTAAGGTTTAGGGTTAGTGTGAGGAAAAGGGATATGGTGAGGGTTAGGGTGAGGGTGAGGAATAGGGTTAGTGTAAGGGTTAGGGTGAGTGTTTGGGTGAGCGTTAGGTTTATGTTTAGGGTTAAGGTGAGGGTTAGGATGAGGGTAAGTGTTAGGGTGAGATTCAGATTGTGGTTGCGTATTAAGGTCAGCATTAGTCTTAGGGTGAGGGTTAGGTTTAGGTATAGCATTAGGGATAGGATTAGGGTTCGGGTGTGGGTTAGGATTAGTGTTAAGGTGAGGGTGATTTTTAGGGTTAGCATTAGGTTTAGGCTTAGGATTAGTGTGAGGGTGAGGGTGAGGGTTAGGGTTAGGATTAGGTTTAGTGTTAGGGTGAGGCTGCGGTTGAGGATAAGTTTGAAGGTGAGGGTTAGGGTTTGGCTTAGGCTTAGGGTTAGGGTGAGGGCTAGGGTGAGGGCAAGGGTGCGGTTTTCTGTTAGGAAGGGTTAGGGTTAGGTTTAGGGTGAGGATTAGGCTGAGGGTGAGGTTGAAGGTGAGGTTTAGGGTTAAGTTGAGGGTTAGGGTTAGCGTTAGGCTGAGCGTTAGGGTTTGGGTGATGTTTAGGGTGATGTTTACGGTGAGGGTGAGGGTGAAGGTGAAGGTTAGGATGTAGGTGAGGGTTAGGGTGAGGGTGAGGGGTTAGGGTGATGGTGAGGTTTAGGTTTAGGGTTAGTGTGAGGAAAAGGCTTAGGGTGAGGATTAGGATGAGATTAAGTGTTAGGGTTACGTTTAGACTTAGGTTTAGGGTGAGGTATAGGGTTAGAGTTCGGGTTAGGGTTCAGTTGAGGGTGAGGGTTAGAGTTAGGGTTAGGGTGAGGGTTAGGGTTGGGGTGAGGGTTAGCGTAACGTTTAGGGTGAGGGTGAGGGTGAGGGTTCAGGTGAGGGTTAGGGTGTGGGTTAGGATTAAGGTTATGGTGAGAGTAAAGGTTAGGGTGAGGTTTAGGGTGAGGTTTAGGGTTAGGGTTAGGGTTAGGGTTAGGGTTAGGGTTAGGATGAGCAATAGGCTGAGGGTTCGGTTTAGGTTTAGTGTGAGGGTTAGGGTTAAGGTTAATGTTAGGGTTAGGATTTGGTTAGGGTAAAGGTTAGTTTTAGGTTTAGGATAAGGTTTCGGCTGATGGTTAGGTTTAGAGTTAGTGTGAGGGTTACGTTTAGCGTTAAGGTTAGGGTGTGGGCTAGGGTAAGGGTGAGGGTTAGGTTGAGGGTTTAGTTTAGGTAAGAGTTAAGGTTAGGTTAGGGTGAGGATTAGGGTGAGATTGAGGGTTAAGTTGATTGTTAGGGTTAGGGTGAGACTTAGGGTTACGATTAGGGTGAGGGTTAATGTTAGGGTGATGTTTAGGGTGAGGGTGAGGGTGAAGGTTCGGGTGAGGGGGAGGGTTAGGTTTAGGGTTAGTGTGAGGGTTAGGGTTAGGTTTAGGGTTATAGTTAGGGTGAGCATGAGGGTTAGGGTGAGGGGTAGGGTTAGGGTTACGGTGAGGGTGCGGGTTAGGTTTAGTGTGAGGGTTACGGTTAGGGTTAGGGTGAGGGTTAGGGTTAGGTTAAGGGTGAGGATGAGGATGAAGGTGATGGTTAGGGCTACGTTTAGGGTTAGGGTTAGGCTTAGGTTTAGGATGAGGGTTAGGATAAGGGTGAGTGTGAGGGTTACGGTTAGGATTAATTTAAGGGTGAGGGTGAGGGTTAGGGTCAAGGTGAGGGTGAGGGTTAGGGATAGGGTGAGGGTTAGGGTTATGGTTAGGGTTAGGGTGAGGGTTAGGGTTAGGGTTAGGTTTAGGAGGAACGTTAGGCTTAGGATTAGGTTTAGGGTTAGTATGAGGTTAGTTTTGGGGTTGGGTTATGGTGAGGGTGAGGGTTTACCTTAGGTAAGGGTTAGGGTAAGTTTAGGGTGAGGATTAGGATGAGGTTGAGGGCTGAGGTGAAGGTTAGGGTTAGGGTGAGTGTTAGGGTTAGGATTAAGGTGATGGTTATTATTAGGGTGAGGGTGAGGCTGAAGTTTCAGGTTAGGAGAGGGGTTAGGTTTAGGGTTAGCGTAAGGTTTATAGTTAGGGTTAGGGTTAGGGTGATGGTGAGGGTTAGGGTGAGTGTGAGGTTGATGGTGAGTGTGAGGTTTAAGGTTAGGGTGAGGGTTAGGGATAGGGTTAGGGTTAGGGTGAGGGTGAGCATTAGGGTGAGAGTGAGAGTTCTGGTGAGGGGGAAGGGGAGGGGGAGGGTTATGGTTAGTGTTCGGGATAGAGTTAGGGTGAGTGTGTGGGTGAGGTTTAGGTTTAGGATTAGGGTTAGGGTTAAGTTTAGGCTGAGGGTGTGTGTGAGGGTGAGGGTGAGGGTTAGGGTTAGTGTGAGAGTTAGGCTTAATGTTAGGGTTAGGGTTAGGGTGAGGGATAGGTTTAGGATTAGTTTTAGGATGAGGGTTAGGCTGTGGTGTAGGGTTAGTGTTAGGGTGAGGGTTAGGGTTAGTGTGAGATTTAGGGTTAAGATTTGGGTCAGGGTTAGTATTAGGGTGAGGGTAAGGGTTAGTGTGAGGGTTAGGATGAGGGTGAGGTTTATGGTTAGGGATATGTTTAGGCTGAGGTTAGGGTGAGGGCTAGGGTTAGTGTGAGGGTTAGGATTAGGGTTAGGGATAGGGTGAGGGTAAGTGTTTGGGTTACTATTAGAGTTATGGTAAGGGTTAGGTTGATTGTGAGGTTGAGGGTGAGGGTGAGGGTGAGGGTCTCGGTTACGTAAGTGTTAGGGTTACGTTTAGGTTGATACTGAGGGTTAGGGTTAGCGTTAGGGTTAGGGTGAAGGTTAGGATGGGGGTTAAGGTTCGGGTTAGGGTTCGGGTTAGGGTTGGGTGAGGGTAAGGGTGAGCATAAGGTTTAGGGTGAGTGTTAGGTTGAAGGTGAGGGATAGGTTTATCGTGAAGGTAAGGGTTAGGGTTAGGTTGAGAGTGAGAGTGAAGGTAAGGGTAAGTGTTAGGGTCAGAATTAGGGTGAGGGTGAGGGTTAGGGTTAACATTAGGATTAGGTTTAGGATTAGGTTGAGTGTTAGGTTTAGGGTTAGGGTTAGGGTTAGGACTAGGTTGCAGGTTAGGGTTACGGTTAGAGTGAGGGTGAGGTTCATGGTTAGGGTTAGGATTAGGTTTAGGGTTAGGGTGAGGGTGAGGCTGAGGCTGAGGGTGAAGGTGAGGGTGAGGGTGAGGATTAAGGTTAGGGTTAGGTTTAGGGTGAGGACTAATGTGAGGGTGATGTTTTTGTTTAGGAAAAGTTTAGGGTTAGGTTTAGGGTGAGGATTAGGGTGAGGGTGAGGTTTAAGGTGAGGGTTAGGGATAGGGTCAGTGTTAGGATTAGGGTGAGGGTGAGGGTTAGGGTTAAGTTGATGTTTAGGGTGACGGTGAAGGTGAGACTGAGGGTTCGGGTGAGGGTTAGGGTTAGGGTGAGGGTTAGGGTTAGGGTTAGGTTTAGGTTTAGGGTGAGGGTAAGTGTTATGATGATGACAGGTAGGGTGAGGGTGAGGGTTAGGGTTAGGGTTAGGGTTAGGGTGAGGGTTGGGGTGAGGTTTAGGGTTAGGTTTAGGGTGAGGGTTAGGGTGAGGGTTAGGGTGAAGGTTAGGGTTAGGGTTAGGGTTTGGGGTAGGGTAAGGGTTAGGGGGAGGGGAAGGGGTAGGGTGAGGGTTAAGGAGAGGGTGAGGGATAGGGTTATGCTGAGGGTAAGGGTTAATCTAAAGGTTAGGTTGAGAGTGAGCATTTGTGTTAGCATCAGAGTTGGGTTAGGGGTAGGGTTAGTGTTAGGCTGAGGGGTAGTTTTAGGGTTATGTTGAGGGTTAGGTTTAGGGTTAGGGTGAGGGTAAGAGTTAGGATGACAGCTAGGGTGAGGGTCAGGGTTAGGGTTAGGTTTAGGGTTAGGGTGAGGGTTAGGGTGAGGGTTAGTTTTAGGGTTAGGGTGAGGGTTAGGGTGAAGTTTAGGGTTAGGGTTAGGGTTTGGGTAGGGTGAGGTTTAGGGGGAGCGGCGGGGTAGAGTGAGGGTTAAGGAGAGGGTGAGGGATAGGGTTATGTTGAGGGTAAAGGTTAATCTAAGGTTTAGGTTGAGAGTGAGCATTTGTGTTAGCATTATGATTGGGTTGAGGGTTAGTTTTAGTGTTAGTTTGAGAGGTAGTTTTAGGGTTAGGGTGAGGGTTAGGGTTAGGGTTAAGGTGAGGTTAAGGGTTTTGGTGAGGTTGAGGGTGAGGGTTAGTGTTGGCCTTAGGGTGAGGGTGAATGTTAGGGTTAGGGATAGGGTGAGTGTGAGTGTGAGGATTAGGTTTAGGATTAGGGTTAGGGTTAGTGTTAGGCTGAGGTTTAGGCTGATGGGTAGGGTTACAGTTAGGGTTTGTGTTAGGTTTAGTGGGAGTGTTAGGGTTAGGTTTAGGGTTAGGTTTAGGGTGAGGGTGAGGGTTATGGTGTGGATGAGGGTTAGGGTTAGTGTGAGGACTAGCTTTAGGGTTAGGGTTACTGTTAGGGTTAGGATTAGGGTGAGGGTAAGGGATAGGGTTAGTTTTATGTTTAGGGTGAGGGATCGGGTTAGTGTGCGGATTAGGGTTAGGGTTAGGTGAAGGATCGGGTAAGGGTTAGGGTGAGAGTTAGGGTGAGGGTGAGTATTATGATTAGGTTAAGGACTAGGGTTAGGCTGAGGGTTAGGGTGAGGTTGAGGTTTATGATTAGGGTGAGAGTGAGGGTTAGGTTTAGGGTGATGTTTAGGGTGAGGGTTAGGGTGAGGATGAGGGTTCCGGTGAGGGTGAGGATTAGGGTGCGGATGAGGGTTAGCATGAGTGTGAGGGTTACAGTTAGGTTTAGGGTGTGGGTTAGGGTTAGGGTTTGGATTAGGGTGAGGTTTAGGGTTAGTGTAAGGTTTAGGGTTAGGTTTAGGGTAAGTGTGAGGATAAGGGTTAGTGTGAGGGATAGGGTTCTTGTTAGGGTTAGGGTGAGGGTGAGGGTGAGGGTTATGGTTAGGGTTATGGTGAGGGTTAGGGTTAGGCTAAGGCTTAGGGTTGGGGATAGGTTAAGGGTGAGTGTGAGGGTGATGTTTAGAGGTAGGTTTAGGGTGAAGGTGAGGGTTCGGTTTAGGATTAGGGTTAGGGTTAGGGTTAGGGTGAGGGTGAGGGTTAGTTTTAGGATTAGGGTTAGGGTTAGGCTTAAGGTGAGGGTGAGGTTGAGGGTTATGGAGAGGATTAGGGTTAGGTTTATGGTTAGGGTGAGAGTGAGGGTTAGGTTGAGGTGAGGGTTCATGTTTGGGTGAGGGTTAGGGTGATGGTGGGGGTTAGGGTGAGGGTGAGGTTTAGGTTTAGTGTTAGCTTTAGGGTGAGTGTTAGGATCAGGGTTAGGATTAGGGTAGGGGTGAGGGCTAGGTTGAGGGTGAGGGGTAGGGTGAGGGGTAGGGTTAAGGTTAGGGTGAGGGTGAGTGTTAGGTTTAGTGTGAGGGTTAGGGTTAGTGTGAGTTTGAGGGTGAGAGTGAGGGTTAGGGTTAGGGTGAGGATTAGGGTTAGGGGTAGGGGTAGGTTGAGGGTTAGCATTACGTTTAGATTGAGGGTTAGGGTGAGGGTAAGGTTACGGTAAGGGTGAGGGAGGGTGAGGCTTAGGTTTAGTGTGAGGGTTAGGGTTAGTGTAAGGTTAAGGGTTAGGGTGAGGTTTATGGTAACAGTGAGGCTTAGTGTTAGCGTGAGTTTGAGTTTGAGGGTGAGGTTTAGGGTTAGGTTGAGGGTTAGGGTTAGGGTTAAGGTGAGGGTGAGCCGTAGGGTGAGAGTGAGGGTTCAGGTGAGGGTTTAGGTGAAGGGGGAGGTTTATGGTTAGGGTTGGGTTTAGAGTTAGGGTGAGGCTGTGGGTGAGGGTTAGGTTTAGGATTAGGGTTTGTGTTAGGATTAGGCTGAGGGTGAGTGTGAGTGTGAGGGTAAGGGTTAGGTTTTGGGTGAGGGTTCGGGTTAATGTTAGGGTTAGGGTTAGGTTGAGGGATAGGATTAGGGTTAGTATTAGGATGAGTGATAGGCTGTGGGGTAGGGTTAGGGTTAGGGTGAGGGTTAGGGTTAGTGTGAGTTTTAGGGTTAAGGTTAGGGTCAGGGATAGGATTAGGTTAGGGGTAAGGGTTAGGGTGAGGGTTAGGATGAGGGTGAGGTTTAAGTTTAGGGATAGGGTTAGGATGAGGTTAGGGTGAGGACTAGGGTGAGTGTGTGGGTTAGGTTTAGGGTTAGGGATAGGGTGAGGATTAGGTTTAGGGTTAGGGTTAGGGTTAGGGTCAGTCTTAGGCTGAGGTGAAGGGTTAGGGATAGGGTGAGGGTTAGGTTTAGTGTGAGGATTAGGGTTTGGGGTTGTGTTAGGGTGAGGGCTAGGGTGAGTGTGAGGGTTAGGGTTTTATTTAGGGATAGGGTAAGGATTAGCGTTAGGGTTAGTGTTAGGGTGAGGTTTAGGCTGATGTGTAGGGTTACAGTTAGGGAGAGGGTTAGGTTTAGTGAGAGTGTTAGGATTAGGTTTAGGGTTAGGGTTAGGGTGAGGGTTCGGGTGAGCGTTTGGGTTAATGTGTGGGTGAGGGTTAGGTTTAGTGTGAGGACTAGGTTTAGGTTTAGGGTTACTGTTAGGATTAGGGTTAGGGTGAGGGTAAGGGTTAGGGTTAGTGGTATGGTTAGGGTGAGGGTGAGGGTTAGTGTGAGGGTTAGGGTTTGGGTTAGGTAAAAGTGAGGTTAAGGGTTAGGGTGAGGGTTAGGGTGAGGGTGAGGGTTAGGATTAGAGTTAGGGTTAGGATTAGGGATAGGGTGAGGGTGAGGTTGAGGTTCAGTGTTAGGGTGAGGGTTAGGGTTATTGTTAGTGTTAGGTTGCGGGTGAGGGTGAGGGTGAGGGTGAGGGTTAGGGTTAGGTTAGGGTTAGGTTTGGCTGAGTGTGAGGGTGAGAGTGAGGGTGAGGGTTAAGTTTAGGGTTAGGTTTAGGGTGAGGGCTAGGGTGAGGGTTATATTTTTGGTTAGGAAAGGTTTATTGTTAGGTTTAGGGTGAGGATTTGGGTGAGGGTGAGGTTTAAGATGAGGGTTAGAGTTAGGGTGAGGGTTAGGGTTAGGGTTAGCGTGAGGTTTAGGGTTAGGGTGATGTTTAGGGTGATGGTGAAGGTGAGAGTGAGGGTTCAGTTGAGGGTTAGGGTTAGGGTGAGGGTTTGGGTTAGGGTTAGGGTGAGGATAAGGGTTAGGATGACAGTTAGGGTGAGGGTGAGGGGTAGGGTTAGGTTTGGGTTAGGGTGATGTTTATGGTGAGGGTGAGGGTGAGAGTGAGGATTCGGTTGAGGGTGTGTCTTAGGGTGTTGGTGAGGGTTAGGTTGAGATTGAGGGTTCGGGTGAGGGTGAGAGTTAGTGTGTTGGTGAGGGTTAGGGTGATGGTGAATGTTAGGGTTAAGGGTAGGATTAGGATGAGGGTTAGGGTTAGGGTTAGGGTGAGGGTTAGGGTGAGGGTTATGGTTAGGGATAGTGTGAGGATTAGGGTTAGTGTGAGTGTTAGGTTAGGGTTGGTGTAAGGATAAGGGTTAGGTTGAGGTTTAGGGTGAGAGTGAGGGTTAGGGTTAGATTAAGGGTTAGGATGAGGGTTAGGGTAAGGGGTTAGGGTTAGGGTTAGGGTGAGTGTGAGGGTTAAAGTTAGGGTTAGGGTGAGGTTTAGGGTTGGGGTGAGGGTTAGGGTTAGGGGTTGGGTGAGGGTTCGGGTAAGTGTGAGTGTTAGGGTGTGTGTCTGTTAGGGTTAGGTTGAGGGATAAGGTGACTGTGAGGGTTAGGGTGAGGGTTAGGTTTAGGGTGAGGGTAGGGTTAGGGTTAGGCTGAGGGTTAGGGTTAGTTTGATATTTATGGTGAAGGTGAGTGTTAGGGTGAGGGTTAGGGTGAAGGTTAGGTTAAGGGTTAGGGTTAAGGTTAGGGTGAGCGTGAGGATGAGGGTTAGGTTTATGATTAGGGTTAGGGTTTTGCTTAGTGTGAATGTTAGGGTCAGGATGTGGGTTCGGGTGATGATGAGGGTTAAGGTGTGTGTGAGGGTTAGGGTTAGGCTGAGGATTAGTGTTAGGGTTAGGATTAAGGTGAAGGTTAGGGTGAGAGGTAGGCTTAGGGTTAGGATGAGGGTTAAGCTTACTGTGAGGGTTACGGTGAAGATGATGGTTAGGGTTAGCATTAGAGGTAGGATGATGGTTAGGGTGAGGGTTAGGTTTAGGGTTAGGGTTAGGGTGAATTTGAAGGTGAGGGTGAGATTTGGTGTTAGGATTAGTGTTAGGGTTATTGTTAGAGTGAGGTTGAGGGTTTTGGTTAGGGTGAGGGTTAGGGTTAGGGTGAGGGTTAGGGTTAGGGTGAAGTTTAGCGTTAGGGTGATGTTTATTGTGAGGGTGAGTGTTAGGGTGAGGGTGAGTTTCAGGGTGAGGGTGAGGGTTTGGTTGATCGTGAGGGTTAAGCTGTGGTTGAGAGTTAGGGTTAGAGTGAGGATAGGGTGACGGTGAGTGTTAGGGTGCGGGTTAGATTTAGTGTTAGGGTTAGTGTGATGCTGAGGGTGAGCGTGAGGGTGACGGTTAGGGTGAGTGTGATTGTGAGGGTTAGGTTTAGGATTAGGGTTAGGATGAGTTTTATGGTTACGGTTAGGGTTAGGGTGTGGGTGAGGCATTACGGTTAGGGTTAGGGTTATTTTTAGGGTTAGAGTTAGGGTTAGGGTGAGGGTGAGGGTGAGGTTCAGCATTAGCGTTAGTGTTAGGGTTACGGTGAGGATGGGGGTGAGGGTTAGGGTTAGGATTAGGGTTAGGTTTAGGGTTAGGCTGAGTGGGAGGGGGATATTTAGGGTGAGGGTAAGGGTTATGGTTAGGTTAAGGCCTAGGGTGAGGGTGAGGGTTAGGCTGAGGGTGAGGGTAAGAGTTTCGGTTAGGTAAGGTTTAGGGTTAATTTTAGGGTGAGGATTAGGTTGAGTTTGAGGGTTAGTGTGAGTGTTAGTGTTAGGTTGAGGGTTAGGGTTAGGATTTGGGTGAGTGTTGGTGTTAGGGTTATGTTTAGATTGATGTTTAGAGTTAGGGTGGGGTTAGGGGTCCGGTGACGGTGAGGGTTAGGGTGGGGTTGAGTGTTAGGTTTAAGTTGAGTGTTAAGGTGACGGTGAGGGTTAGGTTGAATGTGAGGGTTAGGGTTAGGTTGAGGGTGAGGTTTAGAGTTAGGGTGAGGGTTAGGGTGAGGGTTAGTGTGAGGGGGTAGGGTTAGGGTTAGGGTGAGCGTTAGGATTAGTGTGAGGGTTAGGGTTTTGGTGAGGGTAAGTGTTAAGGTTGAGGGGTACGGTTAGGGATAGGGTGAGGGCTAGGGTGAGGGTGAGGTTTAGGTTGAGTGTGAGGGTGAGTGTTTCGGTAGGCAAGGGATAGGGTTAGGGTTAGGGTGAGGATTAGGGGAGGGGGAGGGTTAGGTAGAGGGTTAGTGTCAGGGTGAGTGTCAGGGTTAGGGTTAGGGTGAGGGGTAGGGTTAGGGTTAGCGTGAGGTTTAGGTTTAGTGTGAGGGTTAGGGTTAGCGTTAGGGTTAGGGTTAGTGTGAGGATAAGGGTTAGGATGAGGGTTAGGTTGTGGGTGAGGTTTAGGCTTATCGTTTGTTTATGGTTGGGTTAGGGTGAGGTTTAGGGTCAGGGTTAGGGTAAGGGTTAGGGTTAGGGTTAGTGTGAGGGTTAGTTTTAGGGTTAGGGTTTGTGTGAGGATAAGGGTTAGGGTGAGGTTTAGGGTGAGAATGAGGGGTAGGGCTAGCGTTAGGTTTATGGTAATGGTCAGGGTAAGGGTTAGGGTTAGGGTTAGGGTTAGGGTGAGGGTGTGGGTTAGAGTTAGGGTTAGGGTTGGGTGAGGGTACGGGTTAGGCTTAGGGTGAGAGTGAGGGTTCGGGTGAGGGTTCGGGTTCGGGTGAGGGTGAGTGTGTGGGTGATGGTTAGGTTTAGGGTTTAAGTGATGGTAAGGTTTAGGATGAGGGTGAGGATTAGTGTTAGGGTGACGGTGAGGGTGCCGGTTAGTGTTAGGGTTAGTGTTAGATTTAAAGTTAGGGTTAGGGTTATTGTTATGGTGAGGGTAAGTGCTAGGGTAAGGTTTAGGGTGAGTGTGAGTGTTAGTGTTCGAGTTAGGGTGAGGGTTAGGGTTAGGGTTAGGGTTAGTGTTAGGGTGAGGGTGAGTGTAAGGTTTAGTTTTAGGGTTAGTGTGAGTGTTAGGATTAGGGTGAGGGTTAGGGCTAGGTTTAGGGTTAGGGTGAGATTTAGGGCTGGACTTAGGTTTAGAGTCAGGGTATAGGTAAGGCTTAGGGTGAGGGTTAGGTTCAGGTTGAGGGTTAAGGTTAGGTTGAGGGTGAGGGTAAGTTTTAGGGTGAGGGCTAGGGTTAGGTTTAGGGTTAGAGAGAGAATTAAGGTTATGGTGAGCGTGAGGGTGATGGTTAGGTTTAGGATTAGGGATAGGGTTAGGGTGAGGTTTAGGGAAAGCCTTAGGGTTAGGGTTAGGGTTAGATTTAGAGTTAGGGTGAGGTTCAGTGTGTGGGTTAGTGTTTGGATTAGAGTTAGAGATAGGGTTAAGGTGAGGCTTGGACTGAGGGGTAGGATTAGTGTTAGAGTGAGGGAAAGGGGGATGGTAAAAGTTACGGTGAGGGTTAGGGTGAGGGTGAGGTTTAGGGATAGCATTAGGTTTAGTGTTAGGGTTAAGGTGAGGGTTAGTGTTAGAGTGAGGTTGAGGGTGACATTTAGAGTTAGCATTAGGGTTACGGTTAGGTTTAGTTAGAGGGTTAGGATTAGGGTAGGGTTAGGATTATGGTTAAGGTTAGGGTTAGGCTGATTATGGGGATGAGGGTGAGGTTTAGGGTTAGGGTTAGGTTTATGGTGTGGGCTAGGGTGAGGGTTAGGGTGAGGGTGAGGTTTTAGGTTAGGAAAGGCTTAGGGTTCGGTTTACAGTGAGGATTAGGGTGAGGGTGAGGTTTAAGGCGAGGATTAGGGTTAGGGTGAGGATTAGGGTTAGGTTTAGGGTGAGGTTTAGGTTTAGGGTGATGTTTAGGGTGAGGGTGAGGGTAGGGGTGAGGGTGAGGGTGAGGGTGAGGTTGTTGCTGAAGATTAGGGTTAGGGTTAGGGGACAGTGAGGTTTAAGGTGAAGGTGAGGATTACGGTTAGGTTTAGGGTGAGGGTTAGGGAAAGAATTAGGGTGAGAGGGAGAGTTAGGGTTAGGGTGAGGGTTAGGTTTAATGTGACGTTAGGGTTAGGGTTAGGGTTAGTGTGATGATAAGGGTTCGGGTGAGGGTTAGGGTGAGACTGAAGGTTAGGGTTAGCGTTACGGTTAAGGTGAGATTTAGGATGAGGGTTAGGGTGAGGGTTAGGGTGAGGGTGAGGGTGAGGGTGAGGGTGTGTTTTACAATGTGGGTGAAGTTTAGGGTTAGGGTGATCGTTAAGGTGATGTTGAGTGTTAGGTTGAGAGTGAGTGTTAGGTTTAGGGTTAGGGTTAGGCGAAATGTGAGGATTAGGGTTAGAGTTATGGTTATGGTGAGGGTACGGGTTAGGGTGAGGTTTATGGTGAGGGTGAGGATTAGGGTTAGCGTTAGGGTTAGGGTGAGGTTTAGGGTGGGGGTTAGGGTTAGGGTGAGGGTGCCTGTTAGGGTTAGGGTTAGGGTGAGGTTTAGGGTTAGGGTGAGGTCTAGGGATAAGGTTAGGGTTTGGGTGAGGGTCAGAGTTAGGGATAGGGTTAGAGTTAGGGAGAGGGTGAGGGTTTGAGTTAGGTTTAGGATTAGGTATATGGTTAGGCTGAGGGTGAGGGTTAGGTTTAGCGTGAGGGTTAGGGTTAGGTTTAGGGTTAGGGTTATGTTGATTGTTAGGGTTAGGTTTAGGATGAGGGTTTGGCTGAGGGTTAGGTTTAGGGTTAGGGTGAGGCTTAGTGTTAGTGTGATGGTTAGGGTTAGGGTTTTGTTTACGGTGAGAGTGAGGGTTAGGGTTAGGTTTAGGGTGAGGTGAGCGATTGGTTGAGGGTTTGGGTTAGGTTTAGTATTAGGATGATGTTTACGGTGAGGGTTAGTGTTAGGGTTAGGGTTTGAGTGAGGGTTAGGGTTAGGGTTAGAATTAGGATGAGGGTGAGGTTGAGGGTTAGCGTTTGAATTAGGGTTAGGTTTATGGTTATGCTGAGGGTGAGGTTGAGGGTGAGGGTGAGTTTTAGGGTTTGGGTGAGGGTTAGGGTTATGGTTAGGGTTAAGGTGAGGGTGAGGGTTAGGGTTAGGGTTAGGGTTAGGATGAGGGGTAGGCTGAGTGTTAGTTTTAGGCTTAGGGTGAGGGTAAGGGTTAGGATGATGGTGAGGGATAGGTTTAGGCTTCAGTTTAGGGTTAGTGTGATGGTTAGTGTTAGGTTTATGCTGAGGGTGAAGGTTAAGGTGAGGGGTAGGGTTAGGGTTAATGTTAGGGTGAGGATTAGGGTTAGAGTGAGGGTAAGGGTGAGGGGTAGGTTTAGGTTTAGGGTTAGTGGGAGGGTAAGGGCTAGGGAGAAGGTTAAGGTGAGGGTGAGGATGAGGGTGAGGGTTAGTGTGAGGGTGATGGTTAGGGTTAGGTATAGAGTTAAGATGAGAGTGAGGGTGAGTATTAGGTTTTGGATTAGGGTTATGTTTAGGTTTACTCTGAGGGTGAGGATAAGGGTGAGGGTGAGTTTGAGAGTTAGGGGTAGGGTTAGGGTTAATGTTAGGGTGAGGGATAGGGTTAGAGTTAGGGTTTGGTTCAGGATTAGGCTGAGGGTTAGGATTAGTGTTAGGGTGAGGATAAGGGTTAGGGTGAGGGTTATGGTGAGGGTGAGGGTTAGGGTTAGCTTAGGGATAGGGTGAGGGTTAGGTTAGGGATAGGGTTGGGTGAGGGAAAGTGTTAGGGTGAGGGTTAGTGTGGGGATGAAGGATATGGTTATGGTAAGGGTAAGGGATAGGGCTAGGGTTAGGGTGAGGGTTTTGGTTAGGGTTAGGTTTAGAGTGAGGGTGAGGGTGAGGGTAAGGGATAGGTTTTGTATTAGGGTTAGGTTTAGGGTTAGGCTGAGGGTGAGGTTGAGGGTGAGGGTGACGGTTAGGGTGACGGTTAGGTTTAGGGTTAGGATGAGGGTTAGGCTGAGGTTTAGGTTTAGGGTTCGGTAAGGGTAAGGGTTAGGGTGAGAGTGAGGGTTAGGCTTAGGCTTAGGGTTAGGGTGCTGGTTAGGGTGAGGTTTAGTGTTAGTGTTAGGGTTCTGGTTAGAGTGAGGGTTAGGGTTACGGTAAGGGTTAGGGTTAGGGTTAGGTTGATGGTGATGGATAATATTAAAGTGAGGGTAAGGGTTAGGGCGAGGTTTAGGGTGAGGCTGAGGGTTAATGTTAGCATTAGGGGTATGGTGAGGGTGAGGGTTAGGGTGAGGGTTAGAGTTAGGGTTAGGGATAGGGTGAAGATTAAGGTTAGGAATAGGTTTAGAGTGAGAGATAGGCTGAGGGGTAGGGTTAGGGTTAGTGTTAGGGTGAGTGTTAGGGAGTGGGTTAATGTTAGGGTTAGGGTTAGGGTGAGGTTCAGGGTGAGGGTTAGGGTTAATGTGAGGGTTATTGAGAGGTTGAGGTTTAGGGTTAGCATTAGGGTTAGGCTTAGGATAAGGGTTAGGATGAGGGTGAGGGCTAGTGTTAGTATTAGGGTTAGGGTTTGGTTTAGGGTGAGGATGAGGTTTAGAGTGAATGTAAGGTTTAGGGCGAGGATTAGGGTGAGGTTGTGGAATAATGTTAGCATTAGGGTTACTGGGAGGGTGAGGGTTAGGGTGAGTGTTATGGTTATGCGTAGGGATACAGTTTGGATTAGGGTTAGGGTTAGGTATAGGGTGAGGGTAAGGCTGAGGTCTAGGGTTAGGTTTAGCGTTACGGTGAGGGTTAGGGTTAGTGTGAGGGTTAGGATTAGGGTTAGGTTCAGGTTGAGGTTGATAGTGAGGGTAACGGTTATGTTGAGGGTTAGAGTGAGGTTGAGGTTTAGCGTTAGCATCAGGGTTAGGGTGAGGGTTAGGGTTAGGCTTACGGTTAGGGTAAGGGTTAGGGTTAGGGTGAGGGTTAGGGTTAGGGTGATTTTTAGGGTGACAGTGAGGGTTAGGGTGAGGGTGAGGTTGAGCGTGAGGGTTAGGTTGAGGGTGAGGGTGAGTGTGAGGGTGACGGTGAGGGTTACCGCTAGGGTTAGGTTTAGGGTGAGGGTAAGGGTTAGGGTTAGCTTAGGGTTAGTGGAAGTGTTAGGCTGAGGGTGAGGGTGAGGGTGAGGGTTAGGGTTAGGTTTAGGGTGAGGGTTAGGGGTAGTGTGAGGGTTAGGGTGAGGTTGAGGGTCAGCGTGAGGTTGAGAATGACGTTGAGGGTGAGGGTTAGGGTTACGGTTATATTTAGGGTGAGGTGAGGGTGAGGGTTAGGGTTAGGGTGAGGGTTAGGGTGAAGTTTAGGGTTAATGTTTCAGTTAGGGTAAGGGTGAGGGTAAGGATTACAGTGAGAGTTATTTTGAGGGTGAGTGTTAGGGTTAGGTTGAGGGTAAGGGTTAGGGTGAGGGTTATTGTGAGAGTTTGGGTTCGGGTTAGCATTAGGGTTAGTTTGAGGGTGAGGGTTTTGGTGAGGGTTAGGGTTACGGTTAGGGATAGGTTGAGGATTAGGATTAGTGTGAGGGTTAGGGTCTGGGTAAGGGTTAGGGTTAGATTTAGGGCGAGGGTGAGGGTGAGCATTAGAATTAAGATTAGGGTTAGGGTTAGAGTAAGGTGAGATTGAGGGTGAGGGTTAGGGCTTGGGATAGAATTAGGGTGAGGGTGAGCGTGAGGTTTAGGTTTAAGATTAGGGTTAGGGTTATGGTGAGGGTTACGGTGAGGGTGAGAGTGAGGCTTAGGCTTAGAGTTAGGATGAAGGTTAGGTTTATGGTGAGGGCTACGGTGCAGGTGAGTTTTAGGGTGAGTGTGCGGGTGAGGTTGAGGGTTTTGGTTAGGTAAGGGTTATGTTTAGGTTTAGGGTGAGGATTAGGGTGAGGGTGAGGGTTAGGGTGAGGCTCAGGGTTAGGGTGAGAGTTAGGGTTACGGTGAGGGTTACGGTTAGGGTTAGGTTGAGGCTGAGGGTTAGGTATAGGGTAAGGGTTAGGGTTAGTTTGAGGCTAAGGGTTAGGTATAGTGTAAGGGTTATGGTTAGTGGAGGCTGAGGGTTAGGTATAGGGTAAGGGTTAGGGTTATGGTGAGGGTTAGGTTTAGGGTAAGTGTTAGGGTGAGGGTGAGGTTTAGGGTTAGGGTTAAGGTTAATGTAAAGGTTAGTGTTACGGTGAAGGTTAGGGTTAGAGTTAGGATTAGGGTTAGGGTGAAGGTGAGGGTTAGGGTTAGGGTTAGGGTGAGGTTGAGGGTGAGGGTTAGGGTGAGTGTGAGTGTGAGGGTTTCGGTTATGTAAGGGTTAGGGTTAGGGTGAGGGTGAGGATTAGGGTGAGGGTGAGGGTTATGGTTAGGGTCAGGTTTAGGGTGAGGTTAAGTGTTAGGGTGAGGGTGAGTGTGAGTGTGAGTGTGAGGGTGAAGGTGAGGGTTTCGGTTAGGTAAGGTTTAGGGTTATGGATAGGGTGAGGATTAGGGTGAGAGTGAGGTTTAGGGTGAGGTTAGTTGAGACTGAGGGTTAGGGTGTGGGTGAGGATTCAGGTGAGGGTGAGGGTTCGGGTGAGGGTGAGAGTTAAAGATAGGTTTAGGGTGAGGGTTAGGGTTGAGGTGAGGGTTAGGGTTAGGGTTAGGGTGAGGATGAAGATTCGGGTTCGGGTGAGTGTGAATGTTAGGGTGTTGGTGACGTTTAGGGTTAGGGTGAGGGTGATGCTGAGGGTTAGGGTTAGGGTTAGTTTGAGGATAAGGGTTAGGGTGAGGATTAGGATGAGTGTGAGGGTTAGGGTTAGCATAAGGTTTAGGGTGAGGGTTAGGTTTAGGGTTAGGGTAAGGATTAGGGTTAGGTAAGGGTTAGGGTTAGGGTTAGGGTTAGTGTTAGGTTGAGTGTTAGTCTTAGGGTTAGGGTTAGGGTGAGGGTTAGGGTTAAGTTTAGGGTTAGGGTAAGGTTAGGGTTAGCATCAGGTTTAGGGTTAGGGTGATGTTTAGGGTGATGGTGAGGGTTAGGGTGATGTTGAGGTTGAGCTTGAGGGTTAGGGTGAGGGTGAGGGTTAGGTGTAGGTTGAGGGTAAGATTTAGGGTTAAGATTAGGGTTAGGGAAAGGGTTAGGCTGAGGGTGAGGGTGAGGTTAGGTAAGTGTTAGGGTTAGCTTTAGGGTGAGGATTAGGGTGAGGGTGAGGGTTAGTGTTAGGTTGAGGTTTAGGGTTAGGGTGAGGGTGAGGGTTAGGGTGAGAGTTAGGGTTAAGGTTAGGATGAGGGTTAGGCTTAGTGTGAGTGTTCTGGTTAGGTTTAGGGTTAGTGTGATGATAAGGGTTAGGGTGAGTGTTAGGTTGAGACTGATTGTTAGGGTTAGCGTTAGGGTTAGTTTGAAAGTTAGAATGGGTGTTAGGGTGAGGGTTAGGGTTTCGGGTTAAGGTTGGGTGAGGTTTAGGATGAGGGTAAGGGTTAGGGTTAGGGTGAGAGTGAGGGTGAGGATAAGGGTTAGGGTTAGGGTCAGGGTTAGGGTGAGGGTGAGGTTTAGGGTTTGCATTAGGGTTAGGGTTAGGGTTAGGTTGAGTGTTAAGTTTAGGGTTAGGGTGCAGGTTAAGGTTAGGGTTAGAGTGAGGGTGAGGGTCAGGGTTAGGGTTTGGATTAGGTTTAGTGTTAGGGTGAGGCTGAAGGTGAGGCTGAGGGTGAGGGTGATGGTGAGGGTTAAGTTTAGGGTTAGATTTAGGGTGAGGGCTAGGGTGAGGGTGATGTTTTTGTTTAGGATAGGTCTAGGGTTAGGTTTAGCGTGAGGATTAGTGTGGGGGTGAGGTTTAAGGTGAGGGTTAGGTTTAGGGTTAGGGTGAGGGTTAGGGTTTGGGTGAGGGTTAGGGTTAGGGTGATGTTTAGGTTGAGGGTGAAGGTGAGAGTGAGGGTTCGGGTGAGGGTTAGGGTTAGGGTGATGGTTAGTGTTAGGGTAACGGTTAGGTTTAGGGGGAGCGTAAGTGTTAGGTTGACAGGGTGAGGGTGAGGGTTAAGTTTAGGTTTAGGATTAGGGTGAGTGTTAGGGTGAGGGTTAGTTTTAAGGTTAGGGTGAGGGTTAGGGTGAAGGTTAGGGTGAAGGTTAGGTTTAGGGTTTGGGTTAGGGTGAGGGTTAGGTGAGAAGGAGTAGGGTGACGGTTAGGGAGAAGGTGAGGGATAGGGTTATGGTGAGGGTAAGATTTAGGCTGAGGCTTAGGTTGAGAATGAGCATTTGTGTTAGCATCAGGGTTGGGTTGAGGGTGAGGGTTAGTGTTAGGCTGAGGGGTAGTTTTAGTGTTAGGGTGAGGGTTAGGGTTAGGGTGAGGGTTAGGGTGAGGTTAAGGGTTAGGGTGTGGGTGAGGGTGAGGGTTAAGGCTAGACTTAGGGTGAGGATGAGGGTTAGGTTTAGGGTTAGGGTGAGTGTGAGTGTGAGGGTTAGGTTTAGGATTAGGGTTAGGGTTAGGGTTAGGCTGAGGTTGAGGTTATGAGTGAGGGTGAGGTCTAGGGTTAGGGGTAGAGGTAAAGTTAGGGTTAGATTTAGGGTTAGGGTTAGGATTAGGCTGAGGTTGAGGGTGAGAGTGAGGGTGAAGGTGATGTTTAGGGTTAGGGTTAGGGGTAGAGTTAGGGTTAGGTTGAGCGGTAGGATGAGGGTGAGGGTTAGGGTTAGCGTTAGTTTTAGGGTGAGGTTTAGGGTGAGAGTTGAGTGTTAGGGTTAGGGTTAGGGTGAGCGTGTGGGTTAGGGTTAGTGTGAGGTTGAGGATCTGTGTTAGGGTAAGGGTTATGCTTAGATTTAGGATGAGGGTGATGGTGAGGGTTAGAATTAGGATTAGGGTTAGGGTTAGTGTTAGGTGAGAGTGAGGATGAGGGTTAGGGTTTGGGTTAGAATTAGGGTGAGGGTGAGCATAAGGGTTAGGGTTAGGATTAGGGTTAGAATTATGGTTAGGGTTAGGGTGAGAGTGAGGGTGAGGCTTAGGGTTAGGGTTAGTGTGAGGATCAGGGTTAGGGTGAGAATTAGGGTGAGGGTGAGAAGGAGGTTGAGGGTTAGGGTGAGCTTTAAGGTTAGGGTTAGGGTGAGGGTTAGGGTGAGTTTTAGGGTTACGGTGAGGGTTAGGGTTAGGGTTAGGTTGAGGCTAAGGTTTAGGCTGAGGGTTAGGGTAGGTTTAGGGTGAGGTTTAGGTTTAGGGTGAGGGCTTTGGTGAGGGTGAGTGCTAAGGTGAGTGTGAGGGTGAGGTTGAGGGTTTTGGTTAGGTAAGGGTTACGGTTAGGGTTAGGGTGAGGATTAGGGTGAGGATGAGGTTTAGGTTGAGTGTTAGGTTGAGGGTGAGGGTTAGGGTGAGGGTGAGGGTGAGGGAGAGCATGAGGGTTCGGGTGAGCGTGAGAGTGTGGGTGAGGTTGAGGGTTGGGGTGTGGGTCAGGTTTAGGTTTAGGGTGAGGGATAGGTTGACGGTGAGGGTTAGGGTGAGGGTGAGGTTTAGGATTGGGGTTAGGGTGAGGGATAGATTTAGGGTGAGTGTTAGGGTGAGGGGTAGGGTTAGGGTTAGGAAGAGGGTTAGGGTGAGGGTGAAGGTTAAGGTTAGTTTGAGGGTTAGGTTGAAAGTGAGTTTGAGGTTGAGGGTTAGGGTGAGTGTGATGGTGACGGTGAGGGTTAGGGTTAGGATTCGGGTTAGGGTTAGGTTGAGAGTTAGGGTTAGGGTTAGGTTTAGGATGAGGGTATGGGTGAGGGTGAGGGTTAAGGTTAGGGTTAGGTTTAGGTTTAGGTTTATGTTTAGGTTAAGGGTTAGGGTTAGGGTTAGGGTGAGGGTTAGGTTTAGGGTTAGGGTGAGGGTTAGGGTTAGGGTTATGTTTAGAGCGAGGGTTAGGCTTTGGATTAGGACGAGGGTGAGGGTTAGGTTGAGGGGTAGGGTTAGGGATAGGGTAAGGTTTAGGCTTAGGGTGATGGTTAGGTTTAGGGTTAGGGTTAGTGTGAGGGTGAGGGTGAGGGTTAGGGTGAGGGTTAGGGTAAGGTTTAGGTTTAGGGTGAGGATTAGGTTTAGGTTTAGGTTTAGGGTGAGGGTGATGCTGAGGGTTAGGGTTAGGGTTAGTGTGAGGATAAGGGTTAGGGTGAGGATTAGGGTGAGGGTGAGGGTTAGATTAGCATAAGGTTTAGGGTGAGGGTTAGGGTTAGTGTTAGGGTTAGGGTTAGGGTAAGGGTTAGTGTTAGGCTTAGGGTTAGGGTTATGGTTAGGGTTAGGGTCAGGGTTAGGCTTAGGGTTAGAGTTAGGGTGAGGGTTAGGGTTAAGTTTAGGGTTAGGGTACGTTTAGGCTTAGCGTTAGGGTTAGTGTTAGGGTGATGTTTAGGATGATGTTTAGGGTTAGGGTGAGGGTGAGGTTGAGCGTGAGAGTTAGGGTGAGGGTGAGTTGGAGGGTGACAGTGAGGGTTAGGGTTAGGTTTAGGGTGAGAATAAGAGTTATTGTTAGGATTAGGTTTAGGGTAAGGGTTAGGCTGAGTGTAGGGTGAGGGTGAGGTTTTCGGTTAGGGAAGGGTTAGGGTTAGATTTAGGGTGTGGATTAGAGTCAGGGTGAGGGTTAGGGTTAGAGTTAGGGTTAGGGTGAGGGTTAAGCTTAGGGTTAGGATGAGGGTTAGGCTTACTGTGAGAGTTACGGTTAGTGTTAGGGTTAGTGTGAGGGTAAGTGTTAGGATGAATGTTAGGTTGAGACTGAGAGGGTTAGAGTTATGGTTAGGGTGAAGGTTAAGTTGGGGGTTAGGGTTCTGGTTAGGTTTGGGTGAGGGTTAGGGTGAGCGTAAGGGTTAGTGTGAGGGTTAGGTTGAGGGTGAGGGATAGGGTTATGGTGAGGGTAAGGGTTAGGGTTAGGGTGAGAGTGAGGGTGGGGGTAAGGTAAGGGTTAGGGTCAGGGTTAGGGTTAGGCTGAGGCTTATGTTGCAAATGAAGATTTGTGTTAGCATCAGTGTTGGGGTGAGGGTGAGGGTTTGGGTTAGGCTGAGGGGTAGTTTTAGGGTTGGGTGAGGGTTAGGGTTAGGGTTAGGGTTAGGGTGAGATTAATGGTTAGGGTGTGGGTGAGTGTGAGGGTTAGGGTTAGCCTTAGGGTGAGTGTGAGGTTTAGGGTTAGGGTTAGAGTGAGTGTGAGTGTGAGGGTTAGGTTTAGGATTAGGGTTAGGTTTAGGATTAGGCTGAGGTTGAGGGTGAGGGTGAGGGTGAAGTTGAGGTTTAGGGTTAGGGTTAGGGTTAGAGTTAGATTTAGGTTGTGCGCTAGGATGAGGGTGAAGGTTAGGGCTAGTGTTAGGGTGAGGTTTTTGGTGAGGGTTGAGTGTTAGGGTTAGGGTTAGGGTGAGGGTGAGGGTTAGGGTTAGGGTGAGGGTGAGGATTAGGAATAGGGTGGGGGTTAGAGTTACAGTGAGGGTGAGGGTGAGGGTGAAGGTTAGGATTATGTTTAGGGTTAGGGATAGGGTGAGGGTGAGGGTTAGAGTGTTTTTGAGGGTTAGGGATAGGGTTAGGATTAGTTTTAGGGTGAGGGTTTGGGTTAGGATTAGGGTTAGGATGAGGGTTAGGGTAAGGGATAGGGTTAGTGTTAGGCTGAATGTTAGGATTAGGGTGAGGGTTAGGGTAAGGGTAAGGGATAGGGTTAGGGTGAGGTTAAGAATTAGGAAGAGGGTGAGGGTTAGCGTTGGGTTAGGTTGAGGGTTAGGGTGTTGCTTAGGGTTATGGTTAGGGTTAGGGTGAGGGTTAGGGTTAGGGTTAGTGTGAGGTTTAGGTTAAGGGTGAGGGTGAGGATGAGGGTAAAATTTAGGTTGTGGGTTAGGGTTTGGTTTAGGGTGAGGGTTAGTGTTAAGGTGAGGGTTAGTGTGAGGGTGAGATTTAGGTTATGGTTTAGGGTGAGGGTTAGGGTTAGGGTGAGGGTTATGGTAAGGGGTAGGTTTATGGTTAGGGAGAGGGTTAGGGTTTGTGTGAGGGTTAGGGTTTCGGTTAGAGTTAGGTTTAGTATGAGGATAAAATTTAGGGTGAGGTTTAGTGTTAGGGTTAGGGTTAGGGTTAAGGTTAGGGTTAGGGTTAGGGTTAGGGTAAGTGTTAGGGTTAGGGTGAATGTGAGGTTTAGGGTGAGGGATAGGGTTAGGGTTAGGGTAAGGGTTAAGTTTAGGGTGAGTATTAGGTTTAGGGTTAGGGTTAGGGTGAGGGTGAGGATTAGGGTTAGGGTGAGGGTGAGGGTGAGTTTTAGGGTTAGGGTTACAGTTAGGGTGAGGATTAGGTTTAGGTTTATAGTTGGGGTAAGAGTTAGGATTAGGTTGAGGTTTAGGTTTAGGGTTACAGTTAGGGTGAGGGTGAGTCTGGGGGTTAGGGTTAGTGTGAGGATAAGGGTTAGGGTGAGGATTAGTGTGAGGTTGAGGATTAGGGTTAGCATTAGGGTTAGGGTGAAGGTTAGGGTTAGTTTTAGGTTAAGGGTTAGGGTTAGGGTTAGGGTAAGTGTTAGGTTTAGGCTTAGGGTTAGGGTTAGCATTAGGGTGAGGGTGAGGCTTAGGGATAGTGTTAGGTGAGGGTTAGGGTTAGGCTTAGGGTTAGGGTAAGGGTTAGGGTTAGGGTGAGGCTGATTTTTAGGGTGACGGTGAGGGTTAGGGTGAGGGTGAGCTTGAGCATGAGGGTTAGGTTGAGTGTGAGTGTGAGTGTGAGGGTGACGATGAGGGTTATGTTTAAGGTTAGGTTTAGGGTGAGGGTAAGGTTTAGGGTTAGGATTAAGGTTAGTGTAAGGGTTAGTCTGAGGGTGAGGGTTAGGGTTAGGGTGATTTTTAGGTTGACGGTGAGGGTTAGGGTGAGGGAGAGCTTGAGCATGAGGGTTAGGTTGACTGTGAGTGTTAGGGTGAGGGTGATGATGAGGGTTAGGGTTAAGGTTAAGTTTAGGGTGAGTATAAGGGTTAGGGTTAGTATTAGGGTTAGTTTAAGGGTTAGGCTGAGGGTGAGGCTGAGGGTTAGGGTTAGGGTTAGGGTGAGGGTTAGGGGTAGTTTGAGGGTTAGGTTGAGGGTGAGGTTGAGGGTCAGTGTGAGGTTGAGGGTGACGTTGAGGGTGAGGGATAGGGTTAGGGTTATGGTTAGGGTGAGGGTGAGGGTGAGGTTAAGGGTTAGGGTTAGTGTTATTGTTATGGTTAGGGTTTTAGGGTTAGGATTAGTGTGAGAGCGAGGGTGAGGGTTAAGTTTAGAGTTACGGTTAGGGTGAGGGTTAGGGTTAGGGTTATGGTGAGGGGTAGGGTGAGGGGTAGGATTAGGGTTAGGGTGAGGGTTAGCATTAATGTGAGGATTAGGGTTAGGGTTATGGTTAGTGTGAGGATAAGTGTTAGGGTGAGGTTTAGGGTGGGAGTGAGAGTTAGGGTTAGCTTTAGGGTTAGGGTGAGGGTTAGGGTGAGGTTTAAGGTGAGGGTTTGGGTTAGTATGAGGGTGAGGTTTATAGTTCGGATTAGGGTGAAGGTTAGGGTTAGGGTGAGGTTTAGGGTATGGTTAAGGTGAGGGTTCGGGTTCAGGAGAGGTTGAGTTTTAGGGTGAGAGTGATGGTTCGGGTTCGGGTGAGGGTTAAGGTGACAGTGATGGTTAGGGTGATGTTCAGGCTTAGGGTTACTGTGAGGATTAGGGTGAGTGTTATTGTAGGGTTAGGGTGAATGTAAGTTTTAGGGTGAGGGTTAGGGTGAGGTTGTGGTTTAGGTTTAGGTTGAGGGTTAGGTTGAGCGTTAGCGTGAGGGTTAGGTTTAGGTTTAGGGATAGGGTGAGGGTTAGGTTGAGGTTTAGTGTTAGTGTTAGGGTTAGGGTTAGGGTGAGGGTTAGGGTTATGTTAAGGGTTACAGTGCGGTTTAGGGTGAGAATGAGGGTTACATATAGTATTAGGGTTAAGGTTAGGTTTAGGGTGAGGCTTAAGGTTACGGTTATGTTGAGGGTGAGTGTTAGGGTTAGCATTAGAGATAGGGTTAATGTGAGGGTGAGGGTTAGGGTTAGGGTTAGGGTTAGGATTAGGTGAGGGCTAGGATTATGGTTAGGGTAAGCTTTAGGTTTAGGGTGAGGGTAAGGGTGAGGGTTAGGTGTAGGATTAGGCTTAGGTATAGGGCTAGGCTTAAGGTGATGGTGAGGGTGAATGTCAGAGGTAGGTTTAGGGTGAGGGTTAAGGTTATGGTTAGGGTTAGGGTGAGGGTGAGGGTGAAGGTTAGGGTGAGGTTGAGGGTGAGGTTGAGGGTGAGGGTTCGGGTTAGGGTTTGGGTGACAGTTAGGGTTAGGTTTAATGTTAGGGTGAGGTTTAGGGTTAGGGTTAGGTTTAGGAAGAGGGTTATCCTGAGGGTTAGGGTTAGGGTTAGAGTGAGCATAAGGTTTATGATGATGGTGAGGGTTAGGTTTAGGATTAGGTTTAGGGTTAGCATGAAGGTTAGGGATAGGGTTAGGATTAGGGTGAGGGTTTTGGTTAGGGTTAGGTTTAGAGCTAAGATGAGGTTGAGGGTGAGGGTTAGGGTTTAAATTAGGGTTAGGGATAAGGTTAGGCTGAGGGTGAGTTTGAGGGTGAGGGGGAGGGTTAGGGTTAATATGAGGGTTAGGTTTATACTTAGTGTTAAGGTTAGGGTGAGGGGTAGGGTTAGGGTTAGAGTCAGGATGAGGGTTAGGCTGAGAGTTAGGGTTCGTGTGAGGGTAAGAGTTAGGGTGAGGGTTAGGGTGAGGGTTAGGATTATTGTTATTGTTAGGTTTAGTGTTATGTTGAGTGTGAGGGTGCGGGTGAGGGTTAGGGTTAGGGTTAGGGTGAGGTTTAGGGTTAGGGTAAGAGTTAGGGTAAGGGTGAGGGTGAGGTTTAGGGTTAGAGTTAGGGTTAGTTTTAGGTTTAGGCTTAGCGTTAGGCTAAGGATGAAGGTGGGGGTGAGGATTAAGGTTAGGTTTAGGGTTAGGATTAGAGTTAGGGTTAGGGTTAGGGTTAGGGTTATTGTTAGTGTTATGGTTAGGGTTAAGTTTGCGGTGAGGGTGACGCTGAGGATGGTTTATGGTTAAGGTTAGGTTTAGGGTTAGGGTTAGGGTTAGTGTTATGGTTAGTGTTAGGTTTAGAGTTACAGTGAGGGTGAGGGTGAGTGTTAGGTTTAGGGTGGGGTTTACGGTGAGGTTTAGGTTTAGGGTTAGGTTGAGGTTGAGGTTGAGTTTTAGGGTTAGAGTAAGGGTTAGTGGAAGGGTTAGGGTGAGGGTTAGGTTTAGGGTTAGTGTTAGACTTAGGGTGAGTTTGAGGTTAGGTTGGGGTTTAGGGATAGGTTTAGGGTTAGGCATAGGCTTAGGGTTAGGCTGAGGGTGAGTGTGGGGGTGAGGGTTAGTGTTACAGTGAGGGTGAGGATTAGGATTAGGGTTAGGGTTAGGATGAGGCTTAGGTATAGGTTTAGGGTTAGGGTTTGGTTTAGGGTGAGTGTTAGTGTTAGGGTTAGGCTTAGGCTTAGGGTTAGGCTGATGGTGAGGGTGGTGATGAAATTAGGTTAGACTGATGGTTAGGGTTATGGTTACATTGAGGATTAGGATGAGGGTTAGGGTTAGGGTTAGGGTTACGGTGTGGGCTAAGGTGAGGATGAGGGTTAGGGTGAGTGTTAGGCTTAGGATTAGGGTTAGGCTGAGGCTGAGGGTGAGGATGAGGGTTAGGGTTAGCATGATGGTTAGGGTTAGGGTTAGGGTGAGGGTTAGGATGAGGGTTAGGGTTAGGGTGAGGGTTACAATAAGGGTGAGGGTTAGGATTAGTGTGAGGATTAGGGTTAGGTTTAGGGTGAGGGTGAGGCTTTGATTGAGGGTTAGGGTTATGTTGAGTGTTATGGTTAGGGTGAGGGTTAGGTTTAGGGTTAGGGTTAGTGTTAGGGTTAAGGTTAGGGTTACAGTTACGGTGAGGGTGAGGGTGAAGGTTAGGGTTAGGGTTAGGTTGAGTTTTAGGTTTAGGGTTAGGGTTAGAGTTAGGCTTAGGGTGAGGGTGAGGTTTAGGGTTAGAGTTAGGGTGATTGTTATGGTTAGGTTTAGGGTGCGGGTTAGGGTGAGGTTTAGACTTTGGGTTAGGTTTAGGGTTAGGAATAGGCTTAGGCCCAGCGTGAGGGTGAGGGTTAGGGTTAGGGTTAGGGTGAGGGTTAGGGGGATGTTTAGGGTGAGGTTTAGGGTTAGGGTTATGTTGAGGACGATGGTTAGAGTTAGAGTGAGTGTTAGTGAGAGGGTTAGGGAGAGGGTTAGGTTTAGGTTTAGTCTTAGTCTTAGGATGTGGGTGAGGTTTAGGTTGAGGTTTAAGGATAGAGTTAGGGTTAGCATTAGGCTTAGGGTGAGGGTTAGTGTGAGGGTTAGGGTTAGGTTTTAGGCTCAGGCTAAGGGTTAGGCTGAGGGAAAGGGTGGGTGTGAGGGTTAGTGTTACGGTGAGTGGGAGAATTAGGGTTAGGTTGAGAGTTATGATGAGGGTTAAGGTTAGGGTTAGGGTTTGGTTTAGGGTGAGGGTGAGGGTGAGGATTAGGGTTAGTGTTAGGGTTAGTGTTAGGGTGAGGGCTAGGGTGAGTGTTAGGGTTAGGGTTAGGGTTAGTGTTAGGATGAGGGTAAGTATTAGGGTGAGGGTTAGGGTTAGGGTGAGGGTTATAGTTAGGGTGAGGGTTAGGGTTTAGTGTTAGGGTTATTGTTATTGTTAGGTTTAGGTTTACTTTGAGGGTGAGGGTGAGCGTGAGGTTTAGGGTTAGGCTTAGGGTGAGGTTTAGGGTTTGGATTAGGGTAAGATTTAGGGTTAGGTTTAGGGTGAGTGTTAGGGTGAGGGTTTGGGTTAGGTTGAGGGTGAGGGTGAGGATTATGGTTAGGGTTAGTGTTAGGTTTAGGTTTAGTTTTAGGGTTAGTTTTAGAGTTATTGTTAATGTGAGGATTAGGTTTAGGGTTGGGCTTACTTTTAGGCTGAGGTTGAGGTTGAGGGTGAGGTTTAGGGTTAGGGTGAGTGTTAGGTTTAGGGTTAGTTTGAGGAGTAGGATGAGGGTTAGGGTTAGGATAGGGTTTAGGGTAAGAGCTGGGGTGTCAGTTAGTGTGAGTGTTAGGGTTAGGGATAGGGTTAGGTTTAGGATTAGTGTTAGGTTGAGAGTGAGTGTGAAGGTTAGGGTTAGGGTTAGGGTTATGTTTAGGGTTAGGTTTTGGTTTAGGGTGAGGGTGAGGATTAGGGTTAGGGTTAGGTTTAGGGTTACAGTGAGGGTTAGAGTTAGGGTTAGGAATAGGCTTAGGCTTAGGGTTAGGCTGATGGTGAGGGTGGGGATGAGGATTAGGTTTAGAGTGATGGTTAGGGTTATGGTTACATTGAGGGTTAGGATGAGGGTTAGGGTTAGCATTAGGGTTACGGTGAGGGCTAAGATGAGGGTGAATGTTAGGGTTAGGGTTAGGCTTAGGATTAGGTTTAGGTTGAGCCTGAGGCTGAGGGTGAGTGTTACGGTTAGGCTGATGGTTAGGGTTACGGTTAGGGTGACGGTTAGGATGAGGGTTAGGGTTAGGGTGAGTGTTAGGGTGAGGGTGACGGTAAGTTTGAAGGTGAGGGTTAGGGTTAGGGTGAGAGTTACGGGAAAGGTGAGGGTTAGTGTTAGGGTGAGGTTTAGGGTGAGGGTTAGGGTTAGGGTTAGGGTGAGGGTGAGTGTTAGATTGAGGGATAGGGTTATGTTGAGGGTTATGGTTAGGGTGAGGGTTAGTGTTAGGGTTATTTTTAGTATAAGGGTTAGGGATACGGTTACGGTGAAGGTGAGGTGTAGGGTTAGGGGTAGGGTGAGGTTTAGGTTTAGGGTTAGAGTTAGGGTGAGGGTGTGGTTTAGGGTTAGAGTTAAGGTTAGTGTTAGGTTTAGGTTTAGGCTTAGGCTTCGGGTTAGGCTGATGGTGAGGGTGGGGATGAGGTTTATGTTTAGAGTGATGGTTAGGGTTAAGGTTACGTTGAGGGTTAGGATGAGGGTTTGGGTTAGGATTAGGGTTACGGTGTGGGCGAAGGTGAGGGTGAGGGTTAGGGTTATGTTTAGGCTTAGGATTCGGGTTAGGTTGAGGCTGAGGGTGAGGGTGAGGATTAGGGTTAGGTTGATGGTTAGGGTTATCGTTAGGGTGAGGGTTAGGATGAAGGTTAGGGTTAGGGTGAGTGTTTGGTGAGGGTGAAGGTAAGTGTAAAGGTGAGGGTTAGGTTTAGGGTGAGGGTTAGCGTTAGATTGAGGGTCAGGGTTATGTTGAGGTTTCTATTTAGGGTGAGGGTTAGGTTTAGGGTTAGAGTTATTGTTAGGGTTATGTTTACGGTGAGGGTGAGGGTTAGGGTTAGGGTTACGGTGAGGTTTAGGATTAGGGTTAGTGTTAGAGTTAGGCTTAGGGTGAGGGTTAGGTGTAGGGTTAGTTAGGTTTAGTGTTAGGGATAGTGTTAGGGTGAGGGTTATGGTGAGTGTTAGAGTTCGATTTAGGCTTAGGCTTAGGGTTAAGCTGAGCATGAGGGTGAGGGATAGGGTTAGGGTTAGGGTGAGGGTTAGGGTTAGGTTTAGGGTGAGGGTTAGGATGAGGTTTATGGTTAGGGTTAGGGTTAGGGTTAGGTTTATGTTTAGCGTTAGGGTTAGGTTTAGGATTAGGTTAGAGTTAGGGTGAGGATTAAGTTTAGGGTTTGGGTTTGGGTGAGGGTGAGGGTGAGGATTATGGTTGGGGTTAATTTTAGGGTTAGGTTTATGTTTAGGTTTAGGGTTAGGGTTACATTGAGGGCTAGGGTGAGGGTTATTGTTACTGTTTTGGTTAGGGTTAAGTTTGCGGTGAGGGTGAGGCTGAGGGTGAGGGTTATGGTTAATGTTAGGGTTAGGGTTAGGGTTAGTGTTATTGTTAGGGTTAGGGTTAGAGTTACGGATAGGGTGAGAGTGAGGGTGAGGGTGAGGGTTAGGGTGAGGTTTAGGGTTAGGGTTAGGGTAAGGGTTAGGGTGCTGTTTAGGTTTCAGATTAGATTTAAGGTTAGGGGGAGGGTTAGGGGGAGGGCTAGGGTTAGGTTTAGTGTTAGCATTAGGGTGAGGGTGAGTGTTAGGTTGAGGTTTAGGGATAGGGTTAAGATTAGGGTTAGGGTGAGGGTGAGTGTTAGGGTTAGGGTTAGGGTTAGGCTTAGGCTTAGGGTTAGGCTGAGGGTGAAGGTGGGGGTGAGTATTAGGGTTAGGGTGATGGTTAGGGTTAAGGTTCGTGTTATTGTTAGGGTTAGGGTTAGATTTACAGTGAGGGTGAGGGTGCGGGTGAGGGTTAGGTTTAGGGTTAGGTTGAGGTTTAGGATTAGGGTTAGACAAAGGGTTAGGGTGAGGGTGAGGTTTAGGATTAGAGTTAGTGTTAGTGTTAGGGTTAGGCTGAGTGTGTGTGAGGGGATGAGGATTAGAGTTTGCGTTTGGTTTTGGGTTAGAGATAGGGTTAGGTTTAGGGTTATTATTAGTGTTATGGTTAGGGTTAAGTTTGCAATGAGGGTGAGGCTGAGGGTGAGGTTTATGATTAGGGTTAGGTTTAGGGTCCGTGTTATTGTTAGGGTTAGGGTTAGAGTTACGGTGAGGGTGAGGGTGAGGGTGAGGGTGCAGGTTAGGGTTAGGGTGAGGAATAGGGTTAGGTTAAGTGTTAGGGTTAGGTTGAGGGTGAAGTTTAGGGGTAGAGTGACGGTTTGTGGGAGGGTTAGCTTGAGGGTTAGTTTTAGGGTTTGTGTTTGTCTTAGGGTGAGGCTGAGTGTTAGGTTAAGGTTTAGGAATAGGGTTAGGGTTAGGATTAGGGTTAGGGTGAGGGTGAGTGTGAGGGTTAGTCTTAGGTTTAGGCTTAGGCTTAGGTTTAGGCTGAGGGTGAGGGTGAGGGTTAATATTAGGGTGATGTTTAGGATTATGGTTAGGGTGAGGGTTAAGATGATGGTTAGTGTTAGGGTTATTAGGGTGAGGGTGACGGTAAGTATAAAGGTGAGTGGTAGGGTTAGGTTGAGGGTTACGCCAAGGGTGAGTGTTAGGGTTAGGGTGAGTGTTAGGTGAGGGTGAGGGTGAGGGTTAGATTTAGGGTTAGGATTATGTTGAGGGTTATGGTTAGGGTGAGGGTTAGGTTTAGGGTTAGGCTCATTGTTAGGGTTAGGATTAGGGTTAGAGTTAGGGTGAGGGTTAGAGTTCGGCTTAGGTTTAGGCTTAGGCTTAGGCCAAGCGTGAGGGTGAGGGTTAGGGTTAGGGTTAGGGTGAGGGTTAGGGTTAGGTTTAGGGTGAGAGTTAGGATAAGTTTTAGGGTTAGGGTTAGGCTTAGGTTTAGGGTTACCGTGAGGGTTAGGGTTAGGATTAGGGATAGGGTTAGGGTTATTGTTATTGTTATTGTTATGGTTAGAGTTAAGTTTGGGGTGAGGTTAAGGATGAGGGTGAGGGTTATGGTTAGTGTTAGGGTTGTGGTTAGGGTTAGGGTTAGTGTTATTTTTAGGGTTAGGGTTAGAGTTATGTTGAGTGTGAGGGTGAGGGTTAGAGTGAGTTTTAGGGTGAGGTTTAGGGTTAGGGTTAGGTTTAGAGTGATGGTGAGGTTTAGGGTTAGATTTAGTGTTAGGAGAACGGTTAGGGTGAGGGTTAGGTTTAGGGTTAGTGTTAGTCTTAGGGTGAGGGTTAGGTTGCGGTTTAGGGATAGGGTTAGGGTGGGATTAGGGTTAGGGTGAGGGTGAGTGTGAGGGTTAGGGTGAGGGTTAGGGTTAGGGTTAGCGTAAGTTTTAGGGTGAGGCTGAGGGTGAGTGTCAGCGTTAGGTTTAGGGTGAGGTTTACGGTAATGGTTAGGGTTAGGTTGAGGGTGAGGGTGAAGGTTAGGGTGAGAGTGAGGGTGAGGTTTTGTGTGAGGGTGAGGGTTAGGTTTTGGGTTAGGTTTAGGGATAAGTTTAGGGTGAGGGTTATTGTAAGTGTTATGGTTAGGATGAGGGTTAGGGTGAGGGTTAGGGTAAGGTTAAGTGTTAGGGTGAGGGTGAGGGTTAGTTTTAGGATTAGGGTACGGTTTAGGGTGAGGGTTAGGGATAGGGTTAGGATTAGGGTGAGGGTTTTGGTTAGGGATAGGCTTAGAGTTAGGGTGAGGGTGAGGGTGAGGGTTAGTGTTTAGATTAGGTTTAGGGTTAGGGTTAGGCTGAGGGTGAGGTTGAGGCTGAGAGTGAGGGTTAGGATTAATGTGAGTGTTAGCATGATGGTTAGGGTGAGGGTTAGGGTTAGGGTTAGGATGAGGGTTAGGTTGAGGGTTAGCGTTAGGGTTCGGGTGAAGGAAGTTTTAGGGTGAGGTTTAAGGTGAAGGTTAGGCTTATTGTTAGGCTTAGGTTTAGGGTGAGGGTTAAGGAGAGGGTTAGTGTTAGGGTTAGGGTTAGCGTTAGGGTGAGGGTTATGGTGTTGGTAAGGGTTAGAGTGATGGTTAGGGTTAGGGTGAGGGTTAGGAATAGCATTAGGGTTAGCGTTAGGGTGAGGGTTAGGGAGTTGGTAAGGGTTAGAGTGATGGTTAGGGTGAGGGTGTAGGTTAGGGATAGCATTAGGGTTAGGGTTAGGGTTAGGGTGAGGTTTAGGGTTAGGGTTAGGGATAGCATGAGGGTTAGGATTAGGGATAGGGTGAGGGTTAGGCTTAGGGTGAGGGTGAGGGTTAGGGTTAATGTGAGAATTAGGGTTAGACTTAGGGTTAGTGTGAGGATAAGGGTAAGGGTGAGGGTTAGGGTGAGAGTGAGGTTTAGGGTTAGCATTAGTGTTAGGGTTATGGTTAGGGTGAGGTTTAGGATCAGGGTTAAGGTTAGGTTGAGGGTTAGAGTCAGGTTTAGGGTGAGAGTTAGGGTTAGGATGAGGGTTAGGGTAGGGTTAGGGTGAGGGGTAGGTTTCGGGTGAGGGTGAGTTTTAGGGTGTGGTTGACGGTTAGGGTTAGGGTGAGGTTTTAGGTGAGGGTGAGGGTTAGGGTGAGGTTGAGGGTTAGGGTTACGGTGAGGATTAGTGTTAGTGTTAGGGTTAGGGTTATGGTGAGGGTAAGGGTTAGGATGAGGTTTAGGGTGAAGGTGAAGTTTAGGGATAGCGTGATATTTAGGGTTCGGGTTACTGTGAGGGTTAGGATCCAGGTTAGGTCAGGTGAGGGTGAAGGTTAGTGTTAGGATTAGGGTTATGTTTAGGATGAAGGTATGTTTTAGGGTGAGCGTTAGGGTGATGGTGAGCGTTAGGGTTAGGTTATGGGTTAGGGTGAGCATTAGGGTGAGGGTTAGGTTTAGGTTTAATGTTAGGGTGAGGGTTAGGGTGAGGTTTAGTGTTAGCGTTAAGATTAGGGTTAGCGTGAGGTTTAGGGTAAGGGTTAGAGTGAGGTTTAGGCTGAGGGTGAGAATTAGGGATAGCATTATGGTTAATGGTAGGTTTAGAGTGAGGGTTAGGGTTAGGCTTAGTGTTACGGTTATGGTGAGGTTTAGGGTTATGGTTATGGTGAGGGTTAGGTTTAGAGTTAGGGTAAGGTTTAAGTTTAGAGTGAGGGTGAGAGTGAGAGTTAGGTTTAGGATTACGCTTTAGTGTAGGGTTAGGCATAGGGTGAGGGTGAGTGTCAGAGTTAGGTTTAGTGTGAGGGTTAGGTTTATGATTATGGTTAGGGTGAGGGTGAGGGTGAGGGTTAGGGTGAGGGTGAGGGTGAGGTTGAGGATGAGGTTGAGGGTTAGGGTATGGTTGAGGGTTAGGTTTAGGGTTAAAGATAGGGTGTGGGTTAGAGTTAGGATTAGTGTTAGGATGAAGATTAGGCTGAGGGTTAGTTTAGGGTTAGGATGAGGGTTAGGGTTAGGGTTAGGGTTAGGGTGAGTCTGAGGGTTAGGGTTAGCATTAGGGTGAGGGTGAGGGTGAGGGTTAAGTTTAGGTTTAGGGTTAGGGTTAGGATTAGAGTGAGGGTGAGGTTTAGGTTTAGAGTTAGGTTTACGGTTAGGTTTACTGGGAGTGTTAGGGTTAGGTTTAGTGTTACAGTTAGGGTTATGGTGAGGGCAAGTGTGAGGGTGAGGTTTAGGGTTAGGGTTAGGCTTAGGTTTCAGCTGAGGGTTAGGGTGAGGGTTAGGGTTAGGTTAAGGATTAGTGTTAAGATTAGAGTTAGTGTGAGGGTTATGTTTAGGGTTAGTTTAGTGTTAGGTTGAGGATTAGGGTTAGGATTAGGGTTAGGGTGAGGACAAGTGTTAGGGTGAGGGTGAGGGTGAGGATGAGGGTTAGGGTTATGGTGAGGGTGAGGGTTAGGGTTAGGGTGAGTATTAGGGGTAGGATGAGTGTTAGGGTGAGCGTGAGGATTAGGATGAGGGTTACGGTTACAATTATTTTTACTGTTATGGTTATGTTTACGTTTGCAGTGAGGGTGAGACTGAGCGTCAGGTTAGGGCTAGGATTAGTGTTAGGGTTAGGTTTAGGGTTAGGATTAGTGTTATTGTTAGGGTTAGGGTTAGAGTAACAGTGAGGGTGTGGGTGAGGGTACAGTTGAGGTTAGGCTTACGGTTAGGGTGAGGTGAGGGTTAGGGTTAGGATGAGTGTGAGGTTTAGGGTTAGAGTTAGTGTTAGTGGGAGCGTTAGGGTTAGGGTTAGTGTTAGGGTTAGGGATAGGGTGAGGGTTAGATTGAGGTTAAGGGTTATGGTTAGGGTTAGGGTTAGGATTAGGGTTAGGGTGACGGTGAGTGTGAGGTTTAGTTTTAGGCTTAGGTTAGGCTGAGGGTGAGGTTGGGTGTGAGGATTAGGGTTTGGGTGATGGTTAGGGTTAGGGTTAGGTTGAGGGTTAGCATGAGGGTTAGGGTTAGGATTAGGGTTAGGGTGAGGTCTAGGGTGATGTTGAGGGTTAGGTTTAGGTTTAGGCTTAGGCTTATTGTTAGTCTGAGGGTGAGGTTGAGGGTGAGGGTTAGGGTTAGTGTGATGGGTAGGGTTAAGTTTAGGGTGAGGTTTAGGATGAGGGTTAGGGTTAGGCTTAGTGTTACGGTGAAGGTGATGTTAAGCGTAAAGGTGAGGTTTAGGCTGTGGGTGAGGGTTAAGATAAGGGTAAGGGTTAGGGTTAAGTGTTTGGGTTAGGGTTAATGTTAGAATTAGGATTAGGGTGAGGGCTAGAGTGAGGGTGAGGGTTAGGGTTAGGGTGAGATTTAGGGTTTGGTTGAGGGTTAAGATTAATGTGAGGGTTAATGTTAGGGTTAGGGTTAGTGTAAAGGTGAGGGTAACTTTTAGGGAGAGCGTTAGGGTTAGGGTGAGTATTTTGATTAGGGTGAGTGTTAGAGTTAGGGTTAGGGTTATTGTTAGGGTTTGGGTTAGGGTTACTCTTACAGTGAATGTGAGGGTTAGTGTTAGAGTTAGGGTTAGTATTAGGGTTAGGGTGATGGTGAGTGTGTGGTTTAGGGTTATGTATATGGTTAGGGTTATGTATAGTGTTAGGCTTAGGGTTAGGCTAAGGGTGAGGTTGAGGGTGAAGGTTAGGGTTAGGGTGAGGGTTAGGTTGAGGGTTAGGTTGAAGGTGAGTGTATGGGTTAGGTTTAGGTTTAGGTTTAGGCTTAGGGTTAGGCTAAGGGTGAGGTTAAGGTTGAGAGTTAGGGTTAGGGTGAGGGTTAGGTTTAGGTTTAGATTGAGGGTTAGGATGTGGGTTAAGGTTAGGATTAGGGTTAGAGTGAGTGCTAGTGTGAGGGTGAGTGTTAGGGTTAGGGTTAGGGCGAGGTTTAGCGTTAGGGTTAGGTTTAGGGATAGGTTGAGGGATAGGGTTAGGGTTATGGTGAGGGTGAGGTTTAGGGTTAGGTTGAGGGTTTGGATTAGGGTTAGGTTGAGGGTGAGGGTTAGTTTTAGGGTTAGGGTGAGGGTTATCATGAGGGTTACAGTTAGGATTAGGGTTAGGATGAGGGCTAGGGTGAGGGTGAGGGTTAGGGTTAGGGTTACGCTGAGGTTTAGGGTTCGGGTTAGGTTTAGGGTTAGGGTTAGGGTGAGGGTTAGGGTTCACGTTAGGTTTAGGGTTAGGATTAGGTTTAGGTTGAGGGTGAGTGTGTGGGTTAGGGTTATGTATAGGGTTAGGCTTAGGGTTAGGCTAAGGGTGAGTTTGATGGTGAGGGTTACGGTTAGGGTAAGGGTTAGATTTAGGGTTAGGTTGAGGGAGAGTGTGTGGCTTAGGATTAGTTTTAGGGTTAGGCGAAGGGTGAGGTTAAGGGTGAATGATAGGGTTAGGGTGGGGGTTAGGTTTAAGGTTATGGTGAGGGTTAGGATGAGGGTTAAGTTTAGGATTAGGTTTAGTGTGAGGGCTAAGGTGAGGGTGATGTTTAGGGTTAGGGTTAGGGGGAGGGGGAGGAGGTTTAGCGTTACAGTTATGGTTAGGGTGAGGGATAGGGTGAGGTTTAAGGTTAGGGTTAGTGTTAGGGTTAGGGTTAGGGTGAGGGTTAAGTTTAGGGTGAGGGTTAGGTTTAGGGTTAGGATTAGGATTAGGGTTAGGGTGAGGGTGAGTGTGAGTGTTAGGGTTAGGCTTAGGGATAGGCTGAGGGTGAGGGTGAGGGTGAGTGTTAGGGTGAGGGTGAGAGTGAGGTTTAGGGTTAGAGTTAATGTTAAGGTGAGGGTTAGGGTTAGGGTGAGCTTGAGGGTGAGTGTTAGATTGAGGATTAGTGTTAGGGTTAGTGTGAAGTTTATGGTGAGGATGAGGGTTACGGTTAGGTTGAGGGCTAGGTTGAAGTTGAGGATTAGTGTTAGGGTTAGGGTGAGGTATAGGTTTAGGGGGATGGTTAGTGTTAGTGTTAGTGTTAGGGATAGGATGTGGGTTAGGGTGAGGGTTAGTGTTAGGTATAGGGTTAGGTTTAAGATTAGGGTTTGTGTGAGGGTGAGTGTGAGGGTTATGGTTAGGGTTAGGCTTAGGCTTAGGCTGAGGGTGAAGGTGAGGGTTAGGGTTAGAATGAGGGTTAGGGTTAGGGTTAGGGTGAGGGTTAGGATGAGGGTTAGGTTTAGGATTAGGTTTAGCGTGAGGGCTAGCATGCTGGTGAGGGTTAGGGTTAGGGTTAGGGTGAGGTTTAGGTTTAGCGTTAGGTTGAGATTTAAGATTAGGGCTAGGTATAGAGTAAGGGTTAGGGTTAGGTTGAGGGTTAGCATGAGGGTTAGGGTTAGGATTAGGGTTAGGATGAGGGCAAGTGTGAGGGTGAGTGTTAGGGTTGGGGTTATGGTGAGATTTAGGTTTCGGGTTAGGTTTAGGGTTAGGGTGAGGGTTAGGTTTAGGGTTATGGTGAGGGTCAGGGTTAAGGTTTGGTTGAGGGTTAGAATTAGTTTTAGGGTTAGTGTGAGGGTTAGCGTTAGGATTATGATGAAGGTTAGGATGAGGGTTAGGGTTACAATTTGGATTAGGGTGAGAGCTAGGGTGAGGGGGAGTGTTAGTGTTAGGGTTAGGGTGAGGTTTAGGGTTAGGGGTAGGGGTAGGGTTAGGGTGAGATTTAGGGTTCGGGTTAGAGAGAGGGTGAGGGTTAAGTTGGGGGTGAGGTTTTGGGTGAGGACTAAGGTGAGGTTGAGGGTTAGTGTTAGTGTTAGGGTGAGGGTTAGGTTGAGGTTTAGGTTTAGGTTTAGGGTTAGGGTTAGGATTAGGATTAGGGTGAGGGTTAGTGTGAGGATTAGGGTTAGGGTTAGGCTTAGGCTTAGGTTAGGCTGAGGGTGAGGGTGGGGATGAGGATTAGGTTTAGAGTGATGATTCCGGTTATGGTTAGGTTGAGATTTAGCATGAAGCTTTGGGTTAGGATTAGGTTTAGGCTTGAGGGCTAGGATGAGTGTGAAGTTTAGGGTTAGGTTTAGGCTTAGGATTAGGCTGAGGCTGAAGTTGAGGGTGAGCATTAGGGTTAGGGTGATGGTTAGGATTATGGTTAGGGTGAGGGTTAGGATGTGGGTTAGGATTAGGGTGAGGTTTAGAATGGGTGTGACAATAAGAGTAAAGGTGAGGGTTAGGCTGAGGGTGAGGGTTATGTTAAGGGTGAGGGTTCGGATTAGGGTTAGGGTGAGGGTGAGGGTTAGATTGAGGGTTAGTGTTTGGTTTAGTGTGAGGTTTAGGATGAGGATGAGGGTTAGGGTTTGGGTGAGGGCTAGGGTGAAGTTGAGGGTTAGGGTTAGGGTTACTGTTAGGGTTAGGGTTAGTGTGAGGTTTAGTGTGGGGGTGAGGCTTAGTGTTAGGGTTAGGATTAGGCTTAGGGTTAAGGTGAGGGTTAGTGTGAGGTTTACAGTTAGGGTGAGTGTTGATGTTAGGGTTAGAGTGAAGGTTAGGCTTAAGCTTAGGTTTTGGGTATTGGCTTGGGTGAAGGTGAGGGTTAGGGTTAGGGTTATGGTGAGATTTTGGGTTAGTGTTAGGGTTAGGGTTGGTGTTAGGGTTAGGCTTAATGTTAGTCGGAGGGGGAGGGGGAGGGGGAGGGTTAGGGTTAGGGTGAGGATGAAGTTTAGGCTTAGAGTTAGCATTAGGGTGAGGGTTAGTGTGAGAGTTAGGGTTAGGGTTAGTATTACGGTTAGGGTTACGGTGAGGGTGAGTGTGAGGGTCAGGATTAGTCTTAGGCTTAGGCTTAGGCTTAGGCCGAGCAAGAGGGTGAGGGTGAGGGTGAGGGTTAGGGTTATGCTTAGGATGAGGCAGATGTTTAGGGTTAGAGTTACGGTTATTGGGAGGGTTAGGGCGAGGGTTAGGGTTAGGGTTAGTGTTAGGGTTAGTGCTAGTCTTATGGTGAGGGTGAGGGTTAAGTTGAGGTTTAGGGAAAGCTTAGGGTTAGGATTAGGGTTAGGATGAGGGTAAGTGTGAGGGTTAGGGTTAGGATTAGGTTTAGGGTTAGGGTGAGTATTAGGGTTAGTGTGAGGGTGAGGTTTAGGGTTAGAGTTAGGGTTAGAGGGAGGGTTAGGGGGAGGATTAGGGTTAGGGTGAGTGTTAGGTTGAGGTTTAGGGTTAGGGTTAATGTTAGGTTTAGGATTAGGGTTACGGTGAGGGTGAGTGTGAAGGTTAGGTTTAGGCTTAGGCTTAGGTTCAGGGTTAGGCTGAGGGTGATGGTGGGGGTGAGGATAAGGGTTCGGGTGATGGTTAGGGTTATTATTAGGGTGATGGTTAGGATGAGGGTGAGGTTGAGGGTGAGGGTTAGGGTTTGGGTGATGTTTAGGGTGACGGTTAGGTTGAAGGTTAGCCTGAGGTTTAGGGATAGGCTGAGGGTTAGGGTGAGGATGATGGTAAGGGTAAAGTTGAGGGTTAGGCTAAGTGTGAGGGTTAAGTTAAGGTTGAGGGTTAGGGTTAGGGTGAGGGTTAGGGTAAGGGTGAGGGTTAGGTGTTAGGGTGAGGGTGAGGGTTAGATTGTTTATAAGGGTTAGGGTTAGGGTGAGGGAAAGGGTTAGAATTAAGGTTTAGGGTGAGGGCTAGGATAAGAGTGAGGGTTAGGTTTAGGGTTAGGGTGAGGTTAAGTGTTCGGGTGAGGGTTAGGGTTAGTGTTAGGGTTATTGTTGTTGTTAGCTTTAGGTTTACGTTTAGGATGAAGGTGAGGGTGAGGTTTAGGGTTACAGTTAGGCTTAGGTTGAGGGTTAGTGTGAGGGTTAGGTTTAGGGATAGGGTTAGGTTTAGGATTATGTTTAGCTTGAGAGTGAGTGTGAGGGTTAAATTTAGGGCTAGGCTTAGGTTTAGGGTTAGGGTTTGGTTTAGGGTGAGGGTGAGGTTTAGGTTTAGGGTTAGTGTTAGTGTTAGGGTTAGGGTTAAAGTGATGGTTAGGGTTAGGGTTAGGTTTAGGCTTAGGCTTAGGTTTAGGCTGATGATGAGGGTGGAGATGAAGATTAGGTTTAAAGAGATGGTTAGTGTTATAGTTAGCTTGAGGGTTAGGATGTGGTTTAGGGTTAGGATTAGGGTTAGGCTGAGGCGGAGGTTGAGGGTGAGGTTTAGGGTTAGGGTGATGGTTAGGGTTACGTTTAGGGTGAGGGTTAGCATGAAGGTTAGGGTTCGGGTGAGGGTGACGGTAAGCGTAAAGGTGAGGGTTAATGTTAGAGTGATGTTTATGGTAAGGGTGAGGATTAGGGTTAGGGTGAGGGTTAGGGTGAGGGTTAGGGTTAGGGTTAGGGTGAGTGTGAGGGTTAGATTGAGGGTTAGGTTTATGTTGAGGGTTATGGTTAGGGTGAGGTTTAGGTTTAGGGTTAGGGTTATTGTCACGGTTATGTTTAGGGTTACGGTTACGGTGAGGGTGAGGGTGAGGGTTAGGCTTAGGGTTAAGGTGAGGTTTAGGTTTAAAGTTAGGGTTAGAGTTAGGCTTAGTGTGAGGGTGAGGTTTAAGGTTAGAGTTAGAGTTAGTGTTATGGTTAGGGTTAGGGTGAGGGTTAGGGTGAGTGTTAGAGTTCTGTAAGGCTTAGGCTTAGGCTTCTGCCGAGATTGAGGGTGAGGGAAAGTGTTAGTTTGAGGTTTATGGATAGGGTTAGAGTTAGGATTAGGGTAGGGTGAGGGTGAGGGTGAGGGTAAGGGTTACGCTTAGGCTCTGGGTAACCTTTGGGTGAAGGTGAGTGTGAGGATTAGGGTTAGGGTGATGGTTAGGGTTAGGGTTAGTGTTATTGTTAGGGTTAGGGTTAGAGTTAAGGTGAGGGTGAGGGTGCGGGTGAGGGTTAGGGTTAGGGTTAGAGATAGGGTTAGGGTGAGGGTGAGATTTAGGGTTAGAGTTAGGGTTAGTGTTAGGGTTAGGCTTAGGTTGAGGCTGAGGGTTAGGCTGAGGGTGAGTGTGGGGATGAGGATTAGGGTTACGATTAGAGTTAGGGTGAGGTTTAGGTTTAGGGTGAGCGTTAGGTTTAGGGTTAGTTTTAGCCTTAGGGTGAGGGTGAGGGTTAGGTTGAGGTTTAGGGATAGAGTTAGGGTTAGGATTAGGGTTAGTGTGACTGTGAATGTGAGGTTTAGGGTTACGGTTTGGCTTAGGCTTAGGGTTAGATTTAGGGTGAGGGTTAGGGTGAGGGTGAGGGTGAGAGTTAGAGTTAGGGTTAAGATGAAGTTTAGGGTTAGAATAAGTGTGAGTGTTGGTGTTAGGGTTAGGGTTAGGGTTAGTGTTAGGGATAGGGGGAGGGTTAGGGTTAGGGTTAAGGTTAGGGTTAGTCTTAGGGTTAGGATTAGGGTGAGGGTTAGTTTGAGGTTCAGGTTTAGGGTTAGGATTAGGTTTATGAATAGTTTTAGTCTGATGGTGAGGTTGAGGGTGAGGGTTAGTTTTAGGGTGATGGTTAGGTTTAGGGTTAGAATGAGGTTTAGGATGATGGTTAGGGTTAGGATTAGGATTAGGTTGAGGGCTAGGGTGAGGGTGAGGGTGAGGGTTAGGTTTAGGGTGATGGTTAGGGTTACGGATAGCTTGAAAGTTAGGATGAGGTTTAGGGATAGGGTGAGGGTTAGGATGAGGGTGATGGTAAGTTTAAAGTTGAGGGTTAGGCTGAGGGTGAGGGTTAAGATAAGGGAGAGTGTTACAGTTTGGGTGAGGGTTAAGGCAAGGGTGTGGGTTAGGGATTAGGGTGAGGCTGAGGGTTAGATTTTGGATTAGGATTAGGGTTAGTGTGAGCTTTAGGTTAAGGATGAGTGTTAGGGTTATGTGAAGGTAAGGGTTAGAATTAGAGTTAGAGTGAGAGCTAGGGTGAGGGTGAGGGTTAGGGTTAGTGTTAGGGTTAGGGTGAGGTTTAGGCTTAGGGTGAGGTTTAGGGTTAGTGTGAGGGTTAGTGTTAAAGTTAGGGTTAGTGTTAGGGTGAGGATTAGGGTTAGGGTGAGATTTATAGTTTCAGTGGGGGTTAGGGTTAGGTTTAGGGTGAGGTTCAGGGTTAAGATTAGGGTTAGAGTTAGGTTTAGGGTGAGGATGAGGTTTATGGTTAGATTTAGGCTTAGGGTGAGGGTTACAGTTAGGGTTCGGTTTAGAGCTAGTGTTAGGGTGAGGGTTAGTGTGAGTGTTAGGGTTAGAGTTAGGGTTAGGGTTAGGATTAGGGTAAGGTTGAGGGTGAGCGTGTGGGTTAGGGTTAGGTTTAGGGTTAGGCTTAGTGTTAGGATGAGGGTGAGGTTGAGGGTTAGGTTTAAGGTTAGGGGGAGAGTTAGGATTAGGTTTAGGTTGAGGGTTAGGATGAGGGTTAGGGTTAGTATTAGTGTTAGGGTGGGCCCTAACGTGAGGGTGAAGTATAGGGTTAGGGTTAGGGTGAGCATTAGGGTTAGGATTAGGGTGAAGGTGAGCTTTAGTGTTAGAGTTAGTGTTAGGGTGAGGGTTAGGGTTAGGGTTAGGGTTAGGGTGAGTGTTAGGGTAAGGGTTAGGGTTATGGTTATGTTTAGGATTAGGATTAGGGTTAGGGTTAGGCTGAGGGTGATGTTTACGGTTAGAGTTAGTGTTACTGTGAGGGTTAGTGTTATGGTGAAGGTGTGTGTGAGGGTTAGAGTTAGGGTGATGCTTAAGGTTATGGTCAGGTTGAGGGTTAGGATGAGGGTTAGGGTTAGTGTGAGGGTTAGCGTGAGGGTGATAGTAAGTGTAAAGTTGAGGGTTAGGCTGAGAATGAGGATTACGGTAAATGTGAGGGTTAGGGTTAGAGTGAGGGTTAGAGTTAGGGTTATGGTGAGGGTGTGGTTTCGATTGAGGATTAGTTTTAGGGTTAGTGTGAGGTTTAGGGTGAGGATGATAGTTAAGGTTGGGTGAGGGCTAGGCTGAGGGTGAGGTTTAGGTTTAGGGTTAGGGTGAGTGTTAGGGTTAGGGTGAGTGTTAGGGTTAGTGTGAGGGTTAGTGTTAGGGTTAGCGTTAGTGTTAGGGTTTGGGTAAGTTTTAGGGTGAGGGTTAGGGTTACAGTTAGGGTTATGGTTAGAATGAGGGTTAGGTTTAGGTTTAGGGTTATTGTTAGGATTGGGTTTAGGGATATGATGAGGGTTAGGGTTAGGATTAGGGTTAGGGTGAGGGCTAGGGTGAGGGTGAGTGTTAGAGTTAGGCTTAGGCTTAGGTTTAGGATGAGGTTGAGGGTGAGGTTGAGGGTTAGGGTTAGCGTGATGGTTAGGGTTACGGTTAGGCTGAGGGTTAGGATGAGGTTTTGGGTTAGGGTGAGGGTTAGGGTGAGGGTGACAGTAAGGGTAAATGTGAGGGTTAGGGTTCGGGTGAGGATTAGGGTTAGGGTTAAGGTGAGGGTGAGGGTTAGACTGAGTATTAGTATTAGGGATAGTGTGAGGTTTAGGGTGAGGATGAGGGGTAGGGTTAGGATGAGGCCTAGGGTGAGGTTGAGGGTTAGGGATAGGGTTAGGTTGAGGTTTAGGGTTAAGGTGATGGTTAGGGTTAGTGTGAGGGTTAGCGTTAGGATTAGGGTAAGTTTTAGGGTGAGGGTAAGTGTTAGGGTGACGGTTAGGGTTAGGGTGAGAGTTATAGTTAGGCTTAGGATTAGTATTTGGGTTAGTGTTATTTTTAGGTTTAGGGAGAGGGGGAGGGTTAAGGTTAGGGTTAGCGTGAAGTTTAGTTTTAGGGTTATGGTTAGAGTTAGGGTTAGGTTGAGGGTGAGGTTTAGGTTTAGATTTAGGGTTAGGGGAGTGTTAGGGTGAGGGTTAGTGTTAGAGTTAGGGTTAGTGTTAGGATTAGGGTTAGGGTGAGGGCGAGTGTGAGGGTTAGGGTTAGGGTTAGGCTTAGGCATAGGGTTAGGCAGAGGGTAAGGGTGAGGGTGAGGGTTAGAGTTAGGGTTAGGTTTTGGGTGAGGGTTAGGATGAGGTTTAGAGTTAGGATTAGTGTAAGGATGAGGGCAAGGGTGAGGGTGAGGTTTAGAGTTAGCATAATGGCGAAGTTAAGGATTAGGATTAGGTTTAGGGTTAGGGTGAGGGTCAGCGTTCTGGTTACTGTGAGGATTTGGGTTAGGGTTAGTGTGAGGGTAAGGGTTAGAATTAGGGTTAGGGTTATTTTTAGTGTTAAGGTTAAGGTTAAGTTCACAGTGAGGGTGAGGCTGAGGGTGAGGTATAGGTTTAGGGTTAGGGTGTGGTTTAGTGTTAGGTTTAGGTTTAGGGTAAGGGTGAGGGCTTGGGTTTAGGTTAGGGTTACGGTGAGGGTGAGCGTTAGGGTTAGGGTTAGGGTTAGTGTTATTGTTAGGGTTAGGGTTAGAGTTACGGTGAGTGTGAGGGTGAGGGTGAGGTTTAGGTTTAGGGTGAGGGTGAGGTTTAGGGTTAGAGTTAGGTTCAGGGGGAGGGTTAGGGTGAGGGTTAGGGTTAGTGTTAGTGTTAGGCTTATGGTTAGGGTGAGGGTTAGGTTGTGGTTTAGGGTTGGGGTTAGGTTTAGGATTAGGGTTTTGGTGAGTGTGAGGGTGAGGGTTAGGGTTAGGCTTAGGATTAGGCTTAGGGTTAGGCTGAGGGTGAGTGTGGGGATGAGGATTAGGTTTAGGTTGATGGTTAGGGTTATGGTTAGGTTTAGGGTTAAGATTAAGGTTAGAGTTAGGATTCGGTTTAGGGTGAGGGCTAGGGTGAGGGTGAGGATTAGGGTTAGGGTTAGGCTTAGGGTCAGGGTAAGCGTTAGTTTTAGGGTGAGGGTAAGTGTTAGGGTGAGGGTTAGATTTAGGCTTAGGGTTAGGGCTAGGGTTAGGGTGAGTGTTAGGGTTAGGGTGATGGTTAGGGTTAGTGTGAGGGTTAGTGTTAGGGTTAGCGTTAGGGTTATGGTGAGGGTAAATGTTAGGGTGAGGGTTAAGGTTAGGGTGAGGCTTATGGTTAGAATGAGGGTTAGGGTTAGGGTTAGGGTTATTGTTTGTGTTAGGGTTAGGTTTAGGATGAGGGTTAGGGTTAGGATTAGGATGAGGGTGAGGGCTAGGTTGAGGGTGAGGTTAGGGTTAGGCCTAGGCTTAGGCTTAGGTTAGGGCTGATGCTGAGGGTGAGGTTGAGGGTTAGGGTTAGCGTGATGGTTTGGTTATGGTTAGGCTGAGGGTTAGGATGAGGGTTAGGGTTAGGGTTAGGGATAGTTTGAGGGTGACAGTAAGGTTAAAATTGAGGGTTAGGTTTAGCACTAGGGTTAGGGTGAGGGCTAGGGTTAGGGTGAGGGTTTGGGTTAGGGTTAGAGTTATGGTGAGGGTTAAAGTTTAGGTTTAGGATTATTGTTCTTCTTAGGGTTAGGGTTAAGGTTAAGGTAAGGGTGAGGGTGAGGGTGAGGTTGAGGGTTAGGGTTAGGGTTAGGATGAGGTTTAGAGTTAGGGTTAGTGTTAGGGTGAGGGTGAGGTTTAGGGTTATTGTTAGGGTTAGGGTTAGGGTTAGTGTGAGTGTTAGGGTTAGGTTTAATATTATGGTTTGGTTTATGGTGAGGGCTAGTGTGAGGGTGAGGGTTAGGGTTAGGCTTAGGCTTATGCTTAGTGTTAAGCTGAGGGTGGGGGTGAGGGTTAGGGTTAGGCTTAGTCTTAGGGTTAGGCTGAGGTTGAGGGTGAAGGATAGGTTTAGGGTGAGGGTGAGGTTTAGGGGTAGGGTTAGCGTTAGGGTGCGGGTTAGTGTGAGGGTTAGGGTTAGGGTTAGTGTTACAGTTACAGTGAGGGTGAGGGTGACTGTGATGGTTAAGCGTAGCCTTAGGCTTAGGCTTATGCTTAGGCCGAGCGTGAGGGTGAAGGTGAGGGTAAGGGTTAGGGTGATTGTTAGAGTTTTAGGGTTAGGGTGAGGTTTAGGTTTAAGATTAGGTCTAGGGTCAGTGCTAGGGTGAGGGTGAGGGTTAGGGTTAGAGTTAGGGTGAGGTTTAGGGTTAGGGTTAGGGTGAGTGTTGGGGTGAGGATTACGGTGAGGGTGAGGGTTAGGCTTAGGGTGAGGGTTAGGGTTAGGGTGAGGGTGATGTTGAGGGTTAGATTAGGGTTAGGGTTAGTGTTATTGTTAGTGTTATGGTTAGTTTTAAGTTCACAGTGAGGGTGAGGCTGAGGTGAGGGTTAGGTTTAGGGTTAGGGTGAGGTTTAGATTAAGGTTAGGGTAAAGGTTAGGGTGAGGGTTTGGGTTAGGGTTAGGATTAAGGTGAGGGTGAGTGTTAGGGTTAAGGTGATGGTTAGTGTTATTGTTAATGTTAGGGTTAGAGTTATGGCGACGGTGAGGGTGAGTGTGAGGGTTAGGGTTAGGGTGAGGTTTAGGGTTAGGTTTAGGTTTAGGTTGAGGGTGAGGGTGAGGTTTACGGTTAGATTTAGGGTGAGGGTGAGGTTTAGGGTGAGGTTTAGGGTTAGGGTTAGTGTTAGGGTTAGGGTTAGGGTGAGGGTTAGGATGAGGGTGAGAATTAGGGTGAGCTTTAGAGTTAGGGTTAGGATTAGGATTAGGGTTAGTGTTAGGGTGAGTGTTTGGGTTAGGCTTAGGGTTAGGGTTAGGCTTAGCGTTAAGCTGAGGGTGAGGGTGAGGGTGAGGTTTAGGGTTAGGGTTTGGGTTAGGGTTAGCGTTTGAGTGAGAGTTAGGGTTAGGGTGAGAGGATGAGGATTAGGGTTAGGATTAGTGTTAGGGTTAGGGATAGGGTGAGGGTTAGGATGAGGTGATGTTTCAGATTAGGGTTAGGTTGAGGGTGAGGGTGAGTTTGAGGGTTAGGGTAAGGGATAGGGAGAGGTTTAGGGTTAGGGTTAGTGTTAGGTTTAGGGTTAGGGTGAGGGTAAGTGTTAGGGTGAGGGTTAGGCTTATGGTGACGGTTATGGTTACAATGAGGGTTAGGGTTAGGTTTAGGGTTATTGTTAGGGTTAGGGTTACGGTTAATGTGAGGGTTAGTGTTAGGTTTAGGGTGAGGTTTATATTAAGGGTTAGGGTTAGAGTTAGTGTTAGGGTGAGGTGAGGTTTAGAATTAAAGTTAACGTTAGTTTTAATGTTAGGGTTAGGGTGAGGGTTAGTTTGTGGGTTAGGGTAAGGGTTAGGGTGAGTGTTAGGATGAGGTGTAGGGTTAGGATTAGGGTTAGGGTGAGCGCTAGAGTGATGGTTAATGTGAGGGTTAGTGTTAGGGATAGGGTTAGGTTTAAGATTAGGTTTAGATTGAGGGTGAGTGTGAGGTTTAGGGTTAGGCTTAGGGTTAGAGTGAGTGTTAGCGTTAAGATTTGGTTTAGGGTTAGGGTGAGGGTTAGGGTTAGGGTTAGGGTGAGGGTGAGGTTTAGGGTTAGGGTTAGGGTTAGTGTGAAAGTTAGGGTTATGGTGAGGGTTATGTTTAGGGTGAGGGTTAGGGTTAGGGTTAGGGTTAGGGTGAGGGCTAGGGGGAGGGCTAGGGTTAGAGTGAGGTTTAGGGTTAGGGTTAGGGTGAGTTTTATGGTGCGGGTGAGGTTTTGGGTTAGGGTTAGGATGAGTTTTAGGGTTATGGTTAGGGTTTCGGTTAAGGCGAAGGTGAGGGTAAGGTTTAGATTTAGGGTTAATGTTAGGTTTAGGGTGAGGTTTATCGTTAGCCTTAGGGTCAGGGTTAGGGTTAGGGTGAGGGTTTGGTTTAGGGTTAGAGTTACGGTGAGGGTGAATTTTAAGTTTAGGTTTTGGGTCATGGTTATTCTTAGGGTTAGAGTTAAGGTTAAGGTTAAGCTAAGTGTGAGGGTGAGGGTGATGTTGAGGGTTAGGTTTAGGGTTAGGATTAGGTTTAGAGTTAGGGTTAGTGTTAGGGTGAGGGTGAGGTTTAGGGTTATTGTTAGGGTTAGGGTTAGGGATAGTGTGCGTGTTAGGGTTAGGTTTAGTGTTATGGTTTTGGTTATTTTGAGGGCTAGTTTGAGGGTGAGGGTTAGGGTTAGGTTTAGGTTTAGGCTTAGTGTTAAGCTGAGGGTGAGGGTGAGGGTTAGGGTTAACCTTAGGCCTAGGCTTATGCTTAGGCTGAGCTTGAGGGTGAAGGTGAGGGTTAGGGTTAGGGTGATTGTTAGAGTTTTAGGGTTAGGGTGAGGGTTAGGGTTAGGGTTAGGGTGAGGCTTAGGGTGAGGTTTAGTTTTAAGATTAGGGCATGTCAAAACCAGCTTTACAATGTCGGTGTGGGGGGGTAGGGGGTATAATTGGGTGGGGGGAGGAGGGAGGCTGGGAAGGGAGGTGAAGGGTAAACAAAGGAGGAGGCTGCAATGCTTGGTAAGAAATATATGCATTATCCTGCCCATGTAATTGTAGCCCCTCTGTACAGTATGTTCTCAAATAAAATAAAATTAAATTAAAAAAAAAAGAAAAACCAAAAAAAAAAAAAAAAGATTAGGGCTAGGGTGAGTGCTAGGGTGAGGGTGAGGGTTAGGGTTGTAGTTAGGGTGTGGTTTAGGGATAGGGTTAGGTTTAGTGTTAGGGTGAGTGTTAGGGTGAGTGTTACATTGAGGGTGAGGGTTAGGGTTAGGGTGAGGGTTAGGGTTAGTGTGAGGGTGAGGGTAAGATTAGGGTAGGGTTATTGTTATTGTTAGTGTTATGGTTAGGTTTAATTTTACAGTGAGGGTGAGGCTGAGGGTGAGGGTTAGATTTAGGGTTAGGGTTAGGTTTAGGTTAGGGTTAGGGTAAGGTTAGGGTGAGGGTTTGGGTCAGGTTTACGATTATGGTGAGGGTGAGTGTTAGGATTGGGGTGAGGGTAGTGTTATTGTTAGGGTTAGGGTTAGAGTTACGGTGAAGGTGAGGGTGAGTGTGAGGGTTAGTGTTAGGGTGAGGTTTAGGGTTAGGGTTAGTGTTAGGGTTAGGGTTAGGGTGAGGGTTAGGATGAGGGTGAGAGTTAGGGTGAGCTTTAGAGTTAGGGTTAGGATTAGGATTAGGGTTAGTGTTAGGGTGAGTGTTTGGGTTAGGCTCAGGGTTAGGGTTAGGCTTAGCGTTAAGCTGAGGGTGAGGGTGAGGGTGAGGATTAGGGTTAGGGTTTGGGTTAGGGTTAGTGTTTGGGTGAGAGTTAGTGTTAGGTTTAGGATGAGGATTAGGGTTTGGATTAGTGTTAGGGTTAGGGTTAGGGTGAGGTTTAGGGTTAGGGTTAGGGTGAGGGTGAGGGTGAGTTTTAGGGTTAGAGTTAGGGTTAGTGTAAGGGATAGGGTGAGGTTTAGGGTTAGGGTTAGTGTTAGGGTTAGGGTTAGGGTGAGGGTTAGTGTTAGGGTGAGGGTTAGGTTTAGGGTTAGGATTAGGATTAGAGTAAATGTGAGGGTGAGTATGAGGGTTAGGGTTAGGGTTAGGTTTAGGCTTAGGGATAGGCTGAGGGTGAGGGTGAGGGTGAGGGTTAGCATTAGGGTGAGGATGAGGTTTAGGGTTAGAGTTAGTGTTATGTTGAGGTTTATTGTGAGGGTTAGTGTTAGGGTTAGTGTTAGGGTTAGGGTTAGGGTGAGGTTTAGGGTTAGTTTGAGGGTTAGGGTTAGGGATAGCGTTAGGTTTAGGATTAGGTTTTAGGTGAGGTTGAGTGTGAGGGTTAAGATCAGGGTTATGAATATGCTTAGGGTTAGGCTGAGGGTGAGGTTGAGGGTTAGGGTTAGGGTGAGGGTTATTATGAGTGTTAGATTTAGGATTAGGATTAGGGTGAGGGCTAGAATGAGGGTGAGGTTTAGGGTTAGGGTTAGGGAGAGGTTTAGGGTTAGGATTAAGTTTAGGAATAGGGTGAGGGTTAGGGTTAAGGTTATGATGAAGGTGAGGGTTAGGGTAAGGTTGAGGGTTAGGATTAGGTCTAGGTTTAGGGTGAGTGTTAGGGTTAGGGTGAGGGCTAGGGTGAGGGTGAGGTTTAGGGTTAGGGTGAGGTTTAGGGTTAGAGTGATGGATAGGGTTAGTGTGAGGATTAGTGTTAGGGTTGGGGTTAGTGTTAGGGTGAGGTAAGTGTTATGGTGAGATTTAGGGTTATGTTGACATTTATGGTTACAATGAGGGTTAGGGCTAGATTTAGGGTTATTGTTCGGGTTAGGGTTAGGGTTTCGGTTATTGTTAGGGTAAGGGTTAGGTTGAGGTTTATATTAAGGGTTAGGTTTAGAGTTAGGGTTAGGGTGAGGGTGTGGTTTAAGGTTAGAGTTAGCGTTAGTGTTAGTGTTAGAGTTAAGGTGAGGGTTAGAGTGAGGTTTAGGGTTAGGCTTAATCTTAGGGTTAGGCTTAGGCTTAGGCCAAGACTGGGGGTGAGGGTTAGGGTTAGGGTTAGGTTGAGGGTTAGGGTTAGGGTTAGGGTGAGTGTTAGGATGTGGTGTAGTGTTAGGATTAGGGTTAGGGTGAGCGCTAGGGTGATGGTTAATGTGAGGGTTAGGGTTAGGGATAGGGTTAGGTGTAGGATTAGGTTTAGATTGAGGGTGAGTGTGAGGGTTAGGGTGAGGGTTAGGCTCAGGCTTAGGGTTAGAGTGAGTGTTAGGGTTAGGGTTTGGTTTAGGGTGAGGGTGAGGGTTAGGGTTAGGGTTAGGGTGAGGGTGAGGGTGAGGGTTACGTTTAGGTTTAGTGTGAAAGTTAAGGTTATGGTGAGGGTTAGGGTTAGGGTTAGGGTGAGGGTGAGGGTGAGGGTTAGGGTTAGGTTTAGTGTGAAATTTAGGGTTATGGTGAGGGTTAGGGTTAGGTTTAGGTTTAGGGTGAGGGCTAGGGTGAGAGTGAGGTTTAGGGTTAGGGTTAGGGTGAGGTTTAGGTTGAGGGTGAGGTTTAGGGTTAGGTTTAGGGTGAGGTTTAGGGTTATGGTTAGGGTTACGGTTAAGGCGAGGTTGAGGGTTAGGATTAGAATTAGGGTTAGCGTGAGAGTTAGGGTGAGGGTTAGTGTTAGTGTTAGTGTTAGGGGTAGGGTTAGGAAGAGGGTTAGGGTGAGGGTGAGGGTTAGGGTAAGGCTTTGGTTTAGGATTAGGGTTAAGGTGAGGGTGAGTGTGAGGGTTAGTGTTAGTGTTAGGGTTAGGGTTAGCATTAGGGTTAGGGTGAGGGTGAGGTTTAGCTTTAGGGTTAGGTTTAGAGTGAGGGTTAGGGTGAAGGTTATGGTGAGGGTTAGGGATAGGATTAGCGTTAGGGTATGTGCTAGAACCAGCAACACTGTTAGGGTTAGGGTTAGAGTGAGGGTTAGGGTGAGTGTTAGATTTAGGGTTAGTGTTAGTGTTAGGATTAGGATTAGGGTTACTGTGACTGTGAGTGTGACAGTTAAGTTTAGGGTTAGTGTTAGGCTTAGGGTTAGGCTGAGGCTGAGGGTGAGGGTGAGGGTTAGATTTAGGGTGAGGGTTTGGTTTAGGGTTAGAGTGAGGGTTAGGGTGAGGGTTAGGGTTGGATTAGGGTTAGGGTATGTCCTAGGGTGAGGATTAGGATTAGTTTTAGGTTTAGGGTGAGGTTAAGCATTAGGGTTAGGGTCAGGGTTAGGGTTAGGGTGACGGTTTGGATTAGGGTTAGAGTTAAGGTGAGGGTGAGTTTTAAGGTTAGGTTTCGGGTTATGGTTATTCTTAGGGTTAGGGTTAAGTTTAAGTTTAAGGTAAGCGTGAGGGTGAGGGTGATGTTGAGGGTCAGGGTTAGGGTTAGGATGAGGTTTAGAGTTAGTTTTAGTTTAAGGTGAGGGTGAGGTTTAGGTTTATTTTTAGGGTTAGGGTTAGGGATAGTGTGAGTGTTAGGGTTAGGTTTAGTGTTATGATTAGGGTTATGGTGTCGGCTAGTGTGAGTGTGAGGGTTAGGGTTAGGCTTAGGCTTAGGCTTAGTGTTAAGCTGAAGGTGAGGATGAGGGTTAGGTTAAGGCTGAGGGTGAGGTTTAGGGTTAGGGTTAGCGTTAAGGTGCGTGTTAGTGTGAGGGTTAGGCGTAGGGTTAGTGTTATGGTTACGGTGAGGGTGAGGGTGAGTGTCAGGGTTAGGCTTAGCCTTAGGCTTAGGCTTATGCTTAGGCCGAGCTTGAGGGTGAAGGTGAGGGTTAGGTTTAGGGTGATTTTTAGGGTTTTAGGGTTAGGGTGAGGGTTAGCTTTAGGGTTAGGGTGCGGTTTAGGGTGAGGTTTAGGTTTAAGACTAGGGCTAGGTTGAGTGCTAGGTTGAGGGTGAGGGTTAGGGTTAGAGTTAGGGTGAGGTTCAGGGATAGGGTTAGGTTTAGGGTTAGGGTGAGTGTTATGGTGAGGGTTACAGTGAGGGTGAGTGATAGGTTTAGGGTGAGGGTTAGGGTTAGTGTGAGGTTGAGGGTAAGTTTAGGGTTACGGTTATTGTTAGTGTTAGTGTTATGGTTAGGTTTAAGTTTACAGTGAGGGTGAGGCTGAGGGTGAGGGTTAGGTTTAGGGTTAGGGTTAGGTTTTGGTTAGGGTTAGGGTAAGGGTTAGGGTGAGGTTTTGGTTTAGTTTTATGATTACGGTGAGGGTGAGTGTTAGGTTTAGGGTGAGGGTTAGTGTTATTGTTAGGGTTAGGGTGAGTTACGGTGAAGGTGAGGGTGAGTGTGAGGGTTAGGGTTAGGGTGAGGTTTAGGGTTAGGGTTAGGTTTAGGGTGAGGGTGAGGGTGAGGTTTAGGGTTAGATTTAGGCTTAGGGTGAGTTTTAGATTGAGATTTAGAGTTAGGGTTAGTGTTAGGGTTAGTGTTAGGGTGAGGGTTAGGATGAGGGTGAGGGTTAGGTTGAGGTTTAGAGTTAGGGCTAGGATTAGGGTTAGCATTAGGGTGAGTGTTTGGGTTAGACTTAGGGTTAGGGTTTGGCTTAGCATTAAGCTGAGGGTGAGGGTGAGGGTGAGGATTAGGGTTTGGGTTTGGGTTAGGGTTAGCGTTTGGGTGAGAGTTAGGATTAGGGTTAGGGTGAGAGTTAGGATGAGGATTAGGGTTAGGATTAGTGTTAGGGTTAGGGTTAGGGTGAGGGTTGGGATGATGGTGATGTTTAGGATTAGGATTAGGGTGAGGTTGAGGGTGAGTTCTAGGGTTAGAGTTAGGGTTAGAGTAAGGGATAGGGTGAGGTTTAGGGTTAGGGTTAGTGTTAGGGTTAGGGTTAGGGTGAGGATTAGTGTTAGGGTGAGGGTTAGGTTTAGGGTTAGGATTAGGATTAGGGTTAGTGTGAGGGTGAGTATGAGGGTTAGGGTTAGGGTTAGGTTTAGGCTTAGCTATAGGCTGAGGTTGAGGGTGAGGGTGAGGTTTAGGGTTAGGGTGACGGTGAGATTTAGGGTTAGAGTTAGTGTTAAGTTGAGGTTTAGTGTGAGGGTTAGTGTTAGGGTTAGTGTTAGGGATAGGGTTAGGTTTAGGATTAGATTTTGGGTGAGGTTGAGTGTGAGGGTTATGGTTAGGATTATGATTAGGCTTAGGGTTAGGCTGAGGGTGAGGGTGAGGTTTAGGGTTTGGGTGAGTGTTAGGTTTATGGTTAGGGTGAGTGTTAGGATGAGGATTAGGTTTTGGATTAGGATTAGGGTGAGGGCTAGCATGAGGTTGAGGGTTAGGGTTAGGGTTAGGGTGAGGTTTAGGGTTAGGATTAAGTTTAAGCATAGGGTGGGGGTTATGGTTACGGTTTTGATGAGGGTGAGGTTTAGGGTAAGTTTGATGGTTAGGATTAGGTCTAGGTTTAGGGTGAGGGTTAGGGTTAGGTTGAGGGCTAGGGTGAGGGTCAGGTTTAGGGTTAGGGTGAGGTTAGGGTTAGGATGATGGTTAGTGTTAGAGTGAAGATTAGTGTTAGGGTTAGGATTAGTGTTAATGTGAGGGTAAGTGTTAGGGTGAGGGTTAGGTTTATGGTGACGGTTATGGTTACAATGAGGGTTAGATTTAGTTTTAGTGTTATTGTTAGGGTTAGGGTTAGGGTTGCGGTTACTGTGAGTGTGAGGGTTAGGGTTCTGTTTAGGTTGAGGTTTATATTAAAGGTTAGGGTTAGAGTTTGGGTTAGGGTGAGGGTAAGGTTTAGGGTTAGAGTTAGCGTTAGTGTTAGTGTTAGGGTTAGGATGAGGCTTAGTGTGAGGGTTAGGGTGAGGCTTAAGCTTAGGGTTAGGTTTAGGCTTAGGCCGAGTTTGAGGGTTTCGTTTAGGGGTAGGGTGAGGGCTAGGGTGAGAGTGAGGTTTAGGGTTAGGGTTAGGGTGAGGTTTAGGGTGAGGGTGAGGTTTAGGGTTAGGGTTAGGGTGAGTTTTAGGGTTATGGTTAGGGTTACGGTTAAGGCGAGGGTGAGGGTTAGGGTTAGAGTTAGGGTTAGGGTGAGGGTTAGGGGGAGGGTTATTGTTAGTGTTGGGTGTAGGGTTAGGATGAGAGTTAGGGTGAGCGTGAGGGTTAGGGTAAGGGTTAGGATTAGGATTAGGGATAAGGTGAGGGTGAGTGTGAGGGTTAGTGTTAGTGTTAGGGTTAGTGTTAGCATTAGTTTTAGGGTGAGGTTCAGGGTTAACTTTAGGGTTAGGTTTAGAGTGAGGGTACGGGTGAGGGTTATGGTGAGGGTTAGGGATAGGATTAGCGTTAGGGTATGTGCTAGGATGAGCAATAGGGTTCAGGTTAGGGTTAGAGTGAGGGTTAGGTGCAGGTTTAGGTTTAGGTTTAGTGTTAGGGTTAGGGTTGGTGTTAGGTTTAGGAGTAGGGTTACGGTGACTGTGAGTGTGACAGATAGGGTTAGGGTTAGTGTTAGGCTTAGGGTTAAGCTGAGGCTGAGGGTGAGGGTGAGGGTTAGATTTAGGGTGAGGGTTTTGTTTAGGGTTAGATTGAGGGTTAGTGTGAGGGTTAGGGTTAGATTAGGGTTAGGGTATGTCCTAGGTTGAGGATTAGGGTTAGTGTTAGGTTTAGCGTGAGGGTGAGGGTGAGGTTTAGGGTTAGATGTAGGGTTAAGGTGAGGTTGAGGGTGAGGTTTAGGGTTAGGGTTAGTGTTAGGTTTAGGGTTAGGGTGAGGGTTAGGATGAGGGTGAGGATTAGGGTGAGGTTTAGTGTTAGGGCTAGGATTAGGATTAGGGTTAGCATTAGGGTGAGTGTTTGGATTAGGCTTAGGGTTAGGGTTAGGCTTAGCATTAAGCTGAGGGTGAGGGTGAGGGTGAGGGTGAGGATTAGGTTAGGGTTAGTGTTTGGGTGAGAGTTAGTGTTAGGGTTAGGGTGAGAGTTAGGATGAGGATTAGGGTTAGGATTAGTGTTAGGGTTAGGTTTAGTGTGAGGGTTAGGATGAGGGTGATGTTTAGGGTTAGGGTTAGGGTGAGAGTGAGGGTGAGGTTTAGGATTAGAGTTAGGGTTAGGGTGAGGGATAGGGTGAGGTTTAGGGTTAGGGTTAGTGATAGGGTTAGGGTTATGGTGAGGGTTAGTGTTAGGGTGAGGGTTATGTTTAGGGTTAGGATTAGGATTAGGGTTAGTGTGAGGGTGAGTATGAGGTTTAGGGTTAGGGTTAGGTTTAGGCTTAGGCATAGGCTGAGGGTGAGGGTGAGGGTGAGGGTTAGAGTTAGGGTGAGGGTGAGTTTTAGGGTTAGAGTTAGTGTTAAGTTGAGATTTACTGTGAGGGTTAGTGTTAGGTTTAGTGTTAGGGTTAGGGTTAGGGTGAGGTTTAGGCTGAGGGTTAGGGTTAGGGATAGGGTTAGGTTTAGGATGAGGTTTTGGGTGAGTTTGAGTGTGAGGGTTATGTTTAGGGTTATGATTATGCTTAAGGTTAGGCTGAGGGTGAGGGTGAGGTTTAGGTTTAGCGTGAGGTTTAGGTTTAGGGTTACGGCGAGGGTTAGGATGAGGGTTAGGTTTAGCATTCGGATTAGGGTGAGGGCTAGCATGAGGGTGAGGTTTAGGGTTAGGGTTAGGGTGAAGTTTAGGGTTAGGATTATTTTTAGGCATAGGGTGGGTGTTAGGGTTAAAGTTATGATGAGGGTGAGGGTTAGGGTAAGTTTGAGGGTTAGGATTAGGTCTAGGTTTAGGGTGAGGGTTAGGTTGAGGGCTAGGGTGAGGGTGAGGTTTAGGGTTAGGTTGAGGTTTAGGGTTAGGGTGATGGTTAGGGTTAGTGTGAGGATTAGTGTTAGGGTTAGGGTTAGTGTTAGGGTGAGGGTAAGTGTTAGGGTGAGGGTTATGTTTATGGTGACGGTTATGGTTACAATGAGGGTTAGGTTTAGGTTTAGTGTTACTGTTAGGGTTAGGGTTAGGGTTACGGTTACTGTGAGAGTGAGGGTTAGTTTTCGGTTTAGGGTGAGGTTTATATTAAGTGTTAGGGTTAGAGTTAGGGTTAGGGTGAGGTTTAGGGCTAGAGTTAGCTTTAGTGTTAGTGTTAGAGTTAGAGTGAGGGTTAGTGTGAGGGTTAGGGTTAGGCTTAAGCTTAGGGTTAGGCTTAGGCTTAGGCCAAGAGTGAGGGTGAGGGTTAGGGTTAGGGTTAGGGCAAGGGTTAGGGTTAGCGTTAGGCTGAGCGTTAGGATGAGGTGTAGGGTTAGAATTAGGGTTAGGGTGAGCGCTAGGGTGATGGTTAATGTGAGGGTTAGGCTTAGGGATAGGGTTACATTTAGGATTAGGTTTAGATTGAGGGTAAGTGTGAGGGTTAGGGTTAGGGTTAGGCTTAGGGTTAGAGTCAGTGTTAGGGTTAGGGTTTGGTTTAGGGTGAGGGTGAGGGTTAGGGTTAGGGTTAGGTTGAGGTTGAGGGTTAGGGTTAGGGTTAGTGTGAAATTTAGGGTTATGGTGAGGGTTAGGGTTAGGGTTAGGGTGAGGGCTAGGGTGAGAGTGAGGTTTTGGGTTAGGGTTAGGGTGAGGTTTAGGGTGAGGGTGAGGTTTAGGGTTAGGGTTAGCGTTACGGTGAGGGTGAGTGTCAGGGTTAGGGTGAGGGTTAGTGTTATTGTTAGGTTTAGGGTTAGAGTTACTGCGAATGTGAGGGTGACTGTGAGGGTTATGGTTAGGGTGAGGTTTAGGGTTAGTGTTAGATTTCGTGTGAGGGTGAGGGTGAGGTTTAGTGTTCGTTTTAGGGTTAAGGTGACGGTTAGGGTAAGGTTTAGGATTAGGGTTAGAGTTAGGGTTTGGGTTAGTGTGAGGGTTAGGATGAGGGTGAGGGTTTTAGGTGAGGGTTTGGGTTAGGGTTAGGATTAGGATAAAGGTTAGTGTTAGGGTGAGTGTTTCGGTTAGGCTTAGGTTAAGTTTAGGCTTAGGGTTAAGCTGAGGGTGAGGGTGAGGTTGAGGGTTAGGGTTAGGGTTTGTGTTAGGGTTAGCGTTTGAGTGAGAGTTAGGGTTAGGGTTAGGGTGAGAGTTAGGATGAGGATTAGGTTTAGGATTAGTGTTAGGGTTAGTGTTAGGGTGAGGGTTAGGATGAGGGTGATGTTTAGGATTAGGGTTAGGATGAGGTTGAGGGTGAGGTTTAGGGTTAGAGTTAGGGTTAGAGTGAGGGATAGGGTGAGGTTTAGGGTTAGAGTTAGTGTTAAGTTGAGATTTACTGTGAGGGTTAGTGTTAGGTTTAGTGTCAGGGTTAGGTTTAGGGTGAGGGTTAGGGTTAGGGATAGGGTTAGGTTTAGGATTAGGTTTTGGGTGAGGTTGAGTGTGAGGGTTATGGTTAGGGTTATGTTTAGGCTTAGGGTTAGGCTGAGGGTGAGGGTGAGGTTTAGGTTTAGGGTGAGGTTTAGGTTTTGGGTTAGGGTGAGTGTTAGGATGAGGGTTAGGTTTAGGTTTATGGTTAGGGTGTGGGCTATCATGAGGGTGAGGGTTAGGGTTACAGTTCGGGTGAGGTTTATGGTTATGATTAGGTTTAGGCATAGGGTGGGGATTAGGGTTAGGGTTATGATGAGAGTGAGGTTTAGGGTAAGGTTGAGGGTTATGATTAGGTCTAGGTTTAGGGTGAGGTTTATGGTTAGGGTGATGTTTAGGGTTAGTGTGAGAATTAGTGTTAGGGTTAGGGTTAGTGTTAACGTGAGGGGAAGTGTTAGGGTGAGGGTTAGGTTTATGGTGATGCAAAGGGTTACAATGAAGGTTAGGGTTAGGTTTAGAGTTATTGTTAGAGTTATGGTTAGGGTTACGGTTACTGTGAGGGTAAGTGTTAGGGTTCGGTTTAGGGTGAGGTTTATATTAAGGGTTACGGTTAGAATTAGGGTTTGGGTGAGAGTGAAGTTTAGGGTTAGAGTTAGCGTTAGTGTTACTGTTAGTGTTAGGGTGAGGGTTATTGTGAGGGTTAGTTTGAGGGTTAGGGTTAGGATTAAGCTTAGGGTTAGGTTTAGGCTTAGGCTGAGATTGAGGGTTAGGGTTAGGGTTAGGGTGAGGGCTAGGGTGAGAGTGAAGTTTAGGGTTAGGGTTAGGGTGAGGTTTAGGGTGAGAGTGAGGTTGATGGTTAGGGTTAGGGTGAGGTTTAGGGTTAGGGTTAGGGTTACAGTTAAGGCGAGGGTGAGGGATAGGATTGGAGCTACGGTTAGGGTGAGGATTAGTGTTAGTGTTAGGGGTAGGGGTAGGGTTAGGCTGAGAGTTAGGGTGAGGGTGAGGGTTAGGGTAAGGTTTAGGATTAGGATTAGGGATAAGGTGAGGGTGAGTGTGAGGTTAGTGTTTGTGTTAGGGTTAGGGTTAGCATTAGGGTTAGGGTGAAGGTGAGGGTTAGCTTCAGGTTTAGGTTTACAGCGAGGGTAAGTTTGAGGCTTATGGTGAGGGTTAGGGATAGGATTAGCGTTAGGTTATGTGCTAGGATGAGCAATAGGGTTAGGGTTAGCTTTAGAGTGAGGGTTAGGGTGAGGGTTAGGTTTAGTTTTAGTGTTAGGGTTAGGGTTGGTGCTGGGTTAGGATTAGGGTTACGGTAACTGTGAGTGTGACAGTTGTTGTTAGGGTTAGTGTTTTGCTTAGGGTTAGGCTGAGGCTAAGGGTGAGGGTGAGGGTTTGGTTTAGGGTTAGAGTGAGGGTTAGGATGAGGGTTAGGGTTGGATTAGGGATAGGGTATGTCCTAGGGTGAAGATTAGGGTTAGTGTTAGGTTTATGGTGAGGTTTGTCGTTAGGGCTAGCGTCAGTGTTAGGGTTAGGGTGAGGGTTTGGGTTAGGGTTAGAGTTACGGTGAGGGTGAAATTTAAGTTTAGGTTTAGGGTTATGGTTATTCTTAGGGTTAGGGTTAAGGTTATGATGAACGTGAGGGTTAGGTTAAGGTAGAGGGTTAGGATTAGGTCTAGGTTTAGGGTGAGGGTTAGGGTTAGGGTGAGGGCTAGGGTGACAGTGAGGTTTAGGGTTAGGGTGCGGTTTAGGTTAGGGTGATGGTTAGAGTTAGCGTTAGTGTTACTGTTAGGGTTAGGGTGAGGGTTAGTGTGAGGGTTAGGTTAGGGTTAGGTTGAGTGTTAGGATGAGGTGAAGTGTTAGGATTAGGGTTAGGGTGAGCACTAGGGTGATGGTTCATGTGAGGCTTAGGGATAGGGATAGGTTTAGGATTAGGTTTAGATTGAGGGTGAGTGTGAGGGTTAGGGTTAGGGTTAGGCTTAGGTTTAGAGTCAGTGTTAGGGTTAGCGTTTGGTTTAGAGTGAGGGTGAGGTTTAGGTAAGGTTTAGGGTGATGGTGAGGGTGAGGGTTAGGGTTAGGTTTAGTGTGAAAGTCAGAGTTATGGTGAGTGTTATGGTTAGGGTGAGGGTTAGGGTTAAGGTTAGGGTTAGGGTGAGGGCTAGGGTGAGAGTGAGGTTTAGGGTTAGGGTTAGGGTAAGGTTTAGGGTTATGGTTAGGGTTACAGTTAAGGCGAGGGTGAGGGTTAGGATTAGAATTAGGGTTAGGTTGAGGGTTAGGGTGAGGGTTTGTGTTAGTGTTAGTGTTAGGGGTTGGATTAGGATGAGGGATAGGGTGAGGGGTAGGGTTAGGGATAGGGTTAGTTTTAGGATTAGGTTTAGGGTGAGGGTGAGTGTGAGCCTTAGGGTTAGGGTTAGGCTTAGGCTTAGGGTTAGGGTGTGGGTTAGGGTGAGGGTGCGTCTGATGATTAGTGTTAGGTTTAGGGTTAGGTTTAGGGTTAGGGTTAATGTTGTGTTTAGGTTCACAATCAGGATTAGTGTTAAGCCTAGGGTTAGGCTTAGGGTTAGGCTGAGGGTGAGGGTGGGGGTTAGGATTAGGGTTAGGTTTCAGGTTAAAATTAGTGTTATTTTCAGTGTTATGGTTTTGGTTATTTTGCGGTGAGGGTGAGGCTGAGGGTGAGGGTTATGGTTAAGTTTAGGCTTAGGCTTAGGGTTAGGCTGAGGGTGAGATTGGGGGTGAGGAATAGGTTTTGGGTGATGGTTAGTGTGCGGGTTAGGGTGAGGGTTAGGATGAGGGATAGGGTTAGGATTAGGTTTAGGGTGAGGGCTAGGGTGAGGTTGAGTGTTAGGGTTAGGGTTAAGCTTAAACATAGGTTTAGGCTGAGGGTGAGGCTGAGGGTGAGTGTTAGGGTTAGGGTGATGGATAGGGTTAGGGTTAGGGTGAGTATTAGAATGAGGGTTAGGGTTAGGGTGACTGTTAGGGTGAGCGTGAAGGTCAGAGTAAAGATGAGGGTTAGGCTGAGGTTGAATGTTGCCCTAAGGGTAAGGGTTAGGATTAGGGTGATTGTTAGGGTAAGGATTAGGGTTAGGGTGAAGGATAGATTGAGGATTAGGGTTAGGGTTAGTGTGAGGTTTAGGGTGAGGATGAGGGTTAGTGTTAGGGTGAGGGTTAGGGTTAGAATTAAGATTAGGGTGGGGGCTAGGGTGACGCTGAGGGTTAGGGTTAGGGTTAAGGTGAGGTTTAGGGTTAGGGTGAGAGTTAGGGTTACTGTGAGGATTAGTGTGAGAGTTAGGGTTAGTGTTAGGGTGAGGGTAAGTGTTAGGGTGAGGGATAAGGTTAGGTTAAGGCTTAGGTTTAGGGTGAGGGTTAGGGTTAGGGTTTGGGTTAGGGTGTGGTTGAGTCTGAGGATTAGGGTTAAGTTTAGGGTTAGGGTTAGGGTTAGGTTTAGGGTTAAGGTTAGTATTATGGTGAGGGTTAGGATTAGGCTAAGGGTTAGACTGAAGGTGAGGGTGAGGGTGGGGTTGCGGATTAGGTTTAGGGTTATGGTTAGGTTTAGGTTTATTGTTAGTGTTATGGTTCGGGTTAAGTTTGCGGTGAGGGTGAGGTTGAGGGTGAGGGTTATGGTTATTGTTAGGGTCAGGGTTAGGGTTAGGGTTAGGGTTAGTTTTATTGTTAGGGTTAGGGTTAGAGGTACGGTGAGGTTGAGGGTGAGAGTGAGGGTTTTGTTTAGGGTCAGGGTGAAGATTAGGGTTAGAGTTAGGGTGAGGGGGAGGGTGAGGGTGAGGGTTAGGTTTAGGTTTAGTTTTAGGGTTAGGGGAGGGAGGAGGGTTAGGTTGAGGTTTAGGGATAGGGTTAGGTTTAGCTTTAGGGTTAGGGTGAGGGTGAGTATGAGGGTTAGTGTGAGGGTTAGGCTTAGGCTTAGGGTTAGGCTGGGGGTGAGGTTGGGGGTGAGGATTAGGGTTATGGTGATGGTTCAGGTTAGGGTTAGTGTTATTGTTAGGGTTAAGTTTAGAGTTACGGTGAGGGTGTGGGTGCGGGTGAGGGTTAGGGTTAGGGTTAGGGTGAGGGTTAGGATGGTGATTAGGGTTAGGATTAGAGTTAGGGTGAGTGCTAGGGTTTGGGTGAGGGTTAGGGTTAGTGTTAGGGTGAAGTTTAGGGTTAGGATTAGGGTTAGGGTGTGGGTGAGTGTTAGGATTAGAGTTGGGCTTAGGGTTAGGGTTAGGTTTAGGGTTAGGATTAGTGTTATTGTTAGGGTTAGGGTTAGAATTATGGTGATAGTGAGGGTCCGGGTGAGGAATTTGGTTAGGGTTATGGTGGGGTATAGGGTTAGGGTTAGGGTTAGGGTTAAGGTGAGAGTGAAGTTTAGGGTTAGATCCAGTTTTAGTGGGAGGGTTAGGGTGAGGGTTAAGTTTAGGGTTAGTGTTAGGTTTAGTGTGAGGGTGAGAGTTAGGTTGAGGTTTAGGGTTGTGATTAGGGTTAGTGTGAGGCTTAGTGTTAGGGCTAGGGTTAGTGTTAGGTTGAGGGTATTTGTTAGGGTGAGGGTTTGGTTTAGGGTGAGGGTTATGGTTCAGGTGAGGGTTAGGGTTAGGGTTTGGGTTATTGTTAGGGTTAGGGTTAGAGTTACAATTACGGTGAGGGTGAGAGTGAGGGTTATATTTTGGGTTAGGATGAGGTTTAGGTTTAGGGTTAGGTTTAGAGTTAAGGTTAATGTGAGAATGAGGTTTAGGCTTAGAGTTAGCCTTAGTGTTACAGTTAGGGTTACGGTGAGGGTTAGGGTTAGGATTAGGCTTAGGCTAAGGCTTAGGCCGAGCATGAAGTTGAGGGTTAAGGTTAGGGTTAGGGTTAGGATTAGGGTTAGGGTGAGGGTTAGGTGAGGGTTAGGGTTAGAGATAGGGTTAGGGTTAGGAATAGGTTTAAGGTGAGGGTGAGGGTGAGGGTTAGTGTTAGGTTAAGGATTAGGCTTAGGTTTAGGGTGAGGGTTAAGTTTAGGGTTTGGGTTAGGGTGAGGGTGTGGATGAGGATTAGGATAAGTTTTAGGATTAGGGTTAGGGTGAGGTTTAGGTTTAGGTTTAGGGTTAGGGTTAGGTTAGGCTTTCATTGAGAGGGTCAGGTTTAGGATTAGGCTTAGGCTTAGGTTAAGGTTGAGGGTGGGGGTGAAGATTAGTGTTAGGGTTAGATTTCGGGTTATTGTTAATGTTGTGGTTAGGGTTAAATTTGTGGTGAGGGTGAGGCTGAGGGTGAGGGTTATGGTTATGGTTATGGTTAGGGTTAGGGTTATTGTTAGGGTTATGGTTAGAGTTACGGTGAGTTTGAGGGTGAGGTTGAGGATTTTCGTTAGGGTGAGGTTTAGGGTGAAGTTTAGGGTTAGGGTTGGGGTTAACGTTAGGGTGAGTGTTAGGTTTAGGGTTAGAGTTAGGGTTAGGGGGCAGTTTATGTTGAGGGTTAGGGTTAGACTTAGGGTTAGGGTAAGGGCTAGGATGAGGGTGAGTTTTAGGGTTAGGGTTAGGTTGAGGTTTAGGGTTAGGGTTAGGGTGAGGGTGAGGGTGAGGTTTAGGGTTATAGTTAGGGTTAGCATGAGGCAGAGGGTGAGGATTAGGGTTAGGGTGAGTGTTAGGGTTAGGGTTAGGGTGAGGGTTTAGCTGAGGGTGAGGGTTAGGGTTAGGGTTAAGGTGAAGGTGAGGGTTAGATTGAGGATTAGTGTTAAGGTTAGTGTGAGGTTTAGGGTGAGGATGAGAGTTAGAGTTAGTGTGAGGGCTAGGGTGAGGGTGAGGTTTAGGGTTAGTGTTAGGGTGAGGTTTAGGGTTAGGGTGATGGTTAGGGTTAGTGTGAGGGTTAGGTTTAGGGTTAGGCTTAGTGTTAGGTTGAGGGTTAGGTTTAGGGTGAGGGTTATGGTTATGGTTATGGTTAGGGTGAGGGTTAGGGTTAGAGTTAGGGTTATTGTTAGTATTAGTGTTAGGGTTATGTTTACCGTGAGGGTAAGGGTGGGGGTTAGGGTTGGGGTTAGGATGAGGTTTAGGTTTAGGATTAGGTTTAGAGTTTGGGTTAGGGTGAGGGTGAGGATTAGGGTTAGAGTTAGGGTTAGTGTTAGGGTCAGGGTTAGGGTGAGAGTTAGGGTTAGGATTAGGTTGACGGTTAGGTTTAGGGTTAGGTTTACGCTTAGGCTTAACTTAGGCTTAGGCTTAGCATGAGTGTGAGGGTTAGGGTTAGGGTTAGGATGAGGTTTAGGTTTAGGCTTAGGGTTAGGGTGAGGACTTCTGGTTAGGGTGAGGGTTAGTGTTAGGGATAGGGTTAGTTTTCGCATTAGGGTTAGGGTGAGGTTGAGTGTGAGCATTAGGCTTAGGGTTAGGGTTAGGCTGAGGGTGATCTTGGGAGTGAGGAATAGGTTTTCGGTGATGGTTATGATTAGGGTTAGGGTGAGGGTTAGGGTTAGGATTAGGTTTAGGGTGAGGGCTAGGGTGAGGGTGAGTGTTAGGGTTAGGGTTAGGCTTAGGCTTAGGTTTAGGCTGAGGGTGAGGGTGAGGGTGAGGTTAGGGTTAGGGTGATTGATAGGTTTAGGATTAGGGTGAGTGTTTAGATGAGGGTTAGGGTTAGGGTGAGTGTTAGGGTGAGGGTGAGGGATAGATTGTGGATTACGTTTAGGGTTAGTGTGAGGATTAGGGTGAGGATGAGGGTTAGGGTTTGGGTGAGTGTTAGTGTTAGAATTAAGTTTAGGGTGGGGGCTAGGGTGTAGCCGATGGTTAGGGTTAGGGTGAGGGTGAGGTTTAGGGTTATTGTGAGAGTTAGGGTTACTGTGAGCGTTAGTGTTAGAGTTAGGGTTAGTGTTAGGGTGAGGGTAAGTGTTAGCGTGAGGGTTGAGCGTTATGGTTAGGGTGAGGTTTAGGGTTAGTTTTAGGGTTATTGTGAGGTTTAGGGTTAGGGGTAGGGTGAGGGTGAGAATGAGGGTTAGAGTTAGGGGAGGTTTAGGCTTAGGGTTAGGGTTATAGTTAGGGTGAGGGTGAGTGTGAGGTTTAGGGTTAGAGTTAGGGTTCAGGTGAGGGTTAGGATGAGGATTAGGGTTAGGGTTAGTTTTAGGTTTAGGTTTAGGGTGAGGTTAAGTGTTACGGTTATGGTTAGGATTAGGGTTAGGGTGAGTGTGAGTGTGTGGGTTAGGGTTAGGTTTAGGTTTAAGCTTAGGGTTAGGCTGAGGGTTAGGTTGAGGGGGAGGGTTAGGTGTCGGGTGAGGGTTATGGTTAGCGTTAGTGTGAGGGTTAGGATGAAGTTTAGGTTTAGGATTAGGTTTAGGGTGAGGGCTAGGGTGAAGTTGAGGTTTAGGGTTAGGGTCAGGGTGAGGTTTAGGGTTAGGGTTAGGGTCAGTGTTAGTTTGAGGTTTAGGGTTAGAGATTGGTTTAGGGTGAGTGTTAGGGTGAGGGTTTGGCTTAGTGTTAGTGTTATAGTTAGGGTTAGGGTGAGGTTTAGGATGAGGGTGTGTGTTAGGGTTACGGTTAGGTTTAGGATTAGTGTTAGGGAGAGGGGGAGTGTGAGGGTTAGAGTTAGCCTTAGGTTTAGGCTGAGGGTGAGGTTGAGGGTGAGTGTTAGGGTTAGTTTGAGGGTTAGTGTTAGGGTTAGGGTGTGGTTTCGTGTTAGGGTTAGTGTTAGAGTTAGGATTAGGTTGAGGGTGAGGTTTAGGGGTAGAGTTAGGGTTAGGATGAGTGTTTTGTTGAGTGTTAGGGTTAGGGTGAGGTTTGGGGTGGGGGTGACGATAAGGGTAAACGTGAGGGTTAGCCTAAGGGTGAGGGTTAGGGTTAGGGTTAGGGTTATGGTTAGGGTGAGATTTAGGGTTCGGGTTAAGTTTACGGTTAGGTTGAGGGTTACGGTAAGGGTTAGGATGAGGGCTAGGGTGAGGGTGAGGTTTAGGTTTAGAGTTAGGGTGAGGTTTAGGGTTAGGGTTAAGGTTAGGGTTAGGATGAGTGTGACTTTTAAGGTTAGATTTAGGTTTAGGTTGAGACTGAGGTTGATTGTTAGTGTTTGGGTTAGTATTAGAGTTAGGGTTAGGGTGAGGGTTAGGTAGAGTGTGAGGGTTAGGCTTAGGGTTAGGATTAGGATTACGGTAAAGGTTATTGTGTGTGTGAGTGTTAAGGTTAGGGTTAGGGTTAGGCTTAGATTTAGGCTGATGGTAAGGGTGAGGCTGAGGGTTAGGGTAAGTGTGAGGGTTAATGTTAGGATTAGGGTGAGAGTTAGGGTTCGGTTACGTTTAGGGTTAGGGTTAGGATGAGGTTTAGGTTTAGATTTAGGGTTGGGGTGAGGGCTAGGGTGAGGCTGAGGGTGAGGGTTAGGGTTAGGGATAGGGTTAGGTTTAGGATTAGGTTTAGGGTGAGGGTGAGTTTGAGCGTTAGGTTTTGGGTTAGGGTTAGGCTTAGGGCTAGGGTGAGGGTTAGGGTTAGTATTTGGGTTAGGGTGAGGGTGCGGCTGAGGATTAGGGTTAGGTTTAGGGTTAGGGTTAGGGTTACAGTGAGGATTAGGGTTAGGTTAAAAATGAGGGTTATGCTTAGGGTTTGGGTGAGGGTTAGGGTTAGGATTAGGGTTACAGTTACATTGAGGGTGAGGGTTAGGGTTAGGGTTAGAATGAGGTTTAGTTTTTGGGTTAGGTTTAGAGTTAGGTTTTGGATGAGGGTGAGATTTAGGGTTAGAGTTAGGGTTAGTGTTAGGGTTAGGTTTAGGTTGAGGGTTAATATTAGGGTTAGGCTTAGGCTTAGGCTTAAGCCGAGCATGAGGGTGAGGGTTAGGCTTCGGGGTATGGTGAGGGTTGGAGTTAGGTTTAGGGTGAGGTTTAGGATGAGATTTAGGGTTTGGATTAGGGTAAGGGTGGGGGCTAGGGTGAGGGTTATGGTGAGACTAGGGATAGTGGTAGGGTTAGGTTTAGGAATAGGGTTAGGGTGAGTGTGAGTGTGAGAGTTAGGGTTAGGTTTAGGATTAGGCTTAGAGTTAGGGTGAGGGTTAGGGTTAGGTTTAGGGTTAGGGTGAGGCTGAGGCTGAGGATTAAGGTTAGGTTTAGGGTTAGGTTTAGGGTTAGGTTTAGGTTTTGGGTTAGTGTTAGGGTTAGGGTTAGGGTTACGGTGAGGTTTAGGGTTATGGGTAGGGTAAGGGTTAGAATTAGGCTTAGGTTTAGGCTGAGGGTGAGGGTGAGGGTAAGGGTTAGGGTTAGGTTTATTGTGAGGGTTAGGTTTAGTTTTAGGGTTAGGGTGAGGGTTAGGATTAGGGTTAGGGTTAGGGTGAGGTTTAGGGTTTGGGTTAGGGTTAGAGTTAGGTTTAGGGTGAGCGTGAGGTTTAGGGTTAGGGTTAGGGTTAGGGTTAGAGTCACGGTTAGGTTGAGGGTTAGGTTTAGTGCTAGGGTTAGGGTTACAGTGAGAGTTAGGTGGAGGGTTAGTGTTTGGGTTAGGTTTAGGTTTAGGATTAGTTTTAGGGTGAGGGTTCCTGTGTGTGTTAGGGTTAGGTTTACATTTAGGCTTATGGTTAGTCTGAGCGTGAGGTTGAGGTTGAGGTTTAGGTTTAGGGTGAGGGGTAGGGTTTGGGTTCAGTTTAGGGATAGGGTGATGGTTAGGGTAAGGGTTATGGTGAAGTTGAGGGTTAGGGTAAATTTGAGGGTTAGGGTTAAAATTAGGGTGATGGTGAGGGTGAGGTTTAGCGTTAGGTTAAGAGTGAGGGTTAGAATGATTGTTAGGGTTAGGATTAGGTTATGGTGAGGGCTATACTGAGGGTGAGGTTTAGGGTTAAGGTTAGTGTGAGGTTTAGGTTTAGGGTTAGGGTTAGGGTGAGGGTGAGGTTTAGGGTTAGAATTAGGGTTAGGGTGAGGCTGAGGGTGAGGGTTAGGGTTAGGGTTAGGATTAGGGTAAGGGTTAGGGTGAGTGTGAAGGTTAGGTTTAGGATTAGGGTTAGGGTAGTTTTAGACTGAAGTTGAGGGTGAGGGTGAGGGTTAGGGTTAGCGAGAGGGTTAGGTTTAGTGTTAGGGTGAGACTTAGGGTTCGGGTTAAGTTGAGGGTTAGGGTGAGGATTAGGGTTAATAATAGGGTTAGGGTGAGGGTTAAGGTTTGGCTTAGTGTGAGGGTTAGGATGAGGATTAGGGTTAGGATTAGGGTTAGGGTGAGGGCTAGGGTGAGGGTGAGGGTGAGGGTTAGTGTTAGGATAGGGTTTAGGTTTAGGGTTAGGGTTAGGGTGAGGGTTAGGATGAGAGTTAGGGTTACGGTGATGTGAGTGTTAGGGTTAGGGTGAGGTTTAGGGTTAGTGTTAGGGTTAGGTTGATGGTGAGTGTTAGGATTAAGGTTAGGGTTAGGGTTAGGGTTAGGGTTAGGTTTAGGGTTAGGATTAGTGTTATTTTTAGGTTTATGGTTAGAGTAACAGTGAGGGTGAGGGTGAGGGTGAGGGTGTGGGTTAGGGTGAGGGTTAGGGTAAGGTTTATGGTTAGGGTTAGGATTAGGGTTAGGGTGAGGGTGAGGTTTAGGGTTAGATTTAGGGTTAGGGGCAGTGTTAGGTCGAGGGTTAGGGTTAGGGTTAGTGTTAGGGTTAAGGTTAGGGTGAGGGTTAAGTTGAGGTTTAGGGTTAGGGTTATGGTTAGTGTTAGTATTAGGGTGAGGGTTAGGGTTAGGTTACAACTTAGGCTTAGGGTTAGGCTGAGGGTGAGGGTGGGGGTGAGGATTAGGGTTAGGGTGATTGTTAGGATTAGGGTAAGGGTGAGGGCTCGGGTGAGGGTGAGGGTTAGGGTAAGGCTTAGGCTAAGGCTTAGGTTTAGGCTGAGGGTGAGGGTGAGGGTGATAGTTAGGGTTAGGATGATGGTTAGGTTTACCCTTAGGGTGAGGGTTGGGATGAGGTTTAGGGTTAGGGTAAGGTTAGGGTGACATTGATGGTAAGGGTAAAGGTGAGGTTTACGCTGAGGGTGAGTATTAAGATAAGGGTGAGTGTTAGGGTTAGGTTTAGGGTTAGTGTAAGGGTTAGGGTTAGCGATAGGATGAGGGTTAGATTGAGGATTAGTGTTAGGGTTAGTGTGAGGTTTAGTGTGAGGATGAGGGTCAGGTTTAGGGTGAGGGTGAAGGTTAGAATTAGGGTTAGGGTGAGGGCTAGGGTGAGGGTGAGGATTAGGGTTAGTGTGAGGGTTCGTGTTAGGGTTAGGGTTAGTGTTATGGTGATGTAAGTGGTAGGGTGAGGGTTAGGGTTAGGGTGAGGGTTATGGTTAGGGTGAGGGTGAGGGTTTGGTTGTGGGTGAGGGTGAGTGTGAGAGTTAGGGTTAAGGTTAGGCTTAGGGTTATGGTGAGGGTTAGGGTTAGGATTTGGTTTAGGGTAGGGTTCTGCTTAGGGTTCGCGTAAGGGTGAAGGTTAGATTGAGTTTTAGGGTTAGGGTTAGGGTGAGGGCTAGGGTTAGGGATAGGTTTAGGTTTAGGATTAGGGTTAGGGTGAGGGTGTCGGTAAGGTTAAAGGTGAGGGTTAGCCTGAGCGTGAGGGTTAAGGTAAGGGTGAGGGTTAGGCTTAGGGTGAGGGTTAGGTTTAGGGTTGGGGTGAGAGTTAGGGTTCAGGTTCAATTTAGGGTTAGGTTGAGGGTTAGGGTAAGGGTTACAGTGACGGTGAGGGTTAAGGTTAGGTTCAGGGTTAGTGTTAGGATTAGGGTTAGTGTGAGGTGAAGTTTAAGGTTAGTGTTAGGGTGAGGGCTAGGATGAGGGTTAGGGATAGGATTCGGGTTAGGGTGAGGGCTAGTTTGAGGTTGAGGTTTAGGGTTAGCGTTAGGGTGAGCTTTAGGGTTAGGGTTAGGGTTCGGGTTAGGATGAGGTTGAGGTTTACGGTTAGAGTTATGGTTAAGGTGAGGCTGAAATTGAGGGTTAGGGTTAGGGTTAGTGTTAGAGTTAGGGTTAAGTTGAGGGTTAGGTTGAGGCTAAGGGTTAGGCTAAAGGTTAGGATTAGGATTAGCATAAGGGTTAGGGTGAGTATGAGGGTTAGGGTTAGGTTTAGGCTTAGGGTTAGGCTGAGGGTGAGGTTGAGAGTGAGGGTTAGGGTTAGGTTTACGGTGAGAGTTAGGGTTCGGGTAAATTTAGGGTTAGGGTGAGGGTTAGGGTTAGGTTTATGGTGAGCTTGAGTTTTAGGGTAAGGTTGAGGCTTAGGGTTAGGATTATGGTTAGGGTAAGGGTTAAGGTTAGGGTTAGGGTAAAGTTAAGAATGAAGATTAGGGATAGGGTGAGAGCTAGGTTGAGGGTGAGGTTTAGTGTTAGTGTTAGATTAAGGTTTAGGGTTAGAGTTAGGGTTAGGGTGAGGGTTAGGTTGAGGGTTAGGTTTATGGTGAGGGTGAGGGTTAGGGTTAGGGTGAGGGTTAGGGTGAGGATGATGGTAAGGGTAAAGGTGAGGTTTAGGCTGAGTTTGAGTGTTAGGTTGAGGGTTAGGGTTAGGTTTAGGGTTAGGGTAAGGGTTAGGGTTAGGTTCAGGGTGAGTGTTAGATTGAGGATTAGGGTTAGGGTTAGTGTGAGGTTTAGGGTGAGGATGAGGGTTAGGGTGAAGGTGAGGGTTAAAATTAGGGTTATGATGAGGGCTAGGGTGAGGGTGAGTGTTAGGGTTCGGGATAGGGTTATGGTGAGGTTTAGGATTAGGTTGAGGGTTAGGGTTAGTGTGAGGGTTAGTGTTCGGCTTAGGGTCAGTGTTAGGGTGAGGGTAAGTGTTAGGGTGAGTGTTAGGTTTTGAGTGAGGGTTATGGTTGGGTGAGGTTAGGGTTAGGGTTATTGTTAGGGTTAGGTTTAGAGATACGTTTACAGTGAGTGTGAGGGTGAGAGTTAGGGTTAGGTTTAGGGTGAAGTTTAGTGTTAGTGTTAGGGTTAGGGTTAGGGTTAAAGTGAGGGTGAGGTTTAGGAGTAGAGTTAGGTTTAGGGTGAGGGTTAGGGTAAAGTTTAGGGTTAGGGTGCGGGTTAGGGTGGGGTTGTGGGTAAGGGTAAATTTGAGGGTTTGGCTGAGGGTGAGGTTTACAATAATGGTGAGGGTTAGGGTTAGGGTGAGGGTTAGTGTTAGGGTTAGGATGAGGATGAGGGTTAGATTGAGGATTAGTGTTAGGGTTAGTGTGAGTTTTAGGGTGAGCTTGAGGGTTAGGGTTAGTGTTAGGATGAGGTTTACTGTTAGGGTGATGCTTAGGGTTAGTGTGAGCGTTAGTGTTAGCGTTAGGGTTTATGTTAAGGTGAAGGTAAGTGTTTGGGTGAGGGTTAGTTTTAGGGTTAGAGTTATGGTTAGGGTGAGTGTGAAGGTTAGGGTTAGGGTTATTGTTAGGGTTAGGTTTAGGGTTATGGTTAGTGTTAGTGTTAGGGTTAGGGTTAGGGTTAGGATGAGGTTTAGTTTTAGTCTTAGGATTAGAGTTAAGCTTAGGGTGAAGGTGAGATTTAGGGATAGAGTTAGCTTTAGTGTTAGCGTTAGTGTTAGGGTGAGGGTTAAGGTTAGGTTTAGGCTTAGGCTTAGGCTTAGCCATGGGCTTAGGCCAAGCATGAGGGTGAGGGTTAGGGTTCGGGTTAGGGTTCGGGTTAGTGTGAAGTTTAGATTGAGGTATAGGGTTAGGATTAGGGTAAGGGTGAGGGCTAGGGTTAGGGTTAGGTTTTGGGCTAGGGTTAGGGATAGGGTTAGGTTTAGGATTAGGGTTAGGGTGAGGGTGAGTGTGAAGTTTATGGTTAGGGTTAGGCTTAGAATTAGGGTGAGGGTTACGGTTAGGGTTTGGGTTAGTGTGAGGGTGAGGTGAGGATTAGGGTTAGTTTTAGGGTTAGGTTTAGGGTTAGAGTTATGGTTTGGCTTAGGCTTAGGATGAGGGTGAGGGTGGGGTTGAGGATTAGAGTTAGGGTTTGGGTTAGGCTTAGCGTTAGGTTTATTGTTATTGTTATGATTAGGGTTAAGTTTGCGGTGAGCATGAGGCTGAAGGTGAGGGTTATGGGTAGGGTTAGGGTTAGGGGGAGGGATAGGGGGAGGTTTAGGGTTAGGGTTAGTGTTAGGGTAAGTGTGAGGGTGAGGGTTAGGTCGAGGTTTAGGGATAGGGTTAGGTTTAGGAATAGGGTTAGGGTGAGACTGAGTGTGAGGTTTAGGGTGAGGATTAGGCTTAGGCTTATGGTTAGGCTAAGAGTGAGGGTGGGGGTGAGGATTAGGGTTAGGGCTAGGCTTGGGCTTATGGTTAGGCTGAGTGTGAGGATGGAGGTGAGGATTAGAGTTAGTGTGATCGTTTGGATTAGGGTAAGGGTGAGGGCTCGGGTGAGGGTAAGGGTTAGGGTAAGGCTTAGGCTTAGGCTTCCAGTTAGGCTGAGGGTGAGTTTGAGGGTGAGGGTTAGGGTTAGCGTGATGGCTAGGTTTATTGTTAGGGTGAGGGTTAGGATGAGGTTTAGGGTTCGGGTGAGGTTAGGGTGAGGATGATGGTAAGGGTAAAGAGGTTTACACTGAGGGTAAGGGTTAAGATGAGGGTGAGGGTTAAGGTGAGGGTGAGGGTTAAGTTAAGGGTGAGGGTTAGGTTTAGGGTGAGGCTGAGTGTGAGGTTTAGACTGAGGATTAGGCTTAGGCTTACAGTTAGGCTAAGGGTGAGGGTGGGGTGAGGGTGGGGGTGAGGATTAGGGTTAGGGTGATGGTTAGGGTTAGTGTTATTGTTAGGGTTTGGGTTAGAGTTACGATGAGTGTGAGGGTGCGGGTGAGGGTTAGCATTAGGGTTAGGGTGGGGTTTAGGGTTGGGTTAGGATTATGGTTAGGGTGAGGGTGAGGTTTAGGGTTAGATATAGTGTTAGGGGGATGGTTAGTGTGAGGGTCATGGATAGGGTTATTGTTAGGGTTAGGGTGAGGGTGAGGGTTAGGTTGAGGTTTAGGGTTAGGGTTAGGATTATAGGGTTAGTGTGAGGGTTAATGTTATGGTTAAGTTTAGTTTTATGGTGAGGGTTGTTAGGGTTTTGGTTATTGTGAGGGTTATCGTTGGGATGAGGGTTAGGATAAGGGTTAGGGTTATTGTTAGGGTTAGGTTTAGCGTTTCAGTTACGGTGAGAGTGAGGGTTAGGGTTAGGGTTGGGCGAGGTTTTGGGTTTGGTTTAGGGTTAGAGTGAGGGTTAGGGTGAGTGTGAGGATTAGGGTTAGAGTTAGGGTTAGGGTGAAGGTTACTTTGACGTTTAGGGTTAGGGTTAGTGTTATGGTTAGGGTTAGGCTGAGAGTTAGGGGGAGGGTTAGGATTACAGTTAGGGTTAGGTTTATGGTTAGGGTTAGCCTAAGTGTTAGGGTGAGGGTGAGGTTTAGAGTTAGAATTAGGGTTAGGGTGAGGCTGAGGGTGAGAGTGAGGGTTAGGATTATTGTTAGCATTAGGATTAGGGTTTGGGTTAGGGTGAGATTGAGGGTTAGGGTTAGGGTTAGGGTGAGGTTTAGTGCTAGGGTTAATGTTAGAGTTAGGGTTAGAGTGAGGGTGAGGTTTAGGGGTAGAGTTAGGGTTAGGGTGAGGGTTAGGTTGAGAGTTAGGGTTAGCGTTAGGGTTAGGGTTGTTGTGAAGGTAAGGGTAAACGTGACAGTTAGGCTGAGTGTGAGGATTATGGCAAGGGTGAGGATTAGGGTTAGGGTGAGAGTTAGGGTTAGGGTTAGTGTGAGAGTTAGGATTCGGGTTAAGTTTAGGGTTAGGGTTAGGGTTAGGCTAAGAGTTTCGGTGAGGGTGAGGGTTAGTGTGAGTTTGAGAGTTAGGGTTAGGATTAGGGATAGGGTGAGGGTTAGTGTTAAGGTTAGTGTTAGGGTGAAGGTTAGGATGAGGGTTAAGGTTAGGATTATGGTTAGGGTGTGGGCTAGTGGCAGGTGAGGTTTACGGTGAGGGTTAGGGTGAGTTTTACGGTTAGGTTAGGGTTAAGGTTAGGGGGAAGTTGAGTTTAGGGTTAGAGTTAGGGTTAGGGTGAGGCTGAGGTTGAGGGTTAGGGTTAGGGTGAGGTTTAGTGTTAGGATTAGTGTTAGAGTTAGGGTTAGAGCAAGGGTTAGGTTGTGGGTGAGGGTTAGGCTTAGCATTAGGATTAGGTTTAGGCTGAGGGTGAAGGTTAGTTTGAGGGTTAGGGTTAGGTTGAGGGTTAGGGTTAGGTTGAAGGTTAGGTTTAGGATTAGGGTTAGGGTGAGGGTTAAGTTTAGGGTTATGGTGAGGGTAAGGATGAGGATTAGGGTTAGGATTAGGGTTATGGGGAGGGCTAGTATGAGGGTGAGGGTTAGGGTTAGTGTTAGATTGAGGTTTAGGGTTAGGGATAGCTTTAGGTTGAGGGTTAGGTTGAGGTTAGGGTTACAGTGAGTGTGAGGGTTAATGTTAGGGTGAGGGTTAGGGTTAGGATTTTGGTTAGGGTGAGAGTGAGTGTTAGGATTAGGGTTAGGTTTAGGGTTAGGTTTAGGTTTAGGGTTAGGGTGAGGGTTAGGGTGAGGATGATGGTAAGGGTAAAGGTGAGGTTTAGGGTGAGGGTGAGGGTTAAGATAAGGGTGAGGGTTAGGTTTAGGCTTAGGTTTAGAGTAAGGGGTAGTATTAGGGTCAGGGGGATTGTTAGATTGAGGATTAGGATTAGCGTTAGTGTGAGGTTTAGAGTGAGGATGAGGGTTAGGGTTAGGGTGAGGGTGAAGGTTAGAATTAGGGTTAGGGTGAGGGCTAGGGTGAAGGTGAGGGTGAGGGTAAGTGTTAGGCTTAGGCTTAGGATTAGGCTGAGCGTGAGATTGAGGGTGAGTGTTAAGGTTAGGGTGATGGTTAGGTTTACAGTTAGGGTGAGGGTTAGGATGAGGTTTAGGGTTAGGGTAAGGGTTAGGTTGAGGTTTAGAGTTAGGGTTAGGGTTAGACTTAGGGTTATGGTGAGGATGATGTTCAGGGGTACAGTTAGGGTTAGGATGAGGGTTAGGGTTAGGGTGCAGGTTAGCCTAGGGGTGACGGTAAGGGTAAAGGTGAGGGTTAGGCTGAGGGTGAGGGTTCCGGTAAGGGTGAAGGTTAAGGTTAGGGTGCGGGTTAGTGTTAACATTAGGGTGAGGGTGAGGGTTAGATTGAGGATTAGTGTTAGGTTTAGAGTGAGATTTAGGGTGAGGATGAGGGTTAGGGTTAGGGTGAAGGCTAGGGTGAGTGTGAGGGTTAGGGTTAGGTTTAGGGTGAGGGTAAGTGTTAGGGTGAGGGTTAAGGTTAGGGTGAGGTTTATGGTTAGGGTGATGGTTAGGGTTAGGGTTAGGTTTATTGTTAGGTTTCGGGGTAGGGTTACGGTTGCTGTGAGGGTGAGGGTGTGGATTAGGGTTAGGGTTAAGATGAGGTTTAGGTTTAGGTTTAGGTTTAGAGTCAGGGTTAGGGTGAGGGTTAGGCTTAGACTTAGGCTTAGGCTTTGGCAGAGCATGAGGTTGAAGGTTCGGGTTTGGGTTCGGGTGAGGGTTAGGGTTAGGTTTAGGGTTAGGTTGAGAAGTAGGTTGAGGTTTAGGGTTAGGATAAGTTTAAGGGTGAGGGCTAGGCTGAGGTTTAGGGTGAGGGTTAGGGTTAGAGATAGGGTTAGGTTTAGGATTAGGGTTAGGGTGAGGGTGAATGTGAGGGTTAGGATTAGGGTTAGGGTTAGGTTTAGAGTTAGGATGAGTGTTAGGGTTAGGGTTTGGGTTAGGGTGATATTGAGGCTGAGGATTAGTGTTAGGTTTAGTGTTAGGTTTAGGGTGAGGGTGAGGTTTAGATGTAGTGTTAGGGGGTGGGTTAGGGTGAGGGTTAGGTTTAGGGGTAGTGTTAGGTTTAGGTTGAGGGTGAGGTTTAGGTTGAGGTTTAGGGTTAGGGTTAGGGTTAGGGTCATTGTGAGGGTTAGTGTTAGTGTTAGTGTTAGTGTTAGGGAGAGGGTAAGTTTTCGGGTGAGGTTATGAGTTAGGGTGACGGTAATGGATAAGGTTAGGGTTAGGGTTAGGGTTATTGTTAGGTTTAGGTTTAGGTTTACGGTTACGGTGAGGGTGAATGTGAGGGTTAGGGTTAGGGTTAGGTTGAGGTTTAGGGTTTGGGTTAGGGTTATAGTTAGGGTTAGGGTGAGGGTGAGGTTTAGGGTGAGAGTTAAGTTTATGGTGATGGTTATGGTTAGGTAGGGAGAGAGTTAAGTGGAGGGTAAGGCTTAGTGTTATGGTTAGGGATAAGATTACGGTTAAGGTTAGTGTGAGGGTCCGTGTGTTTGTTAGGGTTAGTTCTGGGGTAAGGCTTAGGTTTAGGCTGAAGGTGAGGGTGATGGTTAGGGTTAGGGTTAGGGTTAGTGTTAGGTTTAGGGGGAGTGTTAGGATGACAGTTAAGGGCTAGGGTGAGGTTGAGGTTTATGGTTAGAGTTAGGGTGAGGTTTATGATTAGGGTAAGGATTAAGGTGAGGGTGAGGTTTAGGGTTAGAGTTAGGGTTAGGGTGAGGCTGAGGGTGAGGGTTAGGGTTAGGGTTAGTGTTAGGTTTACGGTTAGGGTTAGGGTGAGGTTTAGGGTCAGGGTTAGGCTTAGGTTTAGGGTTAGGTTTAGGCTGAGGGTGAGGGTGAGGGTGAGGGTTAGGGTGAGGATGAGGGTTAGGGTTAGGGTGAGGGCTAGGGTTGGGTGAGGGTTAAGGATAGGGTTATCGTAAGGTTTAGGGTTAGGGTGATGTTTAGGGTTAGTGTGAGGGTTAGTGTTAGGTTTAGGGTTATTTTTAGGGTTGGGGTAAGTGTTAGGGTGAGGTTTAGGGTTAGGGTGAGGGTTATAGTTAGGGTGAGGGTTAGGGTTATGGTTAAGGTTATTGTTAGGGTTAAGCTTAGGGTTATGGTGAGGGTTACGGTTAGGGTTCGGATGAGGTTTAGGTTTATGGTTAAGGATAGGATTAGGGTTCGGGTGACAGTGAGGTTTAGGGTTAGAGTTAGTGTTTATGATAGGGTTAGGGTTAGGGTGAGGGTTAGGGTTAGTCTTATGCTTAGGCTTAGGCTGAGCATGAGGGTGAGGGTTAGGGTTGGGGTGATGGTTCTGGTTAGGATTAGTGTTATTGTTAGGGTTAGGGTTAGAGTTACAGTGAGGGTGAGGGTGCAGGTGAGGGTTAGGGTTAGGGTTAGGGTGGGGTTTACCGTTAGAGTTAGGGATAATGTTAGGTTGAGGGTGAGGTTTAGGGTTAGATTTAGGGTTAGTTTTAGGGTGAAGTTTAGTGTTAGAGTTAGGGTTAGCGTGCGGCTGAGGGTGAGGATTATGGTTCGGATTAGGGGTTGGGTGAGGGTGACGGTGAGGGTTAAGTTTAGTGTTAGGGTGAGGATTAGGTTGAGGGTTAGGGTTAGGATTAGTGTTAGGGTGAGGGCTAGGGTGAGGGTGAGGTTTAGGGTTAGAGTTATGGTGAGGTTTAGGGTTAGGGTTAGTGTTAGGGTTAGGGTGAGTGTAAGGTTTAGGGTTAGTGTTAGGGTTAGGGGGAGGCTGAGTTTGAGGTTTAGGGTTAGTGTTAGTGTTAGATTTAGGGTTAGGGTGAGGGTTAAGTTGAGTGTGAGGGTTAGGCTTAGGGTTAGGATTAGGTTTAGGGTAAGGGTTAGGGTGAGTGTGAGCGATATGGTTAGGGTTAGGGTTAGGCTTAGGGTTAGACTGAGAGTGAGGGCTGGGGTGAGGGTTAGGTTAAGGGTGAGTGTGAGGGTTAGGGTTAGGGTGAGGGTTAGGGTTAGGGTTACAGTGAGCGTGAGGGTTAGGGTTAGGTTGAGAGTTAGTGTTAGTCTTAGGGTTAGGGTGAGGGTTAAGGTTAGCATTAGGGTGAGGGTAAGGATGAGGATTAGGGTTAGGATGAGGGTTAGGTTGAGGGCTACGGTGAGGTTGAGGGTTAGGGTTCGTGTAAGATTAAGGTTTAGGGTTAGGGTTAGGGTTAGGGTGAGGATTAGGTTGAGGATTAGGGTTACAGTGAGGGTGAGGATTAGGGTTAGGGTTAGGGTTATGATTAAGGTTAGCTTGAGGGTGAGTATTAGCATTAGTTTTAGGGTGAGGGTTAGGTTTAGGTTTAGGGTTAGGATTAGTGTTGTTAGGGTTAGGGTTAGAGTTATTGTGAGTGTGAGGGTGAGGGTGAGGGTTAGGGTTAGGGTTAGGTTTATTGTTAGGTTTAGGGGTAGGGTTACGGTTACTGTGAGGGTGAGGGTGAGGAATAGGGTTAGGGTTAGGATGAGGTTTAGGTTTAGGTTTAGGGTTAGAGTTAGGGTTAGAGTCAGGGTTAGGGTTAGGCTTAGGCTTAGGCTTAGGCTTCGGCCGAGCATGAGGGTGAGGGTTCGTGTTCGTGTTCGGGTGAGGTTAGGGTTAGGTTTAGGGGTAGGTTGGGAGTTAGGTTGAGGTTTACTGTTAGGATAAGTTTAAGGGTTAGGGCTAGGCTGATGGTTAGGGTGAGGGTTTGGGTTAGGGATAGGGTTAGGTTTAGGATTAGGGTTAGGGTGAGGGTGACTGTGAGGGTTAGGATTAGGGTTAGGGTTAGGCTTAGAGTTAGGATGAGGGTTAGGGTTAGGGTTTGGGTTATGGTGATGTTGAGGCTGAGGATTAGTGTTAGGTTTAGGGTTAGGTTTAGGGTTAGTGTTAGTGTTAGGGTTAGGGTTAGTGTTAGGTTTAGGGTGAGGGAGAGGTTTAGATATAGGGTTAGGGTGAGGGTTAGGGTGAGGGTTAGGGTTAGGGTTAGTGTTAGGTTTAGGTTGAGTGTGAGGGTTAGGTTGAGGTTTAGGTTTAGGGTTAGGGTTAGGGTTAGTGTGAGGGTTATGTTACTGTTCGGGTTAGTGTTAGGGTGAGGGTAAGTGTTAGGGTGAGGTTATGGGTTAGGGTGATGTTTATGTTTAGGGTGAGGGTTAGGGTTAGCGTTAGGTTTATTGTTAGGTTTAAGTTTAGGGTTACGGTTACGGTGAAGGTGAGTGTGAGGGTTAGGGTTAGGGTTAGGTTGAGGTTTAGGGTTTAGGATAGGGTTAGAGTTAGGGTAAGGGTGAGGGTGAGGTTTAGGGTTAGAGTTAGCGTTAGGGTGACGGTTAGGGTTAGGGTTAGGGTGAGAGTTAGGGTGAGGGTAAGGGTTAGTGTTAGGGTTAGGGATAGGATTAGGGTTAGGGTTAGGGTGAGGGTCAGTGTGTTATTTAGGGTTAGGTCTAGGGTTCGGCTTAGATTTAGGCTGAGGGGGAGGATGATGGTTAGGTTAGGGTTTTGTTAGGGGGAGGTTTAGGATGAGGGATAGGGTTAGGATTAGGGTTAGGGCAAGGCCTAGGGTGAGGGTGAAGTTTAGCGTTAGCGTTAAGGTGAGTTTTATGGTTAGGGATAGGGTTAGGGTGAGGGTGAGGTTTAGGGTTAGAGTTAGGGTTAGGGTGAGGCTGAGGGTGAGAGTTAGTGTTAGGGTTAGTGTTAGGTTTAGTGTTAGGGTTAGGGTGAGGGTTAGGGTGAGGGTTATGTGTAGATTTAGGATTAGGTTTAGGCTGAAAGTTAGGGTGAGGCTGAGGGTTAGGATGAGGATGAGGGTTAGGTTTAGGGTGAGGGCTAGTGTTTGGTGAGGGTTAGGGATAGGGTTAGCGTGAGGTTTAGGGTTAGGGTAATGGTTAGGGCTAGTGTGAGGGTTACTGTTAGGGTTAGGATTATTGTTACGGTTAGGCTAAGTGTTAGGGTGAGGGTTAGGGTTAAGGTGACGTTTATGGTTAGGGTGAGGGTTAGGGTTATGGTTAAGTTTATTGTTAGGGTTAGCGTTAGGGTTATGGTTACGGTGAGGGTGAGGGTGGGGTTGACGTTTAGGGTTAGGGTTAGGGTTAGGTTGAAGGTGAGGTTTAGGGTTAGATTTAGGGTTAGTGTTAGGGTGAGGTTTAGTGTTAGAGTTAGGGTTAGGGTGAGGCTGAGGTTGAGGTTTAGCGTTAGTATAAATGTTAGGGTTATGCTTAAGGTGAGGGTTAGGTTGAGGGTGAGGGTTAGGGTTAGTTTTAGGAGTAGGATTAGTGTTAGGTTTATGGTGAGTGTGAGGGTTAGGGTTAGGGATAGGCTTAGGGTTAGGCTGAGGTTGAGGATTAGGGTTGGGGTTAGGGTGAGTTATAGGATTAGGATTAGGGTGAGTGTGAGGGTTTGGTTTAGGGTTAGGATTAGGATTAGGCTGAGCATGAGGGTGTGGGTTAGGGTTAGGATGAGGGTTAGGGTTATGTTGAGGGTTAGGATGAGGGTTAGGGTTAGGATTAGGGTTAGGGTGAGGGTGAGTGTGTGTGTTAGTGTTAGGTTTAGGATTAGGGTTAGGGTTAGGCTGAGCGTGAGTTTGAGGGTTAGGGTTAGGGTTAGGGTGAACGTTAGGGTAAGAGTTAGGGGGAGGGTTAGGAAGAGGGTTATGGTTAGGTTTAGGGTTGGGTGAGGGCTAGGGTGAGGGTGAGGTTTAGGTTTAGGTTTGGGGTGAGGGTAGGGTAAGAGTGAGAGTTAGGGTTCAGCTTAAGTTTTGGGTTAGGTTGAGGGTTAGGGTAAGGGTTACGGTGAGGGTGAGGGTTAGCTTTAGGTTGAGGGTTAGGGTTCGGAATAGGTTTAGGGTGAGTGTGACGGTGAGGGTTAGGTTTAGTGTTAGGTTGAGGGTTAGGATGAGGGTTAGGGTTAGGATTAGGGTTAGGTTGAAGGCTAGGGTGAGGGTGAGGTTTAGGGTTAGGGTTAGGTTGAAGTTTAGGGTTAGGGTTAGTGTTAGGGTTAGGGAGAGGGAGAGGTTTAGGGTTAGAGTTAGGGCTAGGGTGAGCCTGAGTTTGAGGGTTAGGTTTAGTGTTAGTGTTAGATTTAGGGATAGGTTGAGGGTAAGTTTGAGTGTGAGGGTTAGGCTTAGGGTTAGGATTAAGTTTAGGGTAAGGGTTAGGGTGAGTGTGAGCGATATGGTTAGGGTTAGGTTTAGGGTTAGGGTTAGACTGAGGGTGAGGGTGGGGGTGAGAGTTAGGTATAGGGTGAGTGTGAGGGTTAGGGTTAGGGTCAGGGTTAGGGTTAGGGTTATGGTGAGCGTGAGGGTTAAGGTTAGGTTGAGAGTTAGGGTTAGTGTTAAGGTTAAGGTGAGGGTTAAGGTTAGGGCTAGGGTGAGGGTAAGTATGAGGATTAGGGTTAGGATTATGGTTAGGGTGAGGGCTAGGGTGAGAGTGAGGGTTAGGGTTAGTATTAGATTAAGGTTTAGGGTTAGGGTTAGGATTAGGGTGAGAATTAGGTTGAGGGTTAGGGTTATAGTGAGGGTGAGGATTAGGGTCAGGATGAGGGTTTGGGTTAGGATTAGGGTTAGTTTGAGGGTGAGTGTTAGCATTAGGGTTAGGAATAGGGTTAGGATTAGGGTTAGGATTAGTGTTATTGTTAGCGTTAGGGTTAGAGTTATGGTGAGGGTGAGGGTTAGGGTTAGGGTTATGGTGAGGTTTATAGTTAGGTTTAGGAGTAGGGTTAGGGGGAGGGTGCGGTTTAGGGTTAGATTTAGGGTTAGTTGGAGGGTTAGACCTAGGTTGAGGTTTAGGGTTACTTTTAGGGTTAAGGTTAGGGTGAGGGTTAGGTTGAGGTTTAGGCTTTTGGTTAGGGTTAGTGTTAGGATAAAGGTGAGGGTGAGGTTGAGTGTGAGGGATAGGATTAGGGTTAGGCTTAGGCTTAGGGTTAGGCTGAGAGTGAGGGTGGGGTTGAGGATTAGGTTTAGGGTGATGGTTAAGGTTAGGGTTAGGGTGAGGTTTAGGATGATGGTTAGGATTAGGATTAATGTTAGGGTGAGGGCTAGGGTGAGGGTGAGGGTTAGGTAAGGGTTAGGATTAGGCTTAGGATTAGGCTGAGCATGAGGTTGAGAGTGAGGGTTGGGGTTGGGGTGATGGTTAGGTTTACAGTTAGGGTGAGGGTTAGGATGAGCTTTAGGTTTAGGGTGAGGGGTAGGGTGAGGTTTAGTTTTAGGGTTAGGGTTAGACTTAGGCTTATGGTGAGGGTGAGGTTCAGGGGTATATTTAGGGTTAGGATGAGAGTTAGGGTTAGGGTGCAGGTTAGCCTGGGGGTGACGGTAAGGGTAAAGGTGAGGGTTAGACTGAGGGTGAAGTTTCCGGTAAGGGTGAAGGTTAGGGTTCGGGTTAGGGTTAGTGTTAGCGTTAAGGTGAGGTTGAGGGTTAGATTGAGGATTCATGTTAGGGTTAGTATGAGGTTTAGGGTGAGGATGAGGGTTAGGGTTAGGGTGAAAGCTAGGGTGAGTGTGAGGGTTCCTAGGGTTAGGGTTAGGGTGAGGGTAAGTGTTAGGGTGAGAGTTAAGGTTAGGGTGAGGGTTATGGTTAGGGTGAGGGTTAGGGTTAGGGTTAGGTTTATTATTAGGTTTAGGGGTAGGGTTACGGTTACTGTGAGGGTGAGCGCGATGATTAGGGTTAGGGTTAGGATGAGGTTTAGGTTTAGGGTTAGGGTTAGAGTTAGGGTTAGTTTGAGGGTTAGGGTTAGGGTTAGGCTTAGCCTTAGGCCGAGCATGAGGGTGAGGGTGAGGGTGAGGGTTCCGGTGAGGGTTAGGGTTAGGTTTAGGGTGAGGTTGAGAGTTAGGTTGAGGTTTAGGGTTAGGATAAGTCTAAGGGTGAGGGATAGGCTGAGGGTTAGGGTGAGGGTTAGGATTAGGGATAGGGTTAGGTTTAGGATTAGGGTTAGAGTGAGGGTGAGTGTGAGGTTTAGGATTAGGGTTAGCGTTAGGGTTAGGGTGAGGTTTAGGGTTAGGGTTTCGGTTAGGGTGAGGATTAATGTTAAGTGAAGGTTATTTTTAGGGTTAGGCAAAGTGTTAGGGTGAGAGTTAGGGTTAGGTTGAGGGTTATGGTTAGGGTGAGGGTTAGGGTTATGGTTAAGGTTATTGTTAGGGTTATGGTTAGGCTTAGGGTTAAGGTGAGGGTGAGGGTGAGGGTTACGGTTATGGTTAGGTTGAGGTTAAGGTTTAGGGTTAGGCTTAGAATTAGGGTTAGGGGGACAGTGAGTTTTAGGATTAGAGTTAGGGTTTGTGATAGGGTTAGGGTTAGGGTGAGGTTTAGGGTTAGGGTTAGGGTTAGGCTTAGGCTTAGGCCGAGCATGAGGGTGAGGTTTAGACTTAGGGTGATGGTTCTGGTTAGGATTAGTGTTATTGTTAGGGTTAGGTTTAGAGTTACAGTGAGGTTGAGGGTGCAGGTGAGGGTTAGGGTTAGGGTTAGAGTGGGGTTTACGGTTAGGGTTAGGGTTAGTGTTAGGTTGAGGGTGAGGTTTAGGGTTAGATTTAGGGTTAGTGTTAGGTTGAGGGTTAGTGTTAGCGTTAGGTTTAGTTTTAGGGTGAGGCTAAGGGTTATGGTGAGGGTTTGGGTTAGGGTGAGGGTTATGGTTAAGCTGAGGTTTAGAAATTGGTTTAGAGTTATTGTTAGGGTTCGGTTTAATTTTACGGTTACAGTGAGGGTCAGGATGAGGGTTAGGTTTAGGCTTAGGGTGAGGTTTAGTGTGAGGGTGAGGTTTAGGGTTAGAATCAGTGTGAGGGTTAGGTTGAGGGTTTGGGTTAGGGTTAGTGTTAGTGTTAGGGTTAGGGTGAGAGTTAGGGGGAGGTTTAGGGTTAGGGTTAAGTTTAAGATTAGGTTTAGGATAAGGGTGAGTGTGTGTGTTAGGGTTTGGTTTAGGGTTAGACTTAGGGTTAGGCTGAGGGTGAGGTTGAGGGTGAGGGTTAGGGTTAGGGTTAGGGTTAGGATTAGGTTTAGGGGGAGGGTTAGGATGAGGGTTAAGGTTAGGATTAGGGTTAGGGTGAGGGTAAGGTTTAGGGTTAGGGTAAGGGTGAGGGTTAGGGTTTTGTTTAGGGTGAGCGTTAAGGTTTGGGTTAAGTATAGGGTTAGGGCGAGCGTTACGGTAAGGGTTACACTGAGGGTGAGGTTTAGGATTAGGTTGAGGGTTAGGGTTAGGATTAGGGTTAGTGTGAGGGTGTGGATGAGGGTTAGGGTTAGGTTTACGGTGATGGTTAGGATGAGGTTTAGGGTTAAGATTAGGGTTAGGGTTAGGGCTAGGTTGAGGGTGAGGGTTAGGGTAAGTGTAAGGCTTAGTCTTAGTGTTAGGCTGAGTGTGAGGTTGAGAGTGAAGGTTAGGGTTCGGGTGATGGTTAGGTTTACAGTTAGTGTTAGAGTTAGTATGAGGTTTAGTGTTTGGAGGATTTTAGGGTGAGGATGATGGTAAGGCTAATGGTGAGGTTTAGGCTGAGGGTGAGGGTTAAGATAAGGGTGAGCGTTAGTGTTAGGTTTAGGGTTAGATTAAGGGCTAGAGTTAGGGTTAGGGTGAGGTTAGATTGAGGATTAGGGTTAGGGTTAGTGTGAGGTTTAGAGTGAGGATGAGGGTTAGGGTGAAGGTGAGGGTTAGGGTGAGAGTTATTGTTAGGTTGAGGGTTAGGCTTAGGGTTAGGGTGAGGTTCAGTGTTAGGGTTAGGGTTAGAGTTAGGGTTAAGGTGAGGTTGAGGTTTAGAGTGGAGTTAGGGTTAGGGTGAGGGTTAGGATGAGGGTTAGTGTTAGTGTTAGGGTAAGGTGAGAGTTAGGGGGAGGGTTAGGGTTAGGGTTAAGTTTAAGATTAGGGTTAGGATGAGGGTGAGTGTGTGTGTTAGGGTTTGGTTTAGGGTTAGGCTTAGGGTTAGGCTGAGGGTCAGGTTGAGGGTGAGGGTTAATGTTAGGATTAGGGTTAGGGGGAGGGTTAGGATGAGGGTTAATTTTAGGATTAGGTTTAGGGTGAGGGTTATGGTGAGGGTAAGATTTAGGGTTAGGGTTAGGGTGAGGGTTAGGGTTTTGTTTAGGGTGAGCATTAGGGTTCGTGTTAAGTTTAGGGTTAGGGTGAGCGTTAGGGTAAGGGTTACAGTGAGGGTGAGGTTTAGGGTTAATTTGAGGGTTAGGGTTAGAATTAGGGTTAGTGTGAGGTTGTGGGTGAGGGTTAGTGTTAGGGTTAGGTTGAGGGTTTGGATGAGGGTTAGGGTTAAGATTAGGGTTTGGGGGAGGGCTAGGGTGAGGGTTAGGGTAAGTGTAAGGCTTAGTCTTAGTGTTAGGCTGAGTGTGAGGTTGAGGGTGAGTGTTAGGGTTAGGGTGATGGTTAGGTTTACAAGTAATGGTAGAGTTAGTATGAGGTTTAGGGTTAGGGGGATTTTTAGGGTGAGGATGATGGTAAGGGTAATGGTGAAGTTTAGGCTGAGGTGAGGGTTAAGATAAGGGTGAGCGTTAGGGTTAGGTTTAGGGTTAGATTAAGGGCTAGAGTTAGGGTTAGGGTGAGGGTTAGATTGAGGATTAGGGTTAGGGTTAGTGTGAGGTTTAGAGTGAGGATGAGGGTTAGGCTGAGGGTTAGGGTTAGGGTGAGAGTTATTGTTAGGTTGAGGGTTAGGGTTAGGGTTAGGGTGAGGTTCAGTATTAGGGTTAGGGTTAGAGTTAGGGTTAGGGTGAGGGTGAGGTTTAGGGTGGAGTTAGGGTTAAGGTGAGGGTTAGGATGAGGGTTAGTGTTAGAGTTAGGGTTACCGTGAGGTTTAGGGTTAGAGTTAGTGTTAGTGTTAGGTTGAGAGTTAGGGGGAGGTTAGAGTTAGGGTTAGGGTTAGGGTTAGGTTTAGGTTTTCGGTGAGGGTGAGGGTGAGGGTTAGGATTAGGGTTAGGGTGAAGATGAGGTTTAGGGTTAGAATTAGGGTTAGAGTGAGGCTGAGGGTGAGGGTGAGGGTTAGGGTTAGGGTTAGGATTAGGATTATGGTTAGGGTTAGGGTGAGTGTGAGGGTTAAGTTTAGGGTTAGGGTTAGCATTAGGTTTAGGCTGAGGGTTTGGTTGAGGGTGAAGGTTAGGGTTACTTTGAGGGTTAGAGTTAGGGTTAAGGTGAGGTTTAGTGTTAGGGTTAGGGTTAGAGTTATGGTTTGGGTGAGGGTGAGGTTTAGGCGTAGAGTTAGTTTTAGGGTGAGGGTTAGGGTGAGTGTTTGGGTTAGGGTGAGGGTTAGGGTAGGGGTGACGGTAAGGGTAAAAGTGAGGGTTTGGCTGAAGGTGAGGGTTACGGTAAGGTTGAAGGTTAGGGTTAGGGTGTGGTTTAATGTTAGGGTTAGGGTTAGAGTTAAGGTTCGGGTTAAGTTTAGGGTTAGGGTGAGGGTTAGAGTAAGGGTTACGGTGAGGGTGATGGTTAGGTTTAGGTTGATGGTTAGGGTTAGGATTATGGTTAGGGTGATGGTGAGGTTTAGGATTAGTGTTAGGGTGAGGGCTAGGAAGAGGTTTAGGGTTAGGATTAGGGTTAAGGTGAGGGCTAGGGTGAGGGTGAGGTTTAGGGTTAGGATTAGCGTGAGGTTTAGGGTTAGGGTTAGGGTTAGGGTTAGGGTGAGGGTGAGATTTAGGGTTAGATTTAGGGTTAGGGTTAGGCTGACGTTGAGGGTTAGAGTTAGGGTTAGTGTTAGAATTAGGGTTAGGGTGAAGGTTAGGATGAGTTTTAGGGTTAGGATTAGGGTAAGGGTGAGGGCTAGGGTGAGGGTTAGGGAGAGGGCTAGGGTTATGGATAGGGTTAGTTTTAGGATTAGGGTTATGGTGAGGGTGAGTGTGAGGGTTAGGGTTAGGCTTAGGTTTAGGCTTAGAGTTAGGGTGAGGGTTAGGGTTAGGGTTTGGTATATGGTGAGGCTGAGGCTGCGGATTATGGTTAGGTTTAGGGTTAGGGTTAGTGTTAGGGTTTGGGTTAGGGTTAGGGTGAGGGTTACGATTAGGGTGAGGGTTAGGGTTAGGACTAGGATTAGGGTTAGGGTTAGGCTGAGGGTGAGAGTGAGAGTGAGGGTTAGGGTGAGGATGAGGGTTAGGGTTAGAGTGAGGGCTAGGGTGAAGTTGAGGGTTAGGGATAGGGTTAGCTTGAGGTTTGGCGTTAGGGTGATGATTAGGGTTAGTGTGAGTGTTAGTGTTAGGGTTAGGGTTAGTGTTAGGGTTAGGGTAAGTTTTAGGGTGAGAGTTAGCTTTAGGGTGAGTGTTAGGGTTAGGATGAGGGTTAGGGTTAGGGTGAGGGTGAGGTTTAGATATAGGGTTAGGTGGAGAGTTAGAGTGACGGTTAGGTTTAGGGGTAGTGTTAGGGTTAGGTTCAGGGTGAGGGTTATGTTGAGGTATAGGGTTAGTGTTAGGGTTAGTGTGAGGGTTAGTGTTAGGGTTAGGGTTAGTGTTAGGGTGAGAGTAAGTGTTAGGGTGCGGGTATGGGTTAGGGTGCGAGTTATGTTTAGGGTGAGGGTTAGGGTTAGGAATAGGGTTATTGTTAGGTTTAGGTTTAGGGTTACGGTTACGGTAAAGGTGAGGTTGAGGGTTAGGCTTAGAGTTAGGGTTAGAGTTAGGGTTAGGCTGAGAGTGAGGTTTAGGGTTAGAGTTAGGGTTAGGGTAAGGGATAGGGTTAGTGTTAGTTTGAGAGTTAGGGGGAGGGTTATGGTTATGATTAGGTTTAGGGATAGGATTAGGGTTAGTGTGAAGATGAGTATGTGTGTTAGGGTTAGGTCTAGGGTTAGGCTTAGGGTTAGGCAGAGGGTGAAGTTGAGGGTGAGGTTTAGGGTTAGGGTGAGGGTTAGGGTTAGGATGAGGGATAGGGTTAGCATTAGGGTTAGGGCAAGGGCTAGGTTGAGGGTGAGTTTTAGGGTGAGGTTTAGGGTGAGGTTTATGGTTACGGTTAGGGTGAGAGTGAAGTTTAGGGTTAGATTTAGGGTTAGGGTGAGGCTGAGCTTGAGGGTTATTGTTAGGGTTAGTGTTAGGTTTAGGGTTAGGGTTAGGGTGAAGGTTAGGTTTAGGGTTAGTGTTATGTTAAGGGTTACGGTTAGGGTGAGGTTTAAGGTTATGGTGAGGATTATGCTTAGGATTAGGATTAGGGTTAAGGTTAGGCTGAGGGTGAGGGTGAGGGTGAGAGTGAGGGTTAGGGTGAGGATGAGGTTTAGGGTGAGGGTGATGGCTAGGGTGAGGGTGAGGTTTAGGGATACGGTTAGCGTGAGGTTTGGGTTTAGGGTGATGGTTAGGGTTAGTGTGAGGTTTAGTGTTAGGGTTAGGGTAAGTGTTAGGGTGAGGGTTAGGGTTTGGTTTATGGTTAGGATTAGGGTTAGGGTTTAGGTTTTAGTGAGGATGAGGGTGAAGTTTAGGGTTAGGTTTAGGATGAGGTTTAGGTTTAGGTTTATGGTTAGAATTAGGGTTAGGTTGATAGTGATGTTTAGGGTTAGAGTTAGGGTTTGTGATAGGGTTAGGGTTAGGGTGGGGTTTACAGTTAGGCTTAGGATTAGGGTTAGGTTGAGGGAGAGGTTTAGGGTTAGATTTAAGGTTTGTGTTAGATGAGGGTTAGTGTTAGGGTTAGGGTTTGTGTTAGGGTTAGGTTAAGAGTTAGGGTGAGGGTTTGGGTTAGGGTGAGGGTTATGGTTAGGGTGAGGGTTAGGATGAAGTTTAGGGTTATTGTTAGGGTTCGGGTTAAGGTTAAGTTTACTGTGAGGGTGAGGCTGAGGGTGAGGGTTAGGGTTAGGATTAATGTTAAGGTTAGGCTTAAGGTGAGGGTTAGGTTGAGGGTGAGGGTTAGGGTTAGGCTTAGGAGTAGGATTAGGGTTAATGTTAGGGTAAGCCTGAGTGTTAGGTTTAGGGACAGGCTTAGGGTTAAGCTGAGGTTGAGGGTCAGGGTTAGGGTTAGGGTGAGGTTTAGGCTTAGGGTTAGGGTGAGTGTGAGGGTTAGCATTAGGGTTGGGCTTAGGATTAGGCTGAGAGTTAGGGTGTGGATTAGGGTTAGGGTTAGTGTTAGGGTGAGGTTTAGGGTTTGGGTTAGGGTTAGAGTTAGGGTTAGGGTGAGGGTGAGTTTTAGGGTTAGAGTTAGGATTAGGGTGAGGTTTAGATTGAGGGTTATGGTAATGGTTAATTTTAGGGTTAGGGTTAGGGTGAGAGTTAAGGGAAGAGTTAGGGTTAGGGTTAGGGTTAGGGATAGGATTAGGGTTAGAGTGAGGGGGAGTTGTGTGTTTGGTTTTGGTTTAGGGATAGGCTTAGTGTTAGGCTGAGGGTGAGGTTGAGTGTGAGGGTTAGGGTTAGGGGGAGGGTTAGGATGAGGGTTAGGGTTAGGATTAGGGTTAGGGTAAGGTCTAGGGTGAGTGTGAGGGTGAAGTTTAAGGTTATGGTTATGGTTAGGGTGAGGGTGAGGGTGAGGTTTAGGGTTAGATTTATGGTTAGGGTGAGGCTGAGGGTGAGAGTTAGATTTAGGGTTAGGATTAGGTTTAGGGTAAGGGTTAGGGTGAGTTTGAGGGTTACGGTTATGCTTTGGGTCAGGCTGAGGGTGAGGGTGATGGTGAGGTTTAGGGTTAGGGTTAGAATGAGAGTTAGGGTTCGTTTATGTTTAGGGTTAGGGTGAGGGTTAGAGTTACGGGGAGCATGAGGTTTAGGGTTTGGTTGAGGGATATTGTTAGGGGTAGGGTGAGGGTTAGGGTTAGAATTAGGGTTAGCAAGAGGGTGAGTGTTAGGATTACAGTTAGAGTTAGTGTTAGGGTTAGGTTTAGGTTTAGGATTAGTGTTATTGTTAGGGTTAGGGTTAGAGTTATGGTGAGGGTGAGGTTGAGGGTGAGGGTGAGGGTTAGGGTTAGGGTTAGGGTGAGGTTTATGGTTAGGGTTAGGATTAGGGTTAGGGTGAGATTGAGGTTTAGGGTTAGATTTAGTGTTAGTTGGAGGGTTAAGTCGAGGGTTATGGTTAGGGTTAGTTTTAGGCTTAAGGTTAGAATGAGGGTTAGGTTGAGGTTTAGGGTTAGGGTTAGGATTAGGGTTAGGATCAGGGTGAGGTTGAGGGTTAGGGTTAGGCTTAGGCTTAGGCTTAGGGTTAGGCTGAGCATGAGGTTGAGGGTGAGTGTTAGTGTTAGGGTGATGGTTAGGTTTACAGTTAGGGTGAGGGTTAGGATGAGGTTTAGGGTTAGGGTGAGGGTTAGGGTGATGATAATGGTAAGGGTAAAGATGAGGTTTAGGCTGAGGTTGAGGGTTAAGATAAGGGTGAGGGTTAGGGTTAGGTTTAGGGTTAGGGAAAGGAATAGGGTTAGGTTAGGGTTAGGATGAGGGTTAGATTGAGGATTAGGGTTAGGGTTAGTGTGAGGTTTAGGATGAGGATGAGGGTTAGGGTTAGGGTTAGGGTGAGGTTTAGGATTAAGGTGAGGGTTAGGGTTAGTGCGAGGGTTAGTGTTAGGGTTAGGGTTAGTGTTAGGGTGAGGGTAAGTGTTAGGGTGATGGTTATGGTTAGGGTGAGGGTAAGGGTTAGGATTAGGGTTAGAGTGAGGTTTAGTGTTAGGGTTAGGGTTAGAGTTAGGGTTAGGGAGAGGGTGAGGTTTAGGGGTACATTTAGGGTGAGGGTGAGGGTTAGGGTTAGGGTGCGAGTTAGTGTGGGGGTGATGATAAGGGTAAAGGTGAGGGTTAGGCTGAGGGTGAGGGTTAGGATTACGGTTAGTAGTAGGATTAGGGTTAGGGTGACCGTGAGTGTGAGGATGAGGATTAGGGCTAGATTTAGGATGAGTGTGAGGGTTCAGGTTAGGGTGTGGTTTAGGCTTAGGGTTCGGTTGAGGGTTAGTGTGAGGGTTAGGGTTAAGGTGAGGGTTAGGGTTACCGTTACCATGAGGCTTAGGTTTAGGATTAGGGTGAGGGTTAGGTTGAGGATTAGGGTTAGAATTAGGGTTATTGTGAGGGCTAGGGTTATTGTTAGGGTTAGTGTTTGCGTGAGTTTTAGGGTTAGGGTTAGGGTTAGGGTGAGGGTGAGAGTTAGGATGAAGGTTAGGGTTAGGGTGAGGGTGAGGATTAGGGTTAGGGTTAGGATTACGGTTAGGGTGAGGTTGAGTGTTAGCATTAGTGTAAGGGTTACGGTTAGGGTTAGGTTGAGGGTTAGGATTACTGTTATTGTTAGGTTTAGGGTTAGAGTTATGGTGAGGGTGAGTGTTACGGTTAGGGTGAGGTTTAGGGTCAGCGTTAGGATTAGGGTTAGTGTGAGGGTGAGGTTTATGGTCAGATTTAGGTTTAGATGGAGGGTTAAGTCGAGGGTTAGGGTTAGGGTAAGTGTTAGGATTAAGGTTAGGTTGAGGGTTAGGTTGAGGTTTAGGGTTAGGGTTAGCGTTAGGTTTAGGATTAGGGTGAGGGTGAGGGTGAATGTGAGTTTTAGGGGTAGGGTTAGGCTTATGCTTAGGGTTAAGCTGAGGGTGACGTTGGGGGTGAGGATTAGGGTTAGGGTGATGGTTAGGGTTAGGGTTATGGTGAGGGTTAGTGTTAGGGTTAGGGTTAGAGTTAGGGTTAGAGTGAGGGTGAGGTTTAGGGGTAGAGTTAGGGTTAGGGTGAGGTTTAGGGTTAGAGTGAGGGTTAGGGTGGGGGTGACGGTAAGGGTAAAGGTCAGGGTTAGGCTGAGTTTAAGTGTTACAGTAAGGGTGCGGGTTAGGGTTAGGGTTAGGGTGAGGGTGAGTGTTAGATTGAGGATTAGCGTTAGGGTTAGTGTGAAGTTTAAGGTGAGGATGAGGGTTAGGGTTAGGGTGAGGTCTAGCGAGAGATTGAGGATTAGGGTTAGATTTAGGGTGAGGTTTATGGTTAGGGTGATGGTTAGGTTTAGTGTGAGGTTTAGTGTTAGGGTTAGGGTTAGTGTTAGGGTGAGTGTAAGGGTTAGGGTGAGGGTTAGGGTTAGGGTGAGGGTTATATTTAGGGTGAAGTTTAGGGTTAGTGTTAGGGTTATTGTTAGTGTTATGGTTAGGGTTAAGGTTATGGTGAGGGTGAGGATGAGGTTTAGGTTTAGGTCTAGGTTTGAGGTTTAGGGATAGGGTTAGGGTTAGTGTGAGTTTTAGTGTTAGTGTTAGGGTTAGGTTGAGGCTGAGGGCGAGGGTTAGGGTTAGGATTAATGTTAGGGTTAGGCTTAAGGTGAGGGTTAGGTTGAGAGTGAGGGTTAGGGTTAGGATTACAGTAGGATTAGGATTAGTGTTAGGGTGCAGTTTAGGGTTAGGGTTAGGGTTAGGGTTAAGGACAGGCTTAGGGTCAAGCTGAGGTTGAGGGTGAGGGTTAGGGTTAGGGTGAGGTTTAGGGTTAGATTTAGGGTGAGTGTGAGAGTTAGGGTTAGGGTTAGGCTTAGGATTAGGCTTAGTGTTAGGGTGTGGATTAGGGTTAGGCTTAGTGTTAGGGTGAGGTTTAGCATTTGGATTAGGGTTAGAGTTAGGGTTAGGGTGAGGGTGAGGTTTAGGTTTAGAGTTAGGGTTAGGGTGAGGTTTAGGTTGAGGGTTATTGTAAGGGATAGTTTTAGTGTTAGGGTGAGAGTTAGGGGAAGGGTTAGGCTTAGGGTTAGGGTTAGGTATAGGATTAAGGTTAGAGTGAGGGGGAGTGTGTGTGTTATGTTTAGGTTTAGGGATAGGCTTAGGTTAGGCTGAGGGTGAGGTTGAGGGTGAGGGTTAGGGTTAGGGCGAGGGTTAGGATGAGGGTTAGGGTTAGGATTAGGATTAGGCTAAAGTCTAGGATGAGTGTGAGAGTGAGGTTTAAGGTTATGGTTATGGTTAGGGTTAGGGTGAGAGTGAGGTTTAGGTTAGAGTTAGGGTTTCGGTGAGCCTGAGGGTGAGGGTTAGAGTTAAGGTTAGGATTAGGTTTAGGGTAAGGGTTAGGGTGAGTGTGAGGGTTACAGTTACGCTTAGGGTCAGGCTGAGGGTGAGGGTGAGGGTGAGGGGGAGGGTTAGGTTTAGGGTTAGGGTGAGTGTTAGGGTTCGTTTATGTTTAGGGTTAGGGTGAGGCTTAGAGTTAAGGGGAGCGTGAGGTTTAGCGTTATGGTTAGGGTTAGGGTGAGGGTTAAGTTTAGGGTTAGGGTGAGGGTAAGGATGAGGATTAGGTTTAGCATTATGGTTAGGGTGAGGGCTAGGTTGAGGGTGAGGGTTAGGGTTAGTGTTAGGTTACGTTTTAGGGTTAGGGTTAGGGTTGGGGTGAGGGTTAGGTTGAGGGTTAGGGTTAGAGTGAGGGTGAGGATTAGGGTTAGGGTGAGGGTTACGGTTAGGATTAGGGTTAGCAAGAGGGTGAGTGTTAGGATTACAATTAGGGTTGGGGTTAGGTTGAGGGTTAGGATTTGAGTTATTGTTAGGGTTAGGGTTAGAGTTATGGTGAGGGTGAGGGTGAGGGTGAGGGTGAGGGTGAGGGCTAGGGTTAGGGTGAGGTTTAGGGTTAGGGTTAGGATTAGGGTTAGGGTGAGGGTGAGGGTGAGGTTTAGGGTTAGATTTAGGGTTAGTTATAGGGTTAGGTCGAAGGTTAGGGTTCGGGTTAGTTTTAGGGTTAAGGTTAGAGTGAGGTTTAGGTTGAGTTTTAGGGTTAAGGTTAGGGTTAGGGTTAGGATTAGGGTGAGGGTGAAGGTGAGGTTGAGGGTTAGGTTTAGGCTTAGGCTTAGTCTTAGGGTTAGGCTGAGCATGAGGTTGAGTGTGAGGGTTAGGGTTAGGGTGATGGTTAGGTTTATGGTTAGGGTGAGTGTTAGGATGAGGTATAGCGTTAGGGTGAGGGTTAGGGTAATTATGATGGTAAGGGTAAAGATGAGGTTTAAGCTGAGGTTGAGGGTTAAGATAAGGGTGAGTGTTAGGGTTAGGTTTAGGGTTAGGGTAAGGATTAGTGTTAGGTTAGGATTAGGGTGAGGGTTAGATTGAGGATTAGTGTTAGGGTTAGTGTGAGGTTTAGGGAGAGGATGAGGGTTAGGGATAGGGTTAGGGTGAGGTTTAGGATTAGGGTGAGGGTTAGGGTTAGTGTGAGGGTTAGTGTTAGGGTTAGGGTTAGTGTTAGGATGAGGGTAAGTGTTAGGTTGATGGTTAGGGTTAGGGTGAGGGTTATGGTTAGGGTGAGGGTAAGGGTTAGGATTAGGGTTAGAGTGAGGTTTAGTGTTAGGGTTAGGGTTAGAGTTAGGGTTAGGGAGAGGGTGAGGTTTAGGGGTACATTTAGGGTGAGGGTGAGGGTTAGGGTTATGGTGCGGGTTAACGTGGGTGTGACGTTAAGGGTAAAGATGTGGGTTAGGCTGAGGGTGAGGGTTAGGATTAGGGTTAGGAGTAGGATTAGGGTTAGGGTGAACGTGAGTGTGAGGATGAGGATTAGGGTTAGATTTAGGGTGAGTGTGAGGGTTCGGGTTAGGGTGTGGTTTAGGCTTAGGGTTAGGATGAGGGTGAGGGTGAGGGTTAGGGTTTAGGTGAGGGTTAGGGTTAGGATTACCATGAGGGTTAGATTTAGGGTTAGGGTGAGGGTTAGGTTGAGGATTAGGGTTAGAATTAGGGTTATTGTGAGGGCTAGGGTGAGGGTGATGGTTAGGGTTAGTGTTTGGGTGAGCTTTAGGGTTAGGGTTAGGGTGAGGGTGAGGGTTAGGATGAAGGTTAGGTTTAAGTTGAGGGTAGGATTAGGGTTAGGGTGAGGATTAGGGTTAGGATTAGAGTTAGGGTGAGGTTGAGGGTTAGCATTAGTGTTAGGGTTATGGTTAGGGTTAGGTTGAGGGTTAGGATTACTGTTATTGTTAGGTTTAGGATTAGAGTTATGGTGAGGGTGAAGGTGAGGGTGAGTGTTACGGTTAGGGTGAGGGTTATGTTTAGGTTGAAGTTTAGGGTTAGTGTTAGGGTTATTGTTAGTGTTAGTGTTAGGGTTAAGGTTATGGTGAGGGTGAGGATGAGGGTTAGGTTTAGGTCTAGGATGAGGTTTAAGGATAGGGTTTTGGTTAAGCTTAGGGTTAGGGTGAGGTTTAGTGTTAGTGTTAGGGTTAGGGTGAGGCTGCGGGTGAGGGTTAGGGTTAGGATTAATGTTAGGGTTAGGCTTAAGGTGAGGGTTAGGTTGAGAATGAGGGTTAAGGTTAGGATTAGGAGTAGAATTAGGTTTAGTGTTAGGGTGACGGTTAGGGTTAGGGTTAGGGTTAGGCTTAGGGACAGGCTTAGGGTCAAGCTGAGTTTGAGGGTGAGGGTTAGGGTTAGGGTGAGGTTTAGGGTTAGGGTTAGGTTGAGTGTGAGTATTAGGGTTAGGGTTAGGCTTAGGATTAGGCTTAGTGTTAGGGTGTGGATTAGGGTTAGGCTTAGTGTTATGGTGAGGTTTAGCATTTGGATTAGGGTTAGAGTTAGGGTTAGGGTGAGGGTGAGTTTTAGGGTTAGAGTTAGGGTTAGGGTGAGGTTTAGGTTGAGGGTTATGGTAAGGGTTAGTTTTAGGGTTAGGGTTAGGGTGAGAGTTAGGGGAAGTGTTAGGACTATTATTAGGGTTAGGTATAGGATTAAGATTAGAGTGACGGGGAGTGTGTGTGTTAGGTTTAGTTTTAGGGATAGGCTTAGTGTTAGGCTGAGGGTGAGGTTGAGGTTGAGGGTTAGGGTTAGGGGGAGGGTTAGAATGAGGGTTAGCGTTAGGAATAGGGTTAGGGTAAAGTCTAGGGTGAGGGTGAGGGTGAGGTTTAAGGTTATGATTAGGGTTAGGGTTAGGGTGAGGGTGAGGTTTAGGTTAGAGTTAGGGTTACAGTGAGGCTGAGGGTGAGGGTTAGAGTTAGGGTTAGGATTAGGTTTAGGGTAAGGGTTAGGGTGAGTGTGAGGGTTACGGTTACACTTAGGGTCAGGCTGAGGGTGAGGGTGAGGGTGAGACTTAGGGTTAGGGGGAGGGTTAGGGTTAGGGTTATGGAGAGAGTTTGGGTTCGTTTATGTTTAGGGTTAGGGTGAGGGTTAGAGTTACGGTGTGGGTGAGGTTTAGGGTTTGGTTGAGGGTCAGGGTTAGGGTTAGGGTTAGGGTGAGGCTTAAGGTTAGGGTTAGGGTGAGCGTAAGGATGAGGAGAAGGTTTAGCATTATGGTTAGGGTGAGGGCTAGGTTGAGGGTGAGGGTTAGGGTTAGTGTTAGGTTAAGGTTTAGGGGTAGGGTTAGGGTTAGGGTGAGGGTTAGGTTGAGGGTTAGGGTTACAGTGAGGGTGAGGATTAGGGTTAGGGTGAGGGTTTGGGTTAGGATTAGGGTAAACATGAGGGTGAGTGTTAGGATTACAGTTATGGTTAGGGTTAGGGTTAGGTTGAGGGTTAGGAGTAGTGTTATTGTTAGGGTTATGGTTAAAGATATGGTGAGGGTGAGGGTGAGGGTGAGGGTTAGGTTTACAGTTAGGGTGAGGTTTATGGTTAGGGTTAGGTTTAGGGTGAGGGTGAGGGTGAGGTTTAGGGTTAGATTTAGGGTTAGTTGGAGGGTTAGATCGAGGGATAGGTTTAGGATTAGTTTTAGGGTTTAGGTTAGAGTGAGGTTGAGGTTGAGGTTTAGGGTTATGGTTAGTGTTAGTGTTAGGATTAGGGTGAGGGTGAGGGTGAGGTTGAGGGTTAGGCTTAGGCTTAGGCTTAGGCTTAGGGTTAGGCTGAGCGTGAGGTTGAGGGTGAGGGTTAGGGTTAGGGTGATGTTTAAGTTTACGGTTAGCGTGAGTCTTAGGATGAGGTTTAGCGTTACGGTGAGGGTTAGGGTGATGATGATGGTAAGGGTAAAGATGAGGTTTAGGCTGAGGTTGAGGTTAAGATAAGGGTGAGGGTTAGGTTTAGGTTTAGGGTTAGGGTAAGGGTTAGGGTTACGGTTAGAGTTAGGGTGAGGTTTAGATTGAGGATTAGGGTTAGTGTGAGGTTTAGGGTGAGGATGAGGGTTAGGGTTAGGGTTAGGGTGAGGTTTAGGATTAGGGTTAGGATGAGGGCTAGGGTGAGGGTTAGTGTTAGGGTTATGGTTAGTGTTAGAGTGAGGTTAAATGTTAGGTTGAGTGTTAGGTTTAGGGTGAGGGTTATTGTTAAGGTGAGGGTGAGGGTTAGGATTAGGATTAGAGTGAGGTTTAGTGTTAGGATTAGGGTAAATGTTAGGGTTAGGGAGAGGGTGAGGTATAGGGGTACATTTAGGGTTAGGGTGAGGGTTAGGGTTTGGGTGCCGGTTAACGTGGGGGTGACGGTAAAGGTAAAGGTGAGGGTTAGGCTGATGCTGAGGGTTACGGTAACGGTGAGTGTTAGGGTTAGGGTGAGGGTCAGTGCTAGCGTTAGGGTGAGGTTGGGAGTTCGATTGAGGATTAGTGTTAGGGTTAGTGGGAGATTTATGGAGAGGATGAGGGTTGGGGTTACCCTGAAGTCTAGTGTGAGTGTGAGGGTTAGGTTTAGTGTTAGGGTGCGGTTTAGGTTTAGGGTGATATTTAGGGTTAGCTTGAGAGTTAGTGTTAGGATTAGGGTTAGTGTAAGGGTGAGGGTAAGTGTTAGGGTGAGGTTTAGGGTTAGGGTGAGTTTTATTGTTAGGGTGAGGGTTAGGGTTAGTATAAGGTTAAGGGTGAGGACTAGGCTAAGGGTTAGGCTGATGGTTAGGGTTAGGGATAAGGATAGGTTTAGGATTAGGGTTAGGGTGAGGGTTAGGACTAGGGTTATGGTTAGGCTTAGAGTTAGGGTGAGGTTTAGTGTTAGGGTTTGGGTTAGGGTGAGGGTGAGGCTGAGGATTAGGGTTAGGTTTAGGGTTAGGTTTGGGTTAGGTTTAGCGTCAGTGTTAGTGTTAGGGTTAGTGTTAGGGATCCAGTGAGGGTTGGGATTAGGGTTAGGATTAGGTTTAGGCTTAGAGTTAGGGTGAAGGTTAGAATGAAGATTAGGCTTACGATTAGGGTTAGGGTCAGGGCTAGGGTGAAGGTGAGGATTAGGGTTAGTGTTAGGGTAAGATTTAGGGTTAGTGTTAGAGTTAGGGTGAGGGTTAGGATGAGCGTTAGGGTTACAGTGAGGATGAGGGTTAGGGTGAGGGTGAGGATTAGGGTTAGGTTTAGGGTTAGGGTGAGGTTGAGTGTTAGCCTTAGGTTTAGGGTTATGGTTAGGGTTAGGTTTAGGGTTAGGATTACTGTTATTGTTAGGGTTAGGGTTAGAGTTATGGTGAGGGTGAGGGTGAGTGTTAAGGTTAGGGTGAGGTTTAGGGTTAGGGTTAGGATTAGGGTTAGGGTGAGGGTGAGGTTTATGATTAGATTTAGCTTTAGTTGGAGGCTTAGGTGGAGAGTTAGTGTTATGGTAAGTGTTAGGGTTAAGTTTAGGTTGAGGGTTAGGTTGAGGTTTAGGTTTAGGTTTAGAATTAGGTTTAGAATTAGGGTAAGGGTGAGGGTGAGGGTGAGGTTTAGCGTTAGGCTTAGGCTTAGGCTTAGGTTTAGGCTGAGGGTGAGGGTGGGGGTGAGGATTAGGGTTAGGGTGATGGTTAGTGTTAGGGTTAGGTTTAGAGTTAGGGTTAGGGTGAGGGTTAGGGGTAGGATTAGGGTTAGTGTGAGGTTGAGTGTTAGCATTAGGGTTACGGTTAGGGATAGGGTTAAGTTTAGGGTTAGGATTATTGTTATTGTTAGGGTTAGGGTTAGAGTTATGGTGAGGGTGAGGGTTGGGGTGAGGGTTAGGGTTAGGGTTAGGGTGAGGTTTAGGGTTACGGTTAGGATTAGGGTGAGGGTGAGGGTGAGGTTTAGGTTAGATTTAGGTTTAGTTGGAGGGTTAGGTCGAGGGTTAGGGTTAGGGTTAGTGTTAGGTTTAAAGTTAGGGTCACGGTTAGGTTGAGGTTTAGGGTTAGGGTTAGGTTTAGGGTTAGGATTAGGGTTAGGGTGAGGTTGAGTGTGAGGTTTAGGGTTAGGGTTAGGCTTAGGCTTATGGTTAGGCTGAGGGTGAGGGTTGGTGTGAGGATTATGGTTAGGGTGATTGTTAGGGTTAGGGTTATATTGAGGGTTAGTGTTAGGGTTAGGATTAGAGTTAGTTTTAGGGTGTGGGTGAGGTTTAGGGGTAGAGTTAGGGTTAGGGTGAGGGTTAGCGTTAGAGTGAGGGTTAGGGTGGGGGTGACGGTAAGGGTAAAGGTGAGTGTTAGGCTGAGGGTGAGGGGTACAGTAAGGGTGAGGATGAGGGTTAGGGTGAGCGTTAGGGTGAGGGTTAGGGTTAGCGTTAGGGTGAGGGTTAGGGTGAGGGTGAGGGTTAGATTGAGGATTACTGTTAGGGTTAGTGTGAAGTTTAGGGTGAGTATGAGGGTGAGGGCTAGGGAGAGGGTGACGTTTAGGGTTCAGGTTAGAGTGAGGTTTAGGGTTAGGTTGATGGTTAGGGTTAGTGTTAGGGTTAGGGTTAGTGTAAGGGTGAGGGTAAGTCTTAGGGTGAGGGTTAGCGTTAGGGTGAAGGTAAATGTTAGGGGGAGGGTTAGGGTTAGGGTGAGCGTTATGCTTAGGGTGAGGGTTAGGGTTAGGGTTAGGATTATTGATAGCATTAGGGTTAGGGTTAAGATTATGGTGAGGGTGAGGGTGAAGGTTAGGTTTAGGGCTAGGAAGAAGTTTAGGGATAGGGTTCTGGTTAGGGTTAGGGTCAGGGTGAGGATTAGTGTTAGATTTAGGGGTAGGGTGAGGCTGAGGGTGAGGGTTAGGGTTAGGATTAATGTTAGGGTTAGGCTTAAGGTGAGGGTTAGGTTGAGTGTGAGGGTTAGAGTTAGGGTGAGGAGTAGGATTAGGGTTAGGGTTAGGGTGAGTGTGACGGTTAGGGTTAGGGTTAGGTATAGGCTTAGGTTTAGGCTAAGGTTGAGGGTTAGGTTTAGGGTTAGGGTGAGTTTTAGGGTTAGGTTTAGGGTGAGTGAGAGGGTTAGGGTTAGGCTTAGGTTTAGGATTAGCCTGAGGGTGAGGGTGTGGGTTAGGGTTAGGGTGAGGGTGAGGGTTAGTTTGACAGTTAGGGTTAGGGTTAGGGTGAGGTTTTGGGTTAGGTTTAGGATTAAGTTTAGGGTGAGGGTGAGGTTTATGATTAGATTTAGGTTTAGATGGAGGCTTAGGTCGAGGGTTAGGGTTAGGGTTAATATTAGGGTGAGGTTTATGGTTTGGATTAGGGTTAGAGTTAGGGTTAGGGTGAGGGTGATGTTTAGGGTTAGAGTTAGTGTTAGGGTGAGGTTTAGGTAGAAGGTTATGATAAGGGTTAGTTTTAGGGTAAGTGTTACGGTAAGAGTTAGGGGGACCGTTAGGATTAGGGTTAGGTTTAGGGATAGGATTAGGGCTAGAGTGCTGGGGAGGGTGTGTGTTAGGTTTAGGTTTAGGGTTAGGCTTAGGATTAGTCAGAGGTTGAGGTTGAAGCTGAGCCTTAGGGTTATGGGGAGGGTTAGGATGAGGGTTAGGTTTAGGATTAGGGTTAGGATAAGGGCTAGGGTGAATGTGAGGGTGAGGTTTAAGGTTATGGTTTTAGTTAGGGTTAGGGAGATTGTGAGGTTTAGGGTTAGAGTTAGGGTTAGGGTGAAGCTGAGGGTGAGGGTTAGGGTTAGGGTTAGGATTAGGATAAGCGTAAGGTTTAGGGTGAGTGTGAGGGTTACAGTTAGGCTTAGGGTTAGGCTGAGTGTGAGGGTGAGGGTGAGGGTTAGGGTTACGGTGAGCGTGAGGATTAGGGTTAGGTTGAGGGTTAGGTTCAGGGTTAGGGTTAGGGTGAGGGTTAAAGTTAGGGATAGGGTGTGGGTAAGCATAAGGATTAGGGTAAGGATTAGGGTTAAGTTGAGGGCAAGGTTGAGGGTGAGGGTTAGGGTTAGTGTTAGATTAAGGTTTAGGGTTAGGGTTAGGGTTAGGGTGAGGGTTAGGTTGAGGGTTAGGGTTACGGTGAGGGTGAGGATTAGGGGTAGGGTGAGGGTTAGGGTTAGGATTAGGGTTAGCATGAGCGTGAGTGTTAGCATTACAGTTAGGGTTAGCGTTAGGGTTAGGTTTAGGGTTAGGATTAGTGTTATTGTTAGGGTTAGCGTTAGAGTTATGATGAGGGTGAGGGTGAGGGTGAGGGTTAGGCTTAGGGTTAGGGTGAGGTTTAGGTTAGGATTAGGATTAGGGTTAGGGTGAGGGTGAAGTTTAGGTTAGATTTAGGGTTAGTTGCAGGGTGAGGTTGAGGGTTAGGGTTAGGGTTAGTTTTAGGGTCAAGGTTAGAGTGAGAGTTAGGTTGAGGTTTAGGGTTATGGTTAGGGTTAGGGTTAAGAGTAGGGTGAGGTTGAAGGTGAAGTTGAGTGTGCGGGTTAGGCTTAAGCTTAGGCTTAGGGTTAGGCTGAGGGTGACAGTGGGGTTGAAGATTAGGTTTAGGGTGATGGTTAGGGTTGGAGCTAGGGTGAGGGTTAGGATGAGGGTTAGGTTTAGGATTAGTGTGAGGGTGAGGGCTAGGTTGAGGGTCAGGGTTAGGGTAAGGATTAGGCTTAGTTTTAGGGTTAGGCTGAGCATGAGGTTGAGGTGAGTGTTAGGGTTAGGGTGATGGTTAGGTTTACAGTTAGGGTGAGGATTAGGATGAGGTTTAGGGTTAGGGTGAGTGTTAGGGTGAGGATGTTGGTAAGGGTAAAGGTTAGGTTTAGGCTGAGGGTGAGGGTTAAGATAAGGGTGAGGGTTAGGGTTAGGGTTAGGGTTAGGGTACGTGTTAGGGTTAGGGTTAGGGTGAGCGTGAGGGTTAGATTGAGTATTAGGGTTAGGGTTAGTTTGAGGCTTAGGGTGAGGATGAGTGTTAGGGTTAGGGTGAGGGTTAGGGTTAGAATTAGGGTTAGGGTGAGGGCTAGTGTGAGGATGAGGATTAGGGTTAGGCTTAGAGTTAGGGTGAGGGTTAGGATGAGGGTTAGGGTTAGGATTAGGGTTAGGGTGAGGGATAGGGTGAGGGTGAGGTTTAGGGTTAGGGTTAGGATTAGGGTTAGGGTGAGGGTCAGGTTTATGGTTACATTTAGGTTTAGTTGGAAAGTTAAGTCGAGTGTTAGGGTTAGGATAAGTGTTATGGTTAAGGTTAGGTTGAGGGTTAGGTTGAGGTTTAGGGTTAGGTTTAGGGTTTGGATTAGGGTTAGGGTGAGGGTGAGTGTAAGGTTTAGTGTTAGGGTTAGGCTTAGGCTTAGGCTTAGGCTGAGGGTGAGGGTGGGGGTGAGGATAAGGGTTAAGGTGATGGTTTGGGTTAGGGTTAGGGTGAGGGATAGTGTTAGGGTTAGGTTTAGAGTTAGGGTTAGTGTGAGGGTTAAGTTGAGGATTAGGGTTAGAGTGAGGGTTAGGGTGGGGGTGACCGTAAGGTTAAATGTGAGGGTTAGGCTGAGTGTGAGGGTTACGGTGAGAGTGAGGGTTAGGGTTAGGGTGAGGGTTAGGGTGAGGGTTATGTTTAGGGTGAGGGTTAGGGTTAGGGTTAGCGTTATTGTTAGCGTTAGTGTTAGGGTTAAGGTTATGGTGAGGGTGAGGGTGAGGGTTAGGTTAAGGGCTAGGATGAGGTTTAGGGATAGGGTTAGGGTTAGGGTTAGGGTCAGGGTGAGGTTTAGTGTTAGAGTTAGTGTTAGGGTGAGGCTGAAGGTGAGGGTTAGGGTTAGGATTAATGTTAGGGTTAGGCTTAAGGTGAGGGTTAGTTTGAGGGTGAGGGTTAGGGTAAGGGTTAGGAGTTGGATTAGGGTTAGTGTTAGGGTGAGTGTACGAGTTATTGTTAGGGTTAGGGTTAGGCTTAGTGTTAGGCTGAGGTTGATGGTGAGGGTTAGGGTTAGGGTGAGTGTGAGGTTTAGGGTTAGGGTTATGCTTAGGATTAGGCTGAGGGTGAGGGTGTGGTTTAAGTTTAGGGTGACGGTTAGGGTTATGGGGAGGGTTAGGATGAAGGTTCGCGTTAGGATTAGGGTTAGGGTGAGGGTGAGTGTGTGTGTTATGTTTATGTTTAGGGTTAGGCTTAGGTTTAGGCTGAGGGAGAGGTTGAGGATGAAGGCTAGGGTGAGGGTGAGGTTTAGGGTTAGGGTCAGGGTGAGGGTTAGGGTTAGGTTAAGGGTGAGAGTTAGGGTTCGGTTGAGGGTTTGGGTTCAGATTAGGGTTAGGGTGCGGGTGAGGGTGTGGGTTAGGTTTAGTGTTAGGGTGAGCTTTAGGGTTAGGATTAGGGTTCGGGTTAGGGCTATTGTGAGGGTGAGGTTTAGAGTTAGGGTTAGGGTGAGGTTTAGGGTTAGGGTTAGGGTTAGTGTTAGATTTAGGGTTAAGTTGAGGGTGAGAGTTAGGCTTAGTGTAAGGATTAGTTTTAGGGTAAGGTTTAGGGTGGGTGTGAGCATTAGGATTAGGGTTAGGCTTAGTGTTAGGCTGAGCTTGAGGTTTAGGGTTAGCTTGAGAATTAGAGTTAGGGTTAGGGTTTGGGTGAGGTTTAAGGTTAGGGTTAGGGTGAGGGTAAGGATGATGATTAGGGTTAGGATTACGGTTAGGGTGAGGGCTAGGGTGAGGCTGAGGGTTAGGGTTAGTGTTAGATTAAGGTTTAGGGTTAGGGTTAGTGTTAGGGTGAGGGTTAGGTTGAGGGTTAGGTTTACAGTGAGGGTGAGGATTAGGGTTAGTGTGAGGGTTAGGGTTAGGATTAGGGTTAGCATGAGGTTGTGTGCTAGGATTAGGGTTAGGGTTAGGGTTAGGTTTCCGGTTAGGGTTAGTGTTATTGTTAGGGGTATGGTTAGAGTTATGGTGAGGGTGATGGTGAGGGTTAGGGTTAGGATTAGGGTGAGGTGTAGTTAGGGTTAAGATTAGGGTTAGGGTGTGGGTAGGATTAGAGTTAGATTCAGGTTAGTTGGATGGTTAGGTCGAGAGTTAGGGTTAGGGTTAGTTTTAGGGTTAAGGATAGGGTGAGGGTTAGGGTGAGGTTTAGGGTTATGGTTAGGATTAGTGTTAGGATTGGGGTGAGGGTGAGTTTGAGGGTTATGGTTAGGATTAGGTTTAGCATGAGGGTGTGTACTAGGATTAGGGGTAGGGTTAGGGTTAGGTTTCGGGTTAGAGTTAGTGTTATTGTTAGTGGTATGGTTAGAGTTATGGTGAGGGTGAGGGTTAGGGTTAGGATTAGGGTGAGGTTTAGGGTTAGGGTTAGGATTAGGGTTAGGGTGTGGGTGAGGATTAGGGTTAGATTTTGGTTAGTTGGATGGTTAGGTCGAGGGTTAGGGTTAGGGTTAGTTTTAGGGTTAGGGATAGGGTGAGGGTTAGGGTGAGGTTTAGGGTTATGGTTAGGATTAGGGCTAGGATTGGGGTGAGGGTGAGTTTGAGGGTTATGGTTATGGTTAGGTTAAGGTTTAGGGTAAGGCTGAGGGTGAGGGTGGGAGTGAGGTTTATGTTTAAGGTGATGGTTAGGGTTAGGGTTAGTTTGAGTTTAGGATGAGGTTTAGGATTTGGATTAGGGTTAGGTGAAGGCTAGGGTGAGGGTGAGGTTTAGGGTTAGGGTGATGGTTAGGTTTACGTTTGGGGTGAGGGTTAGGATGAGGTTTAGGGTTAGGGTGAGGGTTAGGGTGAGGATGATGGTAAGGGTAATGGTGAGGTTTCGGCTGAGGGTGAGGGTTAAGATAAGGGTGAGTGTTAGAGTTAGGTATAGGGTTAGGGTAAAGGTTAGGGTTAGGATTAGTGTGAGGGTTAGATTGAGGATTAGGGTTAGGATTAGTCTGAGGTATATGGTGAGGATGAGGGTTAGGATTAGGGTAAGGGTGAGGGTTAGGATGAGGGTGAGGATTAGGGTTAGGGTTAGGTTTAGGGTGACTTTTAGGATTAGTGTGAGGATTAGGGTTAGTTTGACGGTTAGTGTTAGGGTTAGGGTTAGTGTTAGTGTGAGGGTAAGTGTTAGGGTGAGGGTTAGGTTTAGGGTGAGTGTTATGTTTAGGGTGAGGGTTTGGGTTAGGTTTAGGGTTAGGGTTACGGTTACGGTGAGGGTGAGCGTTAGGTTTAGGGTTACAGTGAGGTTTAGTGTTAGTGTTAGGGTAAGAGTAAGGGTTAGGATGAGGGTGAGGTTTAGGGGTACAGTTTTAGTTAGGGTGAGGGTTAGGGTTAGGGTGCAGGTTATCGTCGGGGTGACTGTAAGGGTAAAGTTGACGGTTAGGCTGATTTTGAGGGTTACGGTAAGGGTGAGGGTTAGGGTTAGGGTGAGGGTTAGTGTTAGCGTTAGGCTGAGTTTGAGGGTTAGATTGAGGATTAGTGTTAGAGTTAGTGGGAGGTTTATGGTGGGGATGAGGGTTAGGGTTAGGCTGAAGGCTAGGGTGAGGTTGAGGTTTAGGGTTAGTGTTAGGGTGAGGTTTAGGGTTAGGGTGATGTTTAGGGTTAGTGTTAGGGTTAATGTTAGGATTAGGGTTAGTGTTAGGTTGAGGGTGTTAGGGTGAGTTTTAGGGTTAGGGTGAGGGTTATGGTTAGGGTGAGGATTAGGGTTAGGATAAGTGTAAGGGTGAGGGCTAGGCTAAGGGTTAGGGTGAGGGTTAGGGTTAGGGATAGGGTGAGGTTTAGGATTAGGTTTAGGGTGAGGGTGAGTGTGAGGGTTAGGATTCGGGTTAGCATTAGGCTTAGAGTTAGGATGAGGGTTAGGGTGAGGGTTTGGGTGAGGGTGAGGCTGAGGCTGAGGATTAGGGTTAGGTTAAGGTTTAGTGTTAGTGTTAGGGTTAGTGTTAGCGTTACAGTGAGGGTTGGGGTTAGGGTTAGGTTTAGGGTTAGGTTTAGAATTAGGGACAGGGTTAGAATGAGGATTAGGTTTATGATTAGGGTTAAGGTGAGGGCTAGGGTGAAGGTGAGGATTAGGGTTAGTGTTAGGGTAAGGTTTAGGGTTAGGGTTAGGGTTAGGGTAAGGGTTAGGATGAGGGATAGGGTTATGGTGAGGGTGATGGTTAGGGTTAGGGTGAGGGTTAGGGTTAGGATTAGGGTTAGGGTGAGGTTGAGTGTTAGCTTTATGGCTAGGGTTAGGGTTAGGTTTAGGGTTAGGATTACTGTTATTGTTAGGGTTAGGGTTATAGTTATGGTGAGGGTGAGGGTGAGGGTGAGTGTTAGGGTTAGGGTGAGGTTTAGGGTTATGGTGAGGTTTAGGGTTAGGGTTAGGGTGAGGGTGAGGTTTATGGCTAGATTTAGGTTATTTGGAGGTTTAAGTCCAGAGTTAGGGTTAGGGTAAGTGTTATGGGTAAGGTTAGATTGAGGGTTAGGTTGTGGTTTAGGGTTAGGTTAGGCTTAGGGTGAGGGTAAGGTTTATGGTTTAGGGTTAGGATTAGGGTTAGGGTGAGGGTGAGTGTGAGGTTTAGGGTTAGGGTTAGGCTAAGGCTTAGGGTTAGGCTGAGGGTGAGTGTGGGGGTGAGGATTAGGGTTAGGGTGATTGTTAGGTTTAGGGTTAGGTTGAGGGTTAGTGTTAGAGTTAGGGTTAGAGTTAGGGTTAGGCTGAGGGTGAGGTTTCGGGGTAGAGTTAGGGTTAAAGTGAGGGTTAGGGTTAGAGTGAGGGTTATCGTGGAGGTGACGGTAAGGGTAAAGTTGAGGTTTAGGCTGAGGGTGAGGGTTACAGTAAGGGTGAGGGTAAGGGTTAGGGTGAGGGTTAGTGTTAGTGTTAGGGTGAGGTTGACGGTTAGATTGAGGATTAGTGTTAGGGTTAGTGTGAGGTTTATGGTGAGGATGAGAATCAGGGTTAGTGTGAAGGCTATGGTGAGGGTGAGGGTTAGGTTTAGTGTTAGGGTGAGGTTTAGGTTTAGGGTGATGTTTAGGGTTAGTGTGAGTGTTAGTGTTAAGGTTAGTGTTAGTGTTAGGTTGAGGGTAAGCGTTAATGTGAGGGTTGGAGTTAAGGTGAGGTTTATGGTTAGTGTGAGGGTTAGGGTTAGGATAAGTGTAAGGGTGAGGGCTAGGATGAGGGTTAGGGTGAGTGTTAGGGTTAGGGATAGGCTTAAGTTTAGGATTAGGTTTAGGTTGAGGGTGAGTGTGAGGGTTAGGATTAGGGTTAGAGTTAGGCTTAGAGTTAAGAGGAGGGTTAGGGTTAGGGTTTGAGTTAGGGTGACGGTGAGGCTGAGGATTAGGGTTAGGTTTAGTTTTAGGTTTAGGGTTAGTGTTAGTGTTAGGGTTAGTGTTAGTGTTACAGTGAGGGTTGGGCTTAGGTTTAGGGTTAGGGTTAGGCTTAGAGTTAGGGTGATTGTTAGGATGAGAATTAGGTTACAATTAGGGTTAGGGTGAGGGCTAGGGTGAAGGTGAGGTTTAGGGTAAGTGTTAGGCTAAGGTTTAGGGTTAGGGTTAGGGTGAGGGTGATGGTTAGGGTTAGGATTAGGGTTAGGGTTAGGATTAGGGTTAGGGTGAGGTTGAGTGTTAGCATTAGGTTTAGGGTTAGGGTTAAGGTTTGGTTTAGGGTTAGGATTACTGTTATTGTTAGGGTTAGGGTAAGAGTTATGGTGAGGGTGAGGGTGAGGGTGAGTGTTTGGGTTAGGATGAGGTTGAGGTTTAGGGTTAGGTTTAGGAGTAGTATTAGGATTAGTGTAAGTGTGAGTGTGAGGGTTAGGGTTAGGTTTAGGAATAGGCATAGGTTTTTGCTGAGGTTGAAGGTGAGGGTTAGGGTTAGGGTGAGGTTTAGGGTTAGGGATTGGGTGAGTGTGAGGGTTAGGTTTAGGGTTAGGCTGAGGAAGAAGGTGTGTGTTAAGTTTAGGGTTAGTGTTAGGGTGAGGTTTAGGTTTTGGGTTAGGGTTAGAGTTAGGGTTAGGGTGAGGTTGAGGTTTAGGGTTAGAGTTAGGGTTAGCGTGAGGTTTAGGTTGAGGGTTAGGGTAAGGGTTAGTTTTAGGGTTGGGGTTGGGGTCAGAGTTAGGGGGAGTGTTAGGGTTAGACTTAGGTTTAGGGACAGGATTATGGTTAGAGTTAGCGTGAGTGTGTGTGTGGGAGGTTTAGGTTTAGGGTTAGGATGAGGGTTAGGCTAAGGGTGAGGTTGAGGGTGAGGGTTAGGGTTAGGGGGAGTGTTAGTGTGAGGGTTAGGTTTAGGGTAAGGGCTAGGTTGAGTGTGAGGGTGAAGTTTAATGTTAGGCTTAGGGTTAGAGTTAGGGTGAGGGTGAGGTTTAGGGTTAGTGTTAGGGTTAGGGGGAGGGTTAGCGTTAGGGTTATTGTTAGGTTTAGGGTTTGGTTTAGGGTGAGGGTTAGGGTGAGGGTGAGGGTTAGGATTAGGATTAGGGTTAGGGTTAGGCTGAGGTTGAGGATGAGGGTGAGGGTTAGGGTTAGGGTGAAGGCTAGGGTGAGGGTGAGGGTTAGGGTGAGGGTTAGGGTTAGGGTGACGTTTAGGGTTAGTGTGAGAGTTAGTGTTAGGGTTAGGCTTAGTGATAGTGTGAGGGTAAGTGTTAGGGTGAGGGTTAGGGTTAGGGTTAGGTTTATGGTTATGGTGAGGGTAAGGGTTAGGATAAGTGTAAGGTTGAGGGCTAGCCTGAGGGTTAGGGTGAGGTTTAGGGTTACTTATAGGGTTAGGTTTAGGATTATCGTTAGGGTTAGAATGAGTGTGAGGGTTAGGATTAGGGTTAGGGTTAATCTTACCGTTAGGATGTGGGTTAGGGTTAGGGTTTCTATTAGGGTGAGGGTGAGGCTGAGGATTAGGATTAGGTTTAGTGTTAAATTTAAGGTTAGGTTTAGGGTTAGGGTTAGTGTTAGGGTTAGTGTTAGGGTTACAGTGAGGGTTGGGGTTAGTATTAGGGTTAGGCTTAGAGTTAGGGTGAGGGTTAGGATAAGGATTAGGTTTACAACTAGGGTTTTGGGTGAGGGCTATGGTGAAGTTGAGGATTAGGGTTAGTGTTAGGGTAAGGTTTAGCTTTAGGGTTAGGTTTAGGGTGAGGGTTAGGATGTGGGTTAGTGTTACAGTGAGAGTTAGGGTAAGGGTTAGGGTTAGGGTGAGGTTGAGTGTTAGCATTAGGTTTAGGTTAGGTTTAGGTTTAGGATTACTGTTATTGTTAGGGTTAGGGTTAGAGTTATGGTGAGGGTGAGGGTGAGGGTGAGGGTGAGTGTTGGGATTAGGGTGAGGATTAGGGTTAGGGTTAGGATTAGCGTTAGGTTGAGCTTGAGGTTTAGGGTTAGATTTAGGTTTAGTTGGAGGGTTACGTCGATGGTTAGGGTTAGGTTAAGTCTTAGGGTTAAAGTTAGGTGAGGGTTAGGTTGAGGTTTAGGGTTAGGTTTAGGGTTAGGATTAGGTTAGGATGAGGGTGAGTGTGAGGTTTAGGTTTAGGTTTAGGCTTAGGCTTAGGGTTAGGCTGAGGGTGACGGTGGGGGTGAGGATTAGGGTTAGAGTGATGGTTACAGTTAGGGTTAGGGTTAGGGTTAGTATTAGGCTCAGGGTTAGAGTTAGGGTTAGGGTGAGGGTGAGGTTTAGTGGTAGAGTTAGGGGTAGGGGGAGGGTTAGGGTTAGAGTGAGGGTTATGGTGTGGGTGACAGTATCGGTAAAGGTGAGGGTTAAGCTGAGGTTGAGGGTTACGGGAAAGGTGACGTTTAGGGTTAGGGTGAGGGTTAGGGTTAAGGATAGGGTGAGGGTGATGGTTAGATTGAGGATTAGTGTTAGGGTTAGTGTGAAGTTTAGGGTGAGGATGAGGATTAGGGTTAGGGCGAGGTCTAGCGAGACGGTGAGGTTTAGGGTTAGTGTTAGGATGAAGTTTATGGTTAGGGTAATGTTTAGGGTTAGTGTGAGGTTTAGTGTTAGGGTTAGGGTTAGTATTAGGGTGAGGGTAAGCGTTATGGTGATGGTTAGGGTTAGGGTGAGGGTTAGGGTTAGGGTTAGGGTTATTGTTAGTGTTAGGTTTAGGGTTAAAGTTATGGTGAGGGTGAGGGTTAGGGATAGGGATAGGATGAGGTTTAGGGATAGGGTTAGGTTTAGGGTTAGGGTCAGGGTGAGGTTTAGCGTTAGAGTTAGGGTTAGGTTGAGGCTGAGGGTGAGAGTTCGTGTTAGAATTATTGTTAGGGTCAGGCTTAAGGTGAGGTTTAGGGTTAGGGTTAGTGTTAGGGTGAGGGCTAGGGTGAGGATGAGGTTTAGGTTTAGGTTCAGGGTGAGGTTTAGTGGTATAGTTAGTGTTAGGGTGAGGCTGAAGGCGAGGGCTAGGGTTAGGATTAATGTTAGGCTTAGCCTTAAGTTGAGGTTTAGGTTCAGGGTGAGGTTTAGGATTAGGGTTAGTAGTAGGATTAGGGTTAGGGATAGGGTTAGGGTTAGGCTGAGGTTGAGGGTGAGGATTAGGGTTAGGGTAGGGTTTAGGGTTAGGTTTAGGGTGAGTGTGAGGGTTAGGGTTAGGGTTAGGCTTAGGTTTATGCTGGGGGTGAGGGTGTTGGTTAGTGTTAGGGTTAGGGTTAGGGTTATGGGGAGGGTTAGGATGAGGGTTAGGGTTAGGGTGAGGTTTAGGGTGAGGGTGAGTGTGTGTGTTAGGGTTAGGTTTAGGGTTAGGCTTAGGGTTAGGCTGAGGGTGAGGTTAGTGTTAGGGTTAGGCTTAGGCTTAGGCTTAGGGTAATGCTGAGAGTGAGGGTGAGGCTGAGGGTTAGTGTTAAGCTGAGAGTTAGGGTAAGGGTTAGGGGGATGGTAAGGAAAATGGATAGGGTTAGGATTAGGGTTGGGTGGGGCTAGGGTGAGAATGAGTTTTAGGGGTAGGGTTAGCTTGAGGGTTAGGATTATTTTAAAGGTGAGAGTTAGTGTTCGGGTTAAGTTTAGGGTTAGGTTGAGGGTTAAGGTAAGGTTTACAGTGAGGGTGAGGGTTAGGGTTAGACTGAGGGTGAGGGTTCGGATTAGGGTTAGGGTGAGCGTGAGGGTTATGGTTAGTGTTAGGGTGAGGGTTAGGATGAGGGTTAGGATTAGGATTAGTGTTAGGGTGAGGGCTAGGGTGAGGGTGAGGTTTAGGGTTAGGGTTAGAGTTAGGGTGAGGTTTAGGTTTAGAGGTAGGGTTACTGTTAGGTGAGGGTGACGTTTAAGGTTAGAGTTAGGGGTAGGATGAGGCTGAGGTTGAGCGTTAGGGTTAGGGTTAGTGTTAGATTTAGGGTTAATGTGAGGGTTAGGTTCAGGGTGAGGGTTAGGCTTAGGGTTAGGATTAGGTTTAGGGTAAGGGTTAGGGTGAGTGTGAGCATTACTGCTAGGGTTAGGGTTTGGCTTAGGGTTAGGCTGAGGGTGAGGGTGAGGGTTAGGGTTTGGTTATGTTTATGGTTAGGGTGAGGGTTAGGGTTAGGGTTAAGGTGAGCATGAGGTTTATGGTTACTTTGAGGATTACCTTTAGGGTTAGGGCTAGGTTGAGGGTTAATTTTAGGGTGATGATGAGGGTAAGGATGAGGATTAGGGTTAGGATTAGTGTTAGGGTGAGGGCTAGGGTGAGGGTGAGGGTGAGGGTTAGGGTTAGTGTTAGATTAAGGTTTAGGGTTAGGGTTCGGGTGAGGGTAAGTTTGAGGGTTAGGGTTCCGGTCAGGGTGATGATTAGGGTTAGGGTGAGGGTTAGGTTTAGGATTAGGTTTAGCCTGAGGATGAGTGTTAGGATTAGTGTTAGGGTTAGGGTTAGGGTTAGGTTTAGGGTTAGGATTAGTGTTATTGTTAGCGTTAGGGTTAGAGTTATGGTGATGGTGAGGGTGAGAGTAAGGGTTAGGTTTAGGGTGAGGTTTAGGGTTAGGGTTAGGATTAGGGTTAGAGTGAGGGTGAGGGTTAGGGTTAGGTTGAGTGTTAGGTTTAGGGTTAGGCTGAGAGTTTGGGTTCGGTTATGTTTAGGGTTAGGGTGAGGGTTAGAGTTAGGGTTATGGTGACCATGAGGTTTAGGGTTATGTTGAGGATTAGGCTTAGGGTTAGGGCTAGGGTGAGGGTTAAGGTTAGGGTGAGGGTAAGGATGAGGATTAGGGTTAGGATTACGGTTATGGTGAGGGCTAGGGTGAGGGTGAGGGTTAGGGTTAGTGTTAGAATAAGGTTTTGGTTTAGGGTTAGGTTTGGGGTGTGGGTTAGTTTGAGGTTTAGGGTTACGGTCAGGGTGATGATTAGGGTTAGGGTGAGGGTTTGGTTTAGGATTAAGGTTAGTGTAAGTGTGAGTATTAGGATTAGGGTTAGGGTTAGGGTTAGGGTTACTGTGAGCATGAGGTTTAGGGTTACATTGAGTATTAGGTTAGGTTTAGGGCTAGGGTGAGGGTTAAGGTTAGGGTTAGGGTGAGGGTAAGGTTGAGGATTAGGGTTAGGATTAGGGTTAGGGTGAGGGCTAGGGTGAGGTTCAGGTTTAGGGTTAGTGTTAGATTAAGGTTTAGGGTTAGGGTTAGAGTTAGGGTGAGGGTTAGTTGGAGGGTTATGGTTATGGTCTGGGTAATGATTAGGGTTAGGTTGAGGGTTTGGTTTAGGATTAGGGTTAGCTTGAGGGTGAGTGTTAGGATTAGGGTTAGGGTTAGTGTTAGGGTATGGATTGGGGTTAGGGTGAGGGTGAGGGTTAGGGTTAGGGTGAGTGTTAGTGTTAGGGTTAGGGTGAGAGTTAGAGTTCGGTTATGTTTAGGGTTAGGGTGAGGGTTAGGGTTAGGGTTACAGTGAGCATGAGGTTTAGGGTTATGTTGAGGATTAGACTTAGGGTTAGGGCTAGGGTGAGGGTTAAGGTTACTGTTAGGGTGAGGGTAAGGATGAGGATTAGGTTTAGGATTAGGGTTAGGGTGAGGGCTAGGCTGAGGGTCAGGGTTAGGGTTAGTTTTAGATTAAGGTTTAGGGTTATGGTTTGGGTTAGGGTGAGGATTAGGTTGAGGGTTAGGGTTATAGTGAGGGTGAGGATTAGGGTTAGGATGAGGGTTAGGGTTAGGATTAGGGTTAGTTTGAGGGTGAGTGTTAGCATTAGGGTTAGGGATAGGGTTAGGTTTAGGGTTAGGATTAGGGTTAGCATGAGAGGGAGTGTTAGGATTACAGTTAAGGTTAGGATTAGGATTAGGATTAGTGTTATTGTTAGGTTTAGGTTTTGAGTTATGGTGAGGGGAAGAGTGAGGGTGAGGTTTAGGGTTAGGTTTAGGGTGAGGTTTAGGGTTAGGGTTAGGATTAGAGTTAGGGTGAGGGTGAGGATGAGGGTTATTGTTAGGGTGAGGGTTAGGGTTAGGGTTAGGGGCAGGGTTAGGATGAGGGTTAGGGTAAGGATTAGGATTAGGGTGATGGCTAGTGTGAGGGTGAGGTTTAGGGTTAGGGTTAGGGTTAGGGTGAGGGTGAGGTTTAGGGTTAGAATTAGGGTTAAGCTGAGGCTGAGGATGAGGGTTAGGTTTAGGTTTAGGATTAGGATTAGGGTAAGGGTTAGGGTGAGTGTGAGGTTAGGTTTAGGATTAGGGTTAGGCTTAGGGTTACACTGAGGATGAGGGTGAGGGTGAGGTTTAGGGTTAGGATTAGGGTTATGGTGAGGTGAGTGTGTGTGTTAGAGTTAGGTTTAGGGTTAGGCTTAGGGTTAGGCTGATGTTGAGGTTGAGGGTAAGGGTTAGGGCTAGGGTGAGGGTTATGGTAAGGGTTGGGGGAGGGTTAGGATGAGGTTTAGTGTTAGGATTAAGGTTATGGTGAGGGCTAGAGTGAGGGTGAGGTTTAGGTTTAGGGTCAGGGTGAGGTTTAGTGTTAGAATTAGTGTTAGGGTGAGGCTAACGGTGAGGGTTAGGGTTAGGATTAATGTTAGGGTTATGCTTAAGCTGAGGTTTAGGTTGAGGGTTAGGATTAGGGTTAGGAGTAGGGAAAGGCTTAGGGTTAGGCTGAGGTTGAGGGTGAGGGTTAGGGTTAGAGTGAGGTTTAGGGTTAGGGTTAGGGTAAGTGTGAGGGTTAGGGTTAGGCTTAAGCTTAGGATTATGCTGAGGGTGAGGGTGAGGTTTAGTGTTAGGATTAGTGTTAGTTTTATGGGGAGGGTTAGTATGAGGGTTAGGTTTAGGTTGAGGGTGAATGTGATTATGCTTAGGGTTAGGCTGAAGGTGAGCTTGAGGCTGAGGTTTAGTTTTAGGGTGAGGGTTAGGATAAGGTTTAGGGGGAGGGTTAGGAAAAGGGATAGGGTTAGGATTAGGGTTGGGTGAGGCTAGGGTGAGAATGAGGTTTAGGGTTAGGGTTAGCTTGAGGTTTAGGATTATGGTATGTGTGAGAGTTAGTGTTCGGGTTAAGTTTAGGGTTAGGTTGAGGGTTAAGGTAAGGGTTACGGTGAGTGTGGGGGTTAAGGTTAGGTTGAGGGTGAGGGTTCGGATTAGGGTTAGGGTGATCGTGAGGGTTATGGTTAGAGTTAGGGTGAGGGTTAGGATGAGGGTTAGGGTTAGGTTTAGTGTTAGGGTGAGGGCTAGGGTGAGGGTGCGTTTTAGGGTTAGGTTTAGGGTTAGGGTGAGGTTTAGGGTTAGTGTTAGATTTAGGGTTAGGCTGAGGGTTAAGTTGAGGGTAAGGGTTAGGGTAAGTTTAGGATTAAGGTTAGGGTAAGGGTTAGGGTGAGTGTGAGCATTAGCGCTAGGGTTAGGGTTTCGCTTAGGATTAGGCTGAGGGTGATGGTGAGGATGAGAGTTAGGGTTAGTGTTAGATTAAGGTTTAGGGTTAGGGTTAGGGTTAGGGTGAGAGTCAGTGTACAGAAATGTTTTGGGTTAGGGTGAGTGTTAGGGTTAGGGTTAAGGTGAGCATGAGGTTTAGGGTTACGTTGAGGATTAGGCTTAGGGTTAGGGCTAGGGTGAGGGTTAAGTTTAGGTTAGGGTGAGGGTAAGGATGAGGACTAGGGTTAGGATTAGGTTTAGGGTGTGGCCTAGGGTGAGGGTGAGGGTTAGGGTTAGTGTTAGATTAAGGTTTAGGGTTAGAGGTATTGGGTGAGTGTTAGGTTGAGGGTAGGTTTACAGTAAGGGTGAGGATTCGGGTTAGGGTGAGGGTTAGGGTTAGGATTAGGGTTAGCATGAGGGTGAGTGTTAGGATTACAGTTAGGGTTAGGGTTCGGGTTAGGTTTATGGTTAGGATTAGTGTTATTGTTAGGGTTAGGGTTAGAGTAATTGGAAGGGTGAGAGTGAGGTTGAGGGTTAGGTGAAGTTTACGGTTTGGGTTAGGATTAGGGTTAGTGTGAGGGTGAGGTTTAGGGTTAGATTTAGGGTTAGTTGGAGGGTTAGGTCGAGGTTTAGGGTTAGGGTTAGTTTTAGGGTTAAGGTTAGGGTGAGGGTTAGGTTGAGGTTTAGGGTTATGGTTAGGGTTAGGGTTAGGATCAGGATGAGGGTGAGGGTGAGTGTGAGGGTTAAGATTAGGGTTAGCCTTAGGCTTAGGGTTAGGCTGAGGGGGGGGTGAAGATTAAGTTTAGGGTGATGGTTAGGTTTGGGGATAGGGTGAGTGTTAGGATGAGGGTTAGGATTAGGATTAAGGTTAGGGTGAGGGCTAGGGGGAGGGTGAGGGTTAGGGTAAGGATTAAGCTTAGGCTTAGGTTTATGCTGAGCGAGTGGTTGAGGGTGAGAGTTAGGGTGAGGTTGATGGTTAGGTTTACGGTTATGGTGAAGGTTAGGATGAGGTTTAGGGTTAGGGTGAAGGTTAGGGTGAGGATGATGGTAAGGATAAGGTGAGGTTTAGTCTGAGGGTGAGGGTTAAGATAAGGGTGAGGGTTAGGTTTTAGTTTAGGGTTATGGTAGGGGTTAGGGTTAGGGTTAGGTTGAGGGTTAGATTGAGGATTAGGGTTAGGGTTAGTGTGAGGCTAGGGTGAGGGTGAGGTTTACAGTTTGGTTTAGGGTGAGGTTTAGGGTTAGGATTAGGTTTAGGGTTGGGGTGAGGGTGAGGTTTAGGGTTAGAGTTAGGTTTAGGGGGATGGTTAGGGTGAGGTTTATGGTTATTGTTATTTTTAGGTTTATGGGATGGTGAGGGTTAGGTTGAGGTTTAGGGAGAGGGTTAGGTTTAGTATTAGGGTTAGGGTGAGGGTGAGGGTGACCGTTAGGGTGAGGGCTAGGCTTAGGCTTAGGCTTAGGCTGAGGGTGAGGGTGGGGGTGAGAATTAGGGTTAGGGTGATGGTTTGGGTTAGGGTTAGTGATATTTTAGGGTTAGGGTTAGAGTTTCGGTGAGGGTGAGGGTGCAGGTGAGGGTTAGGGTTCGGATTAGGGTGTGGTTTACGGTTAGGGTTAGTGTTAGTGTTAGGGTGAGGTTTAGGGTTAGATACAGGGTTAGGGTAAGGGTTAGGGTTAGGGTTAGGGATAGGGTTAGTGTTAGAATTATGGTGAGAGTGAGGGTTAGGTTGAGGTTTAGGGTTAGGTTTATGGTGAGGGTTAGTGTGAGGGTTAGTGTTAAGGTTAGGGTTATTGTTAGGGTGAGGGTAAGTTTTAGGGTGAGAGTTTGGTTTAGGGTGAGGGTTACGGTTATGGTGAGTGTTAGGATTAGCGTTAGGGTTATTTTTAGGGTTAGGTGTAGGGTTTTGGTTACAGTGAGGGTGAGTTATAGGGTTAGTGTTACGGTGAGGTTTAGGGTTTGGGTTAGGGTTAGAATGAGGGTTAGGATGAAGGTGAGGTTTGCTGTTAGAGTTAGGGTGATGGTGAGGGTTAAGGTTAGGATTTGGGTTAGGGTGAGGGTGAGTGTGTGTGTTAGGGTTAGGTTTAGTTTTCGGCTAAGTGTTAAGCAAAGGGTGAGGTTGAGGGTGAAGTTTAGGGTTAGGATTAGGGTTAGTGTGAGAGTGAGCGCGACGGTTTGGTTTAGTGTTAGGGTGAGGGTTAGGGTGTGTGTTAGGATTAGAGGTAGGGTTATGGTGAACGATAGGGTTAGGGTTAGGTTGAGGGTTTGGGTTAGGGTAAGATTTAGGGTTCGGTTAAGTTCAGGGTTAGGGTGAGGGTTTGGGTTAGGGTTATGGTGAGCATTAGGGTTAGGGTTAGGTTGAGGGTTTGAGTTAGGTTAAGGATGAGGGTTAGTTTTAGGGTTAGGGTGAGGGTTAGGATGAGGACTAGGGTTACGGTTAGTGTTAGGGTGAGGGATAGGGATAGGGTGAAAACTAGGGTTTGTGTTAGGTTAAGGTTGAGGTTAAGGGATAGGCTTAAGGTGAGGGTTATTATGAGGGTTAGGGTTACGGTGAGGGTGAGGGTTAGGGTTAAGGTGAGTGTTAGGGTTAGGATTAGGGTTAGGGTTAGGGTGAGGGTGAGGTTTACGGTTAGATTTAGGGTTAGGGTGGAGCTGAGGGTGAGTGTTAGGGTTCCAGTTAGTGTTAGGTTTAGGATTAGTGAAATGGTCAGGGTTAGAGTGAAGGTAAGTGTAAGGGTTAGGGTTAGGGTGAGGATTAGGGTTAAGGTTAGGGGGAGGGTTAGGATGAGGGTTAGTATTAAGATTAGGGTTAGGGTGAGGCTAGGTTGAGGGTGAGGTTTAGGGTTAAGGTTAGGGTGAGCTTTAGGGTTAGGATTAGTGTTAGGGTTAGGGTAAGGGTTAGGGTGAGTGTGAGAGTTAGGGTTAGGGTTAGGGTTAGGATCAAGCTGAGCTTGAGCTTTAGGGTTACGTTAAGGATTAGGGTTAGGGTTAGGGCTAGGGTGAAGGTTAAGTTTAGGGTTAGGGTGAGGGTAAGGATGAGGATTAGGGTTAGGATTAGGGTTATGGTGAGGGCTAGCATGAGGTTGAGGGTTAGGGTTAGTGTTAGATTAAGGTTTAGGTTTAGGGTTAGGGTTAGGGTGAGGGTTAGGTTGAGGGTTAGGGTTACGGTGAGGGTGATGATTAGGGTTAGGGTGAGGGTTTGGTTTAGGATTAGGGTTAGCATGAGGGTGAGTGTTAGCATTAGCATTAGGGTTAGGGTTAGGGTTAGGTTTCGGGTTAGGATTAGTGTTATTGTTAGGGTTAGGGTTAGAGTTATGGTGAGGGTGAGTGTGAGGGTGAGGTTTACGGTTAGGGTGAGGTTTAGTTTGAGGGTTAAGATTAGAGTTAGTTTCAGGGTGAGGGTTAGGTTTATGGTGAGGGTTAGGGTAAGGGTTAGGGTGAGAGTTAGTGTTCGATTATGTTTAGGGATAGGGTGAGGTTTAGGGTTAAGGTTACGTTGAACATGAGTTTTAGGGTTACGTTGAGGATTAGGGTTAGAATTAGGGCTAGGGTGAGGGTTTAGTTTAGGGTTAGGGTGAGGGTAAGGATGAGGATTAGGGTTAGGGTTAGAGTTAGATTAAGGTTTAGGGTTAGGGTTGCGGTTAGGGTGAGGGTTAGGTTGAGTGTTAGGGTTTCGGTGAGAGTGAGGATTATGGATAGTGTGAGGGTTAGGGTTAGGATTAGGGTTAGCATGAGAGTGAGTGTTTGGATTAGGGTTAGGGTTTGGGTTAGGTTTAGGGTTAGGATTATTGTTATTGTTAGGGTTAGGGTTAGAGTTGTGGTGAGGGTGAGGGTGAGGGTTAGGCTTACGGATAGGGTTAGGGGGAGGTTTAGGATTAGGTTTAGGATTAGGGTTAGGGTGAGGGTGAGGTTTAGGGTTAGATTTAGGGTTATAGGAGGGTTAGGTCGAGGGTTAAGTTTAGGGTTAGTTTTAGGGTTAAGGTTAGGGAGAAGGTTAGGTTGAGGTTTAGGGTTATGGTTAAGGTTAGGGTTAGGATTAGGATGAGGGTGAAGGTGAGTGTGAGGGTTAGGGTTAGGGTTAGTCTTAGGCTTAAGGTTAGGCTGAGTGTGAGGGTGGAGGTGAAGATTAGGTTTAGGGTGATGTTTAGTATTAGGGCTAGGATGAGGTTTAAGATGAGGGTTTGGATTACTATTATGGTTAGGGTGAGGTCTAGGGTTAGGGTGAGGGTTAGGGTAAGGTTTAGGCTTAGGCTTAGGGTTAGGCTGAGCATGAGGTTGAGGGTGAGGTTTAGGGTTAGGGTGATGGTTAGGTTTACGGTTAGGGTGAGGGTTGGGATGAAGTTTAGGGTTAGGGTGAGAGTTAGGGTGAGGATGATGGTTAGGGTAAGGGTGATGTTTACGTTGAGGTTGAGTGTTAATGTGAGGGTGAGGGTTAGGGTAAAGTTTAGGGTTAGGGGTAGGTTTAAGGTTAGGGTTAGGGTGAGGGTTAGGGTTAGGATTAGGGTTAGGGTGAGGTTGAGTGTTAGCATTAGGGTTAGGGTTAGGGTTAGGGTTAGGATTAGTGTTCTTGTTAGGGTTAGGGTTAGAGTTATGGTGACGGTGAGGGTTAGGGTTAGTGTTAGGGTTAAGGTTAGGGTGAGGATTAGGTTGAGGTTTAGGGTTAGGTTTAGGTTTAGCGTTAGGATTAGGGTTAGGGTGAGGGTGAGTGTGAGTTTTAGGGTTAGGGTTAGGCTGAGGGTGAGGGTGGGGGTGAGGATTAGGGTTAGGGTGATGTTTAGGGTTAGGGTTATAGTGAAGGATAATGTTAGGGTTAGGGTTACAGTTAGGATTAGGGTGACGATGAGGTTTAGGGGTAGAGTTAGGGTTAGGGTGAGCGTTAGCATTAGAGTGAGGGTTAGGGTGGCGTTGACGGTAAGGATAAAGATGAGGGTTAGGCTGAAGTTGAGGGTTAGAGTAAGGGTGAGGGTTAGGGTTAGGGTGAGGGTTAGGGTGAGGGTTCAGGTGATGGTGAGGGTTAGATTGAGGATTAGTGTTAAGGTTAGTGTGAAGTTTAGGGTGAGGATAAGGGTTAGGGTTAGGGTGAGGGCTTGGAGAGGGTCAGGTTTAGGGTTAGTGTTAGGGTGAAGTTTAGGGTTAGGATGATGGTTAGTGTTAGTGTGAGGGTTAGTGTTAGGGTTAGGGTTAGTGTTAGGGTGAGGGTAAGTGTTAGGGTGAGGGTTAGGGTTAGGGTGAGTTTTATGGTTAGGGTGAGGGTTACAGTTAGGGTTAGGATTATTGTTATCTTTAGGGTTAGGGTTTCGGTTATGGTGAGCATGAAGATTACATTTAGGGCAAGGATGAGTTTTAGGGATAGGGTTATGGTTAGGGTTAGGGTCAGGTTGAGGTTTAGTGTTAGAGTTACAGTTTGGGTGAGGCTGAGGGTGAGGGTTAGGGTTAGGATTAATGTTAGGGATAGGCTTAAGGTGAGGGTTAAGTTGAGGGTGAGGGTTAGAGTTAGGGTTAGGAGTAGGATTTGGGTTACGGTTAGGGTGAGTGTGAAGGTTAGGGTTAGGGTTAGGGATAGGCTTAGGGTTAGGCTGAGGTTGAGTGTAAGGTTTAGGGTTAGGGTTAGGGTTAGGATGAGTGTGAGGGTTATTGTTAGGATTAGGGTTAGGGTGAGGGTGAGTGTGTGTGTTAGTTTTAGGGTTAGGGTTAGGGTTAGGTTTAGGCTGAGTGTGAGGTTTAGTGTTAAGGTGAGGTTTAGGGTTAGGTTTAGGTTGAGGTTTGAGGTTTGGTTTAGGGTTACAGTTAGGTTTATGGTGAGGGTGAGGTTTAGGGTTAGGCTGAGGGTGAGGGTGGGTTTGAAGATTAGAGTTAGGTTTAGGATTAGGCTTAGGGTTAGGGATATTGTTAGTGTTATGTTTAGGGTTAAGTTTGTGGTGAGGGTGAGGCTGAGGGTGCAGGTGAGGGTGAGGGTTAGGGTTAGAGTTAGGGTGAGGTTTAGGGTGAGGGAGATGTTTAGGGTTAGAGTTAGGGTTAGGGTGATGGTTAGGTTGAGGTTTATGGTTAGTGTTAGTGTTAGAGGTAGGGTTAGCGTGAGAGTTAGGGGGAGGTTTAGGGTTAGGGTTAGGGTGAAGGATAGGATTAGGGTTAGGGTGCAGGTGAGTGTGTGTTTTAGGGTCAGGTTTAGGGTTAGGCTTAGGGTTAGGCTGATGGTGAGGTTGAGGGTGAGGGTTAGGGTTCGGTTTGGGGTGAGGGTTAGGGTTAGGGTTAGGGGTAGGTTGAGGGTTAGGATGAGGTTTATGGTTAGGATTTGGATAAGGCTGAGGGCTAGGCTGAGGGTTAGGTTGAGGGTTAGGGTTAGAGATAGGGTTAGGTTTAGGATTAAGGTTAAGGTGAGGTTGAGTGTGAGGGTTAGTGTTAAGGTTAGGGTTAGGCTTATAGTTAGTGTGAGGGTTAGGGTTAGGTTTTGGTTTAGCGTGAGGGTGAGGCTGAGGAATAGGTTTAGGGTTAGGATTAGGGTTAGGGTTAGGGTTAGGGTTAGGGTTAGGGTTAGTTTTAGGGTTATGTTGAGGGTTAGGAATAGGATTAGGGTTAGGGTTAGACTTAGGGTTAGGCTGAGGGTGAGGGTGGGTGTGATGATTAGAGTTAGGGTTAGGTTTAGGATTAGGGTTACGGTTATTGTTAGTGTTATGGTTAGGGTTAAGTTTGTGGTGAGGGTGAGGCTGAGGGTGAGGGTTATGTTTATGGATAGGGGTAGGGTTACGGTTAGTGTTAGGGTTATTATTATTGTTAGGGTTAGAGTTAGATTTACGGTGAGGGTGAGGATGCGGGTGAGGGTTAGGTTTAGGGTTAGGGTGGGGTTTATGGTTAGGGTTAGGATTAGGGTTCAGGTGAGGTTGATGTTTAGGGTTAGATTTAGGGTTAGTGTTAGTGTGAGGGTTAGTGTTAGCGTTAGGGTTAGTGTTACAGTGAGGGTAAGACTTAGGGTGAGGGTTTGGGTTAAGGTGACGTTTATGTTTAGGGTGAGTTTTAGCATTAGGGTTAGGGTTGTTGTTAGGTTTCGGTTTAAGGTTACTGTTATGGTGCAGGTGAGGGTGAGGCTTAGGGTTAGGGTTAGGGTGAGGTTTAGGGTGAGGGTGAGGTTTAGGGTTAGAGTTAGGGTTAGGGTAAGGGTTAGGTTGAGGGTTAGGGTTAGGGTTAGGGTTAGGGTGAGATTAGGGCTAGGTTTAGGGTTAGGGTTAGGGTGAGGGTTAGGATTAGGGTTAGCATGCGGGTGAGTGTGTGTGTTAGGGTTAGGTTTAGGGTTAGGCTTAGGATTAGTCTGAAGGTGAGGTTGAGGGTGAGGGTTAGGATTAGGGTTAGGGTGAAGGTGAGGTTGAGTGTTAGGATTAGGGTTAGGGTGAGGGTTAGGATGAGGCTTAGTGTTAGGATTAGGGTTAGGGTGAGGGCTAGGTTGAGGTTTAGGATTAGGTTAAGGTTTAGGCTTAGGCTTAGGGTTAGGCTGAGCGTTTGGTAGAGGTTGAGGGTTAGGGTTATGGTGATGATTAGGTTTATGGTAAGGGTGAGGGTTAGGATGAGGTGTAGGTTAGGGGGAGGTTTAGGGTGAGGATGCTGGTAAGGGTAAAGGTGAGGTTTAGGCTGAGGGTGAGGGTTAAGATAATGGTGAGTGTTAGGGTTAGGTTTACGGTTAGGGTGAGGGTTAGGATTAGGCTTAGGGTGAGGGTTAAATTGAGGTTTAGGGTTAGGGTTAGTGTAAGGTTTAGGGTGAGGATGAGGTTTAGGGTTAGGGTTAGGATTATTTTTAGGTTTAGGGTGAGGGTGGGGTTTTCTGTTGGAAAGAGGTTTAGGGTGAGGGTTAGGGTGAAGGTTAAGGTTAGGGTAAGGGTTATCATGGGGGTGATGGTAAGGGTAAACTTGAGGGTTAGGCTGAGGGTGAGGGTTACAGTGGGATGAGGGTTAGGGTTAGGGTGAGGGTTAGGGTTAGGGGAAGGGTGTGGGTTAAGGTTAGATTGAGAATTAGAGTTAGGGTTAGTGTGAGGTTTAGGGTGAGGATGAGGGTTACTGTTAGGGTGATGGCTAGGGTGAGATGAGGGTTAGGTTTAGCTTTAGGGTGAGGTTTCGGTTAGGGTGATGATTAGGGTTAGTTTGAGGGTTAGTGTTAGGCTTAGGGTTAGTGTTACGGTGAGAGTAAGTGTTAGGGTGAGTGTTATGTTTAGGGTGAGTGTTATGGTTAGGTTGAGGGTTAGGGTTAGGGTTAGGGTTATTGTTAGGTTTAGGGTTACAGTTATAGTGAGGGTGAGGGTTAGGGTTAGGGTTAGGATGAGGTTTAGGTTTAGGGTTAGGGTTAGAGTTAGGGTTAGGGTGAGAGTGAGGTTTATGTTTAGAGTTAGGGTTAATGTTAGGGTTAGGGTTATGGTGATTGTTTGGGTTAGAGTTTGGCTTAGGCTTAGGTTTATGCCAAGCATGAGGGTGAGGGTTAGGCTTATGGTTAGGGTTCGGTTTAGGTTTCGGTTTAGGGTGAGTGTTTGGATGAGGTTTAGGGTTAGGATTTGTGTTAGGGTGAGGGTTAGGGTGAGGGTTAGGTTTAGGGAGACGGATAGGTTTAGGAGGGTTAGGGTTAGGCTTAGAATGAGTGTGAAGGTCAGGGTTAGGGTTAGGCTTAGGTTTAGGGTGAGGGTTAGGGTTAGGGGTTTGGTTAGGGTGAGGGTGAGGCTGAGGATTAGGGTTAGGTTTAGGGTTAGGTTTTGGGTTAGGTTTAGGGTTAGGGATTGGGTTACAATTAGGTTTTGCGCTAGGTTTAGGGTTAGGCTTAGGGTTAGGCTGAAGGTGAGGTTGGGGTTCAGGTTTAGAGTTAGGGTTAGGATTACGATTATTGTTAGTGTTATGGTTAGGGTTAAGTTTGCAGTGAGGGTGAGGCTGAGGCTGAGGGTTATGGTTATGGTTATGGTTAGGGTTAGTGTTATTTTTAGGGTTAGGGTTAGAGTTATGGTGAGATTGAGGGTGAGGGTGAGGGTTGGAGTTAGGGTGAGGTTTAGGGTGAGGTTTAGGGTTAGGGTTAGGTTGAGGGTGAGTTTTAGGGTTAGAGTTAGTGTTATGTGGAGCGTCAGGCTGAGGTTTATGGTTAGGGTTAGTGTTAAGGGCAGGGTGAGGTATAGGTTGAAGTTTAGGGATAGGGTTAGGTTTAGTATTAGGTTTAGGGTGAGGGTGAGGGTGAGTGTGAGGATTAGGGTGAGGTTTAGGCTTAGGCTTAGGTTTAGGCTGAGGGTGAGGGTGGGGGTGAGGATTAGGGTTTGGGTGATGGTTCGGTTAGGGTTAGTGTTATTGTTAGGGTTAGGGTTAGAGTTACGGTGAGGGTGAGGTTGCGGGTGAGGGTTAGGCTTAGGGTAAAGGTGGGGTTTAGGGTTAGGGTTAGGGTTAGTGTGAGGGTAAGGTTTAGGTTTAGATTTAGGGTTAGGGGAAGGTTAGGGTTAGGGTTAGGCATAGGGTTAGTATTCGGGTTAGGGTGAGGGTGAGGGTTAGGTTGAGGTTTAGGGTTATGGTTAGGATTAGTGTGAGGGTTAGGGTTAGGGTTAGTGTTAGTGTTAGGGTGAGGGTAAGTTTTAGGGTGAGAGTTTTGGTTAGGGTGAGCGTTATGTTTTGGGTGAGGGATAGGATTAGGTTAGGGTTATTGTTAGGGTTAGGTTTAGGGTTTTGGTTACGGTGAGGGTGAAGTTGAGGTTTAGGGTTTGGGTTAAGTTTAGAGTGAGGATTAGGATGAGGGTGAGGTTTACAGTTGGATTTAGGGTTAAGGTGAGGGTTAGGGTGAGGATTAGGGTTTGGCTTACTGTTATGGTTAAGGTTAGGGTGAAAGTTAGTTGGAGGATTAGGGTAAAGGTTAGCGTTAGGTTTAGGGTTTCAGTTTCGGTGAGTGTGAGGGTTAGGATTAGGGTTAGGGTGAGGGTGAGGTTTAGGGTTAGACTTAGGGATAGGGTGAGGCTGAGGGTGAGGGTGAGGTTTAGTGTTAGGGTTAGGATGAGGTTTAGGGTTAGGTTTAGGTTGAGTGTGAGGGTTATGGTTAGGGTAAGGGTTAGCCGTAAGTTTAGGCTGAGGGTTTGGCTGAGGGTGAGGGTAAGGGTTAGTTTGAGGGTTAGGGTTAGGGTTAGGGTGAGGTTTAGTGTTAGGGTTAGGGTTAGAGTTATGCTTAGGGTGAGGGTGAGATTTAGACGTACAGTTAGTTTTAGGGTGAGGGTTAGGGTGAGTGTTAGGGTTAGGGTGAGGGTTAGGGTAGGGGTGATGGTACGGGTAAATGTGAGGGTTAGGCTTGAGGGTGATGGTTACGGTAAGGTTGAGGGTTAGGGTTAGGGTGAGGGTTAGGGTTAGTGTTAGGGTGAGAGTTAGGGTTCGGGTCAAGTTTAGGGTTAGAGTGAGGGTTAGAGTAAGGGTTATGGTGAGGGTGAGGGTTAGGGTTAGGTTGAGGGTTAAGGTTAGGATTAAGGTTAGGGTGAGGGTGAGGGTTAGTGTTAGTGTTAGGGTGAGGGTAAGTGTTAATTTGAGGGTTAGGGTTAGGTTGAGGGTTATGTTTAGGTTGAGCGGTAGAGTTAGGGTTAGGATTATTTTTAGTGTTAGGGTTAGTGTTACCATTACGGTGAGGGTGAGGTTGAGGGTTAGGTTTAGGATTAGGATGAGGTTTAGGTTTAGAGTAAGTGTTAGAGTTAGGGTTAGTGTGAGAGTGAGGTTTAGGGATAGAGTTAGGGTTAGTGTTATGCTTAGTGTTATGGTTAGGGTTAGGGTTAAGGTGAGGGTTTGGGTTAGAGTTAAGCTTAGGCTTAGGCTTAGGCCAAGCATGAGGGTGATGGTTGGGGTTAGGGTTAAGGTGAGGGTGAGTATGAGGTTTAGGTTTTGGATTAGTGTTAGGGTGAGGACTAGGGTGAGGGTTAGGTTTATGGATAGGTTTAGGTTTAGAATTAGGGTTGGGTTGAGCGTCATTGTGAGAGTCAGGGTTATGGTTAGGCTTAGGGTTAGGGTGAGAGTTAGGGTTAGGTTTTTGTTTAGGGTGAGGGTGAGGCTGAGGATTAGGGTTAGGTTTAGGATTAGGTTTTGTGTTAGGTTTAGGCTTAGGCTTAGAGTTAGGGTTAGGGTTAGGGTTAGGGTTAGTCTTAGGATTAGGCTGAGTGTGAGGTTGGGGTTGAGGATTAGGGTAAGGGTTAGGATTAGGGTTATTGTTATTGTTATGGTTAGGGTTAAGTTTGCACTGAGGGTGAGGCTGAAGTTGAGGATTATGGTTAGGGTTAGGGTTAGGGTTAGTGTTATTTTTAGGGTTAGGGTTAGATTTACGGTGAGATTGAGGGTTAGGGTGAGGGTTAGGGTTAGGGTGAGGTTTAGGGTGAGGTTTAGGCTTAGGGTTAGGGTGAGGTTTAGGGTTAGAGTTAGTGTTAAGGGGATGGTTAGGTTGAGGTTTAGGGTTAGGATTATTGTTAGGGTTAACGGGGAGGGTGAGGGTTAGGTTGAGGTTTAGGGATAGGGTAGATTTAGTATTAGGGGTAGGGTGAGGGTGAGTGTGACAGTTAGGGTGAGGATTAGGCATAGGCTTAGGGTTAGGCTGAAGGTGAGGGTGGGGGTGAGGATTAGGGTTATGGTGATGGTTTGGGTTAGGGTTAGTGTTATTGTTAGGGTTAGGGTTAGAGTTATGGTGAGGGTGAGGTTGCGGGTGAGGGTTAGGCTTAGGGTTAGGGTGGGGTTTCGGATTAGGGTTTGGGTTAGTGTGAGGGTGAGGTTTAGGGTTAGAATTAAGGTTATGATTAGGGTAAGGGAGAGGGTTAGGGATAGGGTTAGTGTTAGAGTTAAGGTGAGGGTGAGGGTTAGGTTGAGGTTTAGGGTTATGATTATGGTTAGGTTTAGTGTGAGGGTTAGTGTTAGGGTTAGGGTAAGTGTTAGGGTGAGGGTAAGCTTTAGGGTGAGGTTTTGGGTTAGGGTGAGGGTTATGGTTAGGGTGAGGGTTATGATTAGTGTTAGGGTTATTGTTAGGGTTAGGTTTAGGCTTTTGGTTTCAGTGAGGGTGAGGGTTAGGGTTTAGCGTTAGGGTTAGGGTGAGGTTTAGGGTTAGGGTTACTGTTAGGGTTAGGGTTAGGGCGAGAGTTAGGAGTACAGTTAGGGTTAGGGTTAGGCTTAAGTTTAGAGTTAGGTTTAGGGTTTCAGTTACGGTGAGGGTGAGTTTCAGTATTAGGGTTAGGGTGAGTGTGAGGTTTAGGGTGAGAATTAGGGTTAGGGTGAGGCTGAACATGAGGGTGAGGGTTAGGGTTAGGGTTAGGATTAGGATTAGGTTTAGGATTAGGGTGAGTGTGAAGGTTATGGTGAGGGTTAGTGTTAGCCTTAGGTTTAGGCTGAGGGTTTGCGTGAGGGTGAGGGTTATGGTTAGTTTGAGGGGTAGGGTTAAGTTAAGGATGAGGTTTAGTGTTAGGGTTATGGTTAGAGTGATGGTTAGGGTGAGGGTGAGGTTTAGGGCTAGAGTTAGATTTAGGGTGAGGCTTATGGTGAGTGTGAGGGTTATGGTGAGGGTTAGGGTAGGGGTGAAATTAAGGGTAAACGTGAGGGTTAGGCTGAGGGTGACCATTACGGTAAGGTTGAGGGTTAGGGTTAGGGTGACATTTAGGGTTAGGTTTAGTGTGCGAGTTAGGGTACACTTTAAGTGTAGGGTTAGGGTGAGGGTTAGGGTAAGGGTTACAGTGAGGGTGAGTGTTAGGTTTAGGTTGAGGGCTAGGTTGAGTGTGAGTGTTAGGGTTAGAGTTAGGGTGAGCGCTAGGGTGAGGGTTAGGGTTAGGGATAGGGTTAGGTTTAGGATTAGTGTTACTTTGAGGGTGAGTGTGAGGGTTAGGGTTAGGGTTAGAGTTAGGCTTAGAGTTGGGGTGAAGATTAGGGGTAGAGTTTGGGTTAAGGTGAGGCTGAGGCTGAGGATTAGTGTTAGGTTTAGGGTTACGGTTACGCTCAGGGTTAAGCTGAGGGTGAGGGTGGTGGTTAGGATTAGAGTTAGGGTTAGGTTAGGCTTAATTTTAGGGTTATTGTTAGTGTTATGGTTCGGGTTAAGTTTGCAGCGAGGGTGAGGCTGAGGGTGAGGGTTATGATTAGAGTTAGGGTTAGGGTTAGGGTTAGTGTTATTGTTAGGTTTAGGTTTAGGGTTACGGTGAGGGTCAGGGTGAGGGTTAGGGTTAGGGTTAGGGTGAGGTTTAGGGTTAGGGTTAGGATTAGGGTTAGGGTGAGTGTGAAGTTTAGGGTTAGATTTAGACTTAGATGGAGGGTTAGGTCGAGCGTTAATGTTAGGGTTAGTGTTAGGGTTAAGGTTAGGTTGAGGTTTAGGATGAGGTTTAGGGTTAGGGTTAGGGTTAGGATTAGTTTTAGGGTGAGGTGAGTGTGAGAGTTAGGGTTAGGCTTAGGCTTAGGCTGAGGGTTAGGCTGAGGGTGAGGGAGTGGGTGAGGATTAGGGTTAGCGTGATGTTAGGGTTCAGGTTAAGGTGAGGGCTAGGATGAGGGTTAGGGGTAGGCTTAGGGTTAGGGTGAGAGCTAGGGTGATGGTGAGGGTTAGGGTAAGTGTTATGCTCAGGCTTAGGGTTAGGCTGAGCATGAGGTTGAGGGTGAGGGTTAGGGTTAAGGATAGGGTGAGATTTAGTGTTAGGTTTAGTGTTAGAGTTAGGGTTAGGACGAGAGTGAGGTTTAGGAGTAGGTTTAGGGTCAGCGTGAGCATTAGGGTTTGGGTGAGGGCTAGTGTGGGGGTGACGGTAAGGGTAAAGGTGAGAGTTAGGCTGAAGGTGAGGGTTATGGTAAGGGTGGGGGTTAGGTTTAGGATGAGGGTTAGGGTTAGGGTGAGGTTAGTGTTAGATTGAGGTTTAGTGTTAGGGTTAGTGTGAGGTTTAGGGTGACAATGAGGGTCAGGGTTAGGGTGAGGGTGAGGATTAGGGTTAGGTTTAGGGTTTGGGTGAGGTTTAGAATTAGGGTGATGTTTAGGGTTAGTGTGAGGGTTATGGTTTGTGTTAGGATTAAGATTAGGGATAGGGTTAGGGTGAGTGTGAGGGTTAGTGTTAGGGTTAGGCTTAGTGTTAGGCTGAATGTGAGGGTGAAGTTGAGGGTTACGGTGAGGGTGAGGGTTAGGTTTAGGGTTAGGGTGAGAGTTAGGGTTAGGGTTAGGGTTAGGGTTAGGGTGAAGGTGAGAGTGAGGGTGAGGGTTAGTGTTAGGGTGAGGGTTAGGATGAGGGTTAGGGTTAGGATTAGGGTTAGGGTGAGGGCTAAGGTGAGGGTGAGGTTTAGGGTTAGGTTTAGGGTGAGGATTAGGGTTAGGTTTAGGGTTAGGGTTAGGGTGAAGGTCAGGTTTAGGGTTAGAGTTAAGGTTAGGGTGAGGCTGAGGGTGAGGGTTAGGGTTAGGGTTAGGGTTAGTGTTAGAGTTAGGGTTACAGTGAGGGTGAGGGTGAGTGTGAGGATTAGGCTTAGTGATAAGATTAGGTTTAGGGTACAGGTTAGGTTGAGTGTGAGGGTTAAGGTTAGGGTTAGGGTGAGAGTTAGGTTTAGGGTGAGGGTTAGTGTTAGGGTTATGGTTAGGGTGTGGGTTAGTGTTAGTGTTAGGGTGAGGGTTAGGATGAGGATTAGGGTTAGGATTAGGGTTAGGGTGATGGCTAGGGAGAGTGTGAGGGTTAGGGTTAGTGTTAGGGTGAGGTTTAGGTTTAGGGTTTAGTGTTAGGGTCAGGGATAGGATGAGAGTTAAGGTTACTGTAACTGTGAGGGTTTGCATTAGGGTGAGGGTTAGGGATTGGATTAGGCTTAGAGTGAGAGTGAGTATTAGGATTAGGTTAGGGTTAGGCTTAGGGTTATGTTTAGGCTTAGGATTAGTTTATTGTTTGGGTTAGGGTTAGAGTTACAGTGATGGTGAGCTTGAGGGTGAGGGATAGGCTTAGGCTTATGCTTAGGGATAGGCTGAGCTTGAGGTTGAGGTTGAGGGTTAGGGTTAGGGTGATGGTTAGTTTTATGGTTAGTGTGAGGGTTAGGTTGAGGGTTAAGGTTAGGGTTAGGTTTAGGGTTAGGGTTAAGGTTAGGTTTAGGTTTTGGGTTAGCATGAGGATGATGCTCAGTATTACTGTTAGTTTTAGGGTTAGGGTTAGTTTTAGGGTTAGGGTTAGTTGTAGGGTTACGGTGAGGGTTTGGGTTAAGTTTAGGGTTATGGTTAGGTTTAGGGTGAGGGCTAGGGTGAGGCTTAGGGTGAGTTTTAGGGTTATGGATAGGGTTAGGGTGAGGGTTAGTTTGAGGGTTATGGTTAGGGTTAGTGTTAGGGTTAGGGTTAGGGTGAGAGTTAGGCAGAGTGTTAGGGTTAGGGATAGGGTTAGGATTAGGGTTAGGGTGAAGATGAATATTTGTGTTTAGGTTAGCTTTACGGTTAGGCTTAGGTTTAGGCTGAGGGTGATTTTGAGGATGAGGGTTAGGGTTATGGTGAGGGTTAGGGTTAGGGTTAGTGGGAGGGTTAGGGTGAGGGGTAGTTTTAGTATTAGGGTTAGGGAGAGGGCTAGGTTTTGTGTGAGGTTTAGGGTTAGTGTTAGGGTGAGATTTAGTGTTTGGGTTAAGGTTAGGGTGAGGGTGAGGATTAGGCATAGAGTTAGTGTTATGGTGAGGCTGACCGTGAGGGTTAGGTTTAGGGTTAGTGTTAGATTTAGGGTGAGTGTGATGATTAGTATTAGTGTTAGGGTTAGGCTTAAGGTTAGGCTGAGGTTGAGGGTGAGGGTTAGGGTTAGGGTGAGGGTTAGGGTTAGGGTTAGGGTGAGGGTGAGGGTAAGGGTTAAGGTTAGGGTTAGGCTTAGGGTTAGGCTGAGGGTTAGGGTGAGGGTTAGGTTTAGGTTTAGGGTGAGGGTTAGGGTTAGTGTTAGTGTTATTGTTAGGGTTAGGGTTAAGGTGAGGTTAGGGTGCGGGTGAGGGTTATGGTTAGGGTTAGGGTGGGGTTAAGGGTTAGGTTTAGGGTGAGCGTGTGGTTTAGATTTAGATATGGTGTTAGTAGGAGGCTTAGGATGAGGGTTATGTTTAGTGTTAGTGTTAATGTTACTGTTCCAGTTATGGTTAGGATGAGGGTTAGGGTTAGGGCTAGGCTTAGGCTTAAGCTTAAGCTTAGGCCGAGCATCAGTGTGAGGGTTAGGGTTAGGGTTAGGGTGAGGGTTAGATTGAGGTTTAGGGTTAGGGTTAGGGTTAGGGTGAGGGTTAGGGTGAGGCTTAGGGTGAGGTTTAGGGTTAAGGATAGGGTTAGGTTTAGGATTAGGGTTAGGGTGAGAGTGAGTGTGAGGGTTAGGGTGAAGGTTAGGGTTAGGCTTAGGGTTAGGATGGGCGTTAGGATTAATGTTTGGGTTAAGGAGAGGGTAAGTCTGAGGATAAGGTTTAGGTTTAGGGTTAGATTTAAGGTTAGGTTTAAGGTTAGGGTTAGGGTTAGTTTTAGGGTTATGGTGAGGGTTAGGGTTAGGGTTAGGGTTAGGGTTTGCCTTAGGGTTAGGCTGATGGTGAGGGTGGGGGTGAGGATAAGGTTAGGGTTAGGGTTAGGTTGAGGGTTAGGTTTAGGGTGGAGTTTAGGATTAGGGTTAGGTTTATGGTTAAGGTGAGGGTTAGGGTTAGGGTTAGGTTTACGCTGAGAGTGAGGGTTAGGGTTAAGTTGAGGGTTAGGTTTAGGGTGAGCGTGAGGTTTAGGTTCATGTTTAGGGATAGGGTTAGGTTTAGGATTAGGGTTAGTTTTAGGGTGAGTGTGAGGGTTAGGGTGAATGTTAGGGTTAGGCTGAAGGTGAGGTTGAGGTTTAGGGTTAGGTTTAGGGTGTGGGCTAATTTTAGGGTTATGAGGAGGGTTTGGATCAGTTTTAGAGTTAGGATTATGTTTAGGATGAGGGGTATTGTGAGGGTGAGGTTTAGGGTTAGGTTTAGGGTGAGGTTGAGGGTTAAGGTTAGGTTTAGGTTTAGGTTGAAAGTGAGGTTTATGGTTAGAGTTAGGGTTAGGGTGAGGCTGAATTTGAGGGTTAGGGTTTGGGGTAGTGTTAGAGTTAGGGTTAGGGTGAGGGTTAGAATGATGGTGAGGGTTAGGTTTAGGGTTAGGATTAGAATTAGGGTAAGGGTTAGGGTTAGGCTTAGGGTTAGGGTTAGGGTTATTGTTAGGGTTAGGGTTAGAGTTATGGTGAGGTTGAGGTTGCGGGTGAGGTTTAGGGTTAGGGTTAGGGTGGGGTTAAGTGTTAGGGTTAGTGTTAGTGTGAGGGTGAGGTTTAGGCTTAGATATAGGGTTAGGGGTATGGTTAGGGTGAGGGTTAGGTTGAGGGTTAAGGTTAGGGTTAGGGTTACGTTGAAGGTGAGTTTTAGGGTTAGAGTTAGGGTTAGGGTGAGGCTGAAGGTGAGGGTTAGGGTTAGGGGTAGTGTTAGAGTTAGGGTTAGGGTGAGGGTTAGGATGATGGTGAGGGTTAGGTTTAGGGTTAGGATTAGAATTAGGGTAAGGGTTAAGGTTAGGCTTAGGGTTTTGGTTAGGGTTAGGGTTATTGTTAGGGTTAGGTTTAGAGTTATGGTGAGGGTGAGGTTGCGAGTGAGGTTTAGGGTTAGGGTTAGGGTGGGGTTAAGTGTTAGGGTTAGGGTTAGTGTGAGGGTGAGGTTTATGGTTAGATATAGGGTTAGGGGTATTGTTAGGGTGAGGGTTAGGTTTAGTGTTAGTGTAAGGGTTAGGGTGAGGTTGACGGTTAGGTTGAGGTTTTGGGTTACGGTTAGGTTTAGGTTTAATGTGAGGGTTAGGGTTAGTGTTAAGGTGAGGGTAAGTGTTCGGGTGTGGGTTTTGGTTAGGGTGAGGTTTACGGTTAGGGTTGTTGTTAGAGTTATGGTTAGGGTTAAGCTTGCGGTGAGGGTAAGGCTGATTGTGAGGGTTATGGTTATACTTAGGGTTAGGGTTAGGGTTAGTGTTATTGTTTGGGTTAGGGTTAGAGTTACGATGAGGTTGAGGGTGAGGGTGAGGGTGAGGGTTAGGGTGAGGTTTAGGGTGAGATTCAGGGTTAGGTTTAGGGTTAGAGTGAGGGTGAGGCTTATGGTTAGAGTTAGGGTTAGGAGTTGGGTTAGAGGGTGAGGTTTAGGGTTAGTGTTAGTGTTAGAGTTAGGATGAGGGTGAGGATTAGGATGAGGTTTAGGGATAGGTTTAGGGTTAGGATTAGGGTTAGGGTGAGGATGAGTGTAAGGGTTAGGGTGAGGGTTAGGCTTAGGCTTATGTTTAGGCTGAGGGTGAGGGTGGGGGTGAGGATTAGGGTTAGGGTGATAGTTCGGGTTAGGGTTAGTGTTATTGTTAGGGTTAGGTTTAGAGTTACGGTGAGGGTGAGGGAGCGGTTGAGGGATAGGGTTATTGTGAGATTTAGGGTTTGGGTTAGGGGTAGAGTTAGGTTTATTGTGAGGGTGAGGTTTAGGGTTAGAATTAGTGTTCTGGTGAGGGTTAGTTTGAGGGTTAGGGTTAGTGTTAGTGTTCGGGTTAGGTTTACGGTGAGAGTTAGGGCACGGGTTAGGGTTAGGGTTAGTGTTAGGATTAGATTTAGGGCGAGGGTGAGTGTGATTGTTAGGGTCAGGTTTAGGGTTAGGCTTAGGGTTAGGCTGAGGGGGAGGTTGAGGGGGAGAATTAGGGTTAGGGTGAGGGTTAGGGTTCAGGTTACGTTTAGGGTTAGGGTGAGGGTTAGGGTAAGGGTTATGCTGAGGGTGAGGGTTAGGGTTAGTTTGAGGGTTAGGTTTAAGGTTAGGGTGAGGTTGAGTGTGAGGGTTAGACTTATGATGAGGGTTAGGATGAGGGTTTGTTTTAGGATTAGGGTTAGGGTGAGGGCTATAGTGAGGGTAAGGTTTAGGGTTAGGGTCAGGGTGAGGTTTAGGGTTAGGGTTAGTGTTACGGTTAGGGTGAGTATGAGGTTTAGGGTTACAGTTAGGGTTACTGGGAGGCTGAGGGGGAGGGTTAGGGTTAGGGTAAGTGTTAGATTTAAGGTTAGGGTGAGGTTTAGGGTGAGGGTGAGGGTTAGGGTTAGGGTTAGGGTTAGGCTTAGGGTTAGGCTGAGGGTGAGGGTGAGAGTGAGGGTTAGGGTTAGGGTGAGGATTAGGGGGAGAGTTAGTGTTCGCAATAAGTTTAGGGTTAAGGTGAGGGTTACGGTTAGGCTTACAGCGAGCATGAGATTTAGGGTTAGGTTGAGGGTTAGGATTAGGGTTAGGATTAATGTGACAGTTAGTGTTAAGGTTAGTGTGAGGTTTAGGATGAGGATTAGGGTTAGGATTATGGTTAGTGTGAAGGCTAGTGTGAGGTTGCAGGTTAGGGTTAGTGTTAGGGTGAAGTTTAGGTTAGGGTTAGGGTTAGGGTGAGTGTTAGGATGAGGGTTAGGGTTATGGTGATATGAGTGTTAGGGTTAGGTTTGTGGTTAGGGTTAGAATTAGTGTTAGGGTGAGGGTGAGTATTAGGATTAGGGTTAGGGTTAGCGTTAGGGTTAGGTTTAGGATTAGGGTTAGTGTTATTGTTAGTGTTAGTGTTAGAGTTAAGGTGAGGGTGATGGTGAGGGTGAGGTTGAGGGTCAGGGTTAGGGTGAGGTTTAGGGCTAGGGTTAGGATTAGGGTTAGGGTGAGGGTGAGGTCTAGGATTAGATTTAGGGTTAGGGTGAGGGCTAGGGTGAAGCATAGGGTGAGGGTTAGGGCTAGGGATCGGATTAGGTTTAGGATTAGGGTTAGGGTATGGGAGAGTGTGAGGGTTAGGTTTAAGGTTAGGGTTAGGCTTAGGGTTAGGGTGAGGGTTAGGGTTAGGTATTGGGTTTTGGTTGAGTGTGAGGCTGAAGATTAGGTTTAGGCTTACGGTTAGGGTTAAGTTTAGGTTTAGTGTTAGGGTTATGGTGAGATTTAGGGTTAGATTAGGGTTAGGGTTATTGTTAGTTTTTTGGTTAGTGTTAAGTTTGGTGTGAGGTTGAGGCTGAGGGTGAGGGTTATGGTTATGGTTAGGGTTAGGGTTAGTGTTATTGTTAGCTTTAGAGTTAGAGTTACTTTGAGGTTGAGGCTGAGGGTGAGGGTTAGGTTTAGGGTGAAATTTTGGGTGAGGTTTAAGGTTAGTGTTAGGGTTATGGTTAGGATTAGTGTTAGGGTGAGGGTGAGTGTGAGGGTTACTGTTAGGGTTAGGCTTAGGTTTAGGGTTAGGGTGTGGGTGAGGGAGGGGGTGAGGATTAGGTTTAGGGTGATGGTGAGGATTAGGGATAGAGTTTTGGATAGGGTGGGGGTGAAGGTTAGGGTGAGGGATAGGTTTAGTTTTAGTCCCAGCATAAGGGTGAGGATTAGGGTTAGGGTTAGGGTGAGGGTTAGGCTTAGGGTTATGGTGAGGGATAGGATGAGGTTTAGGGTTAGGATTAGTGTTAGGGTTAGGGTTAGGGCTAGGGTGAGGGTTAGGGTGAGGGTTAGGGTTAGGGATAGGTTTAGGTTTACAATTAGGTTTAGGGTGAGGGTGAGTGGGAGGGTTAGGGTTAGGGTTAGGATTAGGTTTAGGGTTAGGGTGAGGGTTAGGATTAGGGTGAGGTTGAGCCTGAGGTTTAGGTTTAGCTTTAGGGTTAGGGTTAGGTTTAGGTTTAGGGTTAGGGTTAGGGTTATGTTTAAGGTTAGGGTTTCGGTGAGGGTTAGGGTTAGGTTTAGGCTTAGGGGTAAGCTGAGGCTGAGGGTGGGGGTGAGGTTTAGAGTGAGGGTTAGGGTTAGTGTTAGGGTTATTGTTAGTGTTATGGTTAGGGTTAAATTTGCGGTGAGGGTGAGGCTGAGGGTGAGGGTTATGTTTAGGGTTAGGGTTAGGGATAAGGTTAGTGTTATTGTTAGGGTTAGGATTAGGGTTACAGTGAGTTTGAGGGTGAGGATGAGGGTTTTGTTCAGGTTAAGTTGGGGTTTATGGTTAAGGTTAGGGTTAGGGTTTGGGTTAGGGTGAGGTTTACCGTTAGATATAGGGTTATGGGGAGGGTTAGGAGGAGGGTTAAGGTTAGGGTTAGGATTTGCGTTAGTTTGAGAGTTAGTGTTAGGGTAGGGTTAGTGTTAGGATGAGGGTAAGTGTTAGGGTGAGGGTTTGGGTTAAGGTGAGGGTTAGGGTTAGGTTAGGGTTAGGGTAATGGTTAGGGTTACGGTCAGGTTGAGGGTTACATTGAGGATTAGGGTTAGGTTTAGTGTGAGGTTAGGGTGAGGATGAGGGTTGGGGTTACGGTGAAGGTGAGGGTTAGAATTAGGATTAGGGTGAGGGCTAGGGTGATTGTGAGGGTTAGTGTTAGGGTTAGCATTATGGTGAGGTTTAGGATTCGGGTAAGGGTTAGGGTTAGTGTGAGGATTAGTGTTAGGGTTAGGGTCAGTGTTAGGGTGAGGATAACTGTTAGTTTGAGATTTAGGGTTAGGGTGAGGGTTAAGGTTAGGTTTTTGGTTATTGTTAGGGTTAGGGTTATGGTTACGGTGAGGGTGAGGGTGAGGGTTAGGGTTATGGTTAGGGTGAGGGTTGGGTTAGGTTTAGGGTGATAGTTAGGGTTCGTGTTAAGTTTAGGGTTAGTTTAAGGGTTTGGGAAATGGTTACTGTGAGGTTGAGGGTTAGGGTTAGGTTTAGGGTTAGGGTTAGGATTTGGGTTAGGGTGAGGGTGAGGGTTAGAATGAGGGTTAGGGTTAGGATTAGTGTTAAGGTGAGGGCTAGGGTGAGGGTGAGGGTTAGGGTAAGTGTTAGGCTTAGGATTAGGTTTAGGCTGAGCATGAGGTTGAGGGTGAGGGTTAGGATTAAGGTGATGGTTAGGTTTAAGGGTTGGATGAGGGTTAGAATGAGGTTTATAGTTAGAGTGAGGTTTAGGGTGAGGATGATAGTAAGGTTAAAGTTGAGGTTTAGGCTGAGTGTGAAGGTTAAGATAAGGGTGAGGGATAGGGTCAGGTTTAGGGTTAGGGAAAGGGTTAGGGTTAGGGTTAGGGTGAGGGTTAGATTAAGGACTAGGGTTAGGGTTAGTGTGATGTTTATGGTAAGGATGAGTGTTAGGGAGAGGTTTAGGGTTAGTGTGGGGGTTATGATTAGTGTGAGGATTAGGGTAAGGGTGAGGTTTAGTGTTAGGGTTAGGGTTAGTGTTAGGGTTAGGGTGAGGGTGAGGTTTAGAGGCAGAGTTAGGGTTAGGGTGAGGGTTAGGGTGAGGTTTAGGGTAAGGTTTAGGGAGGGGGTTGATGTTAATGTTAAACGTGAGGTTTAGGCTGAGGGTGAGGGTTACAGTGGAGTGAGGGATAGGGTTAGGGTTTGGGGAAGGGTGTGTGTGACTGTTAGGGTTAAGGTGATGGTTAGGGTTAGTGTGAGGGTTAGTGTTAAGGTTAGGGTTAGTGTTAGGGTGAGGGGAAGTGTTAGGGTGAGGGTTAGGGTGTGGGTGAGGGTTATGTTTAGGTTGAGGGTTAGGGTAAGGGTTCGGGTTATTGTTAGGTTTAGGATTAGGGTTAGGGTTACAGTGAGTTTGAGGGTGAGGGTTAGGTTTAGGGTTAGGATGAGGTTTAGATTTAGGGTTAGGGTTAGAGTTAGAGTTAGGGTGAGAGTGACATTTACGGTTAGAGTTAGGGTTAGTGTTAGGGTGAGGGTTAGGGTGAGGGTTGGGTTTAGGGTCAGGCTTAGGCTTAGGCTTAGGCCAAGCATGAATGTGACGGTTAGGGTTAGGGTTAGGGTGACGGTTAGGGTTAGGATTAGGGTGTGGGTTAGGATGAGGTTTAGAGTTAGGATTAGGGTTAGGGTGAAGGTTAGGGTGACGGTTAGGTTTAGGGATAGGGATAGTTTTAGGATTAGGGTTAGAGTGAGGGTGAGTGTGAGGGTTAGGTTAAGGTTAGGCTTAGGTTTAGGCTGTGGTTTAGGGTTAGGGTTTGGGTTAGGGTTAAGGTGAGGGTTAGGGTTAGGGTTAGGATTAGGCTTAGGGTTAGGCTGAAGAGGAGGGTGGGAGTGAGGATTAGGTTTAGGGTTAGGGTTAGGTTTATTGTTAGTGTTAGTTTTGCGGTGAGGGTGTGGCTGAGGATGAGGGTTATGTTTAGGGTTAGGGTTAGGGTTAGTGTCATTGTTAGGGTTAGGATTAGATCTATGGTGAGGTTGAGGGTGAAGGTGAGGGTTAGGGCTAGGGTGAGGTTTAGCGTTAGGGTTCGTGTTAGGGTTAGGTTGAGGGTGAAGTTTAGGGTTAGAGTTAGGGTTAGGGGGAGGGTTAGGTTGAGGTTTAGGGTTAGGGTTAGTGTTATGGTTAGGGTAAGGGTGAGGGTTAGGTTGAGGTTTAGGGATAGGGTTAGGTTTAGGATTAGGGTTAGGGTGAGTGTGAGTGTGAGGGTTTGGGTGAGAGTTAGGCTTAGGCTTAGGGTTCGGTTGAGGATGAGGATGGGGTGAGGATGAGGGTTAGGGTGATGGTTCGGTTTAGGTTTAGTGTTATTGTTAGGGTTAGGGTTAGAGTTACCGTGAGGGTGAGTTTGGGGGTGCTTGTTATGTTTAGGGTTAGGGTGGGGATTAGGGTTAGTATTAGGGTTACGTTGAGGGTGAGTTTTAGGGTTAGATATAGGGTTAGGGGGATGGTTAGGGTGAGGGTTAGAGTTAGGGTAAGTGTTATGGTTAGGGTTAGAGTGAGGGTTAGATTGAGGATTAGGTTTAGGGTTAGTGTGAGGTTTAAGTTGAGGATGAGGGTTAGGGTTATGATCAGGATGAGGGTTAGAATTAGGGTTAGGGTGAGGGCTAGGGTGAGGGTGAGGGTTAGGTTTAGGGTTAGGGTTAGGGTGAGGTTTAGGATTAGGGTGAGGGTTAGTGTTAGTGTGCGGGTTAGTGTTAGTGTTAGGTTGAGTGTTAGGGTGGGAGTAAGTGTTAGGGTGAAAGTTAGGGTTAGGGTGAGGGTTATGGTTAGGGTGAGGGTTAGGGTTAGGTTTATGGTTAGGGTGAGGTTTTGGGTTATTGTTAGGCTTTGGCTTAGGCTTAGGCTTAGGCCGAGCATGAGGGTGAGGTTTAGGGTTAGGGTTAGGGTTAGGGTGAAGTTTAGGATGAGTTTTATGGTTGGGATTAGGGTTAGGGTGAGGGCTATAATGAGTGTTAGAGTGAGGGTTAGAGTTAGGGCTAAGGTTAGGTTTAGGATTAGGGTAAGGGTGAGGGTGAGTGTGAGGGTTAGGTTAGGGTCAGGGTTAGGCTTAGATTTAGGGTTATGGTTAGGGCTAGGGTTTGGGTTAGGGTGACGGAGAGGCTGAGGATTAGGGTTAGGTTTTTTGTTATGTTTAGAGTTAGGGTTAGTTTTTGGGTTAGGGTTAGGGTTAGGGTTAATTTGTGGGTTAGTGTTAGTGTTAGGGTTAGGCTTAGGCTTAGGCTGAGGGTGAGTTTGGGGGTGAGGTTTAGGGTTATGGTTAGGTTTAGGCTTGGGGTTAGGTTTTTTTTTAGTCTTATGGTTAGGGTTAAGTTTGAGGTGACGGTGAGGCTGAGGATGAGGGTTATGGTTATGGTAAGGGTTAGGGTTAGTGGTATTTTAGGGTTAGGGTGAGAGTTACAGTGAGGTTTAGGGTGAGGGTGAAGGTTAGGTTTAGGGTGGTGTTTAGAGTTAGGGTTAGGGTTAGGGTGAGGGTGAGGTTCAGTGTTAGAATTAGGGTTACGGGGTGGGTTAGGGTGAGGTTTAGGTTTAGGTTTAGGGTTAGGGTTAGTCTTAGAGTGAGGATAAGTGTTAGGGTGAGGGTTTGGGTTTGGGTGAGGGTTATGTTTAGGGTGAGGGTTAGGATTAGGTTTAGGGTTATTGTCAGGGTTAGGTTTAGGGTTATGGTTGCGGTGAGATTGAGGGTGAGATTGAAATTTAGGGTTAGATATAGGGTTAGGGTGAGGGTTAGGGTGAGGGTTAGGGTGAGGGTTAGGATTAGGCTTAGTTTGAGGGTGAGGGTTAGGTTGAGGTTTAGGGTTAGGGTTAGGGTTAGAGTTAGTGTGAGGGGTAGTGTTAGGGTTAGGGTTAGTCTTAGGGTGAGGGTAAGTGTTAGGGTGAGGATATGGGTTAGGGTGAGGGTTAATGTTAGTGTGAGGGTATGGGTTAGGGTGAGGGTCATGGTTAGGGTGAGGGTGAGGATTAGGGTTAGGGTTATTGTTAGGGTTAGATTTAAGGGTATGTTTGCAGTGAGGGTGAGGGTTACGGTTAGGGTGAGGTTTAGGTTTTGGGTTAGGGTTAGAGTTAGGGTTAGAGTGAAGGTGAGGTTTAGGGTTAGGGTTAGGGTTAGGGTGAGGGTTAGGTTGTGGGTTAGGATTAGGGTTAGTGTTAGGGTTAGGGTTAGGTGAGAGTTAGGGAGAGGGTTAGAATTAGGGTTAGTTTTAGGGATAGGATTAGGGTTAGGGTGAGTGTGAGTGTGTGTGTTAGGGTTAGGTTTAGGTTTAGGCTTAGGGTTAGGCTGAGAGTTAGGTTGAGGTTGAGGGTTAGGGTTATGGGGAGTGTTAGGATGAGGGTTAGGGTTAGGATTAGGGTTAGGGTAAGGGCTAGGGTGAGGGTGAGTTTTAGTGTTAGGGTTAGGTTAGGTTTAGGGTTAGGGTTATGGTTAGGGTGAGGGTGAGGTTTAGGGTTAGAATTAGGGTTAGGGTGAGGCTGAAGGTGAGGGTTAGGGTTATCGTTAGGGTTAGTGTTAGTCTTAGGTTTAGGTTTATGTTTAGGGTGAGGGTGAGGGTGAGTTTGAGTGTTAGGTTAGGGTTAGGGTTAGGGTTAGGGTGAGTGTGAGGGTTAGGGTTAGGGTTAGGGTGAGGGTTAGGGTTAGTGTTATGAGGAGGGTTAGGATGATGGTTTGGGTTAGGATTAGGGTTGGGGTGAGGGCTAGGGTGAGTGTGAGGTTTAGGGTTAGGGTTAGGGTGAGGTTTAGGTTTAGGGTTAGAGTTAGGGTTAAGGTGAGGCTGAGGATGAGGGTTAGGGTTAGGATTAGGATTAGGGTAAGGTTTAGGGTGCGCATGAGGGTTAGGGTTAGTGTTAGGTTTAGTCTTAGGGTTACACTGATTGTGAGGGTGAGGGTGAGGCTTAGGGTTAGGATTAGGTTTAGGGTGAAGGTGAGCATGTGTGTTAGGGTTAGGTTTAGGAGTAGGCTTAGGGTTAGGCTGAGGGTGAGGTTGAGGGTGAAGGTTAGGTTTAGGGTGAGGGTTAGGGTAAGGGTTAGAAGGAGGGTTAGGATGAGTGTTAGGGTTAGGATTAGGGTTAGGGTGAGGGTGAGGTTTAAGATTAGGGTTAGGGTGAGTGTTGGGGTTAGGGTTAGGTTAAGAGTTTTGGTTCTGGATAAGTATAGGGTTAGGGTAAGGGTTACAGTGAGGTTGAGGCTTAGGCTTAGGCTTAGGGTTAGCCTAGGTTTAGGCTGAGGGTGAGGGTGAGGCTGAGGGTTAGGGTTAGGGTGAGTGTTAGATTTGGGTTATGATGAGAGTTAGGGTTCGCTTTAAGTTTAGGGTTAGGTTGAGTGTTAGGGTTAGGGTTATGGTGAGCGTGAGGGTTAGGTTTAGGTTGACCATTAGGGTTAGAGATAGGGTTAAGTTGAGGGTTAGTGTTAGGGTGAGGGTGAGGATTAAGATGAGGATTAGGGTTCAGATTAGAGTTAGGGTGAGGGCTAGGTTGAGGGTGATGTTTAGTGTTAGATTTAGGTTGAGGTTGAGGTTTAGGGTTAGGGTTAGTGTGAGGGTTTGGATCAGAGTTAGGGTTAGGGTGATGTGAGGGTTAGGGTTAGGTTGAGGGTTAGGGTTAGAATTAGGGTTAGGGTGAGGGTGAGTATTAGGATTAGGGTTAGGCTTAGGGTTAGGGTTAGGTTTAGGTTTAAGATTAGTATTATTGTTAGGGTTAGGGATAGAGTTACAGTGAGGGTGAGTTTGAGGGTTAGGGTTAGGTTTAGGGTGAGGTTTAGGGTTAGTGTTAAGATTAGGGTTAGTGTGAGATTGAGGTTTAGGGTTAGATTTAGGGTTAGGGGGAGGGTTAGGTCTAGGTTTAGGGTTAGGGTTAGTGTTAGGGTTAAGGTTAGGGTGAGGGTGAGGGTGAGGGTTAGGTTTACGGTTAGGCTTATGCTTAGGGTTAGGCTGAGGGTGAGGGTGGGTTTGAGGATTAGGGTTAGGGTGATGGTTAGGATTAGGGTTAGGGTGAGGGCTGGGGAGAGGGTGAGGTTTAGGGTAAGTCTTAGGCTTAGGCTAAGGGTTAGGCTGAGCATGAGGTTGAGTGTGAGGGTTCGTGTTAGCATGATGATTAATTTATGGTTAGGGTGAGGGTTAGGATGAGGTTAGGGTTAGGGTGTGTGTTAGGGTGAGGATGATGGTAAGGGTAAAGGTGACTTTTAGGCTGAGGGTGAGGGTTAAGATAAGGGTGAGGGTTAGGGTTAGGTTTAGGGTTAGCGTAGGTTTAGGTTTAGGTTTAGCGTGTGGGTTATATTGAGGATTAGGTTTAGCGTTAGGGTGAGGGTTATGGTTAGGGTGAGGGATAGGGTTCGGTTTAGGATTATTGTTAGGGTTAGGGTTAGGGTTACGGTTATGTTCAGGGTGAGGGTGAAGGTTAGGGTTAGGGTGAGGTTTAGTGTTAGGGTTAGGGTGAGGTTGAGGTTGAGGGGTAGAGTTAGGGTTAGGGTGAGGGTTAGGGTGAGGGTTGGGGTTAGGGTGCGGGTTAGGGTGGGGGTGACTGTTAGAGTAAAGTTGAGGGTTAGGCTGATAGTGAGGGTTACGGTAAGGGTTAGGGTTAGGGTTAGGGTGAGGGTTGGGATTAGGGTTAGGTTTAGGCTTAGGCCCAGCATGAGGGTGAGGGTTAGGGTTCGGGATTGGGTGAGGGTTAGGGTTAGGGTTAGGGTGAGGGTTATGATGAGGTTTAGGGTTAGGATTAGCGTTAGGGTGAGTGCTAAGGTGAGGTTTAGAGTGAGGGTTACTGTTAGGGATAGGGTTAGGGTTACGATTAGGGTTAGGGTAAGGGTGAGTGTCAGGATTAGGGTTATGGTTAGACTTAGAGTTAGGGTGTGGTTTAGGGTTAGGGTTTGGTTTAGGCTGACATTGAGGCTGAGGATTAGGGTTAGGTTTAGGGTTAGGTGTAGGGTTGTGTTTAGGTTTAGGGTTAGTATTAGTGTTAGGGTTAGGGTTAGGGATACGGTGAGGGTTAGTGTTAGGGTTAGGCTTAGGACTAGGCTTTGGATAAGGCTGAGGTTGAGGGTGGAGTTGAGGATTAGGGTTAGGGTGATGGTTAGGATTAGGGTTAGGGTGAGGGCTGGGGAGAGGGTGAGGTTTAGGGTAAGACAGGCTTAGGGTTAGGCTGAGCATGAGGTTGAGTGTGTGGGTTAGGGTTAGCATGATGCTTAGGATTACCGTTAGGTTGAGGGTTAGGATGAGGTTAGGGTTAGGGTTTGGGTTAGGGTTAGGATGATGGTAAGGGTAAAGGGGAGGTTTAGGCTGAGGGTGAGGATTAAGATAAGGGTGAAGGTTAGGGTTAGGATTAGGGTTAGGCTAGGGTTAGGTTTAGGGTAAGGGTGAGGGTTACATTGAGGATTAGGTTTAGGGTTAGGGTGAGGGTTATGGTTAGGGTGAAGGTTAGGGTTCAGGTTAGGGTTATTGTTAGAGTTAGGGTTAGAGTTACAGTGAGGTTGAGGGTGAGGGTGAAGGTTAGGTTTAGGGTGGGGTTTAGAGTTAGAGTTAGGGTTGGGTGAGGGTGAGGTTTAGGGTTAGAATTAGGGATACTGGGTGGATTAGGATGAGGTTCAGGTTTAGGGTTAGTGTTAGAGTTAGGTTGAGGGTGAGGATTAGGTTGAGGTTTTGGGATAGGGTTAGGTTTAGGATTAGGGTTAGTGTTAGGGTGAGTGTGAGGGTTAGGGTGAGGGTTAGGCTTAGGCTTAAGGTTAGGCTCAGGGTGAGGGTGGGATTGAGGATTAGGGTTAGGGTGATGTTTCGGGTTAGGGTTAGTGTTATTGTTAGGGTTAGCGTTATAGTTAAGGTGAGGGTGAGGGTGCGGTTGAGGGTTAGGGTTAGGGTGGGGTTTAGGGTTAGGTTTATGGTGAGGGTGAGGTTTAGGGTTAGATATAGGGTTAGGGTGAGGGTTAAGTTGAGGATTAGGGTGAGGGTTAGGGTTAAGGTTAGTGTTAGGGTTAGGTTGAGGGTGAGGGTTAGGTTGAGGTTTAGGGTTAGGATTAGGGTTAGGCTCAGTATGAGGGTTAGTGTTAGCGTTAGGGTTACTCTAATGGTGAGGGTAAGTGTTAGGGTGAGGGTATGGGTTAGGGTGAGGGTTATGGTTAGGGTGAGGTTTAGGATTAGGGTTAGAGTTATTGTTAGGGTTAGGGTTAGGGTTAAGGTGAGAGTGAGGGTGCAGTTGAGGGTTAGGTTTAGGCTGGGGTTTAGAGTTAGGGTTAGGGTTAGGGTTAGGGTGAGGGTGAGGTTTAGGGTTAGATATAGGGTTAGGATGAGGGTTAGGGTGAGGGTTAGGGTTAGGGTTTGTGTTAGTGTTAGGTGGAGTGTGAGGGTTAAGTTGAGGTTGAGGGTTAGGGTTAGGGTTAGGGTAAGTGTGACGGTTAGTGTTAGGGTTAGGGTTAGTCTTAGGGTGAGGGTTATGGTTAGGGTGAGGGTTAGGATTTGGGTTAGGGTTATTGTTAGGGTTAGGTTTAGGGTTATGGTTGCTGTGAGGGTGAGGGTGATTGTTAGGGTTAGGGTTAGGGTGAGGTTCACGGTTTGGGTTAGGGTTAGAGTTAGGGTTAGAGTGAGGGTGAGGTTTAGTGTTAGGGTTATGGTTAGGGTGCGGGTTAGGTTGAGGGTTAGGGTTAGCGTTATTGTTAGGGTTAGGGTTAGGTGTGAGATTGGGAGAGGATTAGGATTGGAGTTAGTCTTAGGGATAGGATTAGGGTTAGGGTGAGGGTGAGTGTGTGTGTTAGGGTTAGGTTTAGGTTTAGGCTTAGCGTTAGGCTGAGGGATAGGTTGAGGGTGAGGGTTAGGTTTAGGGGGAGGACTCGGATGAGGGTTAGGGTTGGGATTAGGGTTAGGGTAAGGGCTAGGGTGAGGGTGAGGTTTAGTGTTAGGGTTAGGGTGAGGTTTAGGTTTAGGGTTTGGGTTAGTTTGAGGGTGAGGTTTAGGTTTAGAGTTAGGGTTAGGGTGAGGCTGAAGTTGAGGATTAGGGTTATCGTTAGTGTAAGGGTTAGTGTTAGGCTTAGGTTTAGGGTTAGGGTTAGGGTGAGGGTTACGCTTAGGGTTAGGTTTAGGTTTAGGGTGACTGTGAGAGTTAGGGTTAGGTTTAGAGTTAGGCTTAGGGTTAGGCTGATTGTGACGGTGAGGATTAGGGTTAGGGTGAGGGTTAGGGTTAGGGTTATGAGGAGCGTTAGGATGATGGTTGGGTTAGGATTAGGGTTACGTTGAGTTCTAGTGTGAGGGTGAGGTTTACTTTTAGTTTTAGGGTGAGGTTTAGGGTTAAGATTAGAGTTGGGGTTAAGGTGAAGCTGAGGGTGAGCTTTAGGGTTAGGGTTAGGATTAGGGTAAGGGTTAGTGTGAGCATGAAGGTTAGGGTTAGGGTTAGGGTTAGGCTTAGGGTTACACTGATGGTGAGGGTGAGGGTGAAGGTTAGGGTTAGGATTAGGGTTAGGGTAAAGGTGAGCATGTGTGTTAGGGTTAGGTTTAGGGGTAGGCTTAGGGTAGGGCTGAGGGTGAGGTTGAGGGTGACGGTTAGGGTTAGGATAATGGTTAGTGTAAGGGTTAGAGGGAGTGTTAGGATGAGGGTTAAGGTTAGGGTTAGGCTAGGTTTAGGCTGAGGGTGAGGGTGAGGGTGAAGGTTAGGGTTAATGTGAGGGTTAGATTTAGGGTTATGGTGAGCGTGAGGGTTAGGTTTAAGTTGACCATTAGGGTTAGGGTAAGGGTTAGGGTGAGGGTGAGTGTGAAGATGAGGATTAGGGTTCGGATTAGAGTTAGGGTGAGGGCTAGGTTGAGGCTGAGGGATAGGGTTTGTGTTAGGTTGAGGTTTAGGGTTAGGGTTAGGGTTAGGGTGAGGGTCTGGATGAGATTTTGGGTTACAGTGATGTGAGGGTTAGGGTTAAGTTGAGGGTTAGGGTTAGAATTAGGGTTAGGTGAGGGTGAGTGTTAGGATTAGGGTTAGGCTTGGGGTTAGGGTTAGTGTTAGGGTTACGATTAGTGTTATTGTTAGGGTTAGGGTTAGAGTTACAGTGAGGGTGAGGGTGAGGGTTAGGGTTAGTTTTAGGGTGAGGTTTAGGGTTAGGGTTAGGATTAGGTTTAGGGTGAGAGTGAGGTTTAGGTTTAGATTTAGGGTTGGGGGAGGGTTAGTTCGAGGGTTAGGGTTAGGGTTAGTGTTAGGTTTAAGTTTAGGGTGAGGGTTAGGTTGAGTTTTAAGGTTAGGGTTAGGGTTAGGGTTAGAATTAAGGTTAGGGTGAGGGTGAGTGTGAGGGTTCGGTTTACGGTTAGGCTTAGGGTTAGGGTTAGGCTGAGCGTGATTGTGGGTTTGAGGATTAGGGTTAGGGTGATGGTTAGGATTAGGGTTAGGGTGAGGGCTGGGGAGAGGGTGAGGTTTAGGGTAAGTCTTAGGCTTAGGCTTAGGGTTAGGCTGAGCATGACGTTGAGTGTGAGGGTTAGTGTTAGCATGATGGTTAAGTTTAAGGTTAAGGTGAGGGTTAGGATGAGGTTAGGGATAGGGTGTCGGTTAGGGTGAGGATGATGGTAAGGGTAAAGTTGACTTTTAGGCTGAGGGTGAAGGTTAAGATAAGGGTGAGGTTTAGGGTTAGGTTTAGGGTTAGGGTTAATGATAGGGTGAAAGTGAGGGTGAGTTTTAGGATTAGAGTTAGGTTTAAGGAGAGGCTGAGGGTGAGGGATAGGGTTAGGGGTAGGATTAGGATTAGGGTAAGGGTTAGGGTGAGTGTGAGGGTTAGGGTTAGTGTTAGGGTCAGGCTTTTGGTTACACTGAGGGTGAGGGTGAGGGTGAGGGTTAGGGTTAGGATTTGGATTAGTGTGAGGGTGATTGTGTGTGTTAGGGTTAGGTTTAGCATTAGGCTTAGGGTTAGGCTGAGGGTGAGGTTGAGGTTGAGGGTTAGGTTTAGGGTGAGGGTTGGCTTAAGGGTTAGGGATAGGGTTACGATGAGGGTTAAGGTTAGGATTAAGGTTAGGGTGAGGGCTAGGTTGAGGGTGAGGTTTAGCGTTAGGTTTAGGGTGAGGTTTTAGGTTTGGGTTAGTTTTAGGTTGAGAGTTACGTTTCGGGTTATGTTTAGGGTTAGGGTAAGGATTAAGGTGAGGGTTCGGGTTAGGTTTCGGTTGAGGGTTAGGCTTACGATTAGGGTTAGGATGAGGTTTAGGGTGAGGGTGAGGTTTAAGGTTAGGTTTAGGATTAGGATTACGGTTAGGGTTAGGGTGAGTGTGAGGGTTATGGTTAGATTTAGGGTTAGGCTGAGGGTGAGGGTGAGGGTGAGGTTAGGGTTAGGTTGAGGTTTAGGTTTAGGGTTAGGTTTAGGGTTAGGGTGATCATGAGGTTTAGTGTTAGAGGTAGGGTTAAGGTGAAGCTGAGGGTGAGGGTTAGGGTTAGGGTTAGGTTTAGGATTAGGGTTAGGCTGAGGGTGAGGGTCGGGCTGAGGATTAGAGTTAACCTTAGGGTTAGGCTTAGTGTTAGGTTTATTTCTAGTGTTATGGTTAGGCTTAAGTTTGCGGTGAGGCTGAGGCTGAGTGAGAAATTTATGTTTAGGGTTATTGTTAGTGTTAGGGTTTGTGTTATTGTTAGGGTTAGGCTTAGAGTTACGGTTAGGTTGAGGGTTAGGGTGAAGTTTAGGGTTAGGGTGCGGTTTAGGGTTATTGTTAGGGTTAGACTGAAGGTGAGGGTGGGGGTCAGGATTAGGGTTAGGGTGAGGCTGATTGTGTGTGTTAGGGTTAGTTTTAGGGTTAGGCTTAGGGTTAGGCAGAGTGGGAGGTTGAGGGGGAGGGATAGAGTTAGAGGGAGGCTTAGTATGAGGGTTAGGTTTAGGATTAGGTTTATGGTAAGGGCTAGGGTGAGGGTGAGGTTTAGGGTTAGGGTTAGGGTGAGGGTTAGGGTTATGGTTAAGGTTAGGGTGAGGGTGAGGGTGAGGTTTAGGGTTAGAGTTAGTGTTCGGGTGAGGCTGAGGGTGAGGGTTAGGGTTACGGTTAGTGTTCGTGTTAGGGTTAGGATTAGGGTGAGGGTTAGGGTGAGGGTGAGGGTTAGGGTTAGGGTTAGGATTAGGATTACGGTTAGGGTTAGGGTGAGTGTGAGGGTTAGGGTTAGGTTTAAGCTGAGGGTGTGGGTGAGGGTGAGGTTAGGATTAGGGTGAGGTATAGGTTTAGGGTTAGGGTGAGCATGAGGTTTAGTGTTAGAGGTAGGGTTAAGGTTAGGCTGAGGGTGAGGGTTAGGGTTAGGGCTAGGATTAGGATTAGGGTAAGGGTTAGGGTGAGCTTGAGGGTTAGAGTTAGGGTTAGGGTTATGCTTAAGGTTACAGTGTGGATGAGGGTGAGTGCTAGTGTTAGGGTTAGGATTAGGATTAGGGTAAGGTTTAAGGTGAGGTTTAGGGTTAGGCATAGGTTAGAGAGAGGGTGAGGTTTAGGGTTTGAATTAGGGGAAGGTGAGGCTGAGGGTGAGGGTTAGGGTTATGGATAGGATTAGGATTACAGTAAGGGTTAGGGTGAGTGTGAGGGTTAGGGTTAGTGTCAGCTTTAGGGTTAGGTTGAGGTTTATGGTTCAGGTTAATCTTAGGATTAGAGTGAGGTTTAGGTTTAGGGTTACCTTGAGCATGAGGTTTAGGGTTAGGTTGAGGTTTAGGGTTAGGTTTAGGGTTCTGGTGAGGTTAGGCTTAGGGTTATTGTTAGGGTTAGGGTTAGTGTTAGGGTGAGGCTAAGTGTTAGGGTGAGGGTTTGGGTTAGGGTGAGGGTTTTGGTTAGGGTGAGGGTTAGGATTAGGGTTAGGGTTATTGTTAGGGTTAGGGTTAGGCTTAGGTTAAGTGTTAGGGGGAGGGTTAGGGTTAGGATTAGGGTTAGGGTTAGGATTAGGGTTAGGGTGAGGGTGAGGGTGTGTGTTTGGTTTAGGTTTAGGGTTAGGGTTAGGGTTAGGTTGAGGGTGAGGTTGAGGGTGAGGGTTAGGGTTAGGGTGAGGGTAATGTTAAGGGTTAGGGGGAGGGTTAGGAGGGGGGTTAGTGTTAGGATTAGGGTTAGGGTGAGAGCTCGGTTGAGCATGAGGTTTAGGGTGAGGGTTAGGGTGAGGGTTAGGGTTAGGTTTAGGGTAAGAGTTTTATGTCGGGTTAGTTGAGGGTTAGGGTAAGAGTTACGGTGAGGGTCAGGGTTAGGTTTAGGTTGAGGGTTAGGGTTCAGATTAGCGTTAGGATGAGGGTGAGGCTGAGGGTTAGGGTTAGTGTTTTGATGAAGGTTAGGATGAGGGGTAGGGTTAGGATTAGTGTTAGGGTGAGGGCTTGGGTGAGGGTGAGGTTTAAGGTTAGTGTCAGGTTGAGGTTTAGGGTTAGAGACAGTTTTAGGTTGAGGCTGAGCATGAGGGTTAGGGTTAGGATTAATGTTAGGGTTATGCTTAAGTTGAGGGTTAGGGTGAGGGTGAGGTTTAGGGTTAGGGGGAGGGTTAGGATGAGGGTTAGTGTTAGGATTAGGGTTAGGGTTTGGGCTAGGGAGAGGGTGAAGTTTAGGGTTAGGGTTAGGGTGAGGTTTAGGGTTAGGGTTAGGGTTGGGGTTAGGGTGAGGTTGAGGTTTAGGGTTAGAGTTAAGGTTAGGGTTCACCTGAGGGTGAGGTTTAGGGTTAGGGTTAGGGTTAGGTTGAGGGTGAGGTTTAGTTTGAGGTTTAGGGATAGGATTATGTTTTGGATTAGGGTTAGGGTGAGGCTGAGTGTGAGGTTTAGGGTGAGGGTTAGGCTTAGGCTTAGGGTTAGGCTGAGGGTGAGGGTGGGTGTGAGGATTAGGGTTAGGGTGATGGTTAGGGTTAGTGTTATTGTTAGTGTTAGGGTTTGATTTACCGTGTGAGTGGGGTTGCGGGTGAGGTTTAGGGTTAGGGTTAGTGTGGGGTTCATGGTTAAGGTTAGGTTTAGGGTTAGGTTGAGGATGAGGTTGAGGGTTAGATATAGGATTAGAGGGAGAGTTATGGTGAGGGTTAGGATTAGGGTTACGGTGAGGCGGAGTGTTAGCATTAGGGTTATGGTTATTGTTTGGGTTAGGTTTAGGGTTAGGATTAGTGTTATTGTTAGGGTTAGTGTTAGAGTTATGGTGAGGGTGAGGGTGAGGGTGTGGGTTAGGGTTAGGTTTAGGCTTAGGCTTAGGCATAGTTTTAGCCTGAGTGTGAGGGTGGGGGTGAGGATTAGGGTTAGGGTGATGTTTAGTGTTAGGGTTAGGGTGAGGGTTAGTGTTAGGGTTAGGGTTAGAGTTAGGGTTAGAGTGAGGGTGTGGTTTAGGGGTACAGTTATGGATAGGGTGAGGGTTAGGTTTAGGGTTAGGGTTAGGGTGGTGTTGACCGTAAGGGTAAAGGTGAGGTTTAGGGTGAGGGTGAGGGTTAAGGTATGGTTGAGAGTTAGGGTTAGGGTGAGGTTTAGCATTAGGGTCAGGGTGAGGGTGAGGGTTAGATTGAGGATTAGTGTTAGGGTTAGTGTGAGGTTTAGGTTGAGGATGAGGGTAAGGGTTAGGGTGAGGGCTAGAGTGAGGGTGAGGTTTAGGGTTAGTGTTACGGTGGGGTTTAGGGCTAGGGTGATGGTTAGTGTTAATTTGAGGGTTAGTTTTAGAGTTAGCGTGAGTGTTAGGGTTAGGGTTAGTGTTAGGGTGAGGGTGAGGGTGAGGGTTAGAGTTAGGGTTAGGATGAGGTTTAGGGATAGGGTTAGGGTTAGGGTTAGCTTTAGGCTGAGCATGAGGGTGAGTTTAGGGTTATGGTGAGGTTTAGGGTTAGGGTTATGGGGAGGGTTAGGAGGAGAGTTAGGGTTAGGATTAGGGTTAGAGTTAGGGTTAAAGTGAGGCTGAGGGTGAGGCTTAGGGTTAGGGTTAGGATAAGGATTAGGGTAAGGGCTAGGTTGAGTGTGAGGGTTAGGGTTAGGGTTAGGTTTAGGCTTAGGGTTATGCTGATGGTGAGGGTGAGGGCGAGGGTTAGGGTTAGGATTAGGGTTAGGGTGAGAGTTAGAGTTCAAGTTAAGTTTAGGTTTATGGTGTGGGTTACGGTTAGGGTTACGTGGAGTGTGAGGTTTATGGTTTGGTTGAGGGTTAGGATTAGGGTTAGGGTTAGGGTGAGATTACGGTTAGGGTTAGTGTGAGGGTTAGTGTTAGGGTTAGGGTTAGTGTTAGGGTAAGGGTAAATGTTAGGGTGAGGGTTTGCGTTAGGGTGAGGGTCATGGTTAGGTTGAGGGTTAGGATTAGGGTTCGGGTTATTGTTTGGGATAGGTTTAGGTTTATGGTTATGTTGAGGGTGAGGTTGAAGGGTTAGGGATAGGGTTAGGGTGAGGTTTAGGGTTTGGGTTAGGGTTAGAGTTAGGTTTAGGGTGAGGGTGAGGTTTAGGTTTATAGTTAGGGTGAGGGTTAGGTTGAAGTTTAGGTTTAGGGTTAGGGTTAGGATTAGGGTTAGGGTGATGGTGAGTGTGTGTGTTTGGGTTAGGTTTAGGGTTAGGCTTAGGGCTAGGCTGAGGGTGAGGTTTAGGGTTAGAGTTAGGGTAAGGGTGAGGCTGATCTTGAGGTTTAGGGTTAGGTTTAGTGTTAGATTTAAGGTTACGGTGAGGGTTAGACTGAGTGTGAGTGTTATGCTTAGTGTTAGGATTAGGTTTAGGGTAAGGGTTAGGGTGAGTGTGAGGGTTAGGGTTAGGTTTAGGCTGAGGCTTAGGATTAGGCTGAGGGTGAGTGTGAGGGTGAGTTTAGGTTTACGGTTAGGGTGAGAGTTAGTTTTCGGTTAAGTTTAGAGTTAGGGTGAGGGTTAGGTTTAGGGTAAGAGTTAGGGTTAAAGTTAGGGTTAGGGTGAGGGTTAGGATGAGGATTAGGGTTATGATTAGGGTAAGGGTGAGGGCGAGGGTGAGGTTGAGGGTTAGGGTTAGTGTTAGGGTAAGGTTTAGTGTTAGGGTAAATTTTAGGGTGAGGGTTAGCATGAGGGTTATGGTTACCTTTAGGGTGAGGATTAGGGTTAGGATGAGGGTAAGGGTTAGGATTTGTGTTAGTGTGAGGGTGAGTTTTACGGTTAGATTTAGCGTTAGGGGGACGCTTAGGTCGAGGGTTAGAGTAAGGGTTATGGTTAAGGTTAGGTGAGGGTTACTTTGAAGTTTAGGGTTATGGTTAGTGTTAGGGTTAGGTTTAGGTTTATTGTAAGTGGGAGTGTGAGGGTTAGGCTTAGGGTGAGGGTTTTGATGAGAGTAAGTGTTAGGATTAGGGTTAGGGTGAGGGCTAGGGTGAGGATGAGGGTTAGGATGAGGGTTAGCGTTATGGTCAGGGTGAGGTTTAGGGTTAGGGTGAGAGTTAGTGTTAGGATTAGGCTTAGGGTGAGGGTGAGTGTTAGCATTAGGATTAGGGTTATGGTTAGGTATAGGGTTAGGACTAGTGTTATTTTTAGGGTTAGGGTTAGAGTTATGGTGAGGGTGAGGGTTTGGGTTAAGGTTTCGGTTTGTTTTAGGGTTATGATTAGGATTAGGGTTAGGGTGAGGGTGAGGTTTAGGGTTATATTTAGGTTTAGTTACAGGGTTAGGTCCAGGGTTAGGGTTATGGTTAGTGTTAGTGTTAAGGTTAGGGTGAGGTTTAGGTTGAGGTTTAGGGTTAGGGTTAGAGTTAGGGTTAGGATTAGGATTAGGGTTATGGTGAGGGTGAGTGTGAGGGCTAGGTTTAGTGTTAGGCTTAGGATTAGGCTGAGGGTGACGGTGAGGGTGTGGGTGAGAATTAGGGTTAGGGTGATGGTTAGAGTTAGGGTTAGGGGCAGGTTTAGGGTTAGAGTTAGGGTTAGGATGAGGCTGAGGTTGAGGGTTAGGTTTAGGGTTAGTGTTAGAGTTAGGGTTAGAGTGAGCGTTAGGGTGAGGGTATGGTTTAGGCTTAGTGTTAGGATTAGGATTAGGGGAAAGGTTAGGGTGAGTGTGAGGGTTAGGGTTACGGTTAGGGTTAGGCTTAGGATTAGGATGCGGGTGAGTGTGAGGATGAGGGTTAGGGTTAGGGTGAGGGTTAGTTGTAGGGTTAGGGTGAGAGTTAGGTTTCAGGTTAAGTTTACGGTTAGGGTTAGGGTTAGGTTTAAGTTTAGGGTTAGGGTTAGGGTTTGGTTTAGGGTTAGTGTTAGTGTTAGGGTTAGTTTTAGGGTTACAGTGGGGGTTAGGATTAGAGTTGGGGTTAGGGTTAGGGTTAGGCTGAGGGTGACGGTGGGGGTGAGGATTAGAGTTAGGGTTAGGGTTAGGGTTAATGTTAGTGTTATGGTTAGGGTCAAGTTTCCAGTGAGGGTGAGGCTGACGATGAGGGTTATGGATATGGTTAGGGTTAGGGTTAGTGTTATTGTTAGGGTTAGGGTTAGACTTATGTTGAGGTTGAGGGTGAGGGTGAGGGTTAGGGTGAGGGTGAGGTTTAGGGTTAGGGTTAAGGTTAGGTTTAGGTTGAGGGTGAGGTTTAGGGTTACAGATAGGTTTAGGGGGAGGTTTAGGTTGAGGTTTGGGTTAGCATTAGTGTTAGGGTTAGGGTGAGGTTGAGGGTTAGGTATAGGTTTAGCTTTAGGATTAGAGTTACAATGAGGGTGAGTGTAAGGGTTAGGGTGAGGGTTAGGCTTAGACTTAGGCTTAGGCAGAGGGTGAGGTTGGGGGTGAGGATTAGGGTTAGGGTGATGGTCCGGGTTAGGGTTAGTGTTATTGTTCGGGTTATTGTTAGAGTTATGGTGAAGCTGAGGGTGCGGTAGAGGTTTAGGTTTAGGTTTAGGGTGGGGTTTAGGGTTATGGTTAGGGTTACTGAGGGTGAGGGTGAGGTTTAGGGTTACATATAGGGTTATGGAGGTGGTTAGGGTAAGGGTTAGGTTTAGGGTTAGTGTTAGGGTTAGGGTGAGGGTGAGGTTTACGGTTAGATATAGGTTTAGGGGGAGGGTTACGGTTAGGATTAGGGTGAGTTTTAGGGTTAGGGTTAGGGTTAGAGTTACAGTGAGAGTGAGGGTGCGAGTGAGTGTGAGGTTTAGTATTAGGTTTAGGGTTAGGCTTAGGGTTAGGCTTAGGGTTAGGCTGAGGGTGAGGGTGAGGGTTAGTGTTAAGGTAAGGGTTATGATTAGGGTTATGAGGAAGGTTAGCATGAGGGTTAGGGATAGGATTAGGGTTAGGGTGAGGGTGAGGTTTAGGGTTAGGATGAGGATGAGATTTAGTGTTAGGGTTAGCTTTAGGGTTAGGTTGAGGGTGAGGTTTAGGGCTAGAATTAGGGTTAAGGTGAGGCTGAGGGGGAGGGTTAGGGATAGGGTTAGGATTAGGATTAGGGTAAGGGTTAGGGTTTATGTTAGGGTGAGGTTTAGGGTTAGGGGGATGGTTAGGGTTAGTGTGAGCGTTAGTGTTATCCTTAGGGTTAGTGTTAGGGTGAGGGTAAATGTTAGGTGAGAATTAAGGTTAGGGTGAGGTTTATGAGTAGGGTGAGGGTTAGGGTTAGGTTTAGGGTTTTTGTTAGGTTTAGGGTTACAGTTAGGGTTATGGTGAAGGTGAGGTTGAGGGTTAGGGTTAGTATGAGGGTTAGGTTTGGGTTATGATCAGAGTTAGGGTTAGGGTGAGGGTGAGGTTTAGGGTTAGAGTTAGGGGTAGTGTTAGTGTTAGGGATAGGGTGAGGGTTAGGGTTAGGGTTAGGGTTAGGCTTAGGTTTAGGCTTAGGCTTAGGCCGAGCATGAGGGGGAGGGTTAGGGTTAGGGTTAGGGTGAGGGTTAGGGTTAGGATTAGGTTTAGGGTGAAGGTAAGGATTAGGGTTAGGCTTAGGTTTAGGGTGATGGTTAGGGTTAGGGTTTGGGTTAGGACGAGGGTGAGGCTGATGATTAGGGTTAGGTTTAGTGTTAGGTTTAGAGTTTGGTTTAGGGTTAGGGTTAGTTTCAGTGTTGGGGTTTGTGTTAGGGTTACGGTGAGGGTTAGGTTTAGGGTTAGGGTTAGGTTTAGGCTGAGGGTGAGGGTGGGGGTAAAGATTAGAATTAGGTTTAGGGTTAGGGTTAGGGTTATTGTTAGTGTTATGGTCAGGGTTAAGTTTGTAGTGAGGGTGAGGCTGAGGTTGAGGGTTATGTTTAGGGTTAGGGTTATGGTTATTGTTATTGTTAGGGTTAGGGTTAGACTTATGGTGAGGTTGAGGGTGAAGTTTAGCGTTAGGTTTAGGGTAAGCTTTAGGGTGAGGGTTAGGGTTAGGGTGAGGCTGAGGTTTAGAGTTTGGGTTAAGCTTAAGCTTAGGGTTAGGCTGAGGATGAGGGTGAGGGTGAGGGTTAGGTTTAGGGTGAGGTTTAGGTTTAGAGTTAGGGAGAGAGTTTGGGTTAGGGTTAGGGTTAGGGATAGGGTGAGGTTAAGGCTTATGGTTAGGATCAGGATTAGGATATGGGTTAGTGTGAGTGTGACAGTTAGGGTTAGGGTTAGGCTTAGCCTTAGGTTAGGCTGAGGTTGAGGGTGAGGGTGAGGGTTAGGGTTAGGGTGAGGCTTAGGAATAGGGTTAGGGTGAGAGTTAGGGTTCGGTTAAGTTTAGGGTTAGGGTGAGCATTAGGGTTAGGATTAGGGTTAGAGTGAGGGCTAGGGTGAGGTTGAGGGTTAGGGTTAGTTTTAGGGTAAGGTTTAGGTTTAGGGTCAGGGTTAGGATGAGGGTTAGGATGAGGTTTAGGGTTACAGTGAGGTTGAGGGTTAGGGTTAGGTTTAGGTTTCAGGTTAGGATTAGTGTTAGCGTAAGGGTGATTGTTAGAATTAGGGTTAGGTTTAGCATTAGGGTTCTGTTTCTCGTTAGGATTAGTGATATTGTTCGGGTTAGGGTTAGTATTAGGTTTAGGGTGAGGATGAGGTTTAGGGTTAGATTTAGGATTACTTGTTGGGTTAGGACGAGGGTTAGGGTTAGGTTTAGTGTTAGGCTTAAGGGTGAGTGTTAGGTTGAGGTTTAGGGTTAGGGTTAGGGTTATGGTTAGGATTAGGGTTAGGGTGAGGGTGAGTGTGATGGTTAGGGTTAGGCTTACGCTTAGGGTGAGGGGGGGTGAGAATTAGGGTTACGGTGATGGTTAGGTTTAGGTTTAGTGTGAGGGTTAGGATGAGGATTAGGGTTAGGATTCAGTTTAGGGTGAGTCTATGGTGAGGGTGAGTGTTAGGTTAAGGGTTAGGCTTAGGCTTAGGTTTAGACTGAGGATGAGGTTGAGGGTGAGGGTTAGGTTTAGGGTTAGGGTGAGGTTTAGTGTTAGGGTTAGTATTAGAGTTAGGGTGAGGTTTAGTGTTAGGGTTAGGATTAGAGTTAGGGTTAGCCTGATGGTGAGGTTTAGGGGTAGAGTTAGGGTTAGGGTTACAGTTAGGGTTTGGGTGAGGGTTAGGGTGGGAGTGAAGGTAAGTTTAAACGTGAGGGTTAAGGCTAAGGATAAGGGTTACTGTAAGGGTGTGGGTTAGGGTTAGGGTGAGGTTAAGGGTTAGGTTTAGTGTGAGGTTGAGGTTTAGATTGAGGATTAGTGTTAGGGTTAGTGTGAGGTTTAGGGTGAGGATGAGGGTTAGTGTTAGGTTGAGGGCTAGGGTGAGGGGGATGGGTAGGGTTAGTGTTAGGGTGAGGTTTAGCGTAAGGGTTTTGGTTACGATTAATATTAGGGTTAGGCTTAAGGTGATGGTTAGGGTGAGGGTGAGGGTTAGGGTTAGGTTTACTATTAGGATTAGGGTTAAGGTTAGGGTGAGTGTGAGGGTTAGGGTTGGGGTTACGGTTAGGCTGAGGGTGAGGTTGAGGCTTAGGGTTAGGGTGAGGTTTAGGGTTAGAGTTAGGGTGAGAGTTAGGGTTCGGGTTAAGTTAAGGGTTAGGGTGAGAGTTAGGGTAAGGGTTACAGTGAGGGTGAGCGTTAGGGTTAGTTTGATGGTTAAGGTTAGGGTTAGGCTTAAGATGAGAGTGAGGTTTATGGTTAGAGTTAGGTTTAGGGTGAGGCTGATGGTGTGGGTTGGGGTTAAGGTTAGTGTTAGAGTTAGGGTTACGGTGAGGATTAGGGTGAGGGTGAGGGTTAGACTTAAGGTTAGGTTTAGGATTAGGGTAATTGTTATGGTGAGTGTGAGTTTAGGGTTCAGGGTTAGGTTAAGGTTTAGGGTTAAGGTGAGGGGGAGGGTTAGAATTAGGGTTAGGGTTAGGGCTAGGGTGAGGGTGAGGGTTAGAGTTAGGGTTAGGGTTAGGTTTAGGGTTAGGATTAGGGTTACTGTGAGGGTATGTTAGGGTTAGGGTTAGGGTTAGGGTTAGGCTTAGGCTTAGGGTTAGGGTGAGGTTGAAGGTGGGGTTGAGGATTAGGGTTAGAGTGATGGTTGGGGTTAGGGTTAGGGTAAGAATTAGGATGAGGGTTAGTGTTAGAATTAGGGTTAGGGTGAGGGCTACGGTGAGGGTGAGGGTTAGGGTTAGGGTGAAGGTTAGATTGAGGATTATGGTTAGTGTTAGGTTTAGTGTGAGGTTGAGGGTTAGGATGAGGTTTAGGGTTAGGGTGAGGATGATGGTAAGGTTAAAGGTGAGGTTTAGGCTGAGGGTGAGAGTTTAGAAAAGGGTGAGGATTAGGGTTAGGTTTAGGATTAGGTTAAGGGTTAAGTTTAGGGTTAGGGTGAGAGTTAGATTGAGGATTAGGTTTAGGGTTAGTGTGAGGTTCAGGGTGAGGATGAGGGTTAGGGTGAGGGTGAGGGTTAGGGTGAAGGTTATGATTAGGGTGAGGGTTAGCGTTAGGGATAGGGTTATTGTTAGGTTTGGCGTTAGGATTACGGTTATGGTGAGGGTGAGGGTGAGATTTCTGGTTAGGGTGAGGTTTAGTGTTAGTGTTAGAGTTAGGGTTACAGTGAGGTTGAGGCTTAGGGGTAGAGGTAGGGGAAGGGTGAGGGTTAGGATGAGGGTTCGGTTAGGGTGAGTTTTATGGTGGGGGTAAAGGTAAGGGCAAAGCTGAGGGTTAGGCTGAGGGTGAGGGTTACGGTATGGTGAGGTTTAGGGTTAGGTTGAGGGTTAGGTTTAGTGTTAGGGTGAGGGTAAGGGTTAGATTGAGGATTATTGTTAGGGTTAGTGTGAGGTTTAGGGTGAGGATGAGGTTTAGGGTTAGGGTGAGGGCTAGGGTGAGGTCAGGGTTAGGGTTAGTGTTAGGATGAGGTTTAGGTTTAGGGTGATGGTTAGGGTTAGTGTAAGCGTTAGTGTTAGAGTTAGGGTTAGTGTTAGGGTGAGGGTAAATATTAGGGTGAGGGTTAGGGTTAGGGTGAGTGTTATGCTTACGGTGAGGGTTAGGGTTAGGCTTAGGGTTATTGTTAGGTTTAGGGTTAGGGTTAGGTTTAGGTTTAGGAATAGGGTGAGGGTAAGGGTTAAGGTTAGGCTTAGGCTTAGGCTTAGGCTTAGGCCAACCATGAGGGTTATGGTTAGGGTTAGGTTTAGGATGAGGGTTAGGTTTGGGGTGAGGTTTATAATGAGGTTTAGGGTTAGGATTAGGTTTAGGGTGAGGGCTAGTGTGAGGGTTAGGGTGAGGGTTCGGGTTAGGGATGGGGTTAGGTTTAGGATTTGCGTTAGGGTGAGGGTGAGTGTGAGTTTTACGGTTATGGTTAGGGTTATTGTTAGTGTTATGTTTAGGGTTAGGTTTGCGGTGAGGGTGAGGCTGAGGGTGAGGTTTATGTTTAGGTTTAGGGTTAGGGTTAGGGTTAGTGTTATTGTTAGGGTTAGGGTTAGTGTTAGGATGAGGGTAAATGTTAGGATGAGGGTTAAGGTTAGGGTGAGGATTATGATTAAGGTGAGGGTTAGGGTTAGGTTTAGGGTTTTTGTTAGGTTTAGTGTTACAGTTAGGTTTACAGTGAAGGTGAGGGTGAGGGATAGGGTTAGGATGAGGCTTAGGTTTAGGGTTAGGGTCAGTTAGGGTTAGGGTGAGGGTGAGGTTTAGGGTTAGAGTTAGGGATAGTGTTAAGGTTAGGGATAGGGTTAGGGTTAGGGTTAGGGTTAGGCTTAGGCTTAGGCTTAGGCTTAGGGAGAGCATGAGGGTGAGGTTTAGGGTTAGGGTTAGGGTGAGGGTTAGGATGAGGTTTAGGGTTAGGATTAGGTTTAGGGTGAGGGCTAGCATTAGGGTTAGGCTTAGAGTTAGGGTGAGGGTTAGGGTTAGGATTTGGGTTAGGGTGAGAGTGAGGCTGAGGGCGAGGGTTAGGGTTAGGTTTAGGCTTAGGCTTAGGGTTAAGCTGAGGGTGAGGGTGGAGGTGAAGAATAGGTTTTGGATGATGGTTAGGGTTAGGGTTATGGTGAGGGTTAGGATGAAGGTTAGGGTTAGGATTAGGTTTAGGGTGAGGTTGAGGGTTAGGGTTAGAGTTATGCTTAGGCTTAGGGTTAGGCTGAGGGTGAGGGTTGGGGTTAGGGTGATGGATACGGATAGGGTTAGGTTGTGTGTTAGGATGATGGTTAGGGTTAGAGTTAGGGTGAGTGTTAGGGTTCGGTTTAAATTTAGGGTTAGGGTTATAGTTAGTGTTAGGGTGAGGGTGAGTGTGTGGGTTACGGTTATGTTTAGGGTTAGTCTTAGGGTTAGCCTGAGGGTTAGTTTGAGTGTGAGGTTTAGGGTTAGGGTGAGGGTTAGGTTTAGGGTTAGGTTGAGGGTTAGGATGTGGGTTAGGTTTAGGATTAGGGTTAGGGTGACGGCTAGGGTGAGGGTGAGGTTTAGGGTTAGGGTTAGGGTGAGGTTTAGGGTTAGGGTTAGGGTTAGGGTCACTGTGAGTTTGTAGTTTAGTGTTAGATATAGGGTTAGGGTGAATTTTAGGGTGAGGGTTCGGGTTAGTGTTAGGGTTAGGTTTAGGGTAATGGTTAGGGTTAGGGTGTGTGTTAGGGTTAGGGTTAGGATTAGGATTGGGGTTAGGGAGAAGGTCAGTGTGAGGATTAGGGTTAGGTTTAGGGTTAGGCTTAGGGTTAGGCTGAGGGTGAGGGTGAGGGTTAGGTTTAGGGTTAAGGTGAGGGTTAGGTTTAAGGTTATGGTGAGAGTTAGGTTTCGGTTAAGTTTAAGCTTAGGGTGAGGGTTAGGTTGCGGGTGTCGTTAAGGTTAAAGGTGAGTGTTAGGCTGAGGGTGAGGGTTACTGTAAGGGTGAGGGTTATGATTAGGCTAAGGGTTAGGTTAAGGGTTAGGGTTAGGGTTATTTTGAGGGTGAGGGTTAGATTTAGGATTAGGGTTAGGGTTAGTGTGAGGTTTATGGTGAGGATGAGATTTATGGTTAGGGTGAGGGTTAGGGTTAGAATTAGGGTTAGGGTGAATGTTAGGGTTAGGCTTAGTGTTAGGGTGCGGTTTAGGGTTATGGTTAGGGTTAGGGTTAGTGTGAGGGTTAGTGTTAGTTTGAGGGTATGTTTTAGGGTGAGTTTTAGGGTTAGGGTGAGGGTTATGGTTAGGGTGAGGTTTAGGGTTAGGGTAAGGGTTATTGCTAGGGTTAGGGTTACGGTTACTGTGAGGGTGAAGGTGAAGGTGAGGTTTAGGGTTAGGGTTAGGGTGAGCAATAGGGTTAGCGTTATTGTTAGAGTTAGGGTTAGGGTGAAGGTGAGGATGAGGTTTAGGGTTAGGCTTAGGGTGAGGTTTCGGGTTTGGGTTAGGGTTAGGGTTGAGGGTGAGGTTTATGGTTAGAGCTAGGGTTAGGGTGAGGGTTTGGTTGAGGGTTAGGGTTAGTGTTAGGGTTAGCGTTAGGGTGAGAGTTAGGCGGAGGTTTATGGTTACGTTTAGGTTTAGGATTAGGGTTAGGGTGAGGGTGAGTGTGTGAGAGTGTTAGGTTTAGCGTTAGGCTTAGGGTTAGGCTGAGGGTGAGGTTGATAGTGAGGGTTAGGTTTAGGGTTAGTGTTAGGGTTAGGGTTCGGGTGAGTGTTAGTGTGAGGGTGAGGGATAGGGATAGGGTTAGGATTAGGATTAGGGTTAGGGTTAGGGTGAGTGTGAGGGTTAGGGTTAGGATTAGGGTTAGGCTTAAGGTTAGGCTGAGTGTGAGGGTGAGGCTTATGGTGAGGGATAGGGTTAGGGTTAGGTTGAGGTTTAGTTTTAGGGTTAGAGTTAGCGTTAGTGTTAGTGTTAGGGTTAGGGTGAGAGTTAGGGGGAGGGTTTGGGTTAGGGTTTGGGTTAGGGTTAAGGTTTAGCATTAGGGGTAGGGTGAGGGTGAGATTTAGGGATAGAATTAGGGTTAGGGTGAGGCTGAGGGAGAGAGTTAGGGTTAGTTTTAGGTATACACTTAGGGTTAGGCTGAGGGTGAGTGTGTGTGTTAGGGTTAGGTTTAGGGTTAGGCTTAGGGTTAGGCTGAGGGTGAGGTTGAGGGTGAGAAAGTTAGGGTTAGGGTGAGGGTTAGTCATAGGGTTAAGGGGAGGTTTAGGATGAGGTTTAGGGTTAGGATTAGAGTTTGGATGAGCGCTAGGGTGAGGGTGAGTGTTAGGGTGAGGGTGAGGGTGAGGTTTAGGTTTAGGGTTAGGGTTAGGGTGAGGCTGAGGGTGTGGTTTAGGGTTAGGGTTAATGTTAGGGTTAGGGTTAAGTTGAGGGTTAGGGTTAAGGTGAGGGTTAGGGTTAGGATGAGGGTTATGTTTAGGGTGATTTTAATGGTTAGGGTGAGGGTAAGAGTTAGGGTTACGGTTATTGTTAGGGTTAGGATTAGGGTTACCCTTACAGTGAGGGTGAGGGTAAGGGTTAGGTTTAGGGTGAGGTTTAGGGTTAGGGTTATGGTTAGAGTTTGAGTTAGGTTTAGGATTCGGTTTAGGGTGAAGGCTAGGGTGAGGGTGAGGGTTAGGGTTAGGGTTAGGATTAACATGAGGGTGAGGGTGAGTGTGTGTGTTAGGTTTAGGTTTAGGGTTAGGCTTAGGGTTAGGCTAAGGGTGAGGTTGAGGATGAGGTTTAGGGTTAGGATGAGGGTTAGGGTTAGGGTAAGGTTGAGGGTGAGTGTCTGGGTTAGGGTTAGGTTTAGGGTTAGGCTTAGGGTTAGACTAAGGGTGAGGTTAGGGGTGAGGTTTAGGGTTAGGTTGATGGTTAGGTTTAGGGTTAGGGTGAGGGTTAGAATGAGGGTTAAGTTTCGGATTAGGGTTAGGGTGAAGGCTAGGGTGAGGGTGAATTTTAGGGTTAGGGTGAGGGTTAGGGCGAGTGTCAGGTATAGGGTTAGAGTTAGGGTTAGGGTGAGGTATAGGGTGAGGTTTAAGGTTAGGATTAGTGTTAGGGTTAGGGTGAGGGTGAGAGTTAGGGTTAGGATGAGGTTTAGGTTTAGGGTGAGAGTTAATGTTAGGGTTACGTTGGGGTCAGTGTTAGGGTTAGGTTGAGGGTTAGAATTAGGTTTAGGGTTAGGTTGAGGGTTAGGGTTAGGGTTAGGGTGAGGTTTTGGATGAGGTTTAAGGTTACAATTAGGTTTAGGGTGAGTGCTAGGGTGACGGTTAGGGTTAGGGTTAGGATTAACATTAGGGTGAGGGTGAGTGTGTGTGTTAGATTTAGGTTTAGGGTTAGGCTTAGGGTTAGGCTAAGGGTGAGGTTGAGGATGAGGGTTAGGTTTAGGATGAGGGTTAGGGTTAGGGTAAGGTTGAGGGTTATTGTTAGGGTTATGGTGAGGTTTAGGGTTTGGGTTAGGGTTACGGTGAGTGTGAGGGTTAGGTTAAGGTTGAGGGTTAGGGTTATGATTAGGGTGAGGGTGAGGGTTAGGAGTAGGTTTAGGGTTAGAGTTACAGTGAGGGTGAGGGTGAGGGTGAGGTTAAGGATCAGGTTTAGGGTGAGGTTTAGGGTTAGGGTTATGGTTAGGGTGAGGGTGACGTTTAGGGTTAGAGTTAGGGTTAGTTTGAGGGTTAGGGTGAGCATGAGTGTTAGGGTTAGGTTTAGGGTGAGTGTTAGACTGAGGTTTAATATTAGGGTTAGGTTTAGGTTTAGGATTAGGTTTTTGGTGAGGGTGAGTGTGAGGGTTAAGGTTAGGGTTCGGCTTAGGGTTAGGGTTAGGCTGAGGGTATGGGTGGGGATGAGGATTAGGTTTAGAAAGATGGTTAGGTTTATGGTTAGGTTAAGGGTTAGGAAGAGGGTTAGAGTTAGGGTGAGGGTGAGGTTTAGGGTTAGGCCAAGGCTTAGGCTTAGGTTTAGGCTGAGGCTGAGGGTGAGGGTGAGGGTTAGGGTTAGGGTGATGGTTGGGGTTACCGTTAGGGTTAGGGTTAGGATGAGGATTAGTTTTATGTTGAGGGTTAGTGTGAGGGCATCACCCTCACACTAAGGATAAAGGTGAGTGTTAGGCTGAGGGTGAGGTTAACGGTAAGGGTGAGTGTTAGGGTTAGGGTGAGGGTGAGGTTGAGATTGAGGATTACTGTTAGGATTAGTGTGAGGTTTAGGGTGAGGATGAGGGTGAGGGTTAGGTTGAGGGCTAGGTTGAGGTTGAGGGTTAGGGTTAGGGTGAAGTTTAGGGTTAGGGTGATGGTTAGGGTTAGTGTGAGGTTTAGTGTTAGCGTGAGTGTTAGTGTTAGGGTGAGGGTAAGTGTTAGGGTGAGGGTTAGGGTTACGGTGAAGGTTATGCTTAGGATGAGGGTTAGGGTTAGGGTTAGGGTTATTGTTAGAGTTAGGGTTAGGGTTACGGTTACGGTGAGGTTTAGGGTGAGCGTGAGGGTGAGGGTTAGGGTTAGGATGAGGTTTAGGTTTAGGGTTAGGGTTAGAATTAGGGTTAGGGTGAGGGTGAGGTTTAGGGTTAGAGTTAGGTTTAGTTTTATTGTTGGGGTTAGGGTGATGTTTAGGATTAGTGTTAGGCTTAGTCTTAGGCTTAAGCTTAGGCCGAGTACAAGGGTGATTGTTAGGGTTAGGGTTAATGTGGGGTTTAGGGTTAGGTTTAGGGTGAGTGTGAGGTTGAGGGTTACATATAGCGTTAGGGAGAGGGTTAGGGGGAAGTTTAGGGTTAGTGGTAGGGTGTGGGTAAGTGTTAGGATGAGGGTTAGGAATACGGTTAAGGTTATTCTTATTGTGAGGTTTAGGGTTGCGGTTACGGTGAGGGTGAGGATGAGGGTTAGGTTTATGGTTAGACTGAGGTTTAGGGTTTGGGTTAATGTTAGAGTTGGGTTTAGGGTCAGGGTGAGGTTTAGGTTAGAGTTAGGATTAGGGTGAGGGTTAGTTTGAGGGTTAGGGTTAGTGTTACTGTTAAGGTTAGCGTTAGGGTGAGAGTTAAGGGGAGGGTTAGAGTTAGGGTTAGGGTTAGGTTTAGAGTTAGGGTGAGGGTGAGGGTTATGGTTAAGGTGAGTGTTGGGGTTAGGATTAGAGTGAGGGTTAGGGTGAGGGTTAGGCTTAGGCTTAGGGTTTGGTTATGGGCTATGGTGAGTGTGAGTGTTAGGGTTAGGTTTAGGGTGACGGTTAGGTTGAGGGTTACTCTTCTTGTTAGGGTTAGGGTTAGGGTTAGGTTTAGGTTTAATATTAGGCAGAGGGTGAGGGTGAAGGTGAGGGTTAGGGTTAGGGTGAGGGTGAGGTTTAGGTTTAGAATTAGCGTTAGGGCGAGGGTTAGTGTGAGGGTTAGTGTTAGGGTTAGTGTTACGGTTAGGGTTAGGGTTAGGCTGAGGGTCAGGGTCAGGGTTAATCTTTGGCTTAGGTTTAGGTTTACGCCGAGCATGAGGGTGAGGGTGAGGTTTAGGGTTAGTATTAGTGTTAGGATGAGGGTTAGAGTGAGGGTGAGGGTTAGGGTTAGCATTAGGGTGAGGTTTAGGGTTAGGTTTAGGGTTAGCGTTATGGTGAGGGTGAGAGTTAGGGTTAGGGTTAGGGTTAGGGTGAGGGTGAGGGTTAGTATTAGGGATAGGGTTAGAGTTACAGTGAGGGTGAGGGTGACGGTGAGGGTTAGGATCAGGGTTAGGGTGAGGTTTAGTGTAAGGGTTATGGATAGGGTGAGGGTGTGGTTTAGGGTTAGAGTTACGGTTAGGGGGAGGTTTAGGGTTAGGGTTAGGGTTAGGGTGAGGGTTAGGTTGAGGTATAATGTTAGGATTAGGGTTAGTTTTAGGATAAGGTTTACAGTGAGGGTGATTGTGAGGGTTAGGGTTAGGGTTCGGCTTAGGCTTAGGTTAGGCTGAGGTTATGGGTGGGGATGAGGATTAGGTTTAGAAAGATGGGTAGGGTTATAGTTAGGTTAAGTGTTAGGATGAGGGTTAGGTTTAGGATTATTGTTAGGGTGAGGGGTAGGGTGAGGGTGAGGGTTAGGGTTAGGGTTAGGCTTAGGCTTAGGGTTAGGTTGAGGCTGAGGGTGAGGGTGAGGGTTAGGATTAGGGTGATGGTTTGTGTTATCATTAGGGTGAGTGATAGGATGAGGATTAGGGTTAGGGTCAGGGTGAGGTTCAGGGTCACGGTAAGGGTAAAGGTGAGGGTTAGGCTGAGCGTGCGGTTTAGGGCAAAGGTGAGGGTTACGGTTAGGGTGAGTTTGAGGGTTAGATTGAGGATTCGTGTTATGGTTAGTGTGAGTTTTAGGGTGAGGATGAGGGTTAGGGTTTGGTTGAGGGCTAGGTTCAGGGTGAGGTTTAGGGTTAGGGTGAGGTTTTGGGTTATTGTGAGGGTTAGGTTTAGTGTGAGGGTTAGTGTTAGGGTTAGGGTTAGTGTTAGGATGAGGGTAAGTGTTAGGGTGAGTGTTAGGGTTAGGGTGAAGGTTATGGTTAGGATGAAGTTTAGGGTTAGTGTTAGGGTTATTGTTAGGTTTTGGGTTAGGGTTACACTTACGGTGAGGGTGAGGGTGAGGGTTAGGGTTAGGATGAGGCTTAGGTTTAGGGTTATGGTTAGTGTTAAGGTTAGGGTGAGGGTGAGGTTTAGGGTTAGTGTTACGGTTTGTGTTAGTGTTTGGGGTTTTGGTGAGGGTTAGGGTTAGGGTTAAGCTTAGGCTTAGGCTTTGGCTGAGCATGAGGGTGAGGGTTAGGGGTAGGGTTAGGGTGGTGTATAGGTTTAGGGTTAGGGTGAGTGTGAGGGTGAGGTTGAGGGTTAGATATAACTTTAAGGGGGGGGTTAGGGTGAGGGTTATTTTTAGGGTTAGGGAGATGGTCTGGGTTAGGTTGAGATTTAGGGTTAGGGTTAGGGCTTGGATTAGTGTGAGGGTTATTGTTCGGGTTAGGGTTAGTGTTTGGGTGAGGGTAAGTAATAGGGTGATGGTTTGTGTTAGGGTGAGAGTTATGGTTAGGGTGAGGGTTCGGAATAGGTTTAGGGTTATTGTTAGGGTTAGGTTTAGGGTTATGGTTACGGTGAGGGTGAGGATGAGGGTTAGGGTTAGGGTTAGGGTGAGGTTTAGGGTTTGGGTTAGGGTTAGAGTTAGGGTTAACATGATGGTGAGGTTTAGGTTTAGAGGTAGGGTTAGGGTGATGGTTAAGTTGAGCGTTAGGTTTACTGTTCGTGTTAAGGTTAGGTTTAGGGTGAGAGTTAGGGGGAGGGTTATGGTTAGGGTTAGCATTAGTGTTAGTGTGAGGGTGAGTGTGTGTTAGGGATAGGTTTAGGGTTAGGCTTAGGGTTAGGCTGAGGGTGATCGTGAGGTTTAGGGTTAGGGTGAGGTTTAGGGTTAGGTTTATTGTGAGGTTTAGTGTTAGGTTTAGAGTTTGGGTTAGGGTGAGGTTGAGGTTTAGGGGTAGATTTAGGGTTAGTTTGAGGTTTAGGGTTAGGATTAGGGTTAGGATGAGGGCTAGGGTGAGGGTTATGGTGAGGGTTAGGTTTAGGAGTAATGGTAGGTTTAGGATTAGATTTAGGGTAGAGTGAGTGTGAAGGTTAGGGTTAAGGTTAGGGTTGGGCTTAGGGTTAGGGTGAGTGTTCGGGTTAGAGTTTAGGGTAGGGTGGGGGTGAAACTTATAATGAGGGTTAGGTTTAGGGTTAGGATAAGGTTTAGGGTTAGGGTTAGTGTTAGGGTTAGGGTTAGTCTGAGAGTTATGGTTAGGCTTAGGGTTAGGCTGAGGCTGAGGTTGGGGGTGAGGATTAGGGTTAAAGTTATGGTTAGGGTTAGGGTTAGTGTTAGTTTTAGGGTTTGGGTTAGAGTTATGGTGAGGTTGAGGGTGCCGGTTAGGGATAGGTTGGGGTTTAGGGTTAGGGTCAGGGTTAGGGTTAGGCTGAGGGTGAGGTTTAGGGTTAGATATAGGCTTAGGGTTAGGGTGAGGTTTAGGGTTAGGGTTTGGGTTATGGTGAGGGTGAGGCTGAGGATTAGGGTTAGATTTAGGGTTAGGGTTAATTCTCTTTAGGGTTAGGGTTAGGGTTACGGTGAGGTTTAGGGTTAGGCTTAGGGTTAGGGTTAGTGTGAGGGTTAGTGTTAGGGTTAGGGTTAGTTTTAGGGTGAGGGTAAATGTTAGGGTTAGGTTTTGGGTTAGGGTGATCGTTATGGTTAGGGTGAGGGTTAGGATTAGTGTTAGGGTTATTGTTAGGGCCAGGTTTAGTTTTAGGCTGAGGGTGAGGGTGAGGGTTTGTTTTATGGTGAAGTTTAGGGTTTGGGTTTGGGTTAGAGTTAGGTTTAGGGTGAGGGTCAGGTTTAGGGTTAGAGTTAGGGTTAGGGTGAGGGTTTGGTTGAGGGTTAGGGGTAGTGTTAGTGTTAGGGTTAGGGTTAGGGTGAGAATTAGGGGGAGGCTTAGGATTAGGGTAAAGGTGAGGGTGAATATTTGTGTTAGGGTTAGGTTTAGGGTTAGGCTTAGGGTTACGCTGAGGGTGAGGTTGAGTGTGAGCATTAGCATTAGGGTGAGTGTTAGGGTTAGGTTTAGGGTTAGGGTTAGTGCTATTTGAGGGTGAGGTTTAGGTTTAGGGTAGGGGGGAGGTTTAGGTTTAGGGTGAGGATTAGGATGAAGGTGGGGTTTAGGGTTACAGTTATGGTTAGGATGAGAGTGAGGGTGAGGGTTAGTGTTAGGGTGAGTGTTAGGGTGAGGGTGAGGGTTAGGTTTAGGGTTAGGATTAAGATTAAGGTTAGGGTTAGAGTGAGGTTTAGTGTTAGGATTAGGATTAGGGTGAGGGCTAGGGTGAGGTTGAGGTTTAGGGTTAGGGTTTGGGTGATGTTTAGGGTTAGGGTTAGGCTTAGGGTGGGGGGAGGAGGAGGTTTAGGGTTAGAGTTAGGGTTAGAGTGTGGCTGAGGGTGAGGGTTAGGGTTAGGGTTAGTGTTAGAGTTAGGTTTAGGGTGAGGGTTAGGGTGAGGGTGAGGGTTAGGCTTAGGGTTAGGATTAGGATTAGGGTGAGTGTTAGGGTGAGTGTGAGGTTTAGGGTTAAGGTGAGGATAAGCTTTAGGGTGTGGGTTAGGGTTAGGGTGAAGGATATGGTTCGGATGAGGTATAGGGTTAGAGTTAGGGTTATTGTAAGGGTTAGGGTTAGGGTTATGGTTACAGTGAAGGTGAGGGTGAGGGTTAGGATTAGGGTTAGGGTCAGGTTTAGGTTTAGGGTTAGGGTTAGGGTTAGGTTTAGGTTTAGGTTTAGGGTTAGGTTGAGGGTGAGGGTTAGGGTTATTGTTAGTGTTATGGTTTGGGTTAAGTTTGCTGTGAATGTGAAGCTGAGGGTGAGGGTTACGTTTAGGCTTAGGGTGAGGTTTTGGGTGAGGGTGAGGGTTAGGGTTAAAGTTAGGATTAGGTCTAGGGTTAAGCTGACTGTGTGTGTGAGGGTTAAGGTTAGGGTTCAGGTTAGGATTAGAGTTAGGCTGAGGGTGAGGTTGAGGGTTAGGTTTCGGTTGAGGTTTGGAGTCAGGGTTAGAGTGAGAGTTAGGGTGAGGGTTAGGCTTAGGCTTAGGTTTAGGGTGTGGACTAGGGTGAGGTTTAGGGGTAGGGGTAGGATTAGGATTAGGGTGAGGGTTAGGGTTATTGTTAGTGTTATGGTTTGGGTTATGTTTGCTGTGAATGTGAGGCTGAGGTTGAGGGTTATGATTATGGTTATGGTTAGGGTTAGTGTTAGGGTAAGGGTGAGGGTTAGGTTATAGGGTGATGGTAAGGGTTAGATTGAGGATTAGTGTTAGGGTTAGTGTGAGGTTTAGGGTGAGGGTTAGTGCTATGGTTAGGATTAGGGTTAGGGTGAGGGTGTGTGGTAGGATTAGGTATAGGATTAGGGTTAGGGTTAGGTTTAGGTTTAGGATTAGTGTTATTGTTAGGGTTCGAGTTAGAGTTAAAGTGAGGCTGAAGGTGAGGGTGAGGGTTATGGGTAGGGTTAGGGTGAGGGTTAGGATAAGGTTTAGGGTTAGGATTAGGGTTAGCGTGAGGGCTAGGCTGAGGGTTAATATGAAGCATAGGTTTAGGGTTAGGGTTAGGTATAGGATTATGGTTATGGTGAGGGTTAGTGTGAGGGTTAGGGTTAGGGTTAGATTTAGGGGTAGGGTGAGGGTAAGGGTTAGGGTTTGGGTTAGGGTGAGGGTGAGGCTGAAGATTAGGTTTTGGTTCAGGGTTAGGGTTTGGGTTAGGGTAAGGGTTAAGGTGATGGTTAGGGTTAGGGTTAGGTTTAGGCTTAGGTTTAGGCTGAGGATGAGGGTGTGGGTGAGGATTAGTGTTTGAGTTAGGGTGAGGGTGAGGGTGAGGATTAGGGTGAGGTTTAGTGTTAGGGTAAGGTTTAGAGTTATGGTGAGTGTGATAGTTAGGGTTAGGTTTAGGTTTAGGTTTATTGTTAGGTTAAGGGTTAGAGTTAAGTTGAGAGTAAGGGTGAAGGTGAGGATTCGGTTTAGTGTTAGGGTGAGGTTTAGGTTTAGGGTTAGGGTTAGTGTGAGGGTTAAGGTTAGGGTTAGTGTGAGGTTTAGGATTAGGTTTAGGGTTAGGATTAGGGTCAGTTTGAGGGCTAGGGTGAGGGTTAGGTTTAGGATTAGGGTTAGGGTGAGGGTGAGTGTGAGGGTTAGGGTTAGGGTTAGGCTTAGAATTAGGGTGAGGGTTAGGGTTATTGTTTGGGTTAGGGTGACATTGAGGTTGAGGATTAGGGTTAGGGTTAGGGTAAGCGTTAGGGTTAGGTTTGGGGTTAGTGTTAGTGTTTCGGTTAGGGTTAGGGTTAAGATTAGGGTTTGGGTTACGGTGAGCTTTAGGGTTAGTCTTATGGTTAGGCTTAGGGTTAGGCTGAGGGTGAGGTTGGGGTGAGGATTAGGTAAGGGTTAGGGTTAGGGTTAGGGTTAGTGTTAGGGTTAGGTTGAGTGTGCGGTTTAGGCTTAGGGTTAGAATTAGGATTAGGGTTAGGCTTAGGGTGAGTGTGAGGGTTAGGGTTAAGGTTAGGATTAGGCTTAGGCTTAGGCTGAGGCTGAGGGTGATGGTGAGGATTAGGGTTAGGGTGAGGGTTAGGGTTAGCTTTAGGGTGAGAGTTAGGGTTTGGGTTAAATTTAGGTTTAGCGTGAGGGTTAGGGTAAGGGTTATGGTGAGGGTGAGGGTTAGAGTTAGTTTGAGAGTTTGGGTTAGGCTTAGGGTGATGGTGAGGATGAGGGTTAGGGTTAGTGATAGGGTGAGGTTTAGGATGAGGGTTAGGGTTGGGATTATAGTTAGGGTGAGGGCTAGGTGGAGGGTGAGCTTTAGAGTTAGGGTTGTGGTGAGTTTTAGGGTTAGAGTTATGGTTAGGTTTAGGGTGAGGGTGAGGTTTAGGGTTTGAGTTAGTGTTAGGTTGAAGCTGATTTTGAGGGTTAGGGTTAGGGTTAGTGTTAGGTTTATGTTGAGGGTTAGGAGGAGAATTAGGGTTAAGATTAGGGTTAGGGTGAGGGTTTGGATGAGGGTTAAGGTTATGGTGAGGGTGACGGTTAGGGTAATGGTTAGGATTAGGGTTAGGGTGAGGGTGTGTTTTAGGATTAGGGTTAGGGTTAGGCTTAGGGTTAGATTTAGGTTTAGGATTAGTGTTATTGTTAGGGTTAGAGTTAGAGTTAAATTGAGGGTGAGGGTGAGGGTGAGGCTTAGGCTTAGTGTTAGGGTGAGGTTTAGGGTTAGGGTTAGGATTAGGGTTAGGGTGAGTGTCAGGTTTATGGTTATATTTAGAGTGGGGGAGGGTTAGTTCGTGGGTTAGGGTTAGGGTTATTGTTAGCGTTAAGGTTAGGGTGAGGATTAGGTTGACGTTAAGGGTTAGGGGTAGTTTTAGGTTAATGATTAGTGTTAGGGTGAGGGTGAGGGTTAGGGTTATTTTTAGGCTTAGGTTTTGGGTTACAGTTACGGTGACAGTGAGGGTGAGGGTTAAGGTTAGCTATAGAGTTAGGGTTACGTTGAGGCTTACGTTATGGGTTAGGTTTAGGGTCAGTTTTAGGGTTAGATTTAGGGTGAGAGTTAGGGGGAGGTTTAGGGTCATGGTTTGGGTTAGGGTTAGGATTAGCTTTATGGTGAGGGTGAGTGTGTGTGTTAGGGTTAGGTTTAGGGTTTGGCTTAGGTTTAGACTGAGGGTAAGGTTGAGTGTGAGGGTAAGGGATAGGTTGAGGGTTAGGTTTAAGGTTCGCGTGAGGGTTTGGGTGAGGGTTAGGGTTACAGTGAGGTTGAAGTTTAGGATTAGTGTGAGGGTTAGGGTTAGGATTAGGATTAGGGTGAGTGTAGGTGTTAGGATTAGGCTTAGGTTTAGGGTTAGGGTTAGGTTTAGGGTTAGGATTAGTTTTATTGTTACGGTTAGGATTAGAATTACTGTGAGGGTTAGGGTGAGGGTGAGGGTTAGGGTTAGGTTTAGGGTGAGGTTTAGGTTTAGGGTTAGGATTAGGGATAGGGTAAAGGTGAGGTATATGGTTAGACTTAGAGTTAGGGGGAGGATTAGGATGAGGGTTAGGGTTAGGGTTAGTGTTAGGGTTAAGGTTAAGGTGAAGGTTAGGTTGAGGTTTAGGTTTAGGGTTAGGGGGAGGTTTAAGGTTAGGGTTAGGGTGAGGGTGGGGTTTAACGTTAGAGTTAGGGTTAGGGTGAGTCTGAGGGTGAGGGTTAGGTTTAGGGTTAGTGTTAGGGATAGGGTGAGGATTAGGGTGAGGGTGAGGGTTAGGTTTAGGGATAGGGTTTGGTTTAGGATTAGGATTAGGCTGAGGGTGAGTGTGAGGGTTAGGGCTAGGGTTAGAGTTAGGATTAGGGTTAGGATGAGGGTTAGGGTTCGGGTTAGGGTTAGGGTGAGGGTGAGGCTGAGGGTTATGGTTCGGTTTAGGGTTGTGGTTATGGTTAGGGTTAGGGTTAGGTTTAGTGTTACAGTGAGGGTTAGGGTTAGGTTTAGGGTTAGGATTAGGCTTAGGTTTAGGCTGTGTGTGACAGTGGAGGTGAGGATTAGGGTTAGGTTTAGGGTTAGTGTTAGTGTTACGGTGAGGGTTAGGGTTAGGTTTAGGGTTAGGATTAGGATTAAGTTTAGGGTTAGTGTGACAGTGGGGGTGACGATTAAGGTTAGGGTTAGGGTTAGGGTTAGTGATAGGGTTACTTTTAGTGTTATGGTTTGGGTTAAGTTTGCGGTGAGGGTGATGCTGAGGGTGAGGTTTATGGTTAGGGTTAAGGTTAGGGTTAGGATTAGGGTTAGGTTTAGGATTAGGCTGAGTGTGATTGTGGGGGAGAGGATTAGAGTTAGGGTTAGGGTTATTTTTAGTGTTGTGGTTAGGGTTAAGTTTGCAGTGAGGGTGAGGCTGAGGGTGAGGGTTATGGTGAGGGTTAGGGTAAGTTTAGGGTTAGTGTTATTGTTAGGGTAAGGGATAGAGTTATGGTGAGGTTGGGGTTGAGGGTGAGGGTTAGGATTAGGGTTAGGGTGATGGTTAGATTTAGGTTTAGGTTGAGGGTTAGGATGAGGGTTAGGGTTAGGATTAGGGTTTGGGTGACGGCTAGGTTGAGGGTGAGGGTTAGGGTAAGGCTTAGGCTTAGGCTTAGGTTTTGGCTGACTGTGAGTTTGAGGGTGAGGGTTAGGGTTAGGGTGATAGTTAGGTTTACGGTTGGGGTGAGTGTTAGGATGAGGTTTAGTGTTAGGTTGAGGGTTATGGTGAGGATGATGGTAAAGGCAAAGTGAGGTTTAGGCTGAAGGTGAGGGATTCGTTAAGGGTGAGGGTTAGGGTTTGTTTTAGGGTTAGGATAAGGGTTAAGGTTAGGGTTAAGATAAGGGTTAGATTGAGGATTAGGTTTAGGGTTAGTGTGAGGTTTAGGGTGAGGATGAGGGTTAGGGTTAGGGTGAGTGTGAGGGTTAGAATTAGGGTTTGGTTGAGGGCTAGGGTGAGGGTAAGGGTTAGGGACATGCTTAGGGTTAGGCTGAGGTTTAGGGTTTGGATTAGGGTTAGAGTTAGTTTTAGGATGAGGGTGAGGTTTAGGGTTAGAGTTAGGGTTAGGGTTAGGGTGAGGTTTAGGATTAGGGTGAGGGTTAGGATTAGTGTGATCGTGAGTGTTAGGGTGAGGGTTAGTGTTAGGGTGAGGGAAAGCTTTATGGTGAGGGTTAGGGTTAGGGTGAGGGTTCTGGTTAGGGTGAGGTTTAGGGTTAGAGTTATGGTGAGGTTGAGGGTGAGGTTTAGGGTTAGATATAGGTTTAGGGGGAGGGTTAGGTTTAGGGTGAGGGTTAGGCTTAGAGTTAGGATTAGGATTAGGATAAGGGTTAAGCTGAGTGTGAAGGTTAGGGTTCGGGTTAAGCTTAGGGTTAGGCTGAGGGTGAGGGTGATGGTTAGGGTTAGGGTTAGGGTTCGGGTTAAGTTTTAGGGTTAGGATAAGGGATAGGGTTAGGTTGAGGATTAGTGTTAGGGTTTGGGTTAAGGTGAGCGTTAGGGTTACGGTTAGTGTTATTGTTAGGTTTATGGTTAGAGTTTCGGTGAGGGTGAGGTTGAGGGTGAGGGTTAGTGTCATGTTTAGGGTGAGGTGTAGGTTTAGGGGTAGGATTAGGGTTAGGATGAGGGTTAGGTTTAGGGTTAGATTTAGGGTTAGGGGGAGGGTTAGTTCATGGGTTACGGTTAGTGTTAGGGTTAAAGTTAGGGTGAGGGTTAGGTTTAGGTTAAGGTGTAGGTTTAGGTTTAGGGTTAGGACTAAGTTTAGGGTGAGGGTGAGGGTGAGGGTTACGGTAAGCTTAGACTTAGGCTTAGGGGTAGGTTGAGGGTGAGGGTGGGGTTGAGGATTAGGATTAGGATGATGGTAGGGTTAGGATTAGGGTAAGGGTAAGGATGAGGGTTAGGGTTAAGATTAGTGTTATGGTGAGGGCGAGGGTGAGGGTGAGGGTTAGGGTCAGGTTTAGGCTTCGCTTAGGGTTGGGCTGAGCATGAGGTTGAGGGTGAGTTTTAGGGTTAGGGTGAAGTTTTGTTTTACGGTTAGGGTGAGGGTTCGAATGAGGTTTAAGGTTAGGGGGAGGGTTAGGGTCGGGATGATGGTAAGGGTAATGATGAGCTTTAGGCTGAGGCTGAGGGTTAAAATAAGGGTGATTGTTAGGGTTATGCTTAGGGTTAGGTAAGGGTTAGGGTTAGGGTTAGGGTGAGGGTTAGATTGAGGATTAGGATTCGGCTTAGTGTGAGGTTTAGGGTGAGGATGAGGGTTAGGGTTAGGGTGAGCATGAGGGTTAGAATTAGGGTTAGGGTGAGGGCTAGGGTGAGGGTGAGGGTTAGGGTTAGTGTTAGGGTTAGGGTGAGGGTTAGGTTGAGGGTGAGGGTTAGGATTAGTGTGAGGCTGAGTGTTTGGTTTATGGTTAGTTTTAGGGTGTGGGGAAGTGTTATGGTGAGGGTTAGGTTTAGGGTGAGGTTTATGGTTAAGGTGAGGCTTAGGGTTAGGGTTATGTTGAGGGTGAGGGTGAGGTTTAGGGTTAGATTTAGGGTTAAGGGGAGGGTTAGGTTGAGGTTTAGTGTTAGTGTTAGTTTTAGGGTTAGTGTTAGGGTGAGGGTAAGTGTTAGGGTGAGGGTTTGGGTTAAGGTGAGGTTTATGGTTAGGGTGAGGGTTAGGATTAGGTTTAGAATTATTGTTTGGTTTAGAGTTTCGGTTATGCTGAGGGTTAGGGTGAGGGTTAGGGTTAGTGTTAGGGTGAGGTTTAGTGTTTGCGTTAGGGTTAGTGTTAGGTTTAGGCTGAGGGTGAGGTTTAGGGTTAGAGTTAGTGCTAGAGTGAGGGTTTGGTGGAGGGTTAGGTTTAGGGTTAGTGTTAGGGTTAGGGTTAGGGTGAGATTTAGGGGGAGTATAAGGGTTAGGGATAGGTTTAGGATTAGGGTTAGGGTGAGGGTGAGTGTGTGTGATAGGGTGAGGTTTAGGTTTAGGCTTAGGTTTAGGCTGAGAGTGAGTTTGAGCGTGAGGGTTAGCGTTAGGGTTTGGGTTAAGCTTAGTGTTAGGGGGAGGGTTATGATGAGTGTTAGGGTTAGGATTAGGGTTAGGGTGAGGGCTATGGTGAGGGTGAGGTTTAGGTTTAGGTTTAGGGTGAGTTTTAGGGTTAGGGTTAGGGTTAGGGTTAGGGTGAGTGTGAGATTTAGGGTTAGAGTTAGGGTTAGGATGAGGCTGAGGGTGAGGGTTAGAGTTAGGGTTAGTGTTAGGGTTAAGGTGAGGGTTAGGGTGCGGTGAGATTTAGGGTTAGAGTTAGGGTTAGGATTAGGGTTAATGTTAGGCAGAGTGTAATGGTTAAGGTTACAGTTAGGCTTAGGCTTAGGGTTAGGTTAGGCTTAGGCTTAGGCTGAGGGTGAGGGTGAGGTTGAAGTTTAGGGTTAGGGTGAGGTTTAGGGTTAGGGTTATGGTGAGAGTTAGGGTTCTGGTTAAGTTTAGGGTTAGGGTGAGGTTTAGGGTAAGGTTTATGGTGATGGTGAAGGTTAGGATTAGGTTTAGTAATAGGGTTTGGATTAGGTTGAGGGTTAGGTTAGGATTAGGGTTAGGGTGAGGGCTAGAGTGAGGGTGAGGCTTAGGTTTGGGGTGAGGGTGAGGTTGAGGTTTAGGTTTAGAGTTAAGTTTATGGTGAGGCTGATTGTGATGTTTAGGGTTAGGGTTAGTGTTAGAGTTAGGGTTAGGGTGAGGGTGAGGATAAGGCTTAGGTTTAGGGTTAGGATTAGGGTAAGGTTTAGGGTGAGTGTGAGGGTTAAGGTTATGTTTAAGCTTAGGGTTATGCTGAGGGTGAGGGTGAGGGTTAGTGTTAGGGTGAGTGTTAGGGTTAGGTTTAGTTTGAGAGTTAGGGTTCGGGTTAAGTTTAGGGTTAGCCTGAGGGTTACGGTTATAGTTAGGGTGAGCATGAGGGTTAGGGTTAGGTTGAGGTTTAGAGTTAGGTTTAGGGTTAGGGTGAGGGTTTGGGTTAGGGTTAGGTGAGGGTTAGGTTGAGGATTAGGGTTAGGTTTAGGGTTAGGGTGAGGCTAGTGAGAGGGTGAGGGTAAGGTTGAGGGTTTGGATGAGGGTTAGTGTTACAGTGAGGGTGAGGTTTAGGGTTCGGGTGAGGGATAGGGTAAGGTTTAGGCTTAGGTTTAGGCTGAGGGTGAGGATGGGAGTGAGAATTAGGGTTAGGGTTAGGGTGAGAGAGGGTTCGGGTTATGTTTTGGGTTTGGGTGAGGGTTAGGGTTAGGGTTACTGTGAGTGTGAGGGTTAGGTTTAGGTTGAGGGTTAGGGATAGGTTTAGGGTTAGGGTTTGTGTTAGTGTTAGGTTTAGGGTGAGGGTTAGGAGGAGAATTAGTGTTAGGATTAGGGTTAGGGTTAGAGTGAGGGCTAGGGTGAGGGTTAGGGTTAGTGTTAGGGAGAGGTTTAGGGTCAGGGTTAGCGTTAGAATGAGGGTTTGGATGAGGGTTAAAATTATGGTGAGGGTGAGCGTTAGGGTTATGGTTAGGATTAGGGTTAGGGTTAGGTTTAGGGTTAGGATTAGTGTTATTGTTAGGGTTAGAGTTAAAGTGAGGGTTCGGTGAGCGTTAGGGTTAGGATTAGTATTAGGGTGAAGGTGAGTGTTAGGATTAGGGTTAGGGTTAGTGTTAGGTTTAGGATTAGGGTTAGGATTAGTGTTATTGTTAGGGTTATGGTTAGAGTCATGCTGAGGGTAAGGGTGAGGGTGAGGGTTAGGGTTAGGGTTAGGGTGAGGTTAGGGTTAGGGTTAGGATTAGGGTTAGGGTGAGGGTGAGGTTTAGGGTTAGATTTGTGTTAGGGTGAGGGTTAGTTCGTGGGTTAGGGTTAGGGTTAGTGTTAGGGTTAGGGTTATTGTTAGGGTTAAGTTTAGGGTGAGGGTTAGGTTGAGGTTAAGGGTTAGGGTTAGGGTTAGTATTAGGGTAAGGGTGAGGGTGAGTGTGAAGGTTAGAGTTACGGTTAGGTTGAGGCTGACTGTGAGGGTTAGGGTTAGGGTTCGTGTTATAGTTAGGGTTAGGATGAAGGTTAGTTTGAGTGTGAGGGTTAGGATTAGGGTTAAGATTAGTATTAGGATAAGGGTTAGGGTGATTGTGAGGGTTAGGGATAGGGTTAGGTTTAGGCTTAGGCTTAGGCTAAGGGTGAGGATGGGAGTGAAGATTAGGGTTAGGTTTATGGTGAGAGTTAGGGTTCGGGTTATGTTTGGAGTTTGGGTGAGGGTTAGGGTTAGGGTTACTGTGAGTGTGAGGGTTAGGGTTAGGTTGAGGGTTAGGGATAGGTTTAGGGTGAGTGTTTGAGGAGAATTACGGTTAGGATTAGGGTTAGGGTGAGGTCTAGGGTGAGGTTGAGGGTTAGGGTTATGGTTAGGGTGAGGTTTAGGGTTAGGGTTAGGGTTAGAGTGAGGGTTTGGATGAGGGTTAAAATTATGGTGAGGCTGAGGTTTAGGGTTATGGTTAGGATTAGGGTTAGGGTGAGGGTGTATGTTAGGATTAGGGTTATGGTTAGGGTTAGGGTTAGGTTGAGGGTTAGATTGAGGGTTAGGATTAGTATTATTGTTAGGGTTAGAGTTAGAGTTAAAGTGAGGGTGAGGGTGAGGGTTAGGGTTAGGGTTAGGCTGAGGTTTAGGGATAGGGGTAGTATTAGGGTGAGGGTGAGTGCGAGGGTAAAGGTTAAATTTAGGGTCAGGGGGAGGGTCAGTTTGTGGGTTAGGGTTAGGGTTAGTGTTAGGGTTAAGTTTAGGTGAGGGTTAAGTTGAGGTTAAGGGTTAGGTGTAGGGTTAGTGTTAGGGTTAGGGTGAGGTTGAGTGTGAGGGTTAGCTCTAGGGTTAAGCTTAGGCTTAGGGTTAGACTGAGGGTGAGGATGGGGGTGAGGATAATGGTTAGGGTGAGGGAGAGTGTATGTGTTAGGTTTAGGTTTAGGGTTAGGTTTAGAGTAAGGCTGAGGTTGAGGTTGAGGTTGAGGTTTAGGGTTAGGGTGAAGGTAAGGGTTAGGTTTAGGAGGAGGGTGAGGTTGAGGGTTAGAGTTAGGGTTAGGGTGAGGCTGAGGGTGAGGGTTAGGGTTAGGGTTAGTGTTAGGGTTAGACTTAAGTTGAGTGTGAGGGTTAGGGTTAGATTTAGGATTAGGCTTAGGCTTAGGCTGAGAGAGAGGTTGAGTTTGAGGGTAAGGGTTAGGGTGAGGGTTAAGTTTAGGGTTTGGGTGAGAGTTAGGGTTCGGGTTAAATTTAGGGTTAGGGTGAGGGTTAGGGTAAGGGTTACTGTGTGGGTGAGGTTTAGGCTTAGGTTGAGTGTTAGGGTTAAGTTTAGGGTTAGTGTGATGGTGATGGTGAGGGTTAGATTTAGTGGTAGGGTGAGGGTTAGGATGAGGTTTAGGGTTAGGATTAGGGTTAGTGTGAGGGCAAGGGTGAGGTTGAGGTTTAGGGTTAGGGTTTTGGTGAGGTATATGGTTAGCTTTATTGTTAGGTTTAGGGTAAGGGTGAGCTTTAGGGTTAGAGTTAGTGTTAGGTTAAGGCTGATTGTGAGGGTTAGGGTTAGGGTTCATGTTAGATTTAGGTTTAGGATGAGGGTTAGGGTGAGGGTGTGGCTTAGGCTTAGGGTTAGGATTAGAATTAGGATAAGGGTTAGGGTGATTGTGAGGGTTAGTGTTAGGGTTAGGGTTAGACTTTGGGTTAGGCTGAGGGTGAGGGTGAGGGTTACGGTGAGCGTTTGGATTAGGGTTAGGTTGAGAGTTAGGGTTCTGGTTAAGTTTCGGGTTTGGGTGAGGGTTAGTGTTAGGGTTATGTTGAGCGTGCGGGTTAGGGTTAGGTTGAGGTTTAGGGATAGGTTTAGGGTTAGGGAGTGGGTTAGTGTTAGGTTGAGGGTAAGGGTAGGAGAATTAGGGTTAGGGTGAGGGCTAGGGTGAGGGTGAGGTTTAGGGTTAGGGTTAGGGTTACGGTGAGGGTTTTGGTGAGGGTTAAGATTTTGGTGAGGGTGAGGGTTAGGGTTATGGTTAGGATTAGGGTTAGGGTGAGGGTGTGTGTTAGGATTCGGGTTATGTTTAGGGTTAGGGTTAGATTTAGGGTTAGGATTAGTGTTATTGTTAGGGTTTGAGTTAGAGTTAAAGTGAGTGTGAGGGTTATGGTTAGGGTTAGGGTGAGGTTTAGGGATAGGGGTAGGATTAGGGTTAGGGTGAGGGTGAGGTTTATGGTTAGATTTAGGGTTAGGGGGAGGGTTAGTTCGTGGGTTAGGGTTAGGGTTAGTGTTAGGGTTAAGGTTAGGGTGAGGGTTAGGTTGAGGTTAAGGGTTAGGTGTAGGGTTAGTGTTAGGTTTAAGGTGAGGTTGAGTGTGAGGGTTAGGGCTAGGGTTAAGCTTAGGCTTAGGGTTAGACTGAGGGTGAGGATGGGGGTGAGGATTATGGTTAGTGTGAGGGAGAGTATATGTGTTAGGGTTAGGTTTAGGGTTAGGTTTAGAGTTAGGCTGAGGTTGAGGTTGAGGTTGAGGTTTAGGGTTAGGGTGAAGGTAAGGGTTAGGTTTAGGAGGAGGGTGAGGTTGAGGGTTAGAGTTAGGGTTAGGGTGAGGCTGAGGGTGAGGGTTAGGGTTAGGGTTAGTGTTAGGGTTAGTGTTAAGGTGAGGGTTAGTGTGAAGGTGAGGTTTAGGCTTAGGGTTAGGATTAGGATTAGGGTTAGGCTTAGGTTGAGTGTGAGGGTTAGTTTTAGGGTTAGGATTAGGCTTAGACTTAGGCTGAGAGTGAATGTGAATTTGAGGGTTATTGTTAGGGTGAGGGTTAAGTTTAGGGTTTGGGTGAGAGTTAGGGTTCGAGTTAAATTTAGGGTTAGGGTGAGGGTTAGGGTAAGGTTTGCTGTGAGGGTGAGGGTTAGGGTTAGGTTGAGTGTTAGGGTAAAGTTTAGGGTTAGTGTGATGGTGAGGGTGAGGGTTAGATTTAGTGTTAGGGTGAGTGTTAGGATGAGGGTTAGTGTTAGGATTAGGGTTAGTGTGAGGGCAAGGGTGAGGTTGAGGTTTAGGGTTAGGGTTTTGGTGAGGTATATGATTAGCCTTATGGTTAGGTTTAGGGTAAGGGTGAGCTTTAGGGTTAGAGTTAGTGTTAGGTTAAGGCTGATTGTGAGGGTTAGGGTTAGGGTTCATGCTAGATTTAGTTTTAGGATGAGGGTTAGGGTGAGGGTGTGGGTTAGGCTTAGGGTTAGGATTAGGATTAGGATAAGGGTTAGGGTGATTGTGAGGGTTAGTGTTAGGGTTAGGGTTAGACTTAGGGTTAGGCTGAGGGTGAGAGTGAGGGTTACAGTGTGGGTTTGGATTAGGGTTAGGGTGAGAGATAGGGTTCCGGTTAAGTTTAGGGTTTGGGTGAGGGTTAGGATTAGGGTTAGGTTGAGCGTGCGGTTTAGGGTTAGGTTGTGGTTTAGGGTTAGGTTTAGGGTTAGGGAGTGGGTTAGTGTTAGGTTGAGGGTGAGGGTTAGGATGAGAATTAGGGTTAGGATTAGGGTTAGGGTGAGGGCTAGGGTGAGGGTGAGGTTTAGGGTTAGGGTTAGGGTTACAGTGAGGGTTTGGGTGAGGGTTAAGATTATGGTGAGGGTTAGGGTTATGGTTAGGATTAGGATTAGGGTGAGGGTGTGTGTTAGGATTCGAGTTAGGGTTAGGGTTAGGGTTAGATTTAGGGTTAGGATTAGTGTTATTGTTAGAGTTTGAGTTAGAGTTAAAGTGAGGGTGAGGGTTATGGTTAAGGTTAGGGTGAGGTTTAGGGATAGGGGTATGATTAGTGTTAGGGTGAGGTGAGGTTCATGGTTAGATTTAGGGTTAGGGGGAGAGTTATTTCGTGGGTTAGGGTTAGGGTTAGTGTTAGGGTTAAGGTTAGGGTGAGGGTTAGGTTGAGGTTAATGTTTAGGGGTTGGGTTAGGATTAGGGTTAGGGTGAGGGTGAGTGTGAGTGTTAGGGATAGGGTTAGGTTTAGGCTTTGGTTTAGGCTGAGGGTGAGGATGGGGGTGAGGATTAGGGTTAGGGTGATGGTTAGGGTTGGGGTTAGGGTGAGGGTTAGGGTTTGTGTTTGGGTTAGAGTTAGGTTTAGGGTGAGGGTGAGGTTTAGGGTTAGAGTTAGGTTTAGGGTGAGGGTTAGGTTGAGGGTTAGGGTTAGGATTAGTGTTATGGTTAGGGTTAGGGTGAAAATTTGAGGGAGGGTTAGGGTTAGGGAAAGGTTTAGGATTAGTGTTAGTGTGAGGGTGAGTGTGTGTGTTAGCGTTAGGTTTAGGGTTAGGTTTAGGGTTAGGCTGAGGTTGAGGTTGAGGGTGAGGTTAGGCTTAGGTTGAGGGTAAGGGTTAGTGTTAGGGGGAGGGGGAGGTTTAGGGTTAGAGTTAAGGTTAGGGTGAGGATGAGGGTGAGGGTTAGGGTTAGGGTTAGTGTTAGGGTTAGGGTTAAGGTGAGGGTTAGTGTGAGGGTGAGGGTTAGGCTTAGGGTTAGGATTAGGATTAGGGTTAGGCTTAGGGTGAGTGTGAGGGTTAGAGTTAGGGTTAGGATTAGACTTAGGCTTAGGCTGAGGGTTAGGGTGAGTTTGAGGGTTAGGTTTAGGGTGAGGGTTAAGTTTAAGTTTTATGTGAGAGTTAGGGTTCGGGTTAAATTTAGGGTTAGATTGAGGGTTAAGGTAAGGGTTATGGTGAGGTTGAGGGTGAGGGTTAGGTTGAGCATTAGGTTTAGTTTTAGGGTTAGGGTGATGGTGAGGGTGAGGGTTAGGGTTAGTGTTAGGGTGAGGGTTAGGATGAGGGTTAGGGTTAGAATTAGGGTTAGGGTGAGGGCTAGGTTGAGGGTGCGGTTTAGGGTTAGGGTTGTGGTGAGGTTTAGGGTTAGTGTTATGGTTAGGTTTAGGGTGAGGGTGAGATTTAGGGTTAGAGTTAGGGTTAGGTTGAGGCTGATTGTGAGGGTTAGGGTTAGGGTTAGGGTTAGAGTTAGGTTTAGGATGAGGGTTAGGGTGAGGGTGAGGGTTAGGCTTAGGGTTAGAATTAGGATTAGGATAAGGGTTAGGGTGATTGTGAGGGTTAGGGTTAGGGTTAGGTTTAGGCTTAGGGTTAGGCTGAGGGTGAGGTTCAGGGTTAGGGTGAGGGTTAGGATTAGGGTTAGGGTAAGAGTTAGGGTTTGTGTTAAGTTTAGGGTTTGGATGAGCGTTTTAGTTAGGGTTACCTTGAGTTTGAGGGTTAGGGTTAGGTTGAGGGTTAGGGTTAGGTTCAGGGTTAGGGTGTGAATTAGTGTTAGGTTTAGGCTGAGGGTTAAGAGGAGAATTAGGGTTAGGATTAGGGTTAGGGTTAGGTCTAGGTTGAGGGTGAGGTTTAGGGTTAGTGTTAGGGTGAGGTTCAGGGTTAGGTTTAGGGTTAGGGTGACGGTTTGGATGAGGGTAAAGGTTATGGTTAGGGTGAGGGTTAGGGTCATGGTTAGGATTAGGGTTAGGGTGAGGGTGTGCGTTAGGTTTAGTGTTATGGTTAAGGTTAGGGTTAGGTTAAGGGTTAGGATTAGTGTTATTGTTAGGTTTAGAGTTAGGGTTAAAGTGAGGGTGAGTGTGAGGGTTATGGTTAGGGTTAGGGTGAGGTTTAGGGTTAGGGGTAGGACTGGGTTAGGGTGAGGGTGAGGTTATGTTTAGATTTATGGTTAGGGGGAGGGTTAGTTCGTGGGTTAGGGTTAGGTTTTGTGTTAGGGTTAAGGTGAGGTTGAGGGTTAGGTTGAGGTTAAGGGTTAGAGGTAGAGTTAGGTTTAGGATTTGGGTTAGGTTGAGCGTGAGTGTGAGTGTTAGGGTTAGGGTTAGACCTCGGCTTAGGGTTAGGCTGAGGGTGAGTGTGGGCTTGAGGATTATGGTTAGGGTGATGGTTATGTTTAGGGTTCGGGTGATGGTTAGGATGGGGGTTAGGGTTAGGATTAAGGTTTGGGTGAAGGCTAGGGAGAGGGTGAGGTTTAGGGTAAGGGTTAGGCTTAGGCTTAGGGTTAGGCTGAGCTTGAGGTTGAGGGTGAGGGTTAGGGATAGGGTGATGTTTAGGTTTACGGCTATGGTTAGGGTTAGGATGAGGTTTAGGGTTAGGGGGAGTGTAAGGGTGAGCATGATGGTAAGGGTAAAAGTGAGGTTTAGGCTGAGGGTGAGGTTTAAGATAAGTGTGTGGGTTAAGGTTAAGTTTAGGGTTATGATAAGGCTTATGGTGAGGGTTGGATTGAGGTTTAGGGTTAGGGGTAGGGTGAGGCTTAGTGTGAGGATGACGGTTTGGTTTAGGGTGAGGGTGAAGATTAGAATTAGGGTTAGGGTGAGGGTGAGGTTTAGGGTTAGGGTGAGGTTTAGTGTTTGGGTTAGGGTTAGAGTGAGGGTTAGGTTGAGGGTGAGGTTTAGGGTTAGATTTAGGTTTAGTGTTAGTGTTAGGGTCAGGGTGAGGGTTAGCGTTAGGGTTATAGGGTGGGTGAGGTTTAGTGTTAGAATTAGGGTTAGGATGAGGCTGAGTGTGAGGGTTAGTTTCAGGGTTAGTTTTAGGGTTAGGGTGAAGTTTGGGGTGAGGGTAAGGTTTAGGGCTAGGGTTAGGATTAGGATTAGGTTTAGGGTTAGGGTGAGTGTGAGGGTTAGGTTTAGGGTTAGGGTTATCCTTAGGTTTAGGCTGAAGCTGAGGGTGATGGTTAGGTTTAGGGAGAGCTTAAGGTTAGGGTTAGGGTGAGGTTTAGTGTTAGATTTAGGTTTAGGGTGATGGTGAGGTTTAGGGGTAGAGTTAGGTTTAGGGTGAGGGTGAGTGTGAGGGTTAGGATTAGGGTTAATATTAAGCATAGGTTTAGGTTGAGGGTGAGGGTGAGTCTTAGGGTTAAGGTTAGGATGAGGTTTAGGTTTAGGGTTAGGGTTAGAATTAGTGTTAGGGTGAGAATGAGATTTAGGGTTAGAGTTAGGATTAGGGTTAGGAATAGGGTTAGGTTGAGAGTTAGGTTTAGGGTTAGGCTTAGGCTTAGGCTTAGTCCGAGCATGAGGGTGAGGGTTAGGGTTAGGTTTAGGGTGATGGTTCGGGTTAGGTTTAGTGTTATTGATAGGGTTAGGGTTAGAGTTACGGTGAGTGTGAGGGTGCGGGTGAGGGTTAGGTTTAGGGTTAGGGTGGGGTTTATGGGTAAGGTTAGGGTTAGGGTTAGGGTGAGGGTTAGGGTTAGGATTGTGGTTAGGATGAGGGCTAGGGTGAGGTTGAGTGTTAGGGTTAAGTTTAGTCTTAGGCGTAGGGTTAGTCTGAGGGTGAGGTTGAGGGTGAAGAATAGGGTTAGAGTGATGGTTAGGGTTATGGTTAGGGTGAGGGTAAGGATTAGGGTTAGTATTAGGGTGAGGGTTAGGGTGTGGGTGATGGTAAGCATAAAGGTCAGGTTAGGCTGAGGCTTAGGGTTAAGATAAGGTTGAGGGTAAGTGTTAGGATGAGGGTTAGGTTTAGGGTGATTGTTATGGTTAGGGTGAGGGTAAGAGTTAGGGTTACGGTTATTGTTAGTGTTAGGATTAGGGTTACCCTTACAGTGAGGGTGAGGGTAAGGGTTAGGTTTAGGGTGAGGTTTAGGTTTAGGGTTATGGTTAGAGTTTGAGTTAGGTTTAGGATTAGGGTTAGGGTGAAGGCTAGGGTGAGGGTGAGGGTTAGGGTTAGGGTTAGGATTAGCGTTAGGGTGAGGGTGAGTGTGTGTGTTAGGTTTAGGTTTAGGGTTAGGCTTAGGGTTAGCTAAGGGTGAGGTTGAGGATGAGGGTTAGGGTTAGGATGAGGGTTAGGGTTAGGGTTAGGTTGAGGGTGAGTGTGTGGGTTAGGGTTAGGTTTAGGGTTAGGCTTAGGGTTAGACTAAAGGTGAGGTTAGGGGTGAGGTTTAGGGTTAGGTTGATGGTTAGGTTTAGGGATAGGGTGAGGGTTAGAATGAGGGTTAAGTTTCGGATTAGGGTTAGGGTGAAGGCTAGGGTGAGGGTGAGTTTTAGGGTTAGGGTGAGGGTTAGGGTGAGGGTCAGGTTTAGGGTTAGAGTTAGGGTTAGGGGGAGGTTTAAGGTTAGGATTAGTGTTAGGGTTAGGGTGAGGGTTAGGGTTAAGATGAGGTTTAGGTTTAGGGTGAGAGTTATTAGGTTTAGCGTTACATTGGGATCAGTGTTAGGGTTAGGTTGAGGGTTAGAATTAGGTTTAGGGTTAGGTTGAGGGTTAGGGTTAGGGTTAGGGCGAGGTTTTGGATGAGGTTTAAGGTTACAATTAGGTTTAGGGTGAGTGCTAGGATGAGGTTGAGGTTTATTGTTAGGGTTATGTTGAGGTTTAGGGTTAGGGTTAGGGTTAGTGTTACGGTGAGGGTGAATGTTAGGTAAGGGTGAGCGTTAGGGTTAAGGTTAGGATGAGGGTGAGGTTAGGATTAGGGTTAGGGTTAGAGTTACAGTGAGGGTGAGGTTGAGGGTAAGGATTAGGTTTAGGTTGAGGTTTAGGGTTAGTGTTAGGGTTAGGGTGAGGGTGACGTTTAGGTTTAGAGTTAGGGTTAGGGGGAGGTTCAGGGTGAGCGTTAGGGTTAGGGTTAGGGTTAGGGTGAGTGTTAGACTGAGGTTTAATTTTAGGGTTAGGGTTAGGTTTAGGATTAGGGTTACAGTGAGGGTGAGTGTGAGGGTTAAGGTTAGGGTTCGGCTTAGGGTTAGGGATAGGCTGAGGATATGGGTGGGGATGAGGATTAGGTTAAGAAAGATGGTTAGGTTTATGGTTAGGTTCAGTGTTAGGATGAGGTTTAGGGTTAGGGTGAGGGTGAGGGTTGGGGTTAGGCCAAGGCTTAGGCTTAGGTTTAGGCTGAGGCTGAGGGTGAGTGTGAGGGTTAGGGTTAGGGTGATGGTTGGGGTTACCGTTAGGGTGAGGGTTAGGATGAGGATTAGTTTTATGCTGAGGGTTAGTTTGAGGGTGATGGTAAGGGTAAAGGTGAGTGTAAGGCTGAGGGTGAGGTTAACGGTAAGGGTGAGTGTTAGGGTTAGGGTGAGGGTGAGCGTTAGATTGAGGATTACTGTTAGGGTTAGTGTGAGTTTTAGGGTGAGGATGAGGGTTAGGGTTAGGTTGAGGGCTAGGTTGAGGTTGAGGGTTAGGGTTACTGTGAGGTTTAGGGTAAGGGTGATGGTTAGGGTTAGTGTGAGGGTTAGTGTTAGCGTGAGTGTTAGTGTTAGGGTGAGGGTAAATGTTAGGATGAGGGTTAGGGTTAGGGTGAGGGTTAGTGTTACGGTGAAGGTTATGCTTAGGATGAGGTTTAGGGTTAGGGTTAGGGTTATTGTTAGGGTTAGGGTTAGGGTTAGGGTTACGGTGAGGGTGAGGGTGAGGGTGAGGGTGAGGGTTAGGGTTAGGATGAGGTTTAGGTTTAGGGTTAGGGTTAGAATTAGGGTTAGGGTGAGGGTGAGGTTTAGGGTTAGAGTTAGGTTTAGTGTTATTGTTGGGGTTAGGGTGATGTTTAGGGTTAGTGTTAGGCTTAGGCTTAGGCTTAGGCTTAGGCCGAGCATAAGGATGATGGTTATAGTTAGGGTTAATGTGGGGTTTAAGGTTAGGTTTAGGGTGAGTGTGAGGTTGAGGGTTACATATAGGGTTAGGGAGAGGGTTAGGGTGAGGTTGAGGGCTAGTGGTAGGGTGAGGGTAAGTGTTAGGGTGAGGGTTAGGAATAGGGTTAAAGTTATTCTTATTGTTAGGTTTAGGGTTGCGGTTACGGTGAGGGTGAGGTTGAGGGTTAGGGTTAGGGTTAGAGTGAGGTTTAGGGTTTGGGTTAATGTTAGAGTTGGGTTCAGGGTCAGGGTGAGGTTTAGGTTAGAGTTAGGATTAAGGTGAGGGTTAGGTTGAGGGTTAGGGTTAGTGTTCCTTTTAAGGTTAGGGTTAGGGTGAGAGTTAAGGGGAGGGTTAGAGTTAGGGTTAGGGTTAGGATTAGAGTTAGGGTGAGGGTGAGGGTTATGGTTAAAGTGAGTGTTGGGTTTAGGATTAGAGTGAGGGTTAGGGTGAGGGTTAGGCTTAGGCTTAGGGTTTGGTTATGGGCTATGGTGAGGGTGAGTGTTAGGGTTAGGGTTATGGTGAGGGTTAGGGTGAGGGTTACTCTTATTTTTAGGGTTAGGGTTAGGGTTAGGATTAGGTTTAATATTAGGCAAGGGGTGAGGGTGAGGGTGAGGGTTAGGGTTAGGGTGAGGGTGAGGTTTAGGTTTAGAGTTAGTGTTAGGTTGAGGGTTAGTGTGAGGGTTAGGGTTAGGGTTAGTGTTACGGTTAGGGTTAGGGTGAGGGTCAGGGTCAGGGTTAATCTTTGGCTTAGGCTTAGACTTAGGCCGAGCATGAGGGTGAGTGTGAGGTTTAGGGTTAGCATTAGTGTTAGGATGAGGGTTAGAGTGAGGGTGAGGGTTAGGGTTAGCATTAGGGTGAGGTTTAGGGTTAGGTTCAGGGTTAACATTATGGTGAGTGTTAGGGTTAGGGTTAGGGTTAGGGTTAGGGTGAGGGTGAGGGTTAATATTAGGGATAGGGTTAGAGTTACAGTGAGGGTGAGGGTGATGGTGAGGTTTAGGACCAGGGTTAGGGTGAGGTTTAGGTTTAGGGTTATGGTTAGGGTGAGGGTGTGGTTTAGGGTTAGAGATACTGTTAGGGGGAGATTTAGGCTGAGGGTTAGGGTTAGCATTAGTGTTAGGGTTAGGGTTATGGTGAGGGCTAGGTTGAGGTATAATGCTAGGATTAGTGTTTGTTTTAGGATAAGTTTTACAGTGAGGGTGAGTGTGAGGGTTAGGGTTAGGGATCGGCTTAGGCTTAGGGTTAGGCTGAGGGTATGGGTGTTGATGAGGATTAGGTTTAGAAAGATGGTTAGGGTTATGGTTACTGTGAGGGTGAGGGTGAGGGTTAGGATTAGGGTTAGGGTCAGGTTTAGGTTTAGGTTTAGGGTTAGGGTTAGGGTTAGGTTTAGGTTTAGGTTTAGGGTTAGGTTGAGGGTGAGGGTTAGGGTTATATTGTTAGTGTTATGGTTTGGGTTAAGTTTGCTGTGAATGTGAGGCTGAGGTTGAGGGTTATGGTTAGGGTTAGGTTGAGGTTTAGGGTGAGGGTGAGGGTTAGTGTTAAGGTTAGGATTAGGTATAGGGTTAAGGTGACTGTGAGTGTGAGGGTTAAGTTTAGGATTCAGGTTAGGATTAGAGTTAGGCTAAGGGTGAGGTTGAAGGTTAGGGTTCGGTTGAGGTTTGGGGTTAGGGTTAGAGTGAGAGTTAGGGTGAGGGTTAGGCTTAGGCTTAGGTTTAGGGTGTGGGCTAGGGTGAGGTTTAGGGGTAGGTGTAGGATTAGGATTAGGGTGAGGGTTAGGGTTATTGTTAGTGTTATGGTTTGGGTTATGTTTGCTTTGAATGTGTGGCTGAGGTTGAGGGTTATGATTATGGTTATGGTTAGGGTTAGTGTTAGGGTAATGGTGAGGGTTAGGTTTAGGGTGAGGGTAAGGGTTAGATTGAGGATTAGTGTTAGGGTTAGTGTGAGGTTTAGGGTGAGGGTTAGTGCTATGGTTAGGATTAGGGTTAGGGTGAGGGTGTGTGGTAGGATTAGGTTTAGGGTTAGGGTTAGGTTTAGGTTTAGGATTAGTGTTATTGTTAGGGTTCGAGTTAGAGTTAAAATGAGGCTGAAGGTGATGGTGAGGTTTAGGGGTAGGGTTAGGGTGAGGGTTAGGATAAGGTTTAGGGTTAGGATTAGGGTTAGCATTAGGGCTAGGCTGAGGGTTAATGTGAAGCATAGGTTTAGGGATAGGGATTGGTTTAGGATTATGATTATGGTGAGGGTGAGTGTGAGGGTTAGGTTTAGGGTTAGGCTTAGGGTTAGGGTGAGGGTTAGGGTTAGGGTTTCGGTTAGGGTGAGGTTGAAGCTGAGGATTAGGTTTTGGTTCAGGGTTAGGGTTTGGGTTAGGGTTAAGGTTAAGGTGATGGTTAGGGTTAGGGTTTTGTTTAGGCTTAGGGTTAGGCTGAGGGTGAGGGTTTGGGTGCGGATTAGGGTTTGAGTTAGGATGAAGGTGAGGGTAAGGATTAGGGTGAGTTTTAGTGTTAGGCTTAAGTTTAGAGTTACGGTGAGTTTGTTGGTTAGGGTTAGGTTTAGGTTTAGGGTTATTGTTAGGTTTAGGGTTAGAGTTAAGTTGAGAGTAAGGGTGAGGTTGAGGATTCGGTTTAGGGTTAGGGTGAGGTTTAGGTTTAGGGTTAGGTTTAGTGTGAGGGTTAAGGTTAGGGTTAGGGTGAGGTTTAGGATGAGGTTTTGGGTTAGGATTAGGGTCAGTTTGAGGGCTAGGGTGAGGGTTAGGGTGAGGGTTAGGTTTAAGGATAGGTTTAGGTTTAGGATTAGGGTTCGGGTGAGGGTGAGTGTGAGGGTTAGGGTTAGGGTTAGGCTTAGGGTTAGGGTGAGGGTTAGGGTTATTGTTTGTGTTACGGTGACATTGAGGTTGAAGATTATGGTTATGGTTAGGGTAAGGGTTAGGTTTAGGTTTGGGTTTAGGGTTAGTGTTTCGGTTAGGGTTAGGGTTAAGGTTAGGGTTTGGGTTACGATGAGGTTTAGGGTTAGTGTTAGGGTTAGGCTTAGGGTTAGGTTGAGGGTGAGGTTGGGGTTGAGGTTTAGGTAAGGGTTAGGGTTAGGGTTAGGGTTAGTGTTAGGATTAGGTTGAGTGTGGGTTTAGGCTTAGGGTTTGGATTAGGATTAGGGTTAGGCTTAGGGTGAGTGTGAGGGTTAGGGTTAAGGTTAGGATTAGGCTTAGGCTTGGGCTGAGGCTGAGGGTTATGGTGAGGATTAGGGTTAGGGTGAGGGTTAGGGTTAGGTTTAGGGTGAGTGTTAGGGTTTGGGTTAAATTTAGGGTTAGGGTGAGGGTTAGGGTAAGGGTGAGGTTTAGAGTTAGTTTGAGAGTTTGGGTTAGGCTTAGGGTGATGGTAAGGATGAGGGTTAGGGTTAGTGATAGGATGAGGTTTAGGATGAGGCTTAGGGTTGGGATTATCGTTAGGGTGAGGGCTTGAGGGAGGGTGAGCTTTAGGGTTAGGGTTGTGGTGAGTTTTAGGGTTAGGGTTATGGTTAGGTTTAGGGTGAGGTTGAGGTTTAGGATTTGAGTTAGGGTTAGGTTGAAGCTGATTTTGAGGGTTAGGGTCAGGGTTAGTGTTAGGTTTAGGTTGAGGGTTAGGAGGAGAATTAGGGTTAAGATTAGGGTTAGGGTGAGGGTTTGGATGAGGGTTAAGTTTATGGTGAGGGTGAGGGTTAGGGTTATGGTTAGGATTAGTGTTAGGGTGAGGGTGTGTTTTAGGATTAGGGTTAGGGTTAGGCTCAGGGTTAGATTTAGGTTTAGGATTAGTGTTATTGTTAGGGTTAGAGTTAGAGTTAAATTGAGGGTGAGGGTGAGGCTTAGGGTTAGTGTTAGGGTGAGGATTTGGGTTAGGGTTAGGATTAGGGTTAGGGTGAGTGTCAGGTTTATGGTTATATTTAGAGTTGGGGGAGGGTTAGTTCGTGGGTTAGGGTTAGGGTTATTGTTAGCGTTAAGGTTAGGGTGAGGATTAGGTTGACGTTAAGGGTTAGGGGTAGTTTTAGGTTAATGATTAGTGTTAGGGTGAGGGTGAGGGTTAGGGTTATTTTTAGGCTTAGGTTTTGGGTTACAGTTACGGTGACAGTGAGGGTGAGGGTTAAGGTTAGATATAGAATTAGGGTTAGGTTGAGGCTTACGTTGAGGGTTAGGGTTAGGGTGAGGGTTAGGGTTAGGATTAGGCTGAGGGTTAGCATAAGTTTTAGCATTAGGATTAGGGTTAGGGTGAGGGCTAGGCTGAAGGTTAATGTGAGGGTTAGGTTTAGGGATAGGGTTAGGTTGAGGATTAGGTTTAGGTTGAGTGTGAGTGTGAGGGTTAGATTTAGTGTTTGGGTTAGGGTGAGGGGGAGGCTGAGGATTAGGCTTTGGCAAAGGGTTATGGTTAGGGTTAGTGTTAGGTTTAAGGTGATGGTTAGGGTTAGGTTTAGGGTTAGGCTTAGGGTTACGCTGAGGGTGAGGGTGTTGGTTAGGGTTAGGGTTTGGGTTAGGGTAAGGGTGAGGTTGAGTATTAGTGTTACTTTTAGGGTTAGGGTTAGGGTTAGGCTTAGTCTTGGGCTTAGGGTTAGCGTGAGGTTTAGGTTTAGATATAGGTTTGCAGGAGGGCTAGGGTAAGGGTTAGGAATGGGGTTAGTGTTAGGGTTAGGGTGAGGGTGAGGATTATGTTGAGGTTTAGGTTTAGGTTTAGGGTTAGGGTTAGTGTGAGGGTTAGTGTTAGTGTTAGGGTTAGTGTTAGGGTGAGGGTAAATTTAAGGGTGAGGGTTTGGTTTTAGCTGAGGGTTATGGTTAGGGTGAGGGTTAGGATTAGCTTTAGGGTTATTGTTAGGGTTAGGTTTAGGGTTACGATTACTGTGAGGGTGAATGTGAGGCTTGGGGTTAGGGTTAGGTTGAGGTTTAGTGTTTGGGTTAGGGTTAGAGTGAGGGTTAGGGTGAGGGTGTGATTTAGGGATAGAGTTAGGGTTAGGGTGAGGTTAGGTTGAGGTTTAGGGTTAGGGTTAGTGTTAGGGTTAGGGTGAGAGTTGGGGGTGTTAGGGTTAGGTTTATGTTTAGGGTTAGCATTAGGGTTAGGGTGTGGGTGCGGTTCAGTGTTAGAATTAAGGTTAGGGTGAGGCTCAGTGTGAGGCTTAGTTTTAGGATTATGTTAGGGTTACGGTGAGTGTTAGGGTGAGGATGAGGGTTAGGGCTAGGGTTAGGATTAGGATTAGGGTTAGGGTTAGGATGAGTGTGAGTGTTAGGGTTAGGGTTAGGGTTAGCCTTAGGTTTAGGCTGAGCGTAAGGGTGAGGGTGAGGGTTAGGTTTAGTGTGAGGGTTAGCTTTAGGGTTAGGGTGAGGTTTAGTGTTAGGTTTAGGGTTAGGGTGAGGGTGAGGTTTAGGGGTAGAGTTAGGTTTAGGGTGAGGGTGAGTGTGAGGGTTAGGGTTAGGGTTAATGTTAGGCTTAGGTTTCGGCTGAGGCTGAGGGTGAGTGTTAGGTTAGGGTTAGGATGAGCTTTAGGTTTAGGGTTAGGTTTAGAATTAGTGTTAGGGTGAGAGTGAGGTTTAGGTTTAGAGTTAGGGTTAGTGTAAGGTTGAGGGTTAGGGTGAGGGTTAGGGTTAGGCTTAGGCTTAGGCTTAGGCTTAGTCCGAGCATCAGGGTGAGGGTTAGGGTTAATGTTAGGGTGATGGTTCGGGTTAGGGTTAGTGTTATTGATAGGGTTAGGGTTAGAGTTACGGTGAGGATGAGGGTGTGGGTGAGGGTTAGGTTTAGGGTTAGGGTGAGGGTTAGAGTTAGGACTATGGTTAGGGTGAGGGCTAGGGTGAGGTTGAGGATTATGTTTAGTTTTAGGCTTATTCTTAGGGTTAGTCTGAGGGTGAGGTTGAGGGTCAGGTATAGGGTTAGGGTGATGGTTAGTGTTACGATTAGGGTGAGGGTTAGGATGAGGGTTAGAGTTAGGGTGAGGGTTAGCGTAAGGGTGATGGTAAGTGTAAAGGTGATGATTAGGCTGAGGCCGAGGTTTAAGTTAAGGGTAAGTGTTAGCTTTAGGGTGAGGGTTAGCGTAAGGGTTACAGTTATTATTACGGTTAGGGTTAGGGTTACCCTTACAGTGAGGGTGAGAGTTAAGGTTAGGTTTAGGGTGAGGTTTAGGGTTAGGGTTATGGTTAGAGTTTGGGTTAGGTTTAGGATTAGTGTTAGGGTGAAGGCTAGGGTGAGGGTGAGTTTTAGGGTTAGGATTAGGGTTAGGGTTAGGATTAGGGTTATGGTGAGGGTGAGTGTGTGGGTTAGGGTTAGGGTTAGGGTTAGGCTTTGGGTTAGGCTCAGGGTGAGGTTGAGGGTGAGGGGTATGGTTAGGGTGAGGGTTAGGGTTAGGGTTAGGTTGAGGGTGAGTGTGTGGGTTAGGGTGAGGTTTAGGATTAGGCTTAGGGTTAGGCTAATGGTGAAGTTAAGAGTGAGGGTTAGAGTTAGGGTGAGGGTTAGGTTTAAAGTTAGGCTGTGGGTTAGGATGAGGGTTAAGGTTAGGATTAGGTTTAGGGTGAAGACTAGGGTTAGGGTTAGGCTTAGGGTTAGGGTGAGGGTTAGGGTTATTGTTTGGTTTAGGGTGACAATGAGGGTGAGGATTAGCGTTAGGGTTAGGGCAATGGTTAGGCTTAAGTTTGGGGTTAGGTTTAGTATTTCGATTAGGGTTAGGTTTATGGTTAGGGATTGGGTCACGGTGAGTGTTAGGGTTATTGTTATGGTTAGGGTTAGGGTTAGGCTGAGGGTGAGGTTGGGGGTGAGTTTTAGGTAAGGGTAAGGGTTAGGGTTAGGGTTAGAGTTATGGTTAGGGTTATTGTTAGTGTTATGGTATGGTTAGGGTTAAGTTTGCGGGAAGTGTGAGGCTCAGGGTTTGGGTTATGGTTATCGTTAGGGTTAGGGTTAGGTTTAGGATTATTGTGAGTCTTATTTTTAAGGTTTGGTTTAGAGTTACAATGAGGTTGAGGTTGAGGGTGAGGGTGACGTGAGGGTAGGGTGAGGTTTATGGTGAGGTTTATGGTTAGAGTTAGAGTAGGGTGAGGGTAAGTTTTAGGGTTAGAGTTAGGGGTAGGTGGAGGGTTAGGGTGAGGGTTAGTGTTAGGTTTAGTATTAGGGTTTGGATGAGGGTGAGGGTTAGGTTGACGTTTAGGGATAGGGTTAGTGTTAGGGTGAGCGTTAGGGTTAGAGTTAGTGTTATTGTTAGTGTTAGGGTTAGAGTTACAGTGAGGGTGAGGGGGAGGGGGAGGGTTAGTGTTAGGTTTAGGGTGAGGTTTGGGGTTAGGGTTAGGATTAGGGTTAGGGTGAGGGTGAGGTTTAGGCTTAGATTTAGGGTTAGGGGGAGGGTTAGTTCATGTTCTAGGGTTAGGGTTAGTGTTAGGGTTAAGGTTAGGGTGAGGGTTAGGTTGAGGTTAAGGGTTAGGTTTAGGGTTAGGGTTAGGATTAGGGTTAGGGTGAGAGTGAGTGTGAGGGTTAGGCTTAGGCTTAGGCTTAGGTTTAGGCTGAGGGTGAGGTTGATGATGAAATTTAAGGTTAGGGTGATATTTTGGTTTACGGTTAGGGTGGGGGTTAGGATGAGGTTTAGGTTTAGGGGGAGGGTTAGGGTGAGGATGATGGTAAAAGTAAAAGTGAGGTTTAGGCTGAGGCTGAGGGTTAAAATAAGGGTGAGTGTTAGGGTTAGGTTTAGGGTTAGGGTAAGGTTTAGGGTTAGGGTTATGGTGAGGGTTAGATTGAGGATTAGGGTTAGGGTTAGTGTGAGGTTTAGGGTGAGGATGAGGGTTAGGGTTAGGGTGAGCATGAGGTTAGAATTAGGGTTAGGTTGAGGGCTAGGGTGAGGGTGAGGGTTAGGGTTAGTGTTAGGATTAGAGTGAGGGTTAGGATGAGGTTGAGGGTTAGGGTTAGTGTGCGGGTGAGTGTTAGGTTTAGGGTTAGTGTTAGGGTGAGCGGAAGTGTCATGTTGAGGGTTATGATTAGGGTGAGGGTTATGGTTAGGGTGAGGTTTAGGTTTAGGGTTATGGTGAAGGTGAGGGTGAGGTTTAGGTTTATATTTAGGGTTAGGGGGAGCGTTAGGGTGAGGTTTAGTGTTAGGGTTAGTGTCAGGGTGAGGGTGAGGTTTAGGTTGAGTTTTAGGGTTAGTGTTATGGTTAGGGTTAGAGTGAGGTTTAGTGTTAGGGTTAGCGTTAGGGTGAGGGTAAGTGTTAGGGTGAGGTTTTGGGTTAGGGTGAGGGTTATGGTGAGGGTGAGGTTTAGGATTAGGGTTAGAATTATTGTTAGGGTTAGGTTTAGGTTTTCTGTTATGGTGAGGGTGAGTTTTAAGGTTAGGGTTAGGTTGAGGTTTAGTCTTCGTGTTAGGTTTATTGTTAGGTTTAGGCTGAGGGTGAGGTTTAGGGTAAGAGATAGGGTTAGAATGAGGGTTAGGTTGAAGGTTAGGGTTAAGGTTAGTGTTAGGGTTAGGGATAGGGTGAGATTTAGGGGGAGCGTTTGGGTTAGGGATAGGTTTAGGATTAGGGTTAGGGTGAGGGTTAGTGTGTGTTTTAGGGTTAGGTTTAGGGTTAGGCTTAGGGTTAGGCTGAGGGTGAGGTTGAGGGTGAGGTTTAGGGTTAGGGTGAGAGTTAAGGTTAGGGTTAGGGGGAGGGTTAGGATGAGGGTTAGGGTTAAGATTAGGGTTAGGGTGAGGGCTAGGGTTAGGGTGAGGTTTAGGATTAGGTTTAGGGTGAGGTTTAGGGTTAGGTTTAGGGTTAGGGTTAGGGTGAGGTTGAGATTTAGGGTTAGAGTTAGGGTTAGGGTGAGGCTGAGGGTGAGGGTTACGGTTAGGGTTAGGGTTAAGGTGAGAGTTAGGGTGAGGGTGAGGCTTAGGGTTAGGTTTAGGATTAGGATTAGGCTTAACGTTATTCTGAGTGTAAGGGTTAGGGGTACAGTTACTCTTAGGCTTATTCATAGGCTGAGGGTGAGGTTGAAGTTGAGGGTTAGGGTTAGGGTGAGGGTTAGGGTTAGGGTTAGTGTGAGAGATAGGGTTCAGTTAAAGTTTAGGGTCAGGGTGAGGTTTAAGGTAAGGTTTACCCTGAGGGTGAGGGTTAGGCTTAGGTTTATTGTTAGGGTGAGGGTTAGGATGAGTGTTAGGGTTAGGATTAGGGTTAGGGTAAGTGCTAGGGTGAGGGTGAGGTTTAGGGTTAGGGTTACGGTGAGGTTTTGCTTAGGGTTAGGGTTAGTGTTAATGTGAGGTTGAGGTTTAGGGTTAGAGTTAGTGTTAGGGTGAGCCTGATTGTGAGGGTCAGGGTTAGGGTTAGTGTTAGATTTAGGGTGAGGGTGAGAGTGAGGGTTAAGCTTAGGGTTAGGATTAAGATTAGGGTAAGGTTTAGGTTGAGTGTGAGGCTTAGGGTTATGGTTAGGCTTAGGGTTATGCTGAGGGTGAGAGTGAGGGTTAGGGTTAGGATGTGTGTTAGGGTTCGGTTTAGGGTGAGTGTTAGGGTTTGGGTTAAGTTTAGGGTTAGCGTGAGGGTTATTTTAGGGTTACCGTGAACATGAGGGTTAGGGTTAGGTTGAGGGTTTGAGTTAGGTTTAGGTTTAGGGTGAGGGTTAGGGTTAGGGTTAGGGTGAGGGTTAGGATGAGGATTAAGGTTAAGGTGAGGGCTAGGGTGAGGGTGAGGTTTACGATTAGTGTTAGGGTGAGGTTAAGTGTTAGGGTTAGGGTAAGGGTGAGGGTTTGGATGAGGTTTAGTGTTACAGTGAGGGTGAGGGTTAGGGTTCCGGTGATGGTTAGGGTTAGGATTATTTTTAGGGTGAGGGTGAGTTTAGAAATAGGGTTAGGGTTAGGGTTAGCGTTAGGTTTAGGATTAGGTTTAGTGTTATTGTTAGGGTTATGGATAGAGTTACGCTGAGGGTAAGAATGAGGGTTAGGGTTAGGGTTAGGGTTAGGGAGAGGATTAGGGTTAGGATTAGGATTAGGGTTAGGGTGAGGGTGAGGCTTAGGTTTAGATTTAGGGTTAGGGGGAGGGTTAGTTCCTGGAAGGGTTAGGGTTAGTGTTAGGGTTAAGTTTAGGGTGAGGGTTCAGTTGAGGTTAAGGGTTAGGGTTAGGTTTAGGATTAGGGTTAGGGTGAGAGTTTGGGGGAAGGGTTAGGTTTAGGGATAGGGATAGGATTAGGGTTAGGGTGAGGGTGAGTGTTTGTGTTAGGTTTAGGTTTAGGGTTAGTCTTAGGGTTAGGCTGAGGTTGAGGTTGAGTGTGAGGTTTAGGGTTAAGGTTAGGTTTAGGGTTAACGTTAGGGTGAGGGTGAGGTTTAGGGTTAGAGTTATGGTTAGGTTGAGGGTGATTGTGAGCGTTGGGCTTAGGGTTAGTCTTAGAGTTAGGGATAGGGTGTGGGTTTGTGTGTGGGTGAGGGTTAGGCTTAGGTTTAAGATTAGGTTTAGGGTTTAGCTTAGGGTGAGTGTGAGGGTTAGGTTTAGGATTAGGGTTAGGCTTATGCTGAAGGTGAGCGTTAGGGTGAGGGTTAGGGTTAGGGTGAGGGTTAGGTTTAGGGTTAGGGTGAGAGTTAGGGTTCGGGTTAAATTTAGGGTTAGAGTGAGGGTTAGGTTAAAGGTTACGGTGAGGGTGAGGGTTAGAGTTAGGTTGAGCGTTAGGGTTAGGGTTACGGTTAGGGTGATGGTGAGGGTGAGGGTTAGGGTTAGTGTTAGGGTGAGGGTTAGGATGAGAGTTAGGGTTAGGATTAGGGTTAGGGTGAGGGCTAGGTAGAGCGTGAGGTTTAGGGTTAGGGTTGTTGTGAGTTTTAGGATTAAGGTTATGGTTAGGTTTAGGGTGAGGGTGAGGTTTAGGGTTAGATTTAGGGTAAGGTTGAGGCTGATTGTGAGGGTTATGGTTAGGGTTAGTGTTAGAGTTAGGGTTAGGGTGAGGATTAGGGTGAGGGTGAGGGTTAGGCTTAGGGTTAGCATTAGGATTAGGGTAAGGGTTAGGACAAATGTGAGGGTTAGGGTTAGGTTTAGGCTTAGGGTTAGGCTGAGGATGAGGTTGAGGTTGAGGGTGAGGGTTAGGGTGAGGGTTAGGGTTAGGGTGAGGGTGAGAGTTAGGGTTCGGTTTAAGTTTAGGGTTTGGGTGAGGGTTAGGTTTAGGGTTATGGTGAGTGTGAGGGTTAGGTTTAGGTTGAGGGTTAGGATTAGGTTTAGGGTTATGGTGTGGGTTAGTGTTAGGTTTATGGATAGGAGGAGACTTAGGGTTAGGGTTAGTGTTCCGGTGAGGGCTAGGGTGAGGCTGAGGGTTAGGGTTAGTGCTAGGGTGAGGTTTAGGATTAGGGTGAGGGTTTTAATGAGGGTTAAGGTTATGTTGAGGGTGAGGGTTAGGGTTATGGTAAGGATTACAGTTTTGGTGAGGGTGTGTGTTAGGATTAGGCTTAGGGTTAGGTTGAGGTTTAGGATTAGTGTTATTGTTAGGCTTAGAGTTAGAGTTAAAGTGAGGGTGAGGGTGAGGGTGAGGGTTAGGGTTAGGGTGAGGTTTAGGGTTAGGGGTAGGATTAGGGTTAGGGTGAGGGTGAGGTTTATGGTTAGATTTAGGGTTAGGGAGAGGCTTAGTTTGTGGTTTAGGTTTAGGGTTAGTGTTAGGGTTAAGGTTAAGGTGAGGGTTAGGTTGAGGTTAAGCATTAGGGGTAGTTTTAGGTTTAGGATTAGGGTTAGGGTGAGGGTGAGTGTGAGTGTTAGGGTTAGGCTTCGGCTTAGGGTTAGGCTGAGGGTGAGTGTGGGCGTGAGGATTAGTGTTAGGGTAATGGTTAGGTTTAGTTTTAGGGTGAGGTTTAGGATGAGGGTTAGGGTTAGGATTAGGGTTAGGGTGAGGGCTAGGGAGAGGGTGAGGTTTAAGGTAAGGGTTAGGCTTAGGCTTAGGTTTAGGCTGAGCTTGAGGTTGAGGGTGAGGTTTAGGGATAGGGTGATGTTTAGGTTTCCAGTTAGGGTGAGGGTTAGGATGAGTTTTAGGGTTAGCGGGAGGGTTAGGTTGAGGATGATTGTAACGTTAAACGTGAGGTTTAGGCTGAGGATGAGGTTTAAGTTAAGGGTGTGGGTTAGGGTTAAGTGTAGGGTTATGGTAAGGGTTAGAGTCAGGGTTAGGGTGAGGGTTAGATTGAGGATTAGAGTTAGGGTTAGGGTGAGGCTGAGGGTGAGAGTGAGGTTTAGGGTTAGTGTTAGGGTTAGGGTTAGGGTGAGGGTTAGCGTTAGGGTTAGGCTTATGCATAGGGGTAGTGTTAGCGTGAGGTTTAGGGTTAGATATAGGGTTAGGGGGAGGGTTAGGTTAACGGTTAGGAATAGGGTTAGTGTTATGGTTAGATTGAGGATGAGGGTTAGGCTGAGGGTCAGGATAAGGTTTAGGGTTAGGATTAGGGTTAGCGTGAAGGCTAGGCTGAGGGTTAATGTGAGGGTTAGGGTTAGGGTTAGGCTTAGGTTTAGGGTGAGGGTTAGGGTTTGGGTTAGGGTGAGAGGGAGGATGAGGATTAGGGTTTGGTTCATGGTTAAGGTTAGGGATATGGTTAAGGTGATGGTGAGGGTTAGGTTTAAGGTTAGGTTTAGGGTTAGGCTGAGGGTGAGGGTGTTGTTTAGGGTTAGGGTTTGGGATAGGGTGAGGGTGAGGCTGAGGATTAGGGTTAGGGCTAGGGTTAGGCTTAGGTTTAAGGTTAGGCTGAGGGTGAGGGTGAGGGTGAGGATTAGATTTAGGGTGTTGGTTAGTGTTAGGGTTAGGGTGAGGGTTAGGGTTTGGGTTAGTGTTAGCGTTAGGTTTAGGGTGAGGGTGAGGTATCGGGTTAGAGTTATGGTAAGGGTGAGTTTTAGGTTGAGGGTTTGGGTTAGGATTATTGTTATTTTTAGGGTTAGGGTGAGATTTTGGGGGAGGGTTAGGGTTAGGGATAGGGTTAGGATTAGGGTTAGGGTGAGGGTGAGTGTGTGTGTTAGGGTTTGTTTTAGGGTTAGGCTTAGGGTTAGGCTGAGGTTGAGGTTGAAGGTGAGGTTTAGGGTTAGCGTAAGGGTAAGGTTTAGGGTTAGGATGAGAGTTAGGGTTTGGGTTAAATTTAGGGTTAGGGTGAGGGTTAGGATACGGGTTATGTGAGGGTGAGGGTTAAGGTTAGGTTAGGGTTAGGGTTAGGGTTAGGGTTAGGATTAGGTTTAGGTTGAGGGCTAGGGTGAGGGTGAGGCTTTGGGTTAGGGTTGTGTTGAGGTTTAGGGTTAGGTTTATGGTTAGGTTTAGGGTGAGGTTGAGGGTTAAGGTTCGTTTTAGGGTTAGGGTGAAGCTGATTGTGAGGGTTAGGGTTAGGGATAGTGTTAGATTTAGGGTTAGTGTAAGGGTTAGGGTTAGTGTGAGTGTTAGGATTAGGGTTAGGATTAGTATTAGAGTAATGTTTAGGGTGAGGGTTAGGGTTAAGCTTAGGCTTAGGTTTAATGTTAGTGTTAGGGTTAAGTTGATTGTTAGGGTTAGGCTTAGGGTTAGGCTTAGGGTTAGGTTGAGGGTGAGGGTTTGGTTTAGGGTTAGGGTTTGAGTTAGGGTGAGGGTAAGGCTGAGGATTAGGGTTACGTTTAGGGTTAGGGTTAGGGTTATGTTTAGGGTTAGGGTTAGGGTTAGGATTAGGCTTAGGGTTAGGGTTAGCCTGAGGTTTAGGATTAGATGTAGAGATAGGTGGAGGGTTAAGGTAAGGATTAGGAATAGGGTTAGTGTTAGGGTTAGGGGGAGGGGGAGGGTTAGGTTGAGGTTTAGGATTAGGGTTAGAGTTAGGGTTAGTTTGAGGGTTAGTGTTATGGGTAGGGTAAGTGTTAGGGTGAGGGTAAGTGTTAGGTTTAGGGTTTGGGTTAGGGTGAGGTTTATGGTTAGGGTGAGGGTTAGTATTAGCTTTAGGGTTAATGTTAGGGTTAGGTTTAGGGTTATGTTTGCTGTGAGGCTGAGTGTGAGGGTTAGGGTTAGGGTCAGGTTTAGTGTTTTGGTTAGGGTTAGAGTGAGGGTTAGGGTGCGGGTGAGGTTTTGGGATAGAGTTAGGGTTAGTGTGAGGTTATGTTGAGGTTTATGGTTTGGTTAGTGTTAGTGTCAGAGTTAGGGTGAGGGTTAGAGGGAGGGTTATGGTTAGGGTTGGTTTTAGGTTTAGTGTTATGGTGAGGCTTAGGTTAGGGTGAAGGTTAGGGCTAGGGTTAAGATTAGGATTAGGGTTAGGCCTAGGGTGAGTGTGAGGTTTCATGTTAGGGTTAGTGTTAGTCTTAGGTTTAGGCTGAGGGTGAGGATGAGGGTGGGGTTTAGGTTTAGGGAGAGGTTTAGGGTTAGGGTTAGGGTGAGTTTTAGTGTTAGGTTTAGGGTTAGAGTTACGGTTAGGTTGAGGGTGAAGTTTAGAGGTAGAGTTAGATTTAGGGTGAGGGTGAGTGTGAGGGTTAGGGTTAGGGTTAATGTTAGGCTTAGCTTTAGACTAAGGGTGAGGGTGAGTGTTAGGTTTAGGGTTAGGATGAGGTTTAGGTTTAGGGTTAGGTTAGGGTGAGAGTGAGGTTTAGGATTAGAGTTAGGGTTAATGTTAGTGTTAGGGTTGGGTGAGGGTGACGGTTAGGGTTAGTGTAAGTGTGATGGTTCAGGATAGGTTTAGTGTTATTGATAATGTTAGGGTTAGAGTTACAGTGAGGGTGAGGGTGCGCGTGCGGGTTAGGGTTAATTTTAGGTTGGGGTTTACGAGTAGGGTTAGGGTTAGGGTTAGGGTGAGAGTTAGGGTTAGGGTTCGGGTGAGGGTTAGGGTTAGGGTGAGGGTTAGGTTTAGGCTTAGGATTAGGATTAGTCTGAGGGTGAGGTTGAGAGTGAGGGATAGGGTTAGGTTGATGGTTATGGTTAAGCTTAGGGTGAGGATTAGGATGAGGGTTAGGGTTAGGGTGAGGTTTAGCTTGAGGGTGATGGTAAGTGGAAAGGTGAGGATTAGGCTGAGGCTGAGAGTTAAGAAAAGGGTAAGGGTGAAGGTTAGGGTGAGGGTTAGGGCAAGGGTTATGGTTTGGGTTAGGGTGAGGGTGAGGGTTAGATTGAGAATTAAGGTTAGGTTAGTGTGAGGGTTAGGGTGAGGGTTAGGGTTACAATTAGGGTTAGCTTGAGGGCTAGGGTGAGGGTGAGGGTTAGGATTAGGGTTAGTGTGAGGTTTAGGGTTAGGTTGAGTGTTAAGATTAGTGTGAGGGTTAGTGTTAGGGTTAGACTTACTGTAAGGGTGAGGGTAAGTGTTAGGGTGAGGGTTAGGGTTAGGGTGAGTGTTATGGTTAGGGTGAGGGTTAGAGTTAGTTTTAGGGTTAGGTTTACCCTTACAGTGAGGGTGAGGGTTAGGGTTAGGTTTAGGTGAGGTTTAGGGTTAGGGGTATGGTTAGAGTTTGGGTTAGAGTTAGGATAAGGGTTAAGGTGAAGACTAGGGTGGGGGTGAGGGTTAGGGTTAGGTTTATGGTTAGGGTTAGGATTAGGTTTAGGCTGAGGGTGAGTTTGTGGGTTAGGGTTAGGTTTAGGGTTAGGCTTAGGGTTAGGCTAAGGGTGAGGTTGAGGGTGAGGGTTACGGTTAGGTTGAGGGTTAGGGTAATGGTTAGGTTAGGGTGAGTGGGTGGGTTAGGATTAGGTTTAGGGTTAGGTTTAGGGTAGGCTAACGGTGAGGTTAAGGGTGAGGGTTAGGATTAGGGTGAGGGTTAGGTTTAGGGTTAGGGTGAGGGTTAGGATGAGGGTTAAATTTAGCATTAGGGTTAGAGTGAGGGCTAGGGTGAGGGTGAGGTTTAGGGTTAGGGTTAGGGTTAGAGTGAGGATGAGTTTTAGGTTTAGAGTTAGGTTTAGGGTGAGGGATACGGTTTAGTTTTAGGGTTAGGTTTAGTGTTAGGGTTAGGGTTAGGGTGAGGGTTAGGATTATGATGAGGTTAGGTTTAGGGTGAGGGTTAGGTTTAGGGTTAGTGTAGGGTCAGGGTTAGGGTTAAGGTTGAGGGTTAGAATTAGGTTAGGTTGATGGTTAGGGTTAGGGTTAGGGTTAGGGTTTGGATGAGGTTTAGGGTTACAATTAGGTTTATGGTGAGGGCTAGGGTGAGAGTGAGGGTTATTGTTAGGGTTAGGGTGAGGTTTAGGGTTAGGGTTAGGGTTACGGTGAGGGTGAGGGTTAGGTTTAGGGTGAGGGTTAGGGTTAGGGTTAGGGTTAGGGTGAGGTTCAGTGTTAGGATTAGGGTTAGGGTTAGAGTTACAGTGAGGGTGAGGGTGAGGGTTAGGATCAGGTTTAGGGTGAGGTTTAGGGTTAGGGTTATGGTTAGGATGAGGGTGAGTTTTAGGGTTAGAGTTAGGGTTATGGGGAGGGTTAGGGTGAGCGTTAGTGTTAGGGTTAGGTTTAGGGTTGGGGTTAGGGTGAGGGTTAGTTTGAGGGTTAATGTTAGGGTTAGGGTTACATTTAGGATTAGGTTTATGATAAGGGTGAGTGTGAGGGTTAGGGATAGGGTTCGGCTTAGGCTTAGGGTTATGCTGAGGGTATGGGTGTATATGAGGATTAGGTTTAGCAAGATGGTTAGGTTTATGTTTAAGTTAAGGGTTAGGATTAGGCTTAGGCTTAGGATTAGGGTTAGGGTGAGGGCTAGGGTGAGGGTGAGGGTTAGGGTTAGTGTTAGGGTGAGGTTTAGGGTTAGGGTTAGGGTGAGGGTGAGCGTTAATGTTAGAGTTAGGGTTACATTTATGATTAGGGTTACGTTTAGGATTAGTTTTACAGTAAGGTTGAGTGTGAGGGTTAGGGTTAGGGTTTGGCTTAGGCTTAGGATAATGCTGAGGGTATGGGTGTATATGAGGATTAGGTTTAGATAGATGGTTAGGTTTATGGTTAAGTTAAGGGTTAGGATGAGGCTTAGGGTTAGGATTAGGGTTAGGGTTAGGGTTAGGGTTAGGGTGAGGGTGAGGGTTAGGGTTAGGTTTAGGCTTAGGCTTAGTGTTAGGCTGAGGCTAAGGTTGAGGGTGAGGGTTGGGGTTAGGTTGATGGTTAGGGTTACTGTTAGGGTGAGGGTCAGGATAAGGATTAGTGTTAGGGTGAGAGTTAGGGTGAGGGTGACAGTAAGGGTAAATTTGAGGGTTAGGCTGAGGGTGAGGGTTAGGGTAAGGGTGAGGGTTAGGTTTAGGCTGAAGGTGAGAGTTAGGTTGAGGATTAGTGTTATGGTTAGTGTGAGGTTTAGGGTGAGGACGAGGGTTAGGGTTAGGGTGAGATTTAGGATTAGGGTGATGGTTAGGTTTAGTGTGAGGGTTAGTGTTAGGGTTAGCATTAGTGTTAGGGTGAGGGTAAGTGTTAGGGTGAGGGTTAGGGTTAGGGTGAAGTTATGTTTAGGATGAGGGTTAGGGTTAGTGTTATTGTTAGTGTTAGTGTTAGGTTTACGGTTACAGTGAGGGTGAGGGTGAGGGTGAGGGTTAGGGTTAGGATGAGGTTTAGGTTTAGGGTTAGGGTTAGAGTTAGGGTTAGGGTGAGGGTGTGGTTTAGGGTTAAAGTTAGTTTTAGTGTTATTGTTGGGGTTACGGTGAGGTTTAGGGTTAGTTTTTGGCTTAGGCTTAGGCTTAGGACAAGCATGAGTGTGAGGGTTAGGGTTAGAGTGATGGTTAGGTTTAGGGTGAAGGTTAGTGTTATTGTTAGGGTTAGTGTTAGGGTGAGGGTAAGTGTTAGGGTGAGTTTTAGGGTTAGGGTGAGGGTTATGTTTAGGGTGAGTGTTAGGGTTAGGGTTAGGGTTATTGTTAGGGTTAGGGTATCAGTTATGGGAACAGTGAGGCTCAGGTTGAAGGTTAGGGTTAGGGTTAGGGTGAGGTTTAGGTTTAGGGTTAGGGTTAGAGTTAGGATTAGGGTGAGAGTGAGGTTTAGGGTTAGAGTTAGGGTTAGTGTTTGTGTTAGGGTTAGGGTGAGGGTTACGGTTAGGGTTAGGCTTAGGCTTAGGCTTAGGCCTAGCATGAAGGTGAGGATTAGGGTTAGGGTGAGGGTTAGGATGAGGTTTAGGGTTAGGAATAGGGTTAAGGTGAGGGCTAGGGTGAGGGTTAGTGTTACAGAGAGGGTGAGGGTTAGGATTCGGGTGAGGGTGAGGTTTAGTGTTAGGGGTAGGTTTAGGGTTAGGTTTTGGGTGAGGTTTATGGTTAGATTTAGGGTTAGTTAAAGGGTTAGTTCGTGGGTTAGGGTTAGGGTTAATATTAGGGTTAAGGGTAGGGTGAGGGTTAGGTTGAGGTTAAGTATTATTGGTAGGGTTAGCTTTCGTATTAGGGTTAGAGTGAGGGTGAGTGTGAGTGTTAGGGTTAGGGTTAGGCTTCCGCTTAGGGTTATGCTGAGGGTGAGTGTGGGCGTGAGTATTAGGGTTATGGTGATGGTTAGGTTTAGGCTTAGGGTGAGTGTTAGGATGAGGGTTAGGGTTTGGATTAGGGTTAGGGTGAGGACTAGGGAGAGGATGAGGGTTAGAGTAAGGGTTAGGATTAGGCTTAGGTTTACGCTGAGCTTGAGGTTGAGGGTGAGGGTTAGGGTTAGGGTTAGGGTGAGGGTTAGGATTAGGGTGAGGGTTATGGTTAGGTGAGGGTTAGGCTTAGGTTTATTGTTAGGGTTAGGGTTAGGGTTACGTTTTCGGTGAGCATGAAGGTTAGGGTTAGGTTGAGGGTTAGGTTTAGGGTGAGGGTGTGGGTTAGGGTTAGGGTGAGGGTTAGGATGAGGATTAGGGTTAGGTTTAGGTTTAGGGTGAGGGCCAGGGCGAGGGTGAGGGTTTGGTTAGTGTTAGGGTGAGGTTTATGGTTAGGGTTAGAGTTAGGGTAAGTGCTTGAATGAGCGTTAGGTTTACAGTGAGGGTGAAGTTTAGGGTTAGGGTGAGGGTTAGGGTTATTATTAGGTTTTGGGTGAGGGTGAGTTTTAGGATTAAGGTTGTTGTTGGGTTAGGTTTAGTGTTAGGATTAGTGATATTGTTAGGGTTATGGTTAGAGTTACGGTGAGGTTGAGGGTGAGTGTTAAGGTTAGAGTGAGGTTTAGGGTTAGGGTTAGGATTAGGGTTAGGGTGAGGGTGAGGTTTAGGGTTAGATTCAGTGTTAAGGGGAGGGTTAGTTCCTGGGTTAGTGTTAGGGTTAGTGTTAGGGTTAAGGTTAGGGTGACAGTTAGGTTGAGGTTAAGGGTTAGGTTTATGGTTAGGTTTAGGATTAGGGTTAGGGTGAAGGTGAGTGTGAGGATTAGGGCTAGGGTTAGCATGAGGGTTAGGTTTAGGTTTAGGATTGGTGTTATTGTTAAGGTTATGGTTAGAGTTAAGTTGAGGGTGGGGGTGAGGGTCAGGGTGACTTTTAGAGTTAGGATGAGGTTTAGGGTTAGGGTTAGTGTGAGGGTGAGGTTTAGGGTTAGATTAGGGTTAGGGGGAGGGTTAGATCGTGCCTTAGTTTTAGGGTTAGTGTTAGGGTTATGTTTATGGGTGATAGTTATGTTGAGGTTAAGGGTTAGGTTTATGGTTAGGTTTAGGATTAGGGTTAAGGTGAGGGTGAATGTGAGGATTAGGGTTAGGTTTATGCTTATGCTTCGGGTTAGGCTGAAGATGAGGGTGGGGTTGAGGTTTAGGGTTATTTTGATGGTTAGGTGTAGGGTTAGGGTGAGGGTTAGGGTTTGCGTTAGGGTTAGAGTTAGGTTTAGGGTGAGGGTGAGGTTTAGGGTTAGAGTTAGGGTTAGGGTGAGTGTTAGGTTGAAGTTTAGGTTTACGGTTAGTGTTAGGGTTAGGGTTCAGGTGAGAGTTAGGGGGAGGGTTAGGGTTAGGGATAGGGTGAGGATTAGAGTTAGCGTGAGGGTGTGTGTGTATGTTAGGATTAGGTTTAGGGTTAGGGTTAGGCTTAGGGTTAGGCTGAGGTTGAGGGTGAGGGTGAGGTTTAGGGTTAGGTGAGGGTTAGTGTTAGGGTTAGGTGTAGGGGCAGGTTTAGGTTTAAAGTTAGGGTTAGGGTGAGGCTGAGGGTGAGGGTTATGGTTAGGTTTAGTGTTAGGGTTAGGGTTAGAGGGAGGGTTAGGATTAGTTGTAGGGTTACGATTAGGATTAGGGTGAGAGCCAGGCTGAGGGTTAATATGAGGGTTAGCTTTAGGGGTAGGGTTAGGTTTAGGATTAGGGTTAGGGTGAGGGTGTGTGTGAGGGTTAGGTTTAGCGTTAGGTTTGGTTTACGGTGAGGGTTAGAGTTAGGGTTTGGTTTAGGGTGAGGGTGAGGCTGAGGATTAGGGTTAGGTTTAGTGTTAAGGTTAGGGATAGGGTTAGGGTTAAGGTGATGCTTAGGGTTAGGGTTAGGGTTAAGCTTAGGTTTAGGCTGAGCTTGAGTGTGTGTTTTGGGGATAGGCTTACGGTTAGGGTTAGGGTTAGGGTTAGGTTTAGTTTTAGGCTTAGGCTTAGGGTTAGGGTTAGCGTGAGGTTTAGGGTTAGATATAGGGTTAGGGGGAGTGTTAGGTTAAGGGATAGGAATATGGCTAGTTTTAGGTTTAGGGTGGGGGTGAGGGTTAGATGAGGTTTACAGTTAGAGTTAGGGTTAGGGTTAGTGGGAGGGTAAGTCTTAGGGTTAGAGTTAGTGTTAGGGTGAGGGTAAGTGTTGGGGTGAGGGTTTGGTTTAGGGTGACGGTTATGGTTAGGGTGAGGGTTAGGATTAGCTTTAGGGTGATTGTTTTGGTCAGGTTTAGGGTTACGGTTACTGTGAGGGTGAGTGTGAGGGTTAGGGTTAGTGTTAGGGTGAGGTTTAGTGTTCGGGTTAGTGTTAGAGTGAGGGTTAGGGTGAGGGTGAGGTTTCCGTTAGAGTTAGGGTTAGGGTGAGTGTTAGGTTGAGGGTTAGGTTTAGTGTTCGTGTTAAGGTTAGAGTTAGGGTAAGAGTTAAGGGGAGGGTTAGGGTTAGGGGTAGGGTTAGGATTAGTGTTAGTGTGAGGGTGAGTGTGTGTTAGGGATAAGTTTATGGTGAGGCTTAGGGTTAGGCTGAGGCTAAGGGTGAGGTTGAGGTTTAGGGTTAGAGTGAGGGTTAGGGTTAGGGTTAGGGTGAGGTTTAGTGTTAGGGTTAGGTTTAGAGTTAGGGTTAGGTTGAGGGTGAGGTTTAGGGGTAGAGTTAGGGTCAGGGTGAGAGTTAAGTTTAGGTTTAGGGTTAGGGTTAGGTTTAGGGTTGAGTTGAAGGTAAGGGTAAACATAAGGGTTAGGCTGAGGGTGAGAGTTACGGTAATGTTGAGGGTTAGGTTTAGAGTAAGTTTTAGGGTTAGGGGTAGGTTGAGGGTGAGTGTTAGATTAAGGAATAGTGTTAGGGTTAGGGTGAGGTTTAGAGTGAGGATGAGGGTTAGGGTTAGGTTGAGGGCTGGGGTGAAGGTGAGGGTTAGGGTTAGGGTTAGGCTTATGGTTAGGCTGAGGATGAGGGTGGGGGTGAGGATTACGGTTAGGGTAAGGGTTAGGGTTATTTTTAGTGTTATGGTTAGGGTTAAGTTTGAGGTTAGGGTGAGGTTGAGGGTGGGGAGAAGATTACGGTTAGAGTGATGGTTAGGGTTAGGGTTAGTGTTATTGTTAGGGTTAGGGTTAGATTTAAGGTGAGGTTGAGGGTGCAGTTGAGGATTAGGGTTAGGGTTAGGGCGGGGTTTAGGGCTAGGGAGAGGGTTAGGGTGAGCGTGAGGTTTACAGTTAGATATAGGGTTAGGGGGAGAGTGACGGTGAGGTTTAGGGTTGGGGTTAGTGTTAGGGTTAGGGTGAGGTTGAGGGTTACGTTGAAGTTTAGGGTTAGAGTTAGGGTTAGGGTTAGTGTGAGGGTTAGTTTTAGGGATACGGTTAGTGTTAGTGTGAGGGTGTTAGGTGAGGGTTTGGGTTAGGGTTAGGATTATGGTTAGAGTGAGGGTTAGGATTATGGTTAGGGTAATTGTTAGGGTTAGGTTTAGGGTTAAGGTTAAGGTGAGGGTGAGGGTGAGGGTTAGGTTTAGGGTTAGGGTGAGGTTTAGGGTTTCTGTTATGGTTAGATTTAGGTTTAGGGTGAGGGTGAGGTTTAGGATTAGGGTTAGGGTTAGTGTGAGGGTTAGGTTGAGGGTTAGGGTTAGGGTTAGTGTTAGGGTTATGGTTAGGGTGATAGTTAGGGGGAGGCTTAGGTTTAGGGTTAGGTTTAGGGTTAGGATTAGGGTAAACTTGAAGGTGATTGTTTGTGTGTTAGGGTTAGGTTTAGGGTTAGGCTTACAGTTAGGCTGAGGGTGAGGTTTAGCGTGAGGAATAGGGTTAGGGTGAGGGTTAGGGTTAGGGTTAGGGGGAGGGTTAGAATGAGGGTTAGGATTAGGATTAGGGTTAGGGTGAGGGCTCGGTTGAGGGTGAGGTTTAGTGTTAGGTTTAGGATGAGGTTTAGGGTTAGGGTTAGGGTTAGGATGAGGGTGAGGTTTAGGGTTAGAGTTATGATTAGGATGAGACTGAGGGTGAGGGTTAGGGTTAGGGTTAGTGTTAGGTTTAGGGTTAAGGTGAGGGTTAGGGTGAGGTTGAGGTTTAGGGTTAGGGTTAGTATTAGGTTTAAGTTTAGGGTTAGGGTGAGTTTTAGTGTTAGGTTTAGGGTGAGGGTGAGGGTAACGTTTAGGGTTAGTGTTAGGGTTAGGCTTACGGTTAAGCTGAGGGTGAGGGTGAGGGTGAGGGTTAGGGTGAGGGTTAGGGTTAGGGTTAGGGTGATAGTTCGGGTTCAGGATAAGTTTAGGGTTAGGGTGATGGTTAGGGTAAGGGTTATGGTGAGGATAACAGTTAGGGTGAGTGTGAGGTTTAGGGTTCGGGTTAGGGTTAGGGTCAGGGCTAGGGTGAAGTTTGGAGTTAAGCTCAGGGTTAGGGTGAGGTTTAGGTTTAGGGTCATGGTTAGCGTTGGTGTGCGGGTTATTTTTAGGTTTAATGTTTGTTTTATGGTGAGATTAAGTTTTAGGGTAAGGTTTAGGTTTAGGGTGAGGTTTACGATTAGGGTTAGGGTTAGGGTTAGGGTGAGGGTGATGTTAAGGGTTAGAGTTAGGGTTAGGGTTAGGGTTAGAGTTAGGGTTAGGGTGAGATTTAGGGTGGGGGTGAGGATTGGAGTTAGGGTTAAGATTAGGATTAGGGTTAAGTTGAGGTGAGTGTTATGGTTAGGGTTAGGGTTAGGATTAGTGTTAGAGTGAGGGTGAGGATGAGTGTTATGGTTAGGGTGAGTGTTGGGGTTAGGGTTAGAGTGAGGGTTATGGTGAGGGTTAGGCTTAGGCTTAGTGTTTGGTATGGGCTATGTTGTGGGTGTGGGTTAGGGTTAGGGTTAGGGTGAGCGTTAGGCTGGGGGTTAGGGTTAGTATTAGGGTTTGGGTTGGGGTTATGTTTAGTCTTAATGTTAGGTAGAGGGTGAGCGTGAGGGTGAGGTTTAGGGTTAGGGTGAGGGTGAGGTTTAGGGTTAGAGTTAGCGTTCAGGTGAGGGTTAGTGTGAGAATTAGGGTTAGGGATAGGGTAAGGGTTAGGGTTAGTTTGAGGGTGATTGTGAGGGTCAGGGTTAGTCTTAGGCTTAGGCTTAGGCTTAGGCCGATCGTGAAGGTGAGGGTGAGGTTTAGGGTTAGAATTAGTGTTATGGTGAAGGCTAGAGTGAGTATGAGGGTTAGGATTAGCGTTTGGGTGAGGTTTAGGGTTAGGGTTACAGTGAGGGTTAGTGTTAAGGTTAGGGTTATGGTGAGAGTTTGGGTTAGGTTTAGGGTTAGGGTGAGGGTCAGGGTTAGGGTTAGGGTTAGTGTAATAGTTAGGGTTAGGGTTAGAGTTACAGTGAGGGTGAGAGTGAGGGTTATGATCAGGTTTGGGCTAAGTTTAGGGTAAGGGTTATGGTTAGGGTGAGGGTGAGGTTTAGGGTTAGAGTTAGGGTTTCGGGGAGGGTTAGGATTAGGGTTAGTGTTAGGCTTGGGGTTAGGGTGAGGGTTAGTTTGAGGATTAATATTAGGGTTAGGGTTAGGTTTAGGATTAGGTTTACGGTGAGGATATCTGTGAGGGTTAGTGTTAGGTTTCATTTAGGCTTAGGGTTAGGCTGAGTGTATGGGTGGGGATGAGGATTAGATTTAGAATGATGGTTAGGTTTCTGGTTAGGTTAAGCGTTAGGATGAGGGTTAGGGTTAGAATTAGGGTTAGGATGAGGGCTAGGGTGAGGGTGAGGGTTAGGGTTAGGGTTAGGCTTATGCTTAGGATTAGGCTGAGGCTGAGGGTGAGGGTGATGGTTAGGTTTAGGGTGATGGTTGGGGTTACCGTTAGGGTGAGGGTTAGAATGAGGATTAGGGTTATGGTGAGGGTTAGTGCGAGGGTGACGGTAAGGGTAAAGTTGAGGGTTAGGCTGAGGGTGAGGGTTACGGTCAGAGTGAGGCTTAGGGTTAGGGTGAGGGTGAAGGTTAGATTGAGGATTAGTGTTGATGTTTGTGTGATGTTTAGGGTGAGGGTGAGGGTTAGGGTTATGTTTAGGGTTAGGGTTAGTGTTAGGGTTAGGTTTAAGGTGAGGTTTAGGGTGAGGGTGAGGCTAGGGTTAAGGTTAGGATTGGGAATAGTGTTAAGGTGAGGGTGAGTGTGAGGTTTAGGGTTAGGGTTAGGGTTAGGATTAGAGTTAGGATGAGGTCTAGCATGAGGGTGAGGGTTAGTGTTAGGGTTAGGTGAGGTTTAGAGTTAAAATTAAGTTTAGGGATAGGGTGAGTGTTAGCGTTAGGGTTGTGGTGAGGGTGAGGGTTAGGGTTATGTTGAGGGTTAGGATTAGGGCTAGGTTTAATGTGAGTGTTAGGGTTAGGGTGAGGGTTAGCATGAGTGTTAGGGTTAGGATTAGGTTTAGGATGAGGGATAGGGTGAGGGTGAGGGTTAGGTTTATACTTAGGGTGAGGTTTAGGGTTTGGGTTAGGTTTAGGGTTAGGGTGAGGGTTATGGTTAGGTTATGGTGAGGGTTAGGGTTAGGGTTAGGTTGAGGGTTAGAATTAGGTTTAGGGTTAGGTTGAGGGTTAGGGTGACAGTTAGGGTGAGGGTTAGGATGAGGGTTAGGGTTACAATTAGGGTTAGGGTGAGGTCTAGGTTGAGGATGAGGGTTAGTATGAGGGTTAGGGTTAGGGGTAGGGTTAGGGTGAGGGTTAGGGTTCATGTTTCGGTGAGGGTGAGGGTTAGGTTTAGGTTAGTATTAGGTTAATATTAGGTTTAGGGTTAGGGGTAGGGTTAGGGTGAAGGTTAGGTTTCATGTTTCGGTGAGGGTGAGGCTTAGGTTTGGGGTGAGGGTTAGGGTGAGGACTCAGGTGAGGGTGAGGGTTAAGGTTAGGTTTAGCTTTAGGGTGAGGGTTATGTTTAGGTTTAGGGTTAGGTTTAAGGTTAGGATTAAGGTTAAGGTGAGGCTGAGTGTGAGGGTTAGGCTGAGGGTTAGGCATAGGCTTAGGGTTAGGCTGAGGGTGAGTGTAGGGATGAGTGATGGTTCTGGTTAAGGTTAGGTTGAGGGTTAGGATGAGGGTTAGGGTTAGGATTAGTGTTAGGGCGAGGGCTAGGGTGAGTGTTAGTTTCGGGGTTAGGTTTAGGCTTAGGGTTAGGCTGAGGCTGAGGCTGAATTTGAAAGTGAAGGTTAGGTTTAGGTTGATGTTTAGGGTTAAGGTTAGGGTGAGGGATAGGATGAGGGTTATGGTTTAGGGTGAGGTTTGGGATGAGGGTGACTGTAAGAGAAAAGGTGAGGTTAGGCTGAGGGTGAGGGTTATGGTAAGGGTGAGGTTTCGGGTTAGGGTGATGGTGAGGGTTAGATTGAGGATTAGTGTTAGGGTTAGTGTGAGGTTTAGGGTGAGGATGAGGGTTAGATTTAGGGTGAGGGCAAGGGTGAAGTTGAGGGTTAGGGTTAGGGTTAGGGTGTGGTTTAGTTTTAGGGTGATGGTTAGCGTTAGTGTGAGGGTTAGGAATAGGGTTGGTGTTAGTTTTAAGCTGAGGGTAAGTGTTAAGGTAAGGTTTAGGTTTAGGGTTAGGTTTAGGATTAGGGTTAGGGTTAGGATTAGTTTGAGGGTGAGGGTTAGGGTGGAATTTAGTGTGGGGGTGAGGTTGCGAGTTAGGGTTAGGATTAGGATTAGGGTTAAGGTGAGGGTGAGTGTTAGGGTTAGGGTTAGGGATAGGATTAGATTTAGGGTGAGGGTGAGGGTGAGGTTATGGTTAGTGTGAGCGTTGGGGTTAGTGTTAGAGTGAGGGTTAGGGTGAGGGTTAGGCTTTGGCTTAGGGTTTTGGTATAGGCTATGGTGAGGGTGAGGGTTAGGGTTAGGGTTAGGGTGAGTGTTAGGGTACGGGTTAGGGTTAGTATTAGCGTTAGGGTTGGGGTTAGGGTTAGGCTTAATGTTAGGCAGAGGTTGAGGGTGAGGGTGAGGTTTAGGTTTAGGGTGAGGGTGAGGTTTAGGGTTAGAGTTAGTGTTCGTGTGAGGGTTAGGGTTAGGGTTAGGCTTCCGTTTAGGGTTAGGGTGAGGGTGAGTGTGAAGGTCTGGGTTAGTCTTAGGCTTAGGCTTATGCTTAGGCCGAGCGTGAAGGTGAGGGTGAGGTTTAGGGTTAGCATTAGGTTTAGGGTGAGGGCTAGAGTGAGGATGAGGGTTAAGACTAGCATTAGGATGAGGTTTAGGGTTAGGTTTACGGTGAGGGTGAGGGTTAGGGTTACGGTTAGGGTTAAGGTGAGGGTTTGGGTTAGGGTTAATGTTAGGGTGAGGGTCACGGATAGGGTTAGGGTTAGTGTAATAGTTAGGGTTAGGGTTAGAGGTACAGTGAGGGTGAGGGTGAAGGTGAGGATTAGGATAAGAGTTAGGGTGAGGTTTAGGGATAGGGTTATGGTTAGGGTGAAGGTGAGGTTTAGGGTAAGTTTTAGGCTTTGGGGGAGGGTTAGGGTGAGGGTTAGGATTCGGGTTAGTGTTAGGCTTGGGGTTAGGTTGAGGGTTAAGTTGAGGTTTAAAATTATGGATAGGGTTAGTTTTAGGATTAGGTTTACGGTGAGGGTGAGTGTGAGGGTTAGGGTTAGGGTTCGTTTAGGCTTAGGGTTAGGCTGAATGTATGGGTGGGGATGAGGATTAGGTTTAGAATGATGGTTAGGGTTCTGGTTAGGTTAAGGGTTAGTATGAGGGTTAGGGTTAGAATTAAGGTTAGGGTGAGGGCTAGGGTGAGGGCTAGGGTGAGGGTGAGGTTTAGGGTGAGGATGAGGGTTAGGGTTAAGTTGAGTGTTAGTTTGAGGGTGAGGGTTAGAGTTACGGTTAGGTTTAGGTTTAGGGTGAGGGTGAGGTTTAGGGTTAAAGTTAGGGTAAAGGTGAGGGATAGGGTTTAGGTTTACGGTTAGGATTAGTGTTAGGGTTAGGGTTAGGGTGAGGTTTAGGGTTGGAGTTAGGGTTAGTTTTAGGGTTAGGGTTAGGATGAGGGTTAGTGTTAGGCTTAGGCTTTGTCTTAGACTTAGGCTTACGCCCAGCATGAGGGTGAGGATTAGGGTTAGGATTAGGGTGAGGGTTAGGTTTAGGGTTACAGTGTGGTCAGGTTTAGGGTTAGGTTGAAGGTTAGAATTAGGTTTAGGGTAAGGTTGATGGTTAGGGTTAGGGTTAGGGTGAGAGTTGGGATGAGGGTTAGGGTTACAATTAGGTTTAGTGTGAGGGCTACGGTGAGGGTGAATGTTATTGTTAGGGTTAGGGTGAGGTTTAGGGTTAGGGTTAGGGTTAGGGTTACGGTGAGGGTGAAGGTTAGGGTTAGGGTGAGGGTTAGGTTTAGGTTTAGGGTGAGGGTGAGGGTTAGGATTAGGGTTAGGGTTAGAGTTACAGTGAGGGTGAGGGTGAGGCTGAGGGTTAGGATCAGGTTTAGGGTGAGGTTTAGGTTTAGGGTTATGGTTAGTGTGAGGGTGAGGTTTAGGGTTAGAGTTAGTGTTAGGTTGAGGGTTAGGGTGAAGGTTGGGTTGAGGTTTAATGTTAGGGTTAGGGTTACCTTTAGGATTAGGTTTACGATGAGGGTAAGTGTGAGGGTTAGGGTTCAGCTTAGGCTTAGGATTAGGCTGAGAGTATGGGTGGGGGATGAGGATTAGGTTTAGAATGTTGGTTAGATTTGTGGTTAGGTTAAGGTTAGGATGAGGTTTAGGGTTCGAATTAGGGTTCTGGTGAGGGCTAAGGTGAGGGTGAGGGTTAAGGTTAGGTTTAGACTTAGGCTTACGGTTAGGCTGAGGCTGAGGGTGAGGGTGAGGGTTAGGGTTAGAGAGAGGTTTAGGGTGAGGGTGAAGGTAAGTGTAAAGGTGAGGGTTAGGCTGAGGGTGAAGGTTAGGTTTAGGGTGAGGATGAGGGTTAAATTAAGGATTAGGGTTAGGGTTAGTTTGAGATTTAGAGTGAGGATTAGGGTTAGGGTTAGGGTGAGGTTTAGGGTTAGGGTGATGGTTGGGGTTAGTGTGAGGGTTAGTGTTAGGGTTAGGGTTAGTGTTAGGGTGAGGGTAAGTGTTAGGGTGAGGGTTAGTGTTAGGGTCAAGGTTATGGTTAGGATGAGGGTTAGGGTTAGGGATAGGGTTATTGTTAGGGTTAGGGTTAGGCTTACGGTTACAGTGAGGGTGAGGGTGAGGTGAAGGGTTAGGGTTAGGGTGAGGTTTACCTATAGGGTTAGGGTTAGAGTTAGGGTTAGGGTTGAGGTGAGGTTTAGGGTTAGAGTTAGGTTTAGTGTTAATGTTGGGGTTAGGGTGAGGTTTAGGGTTAATTTTAGGCTTAGGTTTAGGCTAAGCATGAGGGTGTGGGTTAGGGTTAGGGTTAGGGTGGGGTTTAGGGTTAGGGTTAGAGTGAAGGTGAGGTTGAGGGTTAGGGTTAGTGTTTGTGTTAAGGATAGGGTTAGAGTGAGAGTTAAAAAGAGGGTTAGGATTAGGGTTAGGGTTAGGATTAGTGTTAAGGTGAGGGTGAGTGTGTGTGTTAGGGATAGGTTTATGGTTAGGCTTAGGATTAGGGTTACGGTTAAGGTTTAGGGTTAGGGTGAGGGTTAGGGTTAGGGTAAGATTTAGTGTTAGGGTTAGGGTTAGAGTTAGGGTTAGGTTGAGGGTTAGGTTTAGGGGTAGAGTTAGGGTTAGGGTGAGGGTTAGGGTTATGGTTAGGGTGAGGGTTAGGGAGAAGGTTATGGTTACGGTGAGGGGTAGGGTGGGGGTGAAGGTAAGGGTAAACGTGAGGTTTAGGCTGAGGGTGAGAGTTATGGTAATGGTGAGGGTTAGGTTTAGGGTGAGTGTTAGGGGTAGGGGTAGGGTGAGGGTGAGGGTTAGATTGAGGATTAGTGTTAGGGTTAGGGTGAGATTTATGGTGAGGAGGAGGGTTAGGTTTAGGTTGAGGGCTAGGGTGAAGGTGAGGGTTAGAGTTAGGGTTAGGGTCATGATGGTTAGGGTTAGTTTGAGGGTTATCTAGTCTTAGGGTAGGTGTTAGGGTGAGGGTAAGTGTTAGGGTGAGGGTTAGGTTTAGGGTGAGTATTATGTTTATTGTGAGGGTTAGGGTTAAGGTTAGGGTTATTGTTAGGGTTAGGGTATCGGTTATGGTCACGGTGAGGGTCAGGGTGAGGTTTAGGTTTAGGGTTAGGGATAGAGTTAGGGTTAAGGTGAGAGTGAGATTTAGGATTAGAGTTAGGGTTAGTGTTTGGGTTAGGGTTAGGGTGAGGGTTACGGTTAGAGTTAGGCTTAGGCTTAGGCTTAGGCTTAGGCCTAGCATGAGGGTGAGGGTTAGGGTTAGGGTTAGGGTGAGGGTTAGGATAAGGTTTAGGGTTAGGAATAGGGTTAGGGTGAGGGCTAGGGTGAGGGTTAGAGTTACGGTGAGGGTGAGGGTTAGGGTGAGGGTGAGGGTGAGGTTTGGTGTTAGGGGTAGGGTTAGGGTTAGGGTTAGGGTGAAGTTTATGGTTAGATTTAGGGTTAGGTAGAGGGTTAGTTCGTGGGTTAGAGTTAGGGTTAATATTAGGGTTCAGGTTAGGGTGAGGGTTAGGTTGAGGTTAAGTGTTAGGGGTAGTGTTAGGATTTGGATTAGGGTTAGGGTGAGGGTGAGTGAGAGTGTTAGGGTTAGGGTTAGGCTTCGGCTTAGGGTTAGGCTGAGGGTGAGTGTGGGCTTGAGGATTAGGGTTGGTGATTGTTAGGTTTAGGCTTAGGGTGAGGGTTAGGATGAGGCTTAGGGTTAGGATTTAGGGTTAGGGTGAGGGCTTCGGGAGAGGGTGAGGGTTAGGGTAAGGGTTAGGCTTAGGCTTAGGGTTCGGCTGAGCTTGAGGTTGAGCGTGAGGGTTAGGGTTAGGCTGATGTTTAGGTTTACTGTTAGGGTGAGTTTTAGGATGAGGTTTAGGTTTAGGGGGAGGGTTAGGGTGAGGATGATGTTAAGGGTAAAGGTGAGGTTTCGTCTGAGTGTGAGGGTTAAGATAAGGGTGTGGTTTAGGGTTAAGTTTAGGGTTAGAGTAAGGGTTAGGTTTCAGATTAGGGTGAGGGTTAGATTAAGGATTATTGTTAGGGTTAGTGTGAGGTTTAGGGGGAAGATGAGGGTGAGGGTTAGGGTGTGGGTGAGGGTTAGAATTAGGGTTAGGGTGAGTGTGATGTTAAGCCTAAATGTGAGGATTAAGCTAAGGCTGAGGGTTAAGATAAGGGTGAGGGTAAGTGTTAGGGTGAGGGTTAGGGTTAGGGTGAGTGTTAAGTTTAGGGTGAGGGTTAGAGTTAGGGTTACGGTTATTGGTAGAGTTAGGGTTAGGGTTACCCTTACAGTGAGGTTGAGGGCTAGTGTTAGGTTTAGTGTGAGGTTTAGGGTTAGGGTTATGGTTAGAGTTTGGGTTAGGATTAGGATTAGGGTTAGGGTGAAGGCTAAGGTGAGGGTGAGGGTTAGGGTTAGGGTTAGTTTTAGGTTTAGGTTTAGAGTGAGGTTAAGTGTGTGGGTTAGGGTTAGGTTTAGGGTTAGGCTTAGGGTTAGGCTAAGGGTGAGATTGAGGGTTAGGGTTAGGGTGAGGGTGAGGTTTATGGTTAGGGTGAGGGTTAGGATTAGGGTTAAGGTTAGCATTAGGGTTAGGTTGAGGGCTAGGGTGAGGGTGAGGTTTAGGGTTAGGGTTAGAGTGAGGGTGAGGTTTAGGGTTCGAGTTAGGGTTAGGGTGAGGAAGTTTAGGGTTAGGGTTAGATTTAGGGTTAGGGTTAGGGTGAGGGTTAGGGTTTGGATGAGGTTTAAGGTTACAATTAAGTTTTGGGTGAGCTCTAGGGTGAGGGTGAGTGTTATTGTTAGGGTTAGGGTGAGGTTTAGGGTAAGGGTTAGGGTTAGGTTTACGGTGAGGGAGAGGGTTAGGGTTAGGGTGAGTGTTAGTGTTAGGGTTAGGGTGAGGGTGAAGGTTAGGATTAGGGTTTTGGTTAGAGTTACTGTGAGAGTGAGGGTGAGGGTGACGGTGAGGATTAGGATCAGGTTTACGGTGAGGTTTAGGGATAGGGTTATTGTTAGGGTGAGGGTGAGGTTTAGGGTTAGAGTTCTTGTTAGGGGGAGGGTTAATGTGAGCGATAGGGTTAGGATCAGTGTTAGTATTAGGGTTAGGGTGAGGGTTAAGTTGAGGTTTAATGTTAGGGTTAGCGTTACGTTTAGGATTAGGTTTACGGTGAGGGTGAGTGTGATGGCTAGGGTTAGGGTTCGGCTTAGGCTTAGAGTTTTGCTGAAGGTATGGTATGGGGATGAGGACTAGGTATAGAAAGTTGGTTAGGTTTATGGTTAGGTTAAGGGTAAGGATGAGGGTTAGGGTTAAGATTAGTGTTCGGGTGAGGGTGAGTGTTAGGGTTAGGTTTAGGCTTAGGCTTGGTGTTAGGCTGAGGCTGAGGGTGAGGGTGAGGGTTAGGGTTAGGGTGATGTTTGGGGTTACCATTAGGGTGAGGGTTAGGATGAGGATTAGGGTTAGGGTGAGGGTTAGGTTGAGGGTGACGGTAAGGGTAAAGGTGAGGGTTAGGCTGAGGGTGAGGGGTAGGGTAAGGGTGAGGGTTAGGGTTAGAAAGTGGGTTAGGTTTAGGTTGAGGATTAGTGTTAGGGTTAGTGTGAGGTTTAGGGTGAGGATGAGGGTTAGCGTTAGGTTGAGGGCTAGGTTGAGGTTGAGGGTTAGGATCAGGTTGAGGTTTAGGATTAGTGTGATGGTGAGGGTTAGTGTAAGGGTTAGTGTTAGGGTTAGGGTTAGTGTTAGGGTAAGGGTAAATGTTAGGGTGAGGGTTATTGTTATGATGAAAGTTATGGTTAGGATGATGGTTATGGTTATGGTTAAGGTTATTGTTAGGGTTAGGGTTAGGGTTACGTTTACGGTGAGGGTGAGGGTGAGGGTGAGGGTTAGGGTTAGGGTGAGGTTTAGGTTTAGGGTTAGGGTTAGAGTTAGGGTTTAGGTGAGGTTGAAGTTTAGGATTAGAGTTAGGTTTAGTGTTATTGTTGGGGTTAGGGTGAGGTTTAGGTTTAGTTTTAGGCTTAGGCTTAGGGTTAGTCTTAGGCCGAGCAAAGGGTGAGGGTTAGCTTTAGGTTTAGGGTGGGGTTTGGGGTTAGGGTTAGGGTGAGGGTGAGGTTGAGGGTTCAATATAGGTTTAGGGTGAGGGTTAGAGGGAGGGTTAGGGTTAGAGTTAGGGTGACAGTAAGTGTTAATGTAAGGGTTAGGAATAGAGTTAGGGTTATTCTTAGGTTTAGGTTTAGGGTTATGGTTACGGTGAGGGTGAGGATGAGGGTTAGGGTTAGGGTTAGGGTGAGTTTTAGGTTTTGTGTTAGTGTTAGAGTTAGGTTTAGGGTCAGGGTGAGGTTTCGGTTAGAGTTAGGGGTAGGGTGAGGGTTAGGTTGAGGGTTAGGGTTAATGTTCATGTTAAGGTTTGGGTTAGGGTGAGAGTTAAGGGGAGGTTTAGGGTTTGGGTTAGGGTTAGGATTAGTGTTAGGGTGAGGGTGAGTGTGTGTGTTTGGGATATGTTTATGGTGAGGCTTAGGGTTAGGCTGAGGCTGAGGTTTAGGGTTAGGGTGAGGGTTAGGGTTAGGGTTAGGGTGAGTTTTAGTGTTAGGGTTAGGGTTAGGGTTAGGGTTAGGGTGAGGGTGAGGGTTAGAGTTAGGTTTAGGCTTAGGCTTGGTGTTAGGCAGAGGCTGAGGGTGAGGGTGAGGGTTAGGGTTAGGGTGATGTTTGGGGTTACCATTAGGGTGAGGGTTAGGATGAGGATTAGGGTTAGTGTGAGGGTTACGGTGAGGGTTAGGTTGAGGGTGACAGTAAGGGTAAAGGTGAGGGTTAGGCTGAGGGTGAGGGGTAGGGTAAAGGTGAGGGGTAGGGTAAGGGTGAGGGGTAGGGTTAGCGAGTGGGTTAGGTTTAGGTTGAGGATTAGTGTTAGGGTTAGTGTGAGGTTTAGGGTGAGGATGAGGGTTAGCGTTAGGTTGAGGGCTAGGTTGAGGGTGAGGGTTAGGATCAGGGTGAGGTTTAGGATTAGTGTGATGGTGAGGGTTAGTGTGAGGGTTAGTGTTAGTGTTAGGGTTAGTGTTAGGGTTAGGGTAAATGTTAGGGTGAGGGTTATTGTTATGGTGAAAGTTATGGTTAGGATGAAGGTTATGGTTATGGTTAAGGTTATTGTTAGGGTTAGGGTTAGGGTTACGTTTACGGTGAGGGTGAGGGTGAGGGTTAGGGTTAGGGTGAGGTTTAGGTTTAGGGTTAGGGTTAGAGTTAGGGTTTAGGTGAGGTTGAAGTTTAGGATTAGAGTTAGGTTTAGTGTTATTGTTGGGGTTAGGGTGAGGTTTAGGTTTAGTTTTAGGCTTAGGCTTAGGGTTAGTCTTAGGCCGAGCAAAGGGTGAGGGTTAGCTTTAGGTTTAGGGTGGGGTTTGGGGTTAGGGTTAGGGTGAGGGTGAGGTTGAGGGTTCGATATAGGGTTAGGGTGAGGGTTAGAGGGAGGGTTAGGGTTAGTGTTAGGGTGACGGTAAGTGTTAATGTAAGGGTTAGGAATAGAGTTAGGGTTATTCTTAGGTTTAGGTTTAGGGTTATGGTTACGGTGAGGGTGAGGATGAGGGTTAGGGTTAGGGTTAGGGTGAGTTTTAGGTTTTGTGTTAGTGTTAGAGTTAGGTTTAGGGTGAGGGTGAGGTTTCGGTTAGAGTTAGGGGTAGGGTGAGGGTTAGGTTGAGGGTTAGGGTTAATGTTCTTGTTAAGGTTTGGGTTAGGGTGAGAGCTAAGGGGATGTTTAGGGTTTGGGTTAGGGTTAGGATTAGTGTTAGGGTGAGGGTGAGTGTGTGTGTTTGGGATATGTTTATGGTGAGGCTTAGGGTTAGGCTGAGGCTGAGGTTTAGGGTTAGGGTGAGGGTTAGGGTTAGGGTTAGGGTGAGTTTTAGTGTTAGGGTTAGGGTTAGAGTTAGGGTTAGGGTGAGGGTGAGGGTTAGGGTTAGGTTTAGGCTTAGGCTTGGTGTTAGGCTGAGGCTGAGGGTGAGGGTGAGGGTTAGGGTTAGGGTGATGTTTGGGGTTACCATTAGGGTGAGGGTTAGGATGAGGATTAGGGTTAGTGTGAGGGTTACGGTGAGGGTTAGGTTGAGGGTGACAGTAAGGGTAAAGGTGAGGGTTAGGCTGAGGGTGAGGGGTAGGGTAAGGGTGAGGGGTAGGGTAAGGGTGAGGGGTAGGGTTAGCGAGTGGGTTAGGTTTAGGTTGAGGATTAGTGTGAGGTTTAGGGTGAGGATGAGGGTTAGCATTAGGTTGAGGGCTAGGTTGAGGGTGAGGGTTAGGATCAGGGTGAGGTTTAGGATTAGTGTGATGGTGAGGGTTAGTGTGAGGGTTAGTGTTAGTGTTAGGGTTAGTGTTAGGGTTAGGGTAAATGTTAGGGTGAGGGTTATTGTTATGGTGAAAGTTATGGTTAGGATGAAGGTTATGGTTATGGTTAAGGTTATTGATAGGGTTAGGGTTAGGGTTACGTTTACGGTGAGGGTGAGGGTGAGGGTGAGGGTTAGGGTTAGGGTGAGGTTTAGGTTTAGGGTTAGGGTTAGAGTTAGGGTTTAGGTGAGGTTGAAGTTTAGGATTAGAGTTAGGTTTAGTGTTATTGTTGGGGTTAGGGTGAGGTTTAGGTTTAGTTTTAGGCTTAGGCTTAGGGTTAGTCTTAGGCCGAGCAAAGGGTGAGGGTTAGCTTTAGGTTTAGGGTCGGGTTTGGGGTTAGGGTTAGGGTGAGGGTGAGGTTGAGGGTTCAATATAGGGTTAGGGTGAGGGTTAGAGGGAGGGTTAGGGTTAGTGTTAGGGTGACGGTAAGTGTTAGGGTGAAGGTTAGGAATAGAGTTAGGGTTAGGTTTAGGTTTAGGGTTATGGTTACCTTGAGGGTGAGGATGAGGGTTAGGGTTAGGGTTAGGGTGAGTTTTAGGTTTTGTGTTAGTGTTAGAGTTAGGTTTAGGGTGAGGGTGAGGTTTCGGTTAGAGTTAGGGGTAGGGTGAGGGTTAGGTTGAGGGTTAGGGTTAATGTTCTTGTTAAGGTTAGGGTTAGGGTGAGAGTTAAGGGGAGGTTTAGGGTTTGGGTTAGGGTTAGGATTAGTGTTAGGGTGAGGGTGAGTGTGTGTGTTTGGGATATGTTTATGGTGAGGCTTAGGGTTAGGCTGAGGCTGAGGGTGAGGGAGAGGTTTAGGGTTAGGGTGAGGGTTAGGGTTAGGGTTAGAATGAGTTTTAGTGTTAGGGTTAGGGTTAGAGTTAGGGTTAGGGTGAGGGTGAGGTTGAGGGGTAGAGTTAGGGTTAGGGTGAGGAATAGGGTGAGGGTGAGGCTTAGGGTGAGGGTTAGGGTGGGGGTGACGGTAAGGGTAAACATGAGGTTTAGGCTGAGTGCAAGAGTTACGGTAATGGTGAAGGCTAGGGTTAGGGTGAGTGTTAGGGTTAGGGGTAGGGTGAGGGTGAGGGTTAGATTGAGTATTAGTGTTAGGGTTAGGGTGAGGTTTAGAGTGAGGATGAGTGTTAGGGTTAGGTTGAGGGATGGGGTGAGGGTGAGGATTAGGGTTAGGGTTAGGGTTAGGCTTAGGTTTAGGCTGAGGATGAGTATGGGGGTGAGGATTACGGTTAGGGTTAGGGTTATTGTTAGTGTTATGAATAGGGTTAATTTTGAGGTGAGAGTGAGGCTGAGGGTGGGGGTGAGGATTAGGGTTAGAGTGATGGTTAGGGTTAGGGTTAGTGTTTTTGGTATGGTTAGGGTTAGAGTTAAGGTGAGGTTGAGGGTGCGGGTGAGGATTAGGGTTATGGTTAGGGTGGGGTTTTGGATTAGGGTGAGGGTTAGGTTTACAGTTAGATATAGGGTTAAGGGGGGTGACAGTGAGCTTTAAGGTTAGGGATAGTGTTAAAGTTAGGGTAAGGGTGAAGGTTAGGTGGAAGTTTAGGGTTAGGTTTAGAGTTAGGGGTAGTGTCAGGGTTAGATTTAGGGTTAGGGTTAGTGTTAGTGTGAGGGTAAGTGTTAGGGTGAGAGTTTGGGTTAGGATGAGGGTTATGGTTAGAGTGAGGGTTAGCATTATGTTTAGGGTTATTGTTAGGGTTAGGTTTAGTGTTAAGGTTAAGGTGAGGGTGAGGGTGAGGGTTAGGTTTAGGGTTAGGGTGAGGTTTAGTGTTTCAGTTAGGGTTAGAGTTAGGTTTAGGGTGAGGGTGAGGTTTAGGATTAGAGTTCGGGTTAGGGGAGGGTTAGGTTGAGGATTAGGGTTAGGGTTAGGTTTAGGGTTAGGATAAGGGTAAAGCTGAAGGTGATTGTGTGTGTTAGGGTTAGGTTTAGGGTTAGGCTTGGGCTTAGGCTGATGGTGAGTTTGAGGGTGAGAGCTAGGGTTAGGGTGAGGGTTAGGGTTAGGGTTAGGGGGAGGTTTAGAATGAGGGTTAGGATTAGGATTAGGGTTAGGGTGAGGGCTAGGGTGAGGGTGAGGTTTAGGGTTAGGGTTAGGGTGAGGTTTAGGGTAAGGGTTTTGGTGAGGGTGACAGTTAGGATTAGGTTGAGGGTTAGGGTTAGGTTTAGGGTTGGGGTGAGGGTGAGAGTGAGGGTTAAGGTTAGTGTTAGGGTCAGGGTTAGGATGAGGGTTAGGGTGAGAATTCGGTTTAGGGTTATGGCTAGGGTGAGGGTGAGGATTATGGTTAGTGTTAGGGTGAGCTTTAGAGTTATGGGTAGGGTTACGGTTATGGTGAGGGTGAGGTGTAGGGTAGAGTTACGTTTAGGGTCAGGCTGAAGCCTAGCATTAGGTTCCGGGTTAGTGTGAGAATTAGGGTTAGGTTCGGGGTTAGGGTGAGTGTGAGGTTTACGGTTCGGGTTAGGGTGAGGATAAGTGTTAGGATGAGGGTTAAGGTTAGGTTGAAATATATGGTTAGGATGAGGGTTAGGGTTAGGTTAGGGTTATTGTAAGTGTTAGTGTTTGGGTTATGGTTACAGTGAGGGAGAGTGTGAGGATTAGGATTAAGGTTAGGGTGAGTTTTAGATTTAGGGTTAGGGTTAGAGTTAGGGTTAGGTTTAGGGTGAGGGTTAGCATGAGGGTTAGGGTTAGGATTAGGGTTAGGATGAGGGCTAGGGTGAGGGTGAGGTTTAGGGTAAGGCTTAGGGTGAGGTTTAGTGTTCGGTTTAGGTTTAGGGTTAGGGAGAGGGTTAGGGTCAGGTTACAGTGAGGGTTAGGGTTAGGGTTAGGTTGAGGGTTAGAATTAGGTTTAGGGTTAGGTTGAAGATTAGGGTTAGATTTAGGGTGAGGGTTAGGATGAGGGTTAGGGTTAAAATTAGGTTTAGGGTGAGGGCTAGGTTGAGGGTGAGGGTTAGGGTTAGGGTTAAAGTGAGGTTTAGGTTTAGGGTTAGGGGTAGCGTTAGGGTGAGGGTTAGGGTTCGTGTTTTGGTGAGGGTGAGGGTTAGGTTTGGGGTGAGGGTTAGGGTGAGGACCAAGGTGAGGGTGCGTGTTAGAGTTAGGGTTAGCGTTAGGGTGAGGGTTAGGTTTAGGTTTAGGTTTAGGGTTATGTTTAGGGTTAGGATTAAGGTTAGGGTGAGGTTGAGTGTGAGGGTTAGGCTTGGGGTTCGGCTTAGGCTTAGGGTTAGGCTGAGGGTGCGTGTGGGGATGAGGATTAGGTTTAGAGTGATGGTTCTTGTTAAGGTTCGGTTGAGGGTTAGGATGAGGGTTACGGTTAGGATTAGGGTTAGGGTGAGGCCTAGGGTGAGTGTGAGGTTTGCGGTTAGATTTAGGCTGAGGCTGAAGTTGAGTGTGAGGGTTAGGGTTAGGGTGATGGTTAGGGTTACGGTTAGGGTGAGGGATAGGATGAGGGTTGTGGTTTAGGGTGATGGTTAGGATGAGGGTGACTGTAAGAGAAAAGGTGAGGGTTAGGCTGAGGGTGAGGTTTATGGTAAGGGTGTGGTTTAGGGTTAGCGTGAGGGTGAGGGTTAGACTGAGGATTAGTGTTAGGGTTAGTGTGAGGTTTAGGGTGAGGATGAGGGTTAGGGTTAGCGTGAGGACTAGGGTGAAGTTGAGGGTTAGGGTTAGGGTTAGTGTTAGTTTTAAGATGAGGGTAAGTGTTAGGGTAAGGTTTAGGTTTAGAGTGAGGTTTAGGATTAGTGTTAGGGTTAGATTGAGGGTGAGGTTTAGGGTTACAGTTAGGGTTAGGGAGAGGGTTAGGGTTAGGGTTACGGTTAGCATTAGTGTTAGGAGTAGGATTAGGGTTAAGGTGAGGATGAGTGTTATGGTTAGGGTTAGGGTTAGGATTAGAGTTACGGTTTGGGTGAGGGTGAGGGTTATGGTTAGCGTGAGCTTTGGGCTTAGGTTTAGAGTGAGGGTTAGGTTGAGGGTTAGGCTTAGGCTTAGGTTTTGGGTATGGGCTATGGTGAGGGTGAGGGTTAGGGTTAGGGTTAGGTTGAGGGTGAGCGTTAGGGTGGGGGTTAGGGTTAGTATTAGGGTTAGTGTTGGGGTTAGGGTTAGGCTTAATGTTAGGCAGAGGGTGAGGGTGAGGGTGAGGTTTAGGGTTAGGGTGAGGGTGAGGTTTAGGGTTAGAGTTAGCATTCAGGTGAGGGTTAGTGTGAGGGTTAGGGTTAGGTTTAAAGTTACGGTTAGGGTTAGGGTGAGGGTGACTGTGAGGGTCAGGGTTAGTCTTAGGCTTAGGCTTAGGCTTAGGCCGAGCGTGAAGGTGGGGGTGAAGTTTAGGGTTAGCATTAGGTTTAGGGTGAGGGCTAGAGTGAGGATGACGGTTAGGGTTAGCGTTAGGCTGAGTTTAGGGTTAGGGTTACCGTGAGGTTGAGGGTTAGAGTTAGGGTTAGGGTTAGGGTTAAGGTGAGGGTTTGGTTTAGGGTTAGGGTGAGAGTCAGCGTTAGGGTTAATGTAATAGTTAGGGTTAGGGTTAGAGTTACAGTGAGGGTGAGGGTGAGGGTTAAGATCAGGTTTGGGTGAGGTTTAGGGTAAGGGTTATGGTTAGGGTGAGGATGAGGTATAGGGTTAGAGTTAGGGTTTCGGGGAGGGTTAGGGTGAGGGTTAGGATTAGGGTTAGGGTCAGGTTTAGGTTTAGGTTTAGGGTTAGGGTTAGAGTTAGGGTTAGGTTTACGGTTAGGGTTATTGTTAGGTTGAGGGTTAGGGTTATTTTTAGTGTTATGTTTAGGGTTAAGTTTGGGGTTCGGGTGAGGCTGAGGGTGAGGGTTATGTTTAGGGTTATGTTTAGGGTTAGGACTAGTGTTAGTGTTAGGGTTAGGGTGAGGTTTAGGGTGAGGGTGAGGGTTAGGGTTAAGGTTAGGATTAGGTTTAGGGTTACGGTGAGGGTGAAGGTGAGGTTTAGGGATAGCGTGAGGGTTGGGGTTAGGGTTAGAGTGAAGATTAGGGTGATGGTTAGGCTTAGGCTTAGGTTTAGGGTGTGGGCTAGGGTGAGGTTGAGGGTTAGGGTGTTAGGATGAGGGTTTGGGTTAGGGTTAGTGTTAAGGTTAGGGTTGGAGTTAGGGTTAGGCTTTGTGTTGGGGGAGTGAGAGGGGGAGGGTTAGGATTAAGTGAGGGTGAAGTTTAGGGTTAGATTTAGCGTTAGGTTGAGGGCTAGTGTTAGTGTTAGGGTTAGTGTTACAGTTAGGTTTAGGGTGAAGGTGAGTGTGAGGGATAGGGTTAGTCTTAGGCTTAGGCTTAGGCTTAGGCCGAGCATGAGGGTGAGGGTGAGGGTTAAGGTTAGTGTGAGGGTTAGGGTTTTAGGGTTAGGGTGAGGGTTAAGATGAGGTTTAGGGTTAGGATTAGGGTTTGGATGAGGGCTAGAGTGAGGGTGAGGCTTATGGTTAGCGTTAGGGTGTGGTTTAGAGTTAGGGTTAGGGTTAGAGTTACAGTGAGTTTGAGGGTTAGGCTTAGGTTTAGAGTTAGGGTTATTGTTATGGTTAGAGTTAAGTTGAGGGTAGGGGTGAGGGTGCAGATTAGGTTTAGGGTTAGGGTGAGGTTTAGATTTAGGGTTTGGGTTAGTTTGAGTGTTAAGATTAGGGTTAGGGTGAGCTTTAGGATGAGGTTTAGGATTAGGATTAGGGTTAGGTTGAGGAGTTGGGTGAGAGTTAGGGTGAGGTTTAGGGTTAGGGATAGGGTTAGGTTTATGATTAGGGTTAGAGTGAGGGTGAGTGTGAGGGTTAGGGTTAGGTTTAGGCTTAAGGTTAGGGTTTGGCTTAGGGTTAGGGTGAGGGTTAGGGTTAGGGTTAGGTTTGTGATTAGGGTTAGTGTTTCGTTTAGGGTTAGGTTTACGGTTAGGGTTAGGGTTACAGTGAAGGTTTGTGTTAGGGTTAGGTTTCGGATTAGGATTAGGCTGAGGGTGAGGTTGGTGGTGAAGAGTAGGTAAGGGTTAGGGTTAGGGTTAGGTTTAGAGTTACGGTTAGGGTTATTGTTAGTGTTATGGTAAAGGTTAAGTTTGCAGTCAGGGTGAAGCTGAGGGTGAGGGTTATGGTTAGTGTTAGGGTTAGGGTTAGGATTAGTATTAGTCTTATTTTTGGGTTTGGGTTATAGTTACAGTGAGATTGACGGTGAGGGTGAGGGTGAGGGTTAGGGTGAGGTTTATGGTGAGGATTAGGGTTAGAGTTAGGGTTAGGTTGAGGGTAAGTTTTAGGGTTAGAGTTAGGGTTAGGGGGAGGGTTAGGATGAGGGTTAAGGTTAGGTTTAGTGTTAGGGTTAGGGTGAGAGTGAGGGTTAGTTTGACGTTTAGGGATAGGGTTAGGCTTAGGGTTAGGTTTAGGGTGACGGTGAGTGTGAGGGTTAGGGTTAGGGTGAGGCTTAGGCTTAGGGTAAGGCTGAGGGTGAGTTTGGGGCTTAGGATTAGGGTTAGGGTGATGGTTAGTGTTAGGGTTAGGGTTAATGTTAAGGTTAGGGTTAGAGTTACAGTGAGCGTGAGGGTGCTGGTGAGGGTTAGGGCTTGGGTGAGGTTTAGGGTTAGGGTTAGGATGAGGGTGAGGTTTAGGTTTAGAGTTAGGTTTAGGGGAGGGTTAGGGTGAGGTTTACGGTTAACTTTAATGTTAGGGTTATGGTGAGGCTAAGGATTAGAGTTAGGGTCATTGTTAGGTTAAGGTTTATGTTTATGGTTACTGTGAGGGTGTGGGTTAAAGTTAGGGTTAGGGTAAGGTTTAGGGTTTGGGTTAGGGTTAGAGTTATGTTTAGGGTGAGCGTGAGATTTAAGGTGAGTGTCAGGGTTAGGTTGAGGGTTAGGGTTAGGGTTAGTGTTAGGTTTAGGGTTAGGGTGAGAGTTAGGGGGAGGGATAGTGTTAGGGTTAGAGTTAGGATTAGGGTTAGGGTGAGAGTGAGTGTGTGGGTTAGGGTTAGATTTAGGTTTAGGCTTAGGTTTAGGCTGAGGGTGAGTGTGTGTGTTAGGGTTATGTTTAGGGTTAGGCTTAGGGTTAGGCTGAGGGTGAGTTTGAGGGTGAGCAAGTTATGGTTAGGGTGAGGGTTAGACTTAGGGTTAGGATGAGGTTTAGAGTTAGGGTTAGGGTTAGTGTGAGGGCTAGGGTGAGGGTAAGGGTTAGTGTTAGGGTTAAGGTGTGGTTTAGGGTTATGGTTAGGGTTAGGGTTCGGGTCAGGGTGACCTTTAGTGTTAGAGTTAGGGTTAGGATGAAGCTGAGGGTGTGGGTTAGGGTTAGGGTTAATGTTAGGGTTAGGGTTAAGGTGAGGGTTAGGGTGAGGTTGAGGGTTATTGTTAGGCTTAGGATTAGGGTTAGTGTTAGGGTCAGTGTGAACGTTAGTGTTAGGGTTAGGCTTAGGCTTAGTCTTAGGCTGAGGGTGAAGTTGAGGGTGAGGGTTAGGGTTAGGGTAAGTGTTAGGGTTAGTTTTAGGGTGAGAGTTAGTGTTAATTAAGTTTAGGTTTAGGGTAAGGGTTAGGGTAAGGGTTACTGTGAGGGTGAGGGTTAGGGTATAGGTTGAGGATTACGGTCAGGCTTAGGGTTAGGGTGAGCATGAGGGTTAGTGTTAGGGTGAGGGTGAGGGTTAGAATTAGATTTAGGTTAAGGGTTACGGTTAGGTTGAGGATTATTGTTAGGGTTAGGGTTAGGGTGAGGATTAGGGTTAGGTTTAGGGTGAGGGTTATGATGAGGATTAGGGTTAGGTTTATGGTTAGGGTTATTGTTAATATTATGGTTAGTGTTAAGTTTGCTGTGAGGGTATGGCTGACAGTGAGGTTTATGTTTAGGTTTAAAGTTAGGGTTAGGGTTAGGCTTAGGCTTAGGGTTAGGCTGAGGGTGATTGTGGGGGTGAGGATTAGGGTTAGGTTTAGGTTTAGGTTTAGGGTTAGGGTTATTGTTAGTGTTATGGTTAGGGTTAAGTTTGCGGTGAGGGTGAGGCTGAGGGTGACGATTATGTTTAGGGTTTGGGTTAGAGTTAGGGTTATTGTTAGGTTTAGGGTTAGATTTACAGTGAGGTTGAAGGTGAGTGTGAGGGTTCGGGTTAGGGTTAGTGTAAGGGTGAGGGTGAGGTTTAGGGTTAGACTTAGTGTTAGGACGGGGTTAGGGTGAGGTTTAGGGCTAGGTTTAGTGTTAGGGTAAGGGTGAGGGAGAGGGTTAGGTTGAGGTTTAAGGATAGTGTTAGGTTTAGGATTAGGGTTAGGGTGACGATGAGTGTGAGGTTTAGGGTGAGGGTTAGACTTAGGCTTAGGGGTAGGCTGAGGGTGAGGGTGGGCATTAGGATTAGGGTTAGGGTGATGGTTAGTTTTAGGGTTAGGTTGAGGGTTAGGATGTGGGTTAGTGTTAGGATTAGGGTTAGGGTGAGGGCTAGGGTGAGGGTGAGGGTTAGGGTAAGGCTTAGGCTTAGGCTTATGGTTAGGCTGAGGGTGAGGGTGTGGTTGAGTGTTAGGGTTAGGGTGATGTTTAGGTTTATGGTTAGGGTGAGGGTTATGATGAGGTTTAGGGTTAGGTTGAGGGTTAGGGTGAGGATGATGGTAAGGGTAAAGGAGAGGTTTATGCTGAGGGTGAGGTTTTCGTTAAGGTTGAGGTTTAGGGTTAGTTTTAGGGTTAGGGTAAGTGTTAGGGTTAGGGTGAGGGTGAGGGTTAGATTGAGGATAAGGGTTAGGGTTAGTGTGAGGTTTAGGATGAGGATGAGGGTTAGGATTATGGTGAGGGTGAGGTTTAGAATTACGGTTAGGTTGAGGGCTAGGGTGAGTGTGAGGGTGAGGGTTAGGTTTAGGGTTAGGGTGAGGTTTAGGTTTTGGGTTAGTGTTAGAGTTAGATTTAGGGAGAGGGTGAGGTTTAGGGTTAGAGTTAGGGATAGGGTAAGGGTTAGGGTGAGGATGATGGTAAGGGTAATGGTGAGGTTTAGGCTGAGGTTGAGGGTTAAGATAAGCGTGAGTATTAAGGTTAGGTTTAGGGTTAGGGTAAGGGTTAGGGTTAGGTTAGGGTTAGGGTTAGTGTTAGGTGCTGGTTAGATTGAGGATTAGTGTTAGGGTTAGTGAGAGGCTTAGGGTGAGGATGAGGGTTAGGGTTAGGCTGAGGGTGAGGGTGAGATTTAGGGTTAGGGTGAGGGCTAGGGTGAGGGTGAGGGTTATGGTTAGTGTTAGGGTTAGGGTGAGGTTTAGGATTAGGGTGAGGGTTAGGGTTAGTGTGAGGGTGAGTGTTAGGTTTAGGGTTAGTGCTAGGGTGTTTGTAAGTGTTATGGTGAGGGTTAGGGTTAGGGTGAGGGTTATGTTTAGGGTGAGGGTTAGGGTTAGGTTTAGTGTGAGGGTGAGGTTTAGGGTTAGATATAGGGTTAGGGGGAGGGTTAGTGTTAGGGTTAGTGTTACGGTTAGGGTGAGGGTGAGGTTTAGGTTGAGGTTTAGGGTTAGGGTTGGGGTTATGGTTAGGTTTAAGTTTAGGGTAAGGGGTAAGATGACGTTTAGGCTTAGGGGGGAGGGTTACGGTTAGGGTTAGGTTTAGGTTGAGGGTAAGTGTTATGATGAGCGTTAGGGTGAGGGTGAGGTTTAGGGTTAGAGTTAGGGTTAGGTTGAGGTTTAGATTGAGGGTTACGGTTAGAGTTAGTGTTAGGGATAGTGTTAGGGTGATCGTTAGGGGGTGGGTTAGGGTTAGGGATAGGGTTAGGATTAGGTTTAGGGTGAGTGTGATTGTGTGTGTTAGGGTTAGGTTTATGGTTAGGCTTAGGGTTAGGCTGAGGGTGATGTTGAGAGATAAGTGCTAGGGTTAAGGTGCGGGTTATGGTTAGGTTAAGTTGAGGGTTAGGATGAGGATTAGGGTTAGGATTAGGGTTAGGGAGAGGCCTAGGGTGATGGTGAAGTTTAGGGTTAGGGTTAGGTTGATGGTGAGATTTAGGTTTAGAGTTAGGGTTATGGTGAGGCTGAGGGTGAGAGTAAAGGTTAGGTTTAGTGGTAGGGTTAGGGTTAAGGTGAGGTTTAGGGTGAGTGTGAGGGTTAGGATTAGGATTAGGCTTAGGTTTAGGATGAAGGTGAGGGATAGTGTAAGGGTTAGTGTTAGGGTTCGAGTTAGGGTTCGAGTTAAGTTTAGGGTTAGGGTGAGGGTTAGGGTAAGGTTTACGGTGAGGGTGAGGGTTAGGGTTAGGCTTAGTGTTAGCGTGAGGGCTAGGGTGAGGGTGAGGTTTAGGTTTAGGGTTAGGGTTAGGGTTAGGGTAAGGGTGAGGTTTAGGGTTAGAGATAGGGTTAGTGTGAGGCTGATTGTGATTGTTAGAGTTAGGGTTAGTGTTTGGGTTAGGGTTAGGGTGAGGAATAGGGTGAGGGTGAGGGTTAGGTTTAGTGTTAGGATTAGGATTAGGGTAATAGTTAGGGTGAGTGTGAGGGTTAGGATGGTGAGGGTGAGGGTGAAAGTTAGGGCTAGGTTGAGACTGAGGGTTCAGGTTAGGGTGAGAGTTAGGGTTCCGGGTAAGTTTAGGGTTAGGATGAGGGTTAGGGTTAGTGTTACAGTGAGCTTGAGGGTTAGGGTTAGTTTGAGGGTTAGGGTTAGGGTTAGGTTTAGGGTTAGGGTGAGGATTAGTGTTAGGGTTAGGTTAAGGATTAGGATTAGAATTAGGGTTAGAATTAGGGTGAGGGTGAGGGCTAAGGTGAGGGTGAGTTTACTGTTAGTGTTAGGGTGAGGTTTAGGTTTAGGGTTAGGGTTAGGGTGAGGGTTTGGATGAGGGTTAGGGTTACGGTGAGGGTGAGAGTTAGGGTTTGGGTGACGGTAAGGGTAAAGATGAGGGTTAGGCTGAAGGTGAGTGTTAGGATTAGGGTTAGGGTTAGGGTTAGGTTAGGTTTAGGGTTAGGATTAGTGTTATTGTTAAGTTTATGGTTAGACTTACGGTGAGGGTGTGGGTGAGGGTCAGGTTGAAGTTTAGGGTGAGGTTTAGGGTTAGGGTTAGGGTTAGGGTGAAGTTTAGGGTGAGATTTAGGGTTAGGGTTAGGTTGATGGTGAGGTTTAGGGTTAGATTTAGGGTTAGCGGTAGGGTTAGTTCGTGGGTTAGAGTTAGGGTTAGTGTTAGTGTTAGGGTTAAGGTTAGGGTGAAGGTTAGGTTGAGGTTAAGGGTTAGGGTTTGGGATAGGGTATGCTTAGGGTTAGCGTGAGGGTTAGTGTAAGTTTTAGGTTTATTTTTAGGCTTAGGCTTAGGGTTAGGCTGGAGGTGAGCGTGGGGCTGAGGATTAGGTTTAGTGTGATGGTTAGGGTTAGGGTTAGGGTGAGGTTTAGGGTTTGGGTTAGGGTTAGAGTTAGGTTTAGTTTGAGGGTGAGGTTTAGTGTTAGAGTTACGGTTAGGGTGAGGGTTAGGTTGAGGTTTAGGGTTAGGGTTAGTGTTAGGGTTAAGGTTAGGGAGAGTTAGTGGGAGGGTTAGGGTTAGGGATAGGGTTAGTATTGGGGTTAGGATGATTGTCAGTGTGTGCGTTAGGGTTAGGTTTAGGTTTAGGCTTAGGGTTAGGCTGAGGTTGAGGTTCATGGTGAGAGTTAGGGTTAGATTTAGGGTTAGGGGGAGGGGGAGGTTTAGGTTTAGAGTTAGGGTTAGGGTGAGGCTGAGGTTGAGGGTTAGGTTTAGTGTTAGTGTTAGTGTTAGGGTTAGGGTTAAGGTGATGGTTAGGGTAAGGGTGCAAATTAGGGTTAGGTTTAGGATTTGGATTAGGATTAGACTTAGGGTGAGTGGGAGGGTTAGGGTTAGGCTTAGGCTTGGCTTAGGCTGAGGGTGAGGGTGAGCGTGAGGGTTAGGGTTAGCTTGAGGGTTAGGGTTAGGGTTAGGGTGAGGTTTGGGTTAGGGTTAAGTTTAGGGTTAGGGTGAGGGTTAGGGTGAGGGTTTCGGTGAGGGTGAGGGTTAGGGTTAGGTTGAGCGTTAGCATTAGGGTTAGGGTTAGGCTGATGGTTATTTTTAGAGTTAGTGTTAGGGTGAGGGTTAGGACGAGGGTTAGGGTTAGGATTAGAGTTAGGGTGAGGGCTTGGGTGAGGGTGAGGTTTAGGGTTAGGGTTGGGGTGAGGTTTACCGTTAGGGTTAGGGTTAGGTTTAGGGTGAGGGTGAGGGTGAGGTTTAGGGTTAGAGTTAGGGTTAGAGTGAGGCTGATTGTGATTGTTAGGGTTAGGTTTAGTGTTAGACTTACGGTTAGGGTTAGGGTTAGGGTTAGGGTGAGGGTGAGGGTTAGCATTAGGTTTAGGATTAGAATTAGGGAAAGGGTTAGGGTGTGTTTGAAGGTTAGGTATAGGTTTAGGGTTAGGGTTAGGGATAGGCTGAGGGTGAGGGTGACGGTGAGGGTTAGGGTTGGGGTGAGTTTTAGGCTTAGGGTTAGGGTGAGAGTTAGGGTTCGAGTTAAGTTTATGGTTAGGGTGAGGTTTAGGGTTAGGGTTACGGTGAGCGTGAGGGTTAGGGTTAGGTTCAGGGTTAGAGTTAGGGTTAGGGTTAGGGTTAGGGTGCTGGTTAGTGTTAGGTTTAGGGTAAGGGTTAGGAGGATAATTAGGTTTAGGATTAGAGTTAGGGTGAGGGTGTATGTTAGGATTAGGTTTAGGGTTAGGGTTAGGGTTAGAGTTAGAATTAAGTTGAGGGTGAGGGTTAGGGTTAGGTTTATGTTGAGTTTTAGGTTTAGCGGTAGGATTAGGGTTAGGGAGAGGGTGAGGTTTATGGTTAGATTTAGGGTTAGGGGGAGGGTTAGTTCGGGCTTTACCGTTAGTGTTAGTGTTAGGGTTAAGGTTAGTGTGAGTGATAGGTTGAGGTTTAGGGGTAGGGGTAGGGGTAGGGGTAGGATTAGGGTTAGGGTGAGGGTGAGTGTGAGGGTTAGGGTTAGGGTGAGGCTTAGTCTTAGCGTTAGGCTGAGGGCGAGTGTGGGTGTTAGGATTAGGTTTAGGGAGAGGGCTAGGGAGAGAGTGAGGTTTCGTATAAGGGTTAGGCTTTGGCTTAGGGTTAAGCTGAGCGTGGGGTTGAGGGTGAGGTTTAGGGTTAGGGTGATGGTTAGGTTTACAGTTAGGGTGAGGGGAAGGTTGATGTTTAGGATTAGGGGGAAGGTTAGGGTGAGAATGATGGTAAGGGTAAAGGTGAGGTTTAGGCTGAAGGTGAGATTTAAGTTAAGGGTGACGATTAGGGTTAGGTTTAGTGTTAGGGTAAGGGTAAGGGTTAGGAGTAGGTTGAGGGTTAGATTGAGGATTAGGGTTAGGGTTAGGGTGAGGTTTAGGATTAGGGTGAGGGTTAGGGTTAGTGTGAGGGTTAGTGTCAGGTTTAAGGTTAGTGTTCGGGGTAGGGTAAATGTTAGGGTGAGGGTTGGGGTTAGGGTGAGTGTAATGGTTAAGTTGAGGGTTAGGGTTAGGGTTATGGTTATGCTGAGGGTGAGGGTGAGGGTTAGGGTTAGGGTTAGGGTGAGGTTTAGTGTTAGGGTTAGGGTAAGAGTTAGATTTAGGGTGAGGATGAGGTTTAGGGATAGTGTTAGGGTTAGGGTGAGGGTTAGTGTGAGTGTTAGGGTTAGAGTAAGGGTTAGGGTGGGGTGACCATAAGGGTAAACGTGAGGGTTAGGCTGAGGATAAGGGTTATGGTCGGATGATTTTTAGGTTTAGGGGGAGGGTTTGGGTTATGGGAAGGATGTGAGTGAGGGTTAGATTGAGGATTAGTGTCATTGTTAGTGTGTGGTTTAGGGTGATGGTGAGGGTTAGGGTTAAGGTGAGGGCTAGGGTGAGGGTGAGGTTTAGGTTTAGGTTTAGGCTGAGGTTTAGGGTTAGGGTGATGGTTCTGGTTAGTGTGAGGTTTAGTGATAGGGTTAGGGTTAGTGTTAGGGTGAGGGTAAGTGTTAGGGTGAGGGTTAGGTTTAGGATGAGAGTTATGGATAGGTTGAGGGTTAGGGTTACGGTTAGGGTTATTTTTAGGCTTAGGGTTAGGTTTACGGTTACAGTAAGGGTGAGGGTAGTAGTTAGGTTTAGGGTTAGGGTGAGGTTTAGGTTTAGGGTTAGGATTAGAGCTAGGGTAAGGTTGAAGTTGAGGTTTACTTTTAGAGTTAGGGTTAGTGTTAGGGTTAAGGTTAGGATGAGGGTTAGGGTTAGGGTTAAACTTAGGCTTAGGCTTAGGCGTAGGCCGAGTATGAGGGTGAGGGTTAGGGTTAGGGTTAGGGTGAGGATTAGGATTAGGGTTAGGGTGAGGGTGAGGATAAGGTTTAGCATTAGGATTAGTGTTAGGGTGAGGGCTAGGCTGAGGGTTAGGGAGATGGTTAAGTTTATGGATAGGGTTAGGTTTAGGATTAGGGTTAGGGTGAGGGTGAGTGTGAGTGTTGGGGTTAGGCTTAGGGTTAGGCTTATGGTTCGGTTGAGGGTTAGGGTGTGGTTTAGGGTTAGGGTTTGGGTTAGAGTGAGGGTGAGGCTGAGGATTTATGTTATGTTTAGGGTTATGTTTAGGGTTAGGGTTAGGCTTAGGCTTAGGGTTAGGGTTAGGGTGAGGTTTAGGGTTAGATATAGGATTAGGGGGAGGGTTAGGGTAAGGGTTAGGCACAGGATTAGGGTGAGAGTGAGGGTTAGGTTGAGTTTTAGGGTTAGGGATAAGGTTAGGGTTAGTGTGAGGGTTAGTGTTCGGGTTAGTGTTAGAGTTACAGTGAGGGTGAGGTTGCGGGTCAGGTTTAGGGTTAGAGTTAGGGTGGGGTATACGGTTAGGGTTAGGGTTAAGTTGAGGGTGAAGGTGAGGTTTAGGGTTAGATTTAGGGTTAGTGATAGTTTGAGGGTTAGGTTTAGGGTTAGGGTGAGGTTTATGGTGAGGGTGAGGTTTAGGGTTAGAGTTAGGTTTATGTTGAGGGTTAGGGTTAGGGTTAGTGTTAGGGTTAGTGTTAGGGTGAGAGTTAGGGGGAGGGTTAGTTTTAGGCTTAGGATTAGGTTTAAGTGGAGGGTGAGTGTGTGTGTTAGATTTAGGATTAGGGTTAGGGTAAGGGCTAGGGTGAGGGTGAGAGTTAGGGTAAAGTTTAGGCTCAGGCTTTTAGGGTTAGGCTGAGCGTGAGGTTGAAGTGAGGGTTAGGGTTAGGGTGATGGTTAGGTTTACCGTTAGGTGAGGGTTAGGCTGAGTTTTAGGGTTAGGGGGAGGATTAGGGTGAGAATGATGGTAAGGGTAAATGTGAGGTTTAGGCTGAGGGTGAGGGTTAAGGTAAAGGTGAGGGTTAGGGTTAGGAGAAGTGTGTGGGTGAGGGTTAGATTGAAGATTTGTGTTAGAGTGCATGTGAGGTTTAGGGTGAGGATGAGGATTAGGGTTAGGGTGAGGACTAGCATGAGGGTGAGGTTTAAGTTTAGGTTTAGGTTGAGGTTTAGGGTTAGGATGATGGTAAGGGTTAGTTTGAGCGTTAGTGTTAGGGTTAGGGTTAGTGATAGGGTTAGGTTTAGTGTTAGGGTGAGGGTAAGTGTTAGGGTGAGGGTTAGGGTTAGGGTGAGGGTTATGTTTAGGTTGCGGGTTAGGGTTAGGGTTAGTGTTAGGGTTAGAGTTAGGGTAAGTGTGAGAGTGAGATTTACGGTTAGAGTTAGGGTTAGTGTTAGGGTTAGGGTTAGGGTGAGGCTTAGGGTTAGGATTAGGCTTAGGCTTAGGCTTAGGCCGAGCATGTGGGTGAGGGTTAGGGTTAGGGTTAGGGTGATTGTTAGGGTTAGGTTAAGAGTTACAGGTTGAAGATGAGGTTGAGGGTTAAGGTTAGTGTGACCTTTAGGTTGAGGTTTAGGGTTACGGTTAGGGTTAGGGGTAGGTTGAGAGTGAGGTTTAGGGTTGGGGTTAGTGTTATGGTGAGGGTGAGAGTTAGCTTGAGGTTTAGGGATAGGGATAGGTTTAGGATTAGGGTTAGGGTGAGGGTGAGTGTGAGGGTAAGGGTGAGGGTTAGGGTGAGGGTATGTGTTAGGGTGAGGGTTTGGGTTAGGGTGTGGGTTATGGTTAGGGTTAAGTTTAGGATTAGGTTTAGGGTGAGTTTGAGTGTGAGGGTTAGGGTGAGGGTTAGGGTGAGGGTAAGTATTAGGGTTAGAGTGTGGGTTAGGGTGAGGGTGAGGTTTGGGGTTAGAATTAGGGTTAGGATGAGGTTGAGGTTGAGGGTAAGGTTGAGGGTTAGGTTTAGGTTTAGGGTTACGGTGAGAGTTAGGGTGAGGGTTAGGGTTAGAGTTAGGATTATGGTTAGGGTTAGGGTTAGTGTTAGGGTGATGGTGAGGTTTAGGTTTAGAATTAGAGTTAAGGTGAGGTTGAGGGTGAGTGTGAGGGTTAGGGTTAGGGGTAGGATATGGATTCGGGTTAGGGTTACGGTGAGTGTGAGGGTTAGGGTTAGGGTTAAGGTTAGCCTTAGGTTTAGGCTCAGGGAGATTGTGAGGGTGAAGCTTAGGGTTAGTTTGAGGGTTAGGATTAGGGTTAGGTTGAGGTTTATTGTTAGGTTTACTGTTAGATTTAGGGTTAGGTTGAGGGTGAGGTTTAGGGGTCGAGTTATGGTTCGGTTAAGTTTAGGGTTAGGGTGAGGGTTAGGGTAAGGGTTATGGTGAGAGTAAGGATTAGGGTTAGGTTGAGGGTTAGGGTTAGGGTTAGGGTGAGGGTGAGGGTTAGGGTTAGTTTTAGAGTTAGGGTTAGGTTGAGGGTTAGGTTGAGGTTGAGGGTTAGGCTTAGGGTTACGATTAGGATTAAGGTAAGGGTTAGGGTGAGTGACATTAGGGTTAGGGTTAGGGTTAAGCTTAGCGTTAGGCTGAGGGTGAAGGTGAGGGTGAGGGTGAGGGTTCAGGCGAGGGTTACGGTTAGGGTTAGGGTGAGAGTTAGTGTTTGGTTAAGTTTAGGGTTAGGGTGAGGGTTAGGGTTAGGGTTATGGTGAGAGTGAGGGTTAGGATTAGTGTTAGGATTAGTGTTATTGTTACTGTTAAGGTTAGAGTTATGGTGAGGGGCAGGGTGAGGGTGAGTGTGAGGGTTAGGGTTAGGGTGAAGTTTACGTTTAGGGTTAGGATTAGGGTTAGGGTGTGGGTGAGGTTTACAGTTAGATTTAGGGTTCATTGGAGGGTTAGGTCGAGGGTTAGGGTTAGGGTGAGTGTTAGGGATATGGTTAGGGTGAGGTTTAGTTTGAGGTTTAGTGTTAGGGTTAGGGTTAGGTTTAGGATTAGGGTTAGGGTGAGGGTGAGTGTGAGGGTTAGGGCAAGGCTTAGGCTTAGGGATAGGCTGAGGGTGAGGGTGGGGGTGAGGATTTGGGTCGGGTGATGGTTAGGGTTAGTGTTCGGGTGAGTGTTAGGATGAGGGTTAGGGTTAGGATTAGGGTTAGGGTGAGGGCTAGGGTGAGGGTGAGGGTTAGGGTAAGTGTTAGGCTTAGGCTTTGGGGTAGGCTGAGCGTGAGGTTGAGGGTAAGGGTTAGGGTTAGGGTAAGGGTGAGGTTTAGTGTTAGGGTTAGTGTGGGGGTGACGGTAAGGGTAAAGGTGAGGGTTAGGCAGAGCGTGAGGGTTACGGTAAGGGTGAGGGTTAATGTTATGGTGAGGGTTAGGATTAGAGTTATGTTGAGGGTGAGGGTTACATTGAGGATTAGTGTTAGGGTTAGTGTGAGGTTTAGGGTGAGGATGAGAGTTAGGGTTAGGGTGAGGGCTAGGGTGAGGGTGAGGTTTAGGTTTAGTGTTAGGGTGAGGTTTAGGGTTAAGATGATGATTAGGGTTAGTGTGAGGGTTAGTGTTAGGGTTAGGTTTAGTGTAAGGGTGAGGGTAAGTGTTAGGGTGAGGGTTAGGGTTAGGGTGAGGTTTATGTATAGGGTGAGTGTTAGGGTTAGGGTTAGGGTTATTTTTAGCGTTAGGGTTAGGATTACGGTTACTGTGAGGTTGAGGGTGAGGGTTAGGGGTAGGGTTCGGATGAGGTTTAGGGATAGGGTTAGAGTTAGGGTTAGGGTCACGGTGAGGTTCAGCGTTAGAGTTAGGGTTAGGGTGAGGCTGAAGTTGAGGGTTAGGGTTAGGATTAATGTTAGGGTTAGGCTTAAGTTGAGGGTTAGTTTGAGGGTGAGGGTTAGGTTTAGGTTTAGGATTCGGATTAGGGTTAGGGTTAGGGTGAGTGTGAGTGTTAGGGTTGGGGTTAGTCTTAGGGTTAGGCTGAGGGTGAGGGTGAGGGGTAGGGTGAGGGTGAGGGTGAGGGTAAGGGTTAGAGTTATGGGGAGGGTTAGGATGAGGGTTAGGGTTAGGATTAGGGTTAGGGTGAGGGCTAGGGTGAGGTGAGGCTTAGGGTTAGGGTTAGTGTGAGGTTTAGTGTTAGGTTAGGGTTAGGGTGAGGGTGAGGGTGAGGGTTAAGGATAGGGTTAGGATTAGGATTAGGGTAAGGGATAGAGTGAGTGTGAGGGCTAGGCTTAGGGTTAGGTTTAGGCTTAAGTTTATGCTGAGGGTTAGGGTGAGGGTGAGGGCTTGGTTGAGCGTGAGGTTTAGGGTTAGGGTTAAGCTTAGACTTAGGGTTAGGCTGAGGCTGAGGGTGAGTTTGAGGGTTATGGTTAGGGTTATGGTTGGGGTTACACTTAGGATGAGGGTTAGGATGAGGATTAGTTTTAGGGTGAGGGTTAGGTTGAGGGTGACGGTAAGGGTTAAGGTGAGGGTTAGGCTGAGGGTGAGGGTTACGGTCAGGGTGAGTCTTAGGGTTATGGTGAGTGTGAAGTTTAGTTTGAGTATTAGTGTTAGGGTTAATGTGAGGTTTAGGTTGAGGATGAGAGTTAAGGTTAGGTTGAGGGATAAGTTGAGGCTGAGGGTTAGGTTTAGGGTGAGGTTTAGGGTTAGGGTGAGACTTAGGGTTAGTGTGAGGGTTAATGTTAGGGTTAGGGTTAGGGTTAGGGTGAGGGTAATTGTTAGGGTGAGGTTTATGGTTAGGGTGAAGGTTATGTTTAGGATGAGGGTTAGGGTTAGGGTTAGGGTTATTGTTAGGGTTAGGCTTAAAGTTATGCTGAGGGTGAGGGTGAGGGTTAGGGTTAGGGTTTGGGTTAGGTTGAGAGTTAGGGTTCAGGTTAAGTTTAAGGTTAGGGTGAGGTAGGGTTAGGGTTACCTTGAGCGTGAGGGTTAGGGTTAGGTTGAGGGTTATTGTTAGGGTTAGGGTTAGAGTGAGGTTAGGGTTAGAGTTAGGGGTAGTGTTAGGATCAGGGTAGGTGTTAGGGTGAGGGTTTTGGTTAGGGTGAGGGTTATGGTTAGGTTGAGGGTTAGGATTAGGATTAGGGTTATTGTTAGGGTTAGGTTTAGTGTTACGTTTACAGTGAGGGTGTGGGTGAGGTTTAGGGTTACGGTGATGTTTAATGTTTGGGTTCGGGTTAGAGTTAGGGTTAGGGTGAGGGTGAGGTTTAGAGTTAGATTTAGGGTTAGGGTGAGGGTTAGATTGAGGGTTAGGTTTAGGTTTAGGCTTAATGTTAGGCTGAGGGCGAGGTTGGGGGTGAAGGTTAGGGTTAGGGTGAGGGTTAGGTTAACGGTTAGGGGGAGGGTTAAGATGAGGGTTAGGGTTAGGATTGGGGTTAGGGTGAGAGCTAGGGTGAGGTTGAGGTGTAGGGTTAGGGTTAGGGTGAGGGTTAGGGTTAGGGTGAGAGTTAGGGTTCGGGTTAAGTTTAGGGTTTGGTTGAGGGTTAGGATAAGGGTTACGGTGAGGGTGAGGGTTAGGGTTAGGTTGAGGGTTAGGGTTAGGATTAGGGTTAGGGTGAGGGTGAGGGTGAGGGTTAGGGTTAGTGTTAGGATGAGGATTAGGTTTAGGATTAGGGTTAGGGTGAGGGCTAGTGTGAGGGTGAGGTTTAGGGTTACGGTTAGGGTGAGGTTTAGGGTTAGGGTTATGATTAGGGTTAGGCTGAGGGTGAGGGTTACGGTAAGGGTGAGGTTTAGGGTTAGGGTGAGGGTTAGGTTAAGGGTTAGGGTGAGGGTGAGGGTTAGATTGAGGATTAGTGTTAGGGTTAGCGTGATGTTTAGGGTGAGGATGAGGGTTAGGCTTAGGTTGAGGGCTAGGGTAAGGGTGAGCTTTAGGGTTAGTGTTAGGGTGAGGTTTAGGGTTAGGGTGATGATTAGGGTTAGTGTGAACGTTAGTGTTAGCGTTAAGGTTAGTGTTAGCGTGAGGGTAAATATTAGTGTGTGGGTTAGGTTTAGGGTTAGGGTTAGGTTGAGCTTTATGTTTAGGGTTAGGGTTAGAGTTATGCTTAGGTTGAGGGTGAGATTTAGGGTTAGAGTTAGGGTTAGTGTTAGGGTTAGGGATACGGTGTGGGTTAGGATTAGGGTTAGGCTTAGGTTTAGGCTTTGGCTTAGGCCAATCATGAGGGGGAGTGTTAGGGTTGGGGTTAGGGTGAGGGTTAGGGTTAGGTTTAGGGTGTTGGCTAGTGTGAGGATTAGGTTGAGGGTTTGTGTTAGGGATAGGGTTAGGTTTAGGATTTGGGTTAAGGTGAGATTGAGCGTGAGATTTGGGGTTAGGGTTAGGGTTAGGATTAGGGTTAGTGTGAAGATTAGATTTAGGATTTGGGTTAGGGTTATGTTTAGGGTTAGGGTTATTGTTAGGGTTAGGGTTAGGGTTAGGGTTACAGGGAGGTTTAGGGTTAGGGTTAGGGATAGGCTTAGGATTAGACTGAGGGTGAGGGTGGGGGTGAGGATTAGGGTTAGAGTTAGGGTTAGGGTTAGGGTTATTGTTAGTGTTATGGTCAGGGTTAAGTTTGCAGTGAGGGTGAGGCTGAGGATGAGGGTTATGGTTAGGGTTAGGGTTAGGGTTAGGGTTAGTGTTATTGTTAGGGATAGGGTTAGAGTTACGGTGAGGTTGAGATTGAGGGTGAGGTTTAGGGTTAGATTGAGATTTAGGGTTAGGGTTAAGGTTAGGGTGAGGGTGACTTTATGATTAAAGTTAGGGTTTGGGGATGGGTTTGGGTGAAGTTTAGAGTTAGGGTTAGTGTTAGGGTTAGAGTGAGGTTGAGGGATAGGTTGAGGTTTAGAGAAAGGGTTAGGTTTAGGATTAGGGTTAGGGTGAGAGTAAGTGTGAGGGTTAGTGTGAGGGTTAGGTTTAGTCTTAGGGTTAGGCTAATGGTGAGGGTGGGGTGAGGATTAACATTAGGGTGATGGTTAGGGTTATGGTTAGTGTTATTTTTAGGGTTAGGGTTAGAGTTCCGGTGAGGGTGAGGTTGTGGTTGAGTGTTAGGATTAGGGTGGGGTTTATGGTGAGGGTTTGGGTTAGGTTGAGGGTGAGATTTAGCGTTACAGATAGGGTTATGGGGAGGGTTAGTGTTAGGTTTAGGGTTTGGGTGAGGGCTAGGGTGAAGGTGAGGTTTAGCTTAGGGTTAGGGTGAGGTTTAGGGTTAGGGTTAGGGTGAGAGTGAGATTTAGAGTTAGGGTTAGCGTGAGGCTGAGGTTGAGGGTTAGGGATAGGTTTAGTGTTAGAGTTAAGTTTAGGTTGAGGGTTAGGTTGAGGTTGAGGGTTAGGTTTAGGGTTACAATTAGGATTATGGTAAGGGTTAGGGTGAGTATGACAGTTAGGGTTAGGGTTAGGCTTAGGCTTAGGGTTAGGCTGAGGGTGAGAGTGAGGGTTAGTGTGAGGGTTACGATTATGGTGAGGGTTAGGGTTAGGGTTAGGGTGAGAGTTAGGGTTCGGTTAAGTTCAGGGTTAGGGTCAGGGATAGGGTTAGGGTTACGGTGAGCGTGAGGATTAGGGTTAGTTTGAGGTTTAGGGTTAGGGTTAGGGTGATGGTTAATGTTAGGATTAGGGTGAGGGTTAGGATGAGGATTAGGTTTAGAATTAGGGTTAGAGTGAGGGCTAGGTTGAGGGTCAGTGTTATGGTTAGTGTTAGATTAAGTTTTAGGGTTAGGTTGAGAGTTAGGTTGAGAATTAGGCTTACAGTGAGTGTGAGGGTTAGGGTTAGGGTGAGGGTTAGTGTTAGTGTTAGGGTTAGGGTTAGAATTAAGTTTAGGGTGAGGGTGAGTGTTAGGATTAAGGTTAGTGTTAGGGTTAGGTTTAGGGTTAGGATTAGTGTTATTGTTAGGGTTAGAGTTAGAATTATGGTGATGGTGAAGCTGAGGGTGAGGGTGAGGATTAGGGTTAGGGTTAGGGTGAGGTTTAGGGTTAGATTTAGGATTAGAGTTAGGGTGAGGGTGAAGTTTAGCATTAGATTTAGGGTTAGTTAGAGGGTTAGGTTGAGGATTAGGGTTAGTGTTAGTGTTAGCCTTAAGTTTAGGGTGAGGGTTATGTTGAGGTTTAGGTTTATGTTTAGGGTTATGCTTAGGAATAGGTTTAGTGTGAGTGTGAGTGTGAGGGTTAGGGTTAATCTTAGGCTTAGGCTTAGGGTTAGGCTGAGTTTGAGGTTTTGGGTGAGGATTAGGGTTAGGGTTAATCTTAGGCTTAGGCTTAGGGTTAGGCTGAGCGTGAGGTTGAGGGTGAGGGTTAGGGTTAGTGTGATGGTTAGGTTTACTGTTAGGGTGAGGGTTAGGATGAGATTTAGAATTACGGTGAGGATGATCGTAAAGGTAAAGGTGAGTTTTAGGCTGAGGGTTATGGTAAAGATAAGTGTGAGTGTTAGTGTTAGGTTTAGGGTTAGGGTAAGAGTTAGGGTAAGTGTTAGGGTGAGCGTTAGATTGAGGATTAGGGTTAGGTTAGGTTTATTGTTAGGGTCAGGGTTAGGGTTACGGTTACAGTGAGGGTGAGGGTGAGGGTTAGGGTTAGGGTTAGGGTAAGGTTTAGTGTTAGGGTTAGGGTTAGAGTTACTATTAGCGTGAATGTGAGTTTTAGGTGTAGAGTTAGAGTGAGGGTGCGGGTTAGGGTTAGGGTTAGGGTTAGGGTGCGGGTTCGTGTGTGGGTAACGGTAAGGGTAAAGGTGAGGGTTAGGCTGAGGATGAGGGTTACGGTAAGAGTGAGTGTTAGGGTTAGGTGGAGGGTTAGTGTTAGGGTTAGGGTGAGGGTGAGGGTTAGATTGAGGATTAGTATCAGGGTTAGTGTGAGGTTTAGGGTGAGGATGAGGGTTAGGGTTAGGGTGAGGTCTACAGTGAGGGTGAGGGTTAGGGTTAGTGTTAGGGTGAGGTTTAGGGTTAGGGTGATGGTTAGGGTTAGTGTGAGCCTTAGTGTTATTGTTAGGGTTAGTGTTAGGATGAGGGTAAGTGGTAGGTTGAGGGTGAGGGTAAGGGTGAGTGTAATGGTTAGGGTGAGGGTTAGGGTTAGGTTTAGGTTTATTGTTAGGGGTAGGGTTAGGGTTAGAGTTAGGGAATGGGTGAATTTGAGATTTAGGGTTAGACTTAGAGTTAGTGTTTGGGTTAGGGTTAGGGTGAGGTTTAGGGATACGGTTATGTTTAGGATTATTCTTAGGCTTAGGCTTAGTCCGAGCATGAGGTTGAAGGTTAGAGTTAGGGTTAGGGTGAGGGTTAGGGTTAGGGTTAGAGTGAGGTTTAGGATGAGGTTTAGTGTTAGGAGTAGGGTTAGGGTGAAGGCTAGGGTGAGGGTAAGAGTGAGGGTTAGGGTTAGGGAATAGGTTAGGTTTAGGATTAGGGTTAGTGTGAGGGTGTTTGTGAGGATTAGGGTTAGGGTTAGGGTTAGGCTTAGAGGTAGGGTGAGGGTTAGGGTGTGGGTTAGGGTTAGGGTTTGGGTTAGGGTGAGGGTGAGGCTGAGGATTAGGGTTACTTTTAAGGTTAGTGTTAGGGTTAGGTTTAGTGTTATGTTTAGGGTTATGTTTAGGCTTAGGGTTAGGGTTAGGGTGAGGTTTAGGGTTAGTTATAGGGTTAGGGGGAGGGTTAGCGTAAGGCTTAGTCATAGGGTTAGTGTTAGGGTTAGGGTGATGGTGAGGGTTAGGTTAAGGTTTAGGGTTAGGGTTAAGGTTAGGGTTAGTTTGAGGGTTAGTGTTAGGGTTACAGTTAGTGTTAGGGTGAGGGTAAGTGTTAAGGTGAGGGTTTGGCTTAGGGTGAGGGTTATGGTTAAGGTGAGGGTTAGGATTAGGGTTAGGGTTATTGTTAGGTTTAGGTTTAGGGTTAGGGTTACTGTGAGGGTGAGGTTGAGGGTTAGAGTTATGGTTAGGGTGAAGTTTAGGGTTTGGGTTAGGGTTAATGTGAGGGTTAGGGTGAGGTTGTGGTTTAGTGATAGATTTAGGTTTAAGGTGAGGGTTAGGTTGAGGTTTAGGGTTAGGGTGTTAATGTTAGGGTTAGGGTGAGCGTTAAGGGGAGGGTTAGGGTTAGGGTGATGTTTAGGGTTAGTGTTAGGGTTAGGGTGTGGGTGAGGTTTAGTGATAGAATTAGGGTTAGGGTGAGGCTGAGGGTGAGAGTTAGTGTTAGTGTTAGCATTAGGGTGAGGGTTAGGTTTAGGGATAGGGTTAGGATTAGGATTAGGGTTAGGGTTACGGTGAGTGTGAGGGTAAGGGTTAGGGTTAGTTTAGGACTTAGGTTTAGACTGAGGGTGAGGGTGAGGGTGAGGGTTAGGTTTAGGGTGAGGGTTAAGTTTAGGGTTAGGGTGAGTTTTAGTGTTAGGGTTAGGGTTAGAGTTAGGGTTAGGGTGAGCATGAGGTTCAGGGGTAGATTTAGGTTTGGGGTTAGGGTTATTTTTAGGGTTAGGGTTAGGGTTAGTATAGAGTTAGGGTTACAGTTAGGGTTAGGGTGAGCGTGAGGTTTACGGTTAGAGTTAGGTTTAGTGTTAGGTTTAGGGGTAGGGTGAGGGTTAGGGTTAGGATTAGGCTTAGGCTTAGGCTTAGGCTTAGGCCGAGCATGAGGGTGAGGGTTAGGTTTAGGATTAGGGTGAGTATTAGGATGAGGTTTAGTGTTAGGATTAGGATTAGGTTGAGGGCTAGGGTGAGGGTTATGGTGAGGGTTAGGTTTAGGCATAGGGTTCGGGTTAGGATTAGGGTTAGGGTTAGGGTTAAGGTGAGGTTTAAGGTTAGGGTTAGGGTTACATTTAGGCTTCGGGTTAGGCTGAGTGTGAGGGTGGAGGTGAGGTTAGAGTTAGTATTAGGATTAGGGTTAGAGTAATTTTTTGTGTTATGGTTAGGGTTAAATTTGCAGTGAGGGTGAGGCTGCGGGTGAGGGTTATGGTTAGAGTTATGGTTAGGTTTAGGTTTAGTGTTATTCTTAGGGTTAGGTTTAGAGTTAAGGTGAGGGTGAGGGTTAGGGTTGGGTTGAGGTTTAGGGTTAGGGTTAGGGTGAGAGATAGGGTTCGGTTAAGTTTAGGGTTAGCGAGAGGGTTAGGGTTAGGGTTAAGGTGAGCGTGAGGGTTAGGATTATGTTTAGCATTAGGGTTATTTTTAATGTTAGGGTTAGAGTTATGGTGAGGGTGAGCGTGAGGGTGAGGGTTAGGCTTAGAGTTGGGGTGAGGTTTCGGATTAGGGTTAGGATTAGGGTTAGGGTGAGAGTGAGGTTTAGGGTTAGATTTAGGGTTAGTTGGAGGATTAGGTCGAGGGTTAGGGTTAGGGTTAGTGTTCGGGATAAGGTTAGGGTGAGGGTTAGGTTGAGGTTTAGTGTTAGGGTTAGGGTTAGGTTTAGGATTAGGGTTAGGGTGAGGGTGAGGGTGAGGGTTAGGGTTAGGTTTAGGATTAGGGTTAGGTTTACTCTTAGGGTTAGGCTGAGGGTGAGGGTGGGGATGAGGAGTAGGGTTAGGGTGATCGTTAGTGTTAGGGTTAGGGTGAGGGTTAGGGTTAGGATTAGGGTTAGGGTAAGGGCTAGGGTGAGGGTGAGGGTTAGGGTAAAGGTTAGGGTTAGGCTTAGGCTTAGCGTTAGGCTGTGCATGAGGTTGAGGGTGAGGGTTATGGTTAGGGTTAGTGTGAGGTTTAGTGTTAGGGTTAGTGTGAAGGAGATGGTAAGGGTAAAGGTGATGTTTAGGTGGAGGGTAAGGGTTACGGAAAGGGTGAGGGTTAATGTTAGAGTGAGGGTTAGGGTTAGGGTTAGGGTTAGGGTTAGGATGAGGTTTAGGTTTAGATTTAGTGTTAGGGTGAGGCAGAAGTTGAGAGTTACGGTTAAGATGAATGTTAGGTTTAGGCTTAAGGTGAGGGTTAGGTTGAGGGTTAGGATTAGCATTAGGGTTAGTTTTACGGTGAGTGTGAGGGTTAGGGTTAGGCTTAGGGTTAGGCTGAGGGTGAGGGTGAGGGTGAGGTTGAGAGTTAGTGTGCGGGTTAGGGTTAGGGTTATGGGGAGGATTAGGATTAGGTTTAGGGTTAGGATTAGGGTTATTGTGAGGGCTAGGGTGAGGGTGAGGTTTAGGGTTAGGGTTAGGGTGAGGTTTAGGTTTAGTGTTAGGGTTGGGGTGAGGTTGAGGTTTAGGGTTAGATTTAGGGTTAAGTTGAGGCTGAGGGTGCAGGGTAGGTTTAGGCTTAGTTTTAGGATTAGGGTAAGGGATAGGTTGAGTGTGAGGTTTAAGTTTAGGTTTAGGGTTAGGCTTAGCGTTATGCTGAGGTTGAGGGTTAGGGTGACGGTTAGCTTTAGGGTTAGGGTAAGTGCTAGGATGAGGTTTAGGGTTAAGATTAGGGTTAGGGTGAGGGCTAGTGTGAGAGTTATGGTTAGGGTTAGGTTTAGGCATAGGGTTAGGTTTAGGATTAGGGTTAGGTTGAGGGTGAGTGTGAGGGTTAGGGTTAGGGTTAGGCTTAGGGATAGGGTTAGGTTTAGGATTAGGGTTAGGGTTACAGTGACGGTGAGGGTTATGGTTAGGGTTAAGGCTAAGCTTATTGTTAGTGTTATGGTTAGGGTTAAGTTTGTGGTGAGGGTAAGGCTTAGGGTGAGGGTTATGGTTATGTTTAGGGTTAGGGTTAGGGTTAGAGTTACAGTGAGGTTAAGGGTGAGGGTGAGGTTTAGGGCTAGTGTGACCTTTAAGTTGAGGTTTAGGGTTAGGGTTAGGGGTAGGTTGAAGGTGAGGTTTAGGGTTAGAGTTAGGTTAGGGGGAATGTTAGGGTGAGGATTAGGGTTAGGGTTAGTGTTAGGGTGAGGGTGAGGGTTAGGTTGAGGTTTAGGGATAGGGTTAGGTTTATGATTAGGTTTAGGGTGAGGGTGAGTGTGAGGTTTAGGGTGAGGGTTAGGGTGACGGTAAGTGTTAGGGTGAGGGTTTGGTTTAGGGTGCGGGTTATTATTAGGGTGAGGGTTTGGATTAGGGTTAGGGTGAGTTTTAGGATTTGAGTAAGTGTTAGAGTGAGGGTGAGGGTTAGGGTGTGGTTTAGAGTTAGAGTTAGGGTTCTGGTGAGGGTTAGGTTGAGGTTTATAGTTAGTGTTAGGGTTAGGGTTACGGTGAGAGTTAGGGGTGGGTTAGGGTTTATGGTTAGGCTTAGCGTTAGGGTTAGGGTGAGGGTGAAGTTTAGGTTTAGCATTAGGGTTAGGGTGAGGCTGAGGGTGAAGGTGAGGAATCAGGTTAGGGTTAGGATTTGGATTAGGGTTAGGGTTAGGGTGAGTGTGAGGGTTAGGGTTAGGGTTAGGTTTAGCCTTAGGTTTAGGCTGAGGGTGAGGGTGAGGTTTAGGGTTAGTTTGAGGGTTAGGGTTATGGTTAGGTGTGGTTTAGTGTTAGGGTTATTGTTAGGGTTAGGGTTATGGTGAGGATGAGGATTAGATTGAGGATTAGTGTTAGGGTTAGTGTGAGGTTTAGGGTGAGGATGAGAGTTAGGTTTAGGGTGAGGGCTAGGGTGAGGGTAAGGTTTAGGGTAAGTGTTAGGGTGAGGTTTAGGGTTAAGGTGATGATTAGAGTTAGTGTGAGTGTTAGTGTTAGGGTTAGGGTTACTGTTAGGTGAGGGTAAATGTTAGGGTGAGGGTTAGGGTTAGTGTTATTGTTAGCGTTACGGTTAAGGTTACGTTTACTGTGAGGGTGAGGGTGACAGTTAGGGTTATGGTTCAGATGAGGTTTAGGGACAGGGTTAGGGTTAGGTTTAGGGTGAGGGTTAAGGTTAGGATTAGGGTGAGTTTTAGTGTTTGGGTTAGGGTTAGAGTTAGGGTTAGGGTGAGCATGAGGTTCAGGCGTAGATTTAGGGTTGGGGTTAGGGTTATTTTTAGGGTTAGAGTTTGGGTTAGTGTTAGGGTTAGGGGTAGGGTGAGGTTTAGGTTTAGCATTAGGCTTAGGCTTAGGCTTAGGCCAAGCATGAGGGTGAAGGTTAGGTATAGGGTTAGTGTGAGAGTTAGGATGAGGTTTAGGGTTAGGATTAGGGTTAGGTTGAGGGCTAGGGTGAGAGTTATGGTGAGGGTTAGGTTTAGGCATAGGGTTAGGTTTAGGATTAGGGTTAGGGTTAGGGTTGTGGTGAGGTTTAGAGTTAGGGTTAGGGTTAGGGTTACATTTAATCTTCGGGTTAAGTTGAGGGTGAGGGTGGGGGTGAGGTTAGAGTTACTATTAGGGTTAGGGTTAGGGTTATTTTTAGTGTTATGGTTAGGGTTAAATTTGCAGTGAGGGGGAGGCTACGGGTGAGGGTTATGGTTAGAGTTATGGTCAGGTTTAGGGTTAGTGTTATTCTTAGGGGTATGTTTAGATTTAAGGTGAGGGTGAGGGTTAGGGTTGGCGTGAGGTTTAGGGTTAGGGTTAGGGTGAGATTTAGGGTTCGGTTAAGTTTAAGGTTAGCGTGAGGATTAGGGTTAGGGTTAAGGTGAGCATGAGGGTTAGGATTATGGTTAGGATTAGTGTTATTGTTACTGTTAGGGTTAGAGTTATGGTGAGGGTGAGGGTGAGGGTTAGGCTTAGAGTTTGGGTGAGGTTTAGGGTTAGGGTTAGGATTAGGGTTAGGCTGAGAGTGAGGTTTAGAGATAGATTTAGGGTTAGTTGGAGGATTAGGTCGAGGGTTAGGGTTAGGGTTAGTGTTTGGGATAAGGTTAGGTTGAGGGTTAGGTTGAGGTTTAGTGTTAGGGTTAGGTTTAGGATTAGGGTTAGCGTGAGGGTGAGTGTGAGTGTTAGGTTTAGGCTTACGCTTAGGGTTGAGGGTGAGGGTGGGGGTAAGAATTAGGGTAGGGTGATCATTAGGGTTAGGGTTAGGGTGAGGGTTAGGGTTAGGATTAGGGTTAGGGTGATTGCTAGGGTGAGGGTGAGGGTTAGGGTAAGGGTTAGGCTTAGGGTTAGCGTTAGGCTGAGCATGAGGTTGAGTGTGAGGGTTATGGTTAGGGTTAGGGTGAGCTTTAGTGTTAGGGTTATTGTGGAGGAGATGGTAAGGGTAAAGGTGATGGTTAGGTGGAGGGTGAGGGTTACAGTAAGGGTGAGGGTTAATGTTAGGGTGAGGGTTAGGGTGAGGGTTATTGTGAGGGTGAGGGTTAGATTGAGATTTAGTGTTAGGGTTAGTGTGAGGTTTAGGGTGAGGATGAGAGTTAGGGTTAGGGTGAGGGCTAGGGTGAGGGTAAGGTTTAGGGTAAGTGTTAGGGTGAGGTTTAGGGTTAAGGTGATGATTAGAGTTAGTGTGAGTGTTAGTGTTAGGGTTAGGGTTACTGTTAGGGTGAGGGTAAATGTTAGGGTGAGGGTTAGGGTTAGGGTTAGGTTTATTGTTAGCATTAGGGTTAGGGTTAAGGTTACTGTGAGGGTGAGGGTGAGGGTTAGGGTTATGGTTCGGATGAGGTTTAGGGTTAGGGTAAAGGTTAGGGTTAGGGTGAGGGTGAGGTTTAGGGTTAGATTTAGGGTTAGGGTGAGGCAGAAGTTGAGGGTTATGGTTAGGATTAATGTTAGGGTTAGGCTTAAGTTGAGGGTTAGGTTGAGGGTGAGGGTTAAGTTTAGGGTTAGGATTAGGATTAGGGTTAGGGTTAGGGTTAGTGTGAGGGTTAGGGTTAGTGTTAGGCTTAGGGATAGGCTGAGGGTGAGGGTGAGGGTGAGCGTTAGGGTGAGTTTTATGGTTAGGGTTATGGGGAGGGTTAGAGTTAGGGTTATGTTGAGGCTGAGGGAGCGGGGTAGGGTTAGGGTTAGTTTTAGGATTAGGGTAAGGGATAGGGTGAGTGTGAGGGTTAAGTTTAGGGTTAGGGTTAGGCTTAGGGTTATGCTGAGGTTGAGGGTGAATGTGAGGGTTAGGGTTACGGTGAGGGTGAGGGTTAGGTTTAGGGTTAGGGTGAGTGCTAGGATGAGGTTTAATGTTAGGATTAGTTTTAGGGTGAGGGTTAGTCTGAGGGTTATGGTGAGTTTTAGGTTTATGCATAGGGTTAGGTTTAGGATTAACGTTAGGTTGAGGGTGAGTGTGAGAGTTAGGGTTAGTGTTAGGCTTAGGGATAGGGTTAGGTTTAGGATTAGGGTTAGGATTAGGGTTACGGTGAGTGTTACAGTTAGGGTTAGGGCTAGGGTTATTGTTAGTGTGATGGTTAGGGTTAAGTTTGTGGTGAGGGTAAGTCTTAGGGTGAGGGTAAGAGTTATGTTTAGGGTTAGGGTTAGGGTTAGGTTTAGTGTTATTGTTAGGTTTAGGGTTAGAGTTACAGTGAGTTTGAGGGTGATGGTGAGAGTTAGGGTTAGTGTGACCTGTAGGTTGAGGTGTAGGGTTAGGGTTAGGGGTATGTTGAGGGTGAGGTTTAGGGTTAGAGTTAGGTTTAGGGGGAGTGTTAGGGTGAGGTTTAGGGTTAGGGTTAGTGTTAGGGTGAGGGTGAGGGTTAGGTTGAGGTTTAGGGTTAAGGTTAGATTTAGGATTATGTTTAGGGTGAAGGTGAATGTGAGGTTTAGGGTGAGGGTTAGGGTGATGGTAAGTGTTAGGCTGAGGGTTTGGTTTAAGGTGAGGGTTATGGTTAGGGTGAGGGTTTGGATTAGGGTTAGGGTGAGTTTTAGGATTTGAGTGTTAGAGTGAGGGTGAGGGTGAGGGTGAGGTTTAGGGTTAGTTAGGGTTCTGGTGAGGGTTAGGTTGAGGTTTAGGGTTAGTGTTAGGGTTAGGGTCACGGTGAGAGTTAGGGGGAGGGTTAGGTTTATGGTTAGGGTTAGCATTAGTGTTAGGGTGAGGGTGAAGTTTAGGTTTAGAATTAGGGTTAAGGTGAGGCTGAGGGTGAAGGTGAGGATTATGGTTAGGGTTAGGATTTGGATTATGGTTAGGGTTAGGGTGAGTATGAGGGTTACTTTTATGGTTAGGTTTAGCCTTAGGTTTAGGCTGAGGGTAAGAGTGGGAGTTAGGGTTAGTTTGACGGTTAGGGTTAGGGTGAGGTTTAGTGTTAGGGTTAGGGTTAGGGTTATGGTGAGGTTGAGGTTTAGATTGAGGATTAGTGTTAGGGTTAGTGTGAGGCTTAGGGTGCGGATGAGATTTAGGCTTATAGTAAGGGCTAGGGTGAGGGTAAGTTTTAGGGTTAGTGTTAGGGTGAGGTTTAGGGTTAAGGTGATGATTAGGGTTAGTGTGAGTGTTAGTGTTAGGGTGAGGGTAAGTGTTTGGGTGAGGGTTAGGGTTAGAGTTATTGATAGCTTTAGGGTTAGGGTTACAGTTACTGTGAGGGTGAGGCTCACCCTCACGGTTAGGGTTATGGTTTGGATGAGGTTTAGGGATAGGTTAAGGGTTAGGGTTAGGGTGAGGTTTAGGTTTAGTGTTAATGTTAGGGTGAGGGTGAGGTTTAGGGTTAGAGTTAGGGTTAAGTTGCGGCTGAGAGTGCCGGGTAGGGTTAGTGTTAGTTTTAGGATTAGGGTAAGGGATAGGGTGAGTGTTAGGGTTAAGTTTAGGTTTAGGGTTAGGCTTAGGGTTATGCAGAGGTTGAGGGTGAATGTGAGGGTTAGGGTTAGGGTGAGGGTGAGGGTTAGGTTCAGGGTTAGCGTGAGTGCTAGGATGAGGTTTAGTGTTAGGATTAGGTTTAGGGTGAGGGTTAGTCTGAGGGTTATGGTGAGTTTTAGGTGTAGGTATAGGGTTAGGTTTAGGATTAGCGTTAGGTTGAGGGTGAGTGTGAGAGTTAGGGTTAGGATTAGGCTTAGGGATAGCGTTAGGTTTTGGATTAGGGTTAGGGTTAGGGTTACGGTGAGGGTTACAGTTAGGGTTAGGGCTAGGGTTATTGTTAGTGTTATGGTTAGGGTTAAGTTTCTGGTGAGGATGAGGCTTAGGGTGAGGTTAAGGTTATGTTTAGGGTTAGGGTTAGGCTTAGGTATAGTGTTATTGTTAGGTTTAGGGTTAGAGTTACAGTGAGTTTGAGGGTGATGGTGAGGGTTATGGTTAGTGTGACCTTTAGGTTGAGGTGTAGGGTTAGGGGTAAGTTGAGGGTGAGGTTTAGGGTTAGATTTAGGGTTAGGGGGAGTGTTAGGGTGAGGTTTAGGGTTAGGGTTAGTGTTAGGGTGAGGGTGAGGGTTATGTTGAGGTTAGGGATAGGGTTAGATTTAGGATTAGGTTTAGGGTGAGGGTGAGTGTGAGGTTTAGGGTGAGGGTTAGGGTGATGGTAAGTGTTAGGGTGAGGGTTTGGTTTAGGGTGAGGGTTATGGTTAGGGTGATGTTTTGGATTAGGGTTAGGGTGAGTTTTAGGATTTGGGTAAGTGTTAGAGTGAGGGTGAGGGTGAGGGTGAGGTTTAGGGTTAGAGTTAGGGTTCTGGTGAGGGTTAGGTTGAGATTTAGGGTTAGTGTTAGGGTTAGGGTTACAGTGAGAGTTTGAGGGAGGGTAAGGGTTAGGGTTAGGGTTATGGTTAGTGTTAGCGTTAGGGTTAGGGTGAGGGTGAAGTTTAGGTTTAGAATTAGGGTTAGGGTGAGGCTGAGGGTGAAGGTGAGGATTAGGGTTAAGGTTAGGATTTGGATTATGGTTATGGTTAGGGTGAGTGTGAGGGTTAGGATTAGGGTTAGGGTTAGCCTTAGGTTTAGGTTGAGGGTGAGGGTGAGGGTGAGGGTTAGGGTAACTTTGAGGGTTAGGGTTAGGGTTAGGGTGAGGTTTAGTGTTAGGTTTAGGGTTATGGTGAGAGTGAGGATTAGATTGAGGATTATTGTTAGGGTTAGTGTGAGGTTTAGGGTGAGGATGAGAGTTAGGGTTATGGTGAGGGCTAGGGTGAAGGTAAGGTTTAGGGATGGTGTTAGGGTGAGGTTTAGGGTTAAGGTGATGATTAGGGTTAGTGTGAGGGTTAGTGTTAGGGTGAGGGTAAGTGTTATAATGAGGGTAAGTGTTAGGGTAAGTTTAGGGTTAGGGTTTCGGTTACTGTGAGGGTGAGGGTTAGGGTTATGGTTCGGATGAGGTTTAGGGATAGTGTTAGTGTTAGGTTTAGGGTGAGGTTTAGGATTAGGGTTAGGGTTAGGGTTAGGGTGAGGGTGAAGTTTAGGTTTAGAATTAGGGTTAGGGTGAGGCTGAGGGTGAAGGTGAGGATTAGGGTTAGGGTTAGGATTTGGATTAGGGTTAGGTTTAAGGTGAGTGTGAGGGTTAGTTTTAGGGTTAGGTTTAGCCTTAGGTTTAGGCTGAGGGTGAGAGTGAGGGTTAGGGTTAGTTTGAGGGTTAGGGTTAGGGTGAGGTTTAGTGTTAGGGTTAGGGTTAGGGTTATGGTGAGGTTGAGGTTTAGATTGAGGATTAGTGTTAGGGTTAGTGTGAGGCTTAGGGTGAGGATGAGAGTTAGGTTTAGGGTGAGGGCTAGAGTGAGGGTAAGTTTTAGGGTTAGTGTTAGGGTGAGGTTTAGGGTTAAGGTGATGATTAGGGTTAGTGTGAGGGTTAGTGTTAGGCTGAGGGTAAGTGTTAGGGTGAGGTTTTGGGTTAGGGTTATTGTTAGCGTTAGGGTTGGGGTTACAGTTACTGTGAGGGTGAGTGTGAGGGTTAGGGTTATGGTTTGGATGAGGTTTAGGGATAGGTTTAGGGTTAGGTTTAGGGTGAGGTTTAGGGTTAGGGTTAGGGTTAGGGTGAGGCAGAAGTTGAGGGTTAGGGTTAGGATTAATGTTAGGGTTAGGCTTAAGGTGAGGGTTAGGTTGAGGGTGAGGGTTAGGTTTAGGGTTAGGATTAAGATTAGGGTTAGGGTTAGGGTGAGTGTGAGGGTTAGGGTTAGGGTTAGGCTTAGGCTTAGGCTGAGGGTGAGGGTGAGGGTTCGGGTTCGGGTTCGGGTGAGTGTTAGGGTTAGGGTTATGTGGAGACTTAGGATTAGGTTTAGCGTTTTGATTAGGGTTAGGGTGAGGGCTAGGGTGAGGGTGAGGTTTAGGGTTAGGGTTAGGGTGAGGTTTAGGTTTAGTGTTAATGTTAGGGTGAGGGTGAGGTTTAGGGTTAGAGTTAGAGTTAAGTTGAGGCTGAGGGTGCGGGGTAGGGTTAGTTTTAGTTTTAGGATTAGGTTAAGGATAGGGTGAGTGTGAGGGTTAAGTTTAGGGTTAGAGTTAGGCTTAGGTTTATGCTGAAGTTGAGGGTGAATGTGAGGGTTAGGGTTAGGGTCAGGGTGAGGGTTAGGTTTAGGGTTAGCGTGAGTGCTAGGATGAGGTTTAGGGTTAGGATTAGGGTTAGGGTGAGGGTTAGTCTGAGGGTTATGGGGAGTTTTAGGTTAAGGCCTAGGGTTAGGTTTAGGATTAGCGTAAGGTTGAGGGTGAGTGTGAGAGTTAGGGTTAGGATTAGGCTTAGGGATAGGGTTAGGTTTAGGATTAGGGTTAGGGTTAGAGTTATGGTGAGTGTTACAGTTAGGTTTAGGGCTAGGGTTATTGTTAGTGTTATGGTTATGGTTAAGTTTGTGGTGAGGATGAGCCTTAGGTTGAGGGTAAGGGTTATGTTTAAGGTTAGGGTTAGGGTTAGGTTTAGTGTTATTGTTAGGTTTAGGGTTAGAGTTACAGTGAGTTTGAGGGTGATGGTGAGGGTTATGGTTAGTGTGACCTTTAGGTTGAGGTGTAGGGTTAGGGTTTGGGGTAGGTTGAGGGTGAGGTTTAGTTTTAGAGTTAGGGTTAGGGGGAGTGTTAGGGTGAGGTTTAGGGTTAGGGTTAGTGTTAGGGTGAGGGTGAGGGTTAGGTTGAGGTTTAGGGATAGGGTTAGATTTAGGATTAGGGTTAGGGTGAGGGTGAGTGTGAAGTTTAGGGTGAGGGTTAGGGTGATGGTGTTAGGATGAGCGTTTGGTTTAGGGTGAGGGTTATGTTTATGGTGAGGGTTTGGATTAGGGTTAGGGTGAGTTTTAGGATTTGGGTAAGTGTTAGAGTGAGGATGAGGGTGAGGTGAGGTTTAGGGTTAGAGTTAGGGTTCTGGTGAGGGTTAGGTTGAGGTTTAGGGTTAGAGTTAGGGTTAGGGTTACAGTGAGAGTTAGAGGGAGGTTAAGGTTTAGGGTTAGGGTTATGGTTAGTGTTAGCGTTAGGGTTAGGGTGAGGGTGAATTTTAGGTTTAGAATTAGGGTTAGGGTGAGGCTGAGGGTGAAGGTGAGGATTAGGGTTAGGGTTAGGATTTGGATTAGGTTTAAGGTTAGGGTGAGTGTGAGGGTTAGGGTTAAGGTTCGGGTTAGCCTTAGGTTTAGGCTGAGGGTGAGGGTGAGGGTGAAGTTTAGGGTTAATTTGAGGGTTAGGGTTAGGGTTAGGGTGAGGTTTAGTGTTAGGGTTAGGGTTAGGTTTAGGGTTATGGTGAGGGTAAGGATTAGATTGAGGATTATTGTTAGGGTTAGTGTGAGGTTTAGGGTGAGGATGAGAGTTAGGGTTAGGGTGAGGCCTAAAGTGAAGGTAAGGTTTAGGGATAGTGTTAGGGTGAGGTTTAGGGTTAAGGTGATGATTAGGGTTAGTGTGAGGGTTAGTGTAAGGGGAGGGTAAGTGTTATGATGAGGGTACCTGTTAGGGTGAGGGTTTAGGTTAGGGTTACAGTTACTGTGAGGGTGAGGTGAGGGTTAGTGTTATGGGTCGGATGAGGTTTAGGGATAGGGTTAGGGTTAGGGTTAGGGTTAGGTTTCGGGTTAGAGTTAGGGTTAGAGTGAGGCAGAAGTTGAGGGTTAGGGTTAGGATTAAGGTGAGCATTAGGTTGAGGGTGAGGGTTAGGTTTAGGGTTAGGATTAGGATTAGCGTTAGGGTTAGGGTGAGTGTGAGGGTTAGGCTTAGGGTTAGGCTGAGGGTGAGGGTGAGGGTGAGGATGAGGGTGAGGATGAGGATTAGGTGAGGTTTAGGGTTAGGGTTATGGGGAGGGTTAGGTTTAGGTTTAGGGTTAGTATTAGGGTTAGGGTGAGGGCTAGTGTGAGGGTAAGGTTTACTGTTAGGGTTAGGGTGAGGTTTAGGTTTAGTGTTAGGGTTAGGGTGAGGGTGAGGTTTTGGGTTAGAGTTAGGGTTACGTTGAGGCTGAGGGTGCAGGGTAGGGTTAGGGTTAGGTTTAGGATTAGGGTAAAGGATAGGGTGATTGTGAGGGTTAAGTTTAGGTTTAGGGATAGGCTTAGGGTTATGTTGAGGTTGAGGGTGAGGCTGAGGTTTAGGGTTAGGGTGAGGTTGAGGATTAGGTTTAGGGTTAGGGTAAGTGCTAGGATGAGTTTTAAGGTTAGGATTAGGGTTAGGGTGAGGGCCAGTGTAAGGGTTATGGTGAGGGTTAGGTTTAGGCTAGCGTTGGTTTAGAATTAGGGTTAGGTTGAGGGTGAGTGTGAGGGTTAGGGTTAGGGTTAGGCTTAGGGATAGGGTTAGGTTTAGGATTAGGTTTAGGGTTAGGGTTATGGTGAGGGTTATGGTTACAGTTAGGGCTATGGTTATTGTTAGTGTTATGGTTAGGGTTAAGTTTGTGGTGAGGGAAAGGCTTAGGGTGAGTTTTATGGTTATGTTTACAGTTAGTTTTAGGGTTAGAGTTACAGTGAGTTTGAGGGTGAAGTTGAGGTTTAGAGTTAGTGTGACCTTTAGGTTGAGGTTTAGGTTTAGGGTTAGGGGTAGGTTGAGGGTGAGGTTTAGGGTTAGGGGGAGTATTAGGGTGAGGTTTAGGGTTAGGGTTAGTGTTAGGGTGAGGGTGAGGGTTAGGTTGAGGTTTAAGGTGAGGGTTAGGGTGATGGTAATTGTTAGGGTGAGGGTTTGGTTTAGGGTGAGGTTTATGGTTAGGGTGATGGTTTGGATTAGGGTTAGGCTGATTTTTACGATTTGGGTAAGTGTTAGAGTGAGGGTTAGGGTGAGGGTGAGGTTTAGGTTTAGAGTTAGGGTTCTGGTGAGGGTTAGGTTGAGGTTTAGGGTTAGTGTTAGTGTTAGTGTTACGGTGAGAGTTAGGGGGAGGGTTAGGGTTATGGTTATGGTTAGTGTTAGCGTTAGGGTTAGGGTGAGGATGAGGTTTAGGTTTAGATTTAGGGTTAGGGTGAGGCTGAGGGTGAAGGTGAGGAATAGGTTTCGGGTTAGGATTTGGATTAGGGTTAGGGTTAGGGTGAGTGTGAGCGTTAGGGTTAGGTTTAGGGCTAGCCTTAGGTTTAGGCTGAGGGTGAGGGTGAGGGTGAGTGTTAGGGTTCGTTTGAGGGTTAGGGTTAGGTTTAGGGTGAGGTTTAGTGTTAGGGTTAGGGTTAGATTTAGCGTTAGGGTGAGGCTGAGGTTTAGGTGTAGAGTTAGGGTTAGGCTGAGGATTAGGGTGAGTGTTAGGGTTAAGGTGAGTGTGAGGGTTAGGTTTAGGGTGGGAGTTAGGGTTCGGTTAAGTTTAGGGTTAGAGTGAGGGTTAGGGTAAGTGTTACGGTGAGCGTGAGGGTTATTGTTAGGTTGAGGGTTAGGGTTAGGTTTAGGGTGAGGGTTAGTGTTAGGGTTAGTGTTAGAGTTAGGGTTAGGTTGAGTGTTAGGTTGATGTTGAGGGTTAGGCTTATGATTACGATTAGGATTAGGGTAAGGGTTAGGGTGAGTGTGACGTTTAGGGTTACGGTTATGGTTAGTCTTAGTCTTAGGCTGTGGGTGAGGGTGAGGGTGAGGGTTAGGGTTAGTGTGAGGGTTATGGTTAGTGTTAGGGTTCGGTTAAGTTTAGGGTTAGAGTGAGGGTTAGGTTTAGGGTTAGGGTTAGGGTTAGGGTTAGGGTGATGTTTAGGATTAGGGCTAGAATTAGTGTTCTTATTGAGGTTAGGGTTAGGGTTATGGAGAGGGTGAGGGTGAGGGTGAAGTTGAGGGTTAGGGTTAGGGTTAGGGTGAGTTTAGGGTTAGGATTAGGGTTATGGTGAGGGTGAGGTTTAAAGTTAGATTTAGGGTTAGTTGGAGTGTTAGGTCGAGGGTTAGGGTTAGGGTTATTGTTAGGGATAAGTTTTGGGTGACGGTTAGGTTGAGGTTTAGTGTTAGGGTTAGGGTTAGGTTTAGGATTAGCTTTAGGCTGAGCGTGAGGGTGGGAGTGAGGATTAGGGTTAGGGTGATGGTTAGGGTTAGGGTTAAGGTGAGGGTTAGGATTAGGATTAGGGTTAGGGTGATTGCTAGGGTGAGGGTCAGAGTTAGGTTAAGTGTTAGGCTTAGGGATAGGTTTAGGCTGAGCGTGAGTTTGAGGGTTAGGGTTAGGGTTAGGTTGATGGTTAGGTTTACGGTTTGGGTGAGGGTTAGGATGAGGTTTAGGGTTAGGGTGAGGATGATGGTAAGAGTAAAGTTGAGGGTTAAGCTGAGCGTGACGGTTAAGATAAGGGTGAGGTTTAGGGTTAGGTATAGGGTTAGGGTGAGGGTTAGATTGGGGATTAGGGTTAGAGTTAGGGTTAGTGTGAGGTTTAGGGTGAGGATGATTGTTAGGGTTAGGGTGAGGTTCTAGGGTTAGAATTAGGTTTAGGGTGAGGTCTAGGGTGAGGGTGAGGGTTAGAGTTAGGGTTTGGGTTAGGATGAGGTTTAGCATTAGGGTGATGGTTAGGTTTAGTGTTAGGGTTAGTGTTAGGGTTAGGGTTAGTGTTATGGTTAGGGTAAGTGTTAGGGTGATGGATAGGGTTTGGGTGAGGGTTATGGTTAGTGTGAGGGTTAGATTGGGGATTAGGCTTAGAGATAGGGTTAGTGTGAGTTTTATGATGAGGATGAGTGTTAGGTTTATGGTGAGGGTTAGGGTTAGGTTTAGGGTTAGGGTTAAGGTTAGGGTGAGGGTTAGGTTGAGGTTTAGGGTTAGGGTTATTGTTAGGGTTAGGATTAGGGTTAGGGTGAGGTGAGTGTGAGGGTTAGGGTTAGGGTTTGGCTTAGGCTTAGGGTTAGGCTGAGGGTGAAGTTGAGTGTGAGGGTTAGGGACAGGGTTAGGGTGAGGTTTAGTGTTAGGGTAAGGGTTAGAGTTAGGGTTAGGGTGATGATGAGGTTTAGGGGTAGATTTAGGGTTAGGGTGAGGGTGAGGGTTAGGGTAAGGGTTGCGGTGAGGGTGACAGTAAGGGTAAAGATGAGGGTTAAGCTGAGGGTGAGGGTTACGGTAAGGGTGAGGGTTAGGGTTAGGGTTAGGGTTTGGGTTAGGGTTAGGGTTAGGGTGAGGGTTAGATTGAGGGTTAGTGTGAGGTTTAGGGTGAGGATGAGGGTTAGGTTTAGGGTGAGGGCTAGGGTGAGGGTGAGGGTTAGGGTTAGTGTTAGGGTGAGTTTAAGGTTTAGGGTGATGGTTAGGGTTAGTGTGAGCGTTAGTGTTAGCGTTAGGGTTAGTGTTAGGGTGAGGGTATATGTTAGGGTGAGGGTTAATTTTAGGGTTAGGTTTAGGTTTAGGGTCAGAGTTAGAGTTGGGCTTAGTGTGAGGGTGACATTTAGGGTTAGAGTTAGGGTTAGTGTTAGGGTTAGGGATAGGGTGACGTTTAGGGTTAGGGTTAGGCTTAGGGTTAGGATTAAGCTTAGGTGGAGCATGAGGAAGAGGGTTAGGGTTTGGGTTAGGGTGAGGGTTAGGGTTAGGTTTAGGGTGAGGGCTAGTATGAGGGTTAGGTTTAGGGTTAGGGTTAGTGATACGGTTAGGTTTAGGATTTGGGTTAGGGTGAGAGTGAGTGTGAGGGTTAGGGTTAAGGATAGGTTTAGGCTTATGGTTGGGGTGAGGATTAGGGTTAGGGTTTGGGTTAGGCTTAGGTTTAGGGTCAGTGTTAGTGTTAGTTTTAGTGTTACTGTTAGGTTTACAGGGAGGGTTAGGGTTAGGGTTAGGCTTAGGGTTAGGCTGAGGGTTAGGGTGGGGGTGAGGATTAGGGATAGGGTTACTGTTAGGGTGAGGATTATTTTTAGTGTTATGGTTAGGGTTAAGTTTGCAGTGAGGGTGAGGCTGAGAGTGAGGGTTAGGGTTAGGATTAGAGTTAGTGTTATTGTTAAGGATAGGGTTAGAGTTATGGTGAAGTTGAGGATGAGCGTGAGGGTTAGGGTTAGGTAAGGTTTAGGGTAGATTTAGGGTTAGGTTTAGGGTGAGGGTGAGGTTTAGCGTTAGAGTTATGGTTTGCTGGAAAGTTAGGGTGAGGTTTAGGGTTTGGGTTATTGTTAGGGATAGGGTGAGGGTGAGGGTTTGGTTGAGGTTTAGGGATAGGGTTATGTTTAGGATTAGGATTAGGGTGAGCGTGAGTGTGAAGGTTAGCGTGAGGGTTAGGTTTAGGCTTAGCATTAGGCTGAGGGTGAGGGTGGGGGTGAGGATTAGTGTTATTGTTATTGTTAGGGTTAGGGTTAGAGTTACGGTGAGGGTAAGGGTGCGGGTGAGGGTTAGGGTAGGGTTAGGGTGGGGTTTAGTGTTAGGGTTAGGGTTAGGGTTAGGGTGAGGGCGAGGTTTAGGGTTAGATATAGGCTTAGGGTTAGTGTGAGGGTTATGGTTAGGGTTTGGTTTAGGGTGAGGTTGAGGCTGAGGATTAGGGTTAGGTTTAGGGTTCGCGTTAGGGGTAGGGTTAGGGTTAGGGTGAGGTTTAGGGTTAGGGTTAGGGTTACGTTTAGGCTTCGGGTTAGGCTGAATGTGAGGGTGTGGGTGAGGTTAGAGTTAGGATTAGGGTTAGGGTTAGGGTTATTGTTAGTGTTATGTTTAGGGTTAAATTTACAGTGAGGGTGAGGCTGTGGGTGAGGGTTAATGTTACGGTTATGGTTTGGTTTAGGGTTAGTGTTATTCTTAGGGTTAGGGTTACAGTTACAGTGAGGTTGAGGGTGAGGGTGAGGGTTAGGGTGAGGTTTAGGGTGAGGTTTAGGATTAGGTTTAGGGTTAGGGTTAGGGTGAGGATGAGGTTTAGGCTTAGAGTTAGGGTTTGGGTGAGGGTTAGGTTGAGTTTTAGGTTTAGTGCTAGGGTTAGGGTTATGGTGAGAATTAGGGGGAGGGCTGGTATAGGGTTAGGGTTATGGTTAGTGTTAGTGTTAGGGTTAGTGTGAGGGTGAAGTTCAGCGTTAGAATTAGGGTTAGGGTGAGGCTGAGGGTGAGGGTTAGGATTTGGATTAGGGTTAGGGTTAGGGTGAGTGTGAGGGTTAGGTTAGGGTTAGGGTTAGCCTTAGGTTTAGGCTGAGGGTGAGGGTGAGCGTGAGGGTTAGGGTTAGTTTGAGGGTTAGGGTTAAGGTTAGGATGAAGTTTAGTGTTATGGTTAGTGTTAGATTTAGGGTTAGGGTGAGGGTGAGGTTTAGGGGTAGAGTTAGGGTTAGGATGAGGGTTAGGGTGAGTGTTAGGTTTAGGGTTAGGTTTAGATTTAGCTTTAGAGTTAGAGTGAGGGTGAAGTTTAGGTTTAGAATTAGGTTTAGGTTGAGGCTGAGGGTGAAGGTGAGGATTAGGTTTAGGGTTATTATTGGGATTAGTTTTAGGGTTAGGGTGAGTGTGAGGGTTAGGTTTAGGGTTAGTGTTAGCTTTAGGTTTAGGCTGACGGTGAGGGTGAGAATGAGGGTTAGGGTTAGTTTGAGGGTTAGGGTATAGGGTTAGGGTGAGGGTTAGTGTTAGGGTTAGGGTTAGGTTGTGCGTTAGGTTGAGGTTGAAGGTTAGGCTTAGGTTTACTATTAGGATTAGGGTAAGTTTTAGTGTGAGTGTAATGGTTAGGGTTAGGGTTATGGTGAGGTTTAGGTTTAGGGTTATGGTTAGGGTGAGGGTGAAGTTTAGGGTTAGAGTTAGGGTTAAGTTGACGCTGAGGGTGCAGGGTAGGGTTAGGCTTAGCATTAGGATTAGGGTAAGGGATAGGGTGAGTGTGAGGTTTAGGGTGACGGTTAGGGTGATAGGGTTTTGCTGATGTTTAGGGTGAGGGTGAGGGTTAGTATTAGGGTGAGGGTGAGGGTTTGTATTAGGGTTAGGTTGAGTGCTAGGATGAGGTTACGGTTAGGATTAGTGTTAGGGTTAGGGTGAGGGCTAGTGTGAGGGTTATGATGAGGATTAGGTTTAGGCATAGGGTTAGGTTTAGGATTAGGGTTAGGTTGAGGGTGAGTGGGAGGGTTAGGGTTAGGCTTAGGCTTAGGGATAGGGTTAGGTTAAGGATCAGGGTTAGGGTTAGGGTTACTTTGAGGGTTACTGTTATGGTTAGGGCTAGGGATATTGTTAGTGTTATGGTTAGGGTCAAGTTTGTGGTGAGGGTGAGGCTTAGGGTGAGGGTTATGGTTATGTTTAGGTTTATGGTTAGGGTTAGAGTTACAGTGAGGTTGAGGGTGAGGGTGAGGTTTAGGGTTAGTGTGACCTTTTGGTTGCGATTTATGGTTAGGTTTAGGGGGAGGTTGAGGCTGAGGTTTTGGATTAGAGTTAGGGTTAGTGGGAGTATTAGGGTGAGGTTTAGGGTTGGGATTAGTGTTAGGGTGAGGGTGAGGGTTAGGTTGAAGTTTAGGGATAGGGTTATTTTTAGGATTAGGGTTAGGGTGAGGGTGAGTGTGAGGTTTAGGGTGACGGTTAAGTTGATGATTAGTGTTAGGGTGAGGGTTTGGTTTAGGGTGAGGGTTATGGTTAGGGTGAGGGTTTGGATTAGGGTTAGGGTGAGTTTTAGGTTTTGGGTAAGTAGGTTTTGGGTTAGGTTTAGGGTTAGGGTTAGGGTGAGGGTTAGATTGGGGATTAGGGTTAGAGTTAGGGTTAGTGTGAGGTTTAGGGTGAGGATGAGTGTTAGGGTTAGGGTGAGGGTTAGCGTTAGAATTATGTTTAGGGTGAGGTCTATGGTGATTGTGAGGGTTAGAGTTAGGGTTAGGGTTAGGATGAGTTTTAGGATTAGGGTGATGGTTAGGGTTAGTGTTAGGGTTAGGGTTAGTGTTAGGGTGAGGGTAAGTGTTAGGGTGATGGGTAGGGTTAGGGTGAGGGTTATGGTTAGTGTGAGGGGTAGATTGGTGATTAGGCTTAGAGTTAGGGTTAGTGTGAGTTTTATGGTGAGGATGACGGTTAGGGTTATGGTGAGGGTTAGGGTTAGGGTTAGTGTTAGGGTTAAGTTTAGGGTAAGGTTTAGTGTTAGGGTGACGTTTAGGGTTAGGATTAAGGTTAGGATGAGTGTGAGTATGAGGGTTAGGTTTAGGGTTAGGTTTAGGTTTAGGGTTAGGCTGACAATGAGGGTGAGGGTGAGGGTTAGAGTTCGGGTGAGGGTGAGGGTTAGGGTTTGGTTTAGGGTAAGGGCTAGTGTGAGGTTTAGGTTGAGGGTTAGTGTTAGGGATACGGTTAGGTTTAGGATTTGGGTTAGGGTGAGAGTGAGTGTGAGGTTTATGGTTAGGGGTTAGGGTTAGGCTTAGGTTTAGGGAGAGGATTAGGGTTAGGGTTTGGGTAACGGTTGGGTTTAGGGTCAGGGTGGGGGTGAGGATTAGGGTTAGGTTTAGGGTTAAGGTTAGGGTTATTTTTAGTGTTATGTTTAGGGTTAAGTTTGCAGTGAGGGTGAGGATGAGGGTGAGGATTATGGTTAGGGATAGGGTTAGGTTAATATTAGGGTTAGTGTTAATGTTAGGGTTAGGTTTAGACTTATGGTATGGGTGAGGGTGAGGGTGAGGGTTAGGGTTAGGTTTAGGGTGAGGTTTAGAGTTAGGGTTAGGATTAGGGATAGGATGAGGGAGACTTTTAGGGTTAAAGTTAGGTTGAGGGGGAGGGTAAGGGTGAGGGTTAGAGTTAGGGCTAGTGTTAGGGTTAGTGTTAGGTTTAGGGTTAGTGTAAGATTGAGGTTTAGGGTTATGCTTAGGTTTAGGGTTATGATTAGGGTTAGGGTGAGTGTGAGGGTTAGGGTTAGGATTAGGCTAAGGCTAAGGGTTAGGCTGAGGGTGAGGGTGGGTGTGAGGATTAGGCTTAGGGTGATGGTTAGCCTTATGGTTAGGGTGAGAGTTAGGATGAGGGTTAGGGTTAGGATTAGGATTAGGGTGAGGGCTAGGGTGAGGGGAGGTTTAAAGTTAGGGTTAGGCTTAGGCATACTTTTAGGCTGATGGTGATGGTGAGGGTGAGGGTTAGGGTTATGGTGATGGATAGGGTTAGGGTTCCGGTTAGGGTGATCGTGTCAGTAAGAGTAAAGTTGAGGGTTGGGCTAAGGGTGAGGGTTACTTTAAAGGTGAGGGTTAGTGTTACGTTGAGGGTTATGATAAGGGTTAGGGTTAGGGTTAGGGTTAGATTGGGGATTAGGGTTAGGGTAATTGTGAGGCTTAGGGTGTGGATGAGGGTTAGGGTTAGAATTAGGGTTTGGGTGAGTTCTAGCGTGAGAGTAAGGGATAGGGTTAGGGTTAAGTTTATGGTGAGGTTTAGAGTGAGGGGTAAGTTTAGGTTTAGGGTGAGGGTTAGGTTTAGTATGAGGGTTATGGTTAGGGTGAGGGTGAGGGTGAGGGTAAGGGTTATGGTGAGGGTTACAGTGAGGGTGAGGGTTAGGGTTAGGATTTGGGATAGGGTTAGGTATAGGCTGAGGTTGAGGGTGAGGGAGACGGTGAGGTTTAGGGTTAGGGTTATGTTTAGGGTGAGGTCTAGGGTGAGGGTGAGGGTTAGGGTGAAGGTGAGGGTGATGGTGAGGGTATTGGTTAGGTAATGGTTAGGGTTAGGGTGAGGATTAGTTGAGGGTTAGGGTAAGGGTGAGGTTGAGATTTAGGGTGTCGGTGAGAGTTAGGGTTAGGGTGAGGGTTAGGGTGATGGTGATGTTTAGGGTTAGGTAGAAGGTTAGGGTTAGGGTTAGGTGAGGGTTAGTGTTAGGGTTAGGGTTAGGGTGAGGGTTAGGATTAGGTTTAGGGTTAGGGTGAGGTTTAGGGTGAGGGTGAGGGTTAAGTTTAGGGTTAGGTTTGTGGTGTGGGTAAGTGATAGCATGAGGGTTCGGCTGAGTGTTTGACTTAGCATTACGGTTAGGGTGAGGGTTAGGTTGAGGATTAGGATGAGTTTTAGGGTTAGGGTGAGGGTTAGCATTAGGCTTAGCTTGAAGGCGACAGTGAGAGTGACAGGGTTAGAGTTACGGTGAGGGTTCGGTTAATGTGAGGTTTAGGGTGAGGATGAGGGTAAGTGTTAGGATGAGGGTTAGGATGAGGGTGAGGGTTAGGGTTAGGGTTTGGGTTAGGGTGTGGGTTAGGGTGATGGTTAGGGTTAGGGTTATTCTTAGGGTTAGGGTGAGGGTTAGGCTGAGGGTTAGGTTTAGGATTAGGGTGAGGTTTAGGGTCAGGATTAGGGTGAGGGTGAGGGTTAATGTTCGGGTGAGGGTTAGGGTTGTTATTAGGGTTACGGTCAGATTTAGGGTGATGGTCAGGTTTAGGGTGAGGGTTAGGGTAAGGGTTAGAGTTAGGGTTAAGGTCAGGGTTAGGGTAAGGGGTAGGGTTACGGTTAGGGTGAGTGTTAGGTTTAGTGTGAGTGTTAGGTTAGGGTTAGGGTTAGGATTAGTGTGAGGGTTAGAATTAGCTGACCGTCAGGGTGAGGGTGAGGTTTAGGGTTAGGAATAGTGATAGGATTAGTGTAAAGCTGAGTGTGAGGGTGAGGTTTAGGGTTAGGGTTAGGGTGAGGGCTTGGGTGAGGTTTAGGGTAAAGTTGAGGGTGAGAGTGATGGTAAGGGTAAAGGTGAGGGTTAGGCTGAGGGTGAGGGTTAAGATAAGGTGAGGGTTAGGGTTAGGGTGAGGGTTAGATTGAGGATTAGGTTTAGGGTTAGTGTGAGGTTTATTGTGAGGTTCAGGGTTAGGGTTTGGTTGAGGGTTAGGGTTAGAATTAGGGTTAGGTTGAGGGCCAGTGTGAGAGTGAGGTTTAGGTTAGGTTTAGGGTTAAGGTTAGGGTGAGGTTTAGGGGTACTGTGAGGGTTAGGATTAGTGTGATGGTTAGTGTTAGAGTTAGGGTTACTTTTAGGGTGAGGGTAAGTGTTAAGGTGAGGGTTTGGGTTAGGGTGAGGGTTATGTTTAGGGTGAGGGTTAGCGCTAGGGTTAGGGTTATTGTTAGGGTTAGGATTATGATTAGGGTTAGCATGAGGGTGAGTGTGTGGTTTAGGGTTAGGTTTAGGTTTAGGCTTAAAGTTAAGCTGAGGGTGAGGTTGAGGCTGAGGGTTAGGGTTAGGGTTAGTGTTAGGTTTAGGGTGAGGGTGAGGGTTAGGTTTAGGGTGAGGTTTAGGGTTAGGGCTTGGATTAGGATTAGTGTTAGTGTGAGGGTGAGTGTGAGTGTTAGGGTTAGGGTTAGGCTGAGGCTTAGGCTTAGGTTTAGGCTGAGGGTGAGGGTGGGAGTTAAGGTGAGGGTGAGGGTGAGCTTTAAGGTTAGAGTTAGGGTTAGTGTGAGAGTTAGTGTTAGGATTGGTGTTAGGGTAAGAGTTAGGGTGAGGGTTAGGGTGAGGGTTATGGTTAGGGATAGGGTTAGATTTAGGATTAGGGTTAGGGTGAGTGTGAGTGTGAGGGTTAATGTTAGGGTGAGGGTTAGGGTTAGGCTGAGGGTGAGGTTGAGGGTTAGGATTAGGGTGAGGGTTAGAGTTAGGTTTAGGGTGAGGGTTAGGATGAGGTATAGGGTTAGGTTGAGAGCTAGGGTGAGGGTTAAGATTAGAGTTAGGTTTAGGGTGAGGTTTAAGTTTTGGGTTAGGTTTAGGGTTTGGGTCAGGGTTACGGTTAGGGTTACGGTGAGGGTGAGGGTTAGGGTTAGGTTGAGGGTTAGGGTTAGAGTTAGGTTAGGGTGAGGTTTGTGGTTAGGGTTAGGGTGACGGTTACCGATGAGGGTTATGGTTAGGATTAGGGTTATGTTGCTTGCTAGGGTGAGGGTGAGGGTTAGGGTTAGTGTTAGGTTTGGGTTAGGGTAGGCTGAGGGTGAGAGTGGGGGTTAGGAATAGGTTTTGGGTGATGGTTAGGGTTAGGGTTAGGGTGAGAGTGAGGATGAGAGTAAGGGTTAGGATTAGGTTTAGGGTGAGGGCTAGGGTGAAGGTGAGGGTTATGGTTAGGCTTAGGCTTAGGCTTAGGTTTAGCTTGAGGGTGAGGGTGAGGGTGAGGGATAGGGTTAGGGTGATGGATAGGGTTAGGTTTAGGCTGAGTGTTAGGATGAGGGTTAGGGTTAGGGTGAGGCTTAGGGTGAGCATGACGGTAACAGTAAAGGTGAGGTTTAGGCTGAGGGTGAGTGTTCCCCTAAGGGTGAGTGTTAGGATTAGGGTGAGGGTTAGTGTAAGGGTTAGGGTGAGGGTTAGGGTGAGTGTGAGGGTTAGATTGAGGAGTAGGGTTAGGGTTAGTGTGAGGTTTAGGGTGAGGATCATTGTTAGAGTTAGGGTGAGGGTTATGTTTAGAATTAGGGTTAGGGAGAGGGCTAGTGTGAGGGTTAGGATTAGGATTAGGGTTATGGTGAGGGTGTGGGTTAGGGTTAGGGTGTGGTTTAGGATTAGGGTGAGAGTTACTGTTACTGTGAGTGTTAGGGTTAGGGTAAGGGTGAGGGTAAGTGTTAGGGTGAGGGTTAGGGTTAGGGTGAATGTTATGGTTATGGTGAGGTTTAGGGTTAGGTTTAGGGTTATTGTTAGGTTTAGGGTTAAGTTTACAGTGAGGGTGAGTATGAGGGTTAGGGTTAGGGTGAGGATTAGGGTTAGGGTTAGGGTTTGAGTTAGGGTTAGGGTGAGTGTGAGGTTTAGGGTTAGAGAGGGTTAGGGTGAGGGTTAGGTTGAGGTTTAGGGTTAGGGTTAGTTTTAGGTTTAGGGTTAGGGTGAGGGTTAGTGTGAAGGGAAGGGTTAGGTTTATGTTTAGGACTAGGGTTAGGGTGAGGGTGAGTGTGTGGGTTAGGTTTAGGGTTAGGTTTAGGCTTAGGGTTAGGCTGAGGTAGAGGTTAAGTGTGAGGGTTAGGGTTAGGGTGCTGGTTAGGGTTAGGGTTAGGGTTAGAGTTAGCCTTAAGGTGAGGTTTAGTGTTAGGGTTAGAGTTTGGGTGAGGGATAGGGTTAGAGTTATGGTGAGGCTTACGGTTAGGCTTAGGATTAGGCTTAGGTTTAGGCTGAGTGGGAAGGTGGGGTTAAGGATTAGGGTAAGGGTTAGGTTTAGCGTTATTGTTAGTGTTATGTTTAGGGTAAAGTTTGTGGTGAGGGTGAGGCTGAGGGTGAGGGTTATGGTTATGGTTATGGTTAGGGTTAGGGTAAGTGTTATTGTTACGGTTAGAGTTAGAGTTACGGTGAAGTTGAGGTTGAGGGTGAGGGTAAGGTTTATGGTGAGGTTTAGGGTTAGGTTTAGTGTTAGGGTTAGGGTGAGGGTGAGGTTTAGGGTTAAAGTTAGGGTTAGCTGGAGGGTTAGGGTGAGGTTTAGGGTTAGGTTTAGCGTTGGGGTTAGGGTGAGGGTGAGGGTTAGTATGAGGTTTAGAGATATGTTTAGGGTTAGGATTAGGGTTAGGGTGAGGGTGAGTGTAAGGGTTAGGGTGAGGGTTAGGCTTAGGCTTAGTGTTATGCTGAGGGTGAGTGTGGGTGTGAGGATTAGGGTTAGGGTGATGGTTAGCATTAGGGTTACTGTTTTTGTTAGGGTCAGGGTTAGAATACCGGTGAGGGTGAGGGTGGGATTTAGGGTTAAGGTTAGGGTTAGGTTTAGGGTGAGGGTGAGGTTTAGGGTTAGATATAGGGTTAGGGGGAGGGTTAGGGTGAGTGTTAGTGTGAGGGTTAGTGTTAGGGTTAGGGTGAGAGTGAGGGTTAGTTTGAGTTTTTGGGTTAGGGTTAGGGTTAGTGTGAGGGTTAGTGTTAGGGTTAGGATTAGTGTTAGCGTCAGGGTAAGTGTTAGGGTGAGGGTTTGGGTCAGGGTGCGGGTTATGATTAGGGTAAGGGTTATGGTTAGGGTTAGGGTGAGGTTTAGGTTTTGGGTTAGGGTTAGAGTTAGGTTTAGGGTGAGGGTGAGGTTTTGGGATAGAATTAGGGTTAGGGTGAGGGCTAGGGAGAGGGTGGGCATTAGGGTTATTGTTAGGTTGATGTTTAGGATTAGTTAGGGTTAGGGTGAGGGTTAGGATGAGGGTTAGCATTACGGTGAGGGTGTGGGTTAGGGTTAAGGTGAGGGTTGGGGTTAGGACTAGGGTTAGGGTGAGGTTGAGGGCTAGGATTAGGGGTAGGGGTAGGGTTAGGGTTAGAGTTACAGTGAGGGTGAGGGTGAGATTCAGGTTTAGAGTTAGGGTTAGGGTGAGGATTAGTTTGAAGGCAGGTTCAGGGTTAGTGTTAGGGTTAGGGTTAGGGTGAGGATTAAGTTGAGGTTTATTGTTAGGGTTAGGGTTAGAGTTAGTATTAAGGTTAGGGTCAGGGTGAGTGTGAGGTTTAGGGTTCGAGTTAGGCTTAGGCTGAGGGTGAGGATGGGGGTGAGGATTAGTGTTAGGGTGATGGTTAGGATTAGGGTTAGGTTGAGGGGTAGGATGAGGGTTAGGGTTAGGTTGAGGGTTAGGGTGAGGGTTATAGTAAGTGTAAAGGTGAGGGTTAGGCTGAAGGTGAGGGTTAAGATAAGTGTGAGGGTTAGGGTTAGGGTTAGGCTTAGGGTAAGGGTTCGGGTTAAGGTTAGGGTGAGGGTTAGATTGAGGATTAGGGTTAGGGTTAGTGTGAGGATTAGGGTGAGGATGAGGATTAGGGTGAGGGTGAGGGTGAGGGTTAGAATTAGGGTTAGGGTGAGGGCTAGGGTGAGGGTGAGGTTTAGGGTTAGGTTTAGGGTAAGGGTGAGGTTTAGGATTAGGGTAAGGGTTAGGGTTAGTGTGATGGTTAGCGATAGTGTGAGGGTTAGTGTTAGGGTGAGGGTTAGTGTTAGGGTGTGGGTTATGGTTAGGGTGAGGTTTAGGGTTAGGGTTAGAGTTATTGTTACAGTTAGGGTTAGGGTTATGTTTACGGTGAGGGTAAGGGTGAGGGTTAGGTTTGGGGTTAGGATGAGGTTTAGGTTTAGGGTTAGGGTTAGAGTTAGGGTTAGTGTGACGGTGAGGTTTAGGGTTGGAGTTAGGGTTAGTTTTAGGATTAGGTTTAGGGTGAGCATTAGTGTGAGGGTTAGGGTTAGGCTTAAGCTTAGGCTTAGGTTTAGGCTTAGGCCGAGCATGAGGGTGAGGGTTAGGGTTAGGGTTAGGGTGAGGGTTAGGGTGAGGGTAAGGCTGAGGTTTAGGTTTAGGATTAGAGTTAGGGTGAGTGCTAGTGTGAGCATACTGTGAGGGTTAGGGTTAGGTTTAGGATTAGGTGTAGGTTGAGGGTCAGTGTGAGGGTTAGTGTTAGGGTTAGGCTTAGGCTTAGGCTTAGGGTTAGTGTGAGGGTAAAGGTTAGGCTTTGGTTTTGGGGGAGGGGGAGGTTTAGTGTTAGGGTTAGGGTGAGGGTGAGGGTGAGGGTTAGGGTTAGTGTGAGTGATAGGGTTACGGTGAGGGTTATGGTTAGGGTGAGGTTTAGGGTTAGGATTAGGGTTATTGTTACCATTAGGTTTAGGATTACGGTTACGGTGAGGGTAAGGGTGAGGGTTAGGGTTGAGGTTAGGATGAGGTTTAGGTTTAGGATTAGAGTTAGGGTGAGTGGTAGTGTGAGCGTTACTGTGAGGGTTAGGGTTAGGTTTAGGATTAGGTGTAGGTTGAGGGTCAGTGTGAGGGTTAGTGTTAGGGTTAGGCTTAGGCTTAGGCTTAGGCTTATGCCAAGCATGAGGGTGAGGATTAGGGTTAGGGTTAGGGTGAGGGTTAAGGTTAGGGTAAGGGTGAGTGTTAGGATGAGGTTTAGGGTAAGGATTAGTTTTAGGGTGAGAGCTAGGATGAGGGTAAGGGTGAAGGTTAGGTTTAGGGATAGGGTTAGGTTTAGGATTAGGGTTAGGTTGAGGGTGAGGCTGAGGATTAGGGTTAGGTTTAGGATTAGGTTTAGAGTTAGGGTTAGGCTGAGGGTGAGGTTGGGGGTGAAGATTAGGTTTAGGGTTTGGGTTAAAATCAGGGTTATTTTTAATGTTGTGTTTTGGGTTTAGTTTGTGGTGAGGTTGAGCCTGAGGTTGAGGGTTATGGTTAGGGTTAAGCTTAGTCTTAGGGTTAGGTTGAGGGTGAGGGTGGAGGTGAGGAATAGGTTTTGGGTGATAGTTAGGGTGAGTGTTAGGATAAGGCTTAGCGTTAGGATTAGGTTTAGGGAGAGGGCTAGTGTGAGGGTGAGGGTTAGGGTTAGGCTTAGGCTTAGGCTTAGGGTTAGGCTTAGGGTGAGGGTGAGGGTGAGGTTTTGGGTTAGGGTGATGGATAGCGTTAGGGTTAGGCTGAGTGTTAGGATGAGGGTTAGGGTTAGGGTGAGGGTTAGGGTGAGTGTGACGGTAAGAATAAAGGTGAGGGTTAGGCTGAGGGTGAGTGTTCCCCTAAGGGTGAGAGTTAGGATTAGGGTAAGTGTTAGGGTGAGGGTTAGGGTAAGGGTTAGGGTTAGTGTTAGGGTTAGAGTTAGGGTGAGGGTTAGGAGGAGGGTGAGGGTTAGGGTTAGGGTTAGGATTAGGATTAGGGTTAGTTTTAGGGTGAATGCTTAGGTTGGGCTTAGGGATAGGGTTAGGCTTAGCGTTAACCTGAGGGTGAGGGTTACATTTAGGATTCGAGTTAGGGTTAGCGTTTGGGTGAGAGTTAGGGTTTGTGTTAATTTCAGGGTTAGGGTGAGGGTTAGTGTTAGGGTTACAGTGAGTGTTAGGGTTAGGGTTAGGGTGAGAGTCAGGTTTAGGATTAGGGTTAGGGTTAGGGTTATTGTTAGTGTTATGGTTAAGGTTAAGTTTACGGTTAGGGTGAGGCTCACGGTGAGGGTTAGGGTTAGGGTTAGGGTGAGGTGTAGGGTTAGGGTTAGAGTTACGGTTAGGGTGAGGGTTTAATTTAGGGTTAGGTTTAGGGTGAGGGTTTGGGTTAGTGTTATTTTTAGGGTTAGGGTTAGAGTTACGGTGAGGGTGAGGGTTGGGTTTAGATTTACGGTGAGGGTTAGGGTGAGGGTGAGGTTTAGTGTTAGAGTTAGTGTTAGGGGGAGGGTTAGGGGGAGGGTTAGGTTTAGGGTTATTGTTAGGGTTAGGGTGAGGGTTAGGTTGAGAGTGTTAGGGTTGGATTTAGGATTAGGGTTATGGTGAGGATGAGTGTGAGGTTTAGGGTTAGGATTAGGCTTAGGCTTAGTGTTAGGCTGAGGGTGAGGGTGGGTTTGAGGATTAGGTTAAGGGTGATGGTTAGGCTTAGGTTTAGGTTTAGGGTTAGGGTTAGGGTTAGGGTTAGGATTAGGGTTAGGTTGATGTCTAGGGTGAGGGTGAAGGTTACGGTTAGGGAGAGGGTTAGGCTTATGTTTAGAGTTAGGGTTAGAGTTAGGGTTAGGGTGAGAGTGAGGTTTAGGGTTAGAGTTAACTTTTGTGTTAGGGTTAGGGTTAGTGTGAGCATTACTGTGAGGGTTAGGGTTAGGCTTAAGCTTAGGCTTAGGGTTAGGCTTAGGCCGAGCATGAGGGTGAGGGTTAGGGTTAGGGTTAGGATTAGAGTTAGGGTAAGGGTGAGTGTGTGTGTTAGGGTTAGGATTAGGGTTAGGCTTAGGTTTAGGCTGAGGGTGAGGTTGAAGGTGAGGGTTAGGGTTAGGGTTAGTGTTAGGGTTAGGTTTAGGGTTACGGTGAGGATTAGGGTTAGGGTTAGGATTAGGATTAGGGTTAGGTTTAGGGTTAGTGTGAGGGCTAGGGTTAGGTTTAGGGTTAGGCTTAAGGTTAGGCTGAGGGTGAGGATGAGGGTGAGGTTTAGGGTTAGGGTGAGGCTTAGGGTTAGGGTTAGGGTGAGGTTTAGTGTTAGGGTAAGGGTTAGAGTTAGGGTTCGTGTTAGTGTTTGGGTTAGGGTGATGGGGGAGGGCTAGGGTTAGGGTTAAGTTTAGGGTTAGGTTTAGCGGTAGGGTTAGGGTGAGGGTGAAGTTTAGGGTTAGAATTAGGGTTAAGGTGAGGCTGAGGGTTCGGGTTCGGGTTAGGGTGTGGGTTAGTGTTAGGCTTAGGGTTACTGTGAGGGTGAGAGTGAGGGTGAGGGTTAGGGTTAGGGTTAGGATTAGTATTAGGGTTAGGGTTTGGGTGAGTGTGAGGGTTAGTGTTAGGGTTAGGGTTAGGGTTAGGTTTAGGGTTAGTATTAGGGTTAGGTTTAGGGTTAGGGTGAGGGTTAGGTTGAGGGTTAGGATTAGGATTAGTCTTAGGTTTAGGGTTAGTGTGAGGGTTATGGTTAGGGTTAGGGTTAGGCTTAAGTTTAGGCTGAGGGTGAGGGTGAGGGTGAGGTTTAGGGTTAGGGTGAGGCTTAGGGTTATGGTTAGGGTGAGGTTTAGTGTTAGGGTAAGGGTTAGAGTTAGGGTTAGTGTTAGTGTTAGGGTTAGGGTGATAGTTAAGGGGAGGGCTAGGGTTAGGGTTAAGGTTAGGGTTAGGTTTAGCGGTAGGATTAGGGTGAGTGTGAAGTTTAGGTTTAGAATTAGGGTTAAGGTGAGGCTGAGGGTGAGGGTTAGGGTTAGGTTTGGGGTTAGTGTTAGGTTTAGGGTTAGGGTGAGGTTTATGGTTAGTGTGAGGGTTAGGTTTAGGGTTAGGATTAGGATTAGGGTTAGGGTTAGTGTGAGTGTGAGGGTTAGTGTTAGGGTTAGGGTTAGCCTTAGGTTTATGCTGAGGGAGTGATTGAGTATGCGGTTTAGGTTTAGAGTTATGGTTAGTGTTAGGTTTAGGGTTAGGGTGAGGGTCAGGTTTACAGTTATGCTTGGGCTTAGGCTTAGGCATAGGCTGAGCATGAGTGTGAGGGTTAGGTTTAGGGTGAGGGTTAGGGTGGGGGTGACCGTAAGGGTCAACGTGAGGGTTAGGCTGAGGTTGAAGGTTACTGTAAGGGTCAGGGTTAGGGTTAGGGTGAGGTTTCGGTTTCGGGGTAGAGTGAGGGTGAGGGTTAGATTGAGGATTAGTGTTAGGGTTATGGTGAGGTTTAGGGGGAAGATGGGGGTTAGGGATAGGGTGAGGGTGAAGGTTAGGTTTAGGTTTAGGTTTAGGGTTAGTTTGATGGTTAGCTTAGTGTGAGGGTCAGTGTTAGTGTTAGGGTTTGTGTTAGGGTGAGGGTAAGTGTTAGGGTGTGGGTTAGGGTTAGGGTGAGGGTTAAGGTGAGGGTGAGGGTGAAGGTTAGGTTTAGGGTTAGGATGAGGTTTAGGTTTAGGTTTAGGGTTAGAGTTAGGGTTATGGTGAGAGTGAGGTTTAGGTTTAGAGTTAGGGTTAGTGTTAAGGTTAGGTTTAGGGTGAGTGTCAGGTGTAAGGTTAGCCTTAGGCTAAGGCTTAGGCTTAGGCCGAGCATGACGGTGAGGGTTAGGGTTAGGGTTAGGGTGAGTTTTAGGATGAGGTTTAGGGTTAGGATTAGGGTTAGGGTGAGGGCTATTGTGAGGGTTACGGTGAGGGTTATGTTTAGGGATATGGTTAGGTTTAGGATTAGGGTTAGGGTAGATTGAGTGTGAAGGTTAGGGTTAGGGTTAGGCTTAGGGTTAGGGTGAGTGTTCGGGTTAGGGTTTGTGTTAGGGTGAGGGTGAAGCTTAGGATTAGTGTTAGGTTTAGTGTTAGGGTTAGGTTTAGGTTTAGGGTTAGGTATACGGTGAGGGTTAGGCTTAGGGTTAGGCTGAGGATGAGGGTGGGGGTGAGAATTAGGGTTAGGTTTAGGGTTAGGGTTATTGTTAGTGTTATGGTTAGGGTTAAGATTGCGGTGAGGGTGAGGTTGAGGTTGAGGGATATGGTTAGGGTTAGGGTTAGTGTTAGGGTTAGGGTTTGTGTTATAGTTAGAGGTAGGGTTACAGTTAAGGTGAGGTGGAGGTTGAAGGTGAGGGTGAGGATTAGGCTTAGGGTGCGGTTTAGGGTGAGGTTTAAGTTTAGGGTTGGGGTTAGGGTGAGGGTGAGGTTTAGGTTTAGAGTCAGGGTTTGGGGGAGGGTTAGGATGAGGTTTAGGGTTAGGGTTAGTTTTATTGTTAGGGTGAGGGTGAGTTTTAGGTTTAGGGTTAGGGTGAGGCTTAGGGTTAGTGTCAGGGTGATGTTTAGGGTTAGAGTTAGGATTAGGGTAAGGCTGTGGGTGTGGGTTAGGTTTAGGGTTAATGTTAGGGTTATTGTTAAGTTGAGGGTTAGGGTGAGGGTGAGGGTTAGGGTTAGTGTCAGCATTATGATTAGGGTTAGGGTTATGGTGAGTCTGAGGTTTAGGGTTAGGTTTAGGCTTAGGCTGAGGGTGAGGGTTAGTGTTAGGGTGAAAGTTAATGTTAGGGTTAGGGGGAGGGTTAGGATGAGGGTTAGGGTTAGGGGGAGGTCTAGGTTGAGGGTGAGGTTTATGCTTAGGTTTAGGGTGACGTTTAGGGATAGGGTTAGGGTGAGGATGAGATTTAGGGTTAGAGTTAGGTTTAGTGTTAGGGTTAGGGTTAAGGTGAGGGATAGGGTGAGGGTGAGGGTTAGGGTTAAGTTTAGGAATAGAATTAGGGTTAGAGTTAGGGAGAGTGTGAGGGTTAGTGTTAGGGTTAGGCTTAGGCTTAGGCTTCGACTGAGGCTGAGGGTGAGGGTGAGTGTTAGGCTTAGGGTGAGGGTTAGCGTTAGCGTTAGGGTGAGAGTTAGGGTTTGGGTTAAGTTTAGGGTTAGGATGAGGGGTAGGGTAAAGGTTTCAGTGAGGTTGAGTTTTAGGGTTAGGGTGAGGGTTAGGTTGAGGGTTAGGGTTAGGATTAGGGTGAGGGTGAGGGCTAGGTTGAGGATGAGGTTTAGGGTTAGGGTTAGGGTTAAGGTTAGGGTGAGGTTTAGGGTTAGGGTTAGGGTTAGGGTTATGGTGAAAGTGATTTTTATGGTTAGAGTTAGGGTAAGGGTGAGGCTGATTGTGAGGGTTTGGGTTAGGGTTATTGTTAGATTTATTATTAGGGTGAGGGTGAGGGTGAGGCTTAGGATTAGGCTGAGGCTTAGGGTTAGGGTTAGGGTGAGAGTTAGGGTTCCAGTTAAGTTTGGGTTTAGGGTGAGGGTTAGGGTTACGGTGAGAGTGACGGTTATGATTAGGTTGAGGGTTAGGGTTAGGATTAGGGCTAGGGTTAGGGTGAGGGTTAGGTTTAGGGTTAGGGTGAGGTTTAGGATGAGGATTAATGTTAGGATTAGGGTTAGGCTGAGGGCTAGGGTGAGGGTGAGGGTTAGGGTTAGGTTGAGTTTTAGAGTTAGTGTTAGGTTTAGGGTTAGGGTGAGTGTGAGGTTTAGGGTTAGAGTTAAGGTTAGTGTTCGTGTTAGGGTTAGGTGAGTGTTAGGGTTAGGCTTAAGCTTAGGCTTAGGCCTAGGCCTAGCATGAAAGTGAGGCTTAAAGTTAGGGTTAGGGTGAGGGTTTGGGTTAGGGTGAGGGTTAGGTTGAGGTTTAGGGTTAGGATTAGGGTTAGGGTGAGCACTAGGGTGAGGGTTAGTGTGAGGGTTAGGGTTAGGGATAGGGTTAGGTTTAGGATTAATTTAGGTTGAGGGTGAGTGTGAGGTTTAGGGTTTGGTTTAGAGTTAGGCTTAGGGATTGGGTCAGGTTAGGGTTAGGGTTTGATTTAGGGTGAGGGTGGGGGTTACGGTTAGGGTGAGGGTGTTGGTGAGGGTGAGGGTTAGGGTTAGAGTTAGAGTGAGTGTTAGGGTTAGGGTGAGGCTTATGGTTAAGGTGAGGGTTAGGGTTAGGTTTAGGCTTAAGCTTAGTCTTAGGGTAAGGCTGAGGTTTAGGGTGAGGGTGAGTGTGAGGGTTTGGGTTTGGGTTAGGTTTAGGCTTAGGGATAGGCTGAGGGAGAGGGTGAGGGTGAGGGTTAGGGTTAGGGTGGGGGTGAGGTTTAGGGTTAGAGTTTGACTTAAGGTTAGGGTTAGTGTGAGGGTTACTGTTGGATTAGTTTTAGGTTTAGGTTTAGTTTGAGTTTTAGGGTGAGGTTTAGGTTAGGGATAGGGTTCGTTTTAGGTTAGGGTTTGGGTGAGGGTGAGTGTGAGGGTTAGGGTTCGGGTTAGGGTTAGAGGTAGGCTTAGGGTTAGGCTGAGAGTGAGGGTGAGGGTTAGGGTTAGGGTGAGGGTTAGGGTTAGGTTTAGGGTGATGGTTATAATGGGGTTAGGTTTAGGATTAGGGTTAGTGTGAGGGCTATCATGAGGGTGAGGTTTAGGGTTAGGGTTAAGTTTAGGTATAGGTTGAGAGTTAGGAGTAGGGCTTGGTTTAGGGTGAGAGTTAGGGTTAGGGTTAGTGTGAGGGTTAGCACAAGGGTTACGGTTAGGATTAGGGTTAGGATGAGGGTAGGGTGAGGGTGAGGGTTAGGTTTAGGGTTAGGGTGAGGTTTAGGGTTAGGGTTATGGTGAGGGTTAGGGTTAGGTTTAGTTTGAGGGTGAGAATTAAGTTTAGCTTTAGGGTGAGGGTTAAGGTTAGGTTTAGGGTGAGGGTTAGGATGAGGTTTAGGGTTACAAGTAGGGTTAGGATGAGGGCTAGGGTGATTGTGAGGGTTAGTGTTAGGGTTAGGGTGAGGTTTAGGGTTAATGTTAGGGTTAGGCTTAGGGTGAGGGTTAAGGTTCGGGTTTGGGTGAGGGTGAGGGTTAGGTTTGGGGTGAGGGTTAGGGTGAGGACTAAGGTCAGGGTGAGGGTTAGGTTTAGGGTTAGGTTTACGGTGAGGGTTAGGTTGAGTTTTAGGTTTAGGGTTAGGGTTAGGGTTAGGATTAGGGTTAGGGTGAGGGTGAGTGTGAGGGTTAGGGTTAGGCTTAGGCTTAGGTTTAGGCTGAGGTGTGAGGGTGGGGATGAGGATTAGGTTTAGAGTGCTGGTTTAGTTTATGGTTAGGTTTAGGGTTAGGATAAGAGTTAGAGTGAGGGCTACAATGACTGTGAGGTTTAGGGATAGGTTTAGGCTTAGGCTTAGGGTTATGCTGAGGCTGAAGGTGAGCCAAGGGTTAGGGTTAGGGTGATGGTTAGGGTTACGGTTAGGGTGAGGGTTAGGATGAGGGTTAGGTTAGGGTGAGGGTTAGGATGAGGGTGACTATAAGAGTAAAGGTGAGGGTTCGGCTGAGGTTGAGGGTTATGGTAAGGGTGAGGGTCGGGTAAGAATTTAGAGTGAGGGTGAGGGTTAAATTGAGGATTAGTGTTAGGGTTAGTGTGAGGTTTAGGGTGAGGATGAAGGTTAGGCTTAGGGTGAGGGCTAAGGTGAAGTTGAGGTTTAGGGTTAGGGATAGGGTGAGGTTTAGGTTTAGGGTGATGGTTAGCATTATTGTGAGGGTTAGTGATAGGGTTAGTGTTAGTGTTAGGGTGAGGGTAAGTGTTAGGATAAGGTTTAGGTTTAGGGTGAGGTTTAGGATTAGGGTTAGGTTCAGGGTTAAGGTGAGGGTGAAGTTTAGGTTTAGAGTTAGATTTATGGTGAGGGTTAGGTTAAGGTTAGGGTTACTGTTAGGGTAAGGGTTAGGGTGAGGTTTAGTGTGTGGCTGAGGGTTCGTGATAGGGTTAGGATTAGGATTAGTTTTAAGGTGAGGGTGAGTGTGAGGGTTAGGGTTAGGGTTAGGATTAGAGTTAGGGTGAGTGTTAGGGTTAGGGTGAGGGTTAGGGTTAATGTTAGGATTAGGCTGAGGTTTAGTTTGAGGGTGAGGGTTAGGATTAGTGTTAGGGTTAGGGTTAGGGTTAGGGTTAGGGGAGGGTTAGTATGAGGGTTAGGGTTAGGATTGAGGTTAGGGGGAGGGCTAGGGTGAGGGTGAAGTTTAGGTTTAGGGTTAGGGTGAAGTTCAGGTTTAAGGATAGGATTAGGGTCAGGGTAAGTGTGAAGGTGAGATTTAGAGTTAGAGTTAGGGTTAGGGTGAGGCTGAGGGTGAGGGTTATGGTTAGGGTTAGTGTTAGGGTTAAGGTTAAGGTGAGGGTTAGGGTGAGGGTGAGGGTTAGGGTTAGGTTTAGGATTAGGTTTAAAGTTAGGGTGAGTGTGAGGGTTAGGGTTAGGTTTAGGCTTAGGCTTAGGCTGAGGCTGAGGGTGAGGGTTAGGGTTAGAGTTTTTGTGAGGGGTAGGGTTAGGGTTAGGGTGAGAGTTAGGGGGAGGAATATGGTTAGGATTAGAATTAATGATAGGGTGAGTGTGAGTGTGTAGGTTAGGGTTAGGTTTAGGGTTAGGCTTAGGGTTAGGATGAGGGTGAGTGTGTGTGTTAGGGTTAGGGTTAGGCTGAGGGTCAGGTTGATGGTGAGATAGGGTTAGGGTGAGGGTTAGGCTTAGGATTATGGAGAGGTTTAGGATGAGGTTTATGGTTAGGATTAAGGTTAGGTTGAGGGCTAGGCTGAGAGTGAGTTTGAGTTTTAGGTTTACAGTGAGGTGTAGGGTTAAGGTTAGGGTTAGGGAGAGGGTTAGGATAACGTTTAGGGTTAGCGTTAGGTTTAGGGTGAATCTGAGGGTGTGGGTTAGGTTTGGGGTTAATGTTAGGGTTAAGGTTAAGGTGAGGGTTAGGGTGAGGGTGAAGGTTAGGGTTAGGGTTAGGATTAGGTTTAGTGTTAGGGTGAGTGTGAGGGTTAGGGTTAGGGTTAGGCTTAGGCTTAGGCTGAGGCTGAGGGTGAGGGTTAGGGTTAGAGTTTTTGTGAGGGGTAGGGTTAGGGTTAGGGTGAGAGTTAGGGGGAGGAATATGGTTAGGATTAGAATTAATGATAGGGTGAGTGTGAGTGTGTAGGTTAGGGTTAGGTTTAGGGTTAGGCTTAGGGTTAGGATGAGGGTGAGTGTGTGTGTTAGGGTTAGGGTTAGGCTGAGGGTCAGGTTGATGGTGAGATAGGGTTAGGGTGAGGGTTAGGCTTAGGATTATGGAGAGGTTTAGGATGAGGTTTATGGTTAGGATTAAGGTTAGGTTGAGGGCTAGGCTGAGAGTGAGTTTGAGTTTTAGGTTTACAGTGAGGTGTAGGGTTAAGGTTAGGGTTAAGGAGAGGGTCAGGATGACGTTTAGGGTTAGCATTAGGTTTAGGGTGAATCTGAGGGTGTGGGTTAGGTTTGGGGTTAATGTTAGGGTTAAGGTTAAGGTGAGGGTTAGGGTGAGGGTGAAGGTTAGGGTTAGGGTTAGGATTAGGTTTAGTGTTAGGGTGAGTGTGAGGGTTAGGGTTAGGGTTAGGCTTAGGCTTAGGCTGAGGCTGAGTGTGAGGGTGGGGGTGAGAGTTAGGGTTAGGTTGAGGGTGAGTGTTTGGATTAGGGTTAGTGTTAGGGTTAAGTTTAGGTTTAGGGTTAGGAATAGTGTTATTGTTAGGGTTAGGTTTAGAGTTACAGTAAGGGTGAGGGTGAGGGTTAGGTTTAGGGTTAGGGTGAGGTTTAGGGTTAGGGTTAGGATTAGGGTTAGGTTTAGGTTGAGGTTTATGGTTAGACTTAGCCTTAGGGGGAGAGTTAGGTCGAGGGTTAAGGTTAGGGTTAGTGTTAGGGTTAGGGTGAGTGTTAGGGTCAGGTTGATGTTTAGGCTTAGGGTTAGGATTAGGATTAGGATAAGGGTTAGGGTGAGTGTGAGGGTTAGGTTAAGGGTTAGGGTTAGGCTTAGGGTTTTGCTGAGGGTGAGGGTAAGGGTGAGGGTTAGGGTTAGGTTGAGTGCTAGGGTTAGGGATAGTGTGAGAGTTAGAGTTCGGTTTGAGTTTAGGGTTAGGGTTAGGGTTATGGTGAGCGCGAGGATTAGGGTTAGGTTGAGGGCTATTGTTAAGGTTAGGGTGAGGGTTAGGGTTAGTGTTAGGTTGATGGGTAGCATGAGGATTAGGGTTAGGTTTAGGGTTAGGGTGAGTGCTAGGGTGAGGGTGAGTGTTAGGGTTAGTGTTAGGGTGAGGTTTAGGATTAGGGTTAGGGTGAGGGTTAGGATGAGTGTTAGGGTTCCCTTAAGGGTGAGGGTTAAAGTTAGGGTGAGGGTTAGGGTTAGGGTTAGGATTAAGTTTAGGGTGAGGGTGAAGTTTAGGATTAGGGTTAGGGTAATGGTTAGGGTTAGGTTTAGGGTGAGGATTAGATTGAGGATTATGGTTAGGGTTAGTGTGAGGTTTAGGTGAGGTTGATCGTGAGCTTTAGGGTTAGGGTTAGGGTGAGATTTAGGGTTAGGGTTAGGATTAGGGATAGGGTCAGGATGAGGTTTAGGGTTAGAGTTAGGTTGTGGGGGAGGGTTAGGTTGAGGGTTAGGGTTAGGGTTAGTGTTAGGGTTAGCTTTAGGGTTAGGGTGAGGGTTACTTTGAGGTTTGGGGTTAGTGTTAGGGTTAGGGTTAGGATTAGGCTTAGGCTTAGGGTTAGACTGAAGGTGAGGGTGGGGGTGAGGATTAGTCTTAGGGTGATGGTTATCCTTAAGGTTAGGGTGAGGTTTAGGATGAGAGTTAGGGGTAGAATTAGGGTTAGGCTGAATGCTAGGGTGAGGGTGAGGGTTAGTGTTAGGGTTAGGTTTAGGCTGAGGGTGATGGTGAGGGTGAGGCTTAGGGTTATGGTGATGGTTAGGGTTAGGGTTAGGGTGAGGGTTAGGATGTGGGTTCGCGTTAGGGTGAGGGTTAGTATGAGCGTGATGGTAAGAGTAAAGGTGAGGGTTACATTAAGGGTGAGGGTTAGGGTAAGGGATAGGGTACGGGTTAAGTTTAGGGTGAGGGTTAGGGTGAGGGGTAGGGTTAGGTTTAGGGTGAGAGTTAGGTTTAGTGTGAGGGTTATGTTGAGGGTGAGGGTGAGGGTGAGGGTAAGGTTTATGGAGAGGGTTAGGGTGAGGGTGAGGGTTAGGGTTAGGGTTATCTTGAGGGTGAGGGTTATGATTAGGTTTAGGGTTACGGTGAGATTTAGGGTGAGTGTGAGGGTTAATGTTAGGGTTAGGTTTGTGGTGTTGATAAGTGATAGCATGAGGTTTAGGGTGAGTGTTAGAGTTAGCATTAGGTTTAGGGTGAGGGTTAGTGTGAGGGTTAGGTTTAGGGTTAGGGTGAAGGTGCGGGTGAGAGTGAGGTTTAAGGTGAGGTTTAGGGTGAGTTTTAGGGTTAGGGTGAGCGTTAGGATTAGGGTTAGCATGAGGGTGACGGTGAGGGTGATGATTAGATTTAGAGTTAAGGTGAGGTTTCCGTTAAGTGTGAGGTTTAGGGTGGGGCTGAGGTTAAGACTTAGAGTGAGGGTTAGGGTACTGGTGAGGGTTAGGGTTAGGGTTTGGGTTAGGGTTAGCGTTAGGGCTAGGTTTATACTTAGGGTTAGTGTAAGTGTTAGGCTGAGGGTTAGTATTAGGATTAGGGTGAGGGTTAGGATGAAGGTTAGGGTTATGGTGAGGGTTAGAGTTAAGGTTTGGTTTAGGGTGAGGTTGAGGGTGAGAATTAGGGTTAGAGTTAGGGTTAGGGTTAGGGTAAGGTTTAGGGTTACAGTTAGGATTAGGGTTAAGGGTAGGGTTACAGTGACTGTTAGGGTTATGGTTAGGGTTAGCGTTAGGGTTATTGTTAGTCTTATGGTTAGAGTTAAGTTTGCAGTGAGGGTGAGGCTGAGAGTGAGGTTTATGGTTAGGTTTAGGGTTAGGGTTTGTGTTGGGGTTAGCGTTAAGGTGAGGTTTAAGGTGAGGGTTAGGGTTGGTGATAGGATTAGAGTTATGCAGAGGGTGAGGGTGAGGGTTAGGGTTAGGGTGAGGGTTGGGGTTAGGGTTAGAGTGAGGTTTAGGGTGAGGGTTAGGATTAGGCTTAGGGTTAGGTTATGGGCTTGGGTGAGGGTGAGGGTTAGGGTGAGGTTTAGTGTGAGGGTTAGGTTTAGGGTTAGTATTAGGGTTAGGGTTGGGGTTAGTGATTGTCTTAGTGTTAGGCGGAGGGTCAGGGTGAGGGTGAGGGTTAGGGTTAGGGTGAGTGTTACTGTTAGCGTTAGGGTGAGGTTGAGTGTGAGGGTAAGGGTTAGTCTTAGGCTTAGGCTTAGGTTTAGGCCGAGCCTAAGGGTGAGAGTGAGGGTTCGGGTTAGTGTTCGGGTTAGGGTTAGGGTGAGGGTTATGGATAGGGTGAGTGTTAGGGTTAGGGTTAAGGTTATTGGTAGGATTAGGATTAGGTTTAAAGTTACGGTGAGGGTGAGAGTCAGGGTTAGGGTTAGGGTTAGGGTGAGGGTTAGGGTGAGGGTTAGGTTTAGGGTTAGGGTTACGCTTAGGCCGAGCATGAGGGTGAGGGTTAGTGTGAGGGTTAGGGTTAGGGGTAGGGTGAGGGTTAGGATGAGGTTCAGGGTTAGGGTTAGGTTTAGGTTTATGGTTAGGGTTAGGGTAGGTTTAGGGTTAGGGTTAGGGTTAGGGTGAGTGTTAGGGTTAGGGTTTGGGTTAGGGTGAGGGTGAGGGTGATGATTAGGGTTAGGGTTAGGGTTAGGGTAAGGTTTAGGGTTATGGTTAGGGTTAGGGTTAGGTTACAGTGAGTGTTAGGGTTAGGGTTAGTTTTAGAGTTATTGTTATTTTTATGG